>NC_041749.1:90571529-91771529 GCF_004115215.2 Ornithorhynchus anatinus
ACTACAACAGAGAAATGGCACTTGTATGTCATGAAGGAATGGGATAGAAATAGCAGCTATATCTTGGACTCTGAGCCATGAGAAGCCTGAAATTCTGCTCCTCTAGCCACAGCACCCTACTAATTTGGGTTTCTATCTTCTGAATTGGCACTCATCTTTTATGTTGTTTTAGAGCTTTCTGGTTTCATCTCTCCTTATGTGGCTTCTCCTCCCCCTTATATTTTTAGAATGTGAGCCCTTTGAGGGACAGGGACCATGTTTAATTCCCACCTATGTATTCTTTCCCAGCGCTTAGTGCAGCGCTCTGCACAAAGTAAGCACTTAATGCATACTACTACTATAACTTAAAACTGAAAGCCCCACAACCCACCCCACACCAGCCAGAAGCAAGGGAGCCCTGCTTCCCCAGAAGCTCCCTTTTCTGGGTTAGGCCCATGGAGGGATACATAAAAACAGGAAATGGCTTTTTCTGCTTACTGCCCTCCTGTTGTCTGGATCCAGTTAATACACTGTTTTTAAGTGAGACTCTCCCTTCCTAAGTATTGACGATTATAAAGGGTTTGGTAATGGGAGTACCAGCTGTAAGTAGCAAAAGAAAAATAAGATGAAAATGTGAGGAGTCTGCACACGCGATTTTAACTGGACTGTCACACGCTTGTCTGAGTTAGCCAGGGGTCATGGGACAGGGGATTTCTGTTTCTCAAAAGACCCCCAGTGGAAGGATCTGGAAATAAAAGAAAACAAAGGAAAAGGTGACTTACCCTGGTTTGTTGCTCCCCTGGATCTCCACCCTGGATCTCCAGAATTCGCCTCCTTTTTGTAGCCCTACCCACGACTCAATCCCACTTCCCCCTTCCTGGTGAGAAGCCAGTGTGGACACAAAGACAACTTCACGCTCTTTTCTATGTTTACCAGGGGATCTGGGGTAGGGGTATCTGCTCTTTCCCAGAAGCCTTCTTTTCCTGGGCTAAGCTAATGGCAGGACATGGAGTTTGAAAATAAAAATAAAACAACAGGTGGTAGTGTTTTTGGTTGAGAAAAGAGGACAGATCTGGGATATATTTGGAGGGAAAACCAGCTGTATTTGCAGACTGAATGTGAGAGTCAAAAGATGGCAAGGAAACTGGGATTATGTCAAGGTTAATAACAATTATGATAATGGTGAGAAGCACTTACTATATGCCAAGCAGCACACTAAGTGCTGGGGTAGATACAAGATCATCAGATCGGGCACATTTTCTGTTCTCCATGAGACTTTTTCAGTCTAAGGTGGGGAGAGAACAGGTACCTTATTCCCCCATTTCACAGATGAGGAAACTGAGGTTCAGAAAGGTTAAGTGATTTGCCCAAGGTCATAGAGCAGGCAAGTGGCTGAGTCGGAATTAGAACCCATGTCCTCTGACTCCCAGAACCATGCTCATTCCGCTAGGCCAAACTGCTTCAAAGCTCTTGGGCTTCAAGGACAGGCAGGGCGATGGTGTTATCCACAAAGATGGAAAAGTTCGAGGAAGGAGTGGCTTTGGATTTAGTTTCACTTGCCGGGAAGGCTTGAGGGAGGGGCTTGGACAGAGAACGGGAAAAGGCTGAAGCTGCAGTCTCTTGACTCCCTTCTGTGGGTGCACTGTTCTGTCATTAGCAGCCCGTGGTGAGTGACGAACATAGGGAGAGAGTGAGGAGGTCGGTCTGTTTCTCTGCCCAGCAACTCTGGGGCTCCCACGTCCCAAGAGAGCAGGAATTTGTTGGAGGCTTTCTGGGCCGGGGCTGTCATGGAGCTGTGGGGAGCACAGACAGACGGACAGACAGGGGACCCTGGGAACAATGAGTGACACAGTTCTGTCTGGGGCTCCCACTTCCTCTTTCCCCAACGTTGGAGAGGGCTAGCCTTCTGCAGCTGCTTGCATACAGCTTCCTGGACAGGAGCAGGGGCCTGGGCCTAGAGGGGAATTACTTTCATCAGCAGAGAGCTCCAGAGCCTGACTGGGAAATAGGATAGGGCCCCACAGCTGGCTCCATTTCCTGTTTGCACTAAGGAGGTCAGTAGGCCTGAGGCAGTGGGGGTCAAGGACCCAGAAATAGACAAATAGGGTGAGCAGGGGGAGGCAGGAAAACTTTCGAGATCTTCACTCTGGTTTTTTTATGGTATTTGTTAAGTGCTAACTATGTGTCAAGCACTGTTCTAAGCACTGGGGTAGATACAAGTTTATCAAGTTGGACAGGGCCCCTGTCCCACTTGAGGCTCCCAGTCTATGTTGGAAGGTAGATTAAATCCCCATTTTACAGATGAAGTTCCTGAGTCACAGAGAAGTTAAGTGACTGGATCAAGATCAAACGGCAAGCAAATGGCCGAGCCGGGATTAGAACCCAGATCCTCTGACTCCCAGGCCTGTGTTCTTTCCACTAGGCTACACTGCTCCTCAAAACTCTATTGGCTGTCCCTGTCTCATATGGGGTGGCTCCTGCCCTCCTCCTCCTCCTCCTCCTTCTCCTCCTTCCATTTCCCCTCCCCTTCCCTGCACCCCAGACCCTAGCTGCAAGCTCTTGTGGGCCATCAGGTTCCCCAATTTGGGCCAGGGACCCTTTCTCTTCCATGCTTTGCTTGGATCTATCCCAGAACCTAGTACAGTGCTTGGCACAGTGTAAACACTGAACGAATATCACCATGATTGTTACAGTTATTATTCCCTCCCCACCCCATTTTTCAAATGATGTCTCTGGGGCTGTGAGCTTGTCCGACTGCAAGATGTGGAGAGGGGGGAGTGAGGAAGAGTGGAGAGAAGAAAGAGGGGAAAGGGAAATCCTTTACAGTCTACTCTTCTTCTCTCTGCCTCCCATCTCTTCTCTACTCCCTTCTTCCCCCTCACTTTTCTTCTTTCCTTCCTTTTTGCTCTTCTTCTTCCTCCCCTCTCCCTCCTGATTCCTCTTCCTCTCTCACGCTCTCTCTTTTTTCTTCCTCCCTCTCCAACTTCTCCTCAGTTAGTACCTTTTTCTCCTCCTCCAAGAGTCAGTTAGCCTAGAGGAGAGGGGTCGGGAATTGCCGCTTGAGACCTCTGTGGCAGGAAGAGGAAGCAGGCAGGGGAGAAGAGTTGCGGGGAGGGGCCGCCATGGTTTCCAGACAATTTCTAGTTGCCCCCACCACCCCTACCTCCCCCCTACTTAGATTTGCTAGCCCTGTTTGCAGGGCTTTCGGCCCAGGTTAGCTATAAACCAAATAGGTGCCACAACTGACATCTGATTACCATCTTACATTATGCAAACTCATGTCAGTAAAAAAGTTTGGAAGTCAGTAAATGTTTCCAAACTATCTGTAAGTCTCATTCTCAGCAGTTGGCAACCCTGCCTCGAACAAAGAATTATTTGAGCCTCCCCAGAGCACTGACTCTCAGGTCTCAGAGGGCAGGAGAGGTGATAGGTGGCCCAGTTTGGATTTCAATTTCTGTTTGCTCTTTGGTCCTGTGGCCTAGATTCGGTTTCCAGTCAGGCCACTGTTCTTGCTTCAGAGTCAAGTCCGTCTCCGGTCACAGATGAGCCCCAGCTGGGATTTCTTAAAAATCCCCCAAGTCCGGCCTACCCCACCTCCACTGCTGCCTCCCCACAGCTTAGAAGCCTGGAATCACCATTGGCCTGTCACCCTGCTGCTGCTGCTGCTGTGGTATCCTCTCATTAAACTGGTTTGTGTCCAACTCTGCTCTGAGATCCTTCCTTCTCTTCATCCTTGGTGTTCCCTGCCTCAGCTGCCACATTTTGCCCCAGCCAATCGTCAGCAAGAGCTTCCAAACAGGAACCATTCTGCCCTGGAAAGAAGGAATATACCCTGGAAAGGAGGAATATACTGTGGGTGATGGGGATGAGGGAGAGTGGGATGGAGGAAGAGGAAGACAAGGGAGAGCGGGATGGGGAGAGACTTGATTTCCTTTACTCTCTCTCCCTTCTGTGTACTTGGGTACAAGGATCTGTAATAATTTTAATTGGGGCATTTGTTAAGTGCTTACTACATGCCAAACACTGTACTAAGCACTGAGGTAGATATAAGATAATCAGGTCCCACATAACGCTCACAGTCTAAGTAGAGGGAAAACAGTATTGAATCCCTAGTTTGCAGACTGAGGGACCTGAGGCACAGAAAAGTGAAGTTATTTGCCCAAGGTCACACAGCAGATAAGTGGTGGAGCTGGAATTAGAACCCAGGTCCTCTGACTCCCAGGCCTCGGGATCTTTCTACTAGGCCACGCTGCCCTCAACCCCACAGCACTTATCCTTACACTCTGCCATTTCCCCTATTTATAATTTATTTTAATGTCTGTTTTCCTCTCTAGACCATGAGCTCCTTGGAGGTACAGATCGGTTCTACCAACTATTAGTAATAGTAAATTAGTATTTATTAAGTACTTACTGGGTGTACTCTCCCAAGCAGTTAGTAATAATTATGATACTTGTTAAGCACTTACTATGTGCCAAGCACTGTTTTAAGCACTGGGGTAGATACAAGCAAATTAGGTTGGACACAGTCCCTGTCTCACGTGGCACTCACACGCTTATCCCCATTTTCCAGATGAGGAAACTGAGGCACAGAAAAGTAAAGTGACCTGCCCAAGGTCACACAGCAGACATGTGGCAGAGCTGGGATTAGAACCCAGGTCCTTCTGACTCCCAGGCCCGTAATCTATCCACTAAGACACACTGCTTTGCTCTGCACACAGTAAGAACAAAATAAATGCCATTGATTGCTTGATTGTTTGAGAAGAAGTCCATCTCAGACTACCTTCCCTGCCTCCTCAGTGTGGATTGGGGCTAATTTCTTTACCTCCCACTGAGGCAGAGCTGCTCTCTCAGCAGTCATGCTGCAGAAGGACCAGAGTCCTCTAGCTATCAGACCTGGGGTCCGGGAGCACCTATTCAGCCTTCAGCTCTGCCCTGTGCCCTAGTGACTTTTCCTTTCTGTCCAAAGCAACTAGGGAGAGTTGACCTCGTGGGGTTTAGAGCCCAAAGGGCCAAAGGCACCTAGAACAAACAGCACCTGAGTCCACAGGACACTGACCAGCTGGTTGGCTATTTTAAGCAACTATTTGTTTTTTCAAATGACCTAGAGGTAAAGGACCAAACGAATCAATCAATCCATGGGATCTACTGCGTGCTGTGTGCGGAGCATTGGGAGAGTACAATACAACAGAGTTGAAAGACACATTCCCAGTCCACAAGGAGCTTTAGGGAGCCTATGTCCTTACAGAAGCACATGGGCCTCTGCTTCTAAAGCACCCAGATTGGTATTCCAGGTGGCTTCTACTTTTCAGGCTAAAGAATGTGTGTGTGTGTGTTTGTGTGTGTGTGTGTTTGTGTGTGTGTGTGTGTGTGTTGGGGAGGGTTTGAGGGGGTGTGTGGCACACGAGCTGGAAGAGGGGAGTGTGGAGCAGTGGGAAGTCCAGAACAAAAATGGTAGTGGTTAGAGGGGGCCACCAATCTAACAGCTTCTCGGGGGAAATGGGGGCTAACACTGGTAAGGATTTCACACATACATGGACTTTCTCAGCTCTCAGGTGTAACCCAAATACCCATTCCTTGGTGTGCTCTTAGTCTTGGGAACACCGATCACACCCAGATGAGGAAGGGGGTCTCCACTGAGAAACTCTGCTATGTAGAGGTGCCTGAGATCAGACGCAAAAGCTCTGTGAAAAAGTGCTTCCTCAAAGGCTCCCCATATTCCTTATGTGGAAAATGGGGACCTTGGACACCATCCCAACTTTGCATACCTTCCCTGGGAGCAGGGGGTACTGGAAAGAGAGAGGAAGTATGGAGTTAAAGTTCTCTGGCATTCTGAAACAGTCTTACTTCGAGTCCAGAACAGTAAAAATGTCCCAGAATGCCCTGGGAGATTAGCTGAAGACATACTGAGTTTATGCTTCAGCCCAGGTGTGGGTGTGTGACCATTCAAAACAAGAGCAACTGCAGGTCTGATCAGTTTAGTCAGGACAGTCCAAAGTTAGGGACATAGATTTTCCTCAAATTGCCTGCCATGGCCTAAAACCTCCTTGGGACTGTCAGCCTAAGGAAGAGACATACTCTTACTCTTATGCTCCCTAGGCCTGGAGGTACCTCTGTATCAGCCACCTTCTCTGTCCCCATAAACTCAGGGGCATTGACCCCTCCCCCAAATTGACCTTTAAGACCAGAAATCCAAAGTTCCCAAGATTCCAGGGCTTCTTCTTCCCCTTCCAAGGTCTAACCTCTCCTTTTCCTCCAATGGACTCTCCCAGGAACTTAGTGCAGTTCTCTGTGTACACACCATCAATTGAATGATTGATTCCTCTTAGAACTTAAGAAAGGACAAAGAGCTGGGACCTCTACAGCATAAATCACGGGGGAGGAGAACATCCTGTTTAGAAGGAATCAGACCTCAGAGTATTCTCCCAGCTCTTTTCACATTTGGCAGAGGTACAACACCAGGGGATCCAAAAGGCAGTGAGCATTCTTTGTTAAGTGTTCAAATTTTACTTAGTATTCTCATTTACCCCCATTTCTCTCAGATTCAGACTGGAAGCCTACGCTAGGGGTGCAGAAAAGTCTCTTCTTCCAGGACTGGGGAGAATACCACGAACTAACACTAATGATATAACATCAGAGGGGGAGTTTAGAGAGGAGCTGGTTGGGCAGCTTACCTGAATCAGTTAGTCAATCAAAAGTACTTATCGAATCACTACTGTGTGCAGAGCTTTGTACCAAGGTCTTACTAAGAAAGTAATAGACTGTAAAGATAGGTACATAAGTTCTATGGGTTGGGGTGAGTGCTCAAATGTTTAGGAGACCCAGAAGGGCTTTCGTGGGAGTTGAAGGGATATCTTCTGGGAAATTAGAAATTAATCAATTCCCCTAGACTGTAAACTCATTGTGGGCAGGGAATCTGTCTGTCAACTATAATATTACACTCTTCCAAGCACTTAGTACAGTTCTCTGCGTACAGTCAGTACTCACTAAATATAATTGATTGGTTAATCAGAGAAGGTCTCCTAGAGGAGACATGGTTTCAGAAGGGCTTTGAAGGTGGGGAAAGCAGTGGCTTTTTGGTTGCAAAGGGGGAGGGAGTTCCAGGCAGAAAGGGAGGGAGGGAGGGAGCAAGAGGTCAGCAGCGGGTGAGATGAGGATGAGCCACAGTGAGTGGATTAGATTGAGAGGAATGAAGCATATGAGCTGGGGGGCATTGGGAAAGGAGAGTGGTTAAGTAGGCTGGAGAGAGATGACTGAGCTCCTTAGAATCAATTATCAAGTGTTTTTGCTTGATGTGGAGAGGAATGAGCAACCTTTGGAGGTTATTGAGGAGAGGGGAAATAGGCACATTAGAAAAATGATCTGGGCAACAGAGTAAAGAATGGCCTGGAGAGGGGTGAGGAGTATGGCCCAAAGCACAAGATAGCTACCAACTAGGCAGCTCTTTCACTTTCCCCCTGGCTCAGCAAAGGGGCGGCAGCTCAGCCTAGCTAGGCAGGGTTATCAGTCACCCCTAGGCAGCTGGGTAAGGGTCACTTGGGTGAATCTCAAACACTGGCTTCCCTGCCCCAGCCACTCTGGAAAGGGGAGAAACTGAAGACAAGGAGACCAGTGAGGAGACTGATGCAGGAGTCACTGTGGGATATGGCAAATGCCTGGACCAGTGTGGTGGCCCTTTGGATGGAGCAGAAAGGGAGGATTCTGGAAATGTGGTGGAGGAAGAACCAACAGGATTTGGGGACAGACTGAATATGTGCATTGAAAGAGAGAGATGAGTCAAGGACAATGCCAAGGTTATGGGCTTGAAACCCTGGAGGATGGTGGTGTTGTCAACTGAAGGGAAAATTAGGTGGAGGAGAGGATTTAGGAGGGAATATGAGTTCAGTTTGGGACATCTTGAGCTTGAGGTGCTGGAGGGACATCCATATGGTGATGTCTTGGAAGCAGAAGGAAATGCAAGATTGCAGATTTGGGTGTCATCCTCAGAGAAGTGGTAGGGGAAGCTGTGAGAGCAGATAGGCTTCCCAAGGGAGTGAGTATAGATTGAAAAAAGAAGGGGACCCAGAATAGAATATTGAGGGGTACTCACAGATAGAGAGTGGGAGGAAGAGGAAGAACCGGTGAAAAAGACAGAGAAGGACAGTCCAGAAGAAAAAGAGGAAACTAATAATAATCATGTTTTTTGTTAAGCACTTACTATGTGCCAGACATTGTACTAAGTGCTGGGATGGATACAAGCAAATTGGGTTGGACACAGTCCCTGTCCCATGTGGGGCTCACAGTTGCAATCCCTATTTTACAGTTGAAGTAACTGAGGCACAGAGAAGTGAAGTGGCTTGCCCAAGGCCAAACAGCAGACACATAGCAGAGCTGGGATTAGAACCCATGGCTATCCACTATACCATACTGCTCCCCACAAGAGGACTGTGTCAAAAAAACTCAAGGTTAGACAGTGTTTCCAGGAGAAGGAGAAGGGATCCATAGTATTGAAGGTAGCTGAGAGATAGAAGAAGATTATAATAGAGTATAGCCACCCAATTTAATCAAGAAGGAGGTGATTGTTAACTTTGGAGAGAGAGTCTCAGTGAAAGGGGTGGAACCAGATTGCAGAAAAATGGAGGAATTAAAACCCACTTGAGGAGTTTGGACCGGATTGGGAGGAAGGAGAGGGGGAGATACTGAATGGTATGGGGGTGTCCAGAGAAGGTTTGTTTTAGGATCGGTGAGACATGGATGTATTTGGATGTATTTGGAGGCTGAGGGAAAGGAGTCCTCAGAGTGAGCAGTTAAAGATGGTAACTATGGAGGGAAGAAGAGGAGGCACAAATGGTTTTAGAAGGTGAGCAGGGTTAGGGTCAGAGGCATGGGTAGAAGGGGTAGATTTTGAAAGCAGACAGAAGATCTCCTCTTGAAAGATGGCAGAGATGACTAAATTAGCCAGGGATATGTTGAAAATATCCAAGGAAAAGGGGGAGATGGAAAGGCATTGAAGGAGGAGTTCAAGAGAGGAGGAAGACCTAGGAATAGGGGGAGGTAATAGAGCCAAGAAAAACATGGTTTGATGCCCAGAGCAAGTTTTCTGATAGAAAAGGCCAACCCCCAGAGAAGCAGCTAGAAGCTCCATTGTTTTAAGGCCTTTCTGCAGCCCCTTGGGTGTGGCAGGAAGCCACAATCCTTCACAGCTCCCAAGGAGGATGGGAAAGAGAGATGAAGTAAACACACCTGGGAGTTGAAATGCCCTATTTAGGTCCTGCAGGTGGGTCAATGGTGTGGGATGATAGAGGCAAGAGGGGAAGATTGATTCAACGACACAGCGGCTGCTCCCTAATCTACTCCCCAATTCAGGTAGGTAGAGTTCCTCCAGGTTCTGCAGTTAAGTCACTCAGTGAGTCAGTCAATCAACGATAGTGATTGAGTGTATCCTTTGCACAGACCAAGGTACTAAGTGCTTGGGAGAGTACAGTACAACAGAATTTGCAGATATGACCCCTGCTGTCCTCAAGGAGCTGGTGGTCTGGAGTCTGTTACTGGGCATATCTCTTACTACTACTAATAATAATTGTGGTATTTGTTAAGCACTTACTATGTGCCAGGCACTGTACTAAGTGCTGGGGAAGATACAAGCAAATCGGGTTGGACACAGTCCCTTGTCCCACCTGGAGCTCACAGTCTCAATCCCCATTTTCCAGATGAGGTAACCAAGATACAGAGAAGTGAAGTGATTTGCCCAAGGTCACACAGCAGACAAGTGGTGGAGTCAGGATTAGAATCCATGACCTTCTGACTGCCACGCCTGTGCTCTATCCACTGCACCATGCTTCTTTTTACTGTCCCCAGGTTCCAGTTTTCTCCTCTATAATGGGTGGCAGAGTGGCAGCTGGCCACTTGCCCATCTGGGACCTGAAGGGTGGCATACTCCCAAGAGGCCAGTTGAACCCTTCGTGGGGGAAGCTGCTGTGACCAGACAGGGAGCCAGGAGGCCAGCGGGTGGGCAGGCCGTCTGGCCGCTGAGGGGCAGGGGAGCTGAAAAGACCAGGAATCGATGGGTGGATGGGGCCTGGGACGGAGACACTACAGGTCAGAGGAGTCTGAACTAGATGCCCAGTTCAGTGATTCTCCTTCCTGGGTGAGGCGAGCCACAAAACCCTTCCAAGCCAGTGCATGGCTGTTAATGGATTTTAATTAAAAGCTGCAGAGCCAGCTGGCTTTTAGCAGACTCTTTGAGGTTCTTTCTCAGGGGCTGTAGTTGTATCTAAGCTTGAGAAGCAGTATGGCCTAGTGGAAAGAGCACAGGCCTGGGGGGGGGTCAGAGGACCTGGGTTCTAATTGTGGCCCTGCTACTTGTCTGCCGTGTGACTCGGGTAAGTCACTTCACTTCTCTGGGCCTCACTGGGAAAATGGTGAGTCAATCCCTGTGCTCCCTTCCCCTTAGACCGTGAACCCCATGTGGGACTGGGACTGCATCTGATCTGATTATCTTGCGTCTACCCCCGTGCTTTGCACATAGTAAGGACTTCACAAATACCACAGTTATTATTCTCTGCAAACCTAGGCTGAGGAGCAGGGAACTCCCAGGTGACAACCAAGGCTTATGTCTCACAATCTCACCTGCCACTTGGCTGACCCCCTTTAATCCAACATAAAAAATTCAATATCTTCACCTCTTTTTTCCCACTAGCCTTTGGTCAGGATTCTCTGGAGGCTCCAGGTATTTCTATCACAGCTACCCACTTCCTCCAGGGAGCCTGGCTTATATGTGCAGAGAGCAGAGGATAGGGAGGAGGACCTGGGTTTAGTTCCAGCTCGGCCTGCTCTGTGATCTCAGGCAAGCCACCCAATCTTTCTGGGTCTCAGTTTCCTCAAACTTATCATACCCAAAACAGAACTCCTTCCCACCCAAACCCTATCCTCCCCGTGACTCTTCCATCACTGAAGAGAGCACCACCATCCTTCCTGTCTCACAAGCCTTGACATTGCCCTCAGCTCATCTCTCTCATTCAACCCACTACTCTGTTATATTGTACTCTCCAAAGTGCTTAGTACAGTGCTCTGCACAGAGTACGAGCTCAAATAAATACAATTGATTGATTTCCTCCCCTGAAAGCATTGGCAAGTGTACCTGATTTTCCCTTCCTCACAGGAACAAATCTTAGGTATGAGAATTTAATACAGCAGCCAGGAAGGGAACATGTCAAATCACCCTGGGAATTGCCACCGTACATTCTGTAGCACCACCTTCTCTCTGCCATCAGGGTTTCAACACTCTTCAGCGGAGAAATTTAGTTTGCGATGGAGTTTGACCCCAAGCTCCAGACCTGTTCCATTTCTCTCTCCATGCTGCATCCTCCTGGGTTCTCCCTGTTTCAGTGAAATGCTTCGTCCTGACAAATTCCTAGACTCGTGCTTATAATCTCCTTCCCACTGCTCCAGGATTCCTAGAGGCTCCTGGTCCACCATACTTGAAGACTGACCTTCCAACAGCTGCTGAGTTTCCACTTGCTGATTGAGATCTACCTAGTGGGGTATTCTGGCGGCTAGAGGGTATATTTAGGATGTCAGAGTCTTTGTGTCCTGTGGCATGGGCTCCAGGCCCAGGAGAGTCCCTGCCAGAGGTCTGTTTGCTCCTGTGATGGCTCTTTGCCCAAGGCCAGAACTTCCTGACACTACAGCTGTTCGGAACCTGGGAAAGCAGGCCATCGGAGGCTTGGCTCTGGCCCTGGGAGAGGGAGATGGCCAAGGGGGGGTTCCATTTGGTGTCATGTCCAGCCCACCCTCAGGCAGGCAAAGAAACGTCCAAAAAGAAGAGACTGTATGTGGGCAGGGAAAGCGTGTACCAGCTCTGTTGCACTGTACTCTCCCGAGCATTTAGTACAGTGCTCCGTGCCCAGTAAGCCCTCAATAAATACCACTGATGGATGAAGAGCTCCCGATCAGTTTTGGTGAAACCCACGTGGCAGGGTTTCCAGAGGTTCCATCTTCAGATTGGAATTGCCATTAAGGCTGGGCTGCAAGAACCTGAGCTCCTCACTCCATAGAGGGAGTCCCACTTGTTACTACCCCAAATTCTAGCAGCAGGAGCCTCCAGGGAGGCTGGAGCTTGGCTGGACTTTGACTCTCTTTGGGGAGCAGATTATGCAAAAACTCCTTTCTAGCTTCCCACTCATTCTTCTCGTGGGACAGCCTGTTTGTGCTGCGTGGCGCCAAGCAGTTTCAGGGAATCAAGCTCTGCCCAGGACATCGATGAAGCAATCGGTATTTGGAGCTCAGCACGGCCAAACCACAAGGACCTAGCTGGAGGGAGAGGGGGTGGAGGAGGGGAAGCAGCCAAAGAGTAAAAATCCAGCAGCAGAACTCAAGAGCGGGGCACTCTGGGGGTCTCAGTAGAGCTCGGGGTCAGGTCACTTTGAGGGGCTCTGAGATCAGGGTCAGACATTTGGGGGGCTCAGCAGGGTTCAAGGTCAGGGTCCTTTCATGGGGCTTGGCAGGGCACAGGGCAGTATGGCCCGAAGCACAAGATAGCTACCACCTAGGCAGCTCTATCCCTTTCCCTCGGGTTCAGCAAAGAGGTAGCAGAAGCTCAGTCTGGCTAAGTAGAGTTATTGGTCATCCCTGGGCATCCAGGCAAGGACCAATTGCGTGATAGACATTTACTCCCCTGCCCCTCTCCTTTCTTGGATACTGGGGTCCAACCTCAGGGTAGGTGTGTGAAAGCTCAGCCTCCTTCCACCCAATCAGCCCATTACCCTCAGACGCTTCTAGAACACAAGAAAGTGGGAAACCTGCCAGGTGAAATCCACAAGACATGTGTTGGGGCCAGTGCTTGAAACTCCGACCGGTCCCGTCCCCTTCACGGCTGGCTCTCGCTCTGGGTTTAAAGGGTAGGGAGGTGCTAGGGAGCTTCAGGGCAGGCTGACCTGGCCTGGGTTAGAGCCCCAATGTGCTACTGTGCCTGGCCCTTCCCCACCCACACCTCCATTTTTCTCATTGCCTGGAAAGAGTGGAAGGGAGAAGAGTGAAAAGTTCACTAAAGCTTCTTTCAAAAAATAACAAAAAAGGCAGGAAAAATAATCCACAGGGAGTTTCTGCAGCAGGCTCACACACTGATCTCATCCTGGAAATGTGATTTCTCACACGTACAGCATGTGCTTCCCTCCTAACCACGCTTTTGTCCAGAAACCTGAGGCAGGGACTTTTGACCCCCAGTGGAAAGTCTAGAGAGGGTCTTTGGAGGCTGATGCCTCTGGAGAGTTGAGAAGCAAGAGAGTTAGCCGTTCACCTCCAAAGGCCACTTCAGATCTGCTGGAGTCTCTTCCCTCGGCCCATTCTTCTTACTTTTCTATGTTCCCCAGTCTAGACAGTGATGACCCCCTAGGCTTGGTTACTCAATCAGTCATTGGTACTGATTGATGCCTTCTGTGTGCAGCACACTGTACTAAGCACTGGGGGAGGTGCAATACAATGGAGTGGGTAGACATGTTCTCTGCCCACACGGAGCTTACAGTCTAGAGGGGGAGACAGACACTAAAATAAATCATGGACTTGTACCTAACTGCTGTGGGGTTGAGGATGGCGTGCCTAAGGGGACAGATCCAAGTGCCTAAAGGGGACAGATCCAAGTGCAGAGGTGAAGCAGAAGGGAGAGGAGTAGGGGGAAATGAGGGTTTAGTCTGGGAAGGCCTCTTGGAGGAGATGTGTGGTGGTGGTCTGATGGGTACTGAGGGGGAGTTCCAGACCAGAGGCAGGATGCGAGCGAGGGGTTGGTGGCGAGAGAGATGAGATTGAGGTACTTGGGGGTCACGTAACTAAGGAGTTATGGCGTGCAGCAGGGGAGAGTTCATGGCTTGCCTCTGAACTCCACTTCTCAGTTGGCTATAAACACTGAAGAAATATTTATGGGTGTTTTCCTTGCTACAGAGTTCTGTTTGTATTGTTAGCTAATGTTGGCAAGGGAGTGAGTGCTAAATAAAGTCTCTTGAGAGGAAATACTGCTGTTCCATCCTCTCCAAAAGGAAGCTTGAGCTTGGAGGGTGTTGATAATGAAAAATGTCCATAGGTTTCCAACAAGAAAAACCAATAAGAGGAGACCAGACCCCCCAAAACAGGTCCAGATGGCTAGCGGGACAGATTCCAGCCACACCTGCCCCTGGAAAACTGGCCAAAGTATTTTCTGAAGGACATTGAACTGGAAGAAGTGCAGAAGAAGGCCACCACAGTGACCGAGAGATGGAGCAGCTTTGCTATGAAGAAAAGCTTATAAAAAGATTTAGGGAACTTCTCTCTAAAAAAGACACAGGCTGCAAGGAGACTTGACTGAAGTCTGCAAAACCCTGAAGGGTGGGGCAAGGCAAACACCAGGACAGGAAACGACCCTTGACTGTTGAAGGAGGAAAGCTCAAGACAGATAAAATGAAACACTTCTTCCCTCAGAGGGTAGCAAAGTATGTGGAATTTGTTACCCCAGGAAGTTGTGCAGACTGTAAATCTCAGCAGATTCCAAAGTGGCTTGGATAAATTAAGGCATGAGAGGTCCACGATGGATTCCTAGATGATCTGTCCCTAACCATGAAGATGGATGTCAAGGAAGCCCACCAGCACTCATTTTTTGTTTTTAATGGAATTTATTAAGCACTTACTTACAACGTACCAGGTGCTGTACTAAGAGCTGGGGCGGATACAAGATAATCAAGTTGTACACAGTCCCTGTCCCACATAAGGCTCAAGTCTTAATCTCTATTTAACAGATGAGGGAACTGAGACACAAAGAAGTAAAGTGACTTACCCAAGGTCACACAGCAGACAAGTGGCAGAGCTAGGATTAGAACCCGGGTCCTCTGTCTCCCAGGCCCAGGCTATTTCCATTAGGCCACGAGACCTCCTGGTGCCACTGTCAGAGACAGAATCCCGGGCTGGATGGACCAGGGGTCTGACCCAGTTTGATCCTATTTATGTTTTCATGTTAAGGAATGTGAACTTGACATTCACAACCTTTTGCTAGTTAGTCATGTCTGTGTCAGAGAACCGTGCCAGGAAAATCAAGGAGAAAGGAGTGGTCCATAGTATTTGAAGGCAGCTGGGAGGTGCAGGATTAGGATCGAGTACGGTCAGATCTGTGCCTCAGTTCAAAGAAGCGGCGTGGCTCAGTGGAAAGACCCCGGGCTTGGGAGTCAGAGGTCATGAGTTCGAATCCTGGCTCTGCCACTTGTCAGCTTTGTGACTGTGGGCAAGTCACTTCACTTCTCTGTGCCTCAGTGACCTCATCTGTAAAATGGGGATGAAGACTGTGAGCCTCACGTGGGACAGCCTGATGACCCTGTATCTCCCCCAGCGCTTAGAACAGTGCTGTGCACATAGTAAGCGCTTAACAAATACCAACATTATTATTATTACCTGCAACAGGGAGATACATCTTTTCATCCTCTTAATGAGCCCCTTGTGTCCAAGGCCATTGTACAAATAAAGTTAATATCTCTCATATTTCTGAAGAGAGCTGATTCAAGGTGGCTTTCTCTCAATGTTGTCTTTCTCGTTCCCACATCTGCCATTGCAATTTCCAGTACTGAACTCTCCAAGTATTTTTTGGCATGAGTTTGAACTCAAAAGAGGTATCTTTGCTGAGGTTTTGCAAGGCCCCGAAAGACTCACTGACATCAGTGAAGAAGTTATGGTTCAAGTGCAACGAAGCAATCCCAGGTTGTACACTTAGGGAAGTGAAGCCACCCACTCTTGGTCTTAGAAACCTGTAAAGTGGCTGAGGCTCTGGAGAGTGTATCTCTGTCACGGAGAAACAGTGTGGCCTAATGGAAAGCACGTAGGCCTAGGAGTCAGAGGACCTGAGCTCTAAGCCCAGCTCTGCTACTCTCTTGCTGTGTGACCTTGGGTGAGTCACTTAACTTCTCTGGGCTTCAATTTCCTCCTCTGTAAAACGGTGATCCTGTACCCATTTTTCCTCCTCCTTAGACTGCAAACCTCAGGTGGGGTAGGGGGCTGTGTCCCACCTGGTTATCTTGTATCTAGGGAACATGTGTACCAACTCTATAGTAGTGGACTCTTCCTGCACACCGTAAGTGCTCAACAAATACCATTGGTTGATTGATCTATCCCAACACTCGGTATGGTGCTTGGCATCTAGTAAGCACTTAATAAGTACCACGACGATTATTATGGTGGTTTTAAAGCACGGACTTGGGAGTCAGAGGACCTGGGCTCCAATCCCAGCTCCGCCACTCGTCTGCTGTGTGACCATGGGCAAGTCAATTCACTTCTCTGTGCCTCAGTTACCTCATCTGTAAAAGGGGGATTAAGACTGTGAGCCCCACGTGGGACATGGACTGTGTCCAACCTGATTACTTTGTATCTAACCCAGTGCTTAGAAAAGTGCCTAGCATGTAGTAAGCACTTAACAAATACCTTTAAAAAAAGAAAAAGTTTTCGACATTATTTTGTTGACATGCAACGCTCTGGCCCAGGAGGGACAATCCTCAAAGTGCCTATCCTGAACATCACATTCAGCAGGAGCTTGAAGAATGCCAAGGTGTGAAGTCCCGGGAGAGTTTTTCCCAGAGCTCATCATTTACTGAATCATCCTGGCTTAGGTTAACCTCAGAGATACGATCCAAGAAGGATCGGGGCTTTCCTTGCATAACCTACCTCTGTGAGCATCTAAAGGGTTTAACTCGGTTGGGGACTCTTCGGAGAAGTTTGGGATGGAACTTCAAAAAGACTTTGTCTTCCTGAACACGTCCCCACATCCCATGAGTGCTGTAATGGAAACCCGGGGTGCTGGCCGAGTCCCGACTGCATTAATCAACCATGGGCTGGGACACACTTGGGCAGCTTCGTTTCAGGTTTTATCATGAACTCTGGTGCTGTGCAGGCCTGCCTGTGCCGGGTTTTATTGCTATCACGGGGTGGAGAGTTCTTATGCGGCAACCCCTCTCTACATCACTGATTACAGAGTGGAGGTGAAAGTGTTTTAGAAATTAAAAACCAAGGAAAAAGGAATGGTGTCAGCAGTGGACAAAGCACCCATTATGGCTGGTATTTTAGAACCGCCAATTTCTCCCTCACTGGTCAATCTGCTTTCAATGCTCAGGGTGACTGGAGAACCCAACTAGGAGGTGGAGTAGAATTTGCTAGAAATGAGATGCCAGCCAGGACTGAGGAGCAGTACGGCCTAGTGGACAGAGCATGGGCCTGGGGGTCGGAAGGACTTGGGTCCTAATCCGGGTTCTGCCACTTATCTGCGGGGTGACCTTGGGCAAGTCAATTAACTCCTCTGTACCTCAGTTACCTCATCAACAAAATGGGGATTAAGACTGTGAGCCCCATGCAGGGAAGGGACCGTGTCCAACTCGATGAGCTTGTATCTATCCCAGTGCCTGGCATATAGTGAGCGCTTAACGAGTACCATTAGTTTCTTTCCACAGACTATTATGTAACCTGCCCTGCTCCAGCGGCCAGCTTGCTGATGTTTGTTATTTTGTTCCCTTCCTTTTGATCAGCTGCAGCAGCTGAACCTCTACTGCCCTTGGTGGCCTCGAAATACGAGGAGAGGAAGAAAGGCAGGCTTTACTACAGGGTCAGGCCGCCTATGCAACTTCCCGTCAGCCAAACTAGTGCAAGCGCTTGGTCTGATTGGGCATCTACTGCCATCTACTGATCAGAGTGTGAATGGACTGCAATTGGACATTATCACATGAATAATAATAATAATGGTATTTGTTAAGCGCTTACTGCGTGAAAAGCATTGGGGGGTTACAAGGTAATCAGGTTGTCCCACGTGGGGCTCCCAGTCTTAATCCCCATTTTACAGATGAGGTCACTGAGGCCCAGAGAAGTTAAGTGACTGTCCCAAAGCAACACAGCTGACAAGTAGCAGAGCCGGGATTCATTCATTCATTCATTCATTCATTCAATAGTATTTATTGAGCGCTTACTATGTGCAGAGCACTGTACTAAGCGCTTGGGATGAACAAGTCGGCAACAGAACCCATGACCTCTGACTCCCAAGCCCGTGCTCTTTCCACTGAGCCACGCTGCTTCTCTAAAGCAGCTTATGTTATGAAGGAACATAATCAACCGCTGATATTTACTGAGCGCTTACCGGCACTAAGCACTTGGGAGAGTTCGACATTATAGAGTTGGTGGCCAAGATTCCTATCCGCAAGTAGCTTACAGTCTAAAAAGTTGAAGTAGTGTGGCCTGATGGAAAAAGCCCGGGTCTGGGAGTCAGAGGACCGGGGTTCTACTCCTGACTCTCTCTTTCCTGCTTGTCTGCAGTGACCTTGGGAAAGTCACTTACCTTCTCTGTACCTCAGTTTTCTCATCTGTAAACTGGGGATTAATTTTACTCCCTCCTACCTAGATTGCATATCTCCTCCAAGAGGCCTTCCCTAAGCACCCCCTTTCCTCTTCTCCCACACACTTCTGCATCACTCTGACTTGCCTCTTTTATTCATTCCCCCTCCAACCCGAGCCCCACAGCACATATATACATATCTGTAATGTATTTCTTTATATTAATTGTCCGTCTCCCCCTCTAGACTGTAAGCTCTTTGTGGGCAGAGAATTTGTCCGCTTATTGTTATACTGTACTCTCCCAAGAACTTAGTACAGTGCTCTACACACAGTAAGCACTCAATAAACGATTGAATGGATGAATGAACATGGGACAGGGACTGTTTCCAACCTGATTATTGTGTATCTACCCCACAGCTTAGAACAGTGCTTGACACATGGTAAGCACTTAACAAATGCCACATTGTTTTCTTTTAAAACGTAAGCAATGCCATCACCCTGAGTTCTATTCCTGGCTCTACCAGTTGGCTGCTATGTGACCTCGGGCAAACCACTTAACTTCTCTGTGCTTCAGTTCCCCCATCTTAGACTGTGAGCCCCATGTGAGACAGAGATTGTGTCTGACTTAATTATCTTAAAGCTGTGAGCCCATTGTTGGGTAGGGATTGTCTCTGTTGCCGAATTGTACTCCCAAGCGCTTAGTACAGTGCTCTGCACACAGTAAGCGCTCAATAAATATGATTGAATGAATGAATGAATAGCTACCGCAGCCCTCTGTAGAGTGCTAGGCACATAATAAGCGCTTAACAAGTACCACAAGGATTATTATTCCCTAGACCAATATTCCTTCCAGCCCAGTAGTATTATGTCTGACAGTGGCAACAGGAGGCTTGGTGATGACTGTCCTCCTAGATATCAGTTTTAATGCTTAGGGATGGACCAGCTAACCAATCAATCAATGGTATTTATTGAGTGCTTACTGTGTGCAGAGTACTGTACTAAACACTTGGGAGAGTACAATACAGAGTTGGTAGACACGTCCCCTATTCACAAGGCATTTACAATTTAGAAGCTATCGTCCCTAACTTTTCTCTCTCGTAACCCATCTGAATTTTGTTGAACTCCTTCTGAACCTGTTTGTTTTTTTTCCCCCTGAGGGAACAAATTTCCATATATTAACTACCTGCTGTTTTCAAGCTACCTCTTTAAACCTCAAAGGGTGACCAATAATATCCTGCTCCTTCTTTTCACTCCTTTTCTGATTTTCTCAGACTTTAATCCATCAGTGGTATTTATTGAGCACTTACTGTGTGCAGAGCACTGGACTAAGCGCTTGGGAGAGTACAACGGAGTGGGTTTCCCACAACGAGCTTACAGTATAGAGGGATAAATCTTCAATCAAGCTTTTTTTAAAAATGAAATCTGTTAAGTGCTTCCTGTGTGCCAGGTACTGTACTAAGCTCTGGTTTCTTCTCCGATTATATCTTTCCAAATTGAAGTCCTTATTTTTTCAGTCTATCCTCATATGGGAGCTCACTGATACCCTCCCTGTTCATTTTGGTTGTCCTTCTCTGAACCTTCTCTAGTAAAAGACTACCTAAACAGTGCCAAGAATGATAAGAGGATGGACTGTGAAAACTCTCACTACTTTCCACTGCTGATAGGATCCAGCCAGAGTCCTTTGGGGCAGGGCTTTCTGACGGCAAATACCCAAGATGGCATGCAAAAACTGCATAGTAAAGTCAGCACTGTGGACTGACAAGTCTGAAGAAACTGCTCTAGGGAAACCCTACACCAAAGCCATCATCAACAACCCAGTGCTTAATGCTGCTTTTGAATTTTGCCACCTAGGTAGTAGGATACCCAAAGATGATTGGATAAAAAGTAGAAAAGCCAAATCAAGGCAGTGAGCATGACCCCTGGGAGTTTGATGAGAAACAGGCATCCAGTTCCACACCTTAAGAACCATACGTTAATATCTGTCCCTTGATAAACCTCAAAACAGTGGTGGTACCCACCTAACTGCTTCTATACTAATTCAAGCACTTACCCTATCCTACCTTTACTGCATTCACCTCTTTACTGACCTCCCTGCCTCCTGACTCTCCCCACTTTTTTACGGTATTTGTTAAGTGCTTACTATGTGCCAGGCACTGTGCTAAGCACTGGGGTAATAATAATAATAATAATGTTGGTATTTGTTAAGCACTTACTATGTGCAGAGCACTGTTCTAAGTGCTGGGGTAGATACAGGGTAATCAGGTTGTCCCACGTGAGGCTCACAGTTAATCCCGATTTTACAGATGAGGTAACTGAAGCACAGAGAAGTTAAGTGACTTGCCTACAGTCACACAGCTGACAAGTGGCAGAACCGGGATTCGAACCCATGACCTCTGACTCCTAAGCCCGGGCTCTTTCCACTGAGCCACGCTGCTTCTCCAAGCTAATCAGGTTGGGCCAAGTCCATCTCATTCATTCAATAGTATTTCATTCAATAGTATTTATTGAGCGCTTACTATGTGCAGAGCACTGTACTAAGCGCTTGGAATGAACAAGTCGGTAACAGATAGAGACAGTCCCTGCCGTTTGACGGGTTTACAGTCTAATCTCCCACATGGGGCTCACAGTCTTAATCCCCATTTTACAGATGAGGGAACTGAAGCACAGAGTAGTGAAGTGACTTTATAAAAATAATTATGGCATTTGTTAAACACTTACTTTGTGCAAAGCACTGTTGTATGTGCTGGGGTAGATGCAAGGTAATTAGGTTGTCCCACGTGGGACTCACAGTCTTCATCTTCATTTTAAAGATGAGGTGACTGAGGCACAGAGAAGTTAAGTGGCTTGCCCAAGTTCATACAGCAGAACCAGGACTAAAGCCCAGGTCCTTCCGACTCCAAAGCCCGTGCTCTATCCACTAGGCTACACTCCACTACCATACTTCATTCTGCTACCCAGATCTCTTTTCTACAAACAGTTCAGTCCAACTTCCCCATTCCTCAAGAACTTCCAGTGGTTGCCCATCCACCTCTGTATCGAAAATAAACTTTTTACCATAGGCTTTAAAGCACTCAATCACCTCACCGTCTCCTACCTCACTGATTTCCTACTTACAACCCAGCCCACACATTACACTCCTCTAATGCCAACCTGCTCACTTTAACTCGCTCTCATCTATCTTGCTGCTGACCCCTCACCTACAGCCTGTTTATGGCCTGAAACTCCCTCTCCCCACCTTCAAAGTCTTATTAAAATCACATCTCTTCTAATAAGCCTTCTCTGATTCAGTCTTTTCCCCTACTCCCTCTCCCTTCTGTCTCCCTTAAACTTAGATTTGTACCCTTGAAGCACTTGACGCACCCCATCCTTACAGCACAAATGTACATGTCCAAAATTTATTTTAACATCCATCTCCCCCTTTAGAGAGTAAGCTCCTTGGGGGCAGGGAAGGTGTCTACTCACTCTATTATATTGTATTCTCCCCAGTGTTTAGTACAGTGTTATGCACATAGTAAATACTCCATAAATACCATTAAATGATTAACCCTTTCTGTGATTGTGCCTCTAACCCCGCATCTCACCCCAACTCGCTCCTTTGCTCTACCCCCCTCCCTGCCCCTCAGAACTTGTGCATATATGTATATATCTGTGATTCTATTTACTTATATTAATGCCTGTTTTACTTGTTCTGATGTATATATCTAATTATATTTATTTATATTGATGCTATTGATGCCTATTTACTTGTTTTGATGTCTGTCTCCCCACTTCCAGACTGTGAGCCCGTCTGTGGGTCGGGATTGTCTCTGTTGCTGAATTGTACTTTTCAAGCACTTAGTACAGTACTCTGCACACAGTAAGTGCTCAATAAATACGATTGAATGAATGAATGAACATTATGGGCAGGGAATGTGCCTACTGACTCTGATGTATGGCACTCTCCCAAGTGCTTAGTACTGTGCTCTGAACACAGTAATGCCACTGATGGATTGTGAGACCTGGACTCTTCTATCATACTCTCCAACACTTAGCCCAGTGCTCTCTCCACACAATAAGGGTTCAATAAATACTCCTGATTGATTGATTGATTGAATTGAAAAAGAAGGCATTTGGAGCTTTTCCAATACTTTCATCAGTCTCCCCCCGCCCCCCATGGGCCATACTTGACATCAACCAACGGTGAGGGCCTGGAACACAGCCAGCTCACCGGCTTTGAGGCAGTGCTCATCATGACACCGCCTCGCTGGCACCTGTGAGGAAGATGGATGATGACGGGTGGTGCAGCAGACGCAGAGAAGGTAGAACAAACATCTTAAACAGTAGCAGACACAGCAGCCTGGTATGTGGCAATTAGGAGAGGAGTGGCTCTAATTTGGAGAAGTGGGTGTGAAAGTGATGGGTGTTCTAAGTGGTAAACCATAGCAAAAGGTAATCGTTGTGTGTACAGAATGTGGAATTGATTTTAGGCTATCCAAAGTGGGCACAACTGGTTAAGAAATAGGATTTAGCTAACTCACAGAGAGCTCCATTTTGTGCTATCTAAACCTTTTGGTCAGTTGATCTCCACTGCCTTTGGATGGTGTCTTTTCTTCCTCAAATCTCTTCATTGGGGTTGGAGGGGGAACAAGGATTGATCTGGAGACATTTCAACTGCTTTTCTCCCAGTTGCTTGCTACCCTTGTTTTGTTACACCTTATTAAAATACCAAACCTCCATGACCTGGGGCCTTGACAAGGGCAATCCTATCCACAGAATACTCAAGTCTAAAGCAACTGACTTTCTAGAAAAGATGCTGAACAACAAGCATCCCAATTGGAATGGAGGGTTATGTGACTCCACAACCATGAATTTTTTCTGCATGGGACACAGTTCTTTACTAACCACTTAAGCAATGTTGGTTATTCCTGCTAAACAAGCAGATTCTGTACAGCACTTTCAACCCGAGGCGGTTTTATCCTTTTCGGTAAACATGACCAGTGTTCCAGGAGCAGGCCTGTAAATATCAAAGGGACAGGCTGGCCAGTTCCCTTATGCAGAGCTGGTTTAATGTCATGCGGGGTTCATGGCAGGACGAGACGTCAGTTCGCTGCCGCTCTCTGACAAGATGCGTGGAGTGCTGTTTTGCAGTGGAACCCCCCCGCCTGGTTCAGAGTGGGTGGTGACAGCTGCTCAGAATTGATAGGCAGTGCTGTTGGCCAGCTGTGCGCATGTTGGCTGCGGGAAGGGGGGTAACGGAGGTAGGGTGGGGAGGGAGACCCATGCCAGTCCTGCCTCTGCAGATAATTCTGCAAGGGCTTGACTGGGGTACAATGCCAGGACCTGTTCAGGAGCCCCAGGTAGGATTTCGATTGGCTTTGCGGTGACTCAGGGTCACATGAGCTAGGCAGAAATAGTGGAGTTTCCTGCTCTTCAACCCGTATCCTCCTAACCCCGTCCCCCTCAAACTCTTGGGTCAGGAGGGTGAATTTCAGTCACAGAAAAGGGTGCCAGTTTGTCACCTTTCAATGCCCCAGTACCTCTCAGTACAAACTGAGCATTACTTTTCATCCTAATTTGAGGTTCCTGTCATTCCCGCCAGCTTCCCTGGGCCCCGTAGCACAGCCGTCTCCTTGTGAGAACCTCAGACTTGGGCTGGGTAACATCTGGAGGGGGTCTTGATGATGGCTGTGGTGCATGGACTTTGAAGTGTTACCTTGGGGACCAAAGGAACTCCCACCCCGATTTTCTTTCCTCCTGACAAGAAGGAAAATTAAGATTCCCCCTGCCCCCACACTGCCAATTTTTGACAGCTACTGAATTCTGCACTCTTGGGCAGTTCAAGTCTTTAAAGTGTGAGGTATTTACTGTTTTTTTAAAATGGTATTTAAGTACTTACTATATGCCAGAAACTGTACTAAGTGCTGGGGTCGATACAAGACAATTGGGTTGAACACCATCCCTATCTCACATAGGGCTCTCGGTTTTAATCTCCATTTTCAGATGAGGTAACTGAGGCAAGGAGAAGTGACTTGCCCAAGGTCACCCAGCAGACAAGTGGCAAAGCCAGGATTAGAAACCAGGCCCTCTGACTCCCAAGTCTGTGATCTATCCATTAGGCCACTCTGCTTCTCACATTTTGCTCCCTTTCACTTATTAACCTGAAAACCTCCACCCCTTGCAAAAAAAAAAATATTTTGGAGAGGACTTTCCTGCTTGTTTGAGCTGTTAAGTTTAACCACTTTAATCACCTGGTGACTACTGCTTGGCTCATTAACTTTATTATCCTCTACCATGTATGAGAAGCAGCGCAGTCCAGTTTAAAGAGCCCGGGCCTGGGAGTCAGAGGACTTGAATTCTAATCCTGGCTCTGCCACTTGTCTGACCTAATGCAAGTCACTTCATGTCTCAGTCCATCAGTCTCTTCATCTATAACATGGGGATTCAATATCTGTTTTCCCTTCCCTTTGGGACTGTAAGCCCCACGTAGGACAGGGACTGTGTCCAAACTTACTGTCTTGTATTTACGCCAGTGCTTGGCACATAGTAAGCACTTTAACAAATGCCACAATGATTATTATTACTGTCGTGATGTGGTTTTGGTAGAATGAAACCTCTAACGTTCAGGAGCGGACATCTATCTATGCCACTTTTATTAAGCTCTCTTTTCCAAGTTCCCCCTAAAAATAAAATTTTCTTCTGTCTAGTAAATGAACGACCAATACCCATCCGAGGTAGATAAGCAGGCCTGGCCCTGCTGTTAGAGAAAATGATATAAACCTGCAGTCATTTTTAGAGGCTTCAGCAAGAAAGATGCCTGATAGACTTGGAAGAAAATAACTGTAGATAAGCCAGTGTTGAGCAGTTGGTGATAGGGGTTCATGTGAGATCAGAATTTGGGGCTCAGGAGAAGAAGCAAAAAAAACCAGGGAATCATTGAGGGAGCTCTACTGAACAGACGAGTCAAGGGGAATGCAAAAACCTAAAACCTCAACACCCCCAATCCACTCGAGGCCATTCCTCAACAAGCAGAAGCAAGTCTTAAAAGATCTGGAATGTTCCACCATAGCCCCTTGCCTGCTTTGTTGCATAGTACAGAATGTTTTGGGGACAAGTGAGATGTTTTTTTTCACATCCTGATTGGATTCCAGTTGAGCGTGAATTAATGGTCTTGTTCTATCCCAATGTCTCCATTACAAAACTGAACGCTGTAGGTTGGGAATGAAGTCAGTTTTATAATATTTATTAGATGCTCACTGTGTGCTAAGCAACGGGGAAGATGCAAGATAATCAAATTGGCCACCATCTCTACCCTACACGGGTCTCATAATCTAAAGAGAGAGGGAGAATAGTTATTTTATCTCCTTTTTACAGACAAGGGAACCAAGGAACAGTGTGACATCCAAGGTCAAGCAGCAGGTCAGTGGTAGAATTGGGACTAGAATCTGGGTTTCCTGACTTCCCCCCACTCTCTCCTCTAGCCCAAGCTTTTTTTTTTTTTTGCCAACAGCCCATCTTTGGGGCGCTCTTTCACTTGGTTTTTTCAAATTAGCTCTGAAACTCCCCCAGTCCCTCCTCTTTCCCCTTATTTGCCTTCATTGATGTCAATGTGTTACCCAAATCCAGTTTTCAACACGTGGAGAGGAAAGCAGAACCCCAGGATATTCAGGCAGTAAATAGAGTGACTGGTGCTCAGAAGACAAATAAGTGAGCAAAATCTGAAGTGTAAAAGGAAGAGTTTCACTCCAAAAGGGAAAATAATAATAATGATAATAATATTTGTTAAGCACTCACTATGTGCCAAGCATTATACTAAGCACTGGAGGAGATAGAAGTTAATCAATTCAGACACAGTCCCTATCCCACATGGGGCTCAGCCTAAAGAAGCACTGTGGCCTAGTGGAAAGAACACAGGCCTGGGAGTCAGAGGACCTGGGTTCTAATCCTGGCTCTGTCACTGTTTGCTATGTGACCTTGGGCAAGTCACTTAACTTCTCTGTGCCTGTTTCCTTAATTAAAAATTACACTCACTCCCACCCCTGTGGCCGCTTGGCTTGGTTAGAAATTTGGATTCAAGGGCTTTGGACCTGTGTCCCCCTGTCAACCTGACTGGGAGGGCTGGAGTATCCAGGCAGTGACCATCCATGTCTAATGAGAACTTTGGAGGAGAGAAGTGACTGACTGGCTGAAACATCAGTGTATATACATTCATGTTAATGCTGAAATTAATAATTTCTGCCTTCTAGTTACCACAAGCTGATGTGAAGAGCAACATTCCAAAATACTGAATCATGAGATTTCCTTCAAGGCCTAAACTGCTGACCAAACTGCTCTTCTCACCTTTACACTATTCTACAGAGGCTCACCTGGTCTGTCCGCTAACATAAGGCAAAACAATGCATTCTTTAAAATCTAAACATCAAACTGACTGGGTGAAGCTGATTCCTTTCTCTTTGGGTCCAACAGCAAGTTTCTCATGTTGCCCCATAATGGTTTCACTGAATGATTTTCTCATTTTTTTTTTACAGTAACAAGTTTGGACATTGCTCAACAGGAGAGATGACTTCAATTTTCCTCTGATTACCATAAATTAAGCTTTCTCCTGTAGAACAAGAAAGCAAACCATATTTAGTGCCACTGTGATAAGACAGTATATACAGCTGTCCTGTGTTTTCATAGTGGCAAACCATCACCAGTGCTGGAATAAACAACTCGTGTGCTGCTCTCATAGTGTGAGACAATTGAACGCTGCAGGCTTTTGGCCCAGAACTGATGCATTGCAAAGATGAGTTTAAGCCAGTGGTATTGACAGAAGTTTCTCTTTTCCACCAGAAGTGCACATCTTCCTAGACTGAGAATGTTCTTCTTCTTTTTTTTAGGAGCACTCCCCCAACACCGAGAGCAAATGAGCTGGACAAACTAAAGGTCATAGAAGACTCAGACCTCTAAAATGAGTTAATAAATCACACAGACACATACAAGTTTGAACCAGGAAGGCTAGACACAACATGTCAGCATTTATTAACCAATAGTGAAGCTAAACCTTAGATTGTTTTTCTTTCCATTTAAATCCAAAAGCTTGTTTATGGCAGGTGTTATTTTTAAAATAAGGTCCTCTTTTTTCATTACTACAGTGCAAGACTGATCACTCTCTAATAATACACCTTTATGAGAGTCAAATCTGACGGTCAAATGAGCCGAAATATAAGGATATCCCAGTGAATCATTAAAACAAAAAAAACCCCAACCCCACAAACATTTAACTCTTAAAGTCAACAGAGTACAATTCCAGCAGGGTGTATGGAACTCTCAAAGATGAAAAATGCTTAAAGCACTTTTAGTCTTGAGGTAGCATCTTTATGCTTAATTAGATTTTGTTTGATTACAAGGAGAGGAGGAAAAAATTAGTAGTCCCTCAACTCAAGACAGGTGAAGTAGATTTTTTTAGTTAATTCTCTCACAAGGTTACATTTTTCTTATATTTTAGAGCGAGAGCCCTACAATATGTAAAATGAAGCCAAAAGACCTCTCAAAATTCAAACTATATTATTGAAACTGACTGAAACACATCAGCAGTTACAATTGCAAGAATAACAAAAGGTAGCTGGAGTGAAAAAAACTCAAAACAATTTGTATTTTGGTAGGATTGGTTTGCAAACACACGGCAAGAACAAAAATTCTAAACCCAACTAATTGAAAAAGAGTGAAAGGTTTTTTTTGTTTGTTTTTTTCTGTGGAAATTTGCACTTTTTTTTTTTTTTAAAGGAGACAGCATTCAGCTTTTGGACATTGTGAAACCTGTACTGTGACATTAAACAGAAATACCATACGCCAGGACACTACTGACGACTGAAAGCTCTTCTCACTGATTTCACAACAATCACAAGCAAAGAATCAGAAATAAGACAGATATTCCTCCAAATCCCAAGGATACCATCTCTTTAACCACTTTGCTGCTGAGTCCTTTTATTAACTTGCTCATATGAAAAGCTCTCTCCATACTGATCTTAGAATCCACAGCAGTTTTACAGAACATAGAGCAAGGATCAAAAAAAAACACACAACAAACCACACAAACATTAAGAGATTAAAATAATAATAATAATAGAGATAATAATAATAATGATAAAGAATGAAAGTGGCTGGGATAGGAAGCTGAGGATGAATACTGTTAGTTGTTGTCTCCAAACCAGTTCCTTCTCACCTGCTTAATACCACTTTCAAAGCACACTTTCACTGCCTCCAACCTAAACTGGGGCTCCCTTCTTCCAGAATAAATGAGTAAAAGATGGCTAAAATGCACCAAGCGAGAACTTTTCATACAGCCTATTTCAAAAGATCACTTTTCTCTGCTTCCAGACTACCACGGACCTAACAAACACCGTGAAAGTGATACTGCAACATGGCAGAGTATCAATGGAGCCGTTTTGCTGCCCTCGGGTAAGTTAGAAAACACTAAAATCGGGCTAGCAGATCTTTACCTGTACCTCTCCAAACTGTGAATGTACCCAAAGATCCATCTGTTCTAAATTCAGAGGCAGTGATATCCCCTCCTAACAACCTCTTCGCCATTTCTCCTCAAGCCGAGGGATCTTACTCTCGCCACTTACAAAGTCCTCCAATCCCTTTGCTATGATCTAGTTCCACCATTTTGCCCAAAAGAGGACTTAAAGCTCCGTAAGGCAAACAGTTTTAAATAGTCATATCAGCTCAACAGAAAGACTTAAAAGCCTGCTTGGCTCCAGTCTGTATGGCACGGCGAAATGTTGTGGCGCAAGAGCACCCAACAGATTTCGGCCACCTTGGAATTTCCAAAGCTTGTTAGGGAGGAGTTGATCCCTAGCATGAGCCACTGGAGAACTCCAAGGACATGGGTACTGGCTTAAGATCTAGGATTCTAAACTGCTTGGTGAGACTTTCTTAAGCCTTGCTAGGCAATCCATAGATGGCAGTTACTTCTTAGAGATCCACTTCATTCAGAAAGCCACACTTCCTAATTTTTCTTGTAAGCAGCTGCTACTGTTCCAGAACTTTTACACTTCTACATTGGAGACTACAAAGTGACAATATTGGGAAACAGACAAACTGCTTGTGGCCTTTTGGCTTGTTCATCTGATACTCAGAATCTGGGGGATGACATTCACCACACTTACTATGGAATAGAATGGAGTTAGAAAAAGAACACTGCAAGCGTCAAATGGTCTTTCACAGTGCTGAATCTCTGGTTCATTAGCCTCAGTTACAGTTCAGTTCAGATCGCTAAAACGGCAAGGCCACCTGTCCAGTTTTCAATCGGCTTCCAATTTCTACAGCAGAAATGGTGAAGAGGTGATTGAACAAGAAATCACTTCTGGTCAGAAAATACTACTTGAAGTTATAGCTGCGTGCCTCTCGGATATTGGAATTGTGCCAACAACAGCAGTCCTCCTGCAAATGGCAGTTCTAGCAACATAATTAGCCGCAATTAGAATTACTCAATCCCCAGGTCACTTGGGAAAGTTCCAGAGTGTTGTGAGTCACATGAAATTTTAAAACGGAGAGGGCCCCAAAATGACCCATCAGCTCCCCACAGTTGAAATAGGAAACTGTTACTGCTTTTGTGTGATAAGGCTCCTAGAATCTCACATAGATATTCTATTTGATAAAAATGCCTCATTATGAAATCTCAGCTCCACCAAGAATTTTCCCTGACAAATGCTAGACATAGAACAGGTGTTTGATTTCAAACCCAGGTTAGATGAGCCTCAGAAACAACGACAAAAAAAATCATAACTCCAAACACCTCAACTAGCAGAGCCTCTCTCAAATTCTTCAAATCTTCAATGTTGCCAACCTCTGAAAACTTTTAACAATTCTGCTGACATTTGGGAATGTCTAGTTGCATCTAAGAGCACTGAAAAAAGAATAAGATTGAGGGGGTCTCTCTTGAGTACAGAAATACTTTTCCTTTTAAGTTACAATTTTTTTTTCCTTTTTATAGAGTTTTAAAACCTGTCATTCAACAGCAAAGCTAAAGTAGAAAGGGCTCTTTCCGCAAGAGGGAATAGGTCAACCTCTCGGCAGTATCTTACCACCTGCTGAAATTGAAAGCAGGGGAGAAAGGGATAGCAGAAGTTTAACAAGGGAAGTCCTTCAGGAAGATACTATCAAGGCATCTTCAGACTCCTAGCAATCTCTAAATCAGAACACAACTCAAACGCACTGCAATGAAATAAGCAACAACAACAAAAAAACTGTACTAACCACACAATGCTCAAAAAACAAACTAACTTATTTCTCTTCCTCCTTTCCTTTCACCTTCCCCAAAACAAAAGTCAACTTATGGAACCTGTTATTGTAATGCTCTTCTGCGTCTAAGAATCACCATGGGCTGGTTTTTTGTTTTGTTTTTTATTTCGCCCCTAAAATCAGCTGCAATTCATGCCGCTTTCGGCAGATGGCACAAAGGCCTCGGGACCATCTCACTCCAAAGCTTCGACAATTTCAAATGCCTACATCACTTCGATTTCAAAACTAAATGCTACAATTAAAAGCAGATTTTGACATCAACTGAAGTCACATCAAAGAAAGAGATCAAGAGACTACAAGGGGAAAAAAAAGCTTCCTCCCTGATAGAATTGGGATAATCCGCCCTGATAGAAAAGTTTCTACAGATTTTAATTTTGGTTTAGAAGTGCCAATAACAGCAGCAGCAAGAGAAAGAAATGGGCTTAATAGCTTTTTTACTTTGGACTTTGCATCAGGCACTTAAATTGCAGGAGAGACTTGCCATTCTGAACCAAAGAAGTGAAAGATGGGTCAGATTAATCATGAAAAGAGGTCTAATAATGGAATTTCAGCAGCAAAGTGGAGGCACAAATTGAGCCTCTACCCATCAATATGTGCTGAGGCTTAATTATGTTTTACTAAAATGCCCGAGACGACAGCAGCAGCAATAACTGTTCCGTAGTGTCCATTTTATTTTGTGTTTTTGTGTTGCTGACAGGAGGCTTTTTCTTTGTTGAACTGAGAAGGCACTGAGGTATGGTGTGCCTAGTTGCCTGGATCCACCAGATCCATGCTAGAACCAAACATTGCCACCAGCTGCTCCTCATAATGGGTTATATTTCTCTTCATAATGTCCATGCAGGGTCCCAGCAACCTCTCAAATGCTTGCACATCCATTACTGCACAGAAAGAGATGATTAGCACACATAGAAGAAATGGTCTCCAAGTCAAACATTATAATCACTCAAATGGCATTCCTGTTGACAGAGTTTCTACAGATTTCAAATTCAGCTATACAGAGAGTCTGGACTATTGAACTGCTAGTTAGAATGTGTGTTAAATGTGAGTCAAAGCCCTCTGTGGGCAGCGTTTGATCTGTTTCTTCTGGACAGTGTTAAACACAAAAGTGAGAGCTCAGAAAAAAAAAAAGCAACAACTGCTGCTAACTGTGAGATTAGGGAAGTAGCCAGGTGCAGTGATAATAATAATGGTTTTGTAAAGCACTTACTATATGCCAAGCACTGTACTAAGTGCTGGGGTAGATACAAGGTAACCAGGTCTTACATGGAACTCACAGTCTAAGTTGGAGGGAGAACAGGTACTGAATTCCCATTTTGCAGAAGAGAGAACTGAGGCACAGAAGTTAAGTGACTTTCCCAAGTTCACACAGCAGGAAGGTGGCAGAGCCGGGAATAGAACCCAGGTCCTCTCACTCCCAGGCCTGTGCTCTTTTCACTAGGCTATACTGCTTCTCTAGTTACAACTTGAACATCAAAGTTATACACTGATTCATCTGTGGGTCCCATACCAATCACTATGCAGGTAAATGTCCCCCCGACCCCAAAGTTAAGATACTTCTTATAGCTTCGATTTATTTGCTAGACATGTAGAAAGCCTGCCCAGTGTTCTTCTCTATTCGAGTTGGTAAACAAGAGAGAAGAGGGTGTAACTGTTTGGGAGAGGCCAAGTCTTTAGTCTGAGGAAGCGGAACAGCAAGAAGGAGAATGTCACATGTACAGTATGGTTTCCAAACTGATCTTCTGTCATTCCGACTTGTACAAAATGATTACTTCAGAAAGAGCCTCTAAGCCAAATTTCAGTGGTCCAGAGGCCCTCCCTGATAATAATAATAATAATGGTATTTAAGTGCTTACTATGTGCCAAGCACTGTTCTAAGCACTGTGGGAGATATAAAGTTATCAGGTTGTCCCACGTGGGGCTCAGTCTTAATCCCCATTTTACAGATGAGGTAACTGAGGCACAGAGAAGTTAAGTGACTTGCCCATAGTCACACAGCTGACAAGTGGCAGAGCCGGGATTAAAACCCACGACCTCTGACTCCCAAGCCCGTGCTCTTTCCACTAAACCACGCTGCTTCTCCACTCTGACCTACTTCACTCTGATCCTAGGAGTGGCATCTCCTCTTCCCCCTACACACCATCTCAGTCATATAAAGCTTCCACAGCTCCCTCCTACTTGATATCTTGTCAACCATCTTGTCTACATCTGCTTGGACACTCTGCCTAGTAGTGTCATTTTCTCATATCTGTGCTGCTCATCCCTTTCTACTCAACCCATACACTTCTGGGCTGGGAGGTGGGGAGATGGGGAAGGGAAGGAAGGAGGGAGGACGGAAGAAGGAAGAGAATGAAGGAAGAGTGGGAGGAAGAGGAGAGGAAGTGAAAAGGAGAGGGGAGGAGGGAAAGGTAGAAGAGAAAGGAAAGAAGGGGAGAGGAAGAGGAAGGAAGAAAGAGGAAAGAATCCTCCATCGATCAATGGTATTTATTGAGCACTTACTGTGTGCAGCACTGTACTAAGCGCTTGGGAGAATACACTACAACAGAGTTGGTAGACACGTTCCCTGCCCACAGTGAGCTTAATATAAACAAATTACAGACATGTACATGAGTGCTGTGGGGCTGGGGGGGGGGGGGTGGGATAAAGGGTGCAAATCCAAATGCAAGGGTGACACAGAAGGGAGGGGGAGAAGAGGAAATGAGGGCTTAGTCAGGGAAAACCTCTTGGAGATGTGATTTTAACAAGACTTTGAAGGTGGGGAGAGGAATCATCTGTTGGATATGAGACGGAGGGTGTTCCAGGCCAAAGGTGGGACATGGATGAGGGGTCGGCGGCAAGACAGGTGAGATTGAGGAACAGTGAATAGGTTGGCATTAGAAGAGCAAAGTGTGTGGACTGGACTGTAGCAGGAAGTCAGGGAGGTAATGTAGGAGGGGGCAAGGTGATCAAATGCTTTAAAGATGATGGTAAAGAATTTCTGTCTGATGTGGAGATGGATGGGCAACACTTGAAGGTTTGTGAGAGGTGGGGGAATGGTTTTGTAGAAAAATGATCCGAGCAGCAGAGTGAAGTATGGACTGAAGTCGGGAGAGACAGGAGACAGGGAGATCAGAGAGGAGGCTGATGCAGTCATCAAGGAGGGATAGAACAAGTGCTTGGATTAATGTGGTGGCAGTTTGGATGATGAGGAAAGGGTGGATTTTGGTGATGTGTGTGAAGGTTGGACAGGATTTAGAACAGACAGATTGAATATGTGCACTGAATGAAAGAGATCAGTCAAGGATAGTGCCAAAGTTATGGGCTTGTGAGGCAGGAAGGATGGTGGTGCGGCCTAAAGTGATGGGAAAGTCAGGGGGGGAGACAGGGTTTGGGTGTGAATATGAGGAGTCTAAGTGGAGAAAGAATAGCATAAGAAAGGAGAGAGGGTGAAAACTGCATTAGTGATCAGAGACAGAGGAGGAGCCAAAAAGGAAAGAACACAGGACAGAAAGGAAAGACACGGAAGAGAGAGAGATGGGCAAACAAGAGAAGAAAGTGGAAGAAAAAGATGGGGGAGGAAGAGGAAAGAAGTTGAGGGAATAACTAAAAAGGTCACCTCTACAGACACTGTCCTTTAGTGTTTAAGACGTCTGGTACAAGCTTTGACTTTGTACGAGAAGCAGCTTGGCTCAGTGGAAAGAGCCCGGGCTTGGGAGTCAGAGGTCATGGGTTTGAATCCCAGCTCTGCCACTTGTCAGCTGTGTGACTGTGGGCAAGTCACTTAACTTCTCTGTGCCTCAGTTCCCTCATCTGTCAAATGGGGATGAAGACTGTGAGCCTCACGTGGGACAACCCAATTACCCTGTATCTACCCCAGTGCTTAGAACAGTGCTCTGCACATAGTAAGCGCTTAACAAATACCAATATTATTGTTATTATTATTATTATTAGACAACACTCCCTGCCTAGAGGCCGATAGTAGTGAAAGACTTCTAGACTGTGAGCCCGTGTGGGCAGGGATTGTCTCTCTGTTGCTGAATTGTACTTTCCAAGTGCTTAGTACAGTGCTCTGCACACAGTAAGCGCTCAATAACTATGAATGAATGAAGAAAACTGAAGTGGGAACCATTGTTTGGTGGTGGTGGGGCTGGGGAGAGAGAAAAAAGAGAGAGCATAAAGAAGAAACTTTACCCAGGCATTTGACATCTCCAACGGCATAAGCAGAAGCTGCTCTGGGTTTGTTGGTGACAAGCGCAAGCTCTCCAAAATACTGCCCTTTACGACATCGTGCAATCTCCACTTCCTGGTTTCCTTCTTTAACGGTCATTGTCTACATCAGAAAAAGAACACCATTTTTAGCTCACATTTTCATATTTGCTTCTGGTATACTTTTCAGACATCAGCATTCTGCACATACTAATTACCCAGCATTTAATCACCTTACACGGTTACACCTGTGTTCTGCAAGCTGCCCTGGCTAGCAATTTATTCAAGATACAATTATGAAAGCTGATTCTTTCCCCCGGCCCGCCCCGCCCCGCCCCCCGTATATTGGATGCGCCAATTTATGTAACATCTCAAGTCATTGGGATGTTACAACTGTCTTACTAATGGCCTCTGGACTGAATTTCAAAGAAACAGTAACAAACTTTCACTTTTCAAACTCCTTTCCTGGTTGACCTGCCCTTCTGCCTACTGAACTTTGAGACACCCTAAGAAGGGCATAACGTTTCACGTGGCCCTTTAGGAGTTAATTGGGAGTGTGTTTAGGTGGCACCAAAGTGCTGAAATTGCAGTGGCGTGGCTTAGTGGAAAGAGCCTGGGTTTGGGAGTCAGGGGATGTGGTTCTAATCCCGGCTCTGCCACTTGTCAGCTGTGTGACTTGGGGTAAATCACTTAACTTCTCTGTGACTCAGTTATCTCATCTGTAAAATGGGGATGAAGACTGTGAGCCCCACGGGGGACAACCTGATAACCTTGAATCTCCCCCAATGCTTAGAACAGTGCTTGGGCACATAGTAAGCACTTAACGAATACCACTGTTATTATTATTATTAGGGTAGAGAGAGGAGAAATAAGAGGAAGGCCTCCTGGAAGAAGGGTGATTTCAGAAGGGCACCCTCACCCTGCACACCCTTTCCTTCCCGACCTACCCTCCTCCCATTATGGGACAAAGGCACCTCAGGAGCAAGCTGTTGGTAGATGTCGGAAAGTACAAAGAGGGTCACTGATCGTGGTGCTTCTGGACTGCTCGCTCGCCCTCGGGAATCCTCTCTAGACCCAGGGAGTGAGCTTCAATCCCAAAGACTGACCCTTCTCTCCCCTTCTAAGGATGCTTTGGGGAGGAGTGGAGATGTATAAACCTGGGCAACCCAGGAGTAGGATGGAGGCTGCTCCTCTTCTTTCCCTAGTTATGCAATCCCCTGAGCAAGTCCTCCACCAAGAGGACTTCCCTAAGCCCTCATTTCCTCTTTTCTCACTCTTCTGCGTCACCCTGACTTGCTTCCTTTATTCACCACCCCCACCCTCAGCCCCGCAGCACATATGTACATCTCTGTAATTTATATTATCGTCTGTCTCTCCCTCTAGACTGTAAGCTCACTGTGGGCAGGGAATGCGTCTGTTATATAGTTGTGTTGTACTCTCCCAAGCTCTTAGTAGTACAGTGCCCTGAGCATGGTAAGTGCTCAATAAATGCAACTGTTTGATTGATTCCCTACAAATACAGGGTCGAGGGTGGGGGAGAGGGAGTAGAAACATACAAAGCAGGGCACTTTGGGCAGAAATTGATAAAACTTGCCCTAGATGCAAATGTTATCGAGTTAGGTCTCTGCCTGGATGAAATGCCGAGAGTAAACCTAAACTTGGCACATTTACTACAATACTGCATTCAGAAACAGAACGGGCTGCAACACTGCCATAACAAATGATTAAAATCTCCCCTAAATGGTCTCTGGGTCACTGCCAAGCACTCTGAATGGTATGGAGTTGGCTCCCAGGCAACCAATGGCCGAGAGGCCTGGTTCCCAGAAGGGGCTGAGGCGGGGGGAGGAGAAGAGGATGAGGGAGCTGAGGAGGGAGGAAGAATGGGGACGGAGAGTCCTGCAGGGCAGTGACCTGGGGGGAGAAGAGACTGGCAGACCCCAGCTTCTAGGGAGAGAATCTAGCAGCAGAAGGGACTGGGGCAGAAGGATCATCAACAAGGAGATGGGTAGGATCGAGGGATGGGATACCTGGGAGCAGTCAGGGGATTTCTGCTAGTGCTGCATAAATGCCTTCCATAAACACATTACTTAGTCTTTGCTATACTTGGAAAAACCTTGGATTACCAGAAACTATCATTACAATTATCTTTTTGACTAAGGAACCAAATTACTTGACCCTCCATTACTCAAAATAACACTAAATTGCTAGCCACTACTATAAATTATGTGCAGCTAGACAAATTCCTTTACATCCATCTTGCTAACTTGTATGATCAAACAATCGATGGTATTTATTGATCCCGTACTGTGTGCACAGCATTGTATTAAGTACTTGGGAGAGTACAATGTAAGAATTGTCCTGCCCACAATAAGCTGTCTACAGGGGGAGGAGGACCTTAATATAAATAAATTATAGCTATGTACATAAGTGCTGTGGGGCTGAGGGTGGGATGTTGATAAAGCTGAAAATTCTTAATTAAGAAGTGGAATTTAAATGGGTGCAAATTAGCCACCGGGTCAGTTGATGCTTTCCAGTCAGAAGGTGACCCATGAAATTAACCATTTTCTTGACATGACTACTGCATTGGCCTCCTTGCTGACCTCCCTGCCTCCTGTCTCTCCAGGGCATACTTTACTCTGATGCCTGGATCATTTTTCTAAAAATAATAATTGTGGTATTTGTTAAGCACTTACTATATGCCAAGCACTGTACTAAGTACTGGGGTAGATAGTAGATAATCAGGTCCCACATGGGGTTCATAGTCAAGTAGGAGGAGGAACAGGTATTGAAACCCCATTTTGCACATGAGGAAACTGAGGCACAGAGAAGTTAAGTGACTTGTCCATAGTCACACAACAGGCAAGTGGTATATCAGGCATTAGAACCCAAGACCTCTGACTCCTAGGCCCATGCTCTTTCCACTAGGCCGCCCCACTTCCCTTAAACTAAAAGAGGAGAGGTGAGGACTCTCTGAACCTTCATCTCCCCTATTCTGCCGCCGACACCTGGCCCCCATCCTGTCTCTGGCCTGGCACTCCCTCTCCCTTTATTTCCAACAGACCACCACTCCCTCCGTTTTCAAAGCCCTCCAAAAATCACAACTCCTCCAAGAGGCCTTCCCCGACTAAGCCCTCATTTTCCCCAACCACCCTCCCCTCTACATCACCTGTGCACTTAGCTCTCTGTACCCCTTAAACACTTGATATACACCCCACCTTCAGCCCCACAGTACTTATATCCTTATACTCTGCCATATCACCTATCTGTAATTTCTTTTAATGTCCATCTCCCCCTCTGGACTGTAAATTCCTTGAGGGTGGGGATCCTGTCAACCAACTCTATTGTACTGTCCTTTCCCAAGTGCTTAACAGTGCTTTGCACACAGTAAGAGTTCAATAAATACCATCGACTGGTTAATTCTCAGTACCATCATCTTTATTTTTAAATAATATCTTGCTGAATAGTCATGATATTTTTGAAGGAAGGTGGAGTATTGGATAAAGAAATCCAATTCCTATAAGATATGAATATAATACATTTGAAGTACTCCTTGCTTCAATCCCATTATTCAGATGAATTTGTTAACTCATCTCCTGCCTACCAAAGACGGCCTTCCTACCCAAGAAAGGAAAAACAGTGAGTATCAATCAGCAACTTAAAGCAGTTGCAGGAATTACCAAGGGGCTAGGCCCCCCAACACTTTCAATTCTAGGGAATGATTTCTAAGATGGGGTTAACATACGCAAACTCACCTTGCTTTTAATCAAGATTTTCACTTCACCAGACTCTACAATGTAAAAGCTGTCTGCTTTTTCACCCTGTAGGATTGGGGGCGGGGGGAGAGACAAAAAACACTTTTATCAATTTACCAAAGTTATGGAATTATTTTCAGCTGCACAAGTGAATTTACAGTCACTTAAATGACCCCAAATTAGTCACTGAAAATAAACACTTCTATTAACTAAGGCATTACGAACTAAAAGATGAAAGAAAAATCTACAATATGAGGTCAGTTGCCTTATGCTTCTCTGATATTTTCCAGTTTGGGCAGCTCAGGCATTCAATGGCTTTAAATGTTATTGTAATACATATCTCTCCCTGCAAATAAATTTACTCTAAGATCACACCTAAAACATTTTTATTAGGATCCACAGATTGATCTACCACAAATCATAATACATTTATCAAAATTCTAACCGCCTATTGTTCAGTAAAAGGATTCCCTTATTATACTGCTAGCATTCAGAAATATCTTTTGAAATGGCACCAGCGATATGTTGAAATCCTCAACTTCTCAAGATAGTGGACTGTAGGAGGACTCACTCATCACTTAGTTAACTGGCTCTATTTTGCTGCATCTTAATAAGAGCATAAGCAAGGCCAACCAGAGAGACAATTGATCCCCGTCCAGTCAAGTACTCAGTCAGTGGCAGCAGCATGCTTGGAGGAGCTGTGTGATGGTGACCCTCCTCGTCATCCATCCTAACGTTTAAGGACGGACCATTGCATATCCCTAATTGTTCGTGTTCATTTCAGTTTGTCTACCAGATCCACAATATGTATTTTGATTCTTGACACTTGGCTGATGCCTAGTAAATTGGGCACTAGGAAAAAGCATCAATTTCTTCAATTTTTTTTTGAGACCAATGGCTGTTCCACGTATTTCCACAAAGACTGCTTATACTGCATCGTTGCATAAAACAGTCAGCCCAAAGGGCTTAATTTACAACAGGGAATAACTAGCCACTGGGAGAACCAGATTCATTTAAGTTTATGATAGCCAGTCAAATATCTGCTCTACAAGCCCAATTTACTGATCTGTGAATCACTGCTGTGTCTCAACATACCCTAAAACAGAGATTTTTCCAGCACATTATTTGGTTCATATGCATAACACTGTATTGATTCACTTCCTAACGAACAGCTACTGGCGTAATCTCCAGCAACATAGTACATCCTTTAATTACCCATTCTATCGCCTCATTAGCTGCTACATCTTATTGACACACGTTGAGTTTTCCTTCATTAGACACTTGCAATTACCCTATCCCAGTGTTTGACAAATTAGAAAGTCCAAGAGGGCTACATATGCTGGAGTTCAAGAGCACCAAACACTGGTTCATGGTTTTGTTAGGTGTTTTTTTTTGATAGTCATTACTCATCATGACCACTGTACAGTAGACACGCTGTACATACTGCAAATCTGATGTTTCCTTTAGATGCTGGGGAGCATCTAGTTACTGAAGAAGCCCAGGAGGCTTTTTAGATGTATTTTCATGATTGGCATTCAAAAAAAATGCTACTGGCTCTTTAGTTACCCGTCTTTCTAGATCATCACCTCGATCCATTATGATATATGGAATGCCGTATAGATCTGGCGTTGGGTGGGGGGTGGGGGGTTGTTCATATCTACCCCCATAATTTACAGAGTTCATTTATAAATCCTGGATGTGAATATTGGTAAAGGAAATACTGGCTTTTCCTTTAAATGTAGATTAAGCCCAGATCACTACTAAATCCACTGTGTTTATAGAGTGATTTCTTATTCACAGTCTGCTATTATTATGGTAGTATGATGATGAAACCATCTTACCATCTCAAAACCATTTAACCCTATTTTTCATAGGTATGGTAGATTACTCAAATATTAAAATATTTTAGCACCCAAATATGGGAAAGAAGCTGCCTTAGTAATTTTAACTCAGCATTTATTCTTTTAAGGCCATGAGAGCTATCTTTCCATTAAAGGATAGGAAATGAAGTTTTGGGATACCACACATTCAGACTGTCAAAAAAAGGATGTTGACAAATTGTATTATTCCTATTACGGTATTTGTTAAGCACCTACTATGTGTCAAGTGCTGTTCTAAACGCTGGGGTAGATACAAGTTAGGTTGGACACAGTCCCTATCCCACATGGAGCTCAGAGTTTAACTAGGAGGGGGCATGGAATCCCCATTTTACAGCTGAAGAAACTGAGGCCCAGATATGTTAAATGACTTGCCCAAGGTCACACAGCAAGCAAGTAGCAGAGCCAGGATTAGAACCCAGGTCCTCTGACTCCCAGGCCCATGCTCTTTCCACTAGGCCATGGCATTCTGAGCAAAAGAAGTGAGGAAGGAAGCCACTAAGTGCACTAAACCTGGTGGGGTTGTACTATGTGGGAAATCAAAGAGCTACCTATTGCTTTTCCTTGGTGGCAGCTGTTGATACCTCTTTAACATTTTTAGTGACACCTGTGTCCCCCTCCCCCAACCTCTTCACACACAGGCAGAACCCCAAGTTATAGGATGGGAAGACTGGAGATGGGGAAACCCCAGTACATCTTATCTGTTCCAAGTCTAGAGCAGTAGCACTGTTCTGGGATTTAGAAAAGAAAAACCCAAATCCCAAGGAGGAATTTCTTAAAGAAAGACAAAGAAATCTGAGTAGCTTGAGAAAGGACACACGATTGGGATTAGGGCAACTGCCCTTATGTTCTTTTCTGGCTACTAGGTTGGAAAATATTAGCTGACTGAGAAATGGACTGGAGTGGGGAGAGACAGGAGGCTAGGAGATCAGCAAGGAGGCTGATGCAATAATACAGGTAGGATAGGATGAGTGACTGTATTAACGTGGTAGCAGTTGGGATGGAGAGGAAAGGGCGGATTTTAGCGATGTTGTAAAGGTAGGACTGACAGGATCGAGATGGGATCATTACATCCAAGTGAACAAAATTTAGATGTGGACACTTGCTACCATAAAGAGATCAAAGATTTGAGTTTAAAGCATTTAAGATTAGTGGCGATGCGACTGTTTATTATTTTTGCAGTTTGAGTAGCTGGCTTTATTTTTCTTAGAAACTACACCGAATATTCAAACAGGGAATAAGTTTGCAAATATAATGAGGTGCCACCTGATCCAGGGAATTTATCTTTAATTATAATTACTGTGCACATTAGAAGCCTTTACCTTTTCAAACAAAAATAAATGTTGAAAGAGGAAAAATTCAAACAGATGCTAAAGTGACCCTATTTTCTGAAGAACAAAATGGAGGACGCACCAATGGGGTGGGACTAGTGATTTGAGATTAGGGCTGGAAGCAAAATAGGAAAGGGAGACAAAGAAAGCGTCAGGGAGAGGTTTGCTGAAATGCAAAGAGAAACACACACCTCTCTTCCTCTCTCTCCCCCATACCAGAAGTCTTCTTCCTCAAAAAGCCAAGTACTTGAAATAAAGCAACAAGCCTGCTTCTCCCCTGCTCCCTTCCCCTGTCATCGAGGACTTTTGGCACTGGGGTGGGGGGTGGGGGTGCGGGCGTGTGGATTTCAAGTTGGAGCCCCGGGAGAGAAGATCCCCAGCTGTTTCAGGGCTGAGGACAGGGCTGCTATCTGTGGAAGCTGGAGTGGGGTGCGGGGGAGAGGACCACCTATGACCGACACCCCCCCTTTAGCTTTCTGTTGCCACAGCAGCAGAGGAAGCCTCAGCCAATGAGCAGCTTTACCTTTCCTGCATCCACTGCTGCCATGCTCCTTTGGCCTGACCCTCATTTCCATGATCACTTCTACCGCCTCCACGGGTTGCTCCCTGGAGGTCACAGTGGAGGTGACTGGAGAAATCAAGGCCTTAGAAGCAAGGAATATAGCAGCAGTAGATGAGCAATGAGAAAGCCAACAGTGACTTCATCTGCTGCTACCAGTCAGGATTTTCACGAAGCCCACTGGCCACAACTTAGTGGTGGAAAAGTGGCCAAATTTCATGACTGTCCCACCAAAATCGGGACACTGGATCTCTGTATATGAAATTAGTTCTAATCCTGGCTCCACTACTTGTCTGCTGTGTGACCTTGTGCAAGTCACTTGACTTCTTTGTGCCTCATCTCATCTGTAAAAAAATGGGGATTAAGTGTGCAAGCCCAATCTGGGACAGGGACCCTGTCCAACCTGATTAACTTGTATCTACTTCAGTGCTTAGAACAGTGCTTGGCACTTAGTAAGCGCTTAACAAGTACCAGTATTATTATTAGAGAAAGAAGAACAGCAGAGTTTTAAAAGTACCAGAATTCCAAATCAAAAAATTCATTAATTAATGGTATCTATCGAGCGCTTTCTCTGTGCAGAGTGCTTGGGAGAATATAATACAGTAGATTTGTTAGACGATCTAGTGGATCTTACAATCTAGTGGAGTTTATAATCCCAAAGGCAAACAATACATAATATGCAAACCAAAAAAACTACATAAGCCCAAAAGAGAAGTGAGAAGTGACTTCCCAAGGTCACACAGCAGACCAGTGATGGAGCTGGGTTTATGAAGTCACTCTGGTACACACAACACACAAACACACGCCCGCGCCCTATACAGCCAGATAATGAATTCACTTGGAACCATAAGGAACAGAGCAGGAGGTGGTGAGAAAACAGTGGGAGTTCCTGCTGTCACTGGGAATTCGGGACGGCATTAGGTGGTCTCTCGAGGCCAGAGGTGGCTTAATTATTGTTTCTCTTCCCTTCTGCTGCCTCTGCTGCTCTAGTCCATGCAGAGCTCCTTGCTGTTTCCACGACAGCAAGCAAAAGTTTACCGAGTCCTTTGCGGGTGGGACCAGGGGGAGAAATTTGTGATGGTCTCCACCAGTGTGGGGCGGCTGATCATGTTAACAGTGAAGGCAAGAACAAAAATGCTAACTGGTTCTGTGGAGTGGTGGTCCTTTCAATATCTTTCGTAAATGCCAATTCAGACCATTCCCAGAGAAATGATAACAGGTGAAATCCCAGAAGTGAAACCGGGGAAGCAGTATGGCTTAGTGGAAAGAGCATGGGCCTGGGAGTCAGGGGACCTGAGTTCTAACTCCAGCTCTGCCACTTGCTTGCTGTGTGATCTTGGGCAAGTCACTTCACTTCTCTGTGCCTTCATTTCCTCAACTGCAAAATGGGGATTCAATATCTGTTCTCCCTCCTGCTTAGACGGTGAGCCCCATGTGGGTCAGGGACTGTGTTTGATCTGACTAATTTGCACCTACCCCAGCACTTAGAACAGTGTGCTTAGCAAGTACCCTTGAAAGACAAAAAAAAAATGCCCAAGAAATTTGTTTTTTACAGAATTGCATTTTAGAAATCAATTCAAGGCTGCTCTGCTTTCCCTGACAAGTCCACTTTGCTCACTCCAGTGGTCTTCAAGGTACGCAGAGGGGATGACAGGAGAAGCAGGATGACTCCCAGGCTGGCTCGAGGGCCTGACCCATGAATGATGCTGAATGACATTACATCTGGATCTCTCCCGAGCTAGAGTGGGCTTCTCACAGAGACTTGAATGTATTGGCGACCCTTTTTCACTTGGATGTGGCAACCGATTCTGTTCGTCTTTCAACTGTGGGCAACCACCCAAGACTGCAAATCATGCACTGACTTTTGGAGGAGGTTTTCATTGTGAGGTTTAAAATTCATGAGAGGACTAAAAAAAATATCCAATAAAAGACATTTCGCCAGGGCTTTGAAAAACTTTTGTTATACTGACTCCCTCAGAGTTATTAGTCCAGCATTTCACTTGAATACAATAGCTACTGCAGTGATCAATAGGCGGAAGACCAAATCCAGGTATGGCTGAGTGATCCTGATCACATTTAAGATTAGCTGATGAGACTAAGAGCAAGGATTCAACAGGTAGGACATGCCTCCAAATTTCTAAAAATTAGACAAGACTGGGGGCTGAGATCTGTGATGAAAGAAACCCGAGAGAATTGATCTTACTACAAAACATCTTCAAGAGATGATCCCAGCCTACACATATCTGTAAGGTTTCAATAACAATGAAGCAAGACACATAGTCAGTGGCAGAAGGTGTCATAACACCAGCAAAAAGTGGAAGTTAAGGAAGGGAACATTTGAAGATGCTGTATTAAGAAAATATCACCAAGATAAGAGAAACTGGGTAATAGAGTGCATTTTAAAGGGAGACTTTTCAGGTACCTGTTAAAAGCAGAAACTGAAGAGTGCGTTAGGCTTTTAGGATGAGGTGGGAGTTCTGTGAACTGTTAGGGATCACAGGAGATGCTTTTCTCATCACTAAAATGTATATTAAAATGGAAAATCCGAAGTCTGTTTACCTGAGCAATGATGCGCTCTCCATCTTTATAGATCTTCTCTCCAATTACATCAACAATCTTCATTCTCTCGGAGACCTAGAACAATCCACAGCCCCATGATTATAAAACTCAACTGGATAATACTGTTATAGCCTTTGAGACATTAAAGTGCCCAAATATACCTGATTAAAAAAAATTAAGATGCTTTAGAAACAAAAGAGAACCCATAGCAGTTAAAGGACTATTATTGCAATACCGGTTATACTATATACCTGTATATATTAACAACAAATTAGGTTAGTTCATTCCAAATAGTTTCTGCCCAGAACTCCTTCGCCCATTTGACTTTGTTTCAGGGAACCTTGTTCAATTTCTTATCTGTTGTCCTCCTCCAGGCCCCACAGCACAAGTTCTTTTACCTTCATAATATGGCCACCCTTATTCCCCTCCTAAAATAAGAAGCCAATCCGCCAAACCCTCCTTTCGCTTCCAAATCTCCTACTTGGCTCCTCTTCCTTTCATCTCAGTTCCTCGTCTTGAGCCTCCTGATAGCATCTTAAAGTCCCAAAGAGCCCACAAAAAGAGATAGAATCCCACTGCCCTTGGCCTACAAGCTCGATAATAATAATGATAACAGTTGCGTTACTGGTTAAGCGCTTATTATGTGTCAAGCACCGTACTAAGCGCTGGGGTAGATACAGGACAATTAGGTTGAACAGAGTCCCTGTCCGACATGGGACTCACAGTCTAAGTAGAAGGGAGAACAGGTATCAAAGCCTCACTTTACAGATGAGGAAACTGAGGCACTGAGAAGTGAAGTGACTTGCCCAAGACCATCCAGCAGGCAAGTGGCAGAGCCAGAATTGGAACCCAGGTCCTCTGACTCCCTTACCCGTGCTCTTTCCACTAGGCCACGCTGCTCCTCGATTGGATAGAACCTCTGATGAAAGTCCTAGTCCTGTGCTGTTTTGTCCCCTCTCCCAGATAGAAAACACGGCATCACAGTATCACAGGGGAAAAAGAAAACCCCCCAAACTGCCACCTTGAATTTTAAGAATGCTTATCAAAGGAGTGCAAATGCCTTAACAAAGCCTCATAAGTAAGGATTACTTACCATAACCTGAGTTCTCTGAAGGTGTGTAGACACGCCAGATGATCACTCTGGTGGTAGCTTCTCCCGGATACCCTCTGGGCTCGTTCTTGTAAAGCTTGAGGGGCTGCCTCCCTGGATAGCAGGCGGGCTGACCAGAAAGAGGTCAGGCTCCGCCCCTCCCATGTTCCCAGGGAGGCCGGCCCCTCTCTCCCCTCCAGTTTCCCGACAGAGCCGGAGCCCTGCTGAAGAGAGCACAAAGAGAAAAAGCACCGCCCTCAAGAGAGGGGAGGAGGGCAGGTGTGATCATCTGGTGTGTCTATGCACCTTCGGAGAATTCAGGTTACATTACGAAACCCTCGCTTCTCCAAAGATGCGCACAAGGACACACCAGATGATCACTCTGGTCGATTCTGTAACTGGTTCCCAGAAGGCAGTGGGATCAAGGCTACTGAAACAGGTGCTGCAGGATGGAGCTACCAAAACTGGCCTCTGTTTAGGGAAGAAGGAGAAGGGGCTGAGATAAACACATATGCTTTCCTCATTTGGCTTGTCCTGAAAGAGGATCTGACTGATACTCTTCCCGAAAACGTCTCACCCAATAAAGCTAAGGATTCCCCTCTGGCCTCGTGTGATACCACGTAAAGTAGTTTGCCTCGGCCAAGCGAAAGGCTGAGAGTCAACCATAACGGCCCCAAGTTAAAATAGCGGGAGCCACATTTTTGACTGCCTCTAGCTGTAATTTGCTGGCCTCGGCTATATCCCCGACGGTATCCCACATGGCTTCATTGATTGCCTCTGACTGAAGGAACAAATGGCCTCTGAGAGGGTTCAGGACTTTCCACTTGTAGCCCACTGCATAGCCAAAGAGCTGGCAGCAGAATTTAGAACAAGAAATTCTTTACGAGCTTCTATGTCAATGCGCTTAGAGAGGGGTCAAGGGGTTAGATACCACACGAGCCTCCCCTCGAGGGCTGGCACTAGCCAGGTGGGAATAACTCCCTTGACTGTGGGACTGAGGACACAGCGTAAAGGGCCCAAGTGTAAGAGGGACCATTTGTACTCCACAAAAGAAGATGGGGCATAGACTACCAGGTTCCTGAGACCACGTGTGGCTGCTTTCCTAGGCAATGGGTGGCAGGAGACTACCACTCACGCTGAGATGATAGAGAGGCTTCAGAAACAGAAGGACTGAGGAGCTTCCCCTGAACCTTCGGGCAATAGCTTAGCTACTCCCGACGGCTCCATCTTCAGGACAGAGTCCATAAAGTTAAACGGTTTTTTCCTTTAGAAAGACTGCCTCATGGAAATCCTCCAGAGAAGGGGTTCTAGCTCAAAGGATGGGGGAGCTCCAGGGTAATCTCCAGTGGCAGTGAAACCAACAGCTGGTCTCGGGAGGAGAGCAATTGCACAGTCTACTCCTGTCAGCTCATGAGCTCTGACATTTGCTGAGCAAGGGGTTTTGCGGCATTGGAAAGAGTCATCGCCTCACCCTGAACAAGTGGCAGAGCAGGAAGAATTGAAGCAACTCTGCTTTTTGGGTTTGGAGGCAGGGAGGCTGACTAGCAGGGATGACCCCCAGAGCCTGGGAGAAGCTGTCTGGACCTAAACCTGGCAACCATTGCAAGTTTTCCTAGGGTTTCCAGGTAGGCTGGGAAAGGAATGGTGACAGGAAGGGCAGACTCGCTTGAGACCAGGCTGGAGTGTAACCCCAACTCCAAACGTGGCCTAGACTGTGCAGGCTGCTTGAATGCAAAGGAAAGCACTACTGTTCCCTTTGGAAGAGGGAAAAAATAAAAGAAGAAAAGCCAAGCAAATTCTATTAAGGAACAGTATTTCTTTCATTTGTTTAGTCTTTTTTTTTCTTCTTCCAGGAGGGATGGGTGGGGGAAAGGCACAAACAACGAGGCTGGGGTGGGGGGGAAGCTGTATGGTGTGTGGATGCATGAGCTGGGGTCTTTAGCTTGTCCAATGTGAGCACACAGTAAGAGGGCTGAGGTCACTGCCATAACTCACGTGGCATTTCCTCCAGCATTTCTGAGAGAGATGCAAGCAGTTTACAATAAACCCTTGAGAACTCTCCCCTAAGCCTCTGTTGTGCTGCATGAATGATCGTACAGGTTGATCGCAGAAGCCTTCCCGCAAGAGCAAGAAGAGAAGGGTGGGAGAGGGAGGTCCCACCATGAGGTTTCATATGGTTCAGTGGTTCTGGCTGGACCAGGTCACACCTGCTGAATTGTTTCCTGAGAGAGGGAGGGTAGAGAGGTTGGGTTGGGGAGGGAGTCGGGAACTCAAGGACCGGCAACCCTCCCTAACCTGGGAGGGCCGTGGGGAGGATCGGGAATAGGAGCCCCGGCTCGCAGGGCCCGGGAGCCCAGGTCTGAGCCTGCGCCCACCTGCTGAGGGGTAAAAAGCCACAGCTTACGCAGTCATAATGTGCCAAATCTACGGAGCTCATTTTAACCAGCCACTCTAAGGTGGCTGAGAGGATGGCAAAATAGGCAGGGCCCTGACAGTCTACAACCAGGGAGCTCCCATACTAGGCCAGTGGACTTTGGGGTGGGAAGTTCCCTCCTGGTCAGCCCTGGGAGGAGGCGGGGAAGGGAGAAGAGGGCAGTAAAATGTAAAAGGTCAGCATGAACACAGAAGTGCTGGAGCACTGCAGGTTTTTAGTCATGCCAATGAGTGGGTTGGGTAAGGGGGGGGGGGGGGGGAGGGAGGGAGGGTGAGTCACCCTCCACTGGCCCAGGCCGAGTTAGCTTACCTAAGGTGAGTCTCTGAGGTCTCCACAGCAAGGCATCGGGAAAGAAAACGGAGGAGAGAGGGGCTGGCCTCCCCAGGAACATGGGAGGGGTGGAGCTTGACCTCTTTGTGGTCAGACCGCCTGCTATCCAGGGAGGCAGCCCCTCAAGCTTTACAAAGACGAGTCCAGAGGGTATCTAGGAGTGACTACCACAGTGATCACCTGGCATGTCCCTTACCCACCTTTGGAGAACATCCCCGAGAAGGAGAAGGGTGGATACCATTCATGTCTTGTAGATATGGAAACCGAGGCAGAGAGGAGATAAGTGATTGTCCAAGGTCACATAGCAAGTCAAGGGCAGAACCAGAACTAGAATCAAGGTATCTTGTCTCTAGATATCCTATATCGTGCTGCCTCTTAAGCAAATTTGGAACTTGAACCAAAGACTTGAAATTTAAATACTCTTAAGTAGACCAGCCTAGAGACTGCAAGGCAGTGCAAGAAAGTTCCCATTGGGACAAAGCTCTCAAGCCGGCTAGACTATTTCCTTTTTGCTAACTGAGCAAAGGAAATGTGAAGAATAAAAATCTGCCATAGTCTATTTTGGGGAAAAAAAACACAACACCACCACCCCCCCCCCCCAAAACACCAAAAACAAAAATCATCATGCATTTAGAAAGAGATGTTTTAATATCAAAACCACTAAGTTGAGCTTTGTTACGTTGGGCCACATCAATGTACTATACCTGCTTCAAAGGTTCTGCCTCTTTAGTGTTACCGTTTCACATTAAAGTCCAAGCTTTTAGAGATAAACTAAATATGGCATTTTGAGGAACGCTGCTTCAAAGACCTATTTTTTTTTCCAGTCAATTGATGGTTGACAAAATGGTGCTAAATAGTGCTTATGTCAATGCCGATACACAGTATGAATTTTCAAGAAAATCAAGAACAATTTGTTTCATAAAGGCTTATAGGCTCTTTTGTCTCCTCCACGCATAATGTGAAAATTTGATGGGTCCAGTTTGTGTTCAAAGCTTGAAAAAGGAAAGATTCCCTTCTAATACAAAGACCAAAAGAATGATATTTGAGTTCATTGTTCTAAAGAACAAAAGTACATTTCGAGTAGGCCAAAGTGATTTAAACTAAATTACGCTTTGTAATAAACATCACAGTTTTTCTAAGTATGCCATTAGATGGCAATTGGTTATTTTTTTTCCCTTACAATTCAGGAAGTATGCTTAGTGTTCATGAATATGAAGGGCTGAGAGCTGGTTTATCCTAGATCTAGTACCAGCAGATGCAGGCAGCTTCCCACTCCGATCTTTCTAGTACACCTCCATCCTGCTTTGTTTCATCCCTTGCTATTTCAGTCTGCAGTCTCTCTTGCTACAATTTCTACCAAAACACATATGATTTTTGTGAGATGGATATATGCCAATCAGGACGAATGAAGGTACACACAGTTTCATCTGGAAAAATTAGATCAGAACATTTCATACTAGCGACCAAAAACCAAATTCATTTGGTATGTTTTTTTGTGAAAGTACACAAGACTCATTTTAAATCTAGCCCTTTAATTAAAAATCTCATTTGGAAAACCACCCCCAAACAAGTACCGCCTCCAAACTCAAACTCTTCCCCAAAACAGACCTTACCTCCAGGGATTTAAGAAGGGGCACGGATTCAATGAACAATTCAAACATCTTTCTCTTCTTCGCATTGTTCTTCAGTATGATTCTTCTGAATGTCACTCGATCCTGCAAGACGGGGCACAGATGTGTCAGCTGTTATAAGTGAATGCTAATGCTGACTTTTTAAGAGTCTGAAAGAAATATGGTGGACATCAGAGAAACCGAAAAACTGCAAATGTTATTAAAGCAATTGGGTGCTTGCAAAATTGGCATTTTACTCACGGAGTAATTACAGATATTGATTACAGGGCAACTAGCAGTAATCTATGAGAGCAGTAAATCCATATGAGAGGGAAAAGTTAAATCCAGTTGAATATTTATTAAGTTATCACTTTTGAGTTTGCTACTCAGGGGGCTTGAATTAACTCCATGAAGAACAAGTAGAACAGAACTTCAAATTGCAGTAAAAACAAAAGACGAACACCTCCCCATCCACCTCAAAGCTACCCGGGCTCTCGCTAGCCATCTGTCCTGGAAAGAGGCCAGGTTGAAGGCACTGCATGCAAGACCCAAGAGCTGTGGGAAAGGAGAAGGAGTTGGGGTGACACTTCCTCCCAATTCCTCCATCTTCCTCACATTAACTGGGGTTCTGCTGGGAAGGCTGGAGGAATTTCAGGAGACAAGAGGAGAGAGACATTTTGTTCTTCTAAATCACGCCAGCTGCAATTGCTGCTGTGCAAGCGGCCAGAGGAATAGGAATTGCCTGTAACCAAGGCTAAAGAGTGATGTACAAATGGGTCAGTCGTTATTTGTACCACTGAGTCAACTGTGCACTCCCCACTTCCTGGAGCTTCTAGATTTGCGAACGACTTATTGAAATAACCATAATGATTCTTTCTACAACTCACAAAATCGGGAAATCAGCATGAGCAGCAACCACACATAACTCAGCTCTAATCTGTCTCCTAAAAAAAAAATGTTTTTTACCAAGAATTGCACTGAATTTATTCTTGTTGCTAAGTGGGGTCATAGTTCAGGATAAGCTGAACTAGCCCACGCCCTCTCACATTTCCACTAAGAGTATCCTCAGAGTCGTTAGCTTCCCTGATAAATGTTTCCCTTACCTCATCTTTCTCCTCTAACCATAATTTACTGAATACTACATGTCACGAATAGAGGCATTTTAGAAAGCTCTATATTAGACAACTGATTAGTAAACAGCCCATGGCCTAAAGCAGTGTTCTGTATAATCACAGGAATAATCAGGATTCAGTTTTTGCCCAATCTTTTAAAATAGTATTTATTAAGCACTTTACTCTGTGCCAGGCACTATCCTAAGAACTGGGGTAGATACAAGGCATTCAGGTTGGCCAAAGTCCAGGTCCCACATGGGACTCACAGTCTTAACCCCCATTTTACAGATGAGGGAACTGAGGCAATGAGAAGTTAGATGACTTGCCCAAGGTTACAAAGCAGATAAATGGCAGAGGGGAAATTAGAACCCAGGTCCTTCTGACTCCCAGGTCCATGCTCCATCCACTAGGCCACATTGCCTCATGGTGTAGATACAATCCAAACTATAGGAAGGAGTTATAAATTTCTTCTTTGTGCTGTATGTACCACTCTGTATATGAGGAGCAGCATGGCTTACTGGAAAGAGCACGGGCTTGGGAGTCAGGTTGTGGGTTTTTATTCTGTCTCTGCCACTTGTCAGCTGTGTGACCTTGGGAAAGTTACCTCACTTCTCTGTGCCTCAGTTACCACATCTCTAAAATGGGGATTAAGACTTACTATGTGCTTAGCATATAACATAGTAAGAGCTTAACACATATTCTTCAAAACTGTAAACCCAGTCTTCTGGATTGTAAGCCCAGCCTTCTAGACTGTAAACCTGGTGTGAGAAGGGATTATCTCTGTATTACTGAACTGTACTTTCCAAGCATACAGTGCTCTGCACACAGTAAGCACTCAATAAATATGACTGAATGAATGAATGAATGAAAGCCTTTGCTGTCTCTCCATTTGGGAGATTACATGTATTTAAGGATTAGCAATATGATTTTAGGGTTGACTGGAGAGAATCGGCTTGTATCCTTGGAAGTACAAATAGCACTTTCCAGTCCTAAAGAAGGGTGTTTGTACTTATTTATCGATCTCCCACACCTTTCAAATCTTCAGTAGAGCATAATTTTGCACAGCTAGTTTTCCCAAATCGACCCCTAAATGCTGAGCTGCAGATGTCTGTGACCGATAGAGAGCTTGGCCGTTCTACATCCAAGTGTACCCAAGATATTGAGTAGTTGTGAAAATCAGCAGATTCAATGCCTTGGTTAATATCCAGCCTCGAATCAACAAAGGGGAAAGCCTTTTGGTACTCCCCAGAAGTTTAGCTAACTGAACAGATGTGGGCACACAACTGAATGAAAAAAACCCAACAGTTGGGTTCAGTTTGCAAACTTTCAAGTTACACGAAAATTAACTGGCCAGCTCAGGCAGGTCAGCTTGCAGGTCCCAAGCCTGATCAGCCTATGAGCCAGATTCAGGCAGGCTCTGACATTCGCAGGGGCCCTCCAGGCCTCCTGCCTTTAGTGGATCTCTGGCAAGAGTGGCAGTTGTCAGACTGCTGTGGGACTAAGAATCCCAGCAGCCCACAAGAACCAGCACGTGTGACGACCAGGCACTGATGGTCCATATTTTGTGTCATTTGATAGTCACCCACCTAATATTTGCTACAGAATAAGCAGTAGTGAGTTATGTTTCAGGAGTTAAGTTGGGGGGGGGGGGCACAAAGCTGGAGGGAGGGGAGAGACCAACAGAAGTAATTATTATTGGATAATAATAATTGTGGTATTTGTTAAGCGCTTACTATGTGCCAGGCACTCTACTAAGCACTGGGGTAGATACAAATTTGTCAGGTTGGACATAGTCTCTGTCTTGCATGGGGCTCACAGTCTTAATCCCCATTTTACAGATGAGGGAACTGAGGCACAGAGAAGTGAAGTGACTTGCCCAAGGTCACACAGCAGACAAATGGAAGAGCCAGGATTAGAACCCGGTTCTTCTGAATCCCAGGCCCTTGATCTATCCACTAGGCCACAGGATCAAAAACACCTGGGACACCATCGGCAGTCTGTAAGTGAAGGAGAAACCAACCCGATTTTCACATGGAAAAACTGAAAGCAAACCAAAGACATATTTTGGGGAAACAGAACAATTCTGGTTGCCTGAGTCTATCCACCAGTCTCTGTTTTTTTTCTTTCAGGCAGAAAAAAGGAAATGCTCAATGGAACATTACTAATCGGAACTAGAGGGAGATTTTAAATTTCTACTCAGAATGCACCATTCCATCCTTGCACAGAGAATAATTTTATTCGGGGTGATAGAAAGCATCAGACTGGATGCCTTGACTAGGCTATCTTTAAATCAAAGGAACCAAAACACATTTTTTTCCTCCTTTCCTTTTTCCGCTTTAGAATAAATACTCTCAACTTTCAAATGGCTCGTGTTGCACTGTCTAATGTGCTTGGTTAAGAAAAGGGTATTTTAGATCCTAATGTGATTCTCATTTTGTTAAATCAGCATTTTTCTTTTTCGCTTTCAACTCTGTATTCGGAAGCCAGACAACTCTCTCAAAATGTCCTGATGATGGAGGCCCAGTGGAAATCTAAAAATCAGCTCCCCTCCCCCACCCTTATCATTGTATTTTTCCAGAGCACTGGGAGAGCAGTGGGTTCCACCCTGCTGGAGGGTTCACCCACAAACAAAATTCAGAGATAGCTCTAGGTCTGCCCTAAACTCTTCTGCCAATTTTAGGGCATCTTGGGACATCGCCCCCTCCTAACTCACTTGGCTGCTCTCCTACTACAACCTATTCTGCACACTTCACTCCTCTGCCAACCTACTCACCAAACCTTGATCTCATCTATCTCGCCACTGATCTCTCACCCACGAACCACCTCTGGCCTGGAAAGCCCTCTCTCTTCAGAGCTCTTCAGAGCTAACTCGTTCCTCTCTCTTCCTCACTCCCCTGCACAAAGTCTTATTAAAAGGTACACCCTCTCCAGTCTTCTTCACTGACTAAGCCCTCATTTCCTCTTCTTCCACTCCCTTCTGCATCACCCTGATTAGCTCCCTTTATTCACCCCCTACTGCCTAGTCCCACTTACCAACACATGCATATATCTGTAATTTATTTATTTGTATTAATGTCTGTCTCCCCCTCTAGACTTTAAACTCGTGGTCAGGGAACGTGTCTACCAACTCTGTTATGTTGTACTTTCCCAAGTGCTTAATACAGTGTGATGCATACAGTAAGCACTCAATAAATAAGTTTGATTGATTGACTTTGCACACGGTAAGTGCTCAATAAATACGATTGTCTCAATGGACACCTTTAGGATGCCTCTCTGCCATGTTGCCTTTTTTATGGTATTTGTTAAGCACTTACTATGTGTCACTGTTTTAAGTGCTGGTGTAGACACAAGTTAATTAGGTCAGACACAGTCTCTGTCCCACATGGGAGGGAGAACAGGTATTGAATCCCCACTTTACGGTTGAGGGAACTAAAGCACAGAGAAGTAAAGTGACTTGCCCAAGGTCACACAGCAAGCAATTGGCAGAGCTGGGCCACTTGTCAGCTGTGTGACTGTGGGCAAGTCACTTAACTTCTCTGTGCCTCAGTTCCCTCATCTGTAAAATGGGGATTAAGACTGTGAGCCCCACGTGGGACAACCTGATTCCCCTAGGTCTACCCCAGCGCTTAGAACAGTGCTCGGCACATAGTAAGCGCTTAACAAATACCAACATTATTATTAGAACCCAGGTCCTCTGACTCTCAGGCCCATGCTCCTTTCACTAGGCCGTGCTGATCACAGAAAACAACACTGCATAGAGCCAGGAAGAAAGTTCTGCTGAGAGTACCACCCTCCAGATGTCCAGTGAAACCTAAAGGTTAAGATAAGAGAATGAGACAGCTAACAGACTGCACACTCCAAAAATAGGATGCCTGAATATACACATCCATACACACACACATGACAGAGAGAGAGAAAAAGAGAGAGAGAGTATGCCAGTCATGTCATTTCAAGGTCTCTTATTTTAGATCTGTAAGTAGCTTATTTTTCCAGAGAGGATATATTTGGCAAGATTCAATTAGCTTAGGAAAAACAAAGTCTCAGAGGGTAGAGAGGAAGATATAGAACCTGTAGGTCTGCCTAGGGTGGTGACAGTGCAGCCTAGTGGAAAGAGCATGAGGCTGAGAGTCAGAAGACCTGGATTCCAACCCCAGCTTTGCCCCTGGGCTGCCGTGTGACCCCGGGAGAGTCACTTCACCTCTCTGGGCTTCAGTTTCTTCATCTGTAAAATGGGGATAACACATCTGTTCTCCTTACCTCTGAGACTGTGAGCCCCATGCGGGACAGGGACTACAGCTGATCTGGTTAGCTTGGATCTCAGCCAAGTGCTTCAGATAGAATAAGTGCTTAATAAATACCATTTTCAAAAAAGCTAACGGAAACAGCTCGTGACACATCCCTTTAATATAGGGCGGTGGCTTTGGCGATGGGGTCCTGGAGCAGCCCTAGGTGGTACAACCAAAGATGGTGTTCAGGGCACACACCCAAACAAGGTCACTCATCTAGCATCACAGTTCCCTGTGGACTTTCTGAACTCCAGATCCTGAACAAAATGCCAACTAAGATCAACTCTATCCTGTCTCCCCAGTTCCTCTTTGTAGTTTCTAGTCACTCCTTTCCTCACCTACTACGTTCTGCTGTTGTGAAATTAATAATCAAAGATAAAGTAATGCTTGTGCACACCGAAGGGCTCTGGAACCCTTGGAGAATGAAACCACTGGCTAAGCCTTCTATCAGATCATTTACAATGGTCTTCTATGACAGGAGGGGTTTGGGATGGTTCTCATGCTAAATTATGGTTACCTGTGCCTCTTCTCGTTGACACAAACAGGGAATGATAATTAAAGCTCCAGCTGCCAATAAAGTGATAAGTCCCGGGCTTGTCAATGTATCTGGAATTATGGTTTATTGACCAACCATTTTAGGGAAGTAGAAAACTGCATTAGCATGAAGACTTCATATGCTGCTTGACAGAGCCAGCAAGAGATTTACTATGGAGCTGAATGGACAAGGACGCAGACTGGGATACGCCACTCACAAATGAGAGTAATTTTCTCATACTCACCAATCCCCAAAGAGCACCTTCTGTTATGGCTACAATGGTAGCAGCTCTCGGAGTGTTGTACATCAAGGCCAGTTCTCCAAAACTTCCATGGTTATCATAGCGGCCAACGCAGCGATCTTCAGACTCTCTTGATACCAAAATATCATACAATCCACTGGAATCCAAAAAAAACCACAAAAAAACACAAACAAAAAGGACGAGTAATCTATCAGCATGAACGGTGTCGGAAAAATCAATTAGAGAACTCTCATCTCAAGGTGTGTACAGGATGTACGCATGCCATACCCGCTCTGCTTCGTCAGGCCTATCATCAAAGATCAACCCTCGTCAGGCAAACTCGCTTCAGAACGAAACTCCTTTTTTGTTCACCACTTCTCATTCCCGGCAGGATTCTTTCTTAAAATTTTACAGCTAGAACGCCCCAGTTTTGTTTCTAAAATAGCATCTTGGGTTTCGACCTAACTAAAGCAATCATTCAGTAGAAGTAGAGGCTTTTACAATATCTGTGCTGGCTTCTCCCTATTTACTTGGCCTCCTGTCTTTCACTATCTGCTTTCTCTCTCCATTCATTTCCTTCCTGCCTTCTCACTGTGCTCTTAGCATCTACCCATACATACGCAGCGTATATTTGTGAGTAATCACTGAAGACTACATATTATTAGACTCGGACTTTTCATGACAGGACCCCTTCCTCTGCCCACACATATTTTGAATTAGTGAGGCTTTACTGTGGCTGCATTTTCTGTACCTACTGAGTTTCTCTTGTATTTGTACCTGCTAAACTTTGTGGTTCGTTTCTTTAGTTTCTCACTGGCTCTGTTTCTGTCTTTCTTCATCCTTGTTTCTTTATGATGTTGTGCGCAAGTTGCCTATTTCTCCTCCTCCCAGGCTTCCCTGTTTTGGTCTTTTGTGCCTCTCATCCATGGTTCATTTTTTTCCTTGTTTCTCTGGCTCTTTACTGACAAATTTTTCTTCCCCCACTTTTTCTGGCAACATTGGTCAGGTGTTCCCCGTGTTTGCTCTCTACATTCCCTTTTAGTTCTTTCTTCCAGGAACTACATTTCTTTATTTGATTCTTCCTAGTTTGTTTTCTAGGACCTGTTTCCTCCTATTTTCACCAACTAAACCAGCTTTTCTGGTTATGCTCACTTATGTTCTCTCCCTTACACCATCATGAATTGCCCCTACATTTCAGTCCCCATGCTCTCATCTATCTTCCACTCCGCTCTCTGCCTCTCTACTCTGATCCCATCTCTTTGAGCAGAACAGTTAAATCACCAGCTCAGAGATGGAGCATGTCACTGGTTTGCCAGGCAGGTCAAAGAATGGGAGGGAGTGTGAATAGAGAACGAAATTTTCAGTTACTGATACATCCTGGTTAGGAAATAATGTAAAGCATATAGCTTCAATCCCAAGTCCAAAGAGAGACCAAAATAATATATCTTAAAAAGAGACTGATAGAGAGCCATAATAAATACTGCTCTGTGATCGAGCAATGCAGCGATACACAAATAAAAGATGATGGATTAGAAGTTATGTTAAACAAAACCTTATGTTACCATACTGGAAATCTTGCATTATTTGTTTCCAATCAAAGAACAGAGAGCTGCGGAAATGGGCTTTTAATCTCTCTATTGAAGTTAAAGAGAGTACTTCAAAGGTTGAAGGGGAAGGAGAGAGATTGAATGAGGTTTAAGCCAAGGTAAATTTAGCACAGGCTGCAAAACTAGTGTTACCTTACTCTTCTTCAAGACTGAGAACCTGCCAGAAGAAATTGATTACAGTGCTAGCGGCTTGGGCGGTGCCATTCACACTCTTGTCCCTTGCCAGGCATGTTTCACCTGGGGCACCAAGTGCAATCAACCACTTGTCTACTGTGTGACCTTGGGCAAGTCACTTCACTTCTCTGGGCTTGTTATCTCATCTGTTAAATGGGAATTAACACTGGGAGCCCCATGTGGGACAGGGACTGTGTCCAATCTGATTAGTTTGCATCTACCCCAGTGCTTAGTACAGTGTCTTAAATACAATGGAAAAAAAAAGTACCCTTGAGCAGAGCACTATACTTACTATGATTATTAGGAACCTGGGACAGTAAATCAGAGCCTGTAGATATGGCACCTGCCCTTGAGTAGCTTACATCCAAGTCTGGGAGATACACATGGAATAATTTACAGCTCAGATGAAAGAGAAAAAGGGGATCTGTACATGAATTAATGCTTAAGTAATGGGGTATGTGGAAGAAGGGAACAGGTGGCCAGGGGTGTGGCACGTTACAAAAGGTACGTCTAAGTTTTTGCCATGTAGGATCCATTTACAGCTGAAAGGACTGCAGCAGAGGGCTGATGGTCCCCAGTGCCATAACCCAGTGGGTAGTTACCTGCTAGAAGAAATACTGGCATTAAAGTCAGCAGCAATATTGTGAAAAGGTGCTAAAAGATTCCTGTATGTACATACACATGCACCCTCAGTTCTGCCATAATGCGTGTTTCCCCTAGATATTTTGGCTACAACGCTAGATTAGAATGAGGGAACATCTTTTAACAATGAGAATCTGACTGGAAACAGCCTAATGCAGTATTGGAATAAATGGTTAAGGACAACATGTATTACTGAACACAGTGAGTACAAAGCTATAAAGCTTTGCCTTAACACAGGGTTCTGCAAGAACACAACCCCTGCTTTATAGAACTGGGGGTTGGGTGTGTGTGGGGGGGGGGGGGGGGTAATTGAGCAAATCGAGTTGGATACAGTCTCTGCCCCATGTGGGATTCATAGCCTCAATCCCCATTTCACAGATGAGGTAACTGAGGCACAGAGAAGTGAAGTGACTTGCCCAAGGTCACACAGCATACGAGTGGTGGAGCTGGGATTAGAACTCATGACCTTCTGACTCCCAGGCCAGTGCTTTTATCTAGGATAATAAATTACTTTTTTGTTGGTTATTTCCATTGATTTCAGCCTGAATTAGGATAATACAACTCCATCTGTAAAATCTAAGACACTTCCACAAGATTTTCAGAAAGCCAAGCCTCCTCAGGATTTAGCTACAGAACCATTTCTATTATTTGCAAAAGTATCCTGAAGGGTATTTAACTGATCACAGCTCTTAAACCAAGATCAAAACTGAAGTGCGTTCTCAAAACTATCATTAATGATAAGATTTGATACGTGGCCTCTTGCCATTTGCAAAGGGAAGAATTTTTGATGGTCAGTTTTGCAGCAAAGGTCTAAATCATGATTAATTTTCTGATTATACATTCCTTTCTCCTGTAATTGCTTCCATATCTAACCTAGGTTTTACCTCCAGTTCTTTCCTGGTTCCTCCCTAGAGTTGACACCACCACCCTTTGCCCTGTCCCAGAAGCCCATACCCATGACTTCTCAGTCTCCAAAAGAGAAGCAACATGGCCTAATGGAGAGAGCCCAGAGGTCTGGGAGTCAGAAGGACCTGGGTTCTAATCCTGCTCTGCCACTTGTCTGCTGTGTGACCTTGGGTAAGTCACTTCTCTTCCTCTGTGCCTCAGCTACCTCATCTATGAAATGGAGATTAAGACTGTGGGAGCCCCATGTGGGACATGGACTGTGTCCAGCCTGATTAGCTTGTATCTATCTCGGTGCTTAGTACACTTCCTGGTACATAGTAAGCACTTAACAAATACTATTAAAATGGTAAAACTCTAACATCCAACCTGTTGCTAAATCCTATTGTGTGTTTTTTTTCCTTCACAGCATTTTTGGAATCTACTCCTTCCTCTCCATCCAAATGGCCACCACCCTGATCCAGATGTCCATCACCTTCCTGACAACTCCTGAAGATGGTTCATTTCTGGTCTCCCTGCCCTCAGGCTCTCCCCTCTCCTATCGCTCTGCCGCCTCAATCCTTTCATATAAAATTGCTCTTCATGTCTCTCTCCACTCCTCAAATATCTTCAATAGCTACCTATTCTTCTCCATATCAGGCAGAAACTCCTGACCATCAGCTCTCTTTCTTTTACTTATACACTTTCCTCTCCAGCTAACACTCAGTCCCTCTCAAACTAACCTACTCACTGAGCCTTGTTTTTGTCTCTCCTGCCTGAGTCCCCCTGGCTGGCACTCCCTTTCCCTTCTAATCTGCCGGACCATACCTTTCCTACTCATTGATACATTTCTAAAATCCCACCTTCTCCAAAGGCCTTCCCTGATTAATTTTCCTTATCCCTCTAGGTCAACTATTACCTAAGCAATTTTGTGTCACCTCCACTTATGCACTCACACCTCCCCTTAGAACATCTGCAATCAATTTTCCTACGCAACTATGGTACTCTGTGGGTACTCATCCACATATCCATCCTTCCATTCTCTTCTTCCTCCGACATGTAATTTATTTTGTGTGTCTCCCCGAATAAACTGCAAGTTCCTTGCAGACAGGGATTGTGACTTCTAACTCTACTATACTCTCCAGAGCACTTAGTGCCGTGCTGTGCGCACAATAGGTGCTCAATAAATGATTGAAGACTGACAGTTGATTTAATTTCGACTACAAGTCTTTGTTGAATCAGTTTCTTAGCTATTGTGAATTCCATGCCCCCATGCCTAGAAGGTTAAAAAATAAATATGGCCTGGTAAATTTCATTCCAGTAAAGGATGGTATGAAAAATCACCAGGCTACTTGACATGCCTTCTGGCCCTGCATTACGCTTTGTCAGATAGGCACTGGGGCCAGGGTGTGCCCTCTTCCCACATTCCCGATGATTTAGTTGGTGTCTTAACCAAACCTGGAGGATCAATTAGGCCTCTCCCCAGTACCTCTAGACTGCCCCTTCCCACCCATAAACTAATAAAAATCCCTCCAGATCTCAAAACCCACTGTGCCTCCAGGGGCCAGCTTCTGGAGTAGTTCTAATCTGACCCTGAAATGGTCTTCTACAGAGGAGAAATGAAATTTAACCCCCTTAGTTACATAAATTATCAAAGGACATTTATATTATGAAAAGGAGGAAATGATATTCATTTTGGTCACAATATAATGTGACAGTGATGTATATCTTCTGGACTAACATGGCTATATAGCTATATATCTACCTAGATAGCTGTCCTTTGGGGTTAGAAGATAAAATTTTACCACCCGTGTAGTTATATATGCAAGTGTTCCTAAGACTAGTGTGAGACTGATAATCCATTCCAAACTTGTATATGTAAAACTCGTCCCTTCCTACACTTCTTCTGCTCCCTGCAGTGCTTAGAACCATTCTGGACCCTGCCTCTTGGTCAAGTGAGAGTCTCAAAGCCTTGGCTAAAAAAAAAAATGACCCCCATTTCTAACTGTTGTACACAGCTAAGCTTTACTGTCTGAAATGTTGCTTTACTGCATCTTTTAAGAGTTCTCTTTGATCCTTCTTGTTAAATTCTCCCCACTTCGACTCACTATTGAACAGCTGAATATCCTATCATCTACTGTCCTCATATGTCCCACCAGTAAAGGAGTGAAGCGAAGAACGTTGTCTTGATGCTGGATGACTAACCATCACTATGTAACTTTCTAGGCTGTCCCTTCTCAAAGCTGCCAAATCCAGTCCCTCCCTGGCATTCCTTGGCATTTAGGAAGTGCCAAGTACTATACTAAAAATAGTAGCAGGAGACACAATCCTTTCCTTCAGGGAGCTTACCATTTCATGGTGGATGCAATTATACATCAACCCATGTGCACACATACACAGTAGTACTCAATCCCTCCCCCCCACCCCCCGGGCAAAATAGTTATCTCCCCCCAAACACACACACACAAAATCAACTTTCAAAGGAGCAACAGGTAAATAAAACCGAGGGTCTGGCCAGACAAAAGAGCGAGTGCTGGTGGACCAGACCATCAGGCCTCCCCTCTCCAGGGAAGGGAACCATTGCAGATGGAGAATATATGATCCTAGGCAATGATATCACTGCATCAGATTGATGATCGATCGATCAGCCTGGTATTCTGTCTCCGATAGTGGTAACAGGAGGCTTAGAGAAACGGTGTAATGGATTTTCTCCTTGGCATCGACCTTAAGGTTTAAGACTGTACCATGTAACATCCCTAATTTTCCTGCTAGTAACCCATTAGGAACCACGAACCCAAGAATGTATCCAAATTTCTCCTGGAACTGACATCTTCTGTCTATACAACTTCCTATAGTAATGAATTCCATCTGTTTACCACCCACTGTGTGAAGAAGTGTTTCCTCTTGACTGCTTTGAAGATACGTCGTGTTTTAGTGTAGTGGGATTTGGAAAACAATTATGTGTTCGCCCTGTCCACATCATTCATGATTTTGTAAACAATTACCCTCTTGGCCTGTGTCTTTCACAGTCTGTAGCCCCAAAGAAGTGTCACCATTCTCCTGCTCATCTTGTTTGACCTTCTATACATGTTTTGCAGCTCTATTATGACTTTGCAAATATGGGATGACCAGAACTACACATTCTCTTCTAGGGAGAGGTGATCCACGGTTTTAGATCCTGGATACAAGATAACAAAATTATGTCTTTTTATTTCATTTGTGATCCCCTTTCTGATGATGCTGGGCTTTTCTGACTGCTGCTGCCACAGTGTGTGATTTAAAAGAGTGGTCAATAATGTCCCTGAAATCGTCCTGCATCATGACTATTAGCTCTGAGCACATAATCACATAATTGTAATTTGCATTTTTTTTCCCTAGATGCGCTTCATTACCTTACAGTTGCTCATAATGAAGCTCATCTGCTACTCTTCAGGCCACTTACTCTGTTTTATGAGGTCTTCCTGGAGTTTATTTCCATCTCCAACCTGACCAAAACCAACTTACTGCTATCCAACCACAAACTTTCCATATGCCACCTCACCTAAACCCTCTTAAATCAGAATTCGGTCCTCACCCCATACTGGCACTTAGAGGCTCTGGGACCCACTCTACTTGTCCCAAGCGATCACCTGCCTAAACTCCCTAGTAACCTTCCTCTCCCTTGATTATTAAGTCCACATCATCAACACCACCCTCTCCACCAAACTCAACTCCCTATCCCCTAGACCCTCCACTGCTCTTGCACCACCGACTCCAAGGGTTCTTTTCCTCCACTCCTGTGTTTGTGCGGCTGAGTGCTGGTGGCTGAAATCAGAGAAGCAACATGGTCTAGTGGATAATGTGTGGGCCTGGGAGCCAGAGGACCCAGGTTCTAAATCCTTTCTTCTTGACCAGTCTTCATTGCATTTTACTGATTGGAAAAGCTTAGGGGGGGGTCATCAGAAAAGTGAGTTTTCACTGCACATTCTCTCTTACAGGTCATATATAAAAGCGTTAAACCCAGATGCCTGACAGTTCTCTCTATTTACACTGAAATAGAGAGATATTTACACTCCACCTCCTATTTCCTATGTTTTAGCCAGTTTCTTATTCATGATGGAACATTCCTTCCAATCCCACGATTACTAAGTTGTTTTTTAAAGCCTTTGGAGTGAAACCTTGTCAAAGGCCCTTTGAAAAATCTAAATATACCATTTGCACAGAGTCTCCTCTATTCAGCGGTTTTTCATCCTTGTATTGGGGCCTCCTCTCCCCTTAGAGAAACCACGGTGTCTTTCTCCTGCCAGGTTTGGTTTTTCTACAGCCAGGCCTCCCTCCTTTCAGAGCTCGCCAACCATTTCGAACTGCCCCACATCTCTCTCTCTCTCTCACACACACACACACACACACACTCTCTCTCTCTCTCCCCCTCCTGCACACTTCGCTGGGCTCTGATGAATGCTTATTGTGCACCAACGCAGACCAAGAGAGACAACCACCCCATTCCATTCCTGTACATTTAGAAGGATTCTATAGATAAGGAGGGTGGGAAACTTTCTGGGAACAATCGGAGAAGGGTGAAGTCAAGTGGACTCTGGTAGACAAATGGAAATGTACTTGAATATAATGAGGCCTCCTGGTTATGCACTGGACAATCTTGTAACTCACATTCACCTTTGTTGGCCAACCTTCCTACCGCCTCACCGCCACCCCCCCCCCCCCAAAAAACACCTAGTGGAAACTTTAAATTGGGGATTTCTGTCAAATGAGGCAACAGGACTGTGCAATTACAAGGTTCAATTTCTTACCGTTCGATGACATAAAAGTTGTCTCCATCATCTCCTTGGTCAATCACATGTTCCTGCGGTTTCACCTTCCTCTCAAACATGGCATCAAGGACCTGAGACAACTGCTCCTATGGGTCAAACGGGGAGGAAAGAGGCTGCTTTCAATATTTAGCAGATAAAAGGATATTATGCCATTTTATACGTTCTCATAAAGGTGATTTGTAATTAGTAATCAAGGGGTGCCATCCAGGTTTCGTCTCTATGTCTCACGGCAGCGTGCAAATGGATTTTGGGATGACTTTCAAAAAATCATTTCTGCAGGTCAAAAATACATAAGAACGTAAGCCACAGATCCATGGTCCATCCAGCCCATTGTTCAATTTCTAATGATACCACAAAGGATACATGAAGGAACAGTGTGCTGTCCAGCCACAGGTGAGCCAAGGCTCCTCCTTGAAGATCCAGTTAGGAAAAAGCAGATTCTCCAGAACTTAATGATGCCTCTCTACTTGTTTGGTTTTGTTGTCTGTCTCTCCCTTCTAGACTGTGAGCCCGTTGTTGGGTAGGGATTGTCTCTATTGCCAAATTGTACTTTCCAAGTGCTTAGTACAGTGCTCTGCACACAGTAAGTGCTCAATAAATACGACTGAATGAACTTACTCAGCCTGGGAGAGTATTTTCTCTAGAACTGACAGACTGTAAGGTTTGAGATTTGCCTCCTAAATGCTCCCTAAGGGAAGTAATTGGCAATTTCGTAGGCTCCCGGCTCCTGCCAGCTCCCTAGGGGACAACCCAGAGACTTCTCTCCTTAGAAGACACTGCAACAGGCTGAAGAAATGCAGTTTTCAGGATTGGGTCTGGGGCTAGGACCGGACCAAGGTCCAAACAGAAGGCAGGCAGGAAGCCTTGAGTCTTTGCTGGCTGTGCCCGGCTTGTTGAAGCAGGAAGGGGCCCTGGGAGAGATGCCCAGAGAAGCCGCTTGGAGCCTGAAGCACACTGGGAAGCCCATGGCAGCAGGAGAGCTGGGTTGATGCCAGCTCTAGATGGGCTGAGCCACCTTCTGAGAAACCCAAGATGGCAGAACTCCAGTTTGGGGAAAAGGCTATGAAAGGAAAAGACTGCATTCTTTAAGAGAATTTTTACCTGAGGCTCTTGGCCTAGAACTGATACAGTTTAGAACACTTCAACTGCCTAGCCCTTGTTTGCACTTTCATTTAATGTTCCAACCTACACTTATTTGGGTAAAAAATTCTGTTTTCCCTTCTTCCTCCAGCATAAAAAGTAAGACACGTGTGTCAAGTTTTTTGGGCAACCGTGTTACCGGGAGAGGGAACAAAAGGCCCTTCAGGAAGGCAGCTATTTTTCAGCCATGGCTTTGGGTTAGACAATTGAACCCCGACCGATTCCAGTGCAGGCTGGGGGTGAGAAGGCATGGAGGAAGAGAGGGAGGGAGGGGGCACTTCAAATCAGTGGATGGTGGGAGAAACCACCATGTCATCTCAAAGTGCTCTAGCTGGGAAACACTCCCTAAAGTGGAGTGGAAATTTGGGGATCCTGAATTAATAATGTTGGTATTTGTTAAGCGCTTACTATGTGCAGAGCACTGTTCTAAGCGCTGGGGTAGACACAGGGGAATCAGGTTGTCCCACGTGGGGCTCCCAGTCTTAATCCCCATTTTACAGATGAGGTAACTGAGGCACAGAGAAGTTAAGTGACTTGCCCACAGTCACACAGCTGACAAGTGGCAGAGCCGGGATTCAAACCCATGACCTATGACTCCAAAGCCCGTTCTCTTTCTACTGAGCCACGCTGCTTCTCTAATTACAAAACACTGTCACATTCAGGCTGAGCAAAATTCTGGGATGTGCGGGCTGAGGTCAGACCTGGCACTGACTTAGGTAAAACATTCAAGGTGCTGTCACATGCCCTCCTCAATAGCTATCATTAGGGAGTTTTGGCTGTACCTTCTCACGCCCCTAACTTTCCTCCTAAAAGCCCATTATGGACCACTTACTCTTGAATTTATCCAAAGCCTTCTTGAACTTATTGATATTTTCTGCCAGCACAGCTTCCTGTGGCAATGAATTCCATATGCTAACCATCCCCCTGAGTAATATGATTGTAACAGCTACACAGCCACCCACAAGCACAAACACCACCCTGAACCCAGGTCTCCCACTATAGCACAATTCACATTTCCTGCCCATTCTTCTCTAGAGCATAGGGACTTGTGATCAATGTTAAACTTCCTTCCTCATTACAATTTTCCTTCAAACCATCAAGAATCCTCTCTCTCGGTAAAGTTTCAATTCCCAAAAAAGGGCTTTGTTTGCTCTGAATTAAAACACAGGAAACAGAAAGGGAAAAAAAATGTGGCTCTTGCACATTAGTACTCAGTGTTTATGATGCCCTGTGCTTTAAACCTTTTCTGTTCCTATTTTAACATGACTAATTATAGCAACCCTAAAAGGCACCATTATATTGGAGGCCGTGCTACCACCTTTTCATTGTATTCCTATTTTTTCCCTGAGTACATTTTTCCTAGGAGAAATTCCCAGTCTGCTCCCGGGTGTTCCTGCCCTTGTCAGGGTTCCCTTAATGCAGTCCCTGTCTCTTCTCCTGTTCCAGCTGGACTCTCCCCTGAGGCTGGCTCTGTTCCTCTTCTCTCTCCCTGCTGCCCTGATGGCTCCAGGCGCTCTGGCTCTGGCCCTGACCCTCCTGCCTCTCCATCTCTTGTTTTCTCTTCTCCCCTCTGCTCTTCCTCTTCGTTTTGCCTCCATCCTCTCAGACAGTCACCCCCTAAGAGCTCACCCTAAGACAATTAAAAGACCTTAAAGGTGATCCCGCGGAGACAACTTCAACTATATAGCTCTTAGCATCAAAGCAGCTTCAGTTCTAAGATGAGGTCATTTGTATTTAATCCTCTTTTTAAACATCTAAAATGGTGGTTACCTTGGTAATTGCGAACTACTATGCACGCTTAAAATAAAATAAGAGCACCAGCATAAGGAGCCAAGAGCTCAGTTATTTATCTCAGAGTATTTGATTCAAACAATGCCTCAGTGCCTCACTCTCACCTCCCGCCCCCTACCCACCACAGCAAGCTTTTCCTATCACCGGAGGGGACGCAATATACAAATATCAATTTGAACAAAGATCATTCTGTCGTCTGAAACTGGGAATCGTCTCTGTAAAAGTGAAATAAGATAAAGCTCCTCTCTTAAAATTAGCACAGCTGTAGTTGTTTAATAGAGTTATCTAGTCACTAGACTCAAGAGAACTCCACTGTTCTAGAACTTGAAACTTGTCTCATTCTTGGCTCCTGAAGATGACATTGCTTAAGGTGTGTCGCTTCCACCATTTGTATTGCTCAGATTGTGGATAGCAACTGCAGCCACTTCCTTCAGGGCCTGTTATTGTCTGTGGCTCTGCTTCTTCAACTCACGGTCCACATGGGTTTGCTCAAACTCAATTAGCCCATCTTTGACTGCTTTATACCGGCACAGTCTGTCTGCTTCGGCCATCCCCGGCTACCAGGGTTGATGTTCCACAGCTTCAAAATATAATGTGATTAAGCAAGCCGAATATCAAGTGACCTTTACTGATGATATTATCTGAGGGGCAGGATCGGCATTCGGTGAGAAGAGACGGGGGACAGGACTCCATTCCCAATCACTCTTTGCCCACTAAGGTTGGGGATGTCCAAGAACAGCACCTCCCCGCCACCCCCAAACACAAGCACAATATCCATAGGGCAAGGCTGTGGAGAAGGCTCCTATCCCTGCCCCTCCTGACATAGTTCCTGCAACCCGGCCAGCTGCTAGGACCTCAGACTCTGCCCAGCAAGGGGCTACCAGATGAGGAGCATTTCACCTTTTCAAGAGTTATGAGGCAATTCCAGAAACCCCTGCACCGGTAGGAATTCCCACCTACAGTCTCCTAGGTAGCTAAACTATGTGCGGCAGGAGTGAGTGCTTCCCAGTGCTCTGAATCCCATCAGATTTCCTCCCACTCCCTTGCCCACTCGGAAATCCCTCTGCAGGCTCAGTCCATGGTTCAGGCTTTCTGACTATATCCCGGGGAGGCCTCTAAATTCCCACAGGCCCCAATCGAGGTCACATCACCTCGCTTTCGACTGCTGTTCCATACCTGTTCTCCCTCCCGCTTAGACTGTGAGTCTCGTGTGAGACACTGAGTCCGAATATACTATATCCCAGTGCTTGGCACATAGCAATCACTTAAGTCCCTCAATTAGTGTTATTCTAAAAGGATTATTCCTTCTCTTGATCATCAACTGGCAGGAGGTAGTATCAGTCAACATTTCAGCGTTTTAGTCACCATCACACAACGTAATTTGTCCTACTCCTCCTGAGACATGAAGGAAAGGCAAGGTTTATGTTTCCTGTTGGTTATAGGGACTTGCTAATAGCAATACTTGTTACCCTCTATCCCAGAGTGACACCAGGAGCAGCTCTAGGCTTCGGTTTTGACTGCTTTCCAAGGCGCATTTAAATGGGCTCTGGGGTGGGGATACGAAAAGCAAAGCGGACCCTATCCACCATAGTGATACTCTGCATTTGAAAAGGAACCAGAAGGTGCTACAAGTTGCTTGACGTGGTTCCAATTTTACATCTGTTTTCTAGGCACAGAAGGCATCGCTTCTACAAGAGGACAGTAGTCTTCCTGCTTTCCCAAAACTCCGGGTGATCCAGAAATCATGTTGTGACAGCTGCTGTTTCAATGGAAAGAAGGGGATGATGGAAAATAGTTGGAACACCAGGTAAAATTCAAGTTGGTGAGAGACTCCCCACCCCAAAATAAAGCTTCTTTCATTTCAGATTTTAGCTCTATAAAGCTTGAACTGTGACCTGTTTCTCTGACATTACCCGCACTTTTGTCGGTCGTCAGCAGCTCATGTTGGCTCCGTTTAAAATCAGTTTCTCATCAGCAATGCATTTTGAATAAATACCTGCTATGCACTGGTTGTCTTTGAAATGCTTCTGAGGCCTCCACAAGATCCTGTCATCTGCCTGACCCAGCATTCCTGGCACAACTCCCTCGTGTTACCACCAATTCATAGCTGCATTTTAACTATATTTCCCTGAATTCAGCCATCCAGTCCTATCCAAATTTCCTAACGAAAACACACGCTATAGCCAAACAGGACCATTTGGATGACCGACAGGGGAGAAGCTAACAGACCGTCGCGGCTCAAATCATTTGGAAAAAATCAATGTTACCTGATCTAGGTTTTTGAAGAGAAGAATATCTTTGCAAGCCTCCTGAAGTCTGCATCTCTGTTCATCAGTTTTGGGATGAACTACCTGCAAAACAAATGTTAATGAGCAGCATTAGGTCCTCGGTGTGGCTTTGGTATTCTTTTAAAGTAAGAGCACACACTGGAAAAAAAAAACCCAAGTACAACAACCTGGCACGTTTCTTTCTATTTAAAAGTGCAAAAGAAGACTTCTCAAAACAAGGGCAGTTAGAAACTCTAATGAAATTACAGGGAGTTGTCGAATTTTTGCACACCATTGCAGCTCCTGAGAGCAGCAGGACCCAGGACCTGGAACGTTTCCCTCAAACAAATCCGGCAGCCTTCCAGAGCCCTGGTTCCAGTCCCTTTCCTGCAAAGTTGTCCTTGGTCCTGGAATCACAACAGTACCCTGAAGCTATAGCCCAGAGCAGTGGCTCCAGATCCAAGACTACATACCCGGCCCTTTGCTTTGAGGCTAAAACTCTCCTTTTGCTACTCTATTATCTATGATGGCCCCTGGAAATATGGCCCCAGCCCCCAGCCTTCTCAAGCCTATCCCTCTGAGACTGGATTCCCAATCTATCTCAGGAAGATGCCCCTTCCCCTTCATCCCATTTTCCTCCCCACGACAGGCTCAGAAGCTGGCACCTGTCTTCTTGGACGCAGTCACATATGCTGTTGTTTGGCTAATTCAAATCTCATGAATATCAAGTGTGAAGTTTTTGTGTCCACTGGATTTCCATTAGCAGGATTTTTCTGTATGGCTGATGTATGGGGGCAAATTGTAATTTGAAAATACAGGGGAAAAATGTGTTTTTCATGGGAATGAGGGCTATGGAAGTTAAAAGCAGGAAATTATTTCAATAGCGTCTCCTCCCTCCACTACTACGGATCTCTTTGGGGTACTAGGACAGGAAACACCTGAGAAAATCAGGTCACGTTAACAGCTATAGTCTCAACAGAATCCCAAGTTTCAAAAAATTGTACATGGGGATAAATTGTTGGGTAAAGGCCTGCAAACGATTTGTGAACAAGAAAACATATTCAAAATTGAACCTGGGAAAAATGACTACTGACCTCATTTTCTTGTTTAAATAACCATTCACTGTCTTATCAAATCAAACTGTCACACTGTAAACTCATTACGGGCATGGAATGTGTCTGCTAATTATGTTGCATTGTACTTTCCCAAGTGCTTAGTGTAGTGCTCTGCACATAGTAAGCTCTCGATAAATACCATGGATTGATGGATTGTTTGAGTAGTAGACAACACAGTCCCTAGGATCAGAAATTCATCAGATGCTACTTCCCCAAATCAGGGTTGGATTGCTTCTTCAGAACAGGCTGTAAATAACCTGATTACCTTGTATCTATTCCAGAAATTAGAACAGTGCTTGGCACATAGTAAGTGTTTAACAAATATGATTATTATTATATCATCATTAACACACCCAGCACTCCCTGGCCCTGATCCCAACCCCAGCCATCCTATCGAACAAGGCACAAGAGTCTAGAGTGACACGTGAGCTAAGACTAAGCTAACGAGAGGTGTGGGATTCCCTTCTGGGGGTGGGGGAGGTAAGGGGGGCATTGGGGGAGGGAGGGTGTTCCTCAATGCAACCAGGAACCCTGGGTGCAACTGCTGGGTGCCACAGGTTCTGCTGGAAATCAGTCCTGGGTGGGGCTCAAATAGAACAGAGCCTGAGTCTTTAGCCATGGTAGGGCTCTTCTTGTCATCCCATAGTACCCAGTCATGTCCTCTTGATGAATCGTTGCGAGACAAGGGAGCAGTTGTCCCCATCCCCAGCTCAGTCACCTCTATCTCCTCCCAACATTTCTCTAGACTGTAAGCTCATTATGGGCAGGGACTGTGTCTGTTTATTGTTATACTCTCCAAGCACTTAATACAGTGCTCTGCACACAGTAAGTGCTCAATAAATACAACTGACTGACTTCTCATCTTGGTCCCCAAATGCTGTTAGCCATTTCCAATAAGGACTATTACCCCAGTTGGCTGATCGCTGAAGGATAACATCCTATAGCTAGAAGGGACTTCAAGAGGTCAACTGTTCCTCCCTCTGATTCAAGGCAAGTGAATGCCTAAACCACCTACATCATCCCGCCTCCACTATTTGTCAGCTGTGTGAGTTTGGGCAAGTCCCTTAACTTCTCTGTACCTCAGTTACCTCATCTTCAAAATGGGAATTAATACCGTAAACCCCACGTGGGGCAACCTGAATACCTTGTATCTACCCTAGCGCTTAGAACTGTGCTTGGCACATAGCAACTGCTTAACGAATACCACTATTATTATTACTATTATTATAAGCATATCCATCAACTAAGTTCATCTCCTCCGACCTCTAATTACTCTCTCCCACCTGCTAGGTACGACCCCCTCAGAGAGGCAACAGTGGCAACTGTCACCGGGAGATTGGGACTCTGAGGCCAAAGCCATCAGCTTGGCCCCCAAGATTTTAGGGCTGCTTCGCCAGGCCCTCCCAGTAAGAAGGGGACTGGCCAGAATCCGGACCTGCACTGTGACTCCAGCCTGCGGCTCTCTCCTGGCTCCGGCCTAAAGTGCAGAGTGGGCATTCCAGCCCACCCAGCCCACCTCAGGCCTTGGCCGGCCCCAGCCTCAGCATGACCCCGGCACCCCAGCCTGTGCCCATCCCTGACACTGAGTGAGAACGGGCTCTCTCCCTGACCGCTTCCCATATGAGTCCCTCTAGCCTTGGCATGCGTGAATGCCCTCCGTCCAGGCCCTAGATGTGCCCTGTGTATTTCCTTCCCTAGCCCCGTGTCTGAGTGCCCTCCTCCCGGCCTTAGCCGCCCACGGGTGTGACTACATGTGCCCATCAGCTTAGTATCCATGTGTGTCTATGTTATCTACCTCCTCAGCCCCCAGGGGAGGGAGGTGGTGGGAGAGGGGGTGGTGGGTGTATGTGTGGGTGTGCGTGTCCCTCTGTTTTTTCCCCAGCCCCACTCCCCTCCCCAATTTTGCTCCTAATGCTAGTAGCAACAGTATGTATTATGCACCAACCAAATCCAATGTGCTGTATTAAGCACTTAGGAAAGTACAACATATCTCCTGCCCATAGGGAGCTTATACGCTAGTCGGAGAATGAAATTTAAAACTATTCACGAACAAAATGAAAACAGAAAAAATAAAACTGAAAATGGAATTGAAAATACACATATACCCAGGTGCCGAGGACCGGTATAAATAAACCCATAAGAACTAGAGGTGGCTGTTGGGAGGGAGGTAGGACAGGTATTTTTTTTAAATGGTATTTATGTGCCAGGCACTGTTGTAAGCGCTGGGGTAGAGAAGCAGCGTGGCTCAGTGGAAAGAGCACGGGCTTTGAAGTCAGAGGTCATGAGTTCGAATCCCAGCTCTGCCACTTGTCAGCTGTGTGACTGTGGGCAAGTCACTTAACTTCTCTGTGCCTCAGTTACCTCATCTGTAAAATGGAGATTAAGACTGTGAGCCCCACGTGGGACATCCTGATTCCTCTGTGTCTACCCCAGCGCTTAGAACAGTGTTTGGCACATAGTAAGCGCTTAACAAATACCAACATTATTAAACAAACTAATCAGGTTGGACACAGTCCCTGCCCCACATGGGGCTTGCAGTCTTAATCCCCATTTTGCAGATGAGGCAACTGAGGCCCAGAGAAGTGACTTGCCCAAGGGTACACAGCAGGCAAGTTAGGGAGCCGAGGTTAGAATCCGGGTCCCCTGACTCGCAGGCCCACGCTCTTTCTGCTAGGCCCCGCTGCTTCTCCTAGTACTCCTACCGGACTAATACTTGGGAGAATACAGTCGAAATTAATATACATGATCCTTGCCCTCAAGGCTCTTGCAATCGGACACAAACCAATTTCAGATAGGAGGAAGTAATAGAGTATATATGAGATATGCCCGTAAAATTAATCCGAGAAAGCCTCCCAGAGATGTAACTTGTAGGGGCTGGGGCCAGGCCGGGGGCCAAGGAGATAAAAAGTGATGCTCCAGAGGTTATGGAAAGGGAAAGGTCAGCAACAAATGACTACGGTACTGGGTAATGGGGCTAAGAAAGGACTGCCATGCTAAAGCTGTGGCAAATTTAGGCTGCCACGACAGTAGGCTTTCCAACTGGGAAAATTCCCAGATCACCAGACCTGGCTTCCAGATCATCAGGCAAATGAACTGATGTCTGTTAGGCTAGTCCAACTCTGGGAGGAAAACAAACAAATGAACAAAAAAACCTCAAATCCTACAATGCAAGGCTCAGTTTCAACCAAAAGTTTTTGATTTCATTTAAATAAAAAAAGTGTTAAAATCTTGATAATTAATTCCTAATCTGGTCAACATCCAGGGCTGCAGCAGAATAGGTAAGAGTAAGTAAGAAAGCTTTGGTTTGGTTACAATACATAGAAAACACTCTGGAATTAAAAACTGTAAAAGTCAACATTTTTAGCCAAAATGCCCATGAAAGACCCCTAACGTAATAAATGCTATTCGTTTCAAAGCCAAAGCCAAACATAAAATAGCTACAATTCTTTGTGGGGACCGTAAAATCTGTACATTCCTAGCCTTTTGCCCTTCCCTTTACTTTGTTGCTTAAATTGTTTGTGGGGGTCGACTGAACCTTCCTCCGGTGCCCCCCCCCCTTCCTGCTGGCTGTTCCATGTGTTCCCTCTCTTCCTACCCGCTCCCACCTCCTGACCACCCAGATTCTTTCCTGCCTGTTTGTGTTCCCTGCCTGCCCCCGCCTCCCGACCCCCCTCCTACCCTCTAGTCCTCCTTGCCTTTCTTTCTCCTTCTCTTCCCACCCTTTTGTCCCCTCCTTCTGACTCGGCTTTTGGGCTCTGACTTTCTCTGGTTTTCTTCCTGCCCTTCTCTGCTGGATTGTTTCTTCTTGACTTTTCCTACCCCATTTGCTTCCCTCTCTGCTTTATCTCTCCATTCAGATTTTTCTCCTCCTATTTATTTCTCTTGTTCAGCTTTCTCTCCCCACTCATAATAATAATAGTAATACTAATAGTAATTGCATTATTTGTTCAGTGCTTAATGTGTGTCAAGTACTGTACTAAGCCCTGGGGTAGATACAGGACAATTAGGTTGGACAGAGATTCCGTCCCAAATGGGGCTCACATTCTTGTCTTCCTTACTTGGCTTTTGCTCCCAATAATCCATCAATGGTATTTATTGAGTGGTTACCGTGTGCAGAGCACTGTACTAAGCATTTGGGAGATTACAAAATAACAGAGTTGGTAGACACATTCTCCGCCCACAGTCTAGAGGGGGACAATAATAATAATAGCCATTATTATTTTTACAGTGGTATTTGCCAAGTGCTTACTATATGCCAAGCACTGAACTAAATGCTGAGGTAGATACAAGACAGTCAGGTCAGACACTCCCTGTTAATAATAATAATGTTGGTATTTGTTAAGCGCTTACTATGTGCTGAGCACTGGGGTAGACACAAGGGAATCAGGTTGTCCCAGGTGGGGCTCACAGTCTTAATCCCCATTTTACAGATGAGGTAACTGAGGCACAGAGAAGTTAAGTGACTTGCCCACAGTCACACAGCTGACAAGTGGTGGATCCGGGATTCGAACTCATCACCTCTGACTCTAAAGCCTGTGCTCTTTCCACTGAGCCACGCTGTTCCACATGGGGCTCACAGCCTAAGCAAGCAGAAGGGAGACAGGCATTGAATCCCCATTTTCCAGGTGATGAAACTGAGCTACAGAGAAGTTAAGTGACTCGCCCATGGTCACGCACCAGGTTAGAGGTAGAGCTGGGACTAAAATCCAGGTCTTCTAACTCCAAGGCCCAAGCTCTTTCCACTAGGCCACTGCTTCTATTCTATTCTGGGTATGCTTTTCTCTCCGTACCACTCAGCTTTTTTTCTTACTCTCATCCTAACAATGCTGCTCCTCTCTGTTAACTCAGATGTGTCCTCTCTCTTTCTTGCTTGGCATTCTCTCTCCATTCAGCTTCCTTCTTACTTTCTTACGGTGCCAGCCTCATGTGATCATTCATACAAAGAGTATCTGTGGATAAACGCTGATAAGCGGTACAGATTGCATAGTTTTAGTTTTTAAAGTGCTCAATTCTGGAGTTTTGCAATGCCTGTACTACAACCTCAAAGTGCTTCTAAGTGGTTCATTTTCAGACAGAACTGCCATTTCAGCAAACCTGAACAAATTATTAATTTCAGAGAGTAGGACAAACCTTTCAAACTTATTTTCCCCCTCTAATACATCCTGACTAAAACTTTCTTAGTTCTGGTATTCTGGGAAAAATAAACCAAGCAGTTTGCAACCTTGGAAGCCAAATATTTGCCAAAAGTGATTCGGTTGTTTCTTACCCTTGGTTCTGAATCTTCTTCCTCCTCATCTGGGTTGAAGGCTTCAGCACAAACTTAACAGAGAGAAGAAAAGAAATGAAAGTGTTACACTTGAATTTTCCATTATATGATAAATGGGGCAGGGGAAGGTATGTTTTCCCCTCTAATACAAAATAAGCAGTAGTGAAAGAGCTTAACAGTGAGCCCATTTATGGTTTGAGCCATAATACTGTTATTACGAAAACCCTTGAAATGAAATACAGCACACAAAGAAGCCTAATTAGCACATCCTTCATTACCTCATTTCTTTCACATTACAGAATGCTTTTTGCTCAAGTTTCTTATTTGAATAATATTCAAACCCAGTTTTTTAAAATAAAATTTTTTGATATTTATTAAGCATTTATGATGCATCAAGTGCTGTTGTAAGGTGTTGAGTAGATACAATTAATCAGGTTTGACACAGTCCCTGTCTCGCATGGGGCTCACAGTAAGGGGGAGGGAGAACAGGCATTGAATAGTTACTATGTTAAAATGTTTTTCTGACTTGCACTTCATCCTGAGAAACAGACTAAGAAAAAAATAGCAGAATTCTGTCAAAACAGTTGAAAATATCTAGAGCTGATTTCCCAAACCACAAATGTGCTAGAAAGTAATTCCCACCCAAAACCGAACCTTGGTAGAGGTTTTCTAAAACACAAGAAAAAAGCCAATGTGTCTCCAAGTCATTATTACACCCAAAGAATGCCATAAAGAGGACAAAAAAAAAGTGCTCATAAATTTTCACTAAAAAAGGTACTTCAGTGTCACCAATACAGGCCAATGATTTTTCTTCATCTCACAGTTGCAATTAATGGAAAGGGTCCATAAAACTATTTGGTCCGTGGACCACTTCAAAGGCTCCAAAGACTCTGTTGATCATCTACTTCAAGGGTTTTCGATTTTCTTTTTAGAGAAACCAAATCCCTGCAGTCTCCTATGTTTCACTTGAGGAATCCCATGTCCACTTCTTGCACTAGAGCCTACAACTGAGGGCACCGGACAGAATAATAATGAATGAAATTGATAAGAAACCATCAATGTTACCAATTGAGTCCAGTGTACTAAGTGCTTGGGAGAGCACGATGCAACAAAGTTGATAGCAGCCACGTTCCCTGCCCACAAGGAGTTCACAGCCTAGAGAGGGGACTAATCACAATTAATAATAATAACTGTAATATTTGTTAAGCATTTACTATGTGCCAAGCACGGTACTGAGCACTGGGAGGTATATACAGGACCATCAGATCAGACACAGTTCCCCACAGGGATCGCAGTCTACAAGGGAGGGAGAAGAGGCATTGCGTCCCCACGCCCAGAGGGGTCAAGTGACTTGTCCAAGGTCACCCAGCAGGATCAGAACCCTGTTCTCCTGACTCTTCGTTCTGTGATCTTTCCACTAAGCCCCACTGCTCCTCTGCATCCCAGAAGCAGAGAAAGAAGAGAAGGTGTTCCTGTAGCTGTCATTGCCACCATCCTCCCAGGAGCTGGGCCCCTGGGACCACAGGACCACTCTGTGTCTCTGTCCAGAGCACCGCGAGAACTTAAAAAAGGAGTCGGCCACAGCAGTAGCAGTTCCTTTTCTCATCAGCCCGGGTTGCTGCTGCTGCTGCTACTTCTGGACGGGTGGGATCGGTAGTGTTCTTGCCTCGCCACGGAGCCCAGCAAGAGGCAGCTAAGGAGCAGCCGGGAGGAGCTAGTGCTGCTGAGCCTCGGCTCTAAGGCACTAAAGTGCCCCAGACTGGAAGTCAACCTCTGATCTACTCTGAGCCCATCCAGTGGCGAGGCGACCCTCGGAGATCTTGGGTGCCGGTCACCAACACTACTTCAATGTCAATGACTCAGAGATCAGGGAGCTTCTCGAAGAAAAGCAAGGAATACATCACTGACATCTTGCAGCCCCTTGTGATCCTGAAGAAAACCTGCCCTAAGCTGCGGATCAAATGAAGGGGTGTGGGGCGCCAGAGCCGGATGCCCACCCTGACGAGATCCAGGCCAACTCTGAATGCTCCCAACACAAGGCTTTCGATCCAAATTTACAGATTCTAGAGCCACCCTTATACATCATCCCAGAAAAAGAGGGTTACTAGAAGAGACTGAAACACTTTAACTATTTTCTGAGTACACCTGTCACTTTCAGGGTAAAGCCCTTAAAGGAACAGAGAACCTAAAAGGAGTGAGGATAAGGCCCTCCGATCTAGCCTCTGAGAAGTGGCCACCATTATCATAGCCATTAAGAAAAGTCAAGATTCTGGATATGCTGGCTGGCACACCTACCAATAGTTTCAGGGAAGAAGGGAGGAAGGGAAGAATGTATGGCTTAGATGTTACACTGGCTTCGGCTCAAAAACACTGAGGTGATGCCTCAGGACACCAGACCCTGCTATCGCTAACTAAGGTGAGAAAGTTCACTGCGGAGTAGCATCTCACTACTTTCTATCACTGGCAAAATCTCAAACAGTCTCCTACTGGACTGCCTACTGACGAACGTCATTAACTGATGATCAAGTTTCCTGACAGGAACGACAGAGGCATTTCTAAAATCACGATGTGGCTTTTCTTCCCAATATTGCTCAGAGGACATGATCTCTTATGTGGAGATTCATTATTTTTGCAATCTGAAGCATAATATTTTAGAGAAGTCATCTTGGCTTTGGAGCAACAGAGTACCTGGACCAAACTCAGGCCTCACCACCAGGTTCACATCCGGTTTTGTCCAGATCACATATTTGCTACACTTGAATAGAAACTCGGGATCGCAGACGATAAAAAGCCCTTGAAAACTGGAAGGACTGTAGGGTAACTAAGTACTTAGCACAATGCTCTGCACTCAGCTGGCACTCAGATACCATTGATTGATTAATTGAGCCAAAAAACAGTGAGGGCCACAAATAGGGAGGACAGAAAGTTTTCAAGATACAGCACAGCAAAGGACTCTTGGGAGATGTCTTTGAAGGACAGTCCACCTGCCATACGGGTTCACCTTCTCAAGCAGAGACCGCGGCAAGATCATGATACCAAGAGGCAGAATCCAAATTAGCAGCCGGCACTTGCAAATCGCAAATGCAACCGACGCGTTTCTTTCCGGCCGTAGTCACACATTTATGGTTAAAGTTCAACATTATCGGTGGCATAATCTTCAAACGTGGAGGGTAGATACACAGTGCTCCGCACATAGTAAGCGCTCAATAAGTAGGATTGAATGAATATCCGGGTGCATGGCTAAGTTGTTGGATAGGTTCTCGGACCCATTAATATAGAGACTTCACATATTGGCTGCAGATGTAGTTACTCCTTGTTGAGCTACTTTCATCTACAGGGTTGAATTCACCCTATTCAACCATCCTGAAGGTAAAATTTGAAACACTGATGAAAACAGATCAACAAGCACCACTCTACATGTGGCACATAAGGAAAACATGGAAAGTAGAAAAAAAATCATACTTTGGGTTTGGATACTTGGGTCCCTGTCTTGCTCTTACTAGGCACGTTCAGCGTGTTCAGAGCATATAGACGCCAGTGTGCTCAACAGCGGGGTCGGGGGAGAGAGGGAATATGTCAGGGCTTCACTGAGTGGCTGCATCATGCCAGCGCAATCTGGGGGAACATTAGATGACAGGGTAATTTTGGGAGGACTAAATTTAGCAGGGCAGCCTACTGGATGCCTAAAAAAGGGCATTAGTCCCACTTCAGGATTCGGTGGAAGCTACTGAATAAGAGGAAGAAGTAGGATAAAAGAGTGTTAAAGAGAAATGGATGAGGGGTTACAACTCTTTACTAAGGAAAGTGGCATAAGAAATAGCAGGGGAGCGGGTTTAGGGGAACAAGCTCGTTCTCTCCACTCAGACCCAAGGGAGAAGGGAAGAAGGTCATGTAAAGGAGAAAAGGGGACGAAGAGAAATAGAGGGAAAGAAGGTCAGGCAGAGGGCAAGAGGGGGAGGACAAGGGGAAGAGGACAAACAGAAAAATCCAGAGGGTGAAGAAGAGTGGGCATCTAAAAAAAAACCCATAAAAATGAAAAGCATTATGGACAAAATAGGGAAACAGGGGTAGGTCTCAAAAGAAGAAAGGGGAGGAAAACCACATCTCCCTAATCTGGATGAAAAACAGGTATTTCTGCAACACTGGGGTGTGCTCAGTTTTAAATCTCTGTGGCTCCGAGTCCTCCGGGCTAGTCAGAATGTTCCAAGAGTGCCTTACATAAAAGCACACACCTGCAACTGAATATATGCAAGAGGATTTTGAAAATAACAGACAACGATATCGACGGTGTCTCTCAGTGTGCTGCCCCCCTCCTACTCACTGGTCACGCTCTGTGCCCCAGCGGGTGCCTGACTGGTGGGGCTGAGAAATTTCAAGGGGAGGCTGGGCAAACCACTAGTACTAGAATCCATGCCTGCCCACCAGTTCTCAATCCTCAGGCCTCTCTCGGAGGTCTCGAGACCGAGGTTCATCCGTTGTCTCGCTGAGGCACTCTACCCACATCATCATTCGTCATTTTCAAAGTCCTATGCGTATGTCAGCTGCAGGTGTCTTCTTTTCCAAGATACTTTTGGATCATTCAGACTTCTAGATGGGGGCACCAAAACCAACTCAAGTTTTCCAGAAATAAGTTTTCCAATTCAGAGACGAGTGCCCCTTCAGCTCTCGGGGGGGAGGGGGGGGAGGGAGGGGGAGGGTCCTCTGGGTATATTTACATCCTATTCCTCACTGTGAAATTTGTAAGAGATATATATTCGGAAAGACAAAGGGTAAGAGAGCTGCTTCACTTCCACTTAATTGAGATGCTGAATTAATAAACTTTGCTCCTGTTGCTGAGCTGGGCACTACTCAAGGAAGTAAAAAGCGAAAGCCATTTGCACCTTATTCACTCCTCTGACAATACTAAGGCACTGGCAGCAAGCCTAACATACTGCAGTGACATATAATGAGTGAATGGGCTTGGGAAGGAATGAGAGTAGGCTGATTAGGAGAAAAATAATTTAAGGCACTGCATTCAACAGTTCAAAAACATAAGATGTTTACCGGTTCAACCTCTGATCCAGATACTAAATTGCTTCCAAAGCGTTCATACAGGTGCACAACGGCGACAGGGTGGGGAACCGCATGTATTGTCACATGCAAACCGTAAAACAATTTTTGTTATTAAGGAAGCAGTTGGAGTATTCCTTTCTTTTACCTCCCAGGACTCAATCTGCGAATTTTAAATTCTGATCAGGATGACAGAGAGCGGAAGGAATGATTAGCACCGGGGACCCAAGGTGGGGGAAAAAAGGACAGGGATCGTTGGCGGGGTGTTGTTCACCAAGTGTCCAATTCATATTAATTGACTGTTCTATTTCTGTGCATCTGCGAGCAATATGCTGGGCCTGGCGGCCCCGAATGAGGATGTGTCAATAGCAAAAATTGCATGGTCCTGCTATGATTATCGCCACAGTGAGAATTGCCACTACACTATAATGCAGAGGATACGTTCAGGCAAAACCCCATGCTAAAGAAAACATGCAAGGTAGTACTCACCATGTCCAACCCCATGGGTACAAGGACACAAACCGTTTCTTCCCACACTGGGTCACGATATAGCCAAACAGGCTCATATTACTGAATGTGCCCTAATTTCCTAAGAGCACTCCACTCAAAAACTGTACTGTTAACATGTGTATGGTAGAGCAAAATGCGTAGCAATAGGGACAACATATCTGCCCCACAGTTTATTGGATCGATGTGATAGCCCAGCATGAAACAAACTATAAATTTTCCATATCTAGATTGTAAACTTTCCATATCTAGATTGCTGTAGACTGAAAATAATCCTGGCACACAAAAATCCTTGAGCTCTGGTGGTTTGTAGCCTAAGAGGACCCTCCCCTTGCATACTCTCCTTTGGGTAGCTCCGGGGTCTTGGGGCTCTAAGCCCTGGCTCCCAAACCTTTTTTTTTTTTTTAAATGGTCCTCGGATCAGTCCCGCACTCCTCTTCCTTTTGGGCACAGAGAAAAAGAGCAAGCCCAAGCTCCAAGGGCCGTGTCTGAATTTCTGTGAGTCAGAAGTAAGGGCAGGGTGATGAGGGCAGAGTATAGTTTGGCACCACCTCGTTATCCACGCTCCCTGCCAAGAGCTTCCAATGGTCTGGGTAAACTGGATAGGCACAGCTGTTCTGCGTTCAAAAGCCCGGTTTAAAAAAACCCAATAACAACAAAACACTCAATAACAGAGTTTTGCAAGAGCTGCTGCTTCCAAACTTGGGCTATATAGGCCTAAAGGAGTAAAGTTGTCCTTTGGTTTGAAGTTGATACTGCCAACTGGGAGACTGCATCCATGAATGGGAGTGTCTTGGACACTATGTCCATGAAAACATGGTGGTGAACCTTGTCTGGACCCCTGTCACTCAAGTGAACATATCCTCTGTCACCAGTGGTTAAGAGGGGAAACATATGTCCTACAAGCAGCAGGACATGTGCTTGACTTGTTTTTGCAGTACTGGAGAGAGCCTGAGTGGAGTGGATGAAAGTGAAGCCTACTGGGACACTGTAATAAACTGACAGACATGCTTCCAATCGTTCCGACTTGCTGCTCCTGAAGAGCAGCATGGCCTAGTGGATCAAGCACGGGCCAGCGAGTCGGAAGGACCTGGGCTTTAACTCCGGCTCTGCCACTAGTCTGCCACAAGACCTTGGGCAAATCACTTCACTTCTCAGTGCCTCAGTTACCTCATCCATAAAATGGGGATTAAGACTGTAAGCCCCATGTAGTACAGGGACTGTGTCCAAACTGATTAGCTTGAATCTACCCCAGTATAGTGCCTGGCACACACTAAAAGCCCTTAAAAAATACCATTAAAAAGAAAGAAAAAAAAAGAAGATGGGACTAGTAAGCTCCATGGATACGTGCAAAAAAAGAGAACCAATTTCCTCAGAAACTGAAGCCAATGCAATGGCTGGTAACTGGAAATGGTTAAATTGCTGAAAAAATCATGGGTTTCTTCAAAAATGATTTCTCTCTAGAAGGGAGATCTTTTGTGCAACTGTTGGTATTCTGGAGATCCAAATGAATGAGTGTGAAAATGAATTCAGTAAATCTAAAAATAAGACCGAAAACATTTGCCAACACTAAAAACCACACACACACACACACACACACACACACACACACACACACTGCACTCCCCACCCCCCAAATACACACTCAGTCCTTCCATAGTGTGTGTTCTTTCTCTAGACGGCTGCAAACAGAATCTGGCTTCATTAGCAAAGCCAAGAAGAAATTCAGTCTGAATACTGGCATTGTCACTGCCATCATCAATTAATAGAAATTGAACACTTAGTGGGTGAACAACAGTACAAAAGGTCACCGTTTCCTCCTGCACTGCCCCCCCCCCCGCCCCCCACCACCTTGCATAGCATTCCTTTTAGCTCTTTGTCTTCCCTATTAAAATCTGAACTTCTCAGGTTGAGTCCTGAGTAAACAATCCTGCCTGTTTTTACCTTTCTTATGAGTTATTTACAAGGTAGTCTGGGTATTTGCCATTCTCTGCCTGAAGACTTTTTCTTCTATAAACTGCATTGTTCAGATTCTAAACACCCACTGAAAATTTGTATTTTGGTTGGAATGGTGTCACAGCCTAGCTACCGCATAGAAACTTCGACAGCTTTCCAGAAGACAGGCTCAGGATATTTGATTCTCCTGGGTCCCATATGGTAAATGAACAGATTTCCCTTCAGGTACTGTTTTATCCCAATAAAAACCCAAATGCTTAAGTGCCCAAATGAATACTCTCTGCTTTGTCCTCTTCAATTTCCTCTGACCTTTTTAGGGTCTTCTTTTCCTGGCTGGCCCTGCAGACCACCAGTACAGTGCCCTTCTGCCCCACCCAGGCTGAACATCAGAAGGATCTCCAGCCTTCCACAGGGCTCTCTGTAAAGACCTCTTCCATTTTCCAGTCAAGAACCCCCAGAAACCCGCACAAATTCTCTTCCTGCCTTTCTTTTCATGAACTGCAAAAAAAGTGGTTCTGCCTGGACTTAGTTCTTGTAACTGTAAACACCATAAGGGCAACACCCACCCAAGCCCATTTCATGGGAGCCACAGAGGCCTTTAAATCCTCTTTGATTGTCCCTGCTCCTGATCACCTGAACATGGCTCTCACTTGGGGAAGGTATCCACCCCTGCCCCAGTCCTTGTGAAGAATAAAGCGAGGAGGGAGAAAGTATCTCTTTTCCACCCTTTCCAGTTATTTCCTCACTCAGCCTCTGGGCTGAGCTCAAGAGCCAAATTTATTATGGGCAGATCCAATGGTCCTTGCTTTTAGTACATCTGAGCTTTTAGCATATAAACTGTTAACATTTACAAAGATTCCATTCATTGCAGCCAAGGAAGAAGAAAAGCCAGTTGAAGAAGAAATGGTAGTGTGGTTTGGCTAAAGGACATCTGTAATTCGCCTCTTTAGGTTAAACAAATTAGAAAATCCAGGCCTGTCTTTATTAATTAGAGAAGCAGCGTGGCTCAGTGGAAAGAGCACGGGCTTTGGAGTCAGGGCTCATGAGTTCGAATCCCAGCTCTGCCACTTGTCGGCTGTGTGACTGTGGGCAAGTCACTTAACTTCTCTGGGCCTCAGTTCCCTCATCTGTAAAATGGGGATTAAGACTGTGAGCCCCACGTGGGACAACCTGATTCCCCTATGTCTACCCCAGCGCTTAGAACAGTGCTCGGCACATAGTAAGCGCTTAACAAATACCAACATTATTATTATTATTATTATTATTAATTTCTCAAGTACTGATTTTATGGTTTTGAAAACTGTAGATGATTTTTTACTTTAAAATAGGCTTTTAAATTTTTGGGGATTGTTGTCACACATTTAACTGTTGAATTAAAATAAATTTGAATCCCAAAATGCTGTCAAAGCTTTATCAAGCACTTGACCAATTGGAAAGTTCTAATAACTGGCCTCTCTGACCGCTGCCCCCACCCCCCTGCCGCCAGCCCCAACACCGCCTCTCCCTCCCCCGCCCCCAAACCAAGAGCAACTATATTGGTGGATTGATTCCACGTGGGGATAACTTCCACCCGGAAGGAGTAGCTTACTATGATCAAAGTATGTTTGAATCCTCCATGGTGCCCAGAGGAGGATGACAAAGTCTAGCTGCATTCAGTTCCCCTAGCAAAAGCTCTCTATGGGGAATTCTAGCAAAGGTGCTATCTTGGGGAAGGTCTCTGCTAATCTGACTGGCGAACTGTCCCCCTTTCTTTACCAGCTGCTGCTGAGACAAGATTTCCTAGGGCCATATATTTACTAAGTGCTGTCAACTCACTCTTCCCCTCTGATATCTGCTCCCTTGCAATCCTTCCTGGGCTAATTTATTGCTAGCTCTGGCTAGCCCTCTGTATGACTTGTGTAAAGCCCCTTCCTAGGTGTGGTTCCCAGGCCACCTTTCATTCTTCAGCCCAACTGCCTAGTTAACCAGAATTGTGGACACTTTCCATTTCACAGTATGTCAAACAACCAGGCAACAAAAATATTTGGGTTAAAAGGGATGTCTAAATGTTGAGAGGAGGGGTGCACAGTGAATCAAAACGTGAATTTAGGAAAAAGTTTAAAAGGACTGGGGTCCACACTGTCAATCAATGGTATTTAATCGATCAATCGATGGAATTAACACTATACTCTATAAGAAGGTACAGAATAAAGAGACATAATCCCTATCTTCACAAAGTTTACAATTTAATTAGTCTGTAAGCTCCTTGTTCATTCATTCAATAGTATTTATTGAGCGCTTACTATGTGCAGAGCACTGTACTAAGCGCTTGGAATGAACAAGTTGGCAACAGATAGAGACAGTCCCTGCAGTTTGACGGGCTTACAGTCTAATCGGGGGAGACAGACAGACAAGAACAATGGCAATAAATAGAGTCAAGGGGAAGAACATCTCGTAAAAACAATGGCAACTAAATAGAATCAAGGCGATGTACATTTCATTAACAAAATTAATAGGGTAATGATAAATAGGGTCCTTGTGGGCAGGGAATGCATCTATCAACTCTGCTATACTGTATTCTGCCCATGCGCTTAGTGTAGTGCTCTGCATACAGTATGCACTCAATAAATACAATTGATTGATTACAACTGATTGACAAGTTGTACCTGTTCAGCAGACAGTAAAATTCATGGGCAAGGTAAGAAAAACGGGGTTCAGAAATAGGCTGGGAAGCAGCATGACCAAGTGGAAAAAAGATGGGTCTGGGAGGCAGAGGACCTGGGTTCTAATTCCGGTTCTGCTGCTTACCTGCTGTGTCACCTTGGGCACGTTAATTGACTTCTCTGTGCCTCAATTCTCTCATCTGCAAAATGGGGATTCTATTCTCCTTCCTATTTAGACTGTGAGCCCCATCTGGGACCTGATGATCATCTACCCCAGCACTTAGGACAGTACTTAGGTTAGTAATATAAAGAGCTGGGGAAAGACTGTAATATTTCAGCTTGTCTTAACCCTGGGAGAAGGTGCTAGCTGCAACTCATCTTTACCAACAAAGTATGTATCTTGAATTTAAAAAGGAAAGGAAATAAGAAATTTGTTCCTTCTCCTTGACTTGTCAGAATTCTCCAATATAGCTTAAAGGAGGTCAGAGACCTAGAATTTGATTTTCCTTCCTAACCACCAACGACACGGGTGGTTAGCAGTTCTTGGTTGGCAACTGTCAGGAATTACACAGAATTAAAGTGCTTTTTTCCAAATGAATACAGCTGTACTTGGAAAAAAAAATGGCTATTACACCAAAATATTTTTTTCCCCAAAAATTACATGGTCCAATTAGTAGTGCTGCTATGTCCCACCCAATCAGTGCTCTTAATTAGTTCCATGAAAAGAGAGTGTTAGGCAAAAGAGTGCTAAAAAAAAAGCATACATTATTTCCTATGGGAAACTAAAGAGCTCAAGAGCCAAAAAATTGACCCAAACAATACAAATCTATTTAAAAAACAGTGATTAAAAAGAAAAACAAACACAATACAGGCATGCCCCTGGTTCTGAACAACCACAATTCATTACATCCGGAGCTACATCATTCAGAAATTGCTGACCTAGCCCAGGATCCCAAAATCCCACCCAATATTATGGGCAATTCAATTTCCCTCCCTGCTTTTTCCACCCCTCCCCAAACATAAACTTGAAGTCCAGCTTCTCAGTTTTGTCTGAGAGCTGCATGGAATCATAGCAAAATAGAAAAAGCTGGCTAGACCCACTTTAATCTTGATTCTGTGCGCCTATGAAGCAGCATTCTCCCCACTGCGGGAGGAGGAGATTGTCATGGCTGTCACTAAGACTAGAGTCTTAGCTCCAGCACCAGCTAAGATTTGGGGATTAAAAAGTCTTGCATCAATTCTTCAAGAAAACAGATGAACTTCCAAAAATGATTGAAGATCACTCTGATAGGCATTCAAAGGTGTGCAGAGATGTCCAGCCTACTACAAGGTGCTTTATGAAGAAAAATAAGGCTGTCATTCAACCAAAGTTACTGTAGTGAAAAATTTGTCTAATGTTGAAAACCCACAACCAATCAGCAAAACCTGTTTCTACTTCTGTAACCTTCTGCAAAGACAAAAAAAATCATATTACAAGCCCTTTTTTAATATGTGTTGGTATGCTTTGGATTATTATTAATACTAATACTAATAATTGTGGTATGTGTTAAACACTTACTAGGTGCCAATAATAACTGGGATATTTGTTAAGTGCTTTCTTTGAGCCAAGCACTGTACTAAGTGCTTGGGGTAAATAAAAGATATTCAGGTCAGACACAGACCCTGTCCCACATTGGACTCATGGTCCAAGTTCCTAATTTTACAGATGAGGAAACTGAGGCATAGAGAAGTGAAGCGACTCGTCCAAGGTCACACAGCAGGCAAGTGGCAGAGACAGGGTTAGAACCCAGATCCTCTGACTTGCAGGCCTGTGCTCTTTCCCCTTGGCCATGCGACTCATTTTAATGGAAAATAAATAATAGTTTAGCAGAGTTTCATTTTATCAAATATTAACTTATTTCAGATTTTTCCAGAGGTTCTGGAATGAAGCCCAATTTATAACACCTAATTCTTTTGGACAGTGGACTCCACAATACAGCTATCTGGGCTACATTCTTTTTTAAGGGACATATTACTACTGAATTATGGCATATGCCTGCAGCTACATGATCAAATAGCAATGGAAATAGGCAATAATAATGCAAGATTTTAAAATGGATTTTGCAGGGGGACATGTGTAAATACAGAACACCTAGTTCTATAATGTGGGGCTTGTGTTTTTGCAGCTAAAGACTTGTAGTATAGTACCCACGGTGTCCATGTGCACATGCATATAACCATTTCTTCTGACACCAGGCTGATGACGGGCTTCTGTCATAGGAAGAATGTCCCCTAATTCTGCTGTTGTGTTTCTGCAGAACTGAGTGTACTTAATTTTCAAAATGTTGTTTTTCCCACCCTGTTCAGCAAAAACACACCTTGTGCTAACACACTAGAGACCTGCTATTACCTATGCTACATCAAGATCCTTATCCAATGCTAAACTGAAATATTTAAACTGCCAAATCCAATGGCTCCTACTCCATTCTGATCCTCCTTGACCTCTCTGCTGCCTTTGACACTGTCGACCATCCCCTCCTCCTCCATACCTTATCTCACCTTGGCTTCACGGACTCTGTCCTCTCCTGGTTCTCCTCTTACCTCTCTGGCCGATCATTCTCGGTCTCCTACGCTGGAGCCTCCTCCCCCTCCCATCCTTTAACTGTTGGAGTTCCTCAAGGGTCAGTTCTTGGCCCTCTTCTGTTCTCCATTTACACTCACTCCCTCGGTGAACTCGTCCGCTCTCACGGCTTTGACTACCATCTCTACGCAGATGACACGCAGATCTACATCTCCGCCCCTGTCCTCTCCCCCTCCCTTCAGGCTCGCATCTCCTCCTGCCTCCGGGACGTCTCCACCTGGATGTCGGCCCGCCACCTAAAACTCAACATGAGCAAGACTGAGCTCCTCATCTTCCCTCCCAAGCCCGGTCCGCTCCCAGACTTCTCCATCACCGTGGATGGCACGACCATCCTTCCCGTCCCGCAGGCCCGCAATCTCGGTGTCATCCTTGACTCATCTTTCTCGTTCACCCCACACATCCTATCCATTACCAAGACCTGCCGGTTTCACCTCTACAATATCGCCAAGATCCGCCCTTTCCTCTCCACCCAAACGGCTACCTTACTATTACGGGCTCTCGTTATATCCCGGCTAGACTACTGTGTCAGCCTTCTCTCTGACCTCCCTTCCTCCTCTCTCGCCCCGCTCCGGTCTATTCTTCACTCCGCTGCCCGGCTCATCTTCCCGCAGAAACGATCTGGGCATGTCACTCCCCTTCTTAAACAACTCCAGTGGTTGCCTATCGACCTCCGCTCCAAACAAAGACTCCTCACTCTAGGCTTCAAGGCTCTCCATCACCTTGCCCCTTCCTACCTCTCCTCCCTTCTCTCTTTCTACCGCCCACTCCGCACGCTCCGCTCCTCTGCCGCCCACCTCCTCGCCGTCCCTCGGTCTCGCCTATCCCGCCGTCGACCCCTGGGTCACGTCCTCCCGCGGTCCTGGAACGCCCTCCCTCCTCACCTCCGCCAAACTGATTCTCTTTCCCTCTTCAAAACCTTACTTAAAAATCACCTCCTCCAAGAGGCCTTCCCAGACTGAGCTCCTCTTCCCCCTCTACTCCCTCTGCCATCCCCCCTTTACCTCTCCGCAGCTAAAGCCTCATTTTCCCCTTTTCCCTCTGCTCCTCCACCTCTCCCTTCCCATCCCCACAGCACTGTACTCGTCCGCTCAACTGTATATATTTTCGTTACCCTATTTATTTTGTTAATGAATTGTACATCGCCTTGATTCTATTTAGTTGCCATTGTTTTTACGAGATGTTCTTCCCCTTGACGCTGTTTAGTGCCATTGTTCTTGTCTGTCCGTCTCCCCCGATTAGACTGTAAGCCCGTCAAACGGCAGGGACTGTCTCTATCTGTTGCCGACTTGTTCATCCCAAGCGCTTAGTACAGTGCTCTGCACATAGTAAGCGCTCAATAAATACTATTGAATGAATGAATTGAATGAAAATAGGTTTTTAGTCACTCTGTTCAACTCACTCAAGATAAAATACTCCAGAGAGAGGGGAAAGGAAATGTGTAAGCCAAGGTAACTTTGCAGCATGTGGAAAGTAATACTGGCGTTAGATTTCAGTAGTGCTGATGCAAAAGAGCACTAAAAGAAGAGTGCTTTAACGGGAACGCCTGTGCAGTGATATCAAACATCTGAATGTCAGTTATCTGAACCAGTTATTCAAACTGAGGCTGGTTTAGATAGCTGAGTACAAAAGTTTAGCTAACAGAACAAAATGGATGAATGCCGATTTGAGAAAAGTCCAACTCAGTTTGGTTCCATTCTCCAACCTACCTAGTCCCAATGAGTTCGGAGAATCAGTATTCAATAGTACCATCTTCTTAAACACATAGTCAAAGGAAAGGAGACAATGAAAGGAAGCACTGGTGGAGGTAGGAGGGGAGATGAGTAGCTGAGACATTGGCAGCAGAAGCCAAGATGGAGGCAGCCGGAAGAAAAGCAGAAAAGAGACCCTCAGGGAGTAGCCATAGCTGTGAGTGGCTTAGCGGAAAGAGCATGGGCTTGGGAGTCAGAGGTTGTGGGTTCTAATCTCAGCTCCGCCACTTGTCAGCTCTGTGACTTTGGGCAAGTCACTCAACTTCTCTGTGCTTCAGTTACCTCATCTGTAAAATGGGGACTAAGACTGTAAGCCCCATGTGGGACAACCTAATTACCTTGTATCTACCCCAGCGCTTAGAACAGTGCTTGGCACATAGTAAGCACTTAAATATCAGCATTATTATTAGCTTCGTATGCACTGGATTGAATTGGCACTCAGTCAAAAAAATATTTGGGGATTTTACTACTTAGACTGGATTTCACTTTCCAGATTATTTGTTCTCCCTGCTAGTTAGGCTGTGGGCCCTATGCGGCACAGGGACTGTGTCCAGCCTAATTAACTTGGATCTACCCCGGCGCTTAGAACAGTGGTTGACACACAGAAAGCCTTAACAAATACCATTTAAAAAAGGACAGGTCATTCCACAGAAGTTGACTGAGTGACAGGTGGCTGGGAAAATAATCACCGGAAATTAGGCAATTTTGATGGGGGCAAAAACAAGAGCGGGAGAGAGAGAAAGAAAGAAAGAGAAAGATTAGAAGCTGGCACAGATATGTAAAGTTTTCCAACTCAGTGGAGTGTCTTTGAGGCAAACCCCTAGGAACTGTATGCTGATGGCTGTTTTTAGGGGGGATACATACACAAGATGACATGCAGGTGATTTGAACCTGCACAGCTTCTACTACGAGGTCTAAAATTCATTCAATTGACCTGTGTCAAGGCAATGCACGTTGTATTACTGGACAGAACATGTGAGGAAAATGAATAACAAGGAACCCAAGAAGCTGGTTTATGGAAAACTGAAGTGAAACACACACACACACACACACACACACACAGTAGAAGTAATGATTAAAGACAGAGTAAATGCACCACCTCCAACAAACCCATTAGAGCAGCAGACTCCCGAGAGACTAGAGGCGCAGACAGATCGGCCTGGTGGGCGACAATCAGTAGAGGGGTTGCCCTCGCTGGGCAGAGGCTTCAGGAAAATCGAGATATCAAGAAGTGGATTACCAAAGACAAGAGCTGCGGGTGGCCAACACGTTGGCACGGCAAGGGATCATCTATGTGGATATATGGGATATGGTCTGTAAGCTCGTTATCGGCGGGGAATGGGTCTACCAACCCTGTTATATTGTGCTTTCCCAAGCACTTGGTACAATGTTCTGCACACAGTAAGCACTCAATAAATACCACTGAGTGACACAGGATGGCAAGGATTAGTCAGGCCAGTGCCTGTCCATCTGCATGGTCAGGTTGGCATGTGAAAGACAGCTACGTCTATGTCGCGTGGCCGAGTAGAAAGAGCATGGGCCTGGGAGTCAGAAGACCAGGATCTCAATCCTGGTTCTGCCAATAGCTTGCTGTGTGACCCTGGGCAAGCCACTTCACTTCTCCGTGTCTCAGTTTCCTCAACTGTAAAGTGGGTATTAAAATTTATTCCCTCGTACTTAGACTGGGAGCCCCAAGTGGGACAGGGACTGTATCCAACCTAATTAACTTGTACCTACCCCAGCGCTTAGAACAGTGCTTGTCACAAAGTAAACACTCAACAAATACCACAGTAAAAGCCCGCTATCCTCAAGTCCAGCCTCTATTTTGCAGGGAGGGAGAAGAGGAGGAAGAGAGCCCAATTCCTATAGCAGTACTAATCCCTTCTGGGGCACATTTTTTGGTGAACCACCAAACTGGAGTCTTACACAGTCTGAGGCTGAAATATAAAGTAGATGGGATGCCGGGTCATGGTTGACATTATGGCAAGAAGTTGAGATTGTCATTTCACTGCTACTTCTTGCACTCTGGTATCCTTTGTAAAATCAATCAATCCATCAATGGTATTCATTGAGCACTTCCCGTGTGCAGAGCACTGCACTAAGGCTTGGGAGAGTATAACAGACTTGATAGGCATGTTCCCTGTCCACAAGGAGCTTACAGTCTAAAAAGTCATTTTTACTAGACTGCTGACTGGTCTAGTCTGCTCATCTATGGTCTAGTGAAAATGAGAGACAAGAATCCTTCCCCCTCAGTCCCCAACACTTGAACCCAGCCCTTGGGTCCTGATTCAGATTCTCAGCCCCAGGTCGGGGAGGTCGAGGGCCTAAAAGGAGAATGAGAAAATACCCGGTTCGGCTCTGGTTTTGAAGAAATGGCTGCTACAGTTGAGAGCAGTCAAGGAGAATAAGCCCGAATGGGAAGTGAGAAAATTCAAAGCCTTGGAGGACTTAATTCGCCCCTGGGTCTAAAATGTAAAGTTAGCTTTTATATGGCACTTGAGTCTACAAAATTATATATGTCTGTGACTTGGAGAACATGCTGACTTAGAGTGGAAGGGGGCGGGGGGGGGGGGCGGGAAGTAGGGGGAACAGTGCAAAGGGAGAGGAAAAAGAATCTGACCTGCAGTACACTTTGACAGGCAGCCCTGGGGGACAGCAAAATACGTTCAATCATTTTGCTGTGGCACAACATGTTATCTACTTGTGTTACGTCTGAAGAATCAGTGATTTTCTAATCTTTTATATGGTCAGTGAGGAACGTAACTCTCCACATAGCACCTTCGTATCTAACTCCAGAGTTGGCAACCTATGGTTCCTATCTGGTTCTTTATGGAACCAAAGGGGGCTCGCTGGGCCCCATCCTGCTCCAAAGAAGAGCCACCCACCTGGGACGAGATCCAGCAGGCGGACAAGCTGTCCTGGGTCCCCAGCTCGTGTGGTGTCACTTACTCCTCCTGCCTCTGCTGAGGGAGCGCTCAACCGGAGGTTTGGTGGGCAACGCCACCCCCTCATCGGCCAGACGGCCCCCTCGGTCCATGGTGCCAAGCTGCTCCCAGAAGAGGGCCTGTCGCTTGTTTACGGAGCGGAGGCCCCTCCCTGCCTCCCCACAATCACCCTCACATGCCCCATTTAGCTGTACTCTCTGGGAGTGGCAAATGCTGCAGAGGGACCAGGAGTGGGGAACGGGGCTTTGGAACTGGGGGAGCTGGTAAATCCCTCCGGCTGGCCCTGCAGTGGCATCCCCACTTTATCATGCCAGCGAGAAGCAGCATGGCTTAGTGGCAAGAGCCCGGGCTTGGGAGTCAGAGGTCAAGGGTTCGAATCCCAGCTCTGCCACTTGTCAGCTGTGTGACTGTGGGCAAGTCACTTAACTTCTCTGTGCTTCAGTTACCTCATCTGTAAAATGGGGATGAAGACTGTGAGCCTCATGTGGGACAACCTGATTACCCTGTATCTACCCCAGCGCTTAAAACAGTGCTCTGCACATAGTAAGCACTTAACAAATATCAACATTATTATTATCCCCTGTAGCTACGCTTCTCGGCATCCACTCGCAGCCCCAGCTGGGCAGGCCAGGTACAGGCCACGGCAAAGGGATGGACGGGGCAACCTGACACAGTTAAGCACCGCTGGCAGCAAGGGCTGGTATGACACTACTATGGCTTTGGGGCAAAGTGTGCCATGATTTTCTTTGGCTCTTCTGCACAAAAAAGTTGCCAACCCCTGATATAACTGAACATTTATTACGGCCACATTCCTAAGCAGTCAAGATCTTGGGAGATAAAGGAAACCAGTCACTACTTGTAAGAACTCCCACTTCCTTAAAACACTCTTTAAAGTATTTTTTCTTCCCAAAATGTAATATCCAAAATTTAGACACTCTTAAGGGGACAGTTCAGCAAAACATCATCATTCAAACCATGTGACATTTTTGCAAGCCCTGTGTTTGCAAATAAACACAAACCCTGTGTTTGCAAATAAACACAAACCCTGTGTTTGCAAATGGAATGCCATTTAAGTTATTTTTTGATATGCAGAGTTACATGCATAAAGATAGCAGATATCCCCAGACTGAGTGATTAAAAGGAAGGTGGATGGCAAACCTCAATCTTATTTCAGCTTTTCACAGAAAAAGAGAAAGGCAGCAGAGGAGCAGTGTGGCCTAGTGGAAAGAGCACAGGCCAGGGAGTCAGAGGACCTGGGTTCTAATCCCAGCTCTGCCACTTATCTGCTGTGGCACCTTGGGTAGGTTGCTTAACATCTCTGTGCCTCAGTTTCCTCATCTGTAAATTGGGGGTTCAATACCTGTTCTCCCTCCTTAAACTGTGAGTCCCATGTGGGACAGGGACTATGTCTGACCTGAATAACTTTACATCTACCCTAGCGCTTAGTACAGTGCTGGACACACAGTAAGCACTTAAATACCACAATTATTATCTTTGTCAATCATCATCATCATCAATGGTATTTACTGAGCACTTTCTGTTACAGAGCACTAAACTAAACACTTGGGAGAGTACACTATAACAGAGTTGGAAGACACATTCCCTGCCTACAATGAGCTTTACTGGCTACAAGGCATTGTAACAGGCGTCTGGTAGACATGCGAAGAAGCAGAAGACATAATCAATCACATTAATTGAGCCCTGCTTGATTGATTCCTGCCCTCAAAGAGTTTACAATCTAATGGGGAAAACAGTCACAAATTGAAGACTATAATTCAAAGGGTGGGCTCACACTTAAGTAACAATCACCAGGGCAAGTCAGTGAATGACTTCCAGTGAAGATGGGTTTTAGGGTTTGAAGAGAGAAGGGACTTGATTTAGCCATTCTGGGTATGTAGCATGTAATGAGTCGGGGTGGGGGTGGAAGAAGGTTTCCCTCAGGGAGGCAGGAGCAAAATTGATAGCTGGTTAAGAGGGTTGTTTTGGAGGAGTGAAGAGCAAACTCTGAGGTGCTGCAGGACAAGAGAAAGAAGATGTGTTCCAAAAGGATAGGTGTAAGAGACTCAGGTGGGTAGAGGCTAATAAGAACGCTGGAACAGTAGTGCCATCAGGAGGTATGCATACCAAGGCAACAATTATTGGGGGGGGGGGGGGCGCGCATAAGGGAGGGCAGGACTTGAAGCAGAAGGACTGTAGGAGGTAACTCAGAGGGAACAGAGAAATTAAGTGGCTCCCCTAAAGTCACACTCAGCATCTGGTGCAATCAAAAGTCAGTTAAACCAAACCAAAATAGCCTCAAATGATCACAAAAAAGCTGGGTTAACTGAACAAAATTGGCCAAAGCTTCCCAAGAATAACATCCAAATGTGTATGGGGAAATCAGACTTTGATTACCTGAACTAGTCCTGGCCCTAATTTTGACTAACTGAGGTACTTCGAGAACCACATTAACTTTTTCAGTATACGAGGGTATCAATCAGTACATTACTGTTGGGGTGCAGAGTGGAACTTTACCACTAGCTAGTAATTTAAGGCCCTGAGGAAAGGCAGGGCTCATTAAATCCCCAAAACAAATTAAAATAACTTTCTTTTTACAGAAGTTATTATTCTTGCATGATCAATCCATGGTATTTACTGACAGCTTACTATGTGCAGAGCACTGTACTAAGCACATGGGAGAATACAACATGACAGAACTAGTAGACACATTCCCTGCCCATAATGAGGTTACAGCTCCTCCTTTCTTGGCTAAAAATGAAAATAGCACCATAGGCAATGTCACAAATGCTGAATGTCCAATCTTTCTTTAATCTCTCTTGTTGGGGGATGCTGAAAAAGGAGCTTCTTAAATTTGTAAGAGTAAAACCGGTAAAATTTCCTTCCTCCCTATCATCGTGCTAGGTTCTTCTCCTCTTCTACAAATGCCTAGGGAGTCAAAGTCCCAAATACGTATGACATTACAGTATTTTTATAAATATGATATACATTTTAAATACAATCCTGAAAGGCACCATGCCAATTATTCTATGAGTCTATTTGGGATTTGTTACAACTGTAAATTTTCTTTTAAAAAAAGAAGACACAACTATTCAAAAAAGCACCTTAATGTGAAGAAGGTGAACTCAATTATTTAAGTGAGTTGATAGTTTCAGCCATGATGTATTTTCTGTTTATTACAGATTTAAGTCAAACTGTTATTTTAAAGATATTTAAAAAAAAGAACAATGTGGTCTAGTGGAAAGAACACAGGCCTGGGAGTCAGAGGACCTGGGTTCTAATCCCAGCTCCATCACTAGTCTGCTGTGTGACCTTGGACAACTCATTAACTTCTCTGTGCCTCAGTTACTTCTTCTGTAAAATGGAGTAGATTGTGAGCCCTGTGTAGGACAGAGACTGTATATACCCCAGTGCTTAAAACAGTGTGTGACACACAGCAAGTGCTTAGTACCATAAAAAAAAAATCAATCATTCTCACTTATACGGTCCTTGTCCTATCAGAGATAACAGTGTTCTACAAATATTCAAATAAATAATTCCACCCAGCTACCTAACAGAGAAATCTTAAGAGTTTCAGAACAACAGGATGATAAAGTGAATTATAAAACTTAGTGAAGAGAGAAATGTGCATGATGGAATCAAACTTTTTTGTTAAGTCCCCAGAAACACACAGGTAAGTTCAGAAATGCTTCAAGAGAACTTTCTTTTCAAATTATTTAGACAGTGCCTCTTTAAATAGATGGAGGCAGCATGGCCACAAATCCAGGGCCTGGTCCAGCCTGGTCCAGCCTAGCCTAGCCCAGGAATGGTCTCTTCCTGTGAGCCCGTTGCTGGGCAGGGATTGTCTCTATCTGTTGCCGAATTGTACATTCCAAGTGCTTAGTACAGTGCTCTGCACACAGTAAGCGCTCAATAAATATGACTGAATGAATAGCAACGGCAGCACCATCAGTGTTCACGGCTGCTCTGAGCAGCCCAGGGAATAACCTTGTACACGCTATGGGGTCCTCCTTGCTGGTTCAGGACCCAGCATTCCCTTCTAAACCAGAAGTTCCTTGTGGGCAGGAAACGAGTCTCACATCTCTGTGCGGTATACTCTCCCAAGTAACTTAGCTCAGTGTTCTGCACACAGGAAGCACTCAATAAATACCACTGGTTGGTTCCATGACATCACAGCCTTTCTCTTCTTCTTCTCCCAGTTCCACCCCCATCCACCAACCTCACCTCATATTTGAAATGGGGCTTCTGGGAGCCCCTGGGCTTCTCCGTGCCCAGCCAGGTTTGGCTCTGTGCTGACAGGAGCCAGCCCCAGGGACTTGGGTCCCTTGGGTTTTCCCAAGCCTGTGGAGCAATCTAGCCTGCCTTTAAATCCAGCACAATATTAAAACTGATATCAGAAAGGGCTATTTGGCCACATTTCTCCAGCAGGTGTCACTAGTCCTAAATGAAGAGAGCATTTCAAAGACAGATATGAGAAAAATGAAAATTAAAAATACATATGCATATTTAATTTCTATGCCTAATTGCAATGCTTCTTGGTGCAAGTAAACAGTCTAGTTTGTGTATGTTTATATGCATACTGCACAGACTTTCATGAATATGAATAGAAGACCACTTACTTTAATTCTTCTGGAAATTGAGCCAGAGAAGCATAATTTTCACTCAAGCAATTTCCCTTTTTATTTAACATAATTATTCAACTTATGTGTTTCCTAAAACAGTCCTTACTTAAATGGGAACCATTAAAGTGTGGGGGTGGGGTGGGGTGGGGGGTGTTCATTACCTACACATAAATAGCTGTGAGACATCAACAAGTGGAAATGTGCTTAAAATGGAATAAGCATTTGAAAATTACCCACATTCATATGCTTCTCTCCATTGGATTGTCGTGTAATTCCCTGTGCTGGCTGCCAATGTTTCCTAAAGCAGATTGACATGTCTGAGGATTTCAGAGAACCCTGTAAGCAGAGCATGATGGGACAAGCTCTCTGGTGTTATCCTAGAGTAAATAGTTGTAAATATCACCGGTGTCAAAGGCTACAGAAGTATTAAATGCTAACTCGAAGCAACTATGAAGGCAAAATCCAAGGTTTGAATCCAATCTACAGAAGCTGCCACTATAAATGGACAAGTTCCTGGTGAAAAAACATCCATTAAAGAGTAAATGAATAACTGATACCGTTCCAGGTCTGTAGCGGGCTGTTCTGTTGAATGTCTCTAAGCCATCGGTTAGAGGCGGAATTTTTCTTGCCAAAATGTGACATGCTGCCTACACAAAGATTTCCCATCAATGTGTTCAGAGCCATTAACAGGCAATTTGCAGACAAAGTTTCACATCTAGGAGTTTCTGCTGCAGTTTCGCAAGCCAAAAAATAGCTACTTTTAAACCACTTCGGGAAAATTGTAATTGCTAATCATACAAGCTTTAATTTATTTGATTTGTAGAGGTATCAAATAGAGCTATAGGGCACTATCTCACTACCTGCTCCAACTAAAAATCATGAAGTCGAGCCGGATAGAGGGGTGGATGAGATGGGAACGTAAACCACTTTGAAAAAGATGAGCCGAAATGTCCTGGAGCGTCAGATCTCACTAACGGAGAACGCTCAGATTAAAGTTTAATTATTGAACCATCATCTCACGGATAAAATCCCCCGAGAAGAAACGTACCCCTTAGAGCAAATGCCAGAGAAAGAAGTTTGCATTTTTAAAATATGGGAAATCAGATTCTCCTCCTGATCCCACCACCCCCTTCCAGTTCCCCATCAGAAAGGAAGACATCCCTGGGGACTCCCTAGGCAATAACTTGGCACAGAACGCTGTCTTGTTACACACTGCTTGGAAAGTCTGAGAAAACGTCCGCTCTTTGTGAAGTCTATAAGCGCACAGAAGAGCTGAAGACAGTAGCCTGGAGAGTTGGAGAGTTCAGATAAAACTTGTCTGCTGTATGACATTGGGCAAGTCACAACTTCTCTGTGCCTCAGTTATCTCATTTGTAAAATGGGGATTAAAAATGTGAGCCCCACATGGGACAACCTGATTACTCTGTATCTACCGCAGTGCTTAGAACAGGGCTTGGCACATAGTAAGTGCTTAACAAATACCATAATCACAATGATGATGATGACTGGGAACACTGGGAAGGCAGGAAAAGCCTGAAGGTTCTTCCCAGAAACTTGGACTAGCCAGGACTGAGTTCTCATCTGTGGTGTTCACTCATGCAAAAACAAAACAATCAGGGAAGTGGAGACTCTCTTTATTTCCTAGGTCTTCAGTTGTCATTTTGGGAAAACCTCAAGGGTCCTTCATTTCAAAGGGCTCAAACGTGGTTCAGACATATATACATCCAGACCTTGTGCTTTTAATTGTAAGGTCACTGACCACTTACTAAGTGCTGGGGAGGGTACAAGATAATCAAATTGGACACAGTCTCTGGGCCACATAAGGCTCACAATCAGAGAGGCATATAGGGAGAGCACATATCCCATCCTCATTTTGCAGGTGAGGAAACAGAGAGAGGTTACATGAGTTGCCCAGGGACAACCATGGTACGCTCGTGGCAAAGCTTGGAGTCAAACCAAGTCTCCTGACTTCCAATCCTGGGCTCTTTCCACTGGATCATGCTGCCTCCCTCTGAAATTCATTTGTACTGTGCAATGAGGAAGCTGGCAGAATAAATTTAATCTGTAAGCAGAATTCCTCATCTTCCCCTCCAAACTCTGTCCTCCCCAACTCTCCCAGCACTGTAGACAACACCTCGACTCATCCCTCTCATTCAACCCGCATATTCAATCTGGCACCATATCCCGTTGGTTCTACCTTCATGCCATCACTAAAATCCGCCCTTTCCTGTACACAGCCAAACTGCTGTTATATGATGATCCATGCACTTTTCCGGCCTTGACTTTAAAATTTTTATTCGTTTATTTAAATGTCTGTCTCCCCCTCTAGACTCTAAGCTCATCGTGGGCAGGAAATGAGTCTGCTATACTGTACTCTCCCAAGCGTTTAGTACAGTGCTATGCTCACAGTAAGCCCTCAATAAATATGACTGTCTACTGCATCAGTCTCCTTGTTTTCCTAGTTCTCCTAGTTTTATAAATGACAGACCACCCTTCTCCCCACCTTCAAAACCTTACTGAGAAATCACATCTCCTCCAAAAGGCCCTCCCCGACTAAGCCTTCATTTCCGCTAGTCACCCTGCCTTCATGGTCACCTCTGGACTTGGTTCTGTACTCTTTAAGCACTTGATATTCATCCCTCCCTCGGCCCCGCAGCACTTACGTATAGATCCATAATTTATTTTGACATCTGTCTCCCCTTTTATACTGTAAGCCCCTCGTGGGCAGGGAACAAGTCTACCCATGCTGCTGTACTGTACCCTCCCAGTGCTTAGTACAGTGCTCCTCACACAGTAAATGCTCGCTGATTGACTGAAGGCAACCTGCTTAAAATAATTTGAAGGACAGACCCAGTTTAAATTAGAGGCACTAAAACATTTTCAAATGAGATTTATTTGTTGTGGAATTTGGAGGTAAAAAACACCCCAAAAAACTCAGTACTCAAAGAATATGTACTAGGAAGAATTTTCCAACGAGTCTCTCCACGGGAGGTCATAGGCAATTTATAGCAGCTGTTATTTCCCTGCAACTACAAAAGGAGAGGAAGCACTGCATAAATTTTAAATCCCTTGAATCCAAGGAGACAGGGAAAGTCTCAAGTACACATTTAACTTCTTGAAGCTAAAGGATGACATTCAGTCAATCAAATACGTATTATGTGCAGAGCACTGTACTAAGCGCTTGTACAATAGAACAATATAATAGAGTTGATATACACGTTCCCTGCCTACAATGAGTTTGAAACCATGATGGGGGGCAGTGGGAAAAGGAGAGCCCAGATAAGCCCTTTGAGCGATTTAAGCTAAAATAACCCCGGGGTCCAGCCCGAGCCCCCACATGTTGACGACCCTGCGCCCCATCCCGTTGGTTGCCCACGGTCATGTCTCAAGAAGCGTCATTCCACAGGTGACCATTCATTTGTCATCCCTCTTCTCAATCTGTCTTCTATATCCGAATGGGAGTAATGATTCTGACCTAGAGATAATTCTTAGGTTGAAATCACTCTAGCAGATGTTGCATGACCCAATATTTGCTATTATCTAGAACAGGGCCAAGTCGTATCTTAAAATCATTAAGAATAGAGAAGAAAAGATGGATGATTTTCAGAAATATCTGAACCTCAACTTCTTCAGCTGTAAAATGGGGGTCAGATCCCTGCTCTCCCCTACTTCTTAAACTAGGAACCCCTTCTGGGATGGGGACTTGGCACACAGCATCACATAATCCCAAAATTTTTATTACATCCATTACAACAATTTTAAACAATAAATGAAAAATCTTACATTATTAAAAGTTGGCGGGAGAGAGAAAAATTAAGAATCCCTTTAGCCAATTAACCACTTTAGAGAATCAGCTATCACTTCTTTGCAAAGATTCAGAAGCAGGAATACAGAAATCTGCTGGTCTCAATCAAACAATGGTATTTACTGAGCACTGTACTAAGCACTTGGGAGAGTACAATACAACTGAGTGGGTAGACACAATCCCAGCCCTCAAGGAGCTTCCAGTCAAGTGGAGCTTACAATTTTCCAGTTACCAGAGACTGGAGAATAAAAACAAGTCTAAACTGTTTCTAACTTGAGGTTTCATTTTGCCAGGGGTAGGGAAAGGATCACAGAATGATCAGTTTTACTAATCATTAACTGACCTTTCTGCCAAAGGAAAAGTTATTCCATTTTGGAGTAGAAACATTTCTTTCTCCACCTCAAATTCCCAACATGATCCATGTTGGTGGTTGCTAGTCAAGAGAGACACAAATGCTCTCAAAAATGATACACTGAATGCCATTTGGTTCAAGAAGCTCTTGTCGGCACAGATCTGCAAGTCATTAAACTTTTTATTTTACAAAAACATGTTTTTCTTGAAGCTACACTTCTCAAAATCAATTTGAAATTCAATTGCAAATGTGATGAATGCACTGAAGATATGCAACACTTCTTCCCCTTGAGTATTTTATTTATTTTGAAAGGCTGCTCTTACACAAGCCGGTTAAGTCGCTTTTCGTTTCTCCTCCAGAGTTTCTGTAACCAAAGAGTAATTGTTTCTGGAATGACAAGTTACAGTGCAACTTGACTACTACTGACCCAGAAGTGTTTCGCTACTGGGGCTCTAACAGACCCACCTGATTACTTGGTTTGAATGACGTCAATAATTCAGAACGGTAAAAATCACTTCTCGCAAGCAATGATGTCTCATTTGGGAGATCTCAGAAGGAGAAATCACCATTGTCGGCTCCCTAACGTTTGACCCTTGGGGTGTGCTGAGGGTGAAGGCTTCCTTGAGCCTCCTTGGACTTGAACTGACTTTTTTTTATAATTATCATTATTATGGTATTTGTTAAGCACGTACTACATGTCAAGCACTCTTCTAAGTGCTGGGATAGATATGATTTAATCGGGTTGGATACGGTCCCTGTGCCACGTGGGGCTCACAGTCTAAGTAGGAGGGAGTATTAGGATTTAATCCCCATTTTATAGTTGATGAAACTGAGGCACAGATAAATTAAGTGACTTGCCCAAGGTCACACAGCAGACAAGTGGCATGGCAGAGCCAGGATTAGAACCCAAGTCCTCTGACTCCCAGACCCGTGCTCTTTCCACTAGGCCATGTTGATGATGATGATGGTGGGGATGATTTCCCTTTCTCCACTTCAAGACAGAGGGAGAAATGGAGGGGACACACTCCATGAGCTGACCCCTGAGGGTGCCTAAGGAAGATCCCCTTGAGCAACCGCAGAAGGTGGATCATTGATCTAGGTTGGTCTTGAGGGTGTACACCTCTGATCCTCCCCTCCACAGGGAAGGGATTGGGGAAGGAGGGAGAAAGACAGCAATGCTGTAGACTCACCCAAGTAAGAACTACTGGACTCGGAGTCAAACTCTGGTGGGTTCACCCTCCCACCTGGGAATTAGAACCATGACCAGGGTTACCTGCAAGAGTCTGTGTCACTAATTTTCTGCTTCCTCCTCTCCCTTGGGTGCCACGCCCTCTCAAAGCTCTGTCCCAAGTTCACCGCTCCCCTGCTCACAATGAAAAAGCTGGCACCACTGCTCGAGGGGACGCCACAAACAAATGTGTCCCCTTGAAGCTTCTTGGGGTAGAATCAAGAACCCAATCTCAATTATTTTCTTTGACCAACATTCCCGGTTCTGTTCTTGATGATCTGACTTAAGTCAATTGGACTAATATGGCTGTTGGGCCTCACCATGGAATGGAGACAAGTCGAATGGACTCAGACAACCCCACGAATCTTCACGAGTAGCCAAATTGGGGAAATCTAACTTGGAAAATCATTAAACTTTGTTTGAAATCATCTGCCTATGCCTAATACGAATCTACTGTAGCTCTAGGAATGACTGATTCATGGAACATCCAAGTGAATAGAAACTAAAACAAAGGTATAGAGAGAAAACTATAAAGCTACTGTTGGATATAACGGTAGGGAATTTAAAATGCTTTTTCCCCCCTCACACACAAAAAGTTTAGACATCTCTCATCCAAAGAACAAAAACACTAGTGCCGTGCCATTAAAACAAATTGTGTTGATAATATGTACCCTACGTAGTATACTGTCAATTGAGTGGTTCTAATGCAGTTCTATCCATTCCGAGGCATGCATTCATGACAACAGGCTACCCTGTCCCTATTACCTAGGGGACATCCAGCTGGTTTTTGAAAATGTTTAATCTTAGACCAACAAGGGGAGGAGAGAGGGTGATAGAGGGATAGAGGAAGAGAGGAAAAGGGAAAGGGTGCAAAGAGGGAACAAAGTGGAAGAGAGGCAGAGGAAGAAAAAAGTAGACAGACAGAAGAGACAGGGAGACAGACTCAGGGAGAGGGCAGAGAAACTGGGAATGGGAGAGGGACACAGGAAAATGGTACAGTGTCTTTTGACTGGAATACAACTTCGCTGATGGTGAGATTGTCTCCCGAGGGTGAGGGTCCCTGAGAGAGAGATGCTCTTACACATTTGGACACTGTGCCCTTGAAAATCTAGTAGGGCAACTTTTCTGGCTCCTTGCCCTAAGGAGGGAGCATTGCTCAGACACCAAGAGTGCTGTCAAAAGGCACTGCCGCCTCTCCCTCAACAAGTAGTCACGCTGGAGTTGCCTGCGTTTCCTAAGACTTGCTGCCTAGGGTTGGGACGGGCACTTGAGTTGTTTCTGCAATAGTAACAATGGGGTGTGCTAAGCCCCCCTCAAGATCTCCCTCAGTCTCTCTGGGCCCGGTGGTACACGTTGAGAGATGGCTGGAGGGAATGGGGAGTGGGGGGAGTGCGATCTGTGCTTGTGGAACAGAATCTCTCTGCAATCTCATCAGGAGTCCTGTGCCCTTATCCATTTCATATGCCACTGTTGAGTATGACACTGTTCATGGAGTATGCTAGCCATGAGTCAGTTGAAGCCCCCCATTTCTGGGCCAAGCCAGCCGAGGGGCTTAGAGGGTGAGGCTAAACCCATCAAGAAGGAGGAGAGGGATGGCTTATTCTGCTTACTGCCCTCCTGTTGGCTGGATTCAAAGCGGGACTCCTGCCCCTAGAAGCAGAGTGGCTTAGTTGATAAAGCATGGTTCTGGGAGTCAGAAGGAGCTGGGTTCTAATCCCAGCTCTGCCACATGTCTGTTGTGTGACCTTGGGCAAGTCACTTAACTTCTCTGTGCCTTAGTTACCTTAATCTGTAAAATGGGGTTACGAGTTTGAGTCCCATGTGGGACAAGGACTATGTCCAATCTCATTAACCCAATGCTCAGAACAGTACTTGACACATAGTAAGCACTTAACTATCAGTGATCCCACCTCCCCCTCCCTGGTGAGAGCCCATCGACATTGTTGGAGAAAAGGGGGTCGGAGGAAGAAGAGATGATAAGGGAGGGGAAGAGAGAGACTGACAGAAACTAAGAAGGGAGATGATAGCATTAAGAGAGGAAGAAAGCGTGGGATAGAGAGAGATTACAAAGAAGGAAACTCAAGGGATGGAGGGAGATGGGGAAATGTTCAAAGAGGACCTGGGTTCTAATCCTGCCTCTCCCATTTGCTTGATGTGTTGACCATGGGTAAGTCACTTCAACTTCTCTGTACTTCAGTTTCCTCATCGGTCTAATGGGGATGAAATGCCCAAGCTCCCTCCCTCTTAGACTGTGACCCCATGAGGGACAGGGACTGTGTCTAACTTGATTGGGTTGGCTCTACCCCAGTGCCTACTACAGTGCTTGGAACATAGTAAGTGCTTAGCAAATACCACAATGATTATTATTAGAATGTTTCACTGGGGTGCCAACACTGCAAAGAAGGGCAAACATGGGGCAGGGCAAGGCATGGCAAGGCAGGGGAGGAGAGGGAGGGAGAGAGGAAAAGGAGGGGAGATAGAAAAGAAGGGAGGGAGGAGAGTGAAAGCAAAGGAGGGGGAGAAGGGAGAGGAAGGGGAAAAAACGATCCACTTACTGTGGTACCATCTCCAACATCACTGGCCAAACAGCAACATCACAGGACAAACCAGCTAAGCAAAGGCCCTTGGCCCCTGCCACTCGGGCAGTCACAAAGGACAGAGGCCCCAAGTCGAAAAGCGGCAAGGCAGACATACAGGTCATGGAATTCACACAGTACCCCCAGTGGCTCTGAAGCCCTAATGTCCATCCACCTCTAAGATGTCCAGAGGCCTGGGAATGAAGCAGGCATACATAAAGCTTATTGCCATCGGGCACTGGAGGGAAGCCTCTGGACTGCCCCTGGAACCCAGTGAGGATGAGAGGAGCCTTGCAGGCCCCAGGGCTTAGGCTGGGGGCCATGGCCAGCTGGCTGGGGGGCGGGGAAGGGGGAGGAGGGCAGAGAGAAGTGGAACTGGCAACTTGGTTCTACAGCCAGCCCCTTTCCAGTTCCACTCATTCATTTGTTCATTCAATCGTACTTACTGAGCACTTACTGTGTGCAAAGCACTGTACTAAGCGCTTGGAAGAGTACAATATAACAACAAACAGACACATTCCCTGCCCACAACAAGCTCACAGTCTAGAGTTCCAAGGAAGTGGTTCCAAAAAACCAGTGGGGACAAAGCTATTTGCTTTATCCCTTCGGAGCCGATGCCCCAGTTTCACAGGCTTATCTAGTTCCCTTATAGCATGAGAACAATTCACTCTCAAAAACCCCACTAAAAAAAAAAAAGGGCACCAAAACTCGTGCCATAGTACCCACAGCGCCCGACCCTCATAAGGGTGCACGTTTGGTTCTGCCAACGCCACGATGGCTCTATTCAAAACAAGCTTACGCTGTCAGATTATCCCTTAATTCCCAATGGCGTGCTAGTCGAAATGTGTGGTGACAACCCACATTGTGGCAGAATTGAATGAATCAACTAATTTCCTACTAAATTAAAATCAGATTACAGCTAAAAACCCCACTGCAGATTACCAAGATGCACTCGGTAATCTAACCTCATTTAACAAATGGGGTTGAAGATATACACTAAGCTAATATTCGATTCATGTAGTACTAGGCACATGTGTTGTTTTCTCATTATTTAAGCTCTAATTGTAGACAACTGCAAGATACAGGTTGCCCTCATTGTAATTCCCAAAGACAACAGCCTGCACTAGAGTTCTTTGTCATTAATTATCACTGAACTAGAAAACATTACTCAAACCATATGTTCTTTAAATAGAAAAATATATCTAAACTCTATCTAAAAATCTCCTTGTGGACAGGGAATGTGTTTACCATCTCTGTCGCACTGTACTCCTCCAAGTGCTTAGTACAGTGCTCTCATACAGTAGGCACTCAATACATCCCACCAATTGATTGATACCTACTGGCTGAGCTCTAGCCCCTGTTTAGGGCTCCTGCACATGTGCAGAGCATGCATGTGCAATACAAAAGGCATGCTGGGGAGAGGTGGTGCAGTTTCCTCTTTCCCAAAATCATGCCCATTTGATCTTTCACCCAGCCCACTTTCTCTTTCACTGAAATTAGCAGTGAGATGCCGTGATCACAACTTTCAGGGCTGCAAAGCCTCCAGGGGGAGTAGCCTGGCTCAGAGGCAGTGCAACTCTACAAAATGGAGAGTGGGGGGTGGGGGAGGGAGGGAGAGGAAATGGGGAAATGAAGGAGAAGAGAGGAGGTTCATGGGTATCAGCTAGTTTGATATAAAAGTGATGAGGCAAAAATGGGGCTTTAGAAAAATCCACACTTTCACACTTTGTAAAGTTTTAAAACACCAGCAACTTGAAATACAAGCAAGATGGCTTTTAACAGTTCAAACAGAAGAAAGCAAATGCCTAGTACTGCAGACTTGAAGATTTGGGCTATGAAGGAAGGGAAGAAAATTTCAGATACAAACAAATTTGTTTTGCCATTAGCCTACAAATGACTCGATTTTACCTGTTTGTGAAAAACAGTTGTCAAAAACTACAATTAAATACAGTAAGATGGAACAATATAAGCATAATAAGTTCAGTCTTCCATAGAAGAAAATATCAGTCTATCAACACTCTTTGCATTCAACAATTTTTTTTTTTTAAAAAAAGCAGCTTAATGGTACTAAAGAGGAAAAAAAGGGGGAGATTTTTTAAAAAAAGAAACACATACCTGATACTCTTCTGTTGAACCTGTTAATCACAGGAGCTGTAAAACAAGAACAAAGCAATTAGCACTGCATAAAAACATTCACTACAATTAAGAATGCAAAATAAAAAGCTTATTTCCACCACTTCTCTCTTCTTCTAAGTATTGAAGTAGAGCTGTCATTCCCTTTCCGTACTTGTAATTTAAATGTTTAACTTCTCAGTGTTTTCCAAAAGCACGTTTAGTTACCTAAAGTGTCACATATTTGGAAGAAAAGTGTTATTCACAAGTGCAAATGAATTAACTGCTTTCTGCCACCAACAACCCACTTATTTGCCAGCAATTCCTCTAACCCCGTTTGTTGTATATCTCTGTCTTCAACAACCTCAGAACCAATTTTTGTTTGTTCTTTCATACAATGATCAGCATATTTCCTGCATTACATAGCTGTACAATCAAAGCTGGCTCTAATTTGAATCATACCCGTGGCTTCTTGAAACTGGCCTTCATGGCAAAGACACCGACGTGAAACGGAAGCTCAAATTTGCTCCTTCAAATACCCTTCCAAAATGACAAAACCTCTGGATCTGGGACCAGATCTTGGGCCTTGGGCACCCAAGCCAGGCAAGTAAGATGAAAACCTGACGGAGTCAGCATCGCCATTCTGCCTCCCCTACCCCACTCTAGCAATGTTCAGAGCTTCCCCCCTAGAAAATATCACAGCAGGACTCAAGGGCTAAGGCTAAACCCTCTCAGCTGAAATCAATTAACACCAACTGGCAAGAAACTGGGCCCTGAATCTGGAGATGATAGAACTAGAACTTTAAGATTACATTTGCCAGGTAGCTACTGGCTCTTAAGCGGCATGGCTCAGTGGAAAGAGCACGGGCTTTGGAGTCAGAGGTCATGGATTCGAATCCCGGCTCGGCCACTTGTCAGCTGTGTGACTTCGGGCAAGTCACTTAACTTCTCGGTGCCTCAGTTACCTCATCTGTAAAATGGGGATTAAGACTGTGAGCCCCACGTGGGACAACCTGATTCCCCTGTGTCTACCCCAGCGCTTAGAACAGTGCTCGGCACATAGTAAGTGCTTAACAAATACCAACATTATTATCTTAAACCATTTTAGCACTTTTGGATTTGGGTCCAGGAATGCCAAAGGAAAAAAAAGGGGAGCAGGGTATTCTCAGTCACCAATGGGTGGCACACAGACTGCCAACTGGGAGGGCCTTGCTAGTCCCTTAAGTCCAGAGCCCAGGGAGCAGGCTTGGGGAAATTCTGTGCTGCTCCACTCGCTTCCTCTGCCAACTAGAACCCCAGAAGGGATGGAGAGCGCGCGGACCAGGTTTACATGTACCAATGTGTCCCGCCAGGAGTGGACAGGGCTGGACTTGGACACTGCAGTCTCAGAGCTCAGAATGGGTCAGGCTGGGACTAGGGTTAGGCAACGCTGGGCTGGAAACAAAGGTTCTCAGCCCAGGAAGGAATCCACTAGCTGGCCCCCTGGGCATCACTGAATACTTTTAATACATAAAAGGACCCGACTGTACTAGGATGTACATTGTTGAACCTTAAGGACACGGGACACACAGAATCACGTGATGCGACACGTGTTAGGCCGGGCCTGTGGCATAACATAATAATGTACCATTTTGAGGAGGCAGCTGGACGAAGCTGGGGCCACTCAAACCTAGAATGAGTTTCAGGGGGTGAGAAAGGTCCCCTGACCCTACCATTTGCTCCAGAACCTTTGCGTCCCCCTCCTGGGTCCCTGTGAATACAGGTGCCAATTCCAATTCGGGGAATTCTCATCTTGCGAGGCGAAGCAGAGGGAAACCGAGCGCTTAAAATAAAAATGCCCAACAATTGTCTCTGGTGCCATTTCCAGACCAGACCAGACGAAAACCAGACGAATGACCACCCAAACAGGAACCCCTGCCCATGTACCTCATGCACTTCAACCTGTGAAACTTTCTCTTGTTCACACTCCTGGCAATCAAGAGCATTTCTTGGGCACTCTAGCCGCAGAGCACAGTACCAAACACTTGGAAGAGGACAAGAGAGTCAGTAGACATGATCCCTGCCCTCAAGAAGCTTACAACCCAGTCGGGGAGAAAGGCACTCAAAGATATTACAGGGAGGAGGAAGTAAGGGAATGTAAAGGTGAATACCTAAGCGCTATGGGGTGGGATATTTGAGGATCCAAGCGCTGATGTGGGAGTTGGGGGAATATAAAGTGGAGAGATTAAAAATTAATCAGTGACAGCCTCCTGGAGGAAAAAGGTTTTAAGAAGGGCTTTGAAAATAGGCAGAGCTATAGTCTGCATCATTTAAAGGACGGCAGAGTGCTAGGTGGAGGGCGGGGGGGGGGGGGGAACGTCGGCAGGAAGATGGCGGTGCGAGTGGCACAGTGACTAGTTGGCTGGCTTAACAGAAACAAAGAGTGCCAGCTGGGGTGCAGTGGGAAAAGAGAGTGGGTAAGTAGGAAGGACAGATTTGATTGAGGGCCTTAGCGCTGCCCTAATGCCTTACAAAGGTGAGGAGTTTCTGCTCAATGGGCAGAGGGACGGACAAACCACTGGAGGTTTTTGAGGAGTAGGATGACTTGTGCAGAATGACATTTCAGAAGCAATGTAAATTATGGGCTGGAGTGTGTAGAGCAAGGGGGGCCAAATGGATGGAGAGGAATGGGCAGATCCTGCAATGGGATTTTAATGACTGAATGTGGGGGTTTCAGAGAGCAGGAAGAGTCACAGATAATGTGGTTATAGGTTTGGGGGGTGGGGGCTGTTAACTGTGAAGGGAAACTTAGGTGTCAGAGAGAATATGAGAAATTCAGCTGTGAACAAAATTGAACTGGAAATGCATCCATCAGTTCTTTCAAACGCAAAGTGGACTCTTGGTCCCTTGTCTTTGCAATCTACAGAGAGACGTGGGCTTGATGGTCTAGGGCCAGTGGGTGAGAATAGGGGCTGCTCAGACCTCTAAAGTGACCATCACCCAGTCCCTTCAATTGGACTCAACTCCCCAAAAAAGGCAGCTCTCCTTGCTGAGATTAGGCTGCCCAGCTTCAAACTGCCTCTTAGAAGCTTCCTCCTTAGAGAATGAACCCCTCGCTCGCCCCCCGAGAAACAGGGACTGCGTCAAATTCCCACCTGGGTATTCTCTCTCCATGCTTGGCACAGTAATAGTAATAAATATTATATTATACAATAAATAGTAATAGCTATTACTACCACTCCAGTCCCCAGTCTCATTGGGTTTAGTTTTTCTAACACCGACGAAAATAAGAGGGGTGATAGACTGTAAGTGCCTTGTGGGCAGGGATCATGTCTCATCTTTGTGTTGTACTTTACCAAGTCCCTGGGTACTTATTACAGTGCAGTACGTTCAGTGAGTGGCCAATAAATACTATAATTGCTGCCATGGGAGATTTTGTAATTGGTACTTAGGGATTTAGGAATGGTTGTTAATCAGACTCTAGGCTAAGTGGGATAAAATAAAAGTTCTTGGGGAACTGTGGTTGATTTTTCACTATGCCTGAAAGAAGAGGCCTTAATGGCTTAGGATTGTGAGGGTCAGGAAAAGAGGACTCTGAGGTCAGGCAATAGTATATAACGACAGAGCGATAAAGGCTCAAGTGGATTTGATATTTGTCAGTTTTACTTGGGGGAGAAGTAATCAGTGTATGGAGGGGGGTGTAAGAGGTATAGAGAAGCAGCATGGCTCAGTGGAAAGAGTCCGGGATTGGGAGTCAGAGGTCATGGGTTCTAATCCTGGCTCCGCTGCTTGTCAGCTGTGTGACCTTGGGCAAGTCTCTTAGCTACTTGGTGCCTCAGTGACCTCATCTGTAAAATGGGTATGAAGACTGTGAGCCCTCCATGGGACAACCTAATTACCTTGTATCTACTCCAGCGCTTAAACAGTGCTTTGCACATAGTAAGCGCTTAAATGCCATCATTATTATTAAGGGACAGAGGGGCGGACTTGTGTTGAAACCAGCTGCAATTCAAAGCTGAGCTTAACTGGGGCTCTGACCGCTAACATCTTCAGGCCCACCTACAAACCAGTATTAACCAGGACTGCCTCATACTGGAGAGTTGGAAAATATCCTGAGCTTGACATAAACAGAGAAGAGAAACCAGAAAAATGATTCGTTGCACTGCGGTAGCTGGAGTGGATGGGGAGTCCGAGGGAGACCCATCTGGCCCAGAGATCGCTACCTCTTTTTGGAACTATGGGCCTTGCGGAAGTTGTGACTTCCAGATTAGAGGACTTCAGGGAACTCTCCATGGGGCTACCTTTGAAGATTATTTGAAAGCTTCAAGAAGTATAGAACTCAGCCTGAGCTACAAGGAGCATATGACCCCATTACTCTACCATCTGCACTGCTTCCCGGAGCAATTCAAAACGTTGACTTTGGTCTTTAGAACCCATCACAGTTTGGATCCTGTGAAATCAGGTCTCTCCTTATGCACCCACTTGACAGTTCTTTCAACCAGGAAGTTGAAGCTAATGGTTCCCAAACTGTATCTTCTCATCTTCCCCCTTAAAGCTCTTTGTGGGCAGGGAGCACATCTACCAATTCCATCATATTGCACTCTGCCAAGCCTCAGTATGGAGCCCTGCACACAGTATGCAGTCGATAAGAACCACTGATTGACCGGCCGATTGGATGGTTCACCCTGCCCCATCTCAAACTCTCTCCTCTCACTAGTCCACCAGATCCTAATTGTGTTGCATTTCACAGGAAAGGACCATCTTTGTTTTTTTTTTGAAAGATCCTGAGTAATGCAAAAATTATATTTAAAAGACTATTTAAGAAGGATGTTGGTGAGCTGAGAGCAAATGGCACAGGGCCCAACAGCTAGAAATCTAATATAATTATAAATAAAACAGTGGCATGATGGAAAAAGATAATTATCAAAGGCAAAGCAACACAGAAAATCCTCAATGCTGGTTTCTGAAGGTATTACAAAAATTAAGCTTTTTGTGAAAATAATATTCATTAAGTTTCATCTTAGATCCTTGTTTCCTACCTTTTAATATTGTAAACATTACATAGAAAGAGATATTCCTCTCAAACATTACTAATTTAGAACTGCTGGCCTACAATGAATCTCAGAAGCCAAAACAACCTGAACAACATTATCACTTGTGGTAAAACCCACAAAATCAATGAAAAACAGAATCAGTCGAGCATGTTGAGTGCCTACTGAATGAAAAGGACTGTAGTAAACATTTGGGAGATTTCCACAGAGGCGGAACCCATATTCTGCCCACAAGCAGTTTCCAATTTAATGAGGAAAACAGAAAAAAATGATACGCAAATAGAGGAAGCAGGAGAAAAAGCAGGAAGAAGAGCTAGGGGGAGTGTGAATGTCAAGATGAAATACCAGAATAAATTGAATGCACAAATGAATGCAGGCCTACCCGATTCCAAACAACTGCAAAACGTAAAATCCAGAGCTACGTCTAGCACTAATGGCTGATGTAGCCCAGGATCCATAAACCCCACCTGCCTTTATGTCTAATTGATGCAAGGAATTCGATTCCCTCCCCAACCCACTCTCCTATCCTTCCCCAAATACAAACTGAAAGCTGGTTTTGCTGTGCTATCTGAAAGCAGCAGAGAATCAGAGTATGGTCGAAAAGGCTACTAAATCCAGCTAAAAATCTGCGTTTCCACCTTCACTCCAATTCTTTGCTGTTGTAGATTACAACAGAGAACCTCCCTCCCCACTCCCAGCATTCAGGCACGCCCCCGCTCTGCCTCCCCCTACCCTCCCTATACACCACCAGATTCTCTGCTCATTCGGGAAGCAGTAGCATGAGGCAGTGTGGTAGAAAAGGCTACTAAATTTGCATAAATTTTTGACCTAACTCACCCTGACTCTGTGCTGCTTTCAGATAAAACGGAGATTATATGATAATCACATTGCAACTCCTTATTTAGTTAAGGTTGTGATATTACCCTTTGAATTACTTTAAGAGACAATCATTTAGTGATGCTTAATATTACAGAATAGGGCATGTAATTTCATATTATTTTTCCAGAGGTTCTGGAAACAGTTCCAATTTATTTCAAGTCTGCTTATGGGAAAATGCTCCCCATGATACCAACCATTCATGATACATCCACTTTTTTAAGGAATGTACTAGGGTTGTATCACAGAGTATCTCTATGCAGATATATGCTTATGTGTTATGGGGGTGCTGTGGATTGCTATGACTTGGGTGGTTGGAAATTAACTGAGGAAGATTTTCTGAGGAGATTGAATTTTAGGATGGTTTTGGAGATGGAAAGGATTGTGGCCTGTTGGATTTGGGAGGATGGGGGACCGGGGTCTTTCATAGGGGGCGGGGCATTGCGGGAGCAAACTACGGGAGGAGGATGAGTCAACAGGAAGGTACAAGTTTGGAGAAGCAGCATGGTCTAATGGATAGGGCACGGGCCTGGGAGTCAGCAGGTCATGGGTTCTAATCCCGCTCTGCCACATGTCTGCTGTGTGACTTGGAGCCAGTCACTTCATTTCTCTGGGCCTCAGTTACTTCTTCTATAAAATGGGGATTAAGAGGGTGAGCCCTATGTGGGACAGGGAGTGTGTCCAGCCGGACTACTTTGTATCCACCCCAGTGTTTAGAACAGTGCTTGGCACATAGTGAGCATTTAACAGGTAACATCATTATTATTAATAATAATGAAAGGTGACATTTGGAGGAGCAAAGAGTACGAGCTGGAGAACAGTGGATAAATACAGCCAGTACGTACGATGGAGACAGTTGGAATCAATGGCTACAGAAGTCTTGAATAGTGTCGGTTCTATTAAGGCTGTTCTGTAACCTCACATTCTAGATATCTTAGTTGTGCTCTAACATATATTTCCTACATCCAACTAAGACTGCAAATCTGAATCCTTTTACTTGGGTAGTTCCCTTAATGAAACACAATGCAAGACGATTTAGAGATGACTGAATGAGAATGTTCGTATCATTACCCAAAAGCATTTATTAAGTGCCCACCTACACATAGTGCTGTACGGAGCAAAGTCAGACAGACGTGGTCCCTGCCCTCTAAGGAGTTTACTATTTAATATAAGGTAATTTAGTTGTCTGCTTTGAAGTGTCTACCTCCTACGCACACCAGCGGCAGTGTGGGGCATCATGTGCTGGAAAAGCAACCCTGGAGACTACCTAGGACCTTTCCTGTCATTCTCTCCTGTTTCCTTAAATCCAAAACGTAAAGCAGGAAGGCTCCAGCAGTTCAGAGACAGCAGCAAAGACTTCCTTTTCAAACAATCAATCAAGAATTTGCATGTCTACTGGGTGCAGAGCACTAGAGAAGCAGCGTGGCTCAGTGGAAAGAGCATGGGTTTAGGAGTCAGAGGTTGTGGGTTCTAATGCCGGCTCAGCCACTTGTCAGCTGTGTGGCTTTGGGCAAGTTACTTAACTTCTCTGGGCCTCAGTTACCTCATCTGTAAAATGGGGATTAAAGACTGTAAGCCCCACGTGAGACAACCTGATTACTTTGTATCTCCCCGAGGGCTTAGAACAGTGCTTGGCGCATAGTAAGTGCTTAACAAATACCAGCATATTACTATTAGACAAAGGGCTGGGGAGAGTGTGAGCCTACCAAGGGACAGGGAACGTGTTTAATGCCTACTTGGATTCTCTTCCAGCACTTAGTACAGTGCTCGGCACATACAGCACATGCTTCATACACACTATTACTGCAGCTTGGCTCAGTGGAAAGAGCATGGGCTTAGGAGTCAGAGGTCATGGGTTCTAATCCCAGATCCGCCACCTGTCAGCTGTGTGACTTTGGGCAAGTCACTTAATTTCTTGGTGCCTCAGTTACCTCATCTGTAAAATGGGGATTAAGACTGTGAACCTCATGTGGGACAACCTGATTACCCTGTATCTAGCCCAGCGCTTAGAACAGTGCTCGGCACATAGTAAGCACTTAACAAATACCAACATTATTATTATTACTACTTCAACAGTAGTAGAAATGATCCCTGGACTCAAGGAATTTGAAATCTGGGCAGGGGGATAAGGATGACTGGATGACTGAAGATGGAGAGGAATAAGTAATAGAGTATATAAGATGTGAGCGTAAATATTCACAACCCCTATAGTACTTAAGTGCATAGGTGGTATGAAAGAGTCTTTCGGGGCACGAGCCACATATGACATCGATGATGTTACTGACTTAGCAGCAACAGTGGGAGAGCTAGCTGCCAGGCCCGGACTTGGTTCAAGTCGGTATTTATCCCGCTCGGAATCTCCCTCACTGATATCCCTGCCTCCAACCTCTTCCCTCTTCAGCCTACACTACACACTACTGCCTGAATCATCTTCCTAAAAACACTGTTCGGCCCACATCTCTCCACTCCTCAAACCCTCCCAATGAATACCCGTTCCCTTCCACATCCAAACTGAGCTAACAAGTTTTCCCAAGAGGTGCTGGGACAGTCAATACAGGTGATACAGTCAGCTGTCCTGGGGTTACGTACTTGGAAAAATCCCATGTTAAGGAAAACTCTCACCCCATGCCTGATGCTGTGCACATGTGTACAACTGTTTCTTCTGACAATGCGTGGAGCTATATTCAAGCAACATGCATCAACAAAACGCTCCTAATTCTGTCGCTGTATTCTATCCAGAATGCATAGCGAAAACGTGCATTAAAGCAGAACAGAGTACATTTTGGGCAACTTTTTACTGTGTTCTAAACCTGCACGAGGTTTATCAGCCTCCTGCTAACAGTATTTCTACAAAATCAAAAGGGCACACAGATTTCCACAGATTTAACAAGCTGATGTGCATTTAAAACCTGCAGCTTATGAAACCTCTTTGAATTAGAAGGTAAGGGTGCCATATCTCAGTGTGATCTCCCGAGATTCATACCCATCATGGTAAGAAGCACTTAGTACATAGCTTGGCACATAGTAAGCGCTTAACAAATACCATAATTATTAAAGAAGCCATTGGGTCAAGAAATCAACAGCTAAGAGATTAACCCTCTAATTCTCCATACAGAAAACTGAAGTTCACCTATCATTTTTATTACATCCTTCCCAAACCAAAATTGACCCAAGGGTGGAAACTAATGCCTTCTACTGCTCTGATATTTGCTACCACTTTCATGTTGTTCATATTAAGATCAGTCGGTGCTCACTTGATTGTAAGACAGAATTTAGTAAGCTCCTTGAGGGCAGGGATCCCGTCTATTGTACTCTCCCAGCTGCCTGAAAATGCTCAATCACCCTACTAGGCATTCTCTTTAAACTTCTGATGATTTACTTATATGGCCTTGTGAGGAAGTTCGTACATTGGAATTCAGAATCTAGAAGTATAAATGAGATGATGTTTTTGCTTGTGTCTCCCCCCAGCAAGGGCTCTGCCTGGAAAGCAGACGGGGATATACCTCGCTGGACAAATCAGCAGGTGTGGGATTCCCCCCCGCTCAACCAACGTCTCCTGAACTTGCCTGGGAAGAGAGAGAGGTTGAGAGAATGCGACTTATTGGAAAATACGCAGCCCAGTGCTGCAAGGAGGAAGTGTTTCCTGGCACCACTGTTTCTGTTCCCTTTTAGCTTTGTAGTGGATGGGATTAATTAATTCATTCATTCAATCGTATTTATTGAGCACTTACTGTGTGCAGGGCACTGTACTAAGCACTTGGAAAGTATAATTCAGCAACAGAGAGAGAATCCCTACACAACTACGGGCTCACAGTCTAGAAGGTGGGGAGACAGACAACAAAACAAACATGCAGGAACCGATAGTCCTGGGTGAAAATGGCTCCTAGGTGGCAACTGGCAGGGAGGCCTGGGGCAAAAGGAATGCATGCCATCTTTGCCTCTGCCCTGCCTGATGTAACCACAAATCCTAGAGGAGTGGGGCTGTGATCAAAGTGGTCTGGGGGGAAGGGGGGGGGGGATAACTTGTTGCCTTTCCTAGTTGCCCACCAGGCCACTGCTTTCTCATTACTATAGCCAACACCACCATCCTCCCTGCCCTCCAAGCCAACAACCACAGCATTATCCTCAATTTACCTATCTTACTGAATCCACCTATTCAGTCAATCACCAAATCCTGTCAGTTCTATCTTCCCAACAGCTCCAAAATCCACCCCTTCCTTTCCATCCTTAGAGAAGCAGTGTGGCTTAGTGGCAAGAGCCCGGGCTTGGGAGTCAGACATCACGGGTCCTAATCCCGACTCCGCCATTTGTCTGCTGTGTGACCCTGGGCAAGCCACTTAACTTCTCTGTGCCTCAGTTTCCTCATCAGTAAAATGGTGATGAAGACTGTGAGCCCCATGTGGGACAACCTGATTACCTTGTATCCAGTCCCAGCCCTTAAAACAGTGCTTGGCACATAGTAAGCACTTAACAAATACCATAATTATTATCCAAACTGCCACTATGCTGGTCTAAGCACTTATCATATCCTGCCTCGACTACCGCTTCAGCCTCCTCGCTGACCTCCCTGCCTGCAGTCTCTCCCCTCTCTAGTCCATACTTCACTCTGCTGCTCAGATCACTTTTCTTAAAAAATGGTTCTGTGCACATCTCCGCGCTCCTTGGAAACCTCCGGTGGTTGGCCATCCCTCTCTGCATCACACAGAAACTCCTCACCATCAGCTTTAAGGCACTCAATCAACTCTTTCCCTCCTACCTAATTTCTCTCCCACTCTAACACAGATTGCAACATTTACTGTTGTACTGTATTCTCCCAAGCGCTTAGTACAGTGTTCTGCACATAGTAATCACTTAATAAATACGATTGGCTGATTGACACTTTGCTCCTCTAACACCAGGCTACTTATTGCACCTCGCTCTCTTCTCTCTCTCACTGACAACTCCTGGCTCACGCCCCAAATTCCTCCCCCTTCATGTCCGACGGACCAGAATCCTACTCCCCATCCTAATATACTCCTATCCTCCTCCAGGAAGCCTTCCCCGACTGACCTCTCATCTCCCCTATTGTCCCTCCCTTCTGCATTGCCTTTGAACTTGGGTCCGTATCCCCTAGGCACTTTGATATCGCCTCGCCCCCATCACATTTATGTACAAATCCTTATACTCTGTTGCTTCCCTTACGTTAATGCATTTTCAAGTCCACTTCCCCCACTAGAATGTAAGCTTCTTGGGGGCAGGGACTGTGTCTACCAACTCTACCGTACTTTTCCAAATTACTGCAGAGCTCTGCACCCAGTGAATGCTCAATAAATACCACTGATTGATGATCAATCAATCTCTTCCGTAGCCTCAAGCCCACCTCTTGCAGGTGCATGAAAGTGACCAGTACTGTTGGGAACTGAAGAAATCCTTGCTTGTGGCCACAGTGGCCATTTTAGAAGTGATGGAGGTGCCAGAGTGTCAGAAGTAAGCCTCCAGCTCCCTGCCTCCCCCTCTCTTCTGTGTCTGTCATATACACGTAAACCACAATTTTGCTAATAAAGTCTAAGTCCTCGAATGCCCTAGGTGGTCTTCTGATTCTGGAAGAGACTCATCTTTGTTACTCATTAGGTATTTTCTCATAGCCACTTTCTTCACTCCACCATATCCCAAGGGTTAGTTTGAAGAGGATTAATCAGTGATAGTTAGGAAGAAGAAAAAAAAAGCTAGCGCTTACGGCAATGAAAATGCTGTTCTTTCACATGTATTGAATGTCCACAAAGTGTAAAATGACATGTTCCAAAAATGGATGTACCGAGAAAACACCTCTACGTGATAAACTAAAATGACAACAGAATTCTCCTGAATTCACTGAATTATGTAATACGGGCGCAGCAGTTTTACCATGCTTCGACTGAGCAAATGTTAGCGCAAACAAAAAGTGCCTAAAATATAAAGGGAATATGAGATATCCAGATTTTTTTTCCCCTAACTTGTTCACTCATGGGCTTCACACTGAGTTGATTTTTTGAATGCCGGGAATTATGCTGACAAGGAAAGAAGTGCATTTCATTAGGTATGGTACATCTAAAACTGTTGCCATGGAGACAGGCAAACAGCACCAGGGCACACCACTTTTATTTGCTTCTTTCATACCTTGTCCAAAAGCAAATTAGAAATTTATCAGCAGCTTAATTTTAAAGTGATTAGGGGAAATTTTCACTTCATTGGAGTTTAAAGCCATTCAAAAATCCTCAACAGAGCTCGAAATATCTTCTCAAAATCTTCGCTTTATTTTAAATATTTGTCTTTGTTATTGGAAATAATTCTGACTCTTTAGTAAAAGGTTACATATTCTGTACGATAGAACACACCTCAAGACAAATTCCACTAATTTGATTTTTCTGTAGAGTACCACATATTCATTTTATTACTGAGAAAGTGTGGTTATTAAGCTCAGGGATCATTAAAAGATGTATATTTCTGGACAAATGATCTCTCTAAACAGCCATTCAAAATAGTACAAAAACTGAGCCCTCTTCCATAAAAATGAGTATTTCAATATTTGGCATCATAAAATATTTTTACATTTCCTTCCTCAGATACTGAGAGTATAGTAATAGCTTATGAATAGAAGCTACTTCCAATAGCTTTCTTAAACCTTCTCAAGACTTGAGGAAACAAAGAACTCTGAATACCCAGTCCAATTTGCTTTTTACGCGTCTAATAGCTCTCAATCAATTCAACTGATTTCCCTCAACCTGGAGTTTACCTAATTAAATGAAAATTATTTTCACTTATGTAAACAGTTATTTCATATACAGAGGAACCAGAGGGGGAGAAAAAAAACCAATCCTTGAAAATGTTTCAAAGAAGCATACAAAAAAGTAAAAGCCTTCTGAAGCAAATAAAGTAGAAAATAGTCATTCAAACTAGGGGATTGTTTAGACATAGTATTGCTTAGAGAGAGGGGGCTGGGTAACATGACCTTTTGAGGTTCTTTCTAACTTTAGCTTTCTATGATTAAACTTTATTAGTCATTTGGTTTGTGCTTTCAGGATTGGGAGAAACCTAATAGCTAATAGGCTTCTACTAATATTTTATCACTCCTTTCTATAATTGCTACTTGTGCACAAGAGGATGTTTGATCAAAATCGGCCTACATAACCTGACTCCGGAAGTTAAGAAAACAAGTACCCAGCGTATATTTTTGAAGCATTTTAATTTTAGACTTAGATTACTGATCTGTGCATAATTTTCATCTGTCAATTCCACTTACGCCTGGGTATTCCACTCCCAGACTAAGAATTAATCTTAAATGGTTTCTGCATACAATTCTTGTGATTTTGCTCTTTTGATAGGTAGTTTTCTGTTACAATACAGTCAAGGTTTTCATTATTGAAAAACCTGATATGTTGCCTTTTGAACTCTACTCAATTATCTCCCCAGTGGTTTTTTTGGTATATTGATCTGAGTCTACTGACATCTTAGTATGTGAAAGCTGTCTTGACAGACTTAAATACCTTTCCTCCTCTTTATCAGGACATACTCTGCCCAGTCAGAACTTACTGTTTATGCTGAATTTACAGTTTACATAGGAATCTCCAAGTCAGTCACAGATAATATCAAAGTGGCCTAGTGGAAAGAGAACGGGCCTGGGAGCTGGGAGACTTGTGGTCTAATCCCAGCTCCGCCACTTGCCTGTCATGACCCTGACTCTTAACTTATCTGGGCCTCCATTTCCACATCTGTAAAATAGGTATTAAATACCTGTTCTCTCTGCCCCTTAAACCGTGTGCCCCATGTGGGACTCAGACTGTGTCCGATTTGATGATACCGTATCTACCCCAGTGTTTAGCCCGGTGCTTGGCACACAGAAAGCACTTAATACCCTGTTATTATTATTGTTCTGGCGGCACCTAGGACATCTATACACCTGCCAGATGCAGTGCAGCTTTTTATGCCACTTGGGTTTTATTACTGGGGCTCCTCCACATTTGGGCCATTACTGCCATGAGTCCCCACTTTCAATTCACTCTGCAGACCACTTGATCCAAGCTCTCAAGTCTGACTGGTTTACAGGCTAGATCAGTCTCTGGTATTGTGATTACCATACCCCCTACCCTGTTTTAGACCTGGCTTGGACGTGGGGGAGAGGGGACACCCAGGCCGCAGCTTCAAATATGCAATGGTCTCCATGGATTTGTTGGGCAAGTCCCTGCAGCTCACGTGGAGAACATCGGCACCTCTGCCCCAACTCACATCACAAGTGCAGTGGTGAATTCCCTAAGCGCAACCTGGGTCGCCCTCTGATCCAGATGAGACCCAGGCTCTGGTATGCCGGGATACAGCCTGGGACCAGGTTGGGCCGAGGAAATCTAGACTTTTCTAGGCTCCGCCCAACCACCCTGCCGGCCTTACTTCTCCAGTTTGAAGGCAGGGGCGCGCTACGAAGGGTCTATGGTGTGGGAAGCCTGGAAACCCGATAAGCCTCTCAAAGACAACTTGAAACCAGAGGCCACGGCAAAGACAGAAGTGGTTTTTTCGCGACAATGACTCCCGCTGGGCATCCAGCACGCACCCTTGTTCACTTCAATCTGCGGCCTTCTCAGATTGGTATGGCAACCATTTTGGAAAATCAGCAGTTGTTCCTTCTACTTCTGGCACAACCTAGCTCATTCTATAGGGAATAATAGAAACTCAGGGGAAGAAGGGTGTGCACATGCTCCTGAGACCAAAACAAAGAGTCAAAGTGCTTAGCTCTGCCCCTCTGCCAACTTTCTACTCTCTGCTCCCTTTCTTCACCTACAGAAAATCAGCTCACAAGCAAATTTTAATTTGACATCCCTGTTCTAGACTAAACGGAGCTCATTTTCAGAAGGCTTAAGTTTTTCGGGTCTATAAAATTTTCTGCTTCTCACCTTGGGATCTGCTTTTTCTATTTTAAAATGTTCAACACATTTCCTTCTGCAATTGACAATTTCCCACAAGCTGCCTCTTCTCCAAGAAAACATGAAAAAAATCTCAGGCCTTGCGATGTTACCCTCCCCAAAATTCAAGCTACTCTAAGAAAATGGACTGTGCTCAATACCAAAGCCCTCCAAAACTTTCCCAAAAAAACTGAAAAAAATGAAAAAAGAATTTCTGCTTTTGCCTAGTCAGACAGCATAGAAGAAGAAAAGATGCCAAGCTAGAAGTGAAGAGACCAGAGTTCTTTGCTCTGTGACCTAAGCTTTCCATTCCTCAGCTTCTTCGCATCTTCGTCTTTAAGTTGACAGTGAGTGAATCAATCAATTGTATTTACTGAGTGCTTACTGTGTGCAGAGCACTCTACTAAGCATTTGGGAAAGAACAACAATTTAACAGTTGGCACACACATTCCCTGCCCATGATAAGCCTACAGTCTAGAGGGGGAGACAGACATTAATATAAATAAATTAGAGATATGTAAATAAGTGCTGAAGGAAATACAAATGATTGATTGATTGATTGATTGACCTCTCTCATTCTCCCAACTCTGATCCCCTGGGTACATGCTGTTCCTCCAGCCTGGAACCCTCCTCACTCCAATCCACCAGCCTGAAGCTCTTCCCCACCTTCAAAGTCCTCCCAAAACTCCCACCTCCTCCAGGAAGGCTTTTGCCCGATTCATTCCAGTAGCCGGGAAAGATAGGCAGTCGTTTGGACTGGGGTTATCTAGGGGCAGGTCATGAGACCAAGGCCATGTGGGAGGATAAAGAGGAAAAACAGAGATGTGAAAGAGGGTGTGATTTCCTCTGCCATGCCTCAGGACCTGGGTCTCAATCAACAGCGAGTCCAGACAAAGGAATGCCATGTAAGTTTGAGCTGTCCTTGAAAGAACCATGTTTAGTGTGATCCGGCCCCGGCGGCTCTAGAACTCTAAGTTTGGGATCTGTGGTGCTACTATCTAAGAATGGCGCAGAGCGGTTCTGAACCCCCTCGATCAATTCCAGAACCACCCTACTCTCCCTGGCGTTCACTGAACCAGGAATGTTGCCCGAACCCCTGGGGCCACTACTGACTGGAGAAAGGCTCCTGTCTCGGCCAGAGTCCTGATCTGTACACCCGCCCGTCTGGGGCTAGAGTCAAGTTGGTCTCTGACAGGAGGGAGACTCCTAACAAATGTCCATCTGCTTTGCTAGATTTTATGCCCTTAAAGTCTTCCTAACATCATTGGCCGATATTTATCAGCACTTACTTTTCAAAAAGCATTATATGCGTTCTCTGAGTGGTCTCGGCTACCTAAGTGAACACGTCTATAAAGTAGGGACAATAATAGGTGTACTTTCTCTCTCCAGGAGGCTGAGGGATAAAAGGATAGGCAGTAACTGCAAAGCACTTTCGCTCTTTAATGGAAACATGCTGTTTAGATCTAAAATGTCTTTTTAGGTAGAATAGTGCTTAGTTGGTAGGCCTCTGCTTAGCTCTGGACTCTACGCCTCCTCACATAGCTAATCAACTAGTCCATTTGTCATCAGTTTTTATCACAGCAAATTTACTTTTTAAGCTGCTTTATTAGCTTGATGATGGCCATTTTGTATTTCTAGCAACTTTACCCATGTTTTGTACTGCTTTTAAAAACAAACAACAAAATAATACATAGATTTACTAAACCTTCTTTTATCCAAAAGTCCATAACATTAAAGGAAAAAAAAACACATTTAGTATTGCTTTTAGAATATAAACAGCAAAATCATACATCTATTTACCGAACCTCCTTTTACTGTTCATGGATTTGTCTCTTTATATGCTTCAACTCTTTGGGGTGCAATATGTCAATTTTGCCTTTTGATTGGAGAATTTGTTATCCCTCTCCATTTCCTCTTCAGTTTGTGTAGAGGTTCATATTTTTTTATTGCTAAACTGTTGCTTTAAGTGATCTTGTCATTTTCAAGGCACTGTGGCCTCAGTAAGACAAAATAGCATTGATAAGAAGTTCAGAATGCCCTTGGTTAGGCTGTTTCGGATAAAACATCTTATCGGATAATTCATGCTTGTTTTGACTTGGAAATTTTTGGAGACTATCCACTCTCATAGCCTTCACAACACAAAAAATAAAGACATGTTTTAGTAAAAAGCTATTACCAAATATGTCTCATTTGGCACTTCCAACCACATATTTTGGTTTATATTACAAAAGCCTGCCATATTTTTGATGGGTAAATTTAGGCCAAAATAAACCTCATAGTGACAAAAGAAGCATTTTTCATCATGAAACTTTTTTTTTCATGAAGTGAAGTGGGCTAAAATATTTTTCCTTTACATGAAAAATAAAATCTAAAGATTGGGTTTAACTCCAGAAATCTCTAGGTCTGTTAGAGAAGTCTAAACACAAAATAGTAAATGTAAAGTTTGGCTCTAATCAGTCATGAGTAAGGGGGTGCTAATGTGGCCTAGGGGAAAGAGCATGGGACTAGGAGACGGGGAGTCTCTGCCCCTGCTCTGCTGTGAGACCTTGGGCAACCCACTTAACCTTTCTGGGCCTCGGTTTTGTCATCCATAAAGTGGAGATTAGATATCAGCCCTCCTTAACTCTTAGCTTCGGAGTCCCATGTGGGCTAGGGACTATGCCTACTACCCAGTACTTGGGTATACAGTAAGCAGTCAAAACCCATAAAAAATCGACATTATTACAAATAAAGGGGTAGCAGTAATGTTAAAAAAAAATTGAGTTATTCAGAATGGTGATGCTTCTATTGGGGAGGAAGAAAAACACATGGAGCAAGACACTGTAAAATACCCAATTTGAGTGTTAGAGTGGGATAGAGAATTGATACCTGTAGCCATTTTATAAATAGCTACACATGGAAATCTTAAAATGAGGGTTGGTAAGGCAGAAAAAAAATTACAATTATGAGTTGGGAGACGATACAAGGGAAAAGATTTCATCTAGGGTATTAATTCAAACACCATTTTAGTCTCATTTTTCTGAGCTGGAAATACATACAGTGTGCCATTCCTACATCAGTAACTGCATCAATGTCAACTGAGCATTCTGGTTCTTTTTGATTTATATAATTGCTTTTCCTTGTATAATTTCTGGAGAAAGTCAAAAGCTCTTTTCCTATCTTCGGCTTGGTGGATATCTGGGGGGGGCGGGGAGAAAGAATGCTATTTATCATCATAGGATAAGGAATTTATTTATTTTAATGTCTGTACTGTTTCCCCCTCTAGACTGTAAGCTCCTTGTGCACAGGGAATGTGTCTACCAATTCTATTACATTGTACTCTTAGTACAGTGCTCTGCACACAGTAAGTGCTTGATAAATACCATGGATTGATAGATTAGGAAATTGTGCCCAACCATATCGGAAAAGTTTGCTGATTTTTAATTGTCCCCTCTTTAAAAAAAGATGCTGTTGGGTAAGTTCACTGAACATACAATTAAAAAAAAATCACCAGTGGGAAAAGTGGAGTTATTTCATTAAATTTGATCCCAAAGGTAAAGTTACTGAAGTATAACTCTTGATAGTATTAGCCAGATACCACCACCTAACATCAGCCATCAAGCAGATAAAGTAGAGCAGAAGCAGCATGGTCTAGTGGAAAGAACATGGGCCTGGAAATCAGAGGACCTGGGTACTAATCCCAGCTCCACTGCTTGTCTGCTGTGTTACTTTGGACAAGTCACTTCACTTCTCTCTGCCTCAGTTCCCTCATCTGTAAAATGGGGATTAAGACTGTGAGCCCCACATGGGACAGGGACTAATGTCCAACCTGATTATCTTGCATCTACACCAGCACTTAATACAGTGCTTGGCACCAAATAAGCACTTAACAAGTACCACTAGAAAAAAATTATAAACTGATGACTATTTCCAAGGAGAGGATTTAACCAAGTAACATGAATACTGGTGCCACTCTTCTTCCTCTCGTTACGGATGCAGCAGAAAACTGCGCCCTAACTATTTTGCTGTGGTGAAGGACAGTTGCGACAGATCCCTCTTTGAAGGGCAGGAACCCATGAAATCCAAGGCCAAGAGAAAAGGTCAAAGATGTATGGCATGTCAAACTTCCCCGCAGCCAGTCTTGGCAGGTCAGTTTACACTGCCCATTTGGGGGCTACTCATCATGTCAGGGCCCCTTTAACTCAGATCAACCAAAGGGAGAGATTTCATATGCTTCTTTTAAACTGGCAGTAGATCCCTGCCCATCTGATGTGAGCCCCATTTGGTACAGGGACTATGTCCGACCCGATTATCCTGTATCCACCCAATCAATGGTATTTATTGAGAACTTACAGTGTGCAGAGCATTGTACTAAGCCCTAAATGCAGTGCTTGGCACACAGTAAGTGTTCAACAAATACCACTAGTATTCTTGTCATTAAAGTCAAAGAGCTTATTATTGAAAATATTACTCCCAATTCTTCCTGAACCCAACTTAGTACCAGGCAGCAAGGTTAGGCAACGTTGGGAAGAGTAGCAACTTCACTGCCTACTGTGGTGGCCTGAATGCACTCAACAGTCTCCTATCAGTCTGAAAATAAATGAAACCCCTACCAACACAGGAAAGTTATTGTCACGGAGTACCACCGAGCCCAACTTTCCAAATGCTAAATGAGGCTAATTTCAAATCTTAGAACTATAATGGAAAAAAAATAAAGGCATACACAGTGACGTTCCCATTTTGCCAGGCATATCGCTTGTATCCAAAGATGAAAGCTATTGATAAGACCCCCGTTGGGTGTCAGCATGGACGAAATGATCAACGCAGAAACGACACGCCATTCCCGATTGTGCCACACTAACGGCACTTGCCACTCATACAGCCTAGGCTTCAAATCTGCCTCAGCTTCTCGATATCCCTGAAGTCCTCTCTTGATTGTCATTCACCAGGCTGGTCTATCTGTGGCAGTTGTCTCCCAACAGTTCACTTCTGGGCCACATCAACGAAGACTGCTTTACAGTGTTTTTAGATGATTTGTTCTGCTCTCCCTGCTTCGGGGTCATCGTAGAGCAGCTGTCTGCGCTTCCTGTTATCATCTATTCCACTCACATTCCACCCGGGAACCCTGTGCCACGATGAGCACTGCCTCAATTCAACACCTGGGTGCCGACCGCATTCTAAGAGCTCACTGCTGACGAGCTTGCCTTCCAGTTTAAGGGAAGAGTAGAAAGAACGAGAGGTAGCACGACTGTGGGGTGGGGACTGATGGGTTGATGTGGCTTGGGGTGTGGAAAATTCATTGGGGAAAGCTTCTTGAAGAAGATGGAGCTTTAGGGGGGCTTTTTAGATGGGGGTGGGTGGTGGAGGTGGGGAGGCTAGGGACTGGCAGATTTGAAGAGGAAGCTGGTTCCAGGCAGGGGGAACTGGGTGAGCAATGGGTTGGAGGTGGGAGAATTGAGAATGGGACACAGTTACGAGGTGTGAAGAGTGTGAGCTGCAGAGTAGCCTTTAAGCCTAATACTTTAACATTTAATCATATCCTCCCTCAGCACTTATGTATGTTTGATCAAAGGGGTTACTTCTAATGACCCTATTGTCAACATTTTTTTCTCTCTCCCCCTTTAGAATGCAAACTCCTTGTGGGCAGGGAACGGGTCTCTTGCTTCTATTGTACTTTCCCAAACGCTTGGCACAGAGCGTTGCACCCAGTGGGTGCTCCATAAATGGCTTTACTACTATCATGTAATATGAAAAAGGCTAGTCAAGAGATAGAGTGCAGGTGCTTAGTTCAGTGCTCTGCACATAGTAAACACTCAAAAAATAATACTGACTTAAGCACTTAATATTCACCTCAACCCCCAGCACTTACATACAAAGCCTTATACTCTCCCGTTTCCCTTATCGGTAAATTATTTTTCATTCATTCAATAGTATTTATTGAGTGCTTACAATGTGCAGAGCACTGTACTAAGCGCTTGGATTGTACAATTTGGCAACAGAGACAATCTCTGCCCATTGATGGGCTTACAGTCTAGTTGGGGGAGACAGACAAAAACAATAGCAATAAATAGAATCAAGGGGATGTATACCTCATTAACAAAATAAATAGGGTAATAAAGATTTATACAAATGAGCAAATGAGCACAGTGCTGAGGGGAGGGGAAGGAGCAGAGGGAAAGGGGGCTTAGCAGAGGGGAGGTGAAGGGGGGGGGGGAGAGGCAGCAGAGGGAAAAGAGGAAGCTCAGTCTGGGAAGGCCTCTTGGAGGAGGTGAGCTCTCAGTAGGGCTTTGAAGAGGGGAAGAGAGTTACAGGCTGCAAGTTCCTTGTGGGGAGGATCATTTCTACCAGCTCTGTTTTACGGCACTACCCCAAGTGCTCTGCACAAGGAAAGAGCTCAATAACTGGCATCGATTGAGTTTCTGTTTGATGCAGAGAGAAATAAGCAGCCATTAGAAGTCTATGTACTGGGCAACGTTTTAAATAGACGACCTGGGCAGCACTGTGGCGTATGGGCCCGAAACAGAGAGAGGCTGGGACACCAGTGAGGAGCCTGATTCAGTCTAATCAGATGACATGGGTAGGAATGACGGATGTTGAGGTGGAAAGGAAAAGGCAGATCCGGGAAGTGTGTTGGAGGAGCTGAAAGTGGATGAAAATTTGAGGATACTAAAGTTGCAAGCTTCAGGGATCAAGATGGAAGAGTGGGTTTTGGAGGAGGAGGAGGTTAGAAGCAGGAGACGGGAAAGCTAAGAAGATGATTCCTGGTCCAAATAACATCTTAGAATTTAAGAGTGGAAACTTTTTGCCCATGGCTGCCACCAATAGATTTATTGCTTCCTTTGAATTTGGTTTTGGAAAAAACCCAACACACATACTAAAACACTAAAACACAATGCACATATCCACTTGTGGGAACATATGTACAAAACGTCTCAACCGTGTGATACATCTGAACAGTTTGGAGGTAAGAAGAGTCTAGCTGACAGGAACTCACTCCTCTCCCAGCTAGAGCTGAGCTGGCTGTCTTCAGCCCTGACAGAAACTACAAGCTCTTGGCCTCAGGTGGTGAGTACTGGCATGTGCAGAAGAACAGGAATCTAACAGCTTCTCCCCTCCTTTGCTACAACTAGAGTCAACTGCTTCAGCCCAATCAATCAATGGCATTGGAGCTCTCCTCTATGCAGGACACTGTACTAAGCCCTTGGGAGAGTAAAATACAATAGAGTTTAATTTTTACTTTTGTCTATCTCCCACTTTAGACTGTAAATTCACTGTAAATTCACTGGGAGCAGGAAACATGTCTGCCAACTCTGTTGTACTCAACTCTCCAAGTCCTTAATACAGTGCCACTGATTGATCTTTAGAGTTGGTAAACATGATTCCTTCCCAAAAGGGGTACAAAATGGCATACTCCTCCCTTCAAGGCAGCATGTCCAGGTGGAAGGAGCCTAACTATTTTCCACTTTCTGAATGTTAAGGGCACAAAATGGATTAAGATTCCAAACTTCTAGGGAACTTTATGAAATGTAGGATATCCTGGGTGACAACCATCACATGGTTCCTACTGCCACAGATAGACCCTGAATCCTTGGCCGGATGGACTGTGGGTCTGCCCGACCCCCGTAGTGATATTTCTTGGGCTTTTTCCTCTAGTTGATTTTAAGGCCCTGAAATCTGCTCAAACGGATAATAATAATGTTGGTATTTGTTAAGCACTTACTATGTGCCGAGCACTGTTCTAAGCGCTGAGGTAGACACAGGGGAATCAGGTTGTCCCACGTGGGGCTCACAGTCTTAATCCCCATTTTACAGATGAGGTAACTGAGGCACCGAGAAGTTAAGTGACTTGCCCAAAGTCACACAGCTGACAAGTGGTAGAGCCAGGGTTCGAACCCATGACCTCTGACTCCAAAGCCCGTGCTCTTTCCAGTGAGCCACGCTGCTTCTCATCACAATCTGCACAACAGCCACCCCGCTCGGCCCGTCTCTTGTCCACTTCCATTTGGTTTAGCGGCTCATTTGATCCACCCATACAGTAAAATGACTAGTCTGTGGCATTCAGCGTCATCTAATATTAGAGCCATGACAGGCAGAGTGAGAACTCCACCAGCTGAGCCAGGTCAGCTGCACCAGGGCCCTCACTAGTGCTGCTGAACCTCTTCCAAGCATACCCTTCCAGGCGGGAAAGTGTTTTTAAGGCACTATCAGCCAAATGGGCCAAATGCTAATAGCATTTGGTGCAGGGTGTGAGTGAGGCAAAGAGGAGGCGTGCCTGGAGTTCCGCTCTTATGGAGAAGGTTGGTCTGCTTTAGTGTGATAACCTTTGGTGGGTTTTGCCCTGCTGCCTTACATGGGAGAAGAGTGGATTTTATTACGCCTTTCTTTTGGTATACAGGATTCAAGCAAAATTAAAACCATGACTTTTGGAGATGTAGTCGTCGTAATTTTATACTTGGACTCAGTACCAAGGAGGGAATAAATACCGCCCCCCCCCCCAAGAAAAAAAAAGCCACAGGGATCTTGTCAATTGCTACCTGGCAGGAGGGTGGTAGAGTGTAGGGAGAAATAGTCAATCTAAATTGAAATTCATGAAATTAGAGGAAATTCAGGAATCATGTATCCATAAGGAGTCTCCAGAAGTCATACTGTCTAGTCCTTTACCTTTTCAGACCACCTAGTTAAGTGGGCAATTACTTTATGCTAAAATATATCTAGGGGCATATTTGTGCTGGTGTGTGTACAAGCTTTATATTTACAAAGCTCTATGTTAGGCTTAACCTACCCCACCCACTGCCATTTAAATTCACTGCCTCTTGTTCTGACCCAGAGAGGGATGAAAAACTGGAGCAGGTGACCTCTAAGTAATTCTTCAGATTAATAAAATAATTAAGTAATCTCAATCTTCTTTGTTTCGATTCACAATACTTACAAATATCAGGATCCTAAAAGGAGGCCTCTGAGACTGTAAGCTTAAAAGGAGGGTTGGCTTAATCAATTCTTTTTTAGGATCACTACCCTTTGCTAACCAGGATATAGGCAAATCATTAATCAAAGATCAGCGTTTAAACATTTGAGGAACACTAGAGTTCTAGCCCTGAAGACCTAATCTGAATTGGATGAACCAATCAAGTAAATGCATTAAGTCAGACAGAACTGGCCTGGGGAAGTAATCAAGAAGACCGGTTAGAATTGTTTCAGGGAGAGAAGAGGATTATCGGATAGTATTATTTCTTCACATTTCAGGTTATATCTTAGAAGGTGCTGTAGTAACTATCGGTTCATATTTGCCCTGCAGCTAATAATTCAACCGAACATGTTGACACACTAAGCCCTGTCCAAGAGGATTCCAAAAGAATATCCAAAAGAAAAAAGAAAAGCAGAATGTACTCTTTTTGTTGGGGAGAAGAGCCTGGAGTGCATGCAGTTAATTGAAGCACAAGGCTCTGTTCCTCTTGTCCCTAGTTTGGACCTTACCCGCTTCATGCCTAGATGAGCTTTCTCACCGGCTTTCCTGCCTCAAGCCTATCCCTTCTTGCATCTGTCCTTTACAGAGAAGAAGGGGAACCTCTGCAAGTGTCATTTTTAACAGATCACTATTTCCCAAAAGTTCTATATCCATCAATTGTATTAACAAATTCAAACTACACAAATTAAAACTCCCTTTTGGGCTTTAGGCCTTTCTTTCCCCCACATATCTCTTTCCTGCCCTCAATGGCCACTACCTCACTTACATTCTCTGCTCTTCTCAGGCAAATCTACCAGTCACAAATCTACCAGTCACGCCACACACCGATTTAGCCTTTTCCCACCCCCAAATCACAGTGTCCTGCATTGCTTTCCCCTAGAAATGCCCTCCCTATTCTTTCTGCCTAGCTGGGTCCCTCTCCTCTCTCTAAACTTTCAAGACTCACATCTTGGTGAAATAATTTTCAAACTAAACTGATTAGGCTCCAATGGAGAGGCAATGTGGCCCAGTGGAGGCGGCAATGCAACTGACAGTCAGGAAACCCAGATTCTAGTCTCGGCGTCTCCACTTGCAACCTCGCGGCGCAACCTTGGGCAAATCACTTCATTTCTTCATTCCTCCGTTTCCTCATCTGCAAAATGGAAGCCCTGTGGAATAGGAACTGTGTCTAATCACATCACCTGATAACTACCTTGCTGTTCAGCACAGCGCTTGGCACATCGTAAGGGCTTCATTAATGCCGTCCAAATCATCATTATTATTAGCCACTCCAGGGATTTCCCTAGTGTCCTTCATCCTTTCTGTTTTCTCAAAGTGTTTGCTCTTAGGTTTTTATCACTATTTGGTTATCATTTTTGTTCCTAAATGAATGCCATTTTTGTTTCTAAGTATTGATTTGTGCTATGTTTTCCCCATTTGTTTACAAACTTCTTGAAGGCAAGACCCTGTCTTCTACATCCCTCTGTGTCTAGTACATTATTGCCATACATGTTTTAGACTGCCTGCAAAAGTTTATGGTTTTAAAAAAAAGTCATCTTTTCACCCAGGAGGGAGTTTTTCAGTAAGTGATGCAAGACAGGCTTCTATCTCCAAATCTCGCTTTTAAAAACAATCCCTGGAGTTACATTTATAGAATTTAAATGCATGCATAACAGGAAACAAGCTTACCGTCCTACGGAGACCGTTTCATTCAATCAGTCATTCAAAAGACCACTCTGGAGTGGTAAGGACAACAATTTAGCATTTATACAGCCCTTTATATGTTGTTGCTTCTCAAGCAACTCTGGAGGATGTTGGTGTCACAGTCTCTATTTAGGGATGAAGAAACTGAGGCATAGACTAAGGTCACACAGCAAGGAGCAAGGCGCGGCAGATCCAGGATTAGCATTCACAGGCTCTGTTTGCTCTGTTGCTTAGCTGAGTCATGTTGCCTCTTCACTTTTCCCGTCTTCATTATTGGGGGGTAATTGGCAACCAGAAAAGCCCAGCATCATTGTAATTACTTAGCAATTCTATATCACTTTACATATAAAGTGATTCCTGGTCATTTCTATTACTTTTTCTTCACAACAACCCCATGTGGTATCTTAACTTTCAATCAGCATTTTGGGATCCATGCCTTATTAACAGGTTCAAATTATGTAACTGTGTGGTTATTCTTCCCACTGGCTGGAATACAAAGAGTAACCAAAAAAGTGCCACCTGGCCCTTGTTTTAAAATGGGTCTCATCTGATATACGGTGAATTTGATTTTCAAATGTTAATGCTGCCTATCCTTTATGCCTATTAAAAACAAAGGAATTAAATTTTAAAAGAAGAAATGGGCACATTCCCACATTTAAGCAACTAGCATTTCTGAAAGCTCAGATTCATCAAGTGACAGTGAAGTCAATCAATGAATGGCACTTATTGAGTGCTTCCTGTGTGCAGAGCACTGTACTATGTGCTTGAGAGAGTACATTACAACAGAGTCAGCAGACCCATCCCCTGACCCCTACGAGCTCACTAATCAGTTTTGCAGAGATGCCTTTTGGTTCTTTGAAGGCTGTATCCCTGACTCTGTGGCACTGAGAAAGCATCTCTTACCCACTCTATGAAAATCCAGTACTGTGCCTTTTCTGGCCCCTTGCCTTTCAGGGTGAGCATTACTGCTCAGATGCAGGTGATTTAGGAGGAAAAATGTATGTCCTATGGCCAGCAGAACATGTGCTGAGCCACTGAGCCAGCCCCACTCTTTTTTTTTTTAAATGGAATTTGTTAAGCGCTTACTATGTGCCAGGCACTGCTCTAAGCACTGGGGTTCATACAAGCTAATCAGGTTGGACACAGTCCCTGTCCCACATGGGGCCCGCAGTCTTAATCCCCATTTTACAGATGAGGGTACTGAGGCACAGAGCAGCTAAGTGACTAGTCCATGGTCACACAGCAGACACAGGGCAGAGCCAGGATTAAAGCCCAGGTCCTCCAATTGCCAGGCCCACACTCTTTCCACTAGGCCACGCTGCTTCTCTGGAGTAAGGCCCCACGCCTGGTGCAGGGTCTGAGTCCAGCCAGCTGAGATACCAGAAGAGGCAGCATAGTGACCACTGCTTCAGCACCCTGGGGCCCAGTGACCTTGTCAAGGGAGAGCAATGGGAAAGGAGCTTCTAGATGTTACGGCAATCATCGCTGCTTCCAGGTCGATGGATGCCACCACAGCTCCCTCTTCCCAAACTCCCTACTACCTTCATTTCACTTCCACCAGATTAAGGAGGACGTGAAAGGTCTCCTGGTGGCCCATAGGTTCAGTCTCGTAGCACTGAGACACTTCCTCGGATACGTGAGGAAAGTTTGGCGGGCTCATTATTAGAATTAGCAAGACCCTTTCCTGTTCTCCGGTCATCTCCTCTGCCCGTCATCAGTCACTCCCCTTCCCTCAGGCCTCTGACAACCTCATGCCCTCTGGGGTGGGCAATCCTGCAACTGACCCACACCCCTCCACTGCTCTGCCGTCTTCTGCTCACCCCTCCTCTCCACATTTCAGGGGCTTCTCCCCTCCTGCCCATTTTCAAGAACCTCAGGGGCAGAATCACAGTCTCTTTAGCATTCAGCTGACCTAGGATTTTAGCTCTTGTTACTGGGTAGGTTTCCCTTACATCTAAACAAATATCTTTTCCTTTAACTTTCCTCTAGTTCTCTCCTGTGTGGCAATGGGGGAATATTATGATTTTTCTAACCGCTCTTTGGTTAAATTCCAGGAAAACATAGCATCAGCATTAAATGCGAACTTTCTGAAAAACAGAGCAATTATTTTATTAAGTTTAGAGTCCTTCCAGCATGGTGAAATAGTGTTTCGGTTTCCACCATCCCCCTGCATACCAATATTAATTCTCAAAATGGACTGGGCATTTTGTCTATGTATTTCAATTGTGCTTATCACCATGGTTCCCAAAGTCCTCATCGTAATAAAGTACATTTGCTATATTGAGGGGAATTCAGAGTTTACTCTACACGTAGCACACATTAGTATTCAAAAGATGTCGACCATGTGCAGACCCGGCCTTTAATTAGAATCATGTCACAACTACCACCACGCCTCAAAGTGAATGGAAACCGTGGATAGATATCCAGCTCTCGGCAGCTGTCTGACGGTCATTTGAGTAAGGAGTTTTACAAAGAGATGACAGTGTCTCTTATATGCTGTAACACTGCACTGGAGTGCAAAGAAAAGCATGAAAAGCAAATACTGATAACCACATCTTGAAGATTTCCCTGTTGTGGGCAGGGAACGTGGCTACCAGCTCTGTCCTGTTGTACCCTCCCATGCCCTTAATACAGCGCTCTGCGAACAGTAAGCGCTCAATAAATACCATGGATTGATTGACTGATTTCCCAGTGCGTTGGCACCTAAGAATCGCTACACATCAAAAGTTGAAGCTGGGTAAAAAGTTCCAAAAATCAGATACAGCCATTGGCATTTTCACACATTAGACCAAGAGGTCGGGTGCAATCAACGCGACAAAGGCAGTTGGGAAGAAATGGAACTTGAATATCTTCCAAATACTAAATTTGAAAGGCGCCATAATATGATAATGTACTAACGCTCCATTACTAAGCTGTGTTCTGGTCAAACTGACATATCACCCATCGCTGCTCTACCCCTACAAAGATGGCTGTCCTCCCAACACTTAATGATTCATTTGATCGTATTTATTGAGCGCTTACTGTGTGCCAAGCACTATACTAAGCGCTTGGGAGAGTACAACAACAGACATATTCCCTGCCCACAACGAGCTCACAGTCTAGAGATGCTAATATTACTGATGGTGAGAGTCAATCTACATGTGACAGTCGTCGAGAGGACCCAAGTGTGACAAACCCTTACTTCTGTACGCGGAAAGATTTTCTTTTGCAGGTCTTTTGCATTTCCTACCATAAAGGCCTGGTGCAATTTTCATTTGTCCCTCTTGGTGTCACAATCACCTTAAAGCCTCTGTTGTGAGTCTCTCTACATTTCTAATTATCGTGCTGTCTTGGCACGCCATCTGAGAGGCTTTGCATCTCCGCATACATCTAAAACATTTTTGGAGTCCTCTTGGGTTCAGTTTCCCCGCTTCGGTTCACCTACCCACAGCAGTATCCCACTGCCTGTTCTCCGCACATTGCACCCAGCTGAGGTGTGCTCTTCTCTAGATTGTAAGCTCATTGTGGGCAGGGAATATGTCTGCTTATTTTTATATTGTACTCTCCCAAGCACTCAGTACAGTGCTCTATACATAGTAAATGCTCAATAAACACGACTAACAGACTGGGTTGAGATCACAGTCAATCACTCAGTGGTTTTTATCAAGTGTTTACTGTGTGCAGGAAGGTTGAGATGTGAGCACAGTTTAAGTGCGAGCACACTGGTTTTGTTTCAGGACTTCAACGTTCGCAGGCTTCTCTTGCCACTTGATTTTGAGAGCAGCCTATATGTGACACAGATGGACCTGCTAGAGATTATGTCTCTGGTGAGCCCAGGTCTCAACCGCAATAAAGGTTGTTCAGTACTACAGCTCTGGAGACCTTCAGAGTTGTCGTCACACCCCGGCTGACTCCCAAATTATCCGTTGGTCGTCGTGCCCGACTATTCTACTTCCTCATCTATCAATACAGCACTGAACAGTGTCCCATGGAGCAAATAGGATTCCATCGCAGTATTCGGTTTCTCGCTAACAACTGGCCATATTTCCGGTTTCCCTAGGGTAGGCCAGGACGACGGTGGAAATTAAGGACATTGATTGTCAGGACAGTGACCATTATTAAAAAATCCCCAGGTCAAGGAAAACCTGCAACTGCAACAGTAAGAGTCTCCGGTGCTGCTTTCCTCAAAGGCCCTCGAGACAAAGAACACATTGCATATAAGCAGTGCAAAGTTAGGTCAGATCAATCCCAATCATAGGACGGGTGACACTTGCAAGGTGCAACCGATACTCCAGAGTTAATTCGTTAAGATATGCTTCTTGGCTCAAGCTTCCTCAAGTGTTGAACTCTTTCTATAAATCAAGCACTTCATTCTAAATGAGAAAAACAACTACTTGCTTTTTGGGCTACTAATTTCCCTAAAGCAGTGCCTACTGTATTGGGCAATATTTTCTTAAAATGACAGTGACTTCTGTCATATACTAAGCAGCTTTTGTATCTTGTAGAACACTTTGTTTTTCTCCAAATAAAGCTTCAAAAATACTTCCTAACACACAAAACACGGAATGTTGTCTCTTCCACCATCTGACTTCTGAGGCAGAAATGAAGTGAGTACTTTCTAGTGACAGCAGAATTCTTCTTCACTATGAATAATGCTCAATTTTGAGGGAGCCTAATCTCCAAAGAAGTCACAGAATGATAATTGTGATAATAAAGGATTACCTACATATTTTTTCTTCTGTGGAAGCACAAGTAACAAAATTAATTTAAAACACAAGTGAAATAATCGGTGGTGCTATGCTTCTTTCCCTCGTAGCGTGGCTCAGTGGAAGCCTGGGCTTCGGAGTCAGAGGTCATGGGTTCGACTCCCAGCTCTGCCACTTGTCAGCTGTGTGACCGTGGGCAAGTCACTTAACTTCTCTGTGCCTCAGTTACCTCATCTGTAAAATGGGGATTAACTGTGAGCCTCAGGTGGGGCAACCTGATTACCCTGTATCTACCCCAGCACTTAGAACAGTGCTCTGCACATAGTAAGCCCTTAATAAATACCAACATGATTATTGTAGCTGCTGGCCCAGACTCCCCTAAACCAGGCTGAAGTCCATTGAGGCCCTGCTGCAGCTCATGGAGTTGCAGCTCATGGGGATGGGGGGGCTCTCCATGCAATCAGGGCCAGGATGCAGGGGATTCCAAGGCCTCAGGACACCCCTCGCCTCTCTCTCACCAAGGGACACGGCCTGCTACAGTGCTCAAGTTCCGCCCCCCAGAAGTGGAAGGTGGGTGAAACAGGGGAGTATCCCAAGGCTCCTGACACTGGGGATTGGGTGAAGTGAGGGGCACTCTGGAATTTGAGGCTCCTTCCTGGGAACACCGCCACCCTGGTCAACTCCCTTCTTCCCTCACCTATTTTCTGTTTATCATATTTCACACATTTGCTCTGAGGGATCTTGCCAGCCAGGAACTACTGAATTGTGGAAATGTAATCTGTCTTCCCCGCTAGATTGCAAGCTCTACCACCCCCGTCCCCAGCTGGGCAGCGGCAGCACACTAAAAATCATACTGAGGAAGGTACATCCATCCTCAGAGTATGGGATATACTATAAGATGACCCTAAATTTTATTATTATGAAAAATAATGGCATATATTAAGCACCTACTGGGAGCTAAGCATTGGGGGCAGAGTCACGATTATGAGACCGGTCCCGATCTCTTTCCCACAAGAGATGGGCAATCTATCTTATCCCCATTTTTCAGATGAGGAAACTGAGGCCCAGATAGGATAAGTGACTTGCCCATAGTCACAGTAGACCAGTGGTAGAACTGGTACTTGAACCCAGGTCTCCTGATTCCCAGTCTCATGTTTTTTTCCTCTAGGTCACACAGCCTTCCCTCTAATTACTCATTAAGGATCTATTTTTGGTCTGTAAATGTATTCAGATCCTTCTTAAGACACATTATTTTCTGTCTCTACAACTTCCTGAGGTAATGCATTCCATAAATTTACCACCCACTGGGGGGGAAGTAGAATTTCCTTCTGTTTGTTTTAAACCATCGTCAGTCAACCTTCAGTGCACAGCCCACCGTCCTGGGATTTAGTGAACAGCACTTCTGTGTTTGCCATATAAACCCCTTTCATGATTTTGTACACTTTAACCCTGCCCCTTCTCAGCATTCATCTTTCCAGATTAAAGAGTCCTGATATTTTCAGTTTGTCCTCACAAGGAAGCTCCTCTAAGGCCCCTTATCCTGACTGTCCTTTTCCTGTACCTCCTTGCATAACCAGATCCAGGCAGCAGAAGGGCAGCAAACAAAATAAGGCATCTCTGTCTTGGTTCTGTTTTCCTTCAACCTCGAGGTCCTTCCATTGGTTTGGCACAAGAAAGGAGGGCTTCTGGGAAAATCAAAGTGGCAGGAGGCACTGGGCCGAGAATAACGATGGGGAGCGTACCCGCCAGGATCACACCACAGTAGCAGAGCTGGAAGCTCAATACTTATTTGGCTTGTGCACCCAGCGGTCTCCAGGCTCTGTGAGGTGACGGGGAACGAGGAAGGCCTCCATCTTATTCTCACTGGGCTCCAAGGCTGGAGGTGAGAGGGGAGCCTTCTGGCCCAGCCCTGGAGCCCAGTGAGGGCTGGGGAGCCGTACATCAGGGCCAGAATGGGAGCTGAAGTTGGCCAGCCAAGTCAGAAGAGGAGCTGGCATCTTGGCTTCCTTTCTGGCTCAGGGGTGCAATGGGGCAAGAGAAGAGCTAACTACTGCTGCATGCTCTGCCCAGAAAGATGTGGGGGTGAAAGCTAAGGGCTTTTGCCCCCTCCACCCTCCAGTGTCTCCCAGGAGGGCAACGACCAATCTCAAAAAACTATCTAAATTGTATTTGTAAAATTTATCATTCATTAAAGAAATAGGTGACAGAAATATTCAAACCTATAACTAGCTTTTTCCCAAAAAGTTAAGATACGCATCCCAAGAACACCCACTGACCCATTATGCCAACGATTCAAATCTCAAACTGTTCGAAAGGCCATTCCGAGACTGGCAAATGACTGTCCTAGTGGTACAAAAATCTTCTGCACATCGGAAGGGAGATGCCTTACATATTTACGGCATCATCATGTTAGTTACCAAGAAAGCACAGAGCCGCCAACGTTCTTGAGAGTCCAAGCGTATCAGAGACTGTGGAATTGCTCCCAGAAAAGACAGCTGCGGCATGAATAGAACCGTCACTTGACGTGGAGAGGCACTCTGGCACACATGCTTCTGGTTCACTAGGATTCCTTCAGGCTTTGTGGTAGTAAACCTCCTTTTGCCCAACAGTACCAGCAGATGCCTGTGCTCTTTATTCCAAATATACATTGGAAACCAAGTTAAGATGTGAAGAAAAAGATTTATTTCACTAGATAAACTACTACAGAGACTTTATAAGGATCACTTGATATTTACGGCTACTCTGACCTCCGATTCTGCCCGAGTTTTAGGAAAAAAGGCCTTCAGTTCCTATATTAAGAACTCAAAGCTCGCCTCTATAAAAAGGATTCCGGGGAAGATGTTTTAATCAAACCACATCCTTCGAGAAATATCAGAAGTGAACACTTGGTTTCCCATGCCTCCCTTTCAGCGTGTTTATTTTTCAGTCCAGAAAGGGCTGTGGGGAAATTTTATGTATACAACTGGACTTTTGAGTCTCGCTTTAGTGCCATGAGTAGTAGTTTTCACAACATCAACCATTTTGCAAGCACTAGACAAAGCAGAGAGAGGCGCCACGCTTCAAAAACTTTGGCTAAAGCACTGCCTCACAAATCAATCCCTCCAGCTCTTCAATCACTTTCTGTTCTTTAAATTTACATTTACTTGGCAGAGTTTTTTTTTTTTCTGGAACTGATAATGCTTTAAAAAGAGTAGCAATAGATATTTGCATCAAATTTAAGACATCAGAGATCCTATTACCCCTCCCACATCATGTCTTGTTTGTGGATATCTAGTATTTCCATAGAAACCAGTTGCAGAATTACAAAGTAGGATAACTTCAAGCAAGGAATTAACAACAAGGAATAGAAAACTCATCAGGATACCATTTTTATGCAAACGCTCTCAGAAACACTGACCAAAGGAAAAAGAAAACCTAATATGGTACATATGAATGAAAGTGCATGTTGAACTTAAATAGATAAATTTGAGAAACCCCTCTGATAATAAAGGTTAAACCTTCACAATGCATCATTTTAGTAAAATAATGATATGTTTCAAATTGGGCCAGGTGGTTGTTTTTTTTTTTAATATAACCAGCCAAGTAAAAGTCAATCATTCAATGTTACCAAACATTTCCACATAAATTACAAGCAATAGATTTACAACAGCAAAGCATTCAAGTTATTAATTAACATTAAGTTATTACAACTGACAGAATTTCCATAAAGAGCACACTAAATTGGAGTGGGGTTGGAAGGGAGAACAATCTCAATGAGCGAAAGGCCCAAACTTTAATCAATCAATGGCATTTATTGAGCGCTGTACTAAGCACCTGGGAGAGTACCGTAGACACAATCTCTGTCCACGAGGAGCTTACAGTCTAGAGAGGGAGGCAGATATTGAAATGAATTCCAGATAGACGAAATGGCAGAGTGGAAAGATATGTACATAAGGGCTGTGGGGGTGGGGTGAGTATCAAAGTGCTTAAGGGGTACACAGCCAAGAGCATAGGTGACACAGTGAAGGCGGGCAAATAGGATGGGGAAATGGGGAAAGCCTCTTAAAGGAGATGTAAAATTAATGAAGCTTTGAAGTGGGGAGAGTGGCAATCTGTCATCTGTGAAGAAGGAGGGAGTTCCAGGCCAGAGGGAGGACATGGTCAAGGGGTCAGCAGGGAGACAGACGAGATGGAGCTACACTGAGTAGGCTGGCATTAGAGGAGAGGAGTGAAGCGCGTGGGCTGAGCTGTAGTAGATTAGCGAGGTAAGGTAGGAGAGGGGAGAGCCGACTCAGTGCCTTAAAGCCAACGGTAAAGACTTTCTTTTGACGTGGAGGCTTTTGAGGAGCAGAGTGACATGGACTGACCTTTTTTTTTTTTAAGAAGAATGATTCAGGCAACAGAGTTTAAATTCAATTTAAATAACTGGGTTGATTTAATGAATCAGTAGTATTTATTAAACACCTACAGTGTGAAGGACACTGAATTAAGAACTTTGGAGAGTAAAACAGAATTAGTAAACAGGATCTCTGCCCTCAAGAAGTTTACAAACTTGGGAAGATGAGGTGGACAGACACTGAAATAATTTACCAATAGGTGGAAGAAGGAACTGGGAATGTAGGCCAGTGAGTACCTAAGTAATGTCTGTCACCCCTTCTAAGCTCGTGTGGGCAGGGAACATTTCTGCCAACTCTGTGGTACTTGCTCTCCCAAGCGCTTAGTACAGTACTCTTCACATAGTAAGCGCTCAATAAATACCACTGATGATGATAATTTAGACCTCACGGGAGCAGAGATGCAGTCATGTAGCAGAGAAGTTACATTTCATATTCCTTAGAGACAAGAAAATACAGGATAATGCAAGCAGGACACTCTGGAGGAGAATAAGGGTCATGATCTACTCATTCTCCTTCAGGCTCAGAAGCTGAAACTCTGGGTGGTAGTATGAGGGTGTTACTGTCTGACTGGCTGGCTCCCTCACCTTAAGATCTTAAGAGAATCTGATCACGTTACGCGGAAGTTGATGCTCTAACCTTTTCTGTATTTTGTCAGAAGGGGTTTGACTCTAAATGTTCCAAAAATACACTTGTTGCTCTGTCCCATGAAATTTCAGTCCAAATTTGAGAACATTTCTAAAAACAGTTTCACTACTTTCCAGTCTTTTATAAACTCTATTAATGGCCTCTCTGGGCCTCAACCTAAGGATAACTTATGCTACGTATGGGTCGAGCCAGCTGAGAAATTTGTCTATCACTTCTCATTAGACCAAACATAATATGCAAGTGGCTAGAAGGAAGAGGTGACCAGAAGGGTGGGGGAACAGGAGTAAGTGGTTGAGGGGAGGGGCCGGGTGTCCAAGGCTGAAATGAACAACAGTTTTCCCCTTAGTTTCTCCTCTTGCACCCAATTAAACCCTTTTGCTGCTGCAGCCCTCCCCTGCAACTCCCTTCCTGCCTCTCTCCGGCAACAAGTCACCGATCTGTCCTGCTCCAAGCAAGTTTATGCTTTGCTGATTTTACTGCTGGCAGCAAAAAGTAGGCGCTCATCAAACACACTACTTCTTCATACTATTCATAGCCAGGCAGAGGAGAAAAACAAACATTAAATTCCTGAAGTGCAAGGCCCTACTAAACTCCCACCTCCTCTAACAACCCTTCCCTGACTATTCATCAACACCCTGAAGTGTATCAACAGATCAGCCCCACCTAGAACCTGTATGTGCATTTATACTACCCGTCCTCTGCACACTGATATAGGTTGATTCGATGGACCGTTCAACTTATTTATCCTGATTCTACTGCTTAGAAATATCATATGCCTGCATCCCATTAGAGTAGAAGCTCCTTGAGGGCCGGGCATGCACTCCACTCAGTGGGGACTCAATAAATGCCACTGCTTCTCCCATTAAGGGAGGCAACCAAAGACAGGACTCCTAATGGTCTGAGGCCTTGGCCACTAGGGTCCTTCGGAAATAGAGGACCCTTTAAAGAGATGACATTTGGGCCCTTAGCCTTGAGCAACTGGGAGGGGAGTGGAAAGGCTACAGCAAGATAAAGTTTAACTTAGTGAAAGAGGAGTGACTATGGTCTGAAAAGGAAACAAGAGTTTTGCTTCAGTTATGTTTCCAAGTTGACTGGGGGGGGGGGGGGGGGGTGGAGAGATAGGAGGAAGAAGAAGAACGAACCAAAGCAAACTAATTACACCCTGTCCAAAAAGACAGCAAATTCTAAATAATTCCAATCCTACTAGTTCAGAATTTGCGAAAAGGGTAGAAGGCATATTTACTGAAAACAAATTTGCCGACAACCTCACTGATACTGAGGGAATGACGAGGATGTGTGTGGAGTGGGGGTAATAGCCTCTTAAGGAACTTTTAGGGCATTTGTCTCCATTAACAGCTCTTATTGATTTCTACAGCGGGAGCCACTAAAGAGAAGAAAAGTGGGAAAGTAGTGGTGTGAACAAAACTTCAGGGACTTTCTCCTAGGGCTGTTGAAAGCAGCCTCAAAATGCTTATGCTGAAACATAATACCCTAGCTTGAGCTGCCCCATTAATAGTAACGATAATGATGGTATTTGAGCACTTGCTCTGTGCCAAGCACTGGGCTAGGTGCTGGGGTTGATACGAGATCAAGAGAGCGAACACACAGTCTGAGACAAAGGACAGGCATTTTATACCAGCTTTATACATGAGGAAACCAAGGCACAAAGAAGCTTAATGACTTGCCCAAGGTCACACAGCAGGTAAGTGGTGGAGCCGGGATGAAAACTCGAGGCTTCTCGTTTCCAGTGCCATGCACCAGGCGATCTTTGGCTAGAGTGGCCATTTGTTCAGTTTTAAACTGGACGATCTGGCTTTTAGTTGCTCTGTACCCTGTCCAGGATAGATCTGGTACCAAATCAATCAGTGTTATTCATGGAGCGCTTATTGTGTGCAGAGCAGCGTACTGACCACTTGGTAGAGTACAATATAACAGAGTTGGTCACAAATGGTCTCCTTCTTGCCAAATCCAAAGGGCCTCAACTCCATCCTAATCCTCCTCCACCCCTTGGCAGCCTTTGACACTGTCAACCACCCCTTCTTCTGGAAGTGTTATCCAACCTCGGTTTCCCTAACACTGTCCTCTCCTCCTATCTCTCTGGCCGCTCACTTTCGGTCTCTTCCTCTGCCTCCCATCCTCTAACTGCAGGTGTCCCTCAAGGTTCAGTTCTGGGTCCCCTTCTATTCTCCATCTACACCCACTCCCTTGAAAAACTCAGTTGCTTCCATGGTTTCGACTACTACCTCTTTGCAGATGATTCTCAAATCTACATCTCAAGTCCTGAACTCTCTCCTTCTCATCATTTCCTCCTCTAGCGCTTAGAACTGTACCTGGAACATAGTAAGTGCTTAACAAATACCATACTTATTATTACCTTCAAGACATCTCTACTTGGATGTTCTGCTGTCATCTCAAAATTAACATGTCCAAAACAGAACTCCTTATCTTCCCAACCAAACCCTGTCCTCCCACTGACTTTCCCATCACTGTAGATAGCACCACCATCCTTCCTGTCTCACAAGCCTGTACCCTAAGTGTTATCCTTGACTCCTCTCTTTCATTCAACCCACACAGTCAATCTATCACTAAATCCTGTCAGTTCAACCTTCATAACATTGCTAAAACCCATCTTTTTCCTCTTCCTCCAAACTGCTACCACATTAATCCAAGCACCTATCAGTTTTCAGTTTGCTGGAGTTTCTGACCTCATTTCACCATGGCCATAAACTTCTAAAAGTGTTCATTAAAAGCAATACTCACTATATCCAAAGACCAAGCGCTTAGTGTGCTTCCCGAGCACTTAGTAGAGTGCTCTGCACACAGTAAACACTCAATACGATTGAAGGAATTCAATATCTGTATATTCTTAATAGAGTTGGGGTAGTACAGGGAGTGTATGCAAAGATCCCAAAACTTCCATGCCTGAGGATCTTAACAATCAAAACAATGGCTAGAGGCAGCTAAAATGATGAAATTGGATGGGAAAGTAAAGGAAACCCTGGCCAGATTACATAAATTTGAGAATCATCAGCAACCAAGTGCTAGGTTGCTACTGCTCTGTGAAATATCCCAGATCAATGGTCCTTATTCTAAATCAGGATACTTCTACCAGAGCCTTGCAAAGGTTGGGCCTGTTCTGTAAATGCCACAGGTCACAAGTGTCTAATCGAGGTCAAGCCAACACAGAGCTATCAATGGAATTTACTGAGTGCTCACTCTGTGCAGAGCACTATACTAAATCCTTGGGAAAGTACAATGCAAAATGAGCTGGTAGACATGATCCCTGGACCTCAGGGAATTTACAAACTAGTGGGGATGACAGACATTAAAATAAAATATAGGTAGGGGAAGGGGATAGGAATATGTACATAAGTGGGGCTGGGGTGGTGGATGAGTATCAATATAGTCACAGAAAGCCCTCCCTCTTGGTAACCCACCCATTGTCAGACTAAGCACTACTAGGGAGAAGAGGACGGGCCAAAAGGATTCTTCCACTTTTTCTTTGTTTTGAATGCTTTCTTTATATTTTTTCCAAGGCGGTGAAGATTGGTTTCCTGACCTAAGAGACTAGATTATCTGGATTCTGAAAACTGTCCTGAGGCTATAACAACTGTGGTATTTGTAAAGCACTTACTTACTAAGTGCCGTGCGTGCACTCTATTACTCTCGGCCAGGTGCAGGGGCAGAGATGGGGAGTGCAAAGCCCGAGCTGGTTGTTTTCAGTCAGGCAAATTAAAAAAAAAAATCAATCGGATCATGTTAGTAATCCAGGACTGGATTCAAAGATCAGATTAGCAATGTGTACATTGGAGAACGGCTGAGGCGCGACGACCGCTTACCCGCTGTGAGCAGACAATAGGGCACGTGGTTTGCGCTGTGTAGATTCTGAGCAAAAAGGGAAAACCGTGCCTGAAAGCAGTTTTCCAGCTGAACATGCTTGTCTTGACAGTTGACAGCTAATTGAAGCTTTTCTTTCTATGGAGGCTAGGTAGTAAGCACTGGAATTCAAAAGTGGTTTTAAAAATCTTTGCATGTAATTTTAATTCTTAATATTAATTCCAGGAAAGCCAATAAAATTTACTTTCTCCCAGCAATACTGAATTTTAAAGACAACTTCCAGCTATTTTGCCATATCGACTTTTCCACGACTAGAACACCTAAGTACTACTGGTTTTTATTTGAAATTTTCATAGCGCTACCTTGCTTTTCAACCCAAGCCATATAATTATTTCTCCCAAGTGAACAATTCATCAATCATAATCTCATTAGACTGACTCAATCCGTTTATTTCATAGTAACATTCACTCTCTCTCATGACTCCACATAACCCTCTACTGTTTCCAGAACTTTCCATTTGCCCATAATGGACGTGCCCTGTCCACTTCTCTATGTACCTAGATCCAGATTCCGCAAACATGCAGTCTATCCCTATTGCACTTCACTCTTCCCCCTCATTCCTCTACAATCTCATTTCCATTACAATCACTTGATTAAAATAACTCTCACCTAAAAAATCTCTAATGACATCCTCGAGGCCAAGTTCAAAGGCCTGACTTCCCTTGCACCACAAAAATCCCTACTGCTTTGCTACTGTCCACCACCCCCCTCCTCAGCCTCATATTTCCAAACACTCATTTTCTTCTACTTTTCCTCATATCTCTTGGGCTACTCCTTCACTGTCTCTTTTAGGAGTTATTTTGCATTCCATTCATGCTAGATGTCCCCCAGTACTCCAATATATGGCTTCTACTCTACTCACTGCACAGTCTCTTCCATGAGAAGCAGCACAGCCCAGCAGTTACAGCACGGGTTTGGGAGTCAGAAGGACCTGGTTCTAAGCCCGACTCTGCCACTTGTCTGCTGTGTGATCTTGGGCAAGTCATTTGACTTCTCTGTGTCTCAGTTACCTCAACTATGAAATGGGGATTAAGACTGTGAGTCCCATAGGGCACATGGACTGTGTCCAACCCGATTAGCTTACATCTACGCCAGTGCTTAGTACAGTGCCTGGCACATAGTAAGCACTTAACAAGTACCATAAAAAGTGGGGGGCATGCTCAGCCAGTATATCCCCTTTCTGCATCGCCCATGCACTTTGATATTCACCACAGCCCCACAGAACTTATACTTACAGCCTTATACTCTACTATTTCCCCCATCTGTAAACATCTTAATGTCTCTCTCCTTCATAGACTGTAAGCACCTTTGTGGGCAGGGAGCATATCTACCAACCCTACTGTACTATACTTTCCAAAGCACCTATTACAGTGCTCTGCACACAGTTAAGTGCTCAGTAAATAGCACTGACTGATGATTTGAGCTCCAATCTTTAAGATGAATTTTAAATCTACTCTGCAATGACATAAGGCCAGCAGCCAAATCAACCAATCAATGGTATATACTGAATGCCCACAGTGCGCAGAGCATTGTACTAAGTCCTTAGGAGAGTACAATCCAATAGAGTTGGCAGACATGATCCTACCCATAAGAAGCTTACAGTATACAGGGGCAGAGAGATATTAAAATAAATTACAGATATGTACCTAAGTGCTGAAGGGGAGAGGGTGGGGTGAATATCAAGTGCTTAAAGTGCACAGGGAACACAGAAGAGAGAGGGAATAGGGGAGACGAGGGCTTCATCGGGGAAGATATCTTGGAGGAGATGGGGTTTTAATAAGGCTTTTCTCCTTGTGGGCAGGGAACATTGTCTGTCCGTCTCCCCCGAAGCCCGTCAAACGGCAGGGACTGTCTCTATCTGTTGCCGACTTGTTCATCCCAAGCGCTTAGTACAGTGCTCTGCACATAGTAAGCGCTCAATAAATACTATTGAATGAATAAATACTATTGAATGAGTGTCTGCTAACTCTGTTGTATTGTGCTCTCCCAAATGCTTAGTACAGTGCCCTGCACACAGTAAGCACTCAATAAATACCACTGATGACGAGGGCAGGAAAAGTGGCAGTCTGTTGCTGAATTGTACCTTCCAAGTGCTTAGTACAGTGCTCTGCATACAGTAAGCACTCAATAAATACGACAATGAATGAATATGAAGGGGAAGGGAGTTCCAGGCCAGAGGGAGGAGGTGGACGATGGGTTGGCAGTGAGGCAGACAAGATGGAGTTAAAGTGAGCAGGATGACGTTAGAGGAACAAAGGTGCGGGCTGGGTTGAAGTAGAAGAGTAGTGAGGTGAGGTAGGAGGGGGCAAGGTGATTGTGAGTGCTTTAAAGCCGATGGTAATGCTTGATATGGAGGTGAAGAGGCAACCACTGGACTTTCTTGATGAATGAGGACACATGGACTGAACAATTTGTAGAAAAATGATCTAGACAGCAGAGTGAAGTAAACTAGAATGGGGAGGGAGGGAGCAGGAAGGTCAGCCAGGAGGCAGGTGCGGTAGTCAAGGCAGAATAGAATAAGTGCTTGGATCAGCATAGTAGCAGTTTGGATGGAAAGGAAAGGGCAGATTTTAGCGATGTTATGAAGGTAGAACTGACAGGATTTAGTAACAGAATGAAAATGTCAGTTGAATGAGAGCGATGCGTGGAAGATAATGTCATGGTTACAGGCTTGAGGAACAGGGTGAATAGTGGAGTTGTCTGAAGTGATGGGAAAGTCGGGGGAGGACAGGGTTTGGGTGGAAAGATGAGGAGTTCTGTTTTGGCCATGTTAAGTCTTGAGGTGTTGTCGAAGCAACCGAGTAGAGCTGTCCTGTGGAGGAGAGGGGTCGTTTCACTTCAAATATGAAGCACTACTGAGTATTACCTTCTCAATAAAACATGCTCCTCTGCCCAGCTTTTCTATCCCCACTGACAAACCAATCACCTCACCTTTTCCTCAGGGTCACCTTTGACGATGGTAGGCCCAGCCCTCTACAGTCTGCAAGGCTGCTGTGACCCAGTTACAATTAATGTTTAGAAAATTAAATTCCTAAACCCTTATGAAACTTCTGTTAAGAAATATTGCAATGCACTTTTAACAATTTCTAAAGATACTTTACCTTTTGATTTATATTACTGGCCCTCTAAAACATAGAGATTCTACACAGTTAAAAGCAAGAACATGATTGACTGGTCAACAGGATGGTCCAAGGAAATGGGTGAGGCTGCCCAAATCAGGGAAAATATTTTCATTTTTTTCCTTTTAGTTTTTTATAAATCTCTAAGACAGCATTTCCCTGTGCATCCCTTCTCTGAAGACTTCGCTCTCATTTTGTAATTTTTTTTTCCACAGATTCCTCTACTCATTTCATGATCCAAATTCCTTTCTGAAAACCTGGGTCTTACTTTCACTACTCTGGCCAGAAAGGAAGATCCAATGGTGGTCACTTTCAAATCCTCCTCTCCAAATTGTCCATATTCAGCCATCTATCATAAAGCTCTCCTTTTAGCTATTGAATTGTTATGCTGGTATTCAGTTTGAACCCAGCAAAGTTTACCTTACTTAAGCATTCCCTTCTACTCTCTTTGAAATATTTTGACTGATTTGAAAAGAGTGATTAAAGTCCATTTAAATACAGCATTAGATAATGATGTCTATTTAGAATAGCTAATGACAACTCCCTAGTGTGTGAACACAAGGTGTCTTTTTGCTAACTAAGCAGAGAGGAAAAAAAATGAGGTATACCCAGATCTCCTATAAAGGGGACTGCATTCTTACAAAACCCGAAAAAAAATCTTGTGGTGTTGTACCATATTTACATAAGCACACACATGCACACGAAAAGCCTAATTCAAAATATTTCATTAGTGGTGCATATTTATATTGCTATTTGACCAGGTAAATACACTATATTTAGCATTGCTTTTTCAAAATATTTTTTATTGTTGGTCAATTTATTTTGAACTAAGGAATGAATTCATGCATTTTATATTTCCCTATGGGAAATCAGACATCATTTAACACTCTTTTGCTTCACACTGTATTTTCATGGACCCAATGAAGAGGGCGGACTGAGGCCCAGCACTACTTCAAAATGAAATTACAGTGCTCTTAATGGTATCTAGCCCTTCTACCATGATGCAATTTTGACTGAGATTTGAGTGATAAGAAAGGAACAGCTGCCCTCTCCTCCCACCCCCACTCCCACCACCCTCACATAGGTTTCCCAACCTTACACGCACTCATTCAGCCACCCATGTGCCCACATACAGGCATCCCAAAACCACAGACAAAAATGCTCCCTGGAGCCAGTGTGGACCAAACCAGCAGACAGATCGAACACACACAGAGGAAGAGGTCCTTTGGATAATGGCAAACAGACAGACAGCTCTTTTGTCTGAAGCTTCTTCGTCCTGAAGAAGTTGAGCTCTTAAGGGTTTCCAGAGAAGCTGAACTCAGTAGCTATCAATCAATTAATGGTATTATTTGAGCGTTTCTTTACTGTGTGCAGAGTAGGACTTAGCGCTTGGGAAAGAGCAATACAATAAAGCTGATGGACCCCATCCCTGCCCTCAAGGAGCTGACAAACTAAGTGGACTAGACAACCCTGAGCTCTCATTTCAGTCCAAGATCTCCTTGGTAAATCCCGCTGCATCTCTATTCATTCCAGGGGGTCAGGGAAAGCAGTCAATAATAATAATAATAACGGTATTTGTTAAGCGGTTAATATGTTACTCATTCCAGGGGGTCAGGGAAAGCAGTCAATAATAGCGATAACAATAATGGTATTTGTTAAGCGCTTACTATGTGTCAAGCACTGTTCTAAGTGCTGGAGTAAATACAAGAAAATTAGGTTGGGCACAGTCCCTGTCCCACATGGGGCTCAGAGTTTTAATCCCCATTTTACAGATGAGGGAACTGAGGCCCAGAGAAGTGAAGTGACTTGCCCAAAGTCACACAGCAGACAAGTGGTGGATCTGGGATTAGAACCCAGGTCCTTCTGACTCCCAGGCCCGTGCTCTATCCACTAGGTCAAGCTACTTCCAAATAATCCAAAGCCCACAAGACTCTACCTCCCTTACCTCTAAGGATGAAGCAGGATCGGCTGACCTACGGCAGTTCTGTGATCCCACAGCCCTCTGTTGCTGACTGGATTGCTGTCTGCACAACTTCCAGGAGCTGATCTAATGCTCCTCTGTCCTCAGAGTGTGTGTGCACGTGTGTGTGTGTGTGTGTGTGTGTGTGTGTGTGTGTGTGTGTGTGTGTGTGTGCTGGGGGGTAGGGGAGGCAGAAACACGGAGAAGCAGACAGATGAATTCTTCCTTCCAGTCACATCGCCACCCCTTTGACCACCTCACTCAAGCATTTAATCTAAATTTATTTTCATATTTTAAACTATTGGACAGCTTGCACACCTGAAGAAAAAGAGATCATGTCTTCTAACTAGTTCAGTGCTACACAGCAGGCTCTCAAATATTGTAGTGACATTATGACACTGGCCAGGCATTTTCAATATTAATAACAACAGTGGTATTTATTAAATGCTTACTCTGTATCAAGCACTGTACTAAGCGTTGGGGGAGATACAAAATAATCATGCTGGATACAGTCCCTGTCCCACATGGGGTTCACAGCCCAAGTAGGAGGGAGAACAAGTATTGAATCCCCATTTTATGGATGAAGAAACAGAAACAGAGAAGTTAAGTGACTTGCCCAAACTGGGATTTAGAACCCAGGTCCTCCGACTCCCAAGCCTATCTTTCCACTAGGCCATGCTGCCGCTAAGGTTAAACTTACTAGTTTCCTCATCTGTAAAACAGAGGTATCCCCTATCCCTACTTGAACTTATCAATGGGAGGATGAGCTCATATCTTCAGATGATTTGAACACTTTTGAAAAAAAGGTTGTCTACAAGGTGCAGTACGTATGGTTATTCCAATTTAGAAACAGTGAAACTGTACTGAATGGAGGTTAAGTGGCCATCAGGAGACTGTAAGCCCGTCAAACGGCAGGGACTGTCTCTATCTGTTGCCGCCTTGTTCATTCCAAGCGCTGAGTACAGTGCTCTGCACATAGTAAGCGCTCAATAAATACTATTGAATGAATGAATGAACTCATTACTTCAGACTCCTAAGGCAGGGGGTACTCTAGGGTGAGGGAGGGCCCGAAGCAGGGTTCAAGTCGTGCAAGATGTGCAGGTGCACGAGGGAGAAGAAGGGATCTCATGGTTAATCTATTTACTGAGAGCTCACTGTGTGCAGAGAGCAGTGTACCACGCGCTTGGAAGAGTACATTCCCTGTCCACAAGAAGCTTCCAGTCTAGAGGACCGGAGAGTAGGAACGTCAGCCATGTCAAGGCAAAATGGTGCCTGTGGAAAAGAGGTTCTGGGGTTTGGGGCTGGGCAGACCCTTAACCGGCTCACCTTCATTGCTGGTGCTATTAGTACTGTTGGAAGTTCATCAGTGCCTCAGTCCCAACCATTTCTAAACTGGCAACAGCTACCCAGCAGGGGAGAAAGATGGAGTGGCACCACCGGCACGGGCAGCTTGGTCAGGCAAGCTCTGCAAAAGCCTCCCCCACCCTCCTTCCTCTGGCCCTGCAGCAAGGGTTTGGGGTAGCTCACTAGGCCACTCATTCGTTTGGGCTAGTGGATTTTCTCTTTCCCCGCCAGACTTTGTGAGAAAGATACCAAATACTGAGTCGTCACTGGTAGCTAAGTGACACTTGGTTGGTGGAAAGGATCTTGATCCAACACGTCTGGGAAAAAAGAACCAGGGACACAAACATCCTAAGGGCATGTAAAACCTGGAAAGCAGTAACAAGCCAAGAGAGACATGAGCCTCACAGTGGACAGCAAATGAGATATGGGTTTTCAATTCGATAGGGCAACAAAAAGGCCAGTGCTATTTCGGGCCGGACTGAAGGGGCAACATGTCACTAAGCTGGGACAGTTAGTGCTTTGGACCAGAACTCTGGGACTGCTGCTTCTTCAAGAAGGGTGTAGACCAAATGAGACCAGAGTAACCACTGATTCAGAAAGGGAGAGAAACCTGTTTTTGAAGAAATAGTAAATGGGGTAAATAGGACAGTTCATCTCTAAGTGACGACTAAATGATTGGAATGGGGGTTGGGTGGTTGGGGGAGAGAGCAAAACTGAGAGTCAATCTTAAAGGGAGGTACAGGGAAATACAACTACGAACAATATGGGGGCATTTGGGGAAAACTTTAAAATAGGTATTTTGAAACACTTCCTGACTGCAAATCTATTCAGTAACTGTACTGAAAATCTCCAAGGGGAGATGTGGAAGCCCCCTCTTTTAGTACATGGAGAACAGACTGTATGTAATAAGTGCAATCCTAAAAAAAAATTCTGAAAACAGCATTCCAATCACTATTTCTCTCGTGGGCCTTGTCTTCAGAGTTTAAAACTGCTAAAGGATGCATCTAAAATTTGAGATACAGTATTACAATCACAAATAACACAATCTTCCAAGTGACTATTGCATTTGCAGTAGTATCAAAGGGGATAAAAATGAACTCATAAAAGATTAATGCCTGTACTTTATCGTTTAACCATGGGTTTTGTAAAACCATTTTTAATCAAGATTTTACAGTTTTATAAATTTCTCTATGCAAGGCAAAAATTATCCAATTTTTAAAGTTTAAGAAAATCCAAGAAGAATGTTTATCACCTAAATTCTTGACATTTGTCTACTAACCTAATTCACTTTAATATAGCTTTAGAGTACAGTTCACTTACTAACTACACATAAACACCCTATTCTGACAATTCACTTTCTTTTTAGAGATCTCAAATTCATAATTGTAAGCATTTCCTTTTTATTTAGTTTCAACTTTTGTTTTGCATTTGCTACCTTTTTTATAAAATTAAATATTTCACATCATTCTAAGTGATTTTATTTTTAGATAGTTTCTGATGTACTTGGATTTGAATTCTAAAAATCTGACATAAAATTTTCAAAGTTTTTTGCTAGCTGACCACTTTGATAGAAAGAGCATGGACCTGGGAGTCAGAAGGTCAGGATTCTAATCCCAGCTCCACCACTTACTGGCTGTGTGATCTTAGGCAAATCATTTAACTTCTCTGCACCTCAGTTCCCTCATCTCTACAACGGGGATTACATACCTGTTCTTCCACCCCATTAGACTGTGAGCCTCATGTGGGAAAGGGACTGAGCCTAATCCGACTGTACGGTACCCACTCCACTGCTCAGTATAGTACCTGGCACATAGTAAGCGCTTAAATACCACAACTATTATTATCATTATTAGATGCTAAAAGTATGTTTCATTCCGTTGCTAAAGTGTTTCCTTGGCTACAGAGATTTAAAAACTAAAATTACCAAAGAAAATGTTAGGTAAGATGCTTAACTCCATCAATACAAATCAAGAACCTTAACGGTCCCTCTCCCATCTTCAGCCAATGTAACAGTTTGAGACTGAGATCACTAATAGTTTTTCCAGGATGGGACCATCCAGCTGACTGTAAGCTCGTTGTGGGCAGGGAATGTGTTATATTGTTGTTGGTACTCTCCCAAGCGCTTAGTTCAGTGCCCCAGTAAGGGCTCAATAAATACCACTGATTGATTGATTGACGGACTGTCAGGGAGCCATAGAGAGCGAGTCAAGCGACCACTGGCTTACTGTTAACACCCCTTTGGGCCCAAAGGCCTGGATCGGTCTATAACTCTTCCCATTCCAGCACCACTGAGCTTAGAGAAGAGCAATCTGAAGCTCAGAGGGAGGCCCCCCGGCCTCCCCAAAAATCAAGCTAGCCTTAACAGTGTCTTAAGAACAGATTCAGGACTTAGGAGGATTCCCCAGGGTCCCTGCTTACTGGTGCAGATCCCCCCCAACCAGCAGAGGGCACAGTAGGACCAGAACCAGCCTAGAATCAGCCAGACTGAGATTCGGCCCAAAAGGGATCTTGTTTAGATCCTAAACGAATAAACTGCGTTGATAACTTCAGCTCAATGTACACAGCTCCTAGTCCAGAAACCCTTTCATACACTTACCCCTTCAATCTTTCTCTGTGACAAGAATCCCATTAACTATTATTATTATCATGGCATTTGTTAAGCGCTTATTATGTGCCGGGCACTATACTAAGCGCTGGCGTGGATAAAAGCAAATCGAGTTGGCCACAGTACCTGTCCTGCACAGGGCTTACAGTCTTCATCCCCATTTTACAGATGAGGTAAATGAGGCAGAGAGAAGTGAACTGGCTTGCCCAAGGTCACATGGCAGACAAGTGGCGGAGTCAGGATTAGAACCCATGACCTTCTGATTCCCAAGCCCGGGCTCTATCCATTACGCCATGCTGCAGGGTAAAGTTAGTCACCCATCAAAAACTCAGGGCATTATTAGTTTTAGAGAGCAAGTCCATCATTCTAAAAATAGAACCAACAGTAACAGTAATACTTACGAATATATGTTGATTCTTTTGCACAGTTGTTTTGCTTTCTCTAGTTGTAAATATCTTTAAGTCCATCTCCCCCTAAGCTTCCTGAGAGCAGGGAATGTGTCACTTCTCTAGGTTGCACTTTCCCAAGCATTTAGTACAGTGCATTGCATGCAATGGGCAATAAATGCTATCACCACTATACATGCATAATTTTAAATATAATGATTACTGTGGAATTTGTTGAGCGCTTACTCCGTGCCAAGCACTGGCGTATAAACTAGATCATTGGGTTGGATGTCGGCCGTTCCCCCATGGGGAGCATGGCCTAGTAGAACGAGCATGGAGCTGGGAGTCCGAGGTTGCAGGTCCTAATCCCGGCTCTGCCACAAGCCTGCTGTGTGACCTTGGGCAAGTCACTTAACTTCTCTGTGCCTCAGTTACCTCATCTGTAAAATGGGTATCAAGATTGTGAGCCCCATGAGGGACATGGACTATGTCCACCCTGATTACCTTGTATCCACCCCAGCACTTAGAACGGTGCTTGGCAAATAGTAATTGCTTAATAAATACCACAATTACAATTATTATTATTAAATAGGAGGGAGAAGAGGTAATGAATCCCCATTTTACATAAGAGGAAACAGTCACAGAGAAGTCAACAGACTTGCCCAAAGTCACAGAGCAAGCAAGTGGCAGATCCAGATTTAGAACCCAGGTCCTCCGACTCCCAGGCCCGTGCTTTTTGCATTGGGCCATGCTGTTTGTCTAACAAAATGACAAAGGTGTGAGTTTGGCCATTCTTGTCACTTTCAGAATATAAACTCTTTGAAAACAGTTACGGTTTCAGAATACTTTGTTCTGCTCTACAGTATTAATATTGATGATGGGAAAGATTGGAAAATACAGCTCCCTCTGATTCTTCTGAAAATATCAATTTGATGAAAGCCCCATTACTATTGGAACTAGACGCAGTCAGCCTACAATCTGACCTACCAGTTTCTTGCCAAAAGATTTACTAGTCATTTACCATTATTTCCTAGTTGGACCAGTACTTTAGGCTCGAGAGACTTTATTTCCTAGTGATTAACAGAATATATTCCAGTAAATTACATGTTCCATTTATTATTATTAAAAGGTGATGCATGGGCTCCCTCACCCTTCCAAAACACCCCACAACTAGGGCCTTTCTTTTCCATACCCCCACAGAGGGCTTCAACAAAACAAATGAGAAATCTGTTTTGCTGAAAAATAAGAGCTGAGACTGAGCAAATCAAGGGCTTTTAAACCAGTCTAAATTAAATGTAAACAGAATCTAACAAATAGTACTAAGAAAGGAAAGGAAACCATGCCATATTTTCAGACATAATGGCCCCGACTAATACCGCTAATCTTTGTTCTCATTTTTGCTTCGTGGTGGGACTATTATTGATTCTCAGTATTTGGCCGGATTTCACAGAAACCTCTTTCCACTGAATAGGTGTATTATTAGTATGAAATTATATATGCTTTTTGGACATTTACGTTCGATACAGGAACACAGCTGGCTTCCCATCCACTGTGTCTAGGTCTAATAGTTGAGCCATTTTGCCTCCATAGGTTTATTGTTTACGTACCATATTACTGAATTAGAGTGTTGTTGCCACCGGAAGAAAGCTTATGGCTTTATCTGAATCCGCTGAGGAAAATGGGTGATATAATGAAAAGGGCCCAATTATTTTTCCGAAATGGCAAACCTCCGTATATTTATTTTTCCCTTACGTCAAATCGTGTTCATTAGCTGACGCAGGATCAAGGGATTCAAGCAAGAACGAAGAATGCAGAGATTTGTGGACCATCACCGGGCCTCAGAGGTCCTTAACACCCCCATCGTGGCTTCCGGCAGGGATGGGAGGTGGGTAGAGGAGAAAATAACTGCTGCCTTTCCCGAACGATAAGGAAGTTGTGGCGGTTTTAACCTAGGACAGTTCTGACTGAAGCAGAGAGGAGGCTGAGGACTCTCCCTTCCCAGGAGGGAACAACCCACAATAACTAGATAAAAATATTTTAGGAAAGTTGGGTAACGGAGAGATAACCTTTCTTTCTATGGAACAAAAATATTTCTAGGTGCCTTTTTTCAATGGTGACCCCCCTGAGGGTCAGGGGCTGTGTCCAATTCCCCCCTGTGCTCTTCTCCCTCTACTCCCTCTGCCATCCCCCCTTTACCTCTCCGCAGCTAAACCCTCATTTTCCCCTTTTCCCTCTGCTCCTCCACCTCTCCCTTCCCATCCCCACAGCACTGTACTCGTCCGCTCAACTGTATATATTTTCGTTACCCTATTTATTTTGTTAATGAATTGTACATCGCCTCGATTCTATTTAGTTGCCATTGTTTTTACGAGATGTTCTTCCTCTTGATGCTGTTTAGTGCCATTGTTCTCGTCTGTCCGTCTCCCCCGATTAGACTGTAAGCCCGTCAAACGGCAGGGACTGTCTCTATCTGTTGCCGACTTGTTCATCCCAAGCGCTTAGTACAGTGCTCTGCACATAGTAAGCGCTCAACAAATACTATTGAATGAATGAATGAGTGTTCTGCTTACGGAAGGTGCTTAGTAAGTAGTATCTGCTACTACTATTGCTAATTATAGTAATTATGGCATCTGTTAAGTGCTGTGTCAGGCATTGTACTAAGCGCTGGGGTGGATACAAGCAAATTGGGTTGGCCACAGTCCCTTGTCCCATGTAGGGCTCACGGTCTCAATCCCCATTTTACAGATGAGGTAACCGAGGCCTGGAGAAGTGAAGCGACTTGCCTCAGGTCCCACAGCAGACAAGTGGTGGAGCCGGGAATAGAACCCATGACCTTCTGACTCCCAGGCCTGTACTCTATCCACTACGCCACGAAGCAATGAGAGATTAAAAAGAAAGTGCCGAGTGCAGCTCATGGAGAACAACGGAAGCAGTAACCCATGAAAGAGAGCAGTAACAGTGATGGACAGGAGAGGAGAGCTACACTAGATGCCAGGTCTCTGGTTCCGGGGCTGCTCTCTGTCCAACACTGCAATCTCCACCATGGCTGAAAGCACCGACCAGCAGGCCGGTGGGGGTGGGGGTCACGCTGGAACACCGTCCTGATCATTTTCCAGTAGAGCCATAGTCTGGGGGGACAAAATATTTGTGCTTTTCTACATCACTAATGAACTCTGGGTTGAATTAATGACAGCCTGGACTGAGAGTATGCTATCTGGACCCCTAAACCATGCCAATTAAACCCAAAATACAGAGCGAATGAAGTCTGAACGTCGGCGACAACAGAGCCATCTTCCAAAGTTCTATCAATGCCATACGTGCTTGAGCAGCAGAGTGACTGATTGCTTGTGGAACTCGGGCAATAGCTCTTTGGTGATTGGGGAGAGGCTAGAAATCATCTCCTAAGAGGCAAACCGACAATTCTTGACAAACCCCATGCTGAGGAAAATTCACATTCTGATCCGTTGTCCGATAGCACGTACACGTGTGCAACCGTTTCTTCTAGCACAGAGTCGTTTCCGGACAGACACCTCGTCAGGAGAACGATCCCAATTCTGCTGGTGAGTATTCTGCAAAATGCAGAGCAATAACACGGGTTCCAAGTAGACAAGAGGGAGCCAAGTAACACCACTACACCCCAAAAATCACAAAAGACCCCAAAGGGTCCGTATCAATCGATGGTATTTATTGAGCACTCACTCCGTGCAGAGCCCTGCACTAAGTGCTTGGGAGAGTACAACACGATCCCTACCCACAGCAAGCTTACCATCTGTATGTTTGAATGTTTCTAAAAGACTCTTTGGTTTAGGGACCACTTGGTTAAGTTTTTAATATAGTCTCAACTCTATTAAGATTCCAGTTACTCCAATGGGATACACCCCCTCTACCCAGGAATCAAAGGGACAAAACCCACCGGACACCCTCTGCAGGAAGACCGCTGCACTAGCCGTCGGGGAAGAGAAGGAAGCTACGTGAGGTAGAAGACCGAGGCAAGAAAAGACATCCACAGTAGTCCCCCCACCCCCAACCCCGTCTGATGCTAACCCATGTTAAAATTTAACTTGGCATTGGGGAGCTAATAGGAAATAAGGGTTTGGGTTCAAGCCCCAACCATCAGAGTCCCAAAGCATTCATGAAAATGTATGTAAATTCAAATCCCTATATTGAGATCTGACGCCTCTGTCCCTCACCATCTCTATGGGTGTCCATTCATCTAGTGTGGGTAGCCAGCCATCCCCAGCTCAGAGCTCCACAGGGGGGATTCAGAGACTCTATTTCAATCTGGTTTAGCTTCTCCCTTGCCCTCCCTTCCCCTGCCCTGTTCTGCCAGTTTAATTATTTTCCCTTTGTTAATCAAGAGGATTAAATCTAGCCAAAGGTGCCTCAGTAGGAGTTTGAAGCACCAGGCTTCTCCACCCCTCAGCCTCTCCCCTCCCCCTCCCCCTCATATTTCCCTGACTCCTGCTGGCAGGAGGGTTGAGCTTAAATATTCTTCAGGTAGCAAATGGCCTGAAAACAATAGAAAAGTGTTTCCCCCACCAACCCACTGGCAAGGGTGGGGAGAAACCATTTTCCTTTAACACAACAGTCCCAGCCATGGGCAATCTTTGCAATCTCTGAGACTTAGAAGTATTTCGGGGAGATTTACACTCTGGATGAGGGAGGTGGACAGAAACCAAAAATATTCCTCCCTCCCTAACCCGCAGAGGTTTCTTGAGGAATTAAATTAACCAAAGCAAACAAGGCTTTTCATTTGCAGCATGCTTTCCATTCACGTGGGAATCCTCCTCAACATCTGAGAAACTTTTGTGTGTACTGCTCAATCAATCAATGGTATTTACTGAGCGCTTAAGGCAGAGCACTGTACTAAATGCCTGGGAGAGTGCAATTCAACAGAGCGGGCAGACTCGTTCCCTCCCCACAAGGAGAGCTTATAGTCTAGTTACAAAGTAAATCGTGCTGGGATTGTGGCTAGTTTTTGCAAGGGACTACTGTAAATATGAACAATAGAAACATCTAAAGGGGGATGCAGAAAGTGTGAGTTGGGTGCAGAAGATCTGATTATCTTGGTTCTATACCCCAGTGCTTATCACAATGCTTGGTACTTAGTGAGCACAAATAAGCATACCTAACCATGTACAAAAGCAACTAGCTGCAGAGAGATGAGCACAAATCCTAGAAGGGTTGCTGGAGCAACTGGGGAGAGAGAAGAGTTTCAAGGTGACAGTCTGGGAAAGGTGAATCAAGAGCAGAATTTGGATGGAGGGGGACACTGGGGTTTTTTTGTTTGTCTTTTTAAAATAGCATTTGTTAAACACTTACTATGTGCCAGGCATTGTACTAAGCCCTGGGGTAGATACAAGTTAATCAAGTTGGACACAGTCCATATCCCACATGGGCTCACGGTCTTAATCCCCATTTTACAGATGAGATAACTGAGGCACAGCGATGTTAAGTGACTTGCCCAACGTCACACAACAGATAAGTGGCGGAGCTAGGATTAGAACCCAGATCCTTCTGACTTCCAGGCCCATCCTCTATCCACTAAGCTGCTAGGATGCCAGGAAAGAGAGGGGGTCCAGTCAAGTGAAGTGACATGTACAGCCAATCAATGGTATTTATTGAGCACTTACTGTGTGTACAGCACTGTACTAAGCACTTGGGAGAGTACCTGCCCACAAGGAGCTTAAAGCTTAGAGAGGAGGTGGAACCTGGAAGGCAGAAAGTGTGAGTTGTGGGCAGAAGAGGGGGGCAAAAGTTTGCTTATCAGGAGCAGAAAACATGAGAAAGGTACAAAAAAAGAGATAAAGGCAGTTAGGTAAGGGATGAACAATTAATAAGCAGTGGGCCTCCAGAATCGGGAATTAATTTGATTGGAGAGACTTCTGAGAAGGAGAAATGGCTCGGTCAAAAATGCTTGAGGAGGTTTAGGTGCACACTCACTGAGCATGTGCAACTCAAGAAGCACTCCATAAATAGCAGGAGAGGCAAACACAAAACTCCTTTCTCTTTTCAGTTTTTGTACAGTTGTGGCTTCCCTTTCTCCCCTGCAGTCACTCACTCAAGAGGTCTGGTAAGCTCCTTGTAGGCAGGGAGCATGTCTACCAACTCTGTTATATTGTATTCTCCCAAGCACTTAGTCCAGTGCTCAATAAAGTCCATTGATGGACTGAGGTTAATACCGCTATATCACCAATCCAAGTGCACATCTGTCTCATTCATTCCAGCGAGCTTGCAGATTTGGGCTGCACAAATGGAAAGAAAAGACTCTACAGACACCTTCGGATCAACTGGCTACTACTGATCCCTACCTGGCATGGTACCATGGGAAAAAAATTTGAGAGATGGGAAACTGATGAACGAAGGGTGAATAAGCATTACACTTAAACCCTCGCACTCTCCCCAAAGTTGTCACCAACTGGACCGGACAAATGTGAGCTACCCTGGCTTGTCCTCACATAAAACGTCACACGGGCAGGCTTAAAGAGGTTCAATAATTTGGATTTTGCACTATTTTGTTTTGTTAATCAGAGGCCCTCAAAATATTCAGTGACAGGACAGCTTCGGGAGCAAAAATTCCTGCAGACCACCTCTGATCAGGATCTTCTGGACTGCCTCCACTCGGAGGGTGGGGTCCCCCCTCTGATCTCAAAGATGCTAGGTCCCAGCCACACCATTTTTAGAGCGAGTGGCGCCAGCAACCCCATTCTAAAAATAGTCCTGCAAGCATCCTAGAGGGCACACGAACAGTCAGGGAAGAGGCTGGAGTCTGGCATGATTGAGAGGAGAGGGAGGGAGAAAGGGAGAGAGAGGAAGAGAGAGAAAGAGAGAAAGGGAGAAACACCACCCCTTCTAGAGGAAAGGAAACCAGAAGAGGCTGCTCCCCTCCTCCCACCCCAGAAAAGGAGAAAGTAAGAGGGGGACCCCTCCCCCTGGAGAGCAAAGTCTCTGGGAGAGGAGGTGCTGACGGCAGTGTGGCCATGAACTTCCTGTGGCTCCCTTGTAGCTCTCACTGAGAAGCACTTAAATTAGCATTTTATGAACAAATATTTACTTTAATAACACCAAATAGTTCTGCAAATTCCACATTCTCCCTGCACTACTACACAATGCACCCAGTTAGTGCTTTTTTTTAAAAGTCTTAACTGGGAGCGTGAAATACCCATCAACATCTATTCGGCATATACATTTTCTTTTTTTCTTTTTCAGAAAGAACACCAGACCATACTGTACATTAAGCCCGATGCTCGAGTCACCAGGAATATCATTATTTTGGTAGGCACTAGATTTGCATTTAATTTCATATGCCAGAAATGGGAGAAACTCTGGAAGTCAATGTTCCTCAATAATATAACCAACAAAACTTGAGATGACAAACTACTCTTATAGAAAAAAGTAGTTGTAAAAGATCTTGTTTCTTGGGGACTTCAAATCTGAATTCACTTATATTTTACACCACCTGCACCTCTCCAGGAGAGATTAATAAACAAGATTCCACTACTGACATGGCCCCAGTTCATTTTCTGTCGTAAATTTTAGAATGTTGTTGATTTTTTAATGGAGTCTCCCTCTTGAGTTTTCCTTCTGTCATCTTTCTCTCTCAGAAAAAGTTCACTCGATCATCGAAATACTCTCTCTGAAGATGGTTCAGAAAGCACGATTAATTCTGGTTATCTGTTAAGCACTGACTCTGTGCCAAGCACTGTACTAAGCACTGAGGCAGAAGTTGTTTGTCCCTGGAACAGAGCTGGATCGGTTTGCCTTCTCTTAAGCAACTGCAAATGTTACCTATATTATCACCGTCTACATATTCAACATGATGATGGCTATGAACCCAAAAGCAGATTTCTAGAAATATAACTAACAGCCACACTCTTCTTCCTTTCCTTCCCAAAATATAATTGTGCAAACTGTAATAATTGTCAGGTGTTTGATCTTTTATTATAAAAACAGTTATGTGCTTACCGAACTGCGGTTTACAGTAGTCTTGCTTTCACTAATTTGAGATTCTTGATATTCACCAAAGCCTAGCATCATTATGTAAACAGAACGGTATCACTAGGCTACTTGGTTCTCCTTTTGAAAAATGTGTTGGCCAATTACAGTATCTATTGCAAGCCTCGGTGTGGAAAAAGCAGATAAGTCTGCAGCACTATCAATTCAGGCATCTCGGGAAAGAGGCACAGCCAAGGGTGATTAAATTTTATAACAAGAAAGTAACTGCTGATTCTGTGTGTTTTGCCATAAGAAATCACATTGGAAGCCATTAATTTGACTGAACAGCTGTTCTCATTCAATAAATTACATCACAATGTACTGCACTGAAAATCATTCACTTATTATACAATGATTTCTAGCGCTGTTTGCCATGAAAAATTTTTCGAGGGTAAGCAGGAAGTTTACCTGCCTTTCAAATATGTGCCTTCCAAAGTCCCCATGCAGAAAACCTATCTAAGGGCCTACGCATAGCCATCACTCACTACAAGATACTACAAAGTACTTGAGGCAATGAGAAGGTGTACGTAAGGCTTTCCTTAATTTCGTCAGAGGAAAAGCAAATTTATCATTTGCTTGAGAGAGAGAGAGAGAGAGAAAGAGAGAAAGAGGGGAAGGGAGAGGGGGAGGAGAGAGAATGAGAATATTTGGGTGGAGGGATGGGCCAAGGATCAGGAACACAAAAACCTCAATGTAGACAATAAGGTACAAGGAATAAGGCATTTTGTCTTTGGAAAAGCATGGGTTATTTACACAACTGTTTCTTCACTGGGCTGAAACTGGATGAGTTGACCCATAAACACAGACATCAACTTCCACTACACAAAAAGTGAAATTAAACAAGGTAAAAAATAATTTTAACATTACCTGTAACAATGGCTTGTTATGAAGGACTAATGAGATTAGCCCCTACGCATCTTTTAAAAAGTTTATCCAACATCTAATCAAAATAGTCCAGCGTGCAAACACCCCTTCATCACCTTTAAATTCTCTATTTGTTCCAACTTATCCAGCAAGGATCCATTTAAGAAGTCTCTTCGCCCTCCCCCCCAAAAAATGTTGCCCTTTTTTAGCCTTTTATTCTACTAAGAGTTGCCGCCACATTAACTCCAGAGTTCTTACTAATTTCTAAATCCAAAAAAATCATCCTATGGGGAATATTCAAATATATCTTCAACTCAGCTGGGTTAATGAATGGGACTGCTCAAATTCAGAATCCTTGTGAAACATAAAAATTCTATTTTAAATTAATCTTGAAACACACAAAATTTAAGCTCATAATGATGCTCACCCAAGAGAAGAATATCACACTGTGGTGAATGTTTGACTCCTAATACTCTCCGAAGACCCAGGAAAAAAAGCATTTGGTTGGAGTGACAATAAAAGGAAACAGGCTACTACTTATGGTGGCTTTTTGTTGATCCTTCCGACTGATCCACCTTCATGAGTAAGCAGGAATGCAATGCAGAACAAAGAAATGGAAGAAACATTTGATAGGCCCCTTCAGATACAAAAGAGAAAGGGGTACTGTCCACAGAACCCAGATGAGCTATGAGGCTAGAAACTTCAAAAGCAGAAATCGAAGCAGTGTGGCCCAGTGGATAATAATAATAATGATGATGAAGGTACTTGTTTAGAGCTTACTATATGTCAAGCACTGTTCTAAGCACTGGGGTAGATACAAGGTAATCACGTTGTCCCATGTGGGGCTCACAGTCTTAATCTCCATTTTACAGATGAGATAACTGAGGCACAGAGAAGTTAAGCGACTTGCCCAAAGTCACACAGCTGACAAGTGGCAGATCCGGGATTAGAACCTATGACCTCTGACTCCCAAGCCCATGCTCTTTCCATTAAGCCATGCTGCTTCTCTAAAGCAGATGAAGGACCTGGGTTCTAATCCCCACTCCGCCACTGGTCTGCTATGTGTCCTTGGACAAGTCGCTTCACTTCTCTGTGCCTCAGTTACCTTATATGGAAAATGGGGATTAAGGCTGTGAGCCCCATGTGGGACACAGACTGTGTCCAACCTGATTAGCTTGTATCTACCCCAGCACTTGGTACAGTGCCTGGCACATAGAGCTTAACAAATGCAATAAAAAATAAATAAAATACACTCAACTCCCCTGGTTGGTCTTGCACTGGTTTTCTCCAGATGAGATTCCAGAAACAAAGATCTGGAGTCATTAACCCCTCTGCAGGCAGCGGGTAGCTCTCTCCTCAGGGATCCAGGTTTTGGAAAAGCTTTGCTCTTCCATCTCTGGGCCCTTCCCGTGGGTCTACTTGTTTTGTTTTGTTGTCTGTCTCCCCACTTCTGGACTGTGAACCCACTGTTGGATAGGGATTGTCTCTGTTGCCAAATTGTACTTTCCAAGCGATTAGTACAGTGCTCTGCACACAGTAAGTGCTCAACAAATACGATTGAATGAATGAATGAACCAAAGGGATCTATTGAACATCTATCATGCAGAGCACCATACGAAGTGCTTGGGAAAGTACAAAAGCGAAAGCCATTCCATGCCCCCAAAGAACTTAAAAAAAATCTAATAGGTGACACAGGAAGACACAAATCATTTACTAATCATGGAAGCAGAAGAGAGATGGACAAGTGGTAATAGCAAGAGTATAGTAAGGTGAGATATGAAGTGAATGAGTGATGTGTATAGACCAAGATACACCACCAATCTATAAATTGTTGGGTACATAAATGCTCAGGGTGAGTGGAAATACCTAAGGGACTTATTGAGAGGGATGGAACTTGGGGTGGTGGGAATTAATCACTCAGGGGAAGCTTCCTGGAGAAGGCGGAATTTCAAGAGGATAGCCAAGATGGGGAGAGTTGTGGTATGGGAAGGTAGTACTAAGCAGAGGATCAGCATGAGATTCAAGAAGAATCGAGAGCAAGGTGTAGTTAGAAGGTGAGCTTGGGAGGAGCAAAAAGGGCCACTACGTAAGAGATAGATAGGTGGTGGAAAGCCTGGAAACCAATAGTAGAGTTTCTGCTTGTTGTACGGGAAGTGAAAGAAGGGAGAAATGTGTGCTAAATAATATCGAAGGCAGGTGATCTGGGCAGCCGCATGCAGTACAGGCTGAAGGAGAGAGAGGCTGGAGGCTGGGAGACCGATAACGATGCAGTAGTCCGGTCATGCAATGACAAGAGTTTGGACCAAGTTGGAGCCATCTGCATGAAGAAAAAGGAGCAGATCTAGGAGAACTGGCAAAATTGAACACTAGATTGAATGTGAGAGTTAAAAGAGAAGAGTGGAAGACAAAACTGCCAACTTCTGGGGCAGAGAGGATGGTAGTATTAGTCATTAGGCTAAGCTCTACATCATTCGATCGTATTCACTGAGCGTTCACTGGGTGCAGAACACTGTTCTAAGTGCTTGAGAGAGTACAATACATTAGTATTGTACATAAGTGCTGTGGGGCTGAGGGTGGAGGAGGGGGAAGTGAATAAAGGGAGCAAATTAGGGCAATGCAAAAGGGAGTGGGAAAAGAGGAAATGAGGGTTTTGTGAGGGAAGGTCTCTTGGAGGAGATGGCCTTCAATAAGGCTTTGAAGGTGGGGAGAGTTATTGCCTGTCGGATGCAAAGAGGACGTTCCAACCCAGAGGCAGGACGTGGGCGAAAGGTTGGCGGCAAGATAGACGAGATCGAGGTACGGTGTGTAGATTGGTATTAGAGGAGTGAATTGTGTGGGCTGGGTTGTAATAGGAGGGCAGCGAGGTGAGGTAGGAGGGGGCAAGGTGATTGAATGCTTTAAAGCTGATGGTAAGGAGTTCAGCCCTGTCGCAGAACCAATTACCATACCGTAAAAGCGAGTTTTCACTCAATCAATTGTGTATTATATTCAAGTGTGAAAATGATCAAACACCACACCCAGAATATGACCAATCATTTAGGATTGGGAGCTCTTTTTTAAAAAAAGCCTTTCTAGGTCACTAGGATTAGCATTAGTGTTTATTTCCTCAAATGTAGATAAAGATGTACTTGCCCTCCCACATTTTTTGTGGTTCCGGTGCTAAAGATAGCTGCAAACAGCGTAACAGAGATTTCAGGAGCCACAACCAAACAAGAGATGGATAGAGATAACGGTGGGAAAGAGGGCTGTACTCCTCTCTTCCTTCTCCTCTCCTAAGCAATTTGGTCACAGAAGTGGGGATAGAAGACTGGAGAGCCACAACAAACCTATCAGGCATTCAGGTCGTGGATAAAGCATGCAAGAGATTGTCTCTCAAAGACACGGTAATGGATGATGTCTCACCAACGGCAATGTCATCTTCAAACCAAAGAACAACTCTATTACAGTTGCTGCTCTTGGCTCGAGCGGTTCTGGACCCCAACTGAATCCAGGAACTGCAGAGCAGCAATGCCCTGTGAGAGGATGGGGAAATAATGCAAAGAGGGAGAAAAGGGGAGGGGGCTAGTACCAAACCCCAGAATTGGCCCAAACCCCTCAAGACCACTGCCAATGAGATCACTGCTCAACCCCCAGGAAAGCCCTGTTCAGACTCATCCTGCCCAGAACACAGCATTTGGAAATCTAGGAAACTGAACATTGTTGGGATAGTTCCTCGTCCATCACTGATACTGACCTGCCCAGGAAAATATTTTCCTAGTAGTAATAGCATTTATTGAACTCCTACTTAAGGTACTAGGCGCTAGGCAAGTATAAAGAAACAACATGCACCCTGTCCACAAAGAGCTTACAGTCAACCGGGGAAGACATACAAAAATATTTACAACTAAAGTGGTCAAAATAAATGAGACATATACACATTTTGGGTGCTCAGTATACATATGCCTCTCCCACGGGTGAGTGAGCTCCTTGTGGGCGGGCAACATGTCTTGTGATTCTGTTGTACTTTCCCCAAGTGCTCAGTACAGTGCATTATGCTTGACGGTAACGGCATTTATTCAGCTCCTGAAGTTACTTGTTTTAGAAGCCTGTGCAAGTTAAATAATCACTCTGGCTATTTGGGGTAGAGACTCAGAGCCAAGAAGCAGCTTCCAGCCTCAAAAATCACTTTGGCACAGTTGCTTGATGATGACTGTAAACTGAATTTGAGCAATCTTTAACACTGAAAAGTGTTGTCCTGAGCCTATCCAGCAGGGCAAACTGGCCAGTGTTTTTCTCATAATGTATCACTCACCCATCACTAAATGGAACCTGGTTACCTCACTCCCAAAACAGAAGGGCTTGTTCAAACCACTTCTCGGTCTGCATGGCAATTACCCTGCTGGATGTTCAGAATTTAGCAAATTAGGTGCACTTCCAACCCACCCCTTTAAAAAAAACAGTTCTTATTCGATTGATCATATTCATTGAGCCCTGACTGTGTGCAGGGCACTGCACTAAGTGCTTGGGAGAGTACAACACATATTCCACACTTTCTAAATACTCATTTTGACAATATGCCCAAATAAGGCCAAATAACTGAATTCTGAAGTTGAGAAGTTAGGTAATGGTGGGTCACTGTACTTTTGGCCTAGTTACGCTACAATTTTTGGATAATGAACTTGCCAGAATTGAATGGAAGATTTTAGCACAGATCTCACCAAAATAGTATATACTCCTCATGGGCAGGGAACCTGCCTCCTGCTACTGTTTTATTTTGCTAAGCGATTAGTTCAGTGCACCGTACCCAGTAGACACTCAACTAATACTAAATTACTAGTACTAATATAGTGCTAAACCCCAGCAAAAAATCGTAATTTTTCTCCTTCAGGACACAGTAGCCCCTCTAGACTGTAAGCTCACTGTGGGCAAGGAACGTGTCTGCTCTCTTGTATTGTACTCTTCCAAATGCTTAGTACAGAGTTCTGCACATAGTAAGCACTCAATAAATATCATGGGTGATAATATCTCTTGACACAGCCCACAATTATATTGTCCTTCAGAATTTCACTGGGTATAAATTCATTTTGTTTAGACTTACTCCAGAATTCTTTCGACATGACGATTTTTTTTAGGTCCATAAAGCTTTATTCCTACTCTTTCCCAACCCTCCCCTCCAAGTGTTTGCTTAATTTTAAAATTACAAACACAAAGTAGTATTTTAAGCACTATATAGAATAGTAATTGTTGCTCTCTTGGCCACTATTTGTGAGCAGTTTGACTGGTTCCCAGATGGTTACAGCAGCTATTAGCTGAGAGGCCTAAGAGATTGAAGGGGTGGGGGCGTGGATGCATGTATGCATACATGCATGCATGCACGCACACACACACACACACAAAGCATACCTTCCCTGCCCTAATGAGTCCTTCTCCTGCGAGCTGCAGTTCTGCCTCTCAAATAAACAGGGTTGCTGGAAAAATGGACCTAGGAAGGCTGTTTACCCTCCCCCCTCCTGGCCAACTACCAGGTTGTCAATTGCCACAGCCTCAGCCTTGCATCTCACTGGACTAAAACTGGGACAGTGGCCAAGGTCAGCAAGAACTACAGAGCTCCCCTCTTTGAGACAGAAGAAGCAAGTTTCCAGCTCTCTCTCTACTTTATGGTAGTTTTTTATATATATATATATATTTATGTATATATATATATATATATATATATATAGTGCCCCCCCTCATCCCCCGGTCCCCATTTCTACAACTGTATGTTTCAGGATTCCCTTTCTGACTTGACATTCTAAACCCACAGACCTAATTTTATTTTCCTCTCTTTAATCTGGTCACGACCTTTCAATTTTTCAAACTTTTCAATTTTTTCCACCTAGAGCAAGATTTAGAATGAGAATATTATTCTCAATCCTAAAATTAAGCTGGGTGTGGTGACTCTAAAAACCTGAGGTCAGAATAAGTAGATTTAGCACTGAAGTCTACCGTCTGCTCAACATTATCAAAACATGTGGAGTGAAAAATAAGACTTCAAAAAAAACTGTGTCAAAGGAAAAGCAGCCCTTTCATCAATGGGGCACAAACCGGGTTACCATGTGGCTGGTTTGGGTTTTTTTTTTTTTTTTAATGGTATCTGTTAAGCGCTTACAATGTGCCAGGCACTATACTAAGTGTTGGGGTAGATACAAGTTAATCAGGTTGGACACAGTCTATGTCCCACATGGTGCTCACAGTCTGAATTCCCATTTCACAGATGAAGTAATTAAGGTCCAGAGAGTGAAATGACTTGTGCATGGTAACACAGCCAACAAGTGGCAGAGCATGGATTAGAACCCAGGTCCTTCTGACTCCCATGCACTAGGCCATGCCCCGAGCCAGTATGGTCTAGTGGAAAGAGCATGGGCTTGGGAGCCGGGAGTCCCAGCTCTGCCACTGGCCTGCTGGGTGACCTTGGGTAAGTTACTTGACTACTCTGTGCTTCAGTTACCTCATCTGCAAAATAGGGGAATAGCAATAACTGGCTCTCCCTGCCTCAAAGGGCTGATATGAGAAAAAAATGATAAAGCTGATGTGAAAGCACTTAAAAAAAAATAAAAGTATAGTGTCATAAATTAGTGCATACACTGTCCTTCAATCAGTTGCTCTAATGCAGAGCTGCCCACTCAGCACACATCCCCAGTGAGGCCTCCAGGTGTCAGGCTGAGTTGTTTTTTAAAACAGCCCATCAAACTTCTGGCTGAAGGTGGGGCAAAGGAACTGCAGAAAAATCAAATTTGAACTATCAATGGTATTTATTGAGCGCTTACTGTGTGCAGAGCACTGTATTAAACGCTTGGAAAAGTACAACAGAGTTGGTAGACACATTCCCTACCCACATCATATTTATTAATAATAATAATAATAATAATAATATTTAAGCACTTACTATGTGCCAAGCACCTTTCTAAATGCTGGGGTAGATACAAGGTAATCAGGTTGTCCCACGTGGGACTCACAGTATTAATCCCCATTTAAAAGATGAAGTAACCGGGGCACAGAGAAGTTAAGTGACTTGCCAAACATCACACAGCTGACAAGTGGTGGAGCTGGAATTAGAACTCACAACCTCTGACTCCCAAGCCCATGCTCTTTCCACTAAGCCATGTTGCTTCTCTATATTTCCCAATATAGTGCGTCTTTTATGCTGTACTCTCCCAAGCACTTAGTACAGTGCTCAGCACACAGTAAGCACTCAAATACAATTGACTCACTATATTTTCCAAAGGAAAGGGGACTGGCTTCCTCTACATTTTCCAGCAACTCAGGGGCCTGTTTCCTGGGAGGAATATACCTCTGCTTTCTTTCTGGGTGGAGACAACCTAGCCAAAAACTTTTAAATCTCCAACCTTCTCCTTTGCTCTCTTTCCATCTGCTTCCCTGGGTGCTGCTGCTACCCGATCCCCACCCTATCCTGGGATTAGGTCCATCCCAGTAGTAAAATACTTGTTACCGTTTATGGGAGAGTCTAAGGCAATTACCAGTCTGGACTTCTGCTTTGTGAAATGGATCTTTTAGTTTTCCCTATGAATCCCATTCAATCTAAAGTAAAATACTGCAACTGTGAATTCCCTCTCAACATGTTCAAGGAGAGCTTTATGGCCTTTCAAAAGGCATACTACTAGAATCCTGGTCTGAATTCTTCTGATGGTCTCTCAGAAGTTAGAGGGGCTTCTATTCTTGTCCAAAATATTTTCACAAGACGTGGGCAAGGAACGTGTCTACCAATTCTGCTGTATCATACTCTCCCAAGGGCTTAATACAGTGCTCTGCCCAGAATAAGTGCTCATTAGATACAATTGATGATGATGCTACTCTAGAATCTTGGATGCTGCCATTCTGAATTTAACGGCACAGGGGCAGGCTCACACCTGGGCATGTTTGAATATACAGCATATAGGATTCCCAGGCATGAACACCTTTCACGTTCTGTTTCCGCCTGGGCAGCAGACCTTCCACCTCTCCACCACCGTGGCAGGGGAGACTACGGGGAAGCTGTTCCGAATAGAGAAGCAAGCAGCAATAGCTAGGCTCCTGGTTTTGGGGGGTGGTGGGGGGGGGGGGGAAAGTTTGGGAAGCAATTGCTTTCTTAAGTGCTTATGCAGAGTTAAGAAAACTCTCAGGGTAGATCTAAAAGTTCCGGGCTCTCATTGCAATGATATAAGTGATCCAAGTTTGAATTCAAGCAGTTCTGTGAAGACCTTTCTGAAGTGAATGAATACTGCAATGGAATAGAAGACGCTTACCCTTCGGTCGTTCCCAAGCGCAAAATGGGTTGTCCTTTCAAGACTACTTACCTTTGTGGGCTGTTTTTCTGACAGTAAAAACGCTATTTTAGATGAAAATAAAACAAGGATTTATAAACTTTTTGCTTTTCCTTATTTATCATCTAACATTTTTTGGAATAGCTCAATTATATGTTAAAATTTTAATTACATGCTGGCTTAGTATTTAAAGCCTCTTGGGTTTATAAATTAGTACACTCTAATATAGTATGCCCTGGTCCTGCTGATTCGACTGTTTTGGCTAGCAATGACAAGATTAGAAACTGTGTTTTCCCCAGTCCATTTCTTAAACATCGTCCACGCTAAACGACATGATTCCATAAGCCAGAAACCAGCGTTACTTAAAATGGTGGCAAACAAAAAGATGTATTTTAATTCAAATAACATGGAACCCAGTGTGAAATAATTAGGAGCCGACTTTTTATTAAAACAAGGGTAGAGGAACATAATAGTTTTCAAAAACCAAGGTTTGGGCAAACCAGAGAAGAGACAGCATCTAAGTCTCCGAGTATTCCATAAATAGTAAATACTTGTTAGTGTGGCTGTGGGGTAGATTCCCATTTTGCAGGTAAGGAAACTGAAACAAAAACAGGTTTAGCAACTTGCCCAAGGTCACAAAGTCAGTGGCAGCGTTCAAATTACAACTTGAACATTCCTGATTTCCAGGCTTGGGGTTAGAAAACCCTGTGAAAACTTAAGTAGAGCATCTTCCGCCATCTAAAAGGTCCATATTTCTTTTCATAGGATAGATCCTATGAAAATAAATTCATCAGGAGATTAACACGATCAGCCCAGCGGAAACCAACCAGTTGTGTGCATGGCAACACATTAGTCTTTCCCTGAAGAATTAGGAATTATAGGAGTATGTGTTCAAATGTGATTAAATACACTGCCAAAGGTAAACGCTACTTCCAAAGGTTTTCGCTTTGGCGTTTTAAATACTATACAGTATTACGCTCCCGCCAAAACTCTGAACCTGAAATGCGTTTTGATTACAGGATGCAAATAAATTTGGGTGCATCAATCCCCTTCGTTCCCTAGCATGCAACTGAGCAACTCTTGTAGTGTTAATTGGAGAGAGTGCAGGAAAAAAAACAAAACTTTTATCTACACAAGAAGTAAAAGTGAGCAGATTTAAAGGTCATGCTCGTCATGAAAGTCTAAGGCTATCAAATGGGGTCTGGACCAAAATTTCAAATGCAAACGCAGCGTCGCCCCAACTCTGGAACCAAAAACGAAGGGTAATTTAGAGAGTGAGGTATACCAGAATGCTGTCAGAAAAGGAGAAATTTCTCATTTGGTGCACTTTCTAGCGCTATGCGCATCAAAGGTCTAACCAGAAATTAAAAGTCTTTATTTTAAAGCAATTTTATTGATCGACAAGGAAAAAGTTCCAGTTCTCATATTGCTTTCTGCAATACTGTGTCGACTGTTTAGGCATTTTTCATTTAAAATTTTTCCAGAAGGGGCCAAGAAGGAGCGGGGGACGGGGGAAAAGGAAAAGTTTTGCATTTCAAAAGGTGAAAGAATAGCTCCGCATCTCCTTTTCCCACAAACAGGGGGAAAGGAGTCGCGGCGCCGTCTTTCAAACGAACCCACTTCTGATGCCTACGCTGCTCCGGTCACTTGGGTGTAAAATCCGACACCGCATGTGCTGCAAGTGCCGTCCCTCTCCTTTTGGCTCTTTCGAGTCAGACCTCGAAATGCTCTTCTGACAAGGTGTTCGGTTGGGTTTGGTGGGGTTCCCCGCGCCTTGCCGACGTACCTTTTCTTTTCATTGCAAACCAGCCTGCCGGCTTTTGCCTACCACTTTCGACCATTCGTTCCGCTGCCCCTTTGCTTGCTTTGGAGACTAAAAGATTACTAGGCGCCCCTCTGCGGGGCGACGACGGCGGGAAAGAAAAGCAATCAAAATGTTCGGTTGGGTCCCCCTTCTGAGTTTCCGATGCCACCCGGGCTCCCGCCTCCCGCGCTCCTCCACAAGTGGCAGAGGTCCAAAGCTCCCCGCGGCGAGCAAAGAGGGCTCGCTTGCCTCCCGCCGGCCCGGGACCCGAGGAGGGTCGCCACTTTCCGGCCGCGCGCCCGGGCGAGGGCCAAACGGGCGAGGGCCCCTGCCGCCCCCCACCAACCGCCTTCTCTCCCCCCACCCCCCGGGGGGGCGCTGCCCAACCGCCGACCGAGGGAGAAACCGCCGGGACCCTTGGGGCGACAGGACGGCGGTTTGGCTCCCGGGCGGGCGCCTTCGCCCACCACCCCCCCCCCCGGCATTGGGCGCCGCTCTTGCTCCCCGCCTCCCGCCAAGGGAGCCCGTGGCGGGGAGGCCCGGGGGGGCACTCCCCGTGGGGCTGGGGGGGATCCGTTGGCTTACGCTCAAAGTCGGAGTCGTCCTCTTCCTCTCCGTTGGACTCGGTCTGCATGGGCTCTTCCACGCCTTCGAAGTTGACCCCGCGGGCTGCGACTTTCGGCTGCGCTTCACCGGTCGACTCCTGATCCCGGTTCTCCTTGAGCCGGGTGAAATACTCCACCGCGAACTCCACCAGGTCCGGGGGCCGGTTCCTCAGCACCTCCACCGTGTAGCCTTGCAGCAGCTCCGTGAGCCCTACCGGGATCTCGATATTGCTCATCTCGAGACTGGGATGGGACCGAAGCCGACCGGCACCCGGACGGGGACTGCCGGAACTCCCCTCACACACTGGCCCGAAGCCTTCTCCACACGCTGGGCCGCCGCCGCCGCTCCCGAGTCCCTCCCCCTCTGCTCTGCTCCGCTCTCGAACTGTGACCGCTCCGAGCGCCTCCGCCGCTGTCACACGAGGGGCCCCGGGAAGTAGGGGAAGGTAGAGGGGGCGGGGGGGCGGGGGGGAGGAGGGGGGCGACGCACGCGTACTAAACCGAACCCATTCGAGGGAAAATCGTGCGCGCCTCCGTCACTGGCGTGCGCGCGCCCGGGCGGCTCCCTGGGGAGCGCGCAGAAATGGTAAGGCTCGCGCGCCGTGAGGCGGGCGGGAATTTCCCTGAAGGGCGCCCGCCGCGCGGGAATGTCGGGGGGCCCCGGGTTGCCGCTCCGAGCCGGAGTTTAGTGGCCATTGGAACCCCGTTCTCCCTGCTTTCCTGGCACCAGTCCCAAACGGCGCATCGCTTTTTCCGCGGGTCTGTGACCCAGGGTGGGAGGTGGGAGTCCTGGCTTCTTGTCCCAGTTCCACCATCTGCCTGTACCGGGACCCGGAGTGGCCCGTTAATGTCTCTCTGCCTCCGTTTTGCCACCCGTAAAATGGGGGTGAAGTACCCGTTTGCCCTACCCCTCAGACTATGGGGTCCGGATCGGGCGTGATCGGATTATCCCGGCACTCCACACGTTGGAAGCACTTAGCAAACTAACACTCTTCCCAATAATAACATAATATATCAATATAATTATTATTATATATAGATGCGATATCTATATATAATATATCTGATAATATGCAATATATCTATATAATACTATCCTTATAGATCCAGTGCACAGACCCACTCTCCAGAAGCCATCCTGACTCCTTTCCACAGATTTGCTGTCGTCGGTTCAGGGGACTTTGCAAATGCACTTTAACCAAGACATTACCGAGGCCTGAAAGTGAAATGTCACCTCTGTCGTAGTTTTACATTACGTGCTTCCCCTCCCCCCCCACCCCCCCCCTTGTTCATTCAGTCGTCGTACTCCCCACCCGTGACCGGCCTTGTCCAGGCGGGGGAATTGCCGTGAACTGTAAGATCGTTAAAATTTGGGCTTTCTCAAGAGAATTTAGGACACTCATAATTGCATTTTCATATTTAATGGCAAGAATCTCTAAATAACTTCAGGGGTTTGGGGAGACCTTAATTTCCAACTTCTGAATCTGGCTCAGCCAACACCGCAGAACTATTAACATAGTTCTGGGTGGAACGGTTTGGCTATAAATTAATTATTATTTCACTGGATCAATATTAGCTTTCTGGTGTCAACTTCAAATATGAAGGGCAGCTATATATAGAGAGAGCTAGCCTTTTTCAAACATCTTCCCTCTGATAGTTCTGTAGACTGATCATCAAATGAATTGCCATCTATTTCTATCCCAGACAGTGGTCAAGGCAAGAAAGAGACCCCTGAATGTTTAAAAAAAAAAAAAAGTTGTAGGTTCACTAAAAAACACCCTTGTTCTCGTCATCATGAATCCTTCTAGTATAACCTAGAAGCATGGTGTGGTGCAGAATACAGCAGACTCTTTATTGTTAGTTTATTTGGATTCAGTGGCACTTGAACCTAATCTGTTATTTATTTTTTTTTCTCATTTGATACTTTTTTCAGCTCATCCTAATGGGAGCTCCTCTCTTTCAGTGTTGGGGAAAAAAAAATATCGGTTTGTCTCGGTAAAATTAAACCTAGAAGTTTTTCCTTTAAGATATTGTACAAAATAGTGAGACAGGCCCAAATTGAATGCTGATAAAATGGGTCTGAGTTCAAGCCACAGGGCTATTTGTATTATTGGGGAAGAAGCTCCTTTTTCCTGGATTATTCGGTAATTTCTGTGTGGACTTGCACACAGCAAATCCCTCGGGTTATCAGCTGCATTTTCAAGTAGTCTTTATGATTCCCTTACTGTTGACCTGTGCCGGAACACCCTGGTGGCCTTTGCTGCCCCCTTCTGTGCTGCCTTCGAACGAGTGGGCTTTGGAGGGGATTTCTGATACTGGGGGACAAGGGGGGGACAGAATGAGGAGGAAACCAGCCAGCCTGCCACCGAAGAAGACACCGGGCACTTTAGGGGCAGAGAGCACGGCTGCGGCTGCTGGCAACCAAAGAAGACGGTTTTGGATTGGTGCATCCCCTCTTTGGCCCAGTTCCCCACGCGTGGGGGGACCCCTCCCCTCTAATCCCACTAAAACCTCTAGTACGACTTTCCTGCCTCTAGCCCATTGCTCCCACCTTTCCTCCTGCCTGGAACACCCTCATTCAGCTTTGCCAAATGAAGTCTCTCCTTTACCACTCTTTTACAAAGCAACCTCCTCCAAGAGGGCTTCCTCGATTAATTCCCTCCCACCTTCCTTTCCTTGTCATGCCTTCCCGTGAGGCTCCTCAGCCTCCTGTAAATTCCATTCTGCCATAACACGTGCTTTCACTACATATTTTGGCTAGAACGTGGTTAGAAAATTAGGGACTGTAAGCCTGTTTGGATACGGCATACCAGTGTCATAAAAATGTGTCTGCAGGCACGCGGCATTGGACGTGGGGAATACAATGCAAATTTTCTTTAATGTGAGATTTTGCATAACAAACTCCATGTTATAGGAGAACTGGATGTGGTTGTTATTTGCATACACGTTCATTCACGCATCTCTCATTTACACATATTTTCTTAATTAGACTCTAAGCCCGATTAGACTGTAAGCCCATCAAAGGGCAGGGACTGTCTCTATCTGTTACCGATTTGTACATTCCAAGCGCTTAGTACAGTGCTCTGCACATAGTATGCGCTCAATAAATACTATTGAATAATTATGTATTTGTCCATTTTGGTCTATTCTTTCCCCAGTCGGACTTGGAGCTCCTTTAGGGCAGGGGCGGTGTCTTTTTACTTTTTTGGTGTGATCCCTAGTCATCTAGGACAGCCCTCTGGCCAGAATAGGCACCTAATTAAAACTATTGATACTGAAGTAGAAGGTCATTACAGTAATCCAGTCTGCAAGTTATGCAGGGATCGTAGATCTGGAAGATTGTAGTTCCCTAGCCTGGAATTCCCTCCCCCTACTTATATGCCACACCACCACCCTCTCCACCTTCAAAGCATTATTAAGGTCACATCTCCAAGAGGTCTGCTCCAATTAAGCCCTCTTTTCCCTGGCTCGCTCTCCCTTCTGTGTCATCTATGCATTTGGATCTGTGACCTTTGGACAATTGCTATTCACCCCGCCCCCAACCCCACAGCACTTCTGTACGTATCTTTAAATTGTATGTTATAGATTACTTATTTATTCATATTAATTTCTGTACCCCCCTCTAGATCATAAGCTCGCTATGAACAGTCAATGTGTCTGCTAAGTCTGTTGCATTATACTCTCTTGAGCACTTAGTACAGTGCTCTGCACATAGTAAGCGCTCGACTGGTCGATCGACTGATCTTCATTTCTCAAAGAAGACAGTGGTGGCAGTGGGAACGGGTTACCAGACTCCCAAAGGAACAGCCAGAATCAACCCAGTTCTTCCAGGAGAACAAGGGAGACCAAGGAGATCAAGCCTTGTGATGACCTCAAACTCGTGAAGGTCCAGTGGAGTGAGTTGAACAACTTGTGAATTGACTTTCAGCTCTGAGTAATCCAGGAGCCTTACCCTCCCCTTTAATGCTTCCCTTGGCTTTGTGGACCATTCATTCATTTGTTCAATCGTATTTATTGAACGTTTACTGTGTGCAGAGCACTGTACTAAGTGCTTGGAATGTACAATTCAGCAACAGATAGAGACAATCCCTGCCCAACAAAGGGCTCGTTATCTGCTAAGCTAGTCTACCCAAGTCTAACAAAGCTACGCACATTCTTGCCATTGTGTTTTTACTTTACGACCATAAGCTCGTTATGGGAAGGGAACATATTTGCTAATTCTGTTGCACTGTACCTCCAAGTGCTCTGCAAATAGGAAGCGCTCAGTAAATACCATCGATCGATTGATCGATTGATTGTAAAGCGCAGCCATCCTATTAGCGTTCTAGCAAAGCATGAAGGCATCCCAAATGAAGGACAGTCTTTTGTGGTGAAGTGGTTCCGAACTGGTTCTTTCTGTGCTCATCACAAAAATGGAAAGGGAGGCCGTGACCTAGTGGAAAGAGCTTGGAATTGGGAGACCGAAGACAGGGTTCCAACTCTTGCTCTGCTGCAGGCCATCCGTGTGGCCTTGGGCAAGTCGCTTCACTTCTCTGGGCCTCAGTTTCCTCATCTATAAAATGGGGTGTTGATACCTAGCTCCTCCTCACTCTTAGATTGTGTGCCCTTGTGTGAGCCAGGGTCTGGGTCTGGTCTGATTATCTTCAAACTGCCCCAGAGCTTAGCACATACTTAGTGTTCAAGTCAATACCCCAGTCATGATTATTATTAGCATCCAAATATGCTTTTTAAAAGTATTAAATGGGAGAATGAAGCCCAGACCCTCACTCACTTTCCAGGTCAGAAGGAGGTCCCATATTAGCCAGAGGTCTTCTCTCTAAGAAAGTGGCAGATACATTGAGATTTCCTTTGGAGATAAAAACTTGCCTGCCTAAGTTTGCGGGAAAAGGTCTTACTGGACCCAGGCAGTACCTGAAAGTCTTAGGAGCGACCGTGGATCAGAGAGCAGTGTGGTCTAATAGATAGAGCCCAAGCCCGGAAGTCAGAAGGACCTGGGTTCTAATCCTGGCTCTGCCACGTGTCTGCTGCGTGACCTTGAGCAAGTCACTTCACTTCTCTGTGCCTCGGTTACTTCATCTGTAAAATGGCAACAGTGACTGTAAACCCCACGAGGGACATGGATTGTGTCCAATGTGATTAGCTTGTATCTACCCCAGCACTTAATACAGTCCCTGGCACAGAGTGAGCACTTAACAAATACCATTAAAAAAGGGGGGAGGAGGCAGGCTCTCCAGTTGGAAACCTCAGTGACAAAGAGCAAATACGCCTCTAGGTCAGAGGCAGCCCAAATTACTTGACTGATGTCTCCAGATGTAGGTCCTTTTTACAGTATGTGTGTTATAGGGCATTCATCTTATTGCATAAGCAGCCACATACAGCACTCTATCTATTAATATACCTCCTGGGCCCTGGCATATACACAAGTGCTGATTTCCTTCTGCATGGGCTAGCAACAGCATGCCCCTAAGAGGCAAAGGCTTTGGTGAACTCTAGTCTTGATTGGAGGTCACATAAATCTGTCCAACTTCACTAAAAAAAAAAAGAAATAATACCAAGATGATGCCATAGAATATTGCCAGTGTAAATGTTCGGAGGGGAGGGGAGGGATTTCAACTTCTGTTTCTGTTGTCGCAACGGGAAGGAATTAACATCTATTTTAATGATCTGCTTTGATAATAAATCCCAAGACCCTCTAGGCTTTTGATGAAGTGTCAGATATTATTTCATTTGTTCTCTTGCCAAAGGTGCAGTAATGTATCCATATGCCACACTCTCTCTTCCCTTCTATTCCCTCAGTCTCTCCCACATAAACAGATTGTTCCTCCCTGTTGTTCATGCTTGAGGGCACCAAACTCTCTATAGTAAACTGGTTTTATACACCTTTTTGATGACTTCATTTCCTGTAGCCTCTGAAAGGTCATTTTTAAACGGTCTGGTATTGAATACAATCCCAACATGTAACTGCTACATCAGTGGCAAATGCTCTGGGATTGCTGGAAATGTGCTGCCAAAACAACAAAGCTATAAAATTCTTTCCCGACACTCGCTTTTCCAAATTACGAGTAATCGAAATGTATAAACATTCTAAAGCAGCACGGCATAGCGGATAGAGCACGGGCCTGGGAGTCGGAAGGTCATGGGTTCTAAACCCGGCTTTGCCACTTGTCTACTGTGTGGCTTTGGGTAAATCACTTCACTTCTCTGTGCCTCAGTTCCCTCACCTGTATAATGGGGATTAAGACTGTAAGCCTCATGCGGGACAAGGACTGTCTCCAACCCAATTTGCTTGTCTCCACTCCAGAGCTTAGTACTGTGCCTGGCACATAGTAAGCGCTTAATAAACACCACAATTATTATTATTCTTACTATATTTGACAATGAGCAGCACTGGTGGGGTGGGCCAGTGAGGCTTGGAAAAGAGGTCCTACAGCTGAACCAGAAGCATGATGTGGCTAAAAAAAATCCCAACTGTACCCATGGGCACAGGAACTGGTCAGTGATTTAAGCTTCATTTAATCATTTCTAGGTTCAGAGGTTTATTACGGCATCAATCCCGATCGAAACATCCTTTCTCTTGTCATTCTGTCATATACATGCGCCCAGGAATTCTCTTGTCCATTCGGTTTGGGTTTCACAATCCATGTTGCACAATTCTCTGGGATTAAATTGGTTGATGAATCCATACTGGTCTAAGGAGCCCGTGACGTGGAGGCAAAAGGGTGGAAGCTGAGGTGGTGGGAGAAATGGACAGAGAGAGGCGGCCCGAGGGAGGGAAGGGGAGGCCAGCCTCTAGGGCCTTGAGAGCCACGGCCTTGAAGAGCTTGATTTTGTCAGCCTCTCCTCAAGCCCGCTGCCCCTTTTCCCAGAAGCACCCCGGGGTGGGGTACATATGTGTGTGTGTGTGTGCGCGCGCGTGTGCACTGGGGGGGGGTGGCGGGGGCGTTGCACAGTTCCCTTCCCAGCCCTTTAGCCACCTCTCATCCCAGGAGCTTTGCGGGGAGCGGCAGGGTGGACATTGATTAGTCAGAAATTCCTGACAACCAGCCAACATTTGCGCTGCATTAAATATAAGAAGAAATGCAGTTAAGGATAAGTAAATATATCAAAGAAACCATTGAGAAGAAACTATTGAGAAGGTGTCTTTATACGAGGCTATAAAATTTAACATGGTTTTATGCACATACCGCTACGGGTTCCAGGCAAATAATTACCAGTCTTGGAAAATCATTTCATCCCTACCATGCTTGGGGTTCTGATTCCTTTGTCAAATTTATCTTCTGTGATATTTAGTCGTAAAAGAATTGCCTGTGCTTCTTCCATCAACCTGATACCAAAAGGATTTCTTTCACCATATGTCTCTGCCTATCATTGATTATGAAAGGCAGGCATGGGGTTAAGCAAGAGGCCACACCACATGGTGAAGCTTATATTTCTAATAAGCTTTCTCAACTCCTATATCTTTCTTTACACTGGTGCCAGGAATTTTGAAGTTGCTACTAGGAGACAAAATAAGGTGAACTAGAATAAAACGAGACCCTGCCCGAAGAGCAGCAAACTCCAAGAGAGGCTCTGTTGTGAAAGAGCAACTATTTCAGTTCTCCATTTTATTAAGAAAGTGAGGAGGCTGAAGCTCTCTCTGCCATCATTTCTAGGTGAAATTTTTAAATAAGTTCCTAATATTTACTTTGTCAAATTTGCATCCAGGGATAAATTTGGCTTTTTAGCATATAAGGCTGCCTCTTTTTTTCCATAAAAAGAAGGAAAGTATTACCTGTAAATAGTACAGGGGATTTATAGAACTCTGTTTTGATAGCAGGCTACTGTTTACATGTCCGAGTGTACAGGATAAACTTTAGCTAGAAAAAGAGATCATACAGAAGGGGAGGAGGACAACACTGGTTCACTGTTTAGTCTCTCAAGGTCAGTAAATCTCAGAACAAGCTCTCAAGGCCTTTTGAAGCATTTCATGGGTTCACTTTGCATCTCTCTTCCTTTTTGATCTAGTACATGGGTGACCGAGAGCAAAACTGTGCAAGTGTTTTGTCCACGATAGGCGATTTGGATGTTTTGCATTTATCCAGTCAGCTAGTCTTCATCTCTATAAATTTAGAATTCAAAGCGACCTATGTGTTTTGAAATGGCATTTGTTAAGCACTTACTATGTGTCAGGCACTATACTAAGCTCTACAAGATAATCAGGCTGGATTCAGTCCCTGTCCCACTTGGGGCTCCCAGTTTTAATCCCCATTTTTCAGATGAGCTAACTGAGGCACAGAGAGGTTGAGTGATTTGCCCATGGTCACACAGCAGGCAAGTGGCGGAGTCCAGGTCCTCTGACTCACAGATCCATTCTCTTTCTATTAGGCCACCCTGCTTCTCCTGCCTCCAGAGTGTGGTAATGCAGGTGGAGACCTCAACTCTTCACCACCACCACCCCCTGGACTCCTCACCAGATCACACCCCCACCTCACCGAGAGGTCCAGCAGGGTAGACTCCTGTTCTACGGGCCAAAGCCCCAGCAACTGGGTAAGAATGATGAGGCTGATTAAGCCCCTCCCCCTACAAGCCTATTTTCTTAACTCAACAGCCAAACTGGGGATGGAACCAAATGCAGCTCTAATGAGCCAGTGACCAGTGCTGACGCATGTGCTTACAGCTGGGATTCTTCAATCCCGTCTTGCTGAATACAGCCTCAAAACCCATGTACAGGCTCAAAGCACCTCCCTCCCCAGTGCCATTTGTTGGCAAATAGTGTAAACATTCAGAAATAGTCTATTTCCTCACAAGTAATTGGAGGAAAAAAAAGCTAGGTTCAGGGTAAGTTGGGGTTTTTTTGGGTTTTTTTTTAGTTTTACAGCTCATGACTAGCAAACACAAAGAAATCACTGCTAACAAGATTCTGGATTCCCAAATTCACTCCCCCAGTGATAAGCAAGTGGATTTCTGAAGCCCCAAAAGAGGGTTCAATTCAAATAGATAAGGAGGACTTTGGAAAGCCATATATTTTCCATGAAACCCTTGCCAGTATTTTTCTTTTATTTATTGCATTTCCTGACCTCCTTTGTGCAAAGCTCGGTACTAAGCGCTGGGGAAATTATTCAGACCTGGTCTCCCCTCCTCCTCCCCCTCGCAAACCCACAAGGTCATGGTCTAAAAGGGGGACAAGGAGGGGAGCTGGCAACAGCCATACAAGGGAAAAAACTGAATTTTGACACTAAAACAAATGATTTTGAGATCCATTATTATTAACTGAATGTTGATATTAGAGAGAGAACAGCAAAAGGCCAAACAGAGGCTTTTAGGTACAGGAGGAATAAAATAGAAGGTTTGGGAGGAGGAAACCCCTGAGTCCCTCAGAGAGACTTGGAAGATTCTGTGGGAAAATGTAATTAGACTTTATGGACTAATCACTTGGGGCCAGATTCTCATCCTATGTAACTCGAGGGGCGAGCATTTCAGTCTGGCTCCCATGCTATTACAAGGGATTAGAATACAGTTCTCACCATATGTAACTTATTAAATCAAAACTGGTTTGGGGTATTATAAAAGTGAAAAGGAGACTGACAGCATTTTTACATTTTCCTTTAACATATTTAGAAGTTAGGTCAAGCATACACCAGTCCTTGGCTGAAGGCCCATTTGCAGCCCACAGAAAATACCAGGAGCTGATTTTAAAATGGCTTCAAAAATGAGGACGGCACTGGTTGGGGGTGGTGGGGAGTGGCAAAAGAACCAAAGGGAAGAAGAGACTGGTAACAGTAATTCTGTAACTAGACCCACCCCCCCTCAACCGGCCCAGCCCGGTTCCAGCTCTGTGCCACCCACTGCACTCCGGTCCCAATTGCCCTTATGCTCTATCAGCCAAGTTTTACTGCCAGATCATAGAGGAGTTTTCATCGAGTGTATTTCACCTCTTCAACTTTTAGAGGCAGATGCTAGAGGAAGGCAAGGAAGCCAAAAAGCAGATAGAGCATGGAGGCTTCAACCCAAGGATTGAGCCTGAAACAATTAGAGAAAGAAAGCAATCAATCTGTGGTATTTATTGAGCATTTCCCATGTGCAGTGCGCTGTAATAATTGTGGTAAAGAGAAGCAGCGTGGCCCAGTGGATAGAGGATGGACCTGGAAGTCTGAAGGACCTGGGTTCTAATCCTGACTCTGCCACTTGTCTGCTGTGTGACCTTGGGCCAGTCACTTCACTTCTCTGTGCCTCAGTTACCTCATCTGGAAAATGGGGAGTAAGACTGCTAGCCCTATGTGGCACAGAGTAAGCGATAAACAATTACCACAATTATTATGTCCCAAGCACTGTACTAAGCATTGGGGTAGATACAAGATCATCAGGTCCCACATGGGACTCACATTCTAAGTAAGAGGAAGAACAGAAAATTACCCATTTTGCAGATGAGGGAAAAATGCCATTCCATTCAGACCACTGAAACTAGAGCTTTACTGTGATGGTGTGTGTGTTTATGGGGGTGGGGATGGGGGAGGCAGGGGTACCTGACTCCCCTGTTGTTCCAGAATCATTGTAATTTCCTTCCCAGGTCCCTGTTCACACGGGAGTTCCTATTTGGGCAGAGGGAGAGTGGGAACTTCCAAATTTTCTATCACTGGATTAATGCAGGGGCTTTTAGGGTCTTGGGCTAAGAGGGGACCCCCCCCCCCACACACACTCCCACCACCGGCCCCGGGCCCCAGCCATGGAAACCAGGCAAATAGCTCCCACCGCAGCTCCCACCCCCGCTGATAGCCATCTACAAGCACAACCTGGTCAGCCTGGTGCCGGGTCCTGTACTCAGCAGTCTTCTCTCACTGCATTTGCCAAGGACTGTACTAAGTGCTGGGTGGATACAAGCAGAGCGGGTTAGACACAGTCCCTGTCCCTCTTGTGGCTCACAGTATTATTCCCCATTTTACAGATGCGGTATCTGAGGCCCAGAGACGTTTTCAAGGCCCTGGCCGCATTGAGGCCAGGGGAGTGGGGAGGAGTGGGGAAGACACGGGCACCTGGCCATGCAGCTCCCTTTTGTCTTCATTGAAAGGAGTCGTGCAGTCCAGTGACATCACACACAGCGCATGGTGCTCAGTCTAACATAATGATGTCATGCATCAAATAGGGGACCCCATAAAATCAAAGAGCCTTGGGACCGCAGATGGATTCATATAGCCTCGGCTCAATAATGTTATGGCAACCACCCCCCTGACAGAATGCCCTGAGGTAGCTACCTCAGTCACCGTCTGAAGCCGGCCCCGCTTAATATTACTTTTGGTATTCAGCTCTTACTATGTGCTGAGCACTGTGGATGGTACATTATAGTCAGATTAGACATGGGCTCTGTCCCTCCCAGGGCTCAGTTTGAGAGAGAGAGAATAGGTATTTTATCCCCATTTCACAGATGAGGAACCCGAGGCACAGAGAAATCAAGTGACTTTCCCAAAGTCAGAGGCAGGATTAGAACCCAGGTCTCCTAACGTCCAGGTCCTTGGTCTTTCCATTTGGCCACCCTAGGAAAGCAGCATGGCCTATTGGAAAGAGCTCCCATCTTGGGAGTCAGAGGACCTGGCTTCTAATCCTGGCTCCACCACGTACCTGCCTGTGTAACCTTGGGCAAGTCACTTCACTTCTCTGTGTCACAGTTTCCCCCATCTGCAAAATGGGGATTCACTACCTGTTCTCCCTCCTACTTAATAATAATAATAATGGCATTTGCTAAGTGCTTACTATGTGCCAAGCACTGTTCTAAGTGCTGGGGTAGATATAAGGTAAACAGGTTGTGAGCCCCACGTGGGGCTCACAGTCTTAATCCCCATTTTACAGATGAAGGAACTGAGGCACAACTGTGAGCCCATTGTGGGCAGGGATTGTCTCTACTTGTTGCTGAATTGTACTTTCCAAGGGCTCAGTATAGTGCTCTGCACACAGTAAGTGCTCAATAAATACAATTGAATGAATAAGTGACTTGCACAAAGTCACACAGCTAAGTGGCGGAAGCGGAATTAGAACCCACAATCTCTAACTCCCAAGCCCGTGCTCCTAAACCAAGCATGTGAGCCCCTCATGGGACCTGATGATCTTGTATCTATTATTATCATTATCACAGTGCTTGGCAGTAAGCGCTTAACAAATATTATTATTAAGTTCTGTCGAGTAGTTCATAGCACCTCCATGGATATACTTCTCCAGAACATCCTGTCCTCTGCCTTAATCCGCAGTCATTCTAATGGTTCTTCCGTTATTGTTGTTATGGTCTCTATCCATCTAGCTGCTGGTCTGTCTCTTCCACGTTTTCCCTGGACTTTTCCTAGCATTAGTATCTTCTCCAGAGATTTAGTCCTCCTGATTATGTGTCCAAAATATGCTAATCTAAGTCGAGTCATTTGGCCTTCTTAAGACCGCTTTGGTTTAATTTGCTCTAAAATCCACTTGTTTGTCTTTTGGGCAGTCCATGGTATTCTTTAAGAAATTTCACTTTGGATGAGCAATTTGGGGGGATTGGACACATTGACCGTGTCTTCAGAGAAGTTTGGAGAAAATAGAGAAGGAAAAAGATGTGAGGGGACCGACAACCTGGAGACCGAGGGAGAGCATCAGTTTGTCCCTAGTACAGACCGCCACAAAATAAATGGGAGTTAATGAGGAAGATGGTGTTGAAAATGAGGGTATGAACTTGACAACAAGCCGCAGTTCACCGAGTGTGGTGCCAAATTTGAATTGCATCAATTTTCTTGAAAGGAATAGCTGTTCGTTGTCTCATCTCTTTACTAAGCCTCCCCGGGTTTTTCTTGGCTTTCCATCAACTTCTGTATTGACTGCCAACTCACCTGTTTCCTTTCATTCAATCATATTTATTGAGCGCTTCCTGTATGCAGAGCACTGAACGAATCGCTCGGAAAGTACAATTCAGCAACAAATAAAGACAATCCCTACTCAACAAGGGGCTCACAGTCTTGAATTAAAATTGTCCTTGGATAGAGGACTTATCAGATATTGAACTGATAAGAACAGATACTATGTTTGATCTTAGTCAAAAGGCCGAGAAGTGGCCCATCAAGGAGTTTCATGATTTTCATGGCTTCTCCTTAAGCACTTTGATGCTCACCCCAGCCCCACAGCACTTTTGCCCCTATAATAATAGTATTTGTTAAGCGCTGTGCTAAGCGCTGCCATGGATATAAGCAAATCGGTCATATCTTTATATTCTTCTACTTCCCCGCTCTATAATCGATCGTAATGTCTGTCTCCCCCTGTAGTCTGTAAACTCCATGTGCACAGGCATTGTGTCTATCATCTGGTGTCTATCATGCTTTCCCAGGAGCTTGATACAGTGCTCTGCCCAGAGGAAGCGCTCAATAATAATAAAAATAATAATGGTACTTGTTAAATGTGCCAAGCACTGTTATAAGCGCTAGGGTAGATACAGGTTAAATTGGTTGGACACAGTCCCTTGTCCCACATGGAGTTCACAGTCTTAATCCCCATTTTACAGAGGAGGTAACTGAGGCCCAGAGAAGTGAAGCGACTTGCCCAAGGTCACACAGCAGGCATGGGGCAGGGCCAGGATTAGAACCCAGGTCCTTCTGACTCCCAGGCCCATGCTCTATCCACTAAGCCACGCCGCTTCTCTGAAGCAGCTCAATAGACACCACTGATGGATTCGCTTACCCTGTTCATCCGTTTACATCCTGTACTCTGCCTAGGCTCAACCTATACCATCCTCAGGCCCACATTCAGTCCTCTCCCTTATCAGACGTTGAACTTTTTGAATTACTGCATGCCTGCATTGTCTGGCCCCATAATGATTTTCCATTCATTTCAAAATTACATTTCAAAACCCATCTTTCATATGATGACAATTACTGACTTGTCCAGTTCTTCATTATAAGGCTTTCTCTATCTCTTACCCTCTGCATGACTCCTTGCCTTTTCACATTTTCTTATGCTGTCTTTGCTGCTGTAATGAATACGCTTCGGAAGATATTTCTACAAACGCTATAATGTAAAATAAATTCTGTTGTGTGTAGCATATGACTGATTGCCCTCCTATTTTCAGTCATATCAAAAGCTAATTTACTGATCTTCTGTCGTAGACATCCCCTTATTATAATTATACATGAGTCTTATCCACCAAATTCATAAAGTTCTTTGACACTTTACTTTGGAAAATGCTTTTTAAACTATGTTACGTCTTTGAGAACCAGGCATAATTAAGTTCGTGGCACCGTGTGCTTTTCAATTTTTCTAATAATTTAAAGCATAATTTAATGTCATTATAACCATTCCTTTTCAGAAGAAATTAGCAAGAGGTCCCAGTCACCTTTTCTCGCTACCCATGAGTGCAGATTACTTTTCATAAAAAGCCCCTAAGGGGCTCGATCTCCAAAGGTAGAGTGGCAAGACAGAGCATGGATTAAGAGTGTTTTTTTTTTTAATAAGCACTCCCCACCTTTCACTCCCCACCTTTCACTTATTAGTGGTTCTTTTCCTCAAATCCTTCATCTCTTTAGAACTACTATTTTAAGAAAGTGACCTGTATTTTAAAGAATTAACTTTGCTATAGGAAGCCCTACCTATTCCAACAATCTAAATGCTAATAATTATGGTTATTTGTTGAGTGTTTCACACTCACTAATAATAATCATAATAGTAGTGGTATTTTTCAAGTGCTTACTTTGTTCTAACCACTGTACTAAACCCGAGGTAGATACAAAGATTACCAGGTTGGACCAAGTTCCTGATCTACACGGGGGTCACAGTCTAAGTAGAAGGGAGAATAGGTATTAAATCCCCATTTTACAGAGGAAGGAACTGAGGCATGGGGAAGTGAAGTGACTTGTCCTAGGTCACCCAGCAGACAAGTGGCAGAGCCGCAATTAGAATCCAGGTTCTTCTGACTTGCCGGACTGTGCTCTATCCACTAGGCCACGCTGCTTCTCGTTGTAAGTTGGCATACACCCTTCAGAGCTGTATTTGGATGTTTCCCTCCAATTCTAATAAACATATCAAATGTAGAATGGACAGTCTTCATTTTTGCAAATGAATAACCCTGCTCAGCTAGGTAAACAGCAGACACCCCAGAAGCTCCAACGTGAATGATTGATTTTGTGTAAATGAACAAGGAACAACGTTGCCTACTGTTATTCTGCTCTGCACCCACATTTCAATAAGTATCCATGCTCCCACATAGGTCCAAAGCGACCTCAAGTCATTTTGGTGTCTCATAGCATTTTGAACAGTTAGGGGGTGGATTCTCCTGTTACGGAGGAATAGATTTGGGGGAGGAGTCCATTTGTACTTCCCTTCCCCACACCCCCTAATGAGGAAATTAAGTACTGGGGAACTAGTTGTATTATGGAAATCAGCCAGAGTACCTGCCCTGGGGAAGGTGGTAGGAGGGCAGAGGATTTCTTTGGAACCAAGGACAGGGCATAAGTGTTAAACCTGGAGTGCCATTGCCAGAAAAGACAGGGGACGCTAGACTAGACCGTAAGCTCGTTGTGGACAGGGAATGTGTCTGCCAACTCTGTTATAGTGTACTCTCCGAGGCTCTTAGTACCATGCTCTGCACACAGGAAGCGCTCAATAAATTCCATTGAATTGATTGATGCTCAGCAAGGCACTGGCGCTACAGAAGATGGGCTCCCCCACCTCCCCAGAGACAAAGCAAGACTCAGCTAGCGCTCAAAAAATAAGATTGAATGAATGAAAGGGGAAAAGAGGGCTTAGGGAAGGCCTTTCGGAGATGTGATTTTAATCGAAGTATGGTTTCAGTATTAGTAGACTGACTCTGTTCCGGGACTTGGATGGAAGGGATTATTATTCTGTCCTGCCATTTGGTCTATTCTTCTAGGTATAACAATTCTTGAATGACTGTCTATAGAACTTTCAATGATGTTGGTAATCTGTTGGAAGAGTCTGCCAGAGGAATGGAAGTGCATTCTAATATCTGCGCCCTCTAACTTGGTTAACGTAGAGTAAATTGTAAGCTCAACTGTAAACCCGTCTCTAATAATGTTGGTATTTGTTAAGCGCTTACTATGTGCCGAGCACTGTTCTAAGCGCTGGGGTAGATACAGGGTAATCAGGTTGTCCCACGTGAGACTCACAGTTAATCCCCATTTTACGGATGAGGAAACAGGCACAGAGAAGTTAAGTGACTTGCCCACAGTCACACAGCTGACAAGTGGCAGAGCAGGGATTCGAACTCATGACCTCTGACTCCCAAGCCCGTGCTCTTTCCACTGAGCCACGCTGCAGACTGTAAGCTCACTGTAGGCAGGGAGCATGTCTGTTTATTGTTATATTGTATGCTCCCAAGCGGTCATGGGTTATAATCCTGGCTCTGCCAATTGTTGGCTGTGTGACCTTGGGCAAGTCACTTAACTTTTCTGGGCCTCAGTTATCTCATCTGTAAAATGGGGATTAAGACTGTGAGCCCCACATGGGACAGGGACAGTGTCCACCCCGATTTGCTTGTATTTCTCCCCCCCGCCCCAGCACTTAGTACAGTGCCTGACACATACTGAGTTCTTAAATACTGTAATTATAATTATCATCAATAAATACAATTGAATGAATGGAAGTAAATTTGAACAGGCTAAAGCCCACTAAATTGGTCACGGACAATGAGTTGGAGCCCCTCTCAGGGTCACACCCGGAGAGTTTCCAGTACTCCACCAGTCTCGACTGCAGGAGTAAGAGTCAAGTAGAGTCCTACTCATTCCATTCCTAGCTTGGGCAGTGGCTAGCGAGTGGAAGGCAATCTGCTTCAAGTCAAAACTCCCCTGTGCTGGGCAGCAGCGGCATGGGAGAGAGTCAAGGGCAGAGACTCAGGTGTACTGCGTGGAAGGAGGCAAAAGTAAACCACTTACATATTTTTACCACTAAAACTCTCTGGATCCACTACCAGAACGATTGCAGGTGGAGATGAAGCATTCTGGGAGAGATGTGTCCATGGCGTCACTATGGGTGGCAGAGGAATCTATGGCATAAGACAAGATAGTGAATTGGAGAGGGCACCCCTGGCTCTGACACAACCAGCCATGCTGTCATGAGGTAGAAGTAGAAATAGTAATAATAGTAATAATTCAGTGCTCACTGTGGGCAGAACACTGTTCTAAATGCTGGGAAAGAGTATACAGGTGTAAATTATTATTAATAATAATAATGGTATTTATTAAGTGCTTACTATGTGCCAAACACTGTTCTAAGCACTGAGGTAGATACAAGGTTATCAGGTTGTCCCACATGGGGCTCACAGTCTTAGTCCCCATTTTACAGATGAGGGAACTGAGGCACAGAGAAGTTAAGTGACTTGCCCAAGGTCACTCAGCCGACAATTGGCAGAGCCAATTTGATACCGACCCCATCCCTCAAGGGGCTCACAATCTAGAAATATAGATGGGGTGGATGGGGGAGTGAGGAATGGGACTGGAGATGGTCACATTGGGAGCAATGAAACATTAAAACAGTGTAAAGGACACACAACACACAATATGCAACACACAAAATAAAAACAAAAGTCAGTTGGGAGCTGTGGCTAGAAAAGCATCAACTCAGTGTCCCCAGTTTCTGGACAGGGGCTCCAGCTATGCATTGACGCGAACCCCTAAGATTGTGTCTACCAACTCTATTGTACTGAACTCTCTCAAGTGCTTAGTATAGTGTTCTGCACAAAGTAAGTGCTCAAAAAATACCATTAATTGATGGATTTATTGATTTCTAGGGTAGCGAACTCAGGCTTTCCTGCCAGAGAGGGACATTAATATGTTACACTAGAAAGAAAAGATATTTGTTTCTGGTCCTTAACCTTTGAATCTGAGGAGGATTTTTTTTTATGGTATTTGTTAAGCGATTACTATGTGCTAGACACTGTTGTAAGCGCTGTGGTAGATACACGTTAATCAGGTTGGACACAGTCCCTGTCTCATATAGGGCTCACAGTCTTATTCCCCATTTCACAGAAGAGGTGACTGAGGCACAGAGAAGTGACTTGCCGAAGGACACACAGTGGACAAGTGGCAGAGCCAGGATTAGCACCCACGTCCTTCTGATTCTCCGGTCTGTGCTCTATCTACTGGGCCAAGCTGTTTTTCATGTCAAAGGATCATTAGCCAAGTGTCTTTCACCAGAATCTTCAAAAAAAACTACTATTTATAAGAATGCCATTCCACAGTTACTCAAGAAGTGTATCTCCGTTGACACCTAGTGTCCATGTGATGAGAACATACATACGCATGTATGTGTATCCCTTTTCAATCAATAAATCATATTTATTGAGCACTTACTATGTGCAGAACACTCTACTACGCAGTTGGGAGAGTACAACATAAGAGTCGGAATACACTTTCCCTGCCCACAACAAGTCTAAAGTCTAGGGATGTTCAGCCTAGACACGTTCCCTGCCCACAGTCAGCTTATATGCTTGCAGGAGAAACTGTTGACTATGAAGTTCACTCACGCACATGTGACCATACTATCGTGGGACCCACAATCCCAGTCCCATATAAAGGTCATCCTTTTGTGCGGTTGTGTTTGTTGTTGGCAGCACTTAGTGCTGTTTTCACCCTTGCCTCTGTATCATGAGCCTCTCACTGCTTCTCCTCAGAAAGAGCTATTCTTTTCTTGATTGCGGTGTACGATACTGGTCTGCCTGTGGCATTTACCTTGCAGTTTTCAACGGTGCCTGCCACACTTTGAGGCGTTGCTTTACTGCAGTCTTAAATGGGTTTCCTCTGTCTCCTCTGTTTTTGCTAGCTCAATTTCTGCTCACCATACAAGGACTGTTTGAGTATCCCACTGTCATCCATTCTCCTCACTTAGTCTTACTTGATGCAACTGGGTTGAGGTGTGCAGCCATTCAGTGCTGCGAGACTGACTTCATTCTAGGACTTGGTTGCTTGTGACTGTCTTGCCACTTGATGTTGAGTGGGGCCCATAAGTGACTCCAGTGGAATTCCTCAGGGAATGGGATGTGGGAGGTTTCGGGGAGGTCCCCGACTCAGAGCGATAGAGAAGGTTAGACAAGACTATAGCTCCGTAGACCTTTGGTTTGGTTTGGTGTCTAATACCATGTTCCTGCCACACTCTATTGCAGTCAGTCAGACTTTGATTTTCTATTTCAATCAATCGTATTTACTGAGCGCTTACTATGTGTAGAGCACTGACTAAGCACTTGGGAGAGTATAATATAAAAGTATAACAGATATATTCCCTGCCCACAATGAGCTTATGGTCTAGAGGGGGAGACAGACATTAATATAAATTACAAATTTAAATCACTCAATGGTATTTATTGAGGACTTACTGCATGTAGAGCACTGTACTAAGCACTTCAGAGAGTCCAATGCAAAAGAGTTGGTACCTATCAATCAGCAATCAGTGGTAGTTTGAGAGCTTACTGTGTGTGCAGAGCACTTACTAAGCACTTGGGAGAGTACAAACAGGGTTAGTAATAATAATGTTGGTATTTGTTAAGCGCTTACTATGTGCAGAGCACTGTTCTAAGTGCTGGGGTAGATACAAGGTAATCAGATTGTCCCACTTGAGGCTCACAGTTTTAATCCCCATTTTACAGATGAGGGAACTGAGGCACAGAGAAGTTAAGTGACTTGCCCACAGTCACACAGCTGACAAGTGGCAGAGCCGGGATTTGAACCCATGACCTCTGACTCCGAAGCCCAGGCTCTTTCCACTGAGCCACTGAGCCACACTGCTTCCCAAGTAGACATGGTAGACATGATCCCTGCTCACAGGGAGCATGCCCACAGGGAAGACAGATATTAAAATAAATTACAGATAGAAGAAATGGCAGAGTGTAAGTATATATATACACATATATATACACAGAGAGAGAGCTGGATAACATATTGCTACGAGATGAATGTTGACCTGGACCTGTCACATTTTCCTTTCATCATTTTCTCCTCAAACCTATAGGAACGCAGAACTCTACTGAATTTGTGTTTCTTCTCTCTCAATATTTCAGTAGTCTGAGCTGTATTCTCCTACCATCCTTTTGGTGAATCTTATTTCTGCATATAAGGAGAGTGTAAGAATATATATGTCCTGTGGGGCTGAGGTTGGGGTGAATATCAAATTCTTAAGGGGAACGCATCCAAGTGCACAGGTGACGCAGAGGGTAGGGGAAATAAGGGCTTAATCAGAGAAGACCTCTTAGAGGAGGTGTGATTTTAGTAGGACTTTGAAGGTGGGGAGAGTCTGTCAGATGTGATGTGTCACCTCCTGTGGAGTTGTGAGTTAGTGGAACAAGATCTACAGAGGGGCGGGGGAGAGAGGGAATTTAGTTCAGTGGAGAGGTGGTGTTGGGGGCTGGATTTGTGTGTCATGAGAAAGTAGGTTGAGTAAGGAGACCAAATAGGACAAAGATGGCTTTGGAAAATTGTTGGGGGTCAAAAGATCGGTGGTCTTTATGGGGAAACAGGACAGATTTGAGGGGAACGGGTGTGTGGGAGAGAACAGAGGTCAGGAGGTTGCGGTTGGAGAGTGAAACTACAGAATTGGTGAGATTGGAGATCGGAAGGTTATTAGAGATCGAGCGTGGTTCCTAGTACTTCCTGGTCAAAAGTTGCATCACCTGGTCCACGGGCCACCTAGGTAACAAAATTATGTAACAGCATTTCACTCTGCCAATGAAAATCTTTGGTAGTGACTAGGATTTCCCTGGGTCTGACAGATACATTCCTTCAGTTTTTTTCAAACTTATCAGTCCCTAGACAGCTGACCTGATCAGATTCTTAGAAGAAAATTTGATCATTTTCACTTTACATCATATATATATATATATATATATATATATATATATATATATATATATAAACTTGATTAAAAACTTTAAGGCAGTTTTCAGTATCAGGATGGTACAATTCAATTTTACAGAAATCCTTTGAAATTGATATGACTTTTAGTTAAGGAATCACTGTAATATCATTCCAGATAGATTCCTCTACCTGAATGCAAAATGTTAGTTATCGAACTATCACATTCCATTTTCTTAAGCAAGTGAACCGCTTCTCTTTCAGCGGCATTAACTGATGTTCCCATAATTCCTCTTTGATTAAACTTCCTTATTTCAGTGCAGCTTTCTGTTTAGTTAAGACTGGTTTCTCATTTGTTTAAAATATCTGGCAGAAGTGGCCCCAGGTATTTATATAGTTCAACTAAAAAAGACTTAGAAATGACATGTGTTACTGCACATGGAATAGCTCAATGGGTGCTATTAAAAGGTGAGACATTTCTCATTGGCTGTTGAAAACCATCGCCACAACAAATTCATCTTTCTCCAAAAGTGATCCTTCCCCTTACTGCATTTCAGTAATGCAATTGAGACTGCTCTTTGTACAATAGTACTTTAAAGCTCTTTGAGGATTTAGCATCCACTTAGATGCAATTATTGATTTCCACCAGAGAGAAAAACAGCTATTTTCCTTTTATTAAAGATTAAAAAGTTAACTTTCAGAGCTGGAAAATGTATTGCCACGAGATGAATGTTGACCTGGACTTGTCATATTTTCCTTTCATCATTCTCTCCTCAAACCTATAGGAACACTGACCTCTATTGAATTTGTTTTTCTTCTCTCTCAATTTTTCAGCTGTATTCTCCTCCTGCCATCCTTTTGGTGAATATTATCTCTGCATATAAGTAGCAGTGATAGAATTCTTACCTGGGCCTGCGGTAGCCTAAAGCAATAGAGGGGAAAAGTGCTACAAGGTGGCACCCTAGAACTCCTAGAGAGTGGAGGTGAATCCCATGGCTCTGCTTTTCTAGAGTTTAAGGTCCTTTTTTTTTTTTTTTTTTTGAAAAAAAAAAAGGTATTTGTTAAGTACTTATTATGTGCCAGGCACTGTACTAAGCAAGCGCTGGGGTAGACACAAGCTAATAAGGTTGGACACAGTCCCTATCCTACATAGGGCTCACAGTCTTTATCCCCATTTTATAGATGAGGTAACTGAGATACAGAGAAGTTAAGTGACTTTCCCAAATTCATTCAGCAGACAAGTGGCGGAGCCAGGATTTTACTACTAGGCCCTGCTGCTTCTCGTCCTGTCAAAGCCTCACACCTAACAGTGTTCATTCTCCCTTGCCCACCTGCCATCCTGCCCCTGGTTCCTTTTACCCTTCTCCTTCCCCCTGCAATAACCACCCACATTCCAACATCAAGACCACAGAGAAGCAGTGTGGCCTAATGGAAAGAGCATTGGCCTGGGAGTCAGCAGGCCTGGGTTCTAATTCCGCTTCTTCATCTGTAAAATGGGGAGTCAATACCTGTTCTCCCTCCTCTTGAGACTGTGAGTCCCACATGGGACCTGATTACTGTGTATCCACCTCAGTGCTTAGTAGAGTGCCTGGCACATAGTAATTGCTTAACAAGTGCCAAAAAAAAGAAACCAAACAAACCAAACCCTGGCTTATAGTTGAAGAGGATATTTACTGAAAATTCCCAGGTTTTTCTAAAGGTGTCATATGTTTTTTCTGATTTTCACCTAGATTTTGTATTAATCAAATATTGAAAAAATGTACTAGGAAAATGGAATGCTTCGGGTGATAGGAGCAAACTATCTGGATTGTGAAATTGAGGAGAGGTGGGATTTGATAATCTGCATTTAACCTAGCCCCCCTTGATTACTGTATTAGTCTCCTTGCTGACTTCCCTGCCTCTTGTCTCTCCCCACTCCAGTCCATACTTCACTCTGCTGCCCAGATCATTTTTCTACAAAAACACCCAGTCCATGTTTCCCCACTCCTCGAGAACCTCCAGTGGTTACCCATCTACCTCCACATCAAACAGAAACTCCTTACCATCAACTTTAAAGCACTCAATCACCTGGCCCTCTCCTACCTCACCTTGCTGCTCTCCTACTACAACCCAGCCCACACATCTTGCTCCTCTAATGCCAACCTACCTACTGAACCTCGATCTCATTTATCTCGCTGCCGACCTCTTGCCCATGTCCTGACTGGAATGTCCTCCCTCTCCGTATCCGAAAGACAATTACCCTCCCCAGCTTCAAAACCTTATTGAAGGCACATCTCGTCCAAGAGGCCTTCCCTGACTAAACTCTCATTTCCTCTTTCCCCACTCCCTTTTGTGTCACCCTGATTTGCTCCCTTTATTCACCCCTCCCTTGGCCCTAGAGCACTTATGTACGTATCCAGAATTTATTCATTTATATTATCTGTCTTCCCTTCTAGGCTGGGAGCTTGCTATGGGCAAGGGGTGTGTGTCTACCGACTCTGTTGTATTGTCCTCTCCCCACTTAGCTTAGTACAGTGCTCTGCACACAGTTCTCAATCAATGGTATTTTTGAGCGCTCGTTCAATACGATTGATGAATTGATTACCCCAGCGCTTAGTACAGTACTTGGTGTAAAGTATTTAACAAATATCACAAGTATTGTGATCATTACCCCTTAATCAGAAAAGTTCCTCGGAGTCTTCCCCACCATGAGCATATAGCTAGCTGTCCTGTGTATTCAAAGACACCAATGGTGGTGAAGTTCACCTAAGAGCACAAGTATGTCTGTTTGAGTGAGGCAGGTGGGCAGTGCCCTCCTAAAAAGGACTCCTCAGCCACGCAGGGTGCTGGCCAAGTGACTCTGTTGCCTCTTCATCAACCAAAGGACTAATATCCTGGCCTGCCTCCTCACCTAGGATTTTTTTTTTACCGGCAGACTTGAGGCATCCCACTCACTGTCAGTAGGACTTGCACTTGAATTGTTTGTCATTAGTGGGGATGATATGCACTGAGCCCCCCACACTCCCTTCCCCAAAGCCAACAGCCCACCTAGCGAGACAGATGGTTAAGGTCTGGATGCAGCCTGTGGCCACGAAACAGAATATTTCTGTGTGCCCTCCTAGCAGCAGACCCTGCTGGGCCCTCATCCGGTTTGGACACTGCCGAACTGATCATTGGAATCTTTCATGGAGAATTCCACCCAGAAGCAGACTGGGTGTGGGGAAAGGGGATTTTTATACCATCCTCTATACCACCCCAGATACCATTTTTTTGCCGATTTTTCAGCCATTATTATTACATAAATTAATCAGTGGTAGTTATTGAGCACTGATGGGGTGCAGAGCACTGTACTAAGCTCTTGGAAGAGAACACAGTGCAACAGAGTTGGTAGATATGTCTCCTGCCTACTAGGGGTTTTCAGGAAAAAGTTTTATATAATCAAAAACAAAATTGAAGGTCCTAAAAATGTTTAACAAAAGAAAAGGGTCCAAAAGGGATAACTTTATTACTGACAGTGTTTAAGAGAAAGAAAAGGAATGGGGATCAGGGAATCCTCAGCTCCAGTTCTCTCACCCTTATTGGGTTGGCTTTGTCTGGAAGGGAAACTAACAAAGGAAGGCAGGAGAAAAACGAAATGAGGAACAGTAGCTAGTAAAGGAATTTGTGGAGCATGTCTCTTTCCACAGATCTTTGACTCCCACCTCCTTCAGAGAAAGTGGGACTGAGTAAACATGCACATGACCTTCAGTCACAAAGAGGACTAACATCCATAGAGTGGCGTTCCTGGCCTACTTTTAATTTCCTACCATCCTCTAGACTGTAGGCTTGTTGTGGGCAGGGGATGTATCTACCAATTCTGTAATATTGTACTCTCCCAAATGTTTAGTACAACATTCTGCACATAGTAAGTGTTCAATAGATAGAGAAGCAGCGTGGCTTAGTGGAAAGAGCCCAGGCTTGGGAGTCAGAGGTTGTGGGTTCTAATCCCGACTCCACCACTTGTTAGCTATGTGACTTTGGGCAAGTCACTTAACTTCTCTGTGCCTCAGTTACCGCATCAGTAAAATGTGGATTAATACTGTGAGCCCACATGGGCAACCTGATTACCTTGTATCTACCCCAGCGCTTAGAACAGTGCTTGGCACATAGTAAGTGCTTAACAAATACCATCATCATCGATTGATCGGCTAGTAGGCTCCTTTGGGGTTTCTGTCAGAGTGGCATTAAGTCCCAAAGCACCCTCTTCACTTCTCCCTCCACAAGTTCCCCTAAAATGATCTAATCGTTTTCTAATTTTGACTCGAGTGATTGCAAAGATAAGAAAACAGGCCCAAATCAAGGGAAGCCTGAAAGTGCTGTTTGAAAAATCAGCCAAGTATGACGCTTTGAGGCCCAGTGACTCTTGCAGACTTTGGTAATTGGTAATGAAAAAAAAAATCATAGGGAGAGTAACATGATTTGCTTTACACAGATGAGTAAGGTTTCGTGTATAGCCAGCCACCTCATGGCCTCAAAACATTCCCACACTCCAGCAATGCTATAACTGTCAATATATGGAAATGTGACTTCTATTTGTAGCTCTCTTTACGAGCACGTGGCGGAGTTGCTTAGGTATGGGAATGAGAGCCGAGGTTATTTGTTTGATCCTGGGTTCAGAGGCTTGACAGGTCATTTCTGTGGGGGTGGAGTTTTATGGTATTCTTTAAGTGCTTACTATGTGCCAGACACTGTTCTAAGCACTGGGGTAGATTCAAGATAATCAGGTGGGACACAGTCCATGTACCACATGGGGCTCCAAGTCTTAATCCCTAGTTTCCAGATGAGGTAACCGAGGCACAGAGAAGTGAAGTTACCTGCCCAAGATTACATGGCAGACAAGTGGCGGGGCCGGGACTAGAGCCCTAGGTCCTTCTGACTCCCAGGCCTGTGCCCTATCCATTAGGCCATGTTGCTTCTCAGTTTCCTCATCTGAAAGATGAGGGCAGTAATACCTACTCCCCAGGGGATTGTGTGGAGAAACTAATGAATGATTAGAGAAAGCCAGATTGTTACTCCTATGTTTCCTTTTTTCTTCATCCAATCCTTTAGGACACTTAGAGAAGCAGTTCTCATCTGTAAAATGGGGATTAAGATTGTGAGTCCCATGTGGGACAGGGACTGTGTCCAACCTCATTCACTTGCATCTATCCCAGTGCTTAGAATAGTGCCTGGCACATAGTAAGCACTTAACCAATACCATTTAAAAAAAAACAAAACCCAAAACTTCCATGGTCTTTCTCTGCAACTAAAACCACCCAGCTTCAGGTTCTGAACTGTTACTTCAGTTATACTGAGAAAAGCCACTGTGTACAACATCACATTATTAAGCAACAGTCTCCCCATAGATTTGGGTTACCTGGACAACTGCTGGTTGTACAGACTTTCTAGATTGACATAAATAAGAACAGCTACTCCCAGAGAATCGGGGGGCTAGAGGCAGGAATGGAAGCCATAAGATAAGAAATGTGGAGAAAAGGCCTGCAAAGTGCATCAGAGTTTCCGCCCCCGTCTCCAGAGGACCTGGTGCTGCTATCACTAAAAGCTCTGCATTGAATGAAAATTATGTTTGTGGTCTGCAGCACTTGTGTTCATGACAAAATTGGACAGTGCAAACAGGCAGGAAATCCTGGATCTTATCGTCATGTTCCAGAGGCAACTTGGCGTAGTGGATAGAGCCAGGGCTTGGGAGTCAGAAGGTTATGGGTTCTAAACCTGGCTCCACCACTTGTCTGCTGTGTGACCTTGGGCAAGTCACTTCTTCTCTGGGCCTCAGTTACCTCATCTGTAAAATGGGGATTAAGACTGCGAGCCCATGTGGGATAACCTGATTACTTCGTACCTACCCCAGTGCTTAGAACAGTGCTTGGCACATAGTAAGCGGTTAACAAGTACCATTATTAATAATAATAATTATTATTATTATTAGCAGCAGCTCTGGGCACAGATTTCCCTGTCCAGCATTTCTGGCACTCCCACTCCCTTCTGCATCACCCTGACTTGCTCCCTTCATTCATCCCCTGCTCCCAGCCCCACAGCACTTATGAACATATCTGTAATTTCTTGATTTATATTAATGTCCGTCTCCCTCTCTAGACTGTAAACTCATTGTGGGCAGGGGATGTGTCTGCTATGGTGTTATTGTACTCCCCAGGTGCTTAATAGAGTGCTCTGCACACAGTAAGCGCTCAATAAATATGACCGACTGACCTGGACAAGCAGAGCCCTTGATGGGAAGAGAGCAGGGTGGGCTCGCTGCTGCTGGGTGGCATGAGCCCCTGCTCTTGGGGGAGCCCGTGGCAACTACCCATTTTAACTTTTGCTTAAAGCTGAGCTACAGGTGGTGTCCCCTAGGCCATCCTTTTGGTCTTCCCGTTCCCAGATTGGTCTTGTGCAAGGGTTTTCCAGGGCCTCCTGCAGAGTGCTGAAAGTGGAATAGATTGAAAACCTGAGTGAGGCACTGAAGGGACCAGATCTCCATCAAAAATTGCTGGCTCTACTATCTCTGGAAGGTGTAAGGGGGAGGGAGGGAGGAGGAGAGAGGGAGGAGGAGAGAGGGAGGAGGAGAGAGAGGAGGAGAGAGAGGAGGAGAGAGGGAGGAGGAGAGAGGGAGGAGAGAAGAGGCACACGTGGTGAAAGAGCTGCTTGCCTGAGGCTTTTCCCTCTTCTATAGACTCTGGTGGCTCCGTAGACAACCTCAGCTCCCCTGAAGGAAATCTCCATAGCTAAAACAGAGGGAGATAGAATTCAGGCAAAGAATAGTAGCTCTCCCCAAAAGTCTCAATTCACTAGAATAATAGAGCCAACCCAACTTCTCTGTGTATGTTCCTATATTCTAGCCCTGGCCAATGTAAACAAGTCTTTGACATAGCTGTATATAATAATTTTCTCTTGAAATCCTCTTTCAGAAAAATTCCTGGCTCCTTGCAGATAGAGCTTTTTTGCTTCCCTTTTTAAGCTTGTGCAAAGAGTGAAATTCTTCCCACAAAGCTGGCCAAATTCATGGAGGAATATTCTCCATGAGGAAATGTTTAAAAATGACTGTCTCTGGAGACAACCTTCAGCACAATCATCTTTAGTACATGTCTGGATTTAAACATTCATCTTTCAACATTTCCTTTCTCTGCTAAACAGTACCGTATTTCTACTGGCCAGTTTATTTGAATCGACAGCAGTTCCCCACCCTTTCTTTCTCTGTTCATTGTTTCTGTGTCACAGACGATTCCACTTTCCAGTAAAGATGGTAGCTGCTGACAGCTTCGCACCTGCTAAATTTAGTCAGTGACCCTGGCGGACTGGTGTATGATATTTGAAAATGGGTTCTCACCTGCTGAAAGGTTAAATGCTCTTTTGCCTTGACCCAGCAGGACCATGGGGGCGTTAGGGGCACTGGCCCCCACAGTGTTCTGAGCTCCCAGACTTGCTCGTCCCAGGGAGCTGACAAGGCCTGAGATTCTGCTATATCGTACTCTCCCAAGCGCTCAGTACGGCGCCCTGCGTTCACTAAGTGCTCAGTCAATACGATGACCTGAGAGGTTCCAATCAGAGCTGAAAAGGCTCCCAGACGGGTGACTTTCTGACCTACTGTCCGTTTGATCGTGTCTACCTACTCTATCGTATTGCACTCTCCCAAGTGCTCAGTCCAGTGCTCTGCAAGCAGTGAGTGCTCAATAAATAACACCAATGGACTGATTTGAAGCCTGCCCCCATTTCTACCCCTACTGCTCAAAATGCAGAGTCAGCTCCACTGAGTAGGAATGCTGTTCACTGACTGGGGCTGGGGGCACTGAAAAAACATCCAATCCCCAAAGAAAAAAAAATCAAACAGCATTCTGGAGAGGACTGCATCGTATCCTTCCACGCCTACGTTCTCTTTCCTCACCCAGCTTTGGCCGATGTTTTGAATCTTAACTTCCCAAGAACAATATGAGAAGAGTCAGGATAGTGAGGGAAGGGAGATATTGTCCTTAATGACTGTACTCTAAGCTATAAGATTTCAGTCCCAGTGCATTTGGTTTGAATACAATATCGAGATGGACTTGGGTATTACATTTTAATGAGATAAATGATGATTTTATAGTTGGCTTTGTCAGAAGTCCATAGTAGATTTTCCTGGAATCCTCAGTTTTGCAGCACCCTTTCCCAGCTACTTAAAGAAAAATCGTATCTAATAATAATAATAATGTTGGTATTTGTTAAGCGCTTACTATGTGCAGAGCACTGTTCTAAGCGCTGGGGTAAACACAGGGGAATCAGGTTGTCCCACGTGGGGCTCACAGTCTTAATCCCCATTTTACAGATGAGGGAACTGAGGCACAGAGAAGTTAAGTGATTCGCCCACAGTCTCTAAACTCTCTTCTCTTCCAGGTGCCATTTTACCAACATGAGTGGAGAAGAGGTCCATTAAAGTGCTTCACTAATGACTAAAATCAGGGATCACTAGAGTTGTATTGCATTTCTGATTTTAAAATCATCCCCTACCCTATCCACTCCAGTGATATACAGCTCACTGGGTAGAAACTATGTTCAAAAACAATAGCACAAAATATTTAAATCCAGGCAGGAGTACCACCTTTGCATTTTGAGCAGGGGAGAAATTTGGGGCCAGGCTTTGGGGTAGAGGAAAGGAAAAATGGAAAGTGGGAAGAAAAAAAGGGACCAAGGGAAAGAAGGGAAGGGAGAAAAGAGGGGAGGGATAGATGGAGGAGACTGGGGAAGGAGGAGAGAGGAAGGGGAAACCGGAAGAGGATCAATCCATCAGTGGTATTTTTGGGGTGCTTACTATGTGCAGAGCACTGTACTAAGCGCTTGGGAGAGTACAATACAGTTGGTAGACACAATCCCTCCCCTCAAGGGAATCAGGGGGAAAGGGAATAGGTGACTTACCCTCCCTGCTACGCTATCCCCTTTGCTGCCGTCATCCCCAGGGCTGCCACCACCATTCATTTGGGATGCTCCTACTGTCTGCCAGACACTGTACCAAACGCTGGGGAAAATTAACAGATGAGAATTAGACACAGTTCCTGGCCACCCCAAGGGGCTCACAATCTAAGAATAATGGGAAGAAGATGAGGTAAGTGAACAACTCATAAGGAAAGAGGAAACAGTAGAAACACAAAAGCAACATAAAACAAGGCTAGCTATAAAAACAACAAGAGCATTGACATACTGGGGCTAGAGGAGCTGAGTTTCAGGCTCCTTGCCACTCAGAGGCCAACAATCACAGTAGTCCCTGACACAGCCACAGGCTTCCCAAAATTATAAGAGTTGAGAAGGCCTCACGTTACTGCCGTCTCACCCTGGCAGCCTGGAGAGGAAAGGGATGCTGGGAGTCTGATAGTGTTTGGGAGGGAAGATCAGCCATCCTGCTCCCAATGCTCTGATGACTGCCCCCTCAAGACTGAACACCCCAGGTAGTTAAGTTCTGAGACCTTGACTTATGCCCTGCTATAACTTTGGTCCCAGAGAGGCGGTCATCCTGGGGAGGTCCCAAAGCAGCAGCTAGTCTGATGAGCCCTTGAAATGGTGGCCATCTTACACCTGTCCTGAGGCAGAGAGCATCTTATGGAGCTAATGAAATGGAGGCTATCGCATGGGGCTCCCTAAACGGTCCATCTTATGGAGCTCACAAAGTGGTGGCCATCTTTGAGAACAACCCTGTAGTCGCCCTCTTTGAGAAGAGCAGCGACACTACCATCTTTGAGAGGAGCTGTAGGGGTAGGTCCTCCACCGCCTCCACCCCACCACCATGTGGCACCCTTATACTGAGTAGCTTACCTTGCTTATCACTTGAGTCAGGTACAGCCCAGAAAAGCTGGTTATGATCTACTGAAACTGAGGGAGATGATTAAAACATATTGACTTGCAGTATTAGCAATATCGTTCCTACCATCCATATGGATTAGATCAGCAGGTCATGGTGTAAATTATTTCCCACATCTCTCCTGTAACTGACAACATTATTGGCTCAACATACAGGTCTTTTGACTTAAATATCTTCATTGTGAGCTGAGGTCATCATGTCATGTTGAGGAAAGAGTGGACATTTCCAACATTTCTAAAAACATTATACATGGGTAAATTAAATAGTCACGAGCCCCCAGTTCATACCAACCGGGACCTTCCTGGACCGGGGAAGCCCCGGTGACCCGTAGTAAAGTCAAATTACACCTCCAATTACCAAGGTTACTGTGGAAAGTTTTTACCAACATGCAAGGGAGTGACACATACACATTCTCACTCACTCCACCAGGGGCCCAATACCAGTCTGCTGGTCAAAGAAGCTCATTCTGCTGATGCTTCTTCTTTCTACTTCTAAGTACTGCTACCTTCAAGTGCTGCTTTCCTACATCCTTCTCTGTAGTGCTTCTGCTCCAGAAGCTTCCCTCTACTTCTCTCCAAACCCTTTGTCTGCCTCCTCACACTTCAAAATGACCACCTTTTATCTGCCTTAGGCATCACAGCTGTGGCAGTCATTGAATGGTCCAGGCCTGTCACCAGGTGAGCAGGGAGAGAAGGCCACGCCTCCCTCCATGCTCCAACCCCCCCCTCAGGCCAGCAATCACCTGTCTCAGAGCCCATCAGTGTCTTCGCCACTCTCTTCCTTGCTGTTGTTCGTGGGATCAGTAACTAAAAAGGCAGTTTGTTGTGGGCTCACTACATAAATACATTAAAATTTTTTTAAAAAAAGCTTTGCACCAGGATTTGAAATTTAGAGTTGTCCAGTCCTGTCACCACTGGTGACAGGCAATTCTACATTTGGGCCTGGAAAAACTGTGTGTTGGAGCAGATTAGACTCCCGAGGCAGCACTAAAAAAGCATGTACCAGACCCAGCCCTGCTGCGTGTACCCTCCTGGACACTGAGGGAAGGCTCATGGAAGAAGAGGTGGAGGGCAAGTTCACATGGTTTTTCCCTATGGCACTGGTGGGCATGTGCTTATGAGGCTTTTTAGTTTTCTCCATGCCACCCCCAACCTGTTCTGTATGACATGAGAACAGGAGATGCAGCATGGTCTAAAGGCTAGAGCACAGGCCTGGGAGTCAGAAGGTCATGGGTTCTAATCCCTGCCACTTGTCTGCTTTGTGGCCTTGGGCAAGTCACTTCACTTCTCTCTGCCTCAGTTACCTCATCTGTAAAATGGGGATTAAGACTGTGAGTCCCATGGGGGATGGATTGTGTCCAACCCGATTTGCTTATATCCACCTCAGCACTTAGAAAAGTGTTTGGCACATAGTAAACGATTAACAAACTCCACAGTAATCATCATCATCACTGATCCAGCTGCAGGACCTAAATAGGGCATTTCACCTTAACAAATACCACAATTATTATTATTATTATTATTATTATTATTATTACATGAGGAAATTTAGAGCCCTGTGCAGCTTGACCTAGTGGAAAAAAACACATGATACTCGGGGGGGGGGGGGTCTTCTGAGATCCAAGTTCTAATCCCAGTTCTGCCACTGACCTTCTAGATGACCTTGGTTTTTACTTAACCTCCCTGGGCCTCAGTTTCCTAATTTGTGAAATAATACCAATGATTGTGGTACTGGTTAAATGCTCCCTATGTGCAAGCACTGTACTAAGTGCTGGGGGAGTTAAGCAGGTCAGACACAGTCTCTGAGCCACAATCTAACAGTTACTGAATCCCCAGCTTGCAGATGCGAAATCTGAGGCCCAGAGAAGTGAAGCGACTTGCTCAAGGTCACCCACGAGGCAAATGGCAGAGCTGGTATTAGATAGAGCCCAGCTCCTCCGACTCCCAGGTCTAGGCTCTTTCCACTGAGAAGCAGCATGGCTTAGTGGACAGAGCACAGGCCTGGGAGTCAGAGGGATCTGAGTTATAATCTTGGCTCTGTCACGTGTCTGCTGTGTGACCTTGGGCAAGTCACTTCTCCAGGCCTCAATTACCTCATCTGGAAAATGGGGATTAAGAGTATGAGCCCCATGTGGGACAGGGACTGCGTCCAACCTGATTAACTTGTACCTACCCCAGCGCTTAGAACAGTGTCTGGCACATAGATAGTACTTAACAAGTACCATAATAATGATGATATAATAATATATCATTATATAATATGTAATATCATTATTATTATTAAAATGGGGATAAAAGTCCTGCTCTTAGAACTCCATGTAGGACAGGAACACCGTCTGATCTGATTATTTCCTGTCTATCCCAGTGCTGAGTACACTGCTTGGCAAGAAGGAAGAACTTAATCCAAAACAGAATTACCTGGACCCTAGGAAAGTAAGGGCCCAGGTGTCCAAGTCTCTGAAAAATAGTACCAGCCACCAGGTTTTGCTCTCCTCACTGACAGAAGAATGGAAAAGTGGCTTTCTTTAGGTAAGGGTTCTTTGATTTCATAATGGTGCTGGCCTTGGGGCACGGGGCAAAAGAAGCACTTAGTTTAGTACTTTGTAACCAGTAAAAAACTCAAAAAAATCACTGATTGATTGTCCTGTCCCCTAGGTGACTGCTAGCACATTTTTAGGTCCTGCACACACATGTATCTGCCCTAAGCATCTGAAGAAATTTTCATAGGTGGTACTGCCGATATCTGGGCGCTTATATCCACCCAACAGGACTGTGGTTAGGATCGAAGGTACTTGTATTATTATCATTAGTAATAGTAATGGTATTTGTTAAGTGCCTACTATGTGCCAGGCACCGTACTAAGCACTGGCATAGATACAAGCAAATCAGGTTGGACATAGTCCCTGTTCCAGATGGGGCTCACAGTCTTAATCCCCATTTTACCAGATAAGAGAACCAAGGCACAGCGAAGTAAAGTGACTCGCCCAAGGCCACACAGCAGACAAGTCTCAGGTCCATTCTGACTCCCAAGCCCATGCTCTATCCACTAAGCCACGCTGCTTCTCCAAAGAAGAACTCCTTGGAAGAAATGATCATTTGGCATTCCAAATTTTTGCCCTATTTTTTCCTAGCCGAAGGGTGGGAGACATCGGGATGGCAGCCATTGCTACACTTCCCTCAGTCGGATTGCCAGGTGCCCTCAGAATCTGCTGTTCGTGTCAAAAGCAGGAGGGAGGGCTACTCTTCCTTCATTCAATCGTATTTATTGAGCGTTTACTGTGCGCAGAGCACTGTACTGAGCGCTTGGAAAGTAAGACAGCTGAAAAGGACGGGTTAACGGTGGTTGGGTTGTAAGAGAATTGGGGAAGCGAGGGAGAGATTTGGGGAAGCTCACTCGGGATGGCTTTGGTTTTGTCAACAACGTAGTTAGCAAGGTCGTCAGGAGCGAGGGTGGAGGGAGGGTGGAGCCCTAGGAGTTTCAGGAGGGAGTTAAAAGGTCTGGAATAGTTGGTGGGGGCGACAAGCATGAGAGTCGATGAGGGAGGTAGCCAAAGAATCCCTGGGCTATGCCCCAACTGTCACATTGGTGGCAGGGTAGAGGTAACTCTACCCTGAATCGCCACAGTCCTCTTAAAAAAAGATACAAGAAGAGAATTTATGACTATTTTTGTACCGGCCCAAGTAAAAGCTTCTTTCTTCCTCCCTCGGGTGCTTCCATGGCTTGAGGCCTCCGAGAACCAGCCTGGATGTGGAGATATCTGCTGGTCCCGGGTAATGTCACCCTGGATTTCAGGAATGAAATGGGTCGAGAACTTAGTCCCTAATTTTGTTTGGTTGGATTTACCTGAACCCTAATCATCTAAAACCATGCAGGATTTACTCAGGGTGCAAATACTTGGGAGTAGAACTTGGACATCGTACTGAATGGCTGCCTTCCAAGATCCTTGGTTACCAGGACAGAGGTAGAAAGGGCCAGGATAAGATAATTACTCTTGGTTTTCAACTACAGTTTTCCTTTTACGAATCTCCGTGGTTCATATTTACGTAACACTTTGTTTTTCATTCTCTAATGAGTTAGCACGTTTCATCGATAAATAACCAATGGACTTGACATTGTAAAATTCGGCAGGGTCAGAGATTCCACATTATCCTTCCTCGTCTTTGAATTTTTTTAAGTGCAGTCATCATTGGACATTGCACACAGTTCTGGAGTCGTTAGGCTCAAACTTGATCCCCTCCTTCGGCCAAAACCCTTCTATATCAAGCTGTCCCTCAGCTGGAGACCTCTACCGTTTGCCATCCTGCTGAGGTCTATAGATTCTGAAGGGGATGAAACGTCATCCCCAAGATTGTCCCGCCAATCAGGAAAAATCATGCCATAAAAGGAAATCCACTCACAGCCGGCCAGAATCATGGCTCCCTCCCCACAGCAGCAGGAGCCGCAGAAGCATCACATTTCCCCCGTCAAGCCCCCTCCGACCCTCCACCCCTCTCGAATCGTGAGTCCCTATGAGGGATGGGGACCATATCTGAGTACTCTCTCCCAGCACTTAGGATGGTGCTCTGCACACAGTCGGTGCTCAATAAATGCCATTGATCGAGTGACTGATTGATTGATAATCAATACAATTTCTACTACTTCTACTAATCCACCCTTCCTTTCTACCTTTTGGGTTGAAGCCACCTACTGAACTGGGTTCATGACCAAACACTCCCCATCTAGCTTGTGCCAGATTGGGGCAGGCAGCCAAAATGGTACCAGGGTAGGTTTGGGCCTGGATGCCTAAGCAATATCCCTGGATTTTTTTCTTCTCCTTCTATTAGACTACTGAAAATGAATTTTTTTTTAAAAACCCTTAAAGCCCGGTTATTTTTATGTCCGTCCGTGTCCCCCCCCCCCAACCCAACCTCCCTCCTCCCCTCCTCCCTTATAGATTTGGATTCCAGGAGGTGTCTGTTCCATGACAAATCCCAGCCCTGCCTTCTTGACAGTTTTTGCTCCAAAATCCAAGCAACTCAGCCAAGCATGGCCAGGCCCGTCCCCCAGAGAAGGGGGTGAATAGGAGTTCCCAGAGTTCTCTGTACATTCCAGCCGGAACGTCAGGCGCCGTATTTGGCCCTTCTCAGCGCGTGTGCGCCCAGGGCTCCCGGTTTTCATTTTCCTTCTCTCGGCCGGCCCAGGGTCTGGTCGCGACCAATAGAAGGCCTCTATGCTGTGAGGACTGGCGAAGCTGGTGCTATTTGGACACAGCACCGGCCTTAAAGTGCGGTGGGGTTTTCTGTTGTCTTCTTTTAGCCTCTGGAAGACAGTCTCTTTGGAGATACCGATCTTGAACAACTCTCCAGGATTCCCCAACCCCTTCCTGGTGGGTGTTAAGCCTTTCCGTAAGATCTCCTATACTTAGAAAATCCACTTTTCTCCAGTTATGGCTTCTCCTGTTCTCTCTCACACAGGTGGTTCTATCAAGCTGCTATTTTTCCTTAGTCAGTCAGATCTTGTTGAATAATTTGGGACTAAATTTATTCCGGAGCCAAGCTGCTGGCTCCACTTAGCTCAGCAGGTTCCTTGAGTTGCATTTGTTCCAGGGAGCCTGGAGGCGAGCCACCCCATCGCTGACCTCACTTGAATGTCTCTATTTCCTTGCTCAAATCAAGCCTCAGGTTTGCACTAAACGTAAAGGGCTTTCATAGCTCGTGCCCCAGCCTGGCAAAGTCTTCGTTCTCCAGCAGTAAAAACAGAAATGATGGCCCCAGAGAGGAGCCCTGTATATAAAATTTTCATCTTGAGCACAAGGGTGTAAAGGGGTGAAGGCTTGTAAGAGAGCGGTGAGGGTGGGGAAGGGAGTGTGCAGGAGGCAGACGGGCTTTGAAGAGCTCCCAGCTCCCCTCTAGACTGTCAGCTCGTTGTGGGCAGGAAATATCTGTTCATTCTTGTATTGTACTCTCAATCAATCAACCAATAATATTTATTGAGCACTTACTGTGTGTACAGAGCACTGTACTAAGCGTTTGGGAGAGTGCAATACAACAGAGTTGGTAGACATGTTTCCTTTCACTTTCCCAAGTGCTCACTCAGTACAGTGCTCTGCACACTCACAGTAAGTGCTCAATAAATACGATCAAACGAATGGTAGAAAGATCCAGTTTGGATCTTTTCAGCCTCTAGACTGTCAGTTCCCCTCTAGGCTGTTAACTCATTATGGGCAGGGAACACATCTGCTAATTCTATGGTACTCTCCCAAGCGCTTAGTCCAGTGCTCTGCACATAGGAAGCGCTCAATAAATACAAATGATTGATTGATAGACTGTAAGCTCACTGTGGGCAGGAAATGTGTCTATCAACTCTGTTGTTTTGCAGTCTCCCAACAGCTTGGAACAGTCCCCTGCATGCCGGAAGCATTCAATAAATACCACTGATGGATCGATTGATTCGACCCTGTTAGGAAAACCCTCTGATGTTGACGGAAACCTGGGATGAGCAAGGCTAGCTAGCCTCGAAAGCCTGCAGGGGTGAAAACAGTGGCTTCGCCCCCATAGCTGGAAAGACACGAGGGCAACAGTCTCTATCTCCCCAAGGAGTTGGCACCTCGGACTGTGGAAGATACATGGGAGAAAGAGGATCCTGCTGGGAAAGTGGGCTATGCAGGATTAGACATTGAAAAACACCTGTTAGGTCATCCAATCCTTTCCCTTGCCACATGCGGGATCAAGTCTCTACTGTACGGCATAATTTGGATATCTCCAACCTCGAGGCTTCAATAGCTTCATTTCAATTGTCTCAACTGTTGCATATTATTTTCATTCGCCTCAACCTTCATCTAGAACCTATTGCTCGAGCCCCTTGGGACTTCCCCATTTGCTTAACTTCCCTCCAATCGTTTCACTTATTGCTTGTGTTAGCCCGAGTTTGTTGGAGGAGAGAAGAGGGTGAGTTTTACCCCCTTCTTCCCTTGGGTATGATCTCTGTTACCTGCAAAGGTTGGCGGTGACCCATTTTGATGCTACTTGGGCTCCGCCCATTAGACGGTGCTCCCCAAGGAAGAATGATGTTGAAACGCCGTGAAGGAGCAGGCGAATGATTCAGCCATTAGAGATGGAGCCCGTAGCGGGGGAGGATCGGGATGAAAGAGGCTGGAGGAACCTGGTAGTTGCTCGGGTAGTTGCCTCTTTAAAGCAGGAGAGGAGGGACAAGGATTAGCCCAGAGAACAGGAAGGTCACAGTGGGGGGCAAATGAGGTAGCAGCAAGCACCAGTACCTATACAGTGGCAGGCAGCGCAGGCCTCAGCAGCTCAAGCAATCATTCAATCCATCAACGCTATTTATTGAGCACTTTCTGTACATCATTACGTCTCCTACCTCACCTCGCTACTCCCCTACTACAGCCCAGTCCACACACTTTGCTCCTCTAACGCTAACCTTCTCACTCTGCCTCAATCTCATCTATCTTGCCACCGACCCCTCGCCCACATCCTGCCCCTGGCCTGGAACGCCCTCCCTCCTGAAATCCACCAGACAATTTCTCTTCCTTTCTGCGAAGCCTTCTTGAAGGCACATCTCCTTCAAGAGGCCTTCCCTGACTAAACCTCCCCCCTTTCCTCTTCTCCCACTCCCTTCTGCATTGTCCTGACTGGCTCCCTTTGTTCTTCCCTCTCTCAGCCCCGTAGCACTTATGTACAGATCTGTAATTTATGTAATTGATTTATTTATATTAATGTCTGTCTCCCTCACTCTGGACTGTAAACTCATTAAGGGTAGGGAATGTGTCTGTTTTTTGTTGTATTGTACTCTCCCAAGCGCTTAGTACAGTGCTCTGCATGTAGTAATTACTCAATAAATACGACTGAAGGAAAGAATGAATAAATGAATCATTTGAATTTGGTTGCGAACCCAATAATAATAATAATAATGATGGTATTTGTTAAGCACTTACTATAAAATAAATAATGATGGCATTTGTTAAGCGCTTACTATGTGCCAAGCACTGTTCTAAATGCTGGGGAGGATACAAGGTGATCAGGTTGTCCCACCTGGGGCTCACAGCTTTAATCCCTATTTTACAGATGGGGTCACTGAGGCGCAGAGGAGTGAAGTGACTTGCCCAAAGTTGCACAGCTGACAAGTGGCTGAGCTGGGATTTGAACCCATGACCTCTGACTCCCAAGCCTGGGCTCTTTCCACTGAGCCACGCTGCTTTGTTCTAAGCGCTGGGGTAGATACGAGGTAATCAAGTTGTCCCACATGGGGCTCGCAGTCTTAATCCTCATTTTTGCAGATGAGGTAACCGAGGCAGAGAGAAGTGAAGTGGCTTACCCAAGGTCACACAGCAGACAAGTGGCGGAGCCAGGATTAAAACCCACATCCTCTGACCACCCCCCAAACTTGTGCTCTTTCCACTAAGCCACACTGCTTCTCAGTAATCACCTGCTTCCCTGCCCCGCCCCCCCGCATCCCCTTGCACCTCTCACCACTCCTCAGTTTCACTGGCTGCCTCCCCTTCCACCTCTCATCCCCTGACTGAGGCTGTCTCACTCTGTTCTTGGGTCCCCTACTCTTCTCACTCTTTGCTCCCATGGCTTCAGCTACCACTTTGTCAATGGTACCATCCATGGTATCTATTAATAATAATAATAATAATAATAATGATGGTATTTGTTAAGCACTTAGCATGTACCAAGCACTGTTCTAAATGGTAGGGTAGATAGAAGGTAATCAGGTTGCCCCACTTGGGGCTCACAGTCTTAATCCCCATTTTACAGATGAGGGAATTGAGGCACGGAGAAGTTAAGTGACTTGCTCAAGATCACATAGCAGATAAGAGGTGGAGCCGGGATAGAACCCATGACCTCTAACTCCCAAGCCCATGCTCTTTCCACTAAGCCATGCTACTTCTCATCTATTGAGCGCTATACTGAGCGCTTGGGAAAGTACGATACAACACAGTTGGCAGACATATTCTCTGCCCACACCAAGCTTGAAGATGACTCCCAAATCTACCTCACATTTCCAAATTCCTCCAGGACGTCTCCCCCGGCATCTCTGACTAAATGTGTATAAAACCTGACTTCTCCTCTTCCCTTCTACACCCATCTCTATTGATAACAGCACCTCCCTGATCCCTATCCAAAAAGCCCTCAACTTTTTACCGCTCTTGTTCTTGCCCAAGAGCTTGATATAGTGCCCTGCACACATTAGGCACTCAATAAATACTATCCAAATTTGGTATTATTCATCTGCATCTTATTCTAAAATACCAACTTAGATCATCTTAATCGATGGGATCAAGTTGTGCAGAAGGAAAGAATCAGTGGTTTCAAGAGGGGCTTGGGTAAATTTATGGAGGAGAGTTCCAATAAGGGGTTATTTAAGGGAAAACCTAGGGATGTTAATCATATTTACTGAGCGCTTACTCTGTGCAGAGCACTGCAGTAAGCACTTAGGAAAGTACAATATGACAGAATTGATAAGATACATTCTCTGCCCACATTGAGCTTTTACAATTTAGAGGGAGAGACAAACATTAATATTAATAAATAAAATTACAGATATGTATCTAAGTGCTGTGGGCCTGAAAGAGGGGTGATTCAAGGATGCAAATCTAAGTGTAAGGGCAACCCAGAAGGAAGTGGGAGAAAAGGAAACAAGGGTGCTTAGTTGGGGAAGGCCTCTTGGAGGAGATGTGATTTTAATAAGGCTCAGAAGGTGAGAGAGTGATCGTCTGTCAGATACGAAGAGGAAGTTCCAAGCCAGAGGCAGGACGTGGGCGAGAGGTTGGATGTGAGGCAGACGAGACTGAGATACATTGAGTGGGTCGGCATAAGAGGAACAAAGTGTGTGGGCTGGGTTGTAGTAGGAAATCAGGGAGGTAAAATAGAAGGGGGCAAGGTGATTGAGCGCTTTAAAGCCGACGGTAAGGAGTTTCTGTTTGACGTGGAGGTGGATGGGCAACCACTGGAGGTTCTTGAGGAGTGGGGAATCGTGGACTGAATGTGTTTGTAGAAAAATGATCTCGGCAGCAGAGTGAAGTATGGACTAGAATGGGGAGAGATAGGAGACAGGGAGGTTAGCAAGGAGGCTGTTGCAGTAGTTAAGGCATGATAGGATAAGTGCTTGGATTAACGGGGAAGCAGTTTAGTTGGAGAGGAAAGGGTGGATTTTAGCAAAGTGCTGAAGGTTGAATTGACAGGATCTGGTGACAGATTAAATGTGTGGGTTGAATGAGAGAGATGAGTCAAGGAAAATGCCAAGGTTACGGGTTTGTGAGACAAGGAGGATGGTATATGTTAGAGGGTATATCCCTAAACATTTGAATAAATGTCAAGGAGAGTAATAATAATAATAATAATACTGGTATTTGTTAAGCACTTACTATGTGCAGAGCACTGTTCTAAGCACTGGGGTAGATACAGGGTAATCACATTGTCCCACATGAGGCTCATAGTCTTCATCCCCATTTTACAGATGAGGTAACTGAGGCACAGAGAAGTGAAGTGACTTGCCCACAGTCACACAGCTGACAAGTGGCAGAGTCAGGATTCGAACCCATGACCTCTGACTCCCAAGCCCGTGCTCTTTCCACCGAGCCATGCTGCTTCTCCTAATAATGATGGCATTTGTTAAGCGCTTACTATGTGCAAAGCACTGTTTTAAGTGCTGGAGAGTATACAAGGTGATCAGGTTGTCCCACATGGGGCTCACAGTCTTCATCCCCATTTTACAGATGAGGTAACTGAGGCACAGAGAAGTTAAGTGACTTGCCCAAAGTCACACAGCTGACAAGCAGCTGAGCCGGGATTTGAACCCATGACCTCTGACTCCCAAGCCCGTGCTCTTTCCACTGAGCGACGCTGCTTCTCTAACGATTAAGATTACACTGTAACAAGTAATGATTACACTGTTTCTTTCGGCATGTTGGTGCTACTTTCAGAAACAGGACCTTGGTCTGGATGGACCATTTAGTCTGAACCAAGAATGGCCTTGCATGGGGTTTTATGGTGGTGCCCCTTCAACAGGCCAATAATTGAAGGGGGAGTACGGGAAAAGGTGGTGGAGTAGGGGTAAGAACAGAATCCTCCATAGTTCCCATTCAATCGATCGACAGTATGTACTGAGCACCTCCAGCATGCCAAGCGCTGTAGTAAGTGAATTCTTGGGATAGTACAATTGAAAAGACACAATCTCTGCCCTCGAGCAGTTTATAATGTGATGGGAAACGTTAAGAATCCAGGGCTGCCGATGTGAGGGCAACTCGGTTTAAAGTGGATTTCTATTTTACACAGTGATAAGGCGTTTTCCGGGCTCTAGCCTATGACCTCACATTGGTAACATTTGCCAGGCTACAGGTAATTTGACTTGGCCTCTCTTTCCTGAAGACCTGAGTCAGCACTCCCCTAAGGCCAACCTACTCACTGTACCTCAATCTCATCCATCTCACTGTTGACCTCTCACCCACGTCCTGCCTATGGCCTGGAACTCCCTCCCTAATAATAAGAATAATTATTATTGCATTTGTTAAGCGCTATGTGCCTGGCACCGTATTAAGTGCCGGGGTGGATACAAGCAAATCGGGGTGGACACAGTCCCTGTCCCATGTGGGGCTCACAGTCTCCATCCCCATTTTACAGATGAGGAAACTGAAGCACAGAGAAGTGAAGCGACTTGCTGAAGGTCACGGAGCAGACAAGTGGGAGAGGCGGGATTAGAACCCATGACCTTCCTACTCCCAGGCCTGGGCTCTATCTACTACATCATGCTGCTTCTCCCTCTTCATAGCCAACAGAAGATCACTCTCCCCACTTTCAAAGCCTTACTGAAGGCACATCTCCTCCTAGACACCTTCCCTGACTAGACCCTCATTTCCTCTTCTCCCACTCCCTTCTGGGTCACCCTTGCACTTGGATCTGCTCCCTTTATTCACCCCTCCCTCAGACCCACAGCACTTCCATACAGATCTGTAATTTATTTCCATTAATGTCTGTCTCCCCCTCTAGACTGTAAGCTCGTTGTGGGCAGGGGCTGTGCCTACCGTCGCTGTTGTGTCGTACTCTCCCAGTGTTTACCACAGTACTCTGTACACAATAAGCGCTCAACAAATACTATCCAAATTTGGTGCTATTCACCTGCACGTCCTTCTAAAATACCAACTTAGATCATCTCAAGGGGATCAAGTTGTACAGACGGAAAGAAGCAGTGGTTTCAGGAGGGCCTTAGAGATCCAATAAGAGATTATTTAAGGGAAGATCTAGGGCTGTTAATCGATCGCATTTATTGAACGCTGTGTGCGGAGCACTGTACTAACCATTTGGGCGAGTACAACGGAGTTGGTAGACACGTTCCCTGCCCACAGCGAGCTCACAGCCTAGAGAGGCAGACATCAATATGAATAAGTAACTTATAATATATAATTTAAAGATAATCAATCAATCGATGGAATTTATTGAGTGCTTACTGTGTGCAGAGCACTGTACTAAGATCTTGGGAGAGAACAACATGACAGAGTTGGTAGACACGTTCCCTGCTCACCATATTGGAAAGACTTCATTCATTCAATCATATTTATTGAGCACTTACTGTGTGCAGAGCACTGTACTGAATGCTTAGGAGAGTTTGATACAACAATAAACAGATGACTGTGCCTCACTTTTCTCATCTGTTCTCTTTCCTACATAGACCGTGACCCCATGAGGAACATGGCCTGTGTCTGACCTCAATGCTCAGAACAGAGCTTGGCACACAGTAAGCACTTAACAAATACCAGAATAATAACTATTGTTATTACTAATAATGTTGGTATTTAAGCGCTTACTATGTACAGAGCACTGTTCTAAGCGCTGGGGTAGATACAGGGTAATCAGGTTGTCCCATATGAGGCTCACAGCCTTAATCCCCATTTTACAGATGAGGTATCTGAGGCACAGAGAAGTTAAGTGACTTGCCCACAGTCACACAGCTGACAAGTGGCAGAGCCGGGATTCAAACCCATGAACTCTGACTCCCAAGCCCGGGCTCTTTCCACTGAGCCACACTAGACTCTGGACAGCCTGGGCACCAAGAAGCCTGTAAGAGGCTCTTTTGATTAGTGTTCTCTTGCGATTCGTTTGCGTTAAAACCTTCCTTGAGGGTCTGTCGCCGATCTCCCGGCCCTCCTTGTACCCTGTTAGCCCCCTAAGGGTCAGGGAACCTAGTCTTCTTTATCCTTTATTCAAGTCTTCCCAACATTTAATACAGTGCTTTGCACACAGTAAGGGCTAAATACCACTGAATGAATGAATGATGGGGCAGTAGTTACAGTAAATATTTTGGAAAATGTCCTTCTTCCCAAAGCACGATGCAAGAATCCAAGTCACTGAGGACTTCTCTTGATGCAAATATAAATGAAGACACGGAAAGGAGAGGGCTGCCAGGGTGACATTACATTTTAGCTGGTCAATCAATCAATTAAGCGCTTGTGTATGTATGTTCACATTTACAATTGTATTTATTTATATTAATGATGTGTACATATCTATAATTCTATTTATTTATATCGATGCTATTGATGCCTGTTTACTTGTTTTGATGCTTGCCTCCCCCCTCCTAGACCATGAGCCCACTGTGGGCAGGGATTGTCTCTATTTGTTGCCGAATTGTACATTCCAAGCACTTAGTACAGTGCTCTGCACACAGTAAGCACTCAATAAGTATGATTTAATTAATTAATTAATTAATTAATTAATTAATTGAGGGCTTACTGTGTGCATAGCATGGGACCAACCACTTGGGAGAGGACACTACAACAGAATGAGCAAACACATTCCCTCCTCATAACGAACTTACAGTTTAGAGCTGACAGTCCTTCCCATCTCTCTCCCAAAGAATTTCATCTTGCCTGTACCTCCAGAGAAATATGGACAATTCCAATAGCTCTGCAATCTCCATTCACACAGACATTTACAGACTCGGCCATATCCCTCCAGCCAAATGTCATTAAAGTTGTCCTAGTAGTACAACATTTAAAAACTCATATATCCACATGACTTGATTATCCAAAATTTTCTGGTACACCCATGCTTGTCCCAAATATGTCACTGCGACATATTCTAGTTCTAAGAACCTCTAAGAAGCAGCGTGGCCTAGTGGCAAGAGCACGGGTTTGGGAGTCATACGACGTGGGTTCTAATAGTGGCTCTGCCACTTGTCTGCTGTGTGACCTTGGGCAAGTCACTTAACTTCTCTGTCCCTCAATTACCTCATTTGGAAAATGGGGATTAAGACTGTGAGCCCCACGGGGGCAACCTGATTACCTTGCATCTTGTTCTATTGCTTAGAACAGTGCTTGGTACATAGTAAGCGCTTACCAAATACCATCGTATTATTATTTAATATTATATAATTATTATATAATGAAACCCGCCCAAGCTCCCCAAACCGCATCCCTCCTCTCCGCTCCACGATTAATCCTTCATCTTCCTGTACTTGCCATCCTACCGACCGCTTCGGTATTCGAGTGTCCATCTGTCTTTTACGTCTATTCTGTCATTCTTAATTATCGATGTATGTTTTGTCTCCTTCATTAGATCGGAAGCTTGGAGGCAGAAATCATGTCCTTCAACTTTTTGAAGCACACATTAAGCGCTCAATAAATACGATTGGATGAATTGAGCTAATGCACCCGGCAGATACTGAATAAATGCTGTTGGTATTGATGTAAGAGGCCTGGACATAGAAGTTGCTGTGATAAGTGATACTACATAGAAAATGAGGACAGAGAACAGCGTGATATAATCGAACTCTACTGGCAAAGTTCAGCGATGGCATGAAATGGACACTTATAGAACCACAGGCCTTCACTTCCAAATAAAGCACGAGCCGTCTGTAGTGCTTCTCAATCCTTGCATTTGATATGTCATTTTGCTCTACCGGGGGTACAATAAGCGAAACGCATTTAACGTGAACGAAAAAGTTCCAGTTTCCAGAACAGCTGCATATCCAGACTGGGCTCCATTCTGGAATAACTGATATTGTACAGTCTCTGAAAGAGTTTTCCCCTTCTGCCTTTAAAGTTGGCTGGCAACTCTCTGCACAAGCCAGATTTACCATTTCCCAGTGGGTGATGACAAAGAACCTCTAAGCAACACCATCTGGGATAACGTGCCTTGGGCAGGTTCAGTCCTGGAGAGAAGGTCAGTGGAAAGACTGAGTTGGCTAACCCAACACATGCCTTGCATAGCGAGATTTGAGCCTCGCTCTACTGCATAATGGACAAGAATAGTGTTGAAGTGCCCTCTGCCTTGCAGAGGGCTGAGGATAATGAAAGCAGTAAATTAAAATCTCTTTCCTTGGAGTTAATTGTATCACGCTTTTTCTGTGCAAACAGCCCCTGAGGTTAACGCTACCCAATTTAATTTCATAGATTCAAAGCTCCGTTATTAATCGTGACTCTCGGAATCCTACCTATTAGTGTACCCAGGTAGAATAATCTGTTTCTCGATTGAGAATGAGCCATTTTGTAGAAACTGTAGCAATTTTATAAATAAGCTGATCTGGGGACACTACGGAACACAGAGAAAGATGGCATGGCAGAGGCTTTTCAAACTCGGGTTTCCCAAGGGAATAAAATCCTATAAAATGGATAAAAAACTGATCATACACAATTTTAATCTCCAGACTTCAAAAAGAATATTCCTGCATACTAAAAGTGCAAAGGATTTTTTTTTTAATCTTTCAAGTACACATGGTTTGCTTTTCCAACTGTTCCCCTCTTCTATAGGTCAGCTATGAGCTTTAATCCCAGTGGAACTCGAGGGCATCTAGTCAATGGAATCACTTTGCCTGCCAGACCAGGAGAATGATTTATTACTGAAAAGTTATACTCGGTGAAGTTATTAAAAGAAATTCAAAAGCTGGGATGCAGTTTAAAATGATTATACCATATTGCCCCTCCCCCCTCCCCTCAGCACTGTGCTCATTTGTATTTATTTTTTATTACCCTATTTATTTTGTTAATGAGGTGTACATCCCCTTGATTCTATTTATCATGATAATATTGTCTTGTTTTTGTTTCATTCTGTTTTGCTCTGCCGTCTGTCTCCCCCGATTAGACTGTGAGCCCGTCATTGGGCAGGGATTATCTCTGTTGCTGAATTGTACATTCCAAGAGTTTAGGACAGTGCTCTGCACATAGTAAGCGCTCAATAAATACTATTAAATGAATGAATGCTCTCCTGATACTTTTTCTAGAGCTGCAAAACTTTAGATTTTTCGTCTAAGGGATGAAAGTCACACCGGTTTGTAAACCCTTGGAGAGCAGGGATCATGGCTACTTACTCTTTAGTAATGATAATAATGATGGTATTTATTAAGCGCTTACTATGTCACCAATCAATCAATTGGTGGTATTTATTGGGCCCCTTCTGTGTGCAGAGCACTCTTCCAAGTGCTTAGTACAGTGCTCTGCACACAGAAGGAGCCCAATAAATACCACCAATTGATTGATTGGATTCCTTATTTAAGGACAATTATCTTCTGAAGCAAAATTAGGCTTCTTCTGGAAAAAGATGGTAAGAATAACAAGAAGAAGAAGAATTGTGGTACTTAAGTGCTTACCATGTGCCAAGCACCAAACTTAAGCGCTGGAATAGATACAAAATAATCAGATCGGACACAGTCCCGGTCCTATGTGGGGCTCACAGTCAAAGTAGAAGGGAGAGCAAGTAGTCTCTAGTTTACAAATGAGGAAACTGAGACTCAGAGAAGTGAAACGACTTGCCCAAGATCACGCAGCAGACAAGGGGCAAATCTGGAATTAGAACCCAGGTCATCTGACTCCCAGACTCGGGCTCTTAGTATTTGCAGTTACTAAGCAGGTGTGTAATGTCTGAAAGCAGTTTGAATCAATGACATTTATTGAGCACCTCCTGAATGCTAGGCAGTGAACTAAGCGCTTGAGAGAGTACATCAGTAGAGAGACAATCATTCCCGGTCGTCAAAGAGTTTACACTGTAATGGAAAAACCGCACAAGGGACTGTTGCTTTTGAGGAAAGTAAAAATCATTTTGCAAAACATAAGGAACTAGTCTAAGCAAAAGTTAGTCCAGAATGACTGGGGGAAAGGCTGTCAATCGAAGTGATTCAAACACATAGATTTGGGATGAGAAGTGAATTTAAATTTACACTAGAAGCCTGTGTCTTTACCAACCATTCCCAACTCTTCTCTTTCTATTCCTTCCCCTACTTCCTTATGTAGATTCCTATTACTATTACTCCCACCCTCCACCTTCTTTGTCTTCTTCCCATTTTTCCACCCCTTGACTTTGGTCATTTGGAGTTGGCAGCAGGAAGTGGGTGGGTGCATTCAGGCCCTGTATTGGCATATATTCTAATCCAACATGGAGAGGCAGCATGACCTAGTAGAAAGAACACGGGCTTGAGAGTTAGAGGACCTGGGTTCTAATCCCAGCTCCGCCAAGTGCCTGCTGTGTGACCTTGGGCGAGTCACTTAATTTACCTCTTCTGTAAAACAGAGATTCAATATCTGTTCTCCCTCCTTCTTGGACAATGAGCCCCATGTGAGACAGGGACTGTGTCGCACCTGATTGACTTGTATCTCTCCCAGCATTTAACACAGTGCTTGACACAGTAAATACTTAACAGATATCATTAAAAAACCCAATCATTTTCTTATGATTTTTTTTGTTCCGCAGTAAATTCTGTACCATCAACAACTTTCTCTGGCTGAGAACTTAAGCTAGCAAATGCAGAAATTTAGAGGGTAATTCATAGAGTCTCATAGTGGATTTCTCCCTGATTTTTCGTGTGTTCCTTGGACTATACACCATGGGTGGTGTCTGCAGAGGCCCAGTGTAATTTTTGAAGAGAATTTTCCCATAGAAAGTTCCTTTATTTCTTCTTTTTGCCTACCGATGCATGAGTCACACCTAACATTAAATGTTAACAAAATACTAATGGGGAATGTGCTGTGGAATTAATGGGGATTAATATTTTGGGGCGGGGGGGCACATACTCCAAGCTCTACCTCTGGGAACTCTTAGCACATCTGCCTGACGGCCTATATTTCGAGCTTTTCCACCCTCTAGTCCCGTCCCTCTTCCCTTCTGCTGCCCTGGAGGTGGGGAACGGTTTGAGCAGACCCCAGAGTCCTTGATGATGGGCTGAACCCCCAGGCAGCAACTGTCTAGCTGAAAGACTTAAGCATCGGTCTCCTGGACAGGTAACTTGTCTTCAGGACCTCGGCTTAATGTTTTTCAGTTTTGCCCTGCCGAAGGGTGACCAAAAGCACTAATCTCAAATCCCCCTACCGTTAACCACAGGGGTCATAAGGACCATGAAGGCACACACACCCAGTTTTCCTTTAACGCGAGCGTTACGTTCTTGCAAAATCCCATGTTGAGGCGAACTCACGCCATATGGTGTCTGACGCCGCGAATGTGCACAGTTGCTTCTGCCCCCATGGTTCGCTGGAGCCAAGCAAGCCCATGTGGTCGGGTGAACGGTGGAGCCAAAATGCCTAGTGAAAACCCACATTACAGCAGGACTTAGTGGATTCAGATCTCGTGAAAAACCTTTACAACCTATCCTGGGCAGATTTAGCTGGAAAGCTGCATGAGGAGAGTGAATGTGAAAACAAGTTTTTCTTTTGGAGCCCAAATTGTGCCTTGTCCATTTAACCACCTTGTGCTCTTGTGCAGAGGAAGGAGGAGGGTGTAGTGGATAGAGCCCAGGCCTGGGAGTCAGAAGGTGATGGGTTCTAATCCCAGCTCCCCAACTTGTCTGCCGTATGACCTTGAGCAAGTCACTTCACTTCCTCTGGGCCTCAGTTACCTCATCTGTAAAAAGGGGATTGAGCCCCACATGGGGCAGGGACTGTGTCTGACCCCATCTGCTTGTATCCACTCCAGCGCTTAGTACAGTGCCTGGCACATAGTAGGCACTTAAATACCACAATTATTATTACTGTTCTCTTCAGGAAAGAAAGGTAAAACCTTTGTACTTTCAATTCTTCAGGAGCACCTGATCCAGTATGAACATCAAGAACGGACCAACTTGTGAATACTACTCCATGGCCATTTAAACAATCCCAATCCCTTTTCCAAGTGAGGTCCTCGTGGCTACAAATACAAATCCAGAGAGTTAACAAGCCTTCTGAGAGAGCAGAAATGTTAATCACAGACATTAAAGTACAGTTGTGAACATAAGAAATGGAAGCAGTGTGCCTCAGTGGAAAGAGCCTGGGCTTTGGAGTCAGAGGTCATGGGTTCGAATCCCGGCTCTGCCACTTGTCAGCTGACTGTGGGCAAGTCACTTCACTTCTCTCTGCCTCAGTTCCCTCATCTGTAAAATGGGGATTAAGACTGTGAGCCTCACATGGGACAACCTGATGACCCTGTACCTACCCCAGCGCTTAGAACAGTGCTGTGCACATAGTAAGCACTTAACAAATACCAACATTATTATTAAGAAGCTACTGGTCATCTGCTTCTTTTTATGACATTTTTTAAGTGCTTACTATGTGTCAAGCACTGTTCTAAGCATTGGGTAGATACGAGTTAGTTAGTTCAGACACAGTCCCTGTCCCATGTGGGGTTCACAGTCTATGTAGGAGGAAGAACAGGTATTGAATCCCCATTTTACAGTTGAGGAAACTGAGGCACAGAGCTGTTAAGTGACTTGCCTGAGATCACACAGCAGGCAAGTGTCAGAGTCGGGGTTAAAACCCAAGTCCTCTGACGCCCAGGCCTGTGCTCATTCCACTAGGCCATGCTGCTTGGGTCGGAAATGCTTGGGATAGTCTTCTTCTTTATAACCTCTATTAAGTGCCCAGAACAGGCACTACTGGTATTTTGAATAAAAGTCATGGGCTTTCTAACTGTAATTCATTTTTTTTTAACTTGATAATACCACTCCTGTGCACAAAAAACTAAATTACATTTTTGACGTCAACAGCTGGTGGAAACCTGGGAAGAGGCTATCATTTGGCTGGAATACAAATGGTCTAAGTGTCTGCTGGGAAAAGGCAACGGTTTTCCGAAAAGACCCTACCCACAGGCTGCCTGATGGTCCACAGGCAGCTTCAGGGAGTAAAGTGAATAGGGAAACTAGTGTTCCAGTCTGTAAGTCAACAATCGAACACATAAAATATCAAGGGTCTGAGCTGCTTTGAATTAAGTACACAACCAAGGACTTAGTGGCAATTTTTCCTTGAAAGCCAACATGCTGTCTTTTCCCCTTCACCATAAGAAATGCCGCTGTAAAGGTTAAGGAGAGGGGAACAGGAGGCTCTATAACTTTTTGTCTTTGAAAATCTGACAGTTTGCCTTGAGCCTGAAAATTGAATGATTACAAGTCCTCCCAAAAATTAATCAGAAAAGTCTCATAATGGATAGTGAACACAGGAAGCAGCCTGGCTTAGTGGACAGAGCACAGGCCTAGGAATCAGAGAAACTGGGTTCTAATTCTGGCTCTGCCACCTATCTGCTGTGTGACCTTGAACAAGTCACTTAACTTCTCTGTCCTTTAGTTTCCTCCTCTGTAAATTGGAGAGTCAATTCCCATTCTCCCTCCTTCTTAATAACAAAAGCGACTGTGGTATTGGTTAAGTGCTTAACTATGTGCCGGGCACTGTACTAAGCACCGGGGTGGATACAAGCAAATCGGGTTGGGCACAGTCCCGGTCCTACACGGGGCTCAGAGTCTCAACCCCCATTTTACATACGGTTATAAGTTATAAGGTAACTGAGGCCTAGAGGAGTGAAGTGACTTGCCCAAGGCCACACAGCAGATGACTGGTGGAATGGGGATTAGAACCCATGACCTTCTGACTCGCAGGCCCGTGCTCTATCCACTACTCCATGCTGCTTCTTAGGCTGTGAGCCCCGTGGTGGGGATAGGGACTGTGTCCCACCTCATTATCTTGCATCTATCCCAGCACTTAGTACAGTCCTTGGTACATAATAAGTACTTAACAAGTACCATTAAAAAAAAAAGTAAGCCCTATCCTGAATCCTGTCTTTAGCACCATGTCAAAGAGAACATCTCTCTCTTCCTACCTGTGATAACTTGGCCAAGTCACAAACAGCTCCCGTAAAGGGTGATACTCATTGTTTTGGGGTTTGTTTCTTTTTTCATCTTGGTAATTCTGGCTGAATCTGCTTGGAGCAAATCTAATGGCCAGATGGGAAAACTTAATAAAATGTTAACGGCACTAACAGTACCTGACTCTCTGGCCAGCTAAAGTTAAAGGAATTCGATACTACAGAACCGGTTGTCCAAGGGAGCTCTGCCCCGGCCCGAGATTTTTCCCTCACCGGGAAAAGAACAAAGAAGCAGCGCGGTCTAACGGAAAGCGCCCAGAGCCCGATAGCCAGAGGAACTGGGTTGGAGTGGCTTGATGGAAAGAGCCCTGGCTTGGGAGTCAGAGGATGTGGGTTCTAATCCCGGCTCCGCCACTTGTCCGCTGTGTGGCCCTGGGCAAGCCACTTAAAGTCTCAGTGCCTCAGTTACCTCAACTGTAAAATGGAGATTAAGACTGTGAGCCCCAAGTGGGACAACCTGATTACCTTGTATCTACCCCAGCGCTCAGAAGAGTGCTTGGCACATAGTAAGCACTTAACAAATGCCAGAATTATTATTATTATTATTACTAGTATTTTACTTAGGACAGTAGTGCTGAAAAATAGTCAGTCAGGCAGACGGGTATTTTTTTCAGGAAACTGGTGCATTTGTGAGTCTACCTGATTGACAGCCGCTGCCTGGGGATACCACCGTTAGCCTGCCAGGATTTCACTCCACACATCCGATCCGTTACCAAGACCTGCTGGTCTCACCTTTATAATATCGCCAAGATCCGCCCTTTCCTCTCCACCCAAACGGCTACCTTACTGCTACGGGCTCTCGTAATATCCCGGCTAGACTATTGTGTCAGCCTTCTCTCTGATCTCCCTTCCTCCTCTCTCGCCCCGCTCCAGTCTATTCTTCACTCCGTTGCCTGGCTCATCTTCCTGAAGAAACGTTCTGGGCATGTCACTCCCCTTCTTAAGAACCTCCAGTGGTTGCCTATCAACCTCCGCTCAAAACAAAAACTTCTCACTCTAGGCTTCAAGGCTCTCCATCACCTTGCCCCTTCCCACCTCTCCTCCCTTCTTTCTACTGCTCACCCCGCACGCTCCGCTCCTCTGCCGCCCACCTCCTCACCGTCCCTCGGTCTCGCCTCTCCCGCCCTCGACCCCTGGGCTACGTCCTCCCGCGGTCCTGGAATGCCCTCCCTCCTCACCCCCGACAATCTAATTCTCTTCCCCTCTTCAAATCCCTACTTAAAGCTCACCTCCTCCAAGAGGCCTTCCCAGACTGAGCTCCTCCCTTTTTCCCTCTGCTCCCTCTACCCCCCTTCACCTCTCCGCAGCTAAACCCTCTTCTCCCCCTTTCCCTCGCCTCCTCCCCCTCTCCCATCCCACCCCCTCAGCACTGTATCTACCCCAGTGCTTAGAACAGTGCTCTGCACATAGTAAGCGCTTAACAAATACCAACATTATTATTATCATCCACTCAACTGTATATATCTTCATCACCCTATTTATTTTGTTTAATGAGATGTACATCACCCTGATTCTATTTATTTGCCATTGTTTTTATGAGATGTTCTTCCCCTTGACTCTATTTATTGCCATTGTTCTTGTCGGCCCGTCTCCCCCGATTAGACTGTAAGCCCGTCAAAGGGCAGGGACTGTCTCTATCTGTTGCCGATTTGTACATTCCAAGCGCTTAGTACAGTGCTCTGCACATAGTAAGCGCTCAATAAATACTATTGAATGAATGAATGAATTTCTGGGAAATCCCTGAAACTTCTCTGAGCAACACAGGGTGGGAAGATAAGGATGGGGATAGGCGGCTCAGCAGGAGACAGGGAATATGTGGCTCCAAAATTGTTGGGCCTTATTGCACAGGGCGATAAGACCATACAGCATATGCACTGCCATTACTGGCTCAGACAAGTGATCTACCCAGTGCAACATTCTGTCTCCCTTCATTCATCTCCCGCTCCCCCTTGGCCCCTTGGTACATTTCTGCAATTTATATTATCCGTCTCCCCCTCTAGACTGTAAGCACCTTGTGGGCAGGGAATGTGTCTGTTTATTGTTCTATTTTGCTCTCCCAAGGGTTAGTACGGGGCTCTGCACAAGTAAGCACTTAGATAGGATTGACTGTCTCATAACTGGGGCGGTCAGATCCTGGGAAACCACAGAGTGGCCACTGTCTTTGACCCCCATCCTGATTGGTAGGGGTGGACCAGCTAACATCCCTAACTTTTTGAACACGTTTGAGAATCCGGACAGGGATGAGCCAGAGTGGCGATTGTCATCCTCCACTGAGGATAGTCTGCAACTGGGTGATAAAAGGGAAATGCCTCTCTGCCAAGTGATATTTTTGGAACCAATGGGCCTGGATCTACTGTGCTCCAAAAGAGCACTGAGCAAAGCACAGTCCTTTCTTCTGACAATGGCTGCTCTAAGAGAACCACAGTGTCTTGGAGGGATGTCTGCTCACGGTGTCCCAGGTTAGAAAGGATGATGGACCCTCTTAGTGAGAATGACGGGCGAGCCTCCATCCTGGGGCTTTAGGATAGGGACCTATGTGAAAGACTCGATTACCATGATACACCGGTTGTCGTCCACCACCGCCGCCACTCGCGCTCTCCCTTGATCCCGTCAGTCATGTCCCCACTGGGGCCGGGGGCGCAGTGAGTCAGCCGGCAGGAGCGCAACACGCTGTGAAGCATGTGGCAAAGGGGTTTTTATGAGCAGAACTCTTTTATGACCAAAGTGACCGCAGGGAGTGCTGATGCCGTGCCCCGGCGTCATAACCCAGCACGCAGTTGCCCCGATGGCCGCTGAGGATAGCGCCAGTCCTGTGAGCTACTGTTTTTCGGGACTGCTGCTGGGCCTGCCCCCCTCGCCGAAACCTTCACCACTGGTGATCTAGCCCCAGGACGCACACCCCCCCCCCCCCCCCCGCAGGTCTCCCAATTCCCAGAGCTGGGCTCATTCCACTGAATGAGCAAGCTGGGAAGAATGCATCTTAGCTGAATAAACGCAGCACACGATCCCAGGGTTTAAACACCTTCCCCTGTAGAAGTGCAGTTGGGATTTTCCATTATAACTGAGAGTAACCACCCAACCCAACAGGGAAACCCCTTTCTGCCCGACAAGTGAGGAGGAGAGCTCTACAATCAATCCAATAAGGGGCCAAGAGGAAGGAGCGGGAGAAAGCGGTCAAGGACCTCTGGCGCTGGGGCAGGGTGTCACTGCCATCCTTTCCTCTTGGCCTGCCCAACCACACTCTCCTCTCTCACCCGGAAAATGGCAGCAACAGCAGGAGATGTTGAGTCCGACGGGTGAGCTTCTCCTAATGCTTTCTCTCTCTGCTCTAGTCGGACTAGACGAGGCAGTGAGACGGCTATCCAGAGTCCCGTGGCACCAGCTCTATTTGCCCATGACTTCTGCTGGCCAGATGAAATGGATTAGGGTCAAGACGACAAACCACGCTGTAGTTTAGAAGCAATAGGATTTATTGTTTCCTGATAAAAACAGCACCATCCTAGTACAGAAGAGACAGAAAAAAAGCTCTGCCCACCTCACTCATTTTACGATCACCGTCGTTTGTCTGTTCAGAATCATCCTGACGGTGTTCCTGGACCACATTCTCTATCAATGACCAGAATTTGGCTATTTTACCTCACCTCCCTATTATTTACCTGCAAAATGTAAATGGTCAACTCTTAAAAATCTACACTTAAAGGCCACACGAAAGTAGAGACACTGGCTCTCTCCGACATAAAGTGCCCTATCAACATGTACAACCAGAAGTTGAAACTGTGCCCTGAGAGTTACATGCTTACTGGCCAGTCATTAAAGAATCTTCCGGCTCTAGGTTAGTCTAATTTTTCTCCAGTAAACTCTGTGAGACACTAACAGTTCCTCTCTTATCAAGGAAGATTGTCTACGTGGTAGTCCGAACAGAAGACGGCTAGCAGCAAGACTTTTGGTTTAGAATCTAGTTACTTACTTACGTCTCCGATTACTCACAAAATCTCTTTAAATCAAAGCTAACTTCAAGTTGCAAAATGCCACCTTTTATAGCAACAAAAGAACACTGTTGAGGCAAAAATCATTCAAAACCCATTCAAATAGCTTCAGATTTTGTCATTCCTTGCCCTGTGGCCCTGCTGCTGCTCTTCCTCCTCCTCCTCCTCTCCCAGTAGGCCAGGGAGGGGATCGATCTTCCCGATGCTTACATATTGGGGGCAATCCAGTTGAGGAACTTCATGGCAACTTCAAAACCAAGGAAACAGGCCTGGAAAAGCAATAGATGAAATGCACATGAAAGGAATATCGGAGCTAAAGGTGAGACTTACCTGAAGGGCACAGATGCTCAAATGTCCAAATCGTGCTCATCATTGTCTCCCCCCGGGGTGGGAGACAATGCACTGCCCTGAGTCACCTGCACTGAAGAGGCAGCACTGTAGGAGGGAATTCAGTTCCCGCACAAAGAGGGCTGATTGTGGTACTGCCGCGGCATTGTTTCTTTTCAGACCGAATCAATTTAATTACTTGTTTTCAAAGGGGTGCAGACTGAAGACCCCTGCTTGCTGCTCTAATAAGGGCTGCCCGGCAACAGCCGCCTTTCTTCACCAGCCAGTCCCATCCCCCTACGGCTGTTTGTGGCTCACGAGCCGCACTCAAGAGGGCCAGCAAACTTAGTGTCAGAGGGAATGGGCGAGTAGACTCCCTCCAATCCATCCCAAACATCTGGAACAAAATACTATCCAGCGATCTACTCCTATTGACATTCAGAACAAGAAATTTCTCCTTTACCGCTAAGAGCCTTCACCAAAAAACACCAATCGAGATTCCAGAGGGCCTTGAGTTCGCAGCCAGCCCACTCGATGAAAAGTTTCAGGCTGACGTATCCTCCGAGCCGGTCGGCGGGAACACGCCCACGGGGCAGGTTGTTCTCCGGGACACCCAGACCCCCGAGACTCCACATTGTGAGCTTGGGGAGACTAGTCTGAGACCACGTGACTGCCCAGGAATCTGGAAGGCTGTACTCTCTGGGGTCATGGCAAACCTTGGGACCATTTTAGACGTGTGATGGGCTTTTTGGGGGCCCTGGGGTGCCCTCGCTGAGCCTCCACTCGGCACAGCCCTCGAGACCTAGTCTGAATCGGTGCCTTCAAAAAGTAACTATCAAGGAAGCCTCCGTAGCCAATGGCTAGGTCATAGTGAGATGGGGGGCGGGGCAGTGTAAAGGAGTATAAACCAAAACAGCTGCATTTTTCTAGGAGGGCAACCTCCCTCAGCCCCAAAAAGGACCTTTTTAGGTTTGAGGAGATAACAACAACAAGAATAATAATAATAATAATTATGGTACTTGTTAAGCACTTAGTGTGTGTCAAGCACTGTTCTAAGCACTGGGGTAGATATAAATTAATCAGGTTTGACACAGTCCCTGTCCCACATGGGCTCACACTCTTAATGCCCATTTTACAGATGAGAGAACCGAGGCACAGAGAAGTTAAGTGACTTGCCCAAGGTCGCAGAGAAGTAAATCATACAGACCACCGAGCTTAAGATATCAATAGCGAATTCCATTTTACTTACCGCATTAGCTGGGAAGGCCCGAATCATAACGGCGGTGAAGCCTTTATACAATGACGCAACTCCCTCCTCTCGGATAAGTTCCCTCAGAACATCTCGGAACCCGTTAGGGTATTTTCCAGCAGGGGCTGTCGAAATAAAACATGACAACTACCATGCCAGAACCCCAGCTCAAACCACACACAACCCCAGAGAAGATGGCCAAGGACGTCAGACCTTTGGTCGTTCTAAAAGTAGCAGCATTGCTCAGTGGCATTCTGGGGGTCTGAGTAGCCCTGTTTCAGGATGCACTGGCTCACCCTAAATGCAGAAAGGAACTAGAAACGATGCTCCTAAACACTGCCACCCTCACCCAAACTAGGTTCGGCAGAGGACTGTGAGCCATGAGATTTAACCTTGCGGGGAAAACAAGAACAAATAGAAAGCTACCAGATGCAGATAAAACAACTGCACTGTGAAACACCCGGACAAAAACAGCCCCTGGCCCTACTGGCAGCAAGTCTTCTCCCTGCACATAAGGTAGAAGGGCCTGTCAGTCAAGTACGCTTGGAGCCCATCAGCCTCGTTTGCAGACACGGATTACAATCTCCTAACTCCCCAGCTCGGGGCCGTCCCCTCAGTCTGGAAACATTCCTGCTCTTGGACGCTAAACAACGTCCGGGCTGGGAAACTGGACCTCACCCGGACCCCAGCACCGCAGAAATGGCAATCGCAGCTTGCCCATGGAGCCACTTGTAAGACGCAAGCTGGCACTTGCTTTTCACAAGAAGGTATGGCTATCTTCCAGGCTGATTCATGTGAATGGCTCTTGAAAATTCTGGTTGCCAGGCTGCTGGCATTTTCTGAGTGGCGAGCTTAGCTGCCACCGCCATGGCAGCCACTACCACTTAATTCTCTGAGCTTCCAGAACACCCTACGGCAAAGGTGCTGATGACCCCAGGGGACAGGACAATCCCCAAGAAGGATGTGTGCGTACTGACCCACGTTGGCATTTTCTTCCCTGGGAGAACTTGTAAGAAGCCTAAAGAACACTAACTTCAATCCCACTAATATATTGAATTTACAAAGCTCAAATGTCACCAGAAGGCACGTTTTGTTTTTTTGAAAGAACAAAAAAGTGAATAGCTGAAGAGCACCTGCAGATTTATGTTACTTAAAGCGAGCAGCTGAGTCCAAAAGGTCTGCCAGTTACATCCCTTTGATTCCCCCATCACCGTCATCAATTAATGTGGGCCCATAACGGACTAGGCGCGAAGCACTATTCAGCCGAAGAGAACACCCAAGGTGTGGGACCTGACTAACGATTTACTAATAACCTATTTCAGACATCTGTTTGATACACTGATACACACATCCCTTTCCCAGTTTCACCGCTAGAAGCTGTGAGCCAGTATGAGGGCGAAACTTCAGCAACTAAAGGTTTGGGCTTCAGGACTAATCTCCTGCTGGCCCCTCTCCAAGTCGCCAGTTACTCACCAGTTTGGAAGCGGGATTTTAGTACATCAGGAGGGATGGCCACTGCCCAGTTGAAGATCCCTGCCGTGCCCCCAGCCAAGAGTATCCGCAGGGCACTGAGTTCACTGACACTGCAGAAAACCGACCATTAAAAACAGGGTTAGGGTGAAGGGCGACCCTAGGGCTTCTTCCGGGTGCTGACGGCAGAGCTGCCTAAGGCTTGGTATGGGTCAGTTATAGACCAAGAAGAGGAGAATCTTCAGCTACCCCAGGGTGCAGGGGTTCCATGAACATATTGGCACCTGTCTTGAAGGGAAAGGCTAAAATTCTGCTCTCGCTTTCCCCTGCAGCTTGCAGATGGTCATCAGCCTATAGAGGTCTCTCATACTGTATGCTGGGGTGTGGTTTTAGGAAAATACTACGCAAAGCAAGCTAGTGTAATGCAAACTGCGTTTCCCAGAGAGGGAGGAAGTGATGAATACGAATGAATACACCCGCCCCTATCCGTCGGGGCCAAAAGACGGGCATGAGGGGGAAAAGTCATCCATCCCCGGGGAAGTCCCCGGCAGCTGCCGAGAGCATGGAGCAAGGGGGACACCTGCCAAACGGCAGGCGGGCAACAGAGGGAGTGCTGATGGAAGCTGGGGGAGCAAACAAGGCGGAGAAGGGACAGGGGTACCTCCTCTCCTCTACCAAATAACCATCCACCCGGTCCTCGGACCCATGGCACAGTTGGTTCCCGAAAATGTATCTTAAGTCGAAATGCTCACAGCCAGAACCAGTTGGCTTCTTACAGACACGGCATCTTCAAATTTTCTTCCAGAGGGATTGGTTCCTGAACCAAAGTCATATAACTCTATCCTTACCCAAATTACCTGGAACCGAGTACTCAATTCGTTACCTATGAGCTGTATAGTTGTATTAATGTATTTCCGTCAAGTCAGAGAACCTCTGTCTCTTTCATTTCCTCAGAAGTAAAATGGAAGCCATCGGCTTTCCCCGGTGAGTCTGGCTGGCGCTCACGTAATCCCACCTCCAGGCCTCTTCAAACTTTCTTCCCCATTCTGGCCTTTTCCATGGTTTCTACATTGCCCCACAGCTCCTGTGCAGCCCACCCCACCGCCCACATCACCCAAGCCAGCGCCTTAAAGAAAGCTAGTGTTGTACGGTCCAATCGACTGTGTCGTAAAGCTGAAACAGGCTGTCAAATTTAGAAATGTTTTAAGTGCCATTTGTTTTCACTCAAAATGTCTTGAAGTCAAGGTCTGCCTATAAATCAGTGCTTTGGGGGGGCCCACCTTATCAGTCTGGAGCATCTGTCCCATCCACCCACCCATCCACACAGAAGGAATCCCTGGAAAGTGAGGGAGACCTGGACCATTCTAGGAAGGCAGGTTTACCACCTTCTTGCAGCAATGTCCTACACATATGGAGAACAGGCACCAGCCCAGTATCAGGCTGGAGGTAATTCCTTCTTTCAGTCATGACACAGGAGGAACCACTTTCAGCAAGCAAGTTATTCCAGCTTTACAGTGGGATGTGTCAACTGGATTAGCCAAAAAAAAAAAGCAGGCATGCCAGAAGCCATGAACTCTTTTACTGTTCTCCCTTTAGAATACATTTCCCATCACTCAAAGGAAGGAATCGAGCCAGGCCTGGAAGATCTCACACACTTCACTGCAGGTCTTTCCCATGCTAGGCGAAGAAAAGCTCCCCAGAAATGTATTTCCCTGTCTCATTTGATTCTACTTACCTTTTTCCTTCTGGGGTGAGGATGTTTTTCAGCCATTCATATGTCATAAAGTACATTCCGCTAGCAGGAACATCTATTTGAGTCAAAAAAAAAAAAACCCAGCTATCTGAGAAAGGAATCTGGGTGTCTTTCCTGAATCACATCTGGAGGTGAACGGGGATGACTCAGTAGTAGAATCTTTTAAAAGTTTCAGGAGAAATAGTAATTCTGGTATTTGCTAAATGCTTACTATGTGCCAAGCACTTTATTAAGTGCTGGGGTAGATACAATGTGTGCAGATCGGGCACAGTCCCTGTCCTACTCGGGGCTCTCAGTCTAAGGAGGAAGGAGAACAGGTATTTATTTAATCCCCATTTTATAGATGAGGAAACAGAGGCACAGAGAAGTTAAATGACTTGCCCAAGGTCACCCAGTAGGCAAGTGGTGGAGCTGGGACTGGAACCCAACCCTCCTGAATCCCAGGCCCAAGCTCTTTCCGTTGGATCACACTGCCCCACAGGGCCTCTTCCCATTTCAGAGGTCTGAACAGTTCCATTCAGAGGGAGAGAGTCCGATGTTGAGGATCCCCAGCAACTTCTTTCCTAGGCCAGCCACTTGCTTTGCCCGAATAAACCCAATCTCCCTAAAATGACTTAGTCTGCCATGTCATCTCTCTGAATCTATGAAGGTTTTTTGGTTTTTTCTGAAGCCTGGGCAAAATCAAATCCTGTTTGATTGAAGCCTAGTTCACAGTGAGTCAATACATCTGCCACAGAAAAATGTCATTATGCTGCTTTCTGGGGGCCACCAGGAATTCTCAACTGTACACTGGTTTGATGACGGTGGCCAATCATTCTTACAGCAGTCAAAATTAGGCCACTAGGTACCTTGGCCTCTACCTCTAAACCCTTGGGCAGCATCCAGGGCCAACTCAAAGGGTTGGGGATGGAACCAGGGAATCAGCTTTGGCCTGTAGCCCACTTGTGGGGTCTAATCAGGCCAGGCCAGTAGCCCACAGTCTGGAGAACTTCCTGGGGAACAGGACAGTTGGTCAGTCAGATATATTTATTGAGCTCTTACTGTGTGCAGAGCACTGTAATAATAATAATTATGGCACCTGTTAAGCGTTTATTATGTGCCAAGCACTCTTCTAAGCGCAGGGGTGGATACAAGCTAATCAGGTTGGACACATCCCTGTCCCACATGGGGCTCCCACTCTTATCCCCATTTTACAGATATGATAACTGATGCACAGAGAAGTTAAGTGACGTACCCAAGATCACACGATAGACATGTGATGGAGCCAGAATTAGAACCCAGGTCCTTCTGACTCCCAGGCCCATGCTCTATCCACTAAGCCATGGGAGAGTACAGTTTAAGAATAAACAGACACATGCCCTGCCCATAATGAGCTTACAGTCTAGAGGGGGAGACAGATATTAATATAAATAAATTACAGATATGTACCTAAGTGCTGCGAGGCTGGGAGGGGAGATTCATTCAATAGTATTTATTGAGCGCTTACTATGTGCAGAGCACTGTACTAAGCGCTTGGAATGTACAATTCGGCAACAGATAGAGACAATCCCTGCCCGCTGACGGGCTTACAGTCTAATCGGGAGATGAATAAAGGGAGCGAGTCAGGGCAACGCAAAAGGGAGTGGGAGAAGAGGAAAGGAGGGCTTAGTCAGAAAAAGCCTCTTGGAGATGTGCCTTCGATATGGCTTTGAAGCGGGGGAAGAGTAAATATCAATCGGATATGAAGAGGGAGGGCGTTCCAGGCCAGAGGCAGGACGTGGACGAGAGGTCAGCAGTGACATGGATGAGATCGAGGTACGGTGAGAAGGTTGGCACTACAGGGGTGAAGTGTGCGGGCTGGGTTAGAGTAGGAGAATAGTGAGGTAAGGTAGGAGGGAACAAGGTGGTTGAGGGCTTTAATCACTCCACTGGTCCCAGGAAACCCCTAGTCACCTTTGTAGTGGTTCTAGGAATTACTGATGAAACTGGATCCTTCCTTCCAGCCTTCTTCTTCCTAGAGCCCATGGAGGACTCTTGGAACTGCCTGGGTCTGAAGATGATGTGGAATCCTCCCTCCTCCCCCAACTAGGCAGCTGAGAGCTCCCGGAGGTCACTCCAAATGTGATCTAAACCTCTAGAGGAGGAGCCTTAGTGGAACCTGAAGCCACCCCAGAGTTCTGGAGTCCCCCACACCTCGGTGGCCCTTTTTGTCCAGGTGCACTGGTCACCCAGCTCGCCTAGATTTCACTGAACTACAAGGCAAGTGAAAATGGCAATGGAGGTGAGGACCCCCCAACTGATGGCATTTTGACATTAATTCCCTGCCACTTCTAAGGCTTACACCACCTCTACCAAGGCTGTTGTCAAAGCCTTCTTTGTTACTGGAAGATGAAGAAGAGCACTTTAACAAACCTCTCAGCATTCATTAACTCGATGACTGAAGTCCCTCCTAGACTGCTGCTAGATTCTTGGCTACCATCACCTGAAAAATTGTGAGGTGGCCACCTCTGAGGGGAGGTGGGAGATGTGGGGACAGAATCAATGGTGAAACTTCAGTATTGGTCTTTTCCATCTAATACTCTGTAGAGCAGGGGTATTCTACATCCCATTTGTCTGTTGCCTCCCAGAAATGAGAGTTGAGTTTGCCCTGTGGTGGGACTCCAAATCCATAAACACTTGCTTTCCTAAACAAGAGACCCCTGCCCCCCGCCATGGCAACTCCATGTATTCCAAGGGTCACGATCCCCAGTAAGTTACCTCGCATAAGTGTGAGCACAGTTCCTTTGTAAATGCCTCGAATTCCAGCCTCGTGATACAGCTTTTTGGCACAGTCCAAGGGCCCATTGTATTTAATATTGCCTGAAGCGGCTTGGATCTAGGGAGTGGAAAGGACAGAAGAAGTCATTACTAATCAAAAATTAGAAGGTTAAAAGTCAGCCACTATCATCAAATTATGCCCCCGGGGTATAAGAGAGTATTTAGCAGAGCAGAAACTTAAGAGATGGAGGAGTAGACAGAAGAGGACTGGGAGGAAGAGAAAGGTGTGTGTGGGGAGGTTGGGGGACGGCTGGTAAGAGGGAGAGGGGAGGGAGAAGGAAGAGGTGAAGCAGCAGGATCTTAGGCCAGAAAGCCCAAATTCCTCCTTGTAAGTCTGTCATCTTCCCCAAGATTTCATCGGTTCATTCATTCTTTCATTCACTTGTATTTACTGAGTGCTTACTGCGTGCAGAGCACTGTACTAAGCGCTTGGAAAGTACAATTCAGCAACAAATAGAGACAATCCCTGCCCAACAACGGGCTCACAGTCTAGAAGGGGGGAGACAGACATCAAAACAAGTAAACAGGCATCAATATAAAGAGAATTATAGATATATGCACATCATTAATAAAATAAATAGAATAATAAATATGTACATATATACACAAGTGCTGTGAGGTGGGGAGAGACAGAGGCCGTCAAATGCAAGTTCCTTCAAGGGCCACCTTCCCTTCCTTAATACTCCCCTTTTCCTCGTCCATCTCCTGTCATCCCAGCTGTCTCGATCCATCAATCAATCAATGGTGTTTACTGAGTGCTTACTGTGTGCAGAGCACTGTACTTAACGGTTGGGAAAAGTACAGTAGGACAGAGTTGGTAGGCACGTCCCTTATCCACAAGGAGTTTCCAGTTTAGAGATCAAGGGATCTTCTTTCTACCTACTCCTGAAAGCTATCCCTATGCCTGGACTTTGGATTCCATCCCTTCTCACCTCCCAAATCCCCTGGGATCTCTTGCTCCCACCCTCCTCCTCTCCGCCAGCTATCTTTAATCCCTCACTCTCCCCCTGGTTCATTTCTCTCCTTCAGGCATCCCTAAGGGGATAAAAAAACCAACAACATCCTCATGCCTCTCTGCTGCTTTCAATATGGTTGACTAGCCTCTCATAGAAACTCCCTCTGCCTCTGGTTTTAGCAGCACAGCATTCTAGCAATCAATCAATCAATCGTGGTTTTTGAGCACTTACTGTGTGCAGACCACTGTACTTGGGAGAGTACAATACAAGCGAGTCGACAGACATTCTCCCTGCCCATGACAAGCTCATATTCTACCTTTCTGACTTGTCCTTCTCAACTTCCTTTGCCGGCTCCTCTTCCTCTCCTCTCCCAGGGCACTCGGCTCTTCTCGTTCAGCACTAACTCTCTCGGGGAATTCACGCGACTCACATGATTTTTGGCTTTAGCTGCAGCTACCACCTCTGTGGAGATGACTCCCAAATCTGTATTTCTAGGCCTATTCATTCAATAGTATTTATTGAGCGCTTACTATGTGCAGAGCACTGTACTAAGCGCTTGGGATGAACAAGTCGGCAACAGATAGAGACAGTCCCTGCCGTTTGACGGGCTTACAGTCTAATCGGGGGAGACGGACAGACAAGAACAATGGCACTAAACAGCGTCAAGGGGAAGAACATCTCGTAAAAACAATGGCAACTAAATAGAATCAAGGCGATGTACAATTCATTAACAAAATAAATAGGGTAATGAAAATATATACAGTTGAGCGGACGGGTACAGTGCTGTGGGGATGGGAAGGGAGAGGTGGAGGAGCAGAGGGAAAAGGGGAAAATGAGGCTTTAGCTGCGGAGAGGTAAAGGGGGATGGCAGAGGGAGTAGAGGGGGAAGAGGAGCTCAGTCTGGGAGCTCCCTCACCTTCCCCACAAACTGCCTCTGAAACAGGTCCACCTGGGTGACCTGCTGAATTTTTTCAGATGAAGTTCAAGGTTCGGTGAGTCATCTGGGTGTAAACTTAATATGGCGTGTACAGAATAACTCCTAACCACCCATCTAAACCCTCCCGCTCATTTTTTCATCAGTCGACCACACCACTCCTCACCCTGTGTCACAAGTTTGCAACGTTGGGGTCAACCTTAACACCTCTCTCACCCTCCCCATATCCAATCTGTTTCTAAGATTTTCTTCCGATAATATCTCATGTTTCCTGTCCTTCCTCTCTGCCCTTACCACCACCACCACCCTGGTACAAGACTTTAACACCTCCCATCTGGGTACGGTGATAGTTTTTTTTCTGGTCTCCCTGCTTCCGTTCTCTCCCCTCTTCACCCAATTTCCCAAGTGTTGACATGCTCCTCAAAATCCTCCAATGGCTCCCTGTTGCCTCTTACATAAAATCAAAACAGCCTCTGACCATTGATTTCAAATCTTTCTATCTGCTGGCTCTGTCACAACTAGTTGCCTTACTAAAACCCACTAAACCCCAACCCTCATTCTTTGCTCACACCACTCTCTGACTGTTGGCCCACTGGTCAAGTCAATCCCCCATCTGCAGTGTCCTTCTTCATTTTTTTTTTTTGGTGCTATTTGATAAGTACTTACTATGTGCCAGGCACTGTACTAAGCGCTGGGGTAGATATGAGCTAATTAGGTGAGACAGTTCATATCCCACATGGGGCTCACAGTCTAATGCCCATTTTACAGATGAGATAACTGAGGCACAGAGAAGTGAAGCGACTTGCCCGAGTTCACAACACACCAAATGGCAGAGCCGGGATTAGAACCCAAGTCCTTCTGACTCCCGGGCCCGTGCTCTATCCACTAGGCCACTCTTTGCCAAATTAAGTCCCTCCCTTCCTTGAAAGCCCTTCTAAAAAGTCAGCTCCTCCAGATTCCTTGATTAATCCCCACCCCTTCACATTCATCTCTGTGATTTACCCGCTGAAGCTTGCTATTTTCATCCATGTTCACACAGCTTTACCAGTTGTCTGCAGGTCATCTCATATGTGCTTCTCTTTCACATTAGATTGCAAACTCCTCCAGCCAGGGACTACTTCTCCAGTATAACCCTTACACTCCGAATACAGTGCTCTGCACCCAACAGGCCCTCAGTCAACTCTGCTTTAACAATAATAATAGTAAGAGCAGTATTTGTTAAGCTCTTACCGTATGCCAAGGATTCTCCTAAGAACTGGGGCAGATACAAGAAAATCAGGCCGGACAAAGTCCCTGACTCTCATGGGGCCCCCAATCTACGGGAGAGGGAGAACAGATATTTTATCTCTATTTGACAGATGAGGAAACTGAGGCCCAGAGCAGCTAAGTGACCCAAAGTCACACGGTAGACAAGTGGCAGAGCCGAGATTAGTCCCCAGGTCCTCTGACTCCCAGGCCCTGCTCTTTCCACTAGGCCGTGCTGCTTTCTGTCGACAGTGATACTGTTGAACTAGCCGGTTTATCAAGTACTAATATCAAGGGACTGGGTGTGGTGCTTTCAGTGAAAGGCTTTCATCGATGGAACACCATTCCTCTGGATAGGACTTTGGGCTCTTTTTTCACTTACTGGTTTTCTGATTTAGCCCGGCAGGGGAAAAAAGAGTGCTTTTCCGGATTAGTCACTGCCATCCATTAGAATCATCAGGTTTTTTAGAAACACCCACTGAATGCTAGCAGCATGGTCTAGTGGCAAAAGTACGAGCTTGGGAGTCGGAGGTCATGGGTTCTAATCCCGCCTCCGCCACTTTTCTGCTGGGTGACCTAGGGCAAGTCACTTAGCTTCTCTGTGCCTCAGTTACCTCATCTGTAAAATGGGGATTGAGCCTGTGAGCCCCACATGGGACAACCTGATCACCTTGTATCTTTACCCCCGTGTTTAGAACAGTGCTTGGCACATAGTAAGCGCTTAACAGATACTATAATTATTATTATTATTATTACAAGATCCTGGAGAATTATAGGAAACCTGAACGATGTTGTCCTTCCCCTCAAAAAGTTGAAGTCGAGGGAAAAGATGATCATGGAAAAACGTAGTCATCATCAGCACTGAAAAACCGTTAAAATACCAGCACCGAGAAAAAGAACCGAAACACCCAAACACAGATATGAACAGGGGGCCTCTCTTGTCCACACCGAAACTCATTCCTGGCCTCGGGAGCGTTGGGAAATTTTTTACATGACCCGCAGAACCCCCTCTCTCTGTTCCAGTAGAGAGCGGGTTTTCTTTCCCACATGGAAGTGGGTGGCCTTCAGAGAATCTCCCTACAGAACATGGAGACCTCCAATGTGTTTGGCTTGTTGGTTGCCTCTTGAACGTTTCGCTAGAATCGGATGAGAGATGTGAAGGCCTGGAAAGAGCTGAAAAAGGAGAGGGATAATAGCGAGGAGGGAGAAACTGTGTTTACTCCTTCAAAGACTTGTCTTCTTTTTTACCAACTGAAAAACTGCAAGCCTGGAATAAAATTTTCAAATCCCTCTCGTGAAGTATTTTCTTTTAGAATGATTAAGTACTTTAAGATCGTTACAGTTGATCTTTACTCTCATAACATTTCTAAACATTATATAAGAGGATGCTTTCTGCAAGTCAATTTTCAGTATTAGTTGTTCTCAGTACCAGTGCCTACACACTTCATAGACATGTACTAAAACAGTCAGAATTGTTGGCTCTCAAATCCAAGATGGATTTCTGCCCACAGAGTACGGCTGCCCTCTTTAGAGGGAGAAAAAGGGAGCTCAAAATGGGGCTGGGCCTTGATCTCTGTTGTTGTTTGATTACTGTAATCATCTGCACCACACTTTCCCCTCAGGTCCTGCCACCTGAAAGAATGTGAGAGGACCCACAAAAGTCCCACTTTCAATTGTGCTGGAAGCAGGGTCCCCAGCCTGGAATGGAGGAGGTAAGAAGGTAAGAGGAAGGACAGGTGGGGCCAGCTGCAGAAGCAGCACGGCCTAGTGGATAGAGCACGGGCCCGGGAGTCAATGGGCCTGGGTTCTACTCCCGGCTCCGCCACCTGTCTGCTGTGCTACCATGGCCAAGTCACTTCCCCGGCCCTCAGTTCTCTCATCTGCAAAATGGGCATTCAATACCTTGAGAAGGAGCATGGCCTACTGGAAAGAGCAGGGGCCTGGGAGTCAGAGGACCTGGGTTCTAATTCTGGCTCTGCTGCCTGCTGTGACCTTGGGCAAGTCACTAAACTTCTCTGGGACTCGGTTTCCTCGTTCAATATTCAACACTTGTCCTCCCTCCTGCTTGGGCTGTGAGCTCCATGTGGGACAGGGACTGTGTCTAATGTGACCAACTTGTATCTACCCCAGTGCTTAGAACAGTGCTTGACAATATAGTAAGTGCTTAAAGAAAGAAAAAACTGTTGGCTGTCTAAACTTCTTGTATCTACTGGCCACTGCAAACTTCATGCTGAGTAACTCTAGTGGGAATTTTTTTCATCTCTTACTGTCTTCCTGTCACTGCTCCCTGCGCATGCCAAGCACTTTTGTCTGGGTACTTCCGTGTGTGTCTGAGAGAGAGGCTTGTGGGACTGGATGGGGATGTGACTGGGTCCGTTTATCCTGCCTATTCTTCTGTCTCTTGGTCTGCTTCTATCTATATCTCCCCAGTTCCCTTTCCTGCTTTTTTCTCTCCTCTATGCCACATGCTTAGACCACTGATCCTCCCTCTCCAGCTCCTCTTGGAAGTCCCCAAAATATTCACACTCTACTTTTGATTTAAAGTTTGGAAATGCTAGAAGATAGGGGCTTGAAGCCCTAAAGGTGCTGTTCTCCGAGACATATGCAAGGTACGACAGACTTTGCACTTTTAGCCAGCCAATTAATGGTACTCAGTAAGTGCTGAACGAATACCGCTATCAAGCACTTAACATGTGCAGAGCACTGTACTAACACTTGGGAGGGGAAAACAGAGTTAGTGGACATGATCCCTGCTCTCAAGGAGCTTACAATCTACCAGGGGAGACCGACATAAAAACAAATTACAGACAGGGAAGAGCAACAGTGCTTAAAGATATATACGCGAGTGCTGCGGCAGGGGGAACTATGAATACCCAGTGTCTGGGTAATGTGTAAGTGCTGGAGAGGCAGTAAGAGGGGGAAGATAGAGTGGGGAGATGATAGATTCATCAGGGAAAACCACAAACCACCAGGAGGAGATGTCATTTCCTTCTAGACTGTAAGCTCGTTGTAGGCAGGGAATGTCACTATTTATTGTTGTGTTATACTTTCTCAAGCGCTCAGTTCAGTGCTCTGCACACAGTAAGTGCTCAATAAATATGACTGAATGAAGAAGGGCCTCGAAGATGGGAAGAGTGGTGGTCTGCCAGATGTAAAGGGGGGCGTTCCAGGTAGAGGGAGGGCATGAGCAAGAGGTCTAGAGCGAGGAGAACCAGGCACAATGAGTAGGTTAGCTTGAAGGGAGTTCGAAGAGTTCAAACGCAATATTGTGTGCCAGTTAATTATGATTAATATAGTAGATGGTTCTTAAACTTCCAAATTAATTTTAGATTTGATAATCAAGTATTGGAAGTAGTTCCATTTGTTCTCTACATCTGTTATTTTCCTGAAATTTTACTTGAAGTTGGATGCTAATATACTTCTACGGACTTCAAAAGCAGTTTGAAAACATGCCACGGGTCTTTTGTGAAAACAGTAGCGATGTGAAGAAATCACAGGAATAAAAAGAAAATGGTTTGAAGTGAAGGATGACTCCCTACACCTTGCTCCATCTGCTTACCTGTAAAAGGCACTTGATCCTCTCTCCCGGGGCCATGATTGCTGTCGTGAACACACCAGATAACATCCCAGCTGCAAACAGCTGGGGATAGCTGCACAGAGAAAAAGACAGAAATAGAGGGATGTGAATGAACTGCAAATGATTCGGGAAGTTCGGGAGGGATAGGTCTGGTATGGACTATCTGCTTTTTGTGCTTTCCAGACAAGAGCCCCGTGGAAAAAAAACAATAAGTCTTCAAAAAACCATTCTCCCCTCTACTGCTGTCTCTTTACGACGCAGGGTGTCTAGGAGAGGGTGTCCTCATCCCTTTCCGGAAGAGGCATCCCCAAGACAGTGAAGGGTTAGGAGGATCCTGCCCAATGGCAGCCGTCCAGGCCTCCAGTGCCAAAATGAGTGGGAGGTATGACTCAAGAGGCCTAACTTGCATCATTTCCTGAATTGTGGATTCAAGCTGATTTCCAAGGACTACCCCGGGCCTGATAACTCTGCCCTCTAATCCTCATCAATTTAGCTCCAAGGACTCAGCCTAGCTGAAGGCCATCTTGACCGGGCAGGGCAGAGACATCTTCTGCTAGCCCAGTCCCCTCCCTCTTATGGCTCCAAACTGGGAATTGGAGCTTGAGTAACAAGCTCAGGTAGGCACAGAATGACACAACGGGCGGGGGTGAGGGGGTGTCACACTTTGCCGAGTAGCCAAGGTGATACCTTCAGAGTTAACCGTACCCCGTATGGCACTTTATAAATCCAACGCCGAGAGACTCTATTTGAGGGATAAATGCCTATTTATCCATTAGAACATACTGAGTGCCTAGTGTGTGTGGAGCTCCGTGCTAGGCCCTTATGAGCACAAATGAGGAAAAGGTCCAAGCCCTACCCACAAGGAGCTTTCGAATTCACAGCAGAGGCAGGTAGACGAAAACTGGAGCCACAAATGAGAGACGAGTGAAAAACCAAAATACAAGCACATAAACCAAAAGGGTGGGTGAAGGGCAAAGGAGGTGGGAATATTTGGGAAATGCCTCCCGGAGGTGGGTTTGCAGGAGGGCTTTGAAGGTGGGGAGGGATGTGGCTGGGAAATGTGAAGGGGGAGGGAGTTTCAGGCAGGAGGAAGGGCGAGAACAAAGGGTCCAGAGCAAGCAAGGGCGTGCCTAGAGGAAGTAGGATGGCAAGCTCTTCCCTCAGCAGAGAGTTCGGAGCAATCTGGGCACAGAGTCTGAAGGCTTTCAACTTCTGCCTGTTAGGTAACAATTAAGCCTCATTCTGCCTTTCTTTCCTGGGCTGAGAGGCACATTACAGACAAGGGCTGAGAATCTTTTCCACATAAGAACAAAAGGGTGTCGGCACCTCGTGGGCAAGGACGGGTCACTTGGTTATTCTCTACTTCCCACGCACCTTGTACAGTGCACCACAGCGAGTGGGTACTTAAGAAATGCTGCAATTCCTCTTCCTCCCAGCACAGCCAGCTAGTCTAGCATGCCTAACTGTGCTTCTGGCAACCCCTCAGAAATCGCTCACCCATGAATCGGTCCAAACCCTTCTTGAATCTACTCTCTGCAGCCTACACGGCTTTCTAGAATAATAAATTCCCAAAGCCTACCACTGTCTTCTTTGGTACCTACCACCTACAAGTTTCAACGGCTACCCCTTTTAGCTGGTTGTGGGATTTGTTGAACAACAATCCCATCTTTGTCCCGTCCACGCCCTGCACGATTTCATAAACTTCAAGCATCTCCCCTCTCATAGGTGCCAGTGCTTTGTTTTATGTGTGGGGTAAACGTGGGGTTTGGCTTTGAGGGGACAGTAAGGGTGGAAAACACCCCTCTGGGCCCCAGCAAGGGTATAAGCAGCTCCCTGGAGCCTGGTAAGGGAGAGAGAAGTCCCAGTCTGCCCCCCAGAGCCTGGAAGAGACACAGAAAGCCTCAGGCTGACTCTTAGTCGGATGCGGAGCACCGAAGAGGCACTGCCCAGCACCAGAGTCTGGGAGGGACGTAGGAGCCTCCGACCAGGCCCCAAAGCCTGGCAGGAACAAGAAGACCACAGTACAGCAGCAATGCTATCACTGGGTCAGACCCATGGCCCATCCAGCCTAGTAGTTTGTCTCCCATAATAACGATGTTGGTGGTTAGGGGCTTACTCTGTTCTGAGCACTTACGAAAGAGGAAACTGAGGCACAGAGAAGTGAAATGACTTGCTCAAGATCACACAGGAGGCAAGGGGGGGAGCTGAGATGAGAACCTGGGTTCTTTGACTCCCAGGCCCATGTTCTTGCCACTAGGCCCCACTGCTTCTCTTGATTCTACTGCTCAACTTTCTGCGGTAACAAAATGCATGTTTATCACCTGCTGGGTGAAGAAGTGTTCCTTCTGTTATTTTCAAGCTGCTATTTTCAAGCTTCACTGGGGCCTCCTTTGTTCTGATGTTGCGGGTTTGTGGAACAGAAATTTCCTGTACACCCTCTACCCACCCCTTTTTGCCCTCACTGCTGGACTCCCCAACCGAGGGCAGCGTGTGATGGGATAGGGGCGGGGCAGGGCAGGGAGGCAGCTGTTTGTCCAAAACACTTGAGGGGTAAAGCAAATGTCTTCACCTCACAGTGCCAATTCCCGCCTTCATCCTCACGGATATGGCAGCCCCGTCCTCTTTCGGTCTTTGTCTTTCCCGACTGAAGAGTTCAGACTCTCTTTACAAAAGAGCATCTTCAACTTTGCTTGTCTCTACCCTATCACTTAGCACAGTGCCTGACACATGGTAACCATTTAATAGATACCATAATTATCATCATCTCCCTAATCAGCTTGGTGTACCTTCCGACCCCAACCAATCAATCACTGGAATCTATTGGCGCTTTGTGCAGAGCACTGGACTAAGCGCTTGGGAAGGTCTGATACAATGGACTTGGCAGATGCGACCCCTGCCCAGGAGGAGTTTAGAGTCTACAAGGGGAGAGGGACATTAAAACAGATTAGGGGTAGAGGAAACAGTAGTTTAAGGATATGTTGTACAGAGGTATGGTGAGGCTGGGATGAGTCTTAAAGTGCTTAGCTCAATGTGGACAGGGAACGTGTCTACCAACTGCTATATTGTACTCTCCCAAGCACTCAGTACAGTGCTCTGCACAGAGTAAGCGCTCAATAAATACGGCTGATTAAGGGGTATGCAGTCAAGTGCACAGTCGACAGAGCAGGAAGGGGAGCTATGGGAAATACAGGGCTTAGTCTGGAGAGGCCTCTTGGAGATGTGATTTTAGGAGGGTTTTGAAGGCGAGGAGAGTGGAGGTCTGTGGGCTACAAAGCGGAGAGGGAGCTCCAGGCCCTCCAGCTCTAGCATGTCCTCCTTAAGACAGCTACATACAGTATGCCAAGTGCTGCACACCAGACCAGTAATTTAAAAGGATGGTCAACCGCGACACCAAGATCTCTCTCCTCTGTCGTGACTAACAGCTCGGAGCATAACTTCACAAAGTTTATTTGGATTCTCTCCTCTTGAGCCAGAGGACACCAAGGAATAAGGGGCACGCAGTGCTTCTCCCCCAGGGCAATGGACCGTCTCCTTTCCCGGACTCACAGGCCCTACCGCTAGGACTTGGACTCCTGAGACACGTAGAAAAGTAGGTAACTGAAATATTGGTGGAAAACACAATTTGGGTTAGCAGCATGGCGCAGTGGATAGAGCATAGGCCTGGGAGTCAGAAGGTCATGGGTTCTAATCTTGTCTCTGCCACTTGTCTGCTGCATGACCCTGGGCAAGTCACTTCACTTCTCTGGGCTTCAGTTACCTCATCTGTAAAATGAGGATTGAGACTGTGAGCCCTCCGTGGAACTGGGACTGTATCCGTCCCAATTTGCTTGTATCCACCCCAGCGCTTAGTACGGTACCTGGTTCATAGTAAGCACTTAATACCATAATAATAATTTCTTTTATCATCATCCACTATATACACCATCCCCACTCCCCCAAACCTATTTAAAAATTATTTGCCAGTACACAACACAGTGCACAGGGATTCTGAAATTCTAGCCATGTCTTCTAAAAGGCACCCTGCCTAAGGAGAGCATCTGTTTTAATGGGAACACTCCTATTTTCTGCCTTAGCATGTGTGGGCCATATGTTTCACTGATAATTATTGTGGGCAACAAATGGGATTTCAATTCAATCATTCAAATTCTCAATCACGATGTTAATCATCCCCTTCATCAATGGCATTTACCGAGTGCCTGGGGGCTGAGTAATAGTGTTCGTTGAGTGCCTGCTGGTTGCAATGCATTGTACTAAGCACTTGGGAGAGGCCAATAGAAGCACAAGATGTGGTCCTTGCCCCACAGGGAGCTTCCACGCTAACACAACAGTATTCACAAATAGAATATCAGAATAAATGATTCAATATTAGTTCAATGTTGAGAGGACTGTACTAACCGCTTGGGAGAAGACAAAAAAAAATCATGATGGCATTTATTAAGCACCTGCTATGTACAAAGCACTGTGCTAAGCACTGGGATAGGTAGATGACAATCAGATCGAACCCAGTCTCTGTCCCACAGAGAGCTCATAGTCTAAGAGTATCAGTGTGGCCTAGTGGATAGAGGACGAGCTTGGGAGTCAGAAGGACAGGGGTTCTAATCCCTGCTCTGTCTCTTATCTGTTGTGTGACCTTACAAGTCACTTCACTTCTCCGGGCCACCATTCCCTTACCTGCAAAATGGGGATTCAATACCTGTTTTGTCTCCTATTTAGACTGTGAGCCCCATGTGGGATCTGATTATCTTGTCCCTGCCCCAACGCTCAGTATAGCACTTGGCAAATAGTAAGCGCTTAACAAATACCGCTATTATTATTGCTATTATTATTATTAAGGGGGAAGAAGACCCAGAATTTTATCCCCCTTATACACCTGAGGAAAATGAAGCACAAAGAGGTTAAGTGAGTTACCCAAGGTCTCCTGATTCCCAGTCCCGTGCTCTTTCCCCCAGTCCACACTCTGAAGCAAAACAAAACACAGTGCCTGGCCTCTAGGGGCTTATAATCTAATGGGGAAAGAGAAGTAGACAGGGGGAGGAGGAAAAAGAATAAGGATATAATAGGATATAATATTTCCAGGTGAGATAGCTGAATCAATAATTGAATGTGGCTACCCTAGTGGTTGACAGAGTAAGCGCTTAAGAGATACAATAATAATAATAATAATAATAATAGTGATAATAAAGTTTCTGGAGGAACGCCCTGTGCACTGATCTAACTTACTATGCACTAACCCAACCCTGCAATCAATCACTGGTACTTATTGAGCGCTTACTCTGTACTGAAGAAGGCTTCTTGAGTAAGATAGGACTTGAGGAGAGCTTTGGAGGGAGAGCTGTGGACTGGCATATTGGAAGGGGGAGGTGCAAGCAAGGGATTGGAAGCAGGAGAGTCAACTGAGGGCTATAGCTTGAAGGTGAGCTTAGGAGAAAGAGAAGTGTGAGCTGGGAAGTAGCTGGTGAAGAGCCCCGATAGATAAGAAGGAGAGTGCTAGTGGAGAGCCTTGAAACCAACGGTTGGGACTTTCTGCTTGATGCAGAGCAAATTGGAAGCCATCAAAGGCTTTGGGGGAGTGAAAGAGACCTGTGTGGAACCACGTTTTAAGAAGATGACCTGGGCAGCAGCAGAAAGTATAAGATGGAAGGGACTGACTGACTGTACGTTCCTATCTCCAAGTCTTTAAATGGGCTGTTGGCATGCCTAACTTGGGCACCTCTAGACTGTAAACTCGTTGTGGGCAGGGAATGTGTCTGTTATATTGTTATATTAAACTCTCCCAAGTGCTCAGTACAGTGCTCTGCACATGGTAAGAGCTCGATAAATATGGCTGACTCACTATCTGGCCTGCTCACCCTTTGGGGCAGTTACACTTCAGGAAAGTGAGGCCCTCTCCCCTTCACCCACTTCTGGTTCCCTCAGATCTTGAACCCAGTGGGGCCTCTGCCTTCCACCACCACCCATTTCAGATGGGTGAATGCTGAAGGGAAGGTGACTAGGTGAGCTGGTTTCAGCGGATCAACTTGGATCTGCACCCTGGAAAGACTTGATATTTTACCCTGCCCTAAGCCCCACAGCACTTACGGGTAGATCCGTAATTTAACTTAACGTCCATCTCCCCGTCAAGACCGTAAGCTCCTGGTGGGCAGGGAATGTGCCTAACGACTCTGTAGCTTTGAACTCACCCAAGCGCTCAGTACGGTACTCTGCATGCAGTAAGCACTCAATAAGTGCCACTGATTGATTGATGGCAGGCCTGGGTCAGTGCGTAGTAAGGTAAATCAGTGCACAGGGCATTCCTCCAGAAACTTTATTATCATTATTATTATTACTATTGTATTTGTTAAGGGCTTACACTATGTCAAGCTCTGTCCTAAGCAATGGGGTAGCTACAAGTTTATCAGTCCAGATACAGTCCCTGTCCCACATGGGGCTCCGAGGCTAATGGGGAGGGAGAACAGGTAGTGAATCCCCAATTTACAGCTAAGGACACTGAGGCCCAGACACAGCAGGCTAGTGGCAGAGCTAGGATTAGAACCCAGGTCCTCTGACTCCCAGGCCCAGGCTCTAGTCTGACTCCCAGACCACACTGCTGCTGCTGATAGTGGCTGGAAGAGAGAAGCAATATGGCCTAGTGGAAAGACGACGGGCCTGGGAGTCAGAGGACCAGGGTTCTAATGCCGGCTCCGCCCCTTGTCTGCGGTGTGACCTTGGACAAATCACTTCACTTCTCTGTGCCTCAGTTACCTCATCGGTAAAATAGGGATTAAGACTGTGAGAGCCCTATGTGGGACACTGTGTCCAACCTGATTAGCTACTTATCTATCCCAGCGCTTTGTACAGTGACTGGCACATTGTAAGGGATTAATAAATACCATTAAAAAAAGAGTTCAAAACAAGGTTTGATTCATTCATTCAATAGTATTTATTGAGCGCTTACTATATGCAGAGCACTGTACTAAGCACTTGGAATGAACAAATCAGTAATAGATAGAGACAGTCCCTGCCGTTTGACGGGCTTACAGTCTAATCGGGGGAGAAAGGCAGACAAGAACAATGGCAATAAATAGAGTCGAGGGGAAGAACATCTTGTAAAAACAATGGCAACTAAATAGAATCGAGGCGATGTACATTTCATTAACAAAATAAATAGGGTAATGAATATACAGTTGAGCAGACGAGTACAGTGCTGAGGGGATGGGAAGGTAGAAGGGGAGGAGCAGAGGGAAATGGGGGGAAAGGAGGGTTAAGCTGCGGAGAGGTGAAGGGGGGGCGGTAGAGGGAGTAGAGGGAGAAGGGGAGCTCAGTCTGGGAAGGCCTCTTGGTTTAAGGCAGGGTTGGAGCAGTACTGGGTAGAGGGTTGTGCTGAGTCAGAGTCTGTCGCTCTAGGATTGTTTAAGTCCCTATAAAGGACACCTGCAGGGCACGTTGTGTGGGTGCCCATGTAGTTATGAAACTGGTCCCTAGCCTCAGGCACAGAACTGTGCTGCTCTGCCACCTTTCTTTCCTCTGATGACGAGATTCCTACCTTTTCCCTCCCTCTACTTTGCCTAAGAGAGATTGCAAGCTCACCGGGCAGGGCCCGGGTCAAACTCCATGTTCACTATCGTGCTGTGCACATAGCTGGATTCAATAAATGTTAAAAAATAACAGGCCCCCCAACACAACAGAGTTACGTTCCTTAAAAACGCGGTCGTGTCGGAAACAGCTACATCGCGGGGTCCATCTTCCCTCAGACCTACATATGCTAAAATCAGGTTCTGATCCAGAACCTCTGGAAAAGATAGTGAAATTATTTTACTCGCCAGGCTGTTGTTTAACCTTTGTTAATGTGGTCACGCTACGCTTCCAACTACCTAAAGTCAATGAAGCACTGTGATACGAGGACGAGTCTTTGCAGGGAGCTGCAGAAGTAGAAGCTTTGTCTGACTGTGGTAGTAGTTTTCCCGACTTCAGCAAAGGATGTGTCTAACCACCACCACCACCTTCTTTGCTTCATAACGTGCTTCCCGAACACCTCAGGCACACCTTTGAACTCTTTACAGACCACACTGCTCGGGGTCTGCTTGTGGACTAAGTGAGTAGTACTACTGTCCAGCTCTTTCTCTCCCTCCCTCCCTGCTCCACCCTCCCCCTCCTCTCCAATCAACTGAGCACTTACTATGGGCAGAGCCCTGTACTAAGTGCTTGGGAGAGTACAATCCAGCAGAGTTAACAGCTCCAGGAAGCCGCTGACCCCTCCCCACTCCCTAAATTTACGCCAATCCTCTCCCAACACCAAACTTCACTGTATAATGCAGTGCATTAGTTCCCTTTTCCTTTCAACTCCAGCCCCCCACCCTTGCCCCTCCATCCTCTTCTCATCTTCTCATGCTCCATGGGAAGCAGCATGACTTAGTGGTAAGAGCACAAGCTTGGGAGTCAGTCAGATGATGTGGGTTCTAATCCCGGCTCTGCCAACTGCCTGCTTGGTGACCCTGGGCAAGCCACTTAACTTCTCTGTGCCTCAGTTACCTCATCTGTAAAATGGGGATTGAGACTGTGAGCGCCCCGTGGAACAACTTGATTACCTTGTACCTACCCCAGTGCTTAGAACGGTGCTCGGCACATAGTAAGCGCATAACGGCTGCCATAATTATTATTATTATTATCTTAGCCATGGCCACAGGAACAGAGAGAGGGACACAACACCCTCCCTCCCTCCCATCCCACCCAGTCAGTCTCGGGCTCTGTCCCCGTAGCTCCGGCTGAAGCAGAGAAACTGAGTTGCACACAGGAAGGGGTGTTGGTGGCGGCTGCCGCAATGAGAGCCAATTTCAAGACCAAAGGTGAGAGACACAAAGCATCGTACCACACAGCACGGTTCGGCAGAAAGGTGGCACCAGGCGTGGTGGGATGAGGCGAAAAAGCAGCTGGGAACAGGGGAAGGTCGGGGCAGAGCAAGGGAATTTATTTACCTGCAGCATTTGGGCATAACATCAGGGACAGAGCCTAAGAATGGTGGGGGAAGTCAGCAAGCAGGGCCTAGCAGACCCCCGGGTCGTAAGCGTTGTGGGTTGCTCGGAAACTGGCATAGGTCTGGACTTCAGTCGAAGTCTTACAGCCTACGCGGGGAGGAACTAATGCCCATAATAGTGAAAATAACTATTACGGTATCTGTTAAGAGCTTCCTGTGTGTCAAGCACTGTTTTAAGCAGTGGGGTAGGTACAAGCTAATTGGGTCAGACACAGTCCCTGCCCCACATGGGGCTCACAGTCTAAGCATCCTGTGAGCTCTACAGAAGCAGAGTGACCTAGTGGAAAGAGCACAGGCCTAGGAGTCAGAGGACCTGGGTTCTAATCACAACTTTGCTGCGCACCTGCTGTGTGACCTCAGGAAAATCGCTTCACTCTTCTGTGCCTCAGTTCTCTCGTCTGCAAAAATGGGGATTTAATACTGTTATCCCTCCTACTTCAATTGTGAGTCCTATGTGGGGCCCAATTACCTTGCATCTACCCCAGCGCTCAGTACAGTGCTTGGCACATAGTAAGTGCTTAATACCACAATTATTACTATCATTATTATTACCTAAACTGGAAAGCTCAACTGACGGTACTTGAAAAGTGGATCTCACTGGTGTACAGGTAAACTTTCCCACCAGGGAACCCCACCAAGGCAGACATGCAGTGTCAGAATGAATCTGCCCCCTTCCTTAGTAAAATTTGGTCCCTGATCCCATCGCAAGAGATGGCCAACTCCAGGTTTGTAATTCCCTCTCAGGGAAGCATCTTCAGGAGTAGAAACTATATGCTGTTGTATAGCCTAAGAACATAAGCAATGTCCTAGCTGGGACAAGTCTAATAGTCCATCCAGCCTGGAATTCTGCCCCCGACAGAGGCAATAAGAGGAATAATGTGATGGTCTCCCTCCTAGACATCCGACACTTTGACAAACACGTTCATTACTTCTTACTCCCAGCACTTGGGGAGGTTTATTGTTTTTAATTAACGAGATGCCAGAAGACCTCAGGACCTCGGAAAGTGCTCAGCACCCAGTAAGCGCTCAATAAACACCACTGAGGGATTTGTCGACTCTCTAGAGTTGAATTTGGACACTGCTACTCTGTGACCCTCGGGCAAGGAGATACCATCTGTGGACCTCAGATGTAAAATAAATATGGAAATAATACTGCTCTACCTCGTCTGGCTGTGGTCAAGAGCTAGTTAAATTATTGCCAGTATGCTATTAATATAAAACACAATAGAAATGATTACTGCAGTATCAGCACCACCAGGTTGAAGTAGGAAATACATAAAACAAATGGGGGGGAGGGGAGGAGGCACGAGGGAAAGGCAGTGTCATTTTCTCTTTTTGTTTCTAGAAATAACGGCCCCCTTGAGACTTCACCTCTTTCAGAGAATGGATGGAGCTTTAAGGGAAGACTCCTTCCTTGGCTAGGAACCTGCCTGGAGGCTGCCCAAAGGGGCATTACCTCACTTGTCAGCTCAGCCTCTTATTGGAGCTAGTTTCTTTCACAGGGAAATATGGAAGGTGAGTGCATTGGGTTAATGGATTTTCTGCTCTGGGAGAGGAAGAAATGGATTTGTTATATAGCATCCACCCCCAGACTGCCTGATTTTTCGTCTGGACCACCTCTTCACCCTCCACACCCACACACTTTCCAGACAACTCAAATGAGTCAGGAAAGTTCAAATTTTGGCTTTTAAAGGAAATGGGGAAATTGTTTCGCCCAGCCATTCCGTCACCCTGGAGCCTAAAGTAAAAGTCTCTAGGGTGGGTAAGAAGTCTAAAACAGTTTGAAGAACTTACCTCAGGATGTCATCCGGGGTTTTCTGTTGGAGTCTCTTTCCCAAACCAAATCCAAAGAAGCACACAGCAAACATGGGTGTCACCCCAATGATTGGTGCCGTCATTCCCCGGTACAGGCCCTGGATGCCCTGCAAAAACACAAAGCACACTTGTGGGTGTTTACAGGGAAAATTTCTTCAGGTGAAAAAGGGAGAAATTCACCCTGTAACTGACTGCTTTCCTCCTTTGGCCTATATCAGAAGTTACCATCCATGGGTTCACAAACCCCAGGAAGGGCAGGAGAGGAGGAGGTACGACCATTACAGCAAACAACGGGGGCTGGTAAGGGAAACTTTGGGGACCCCGATAGGACGTGGCAGCACAGGTGGTGAAATGGCCTTGTTCGGGGCCTCGGGCTTAGAGGTCTACAGGGATCTATTTTCATCTATCACCTTCTCAGGCTGCTGCTTTTCACTTTACCATAACACAGCTCTGGTACAGATTTCTCTGTGAGTGAGTAGAGATATGTGTTGGAGTGAGGGGATGGATTGGCGGGGGGGCAGTCTTAGAGAAGAAGGTATGGAGTGGATGAGTATGGAAAAGTGAGGAAGAGATGTTCTTCAGGGGAAACCTTGATACCATAGGAGTGCAGTTTCTTAAAAAGCTTGAAAAGTCCTATCCTAAGTCCACGCAGTAAAGACCACAGTTTTGACCGTTATTAATCATATTTAACAAAAAAAGAAGAGACTCTTACGAAGGCCAAAGAAATGGCACTGCCTAAGCAATGCAAGCATAGTGCTATTTGCCAAGAGAGCCTGGAAAGAGCCAGTTTTAAGGTGTACACCTAGTTCTCTAATGTTGGGGTTTCATGCTTGCCAGAAGCCCACATTAAGAAAAACTCAGGCTGTAATACTCAAAGGGGCCAAGGTCGTTTGTGTGCGCTTTTTTCCAACATTACAACAGACCATATTCAGACAAGATCATTTTGGTGGAAGAACTTTCCCCGATTCCCAAACGACGTTCTAGCTAAAATGTGTAGAAAAAGCAGCTGCTCTGGCAGAACTGAGTATACCATTGCATTTCCTCTGCCGAGTCCTTCCACGCAGAGCGGTTCTAACAGTTCCTTTTTCAACCAGATTCTAAAGGGCCCGATAGCTTAAACCTTAGGCCCGAGTTGCGGCTTGGCCTAAGTGGAAAGAGCGCCGGGCTGAGAGTTAAGAGACCCAGGTTCTAGTCTAGACCAAGGCTTAGGCTTTGCCTTGGGCAGGTCACAGCGTCTCTGGGACTCAGTTTCCTCATCTGTAAAATGGGGCTAAACTACCCACTCTCCCTACCTTCAGACTATGAATGCCATGTCAAACAGGGACTGGGTCCAATGTGATTATCTGGTATCTACCCCCGCTTGACACAGTGCCTGGCACAGAGTGTTTAAATAATGCCATCATCAATAGTGCCACCCTTGAACAGATAAAAACAATACTGGTGCACTGGGGCACTTCATCAGTTAAGGCGGCTCAGACTTGTTGAGGCTGAGCTAATGGGGGGGAAGAGCCAAGAGAAGATAAACAGAAATGACTAAAGGTACATAGTCAATCTTGATGAGAAAAGAGGGAGGAAACGTACTGCGTCTACCATAGAGATGACAAAAAGTAATTTAACAGACATGGAAATACACTATTTTTATCTGTAAGCATGTGGTGGGAAGGAGGAATCTCGCTGACTTTATTCATTATGGTAGGTACTGGAACTGTGCCATGTACACATGAACATTTACTAAATACTAGAGCTTCGAGAAATTGAGAACCTGAGATCACGGGTCGAACCATGATCCGATCCAGCCGTATATAGACTTGTCCTATGAATTTAATAAAAATGCCACTGACAGATGAGGATCCCTGGGGACAGTGAAAAAGGTCAATGCAGGGCCCACAGTCCCGACCACACTCTGCGCACACAAAAACTGTCCTCCGTTGTGCTCGGAGCTTGGCCTCCTTGTCTTCCGATCCTTCCGAAGCTTTGATTCCTTCCTTAACTGCAGTGTGCCACGCTGGCCTCTCTGTGCCAACAGATTCCCAATTTTCAGCTGAAATCAGCACTGATGCCCTGTTCTACTGCATCTTTAAAAAATTTCCCCTGCCCTCTTTGATCTGTTTCCCAATTTTAACTCAGGATATAGCATCTGCTTGGGTATCCTGTCATCCTACTGTCACCTGTTCTCCTCCCATGTCCCACTTGGCAAAACTGGATTGCAGTGAGCAGAGCTTCAGTGCTAGAAGGCTGACCATGCTCTTGGACTTCACTGGCTGTAATCCTGCCTTGTGACGTGATGTTCGGTATGGCTTACGAGTGATACAGAGGAAGGTTTCACGGTGTCGGATGTGGTGCTGTGGGGAGCCCGAGTGTCACAAGCGTAAAGAAGGGCAGCCCGCACTAGAGCTCTGTAGACCTGTGGTTTGCTGGAGAGCCCAGTAACAGGCTGCTGCCACATTGTTCGACAGCCCCCAGTGACCTTCTCCGCAGTTTGAGCATCACCACCAACTCGAACATTAAAATCACCCTTTCAAAACAGTTTTTCAGCTGTGGCTACTCTTGTCTTGAGTTTATCTAAATCTTGGTAGAATTGTTCCTTTTCTCTACTGTCACTGTGAGGGCACATGTGCTGAAAATGGTGGCATGGCCCTTCTCTTTCAGTGGCAGATAGGGCATCATCAGACGGTCACTCATACCTCTGGGCAGGTTCAGAAGGTCCGCTATCGGTGATTGTCTGATTGCTGACCTTCTCAATTCAAGTTTCTACTCCCTTGTCTATCACTCCATTGTTGGACAACATGCTGCTGAGATGACGATTCTGTGACCGCTGTCTACATCTTTCTGGCTCAGCATAGGGCTTCCCTGGTGCAGACTGATACATCCCTTTTCTCCACAGTGGCTAGCTGATACGGCAAAGGAGTTTACAATCATTTGCATCTTCTTGGGAGTGTGCCTCTACGGTGCAGTAATCGGCACAAGGAAATTACTTGAATGACTGACTCTAGGACTTTGGATGATGTTCATAGCCTGTAGAGTTCAGAGATTGTCCCAGAGGAACAGAAAGGTATATATTAATGACAGCATCCAGGTTCCATTTTACATCTTCCAGCATGGATGAGTACAATAAATTGAACGGGACCAGCCCCACTTCACATCCCTGCTTTACCACACTGGCGACGGGAACTGAATTAGACAGGACCCTTTCGGCTCCGACACTGCTATCGGAAGCAGTGGTAAAGCATTCGGGAATTTTAATGGACTTCTCTGGGCAGCAAAATTTACCAAGCAATTTCTGGTTTCCACCTACTGATGGTATCGAATGCTTTCACAAGTTCTATGAAGACCATACAGCAGTAGTGAGGCTGACCCCCAACTCTTCAATCCATCAATCAATATTTATTGAGCACTTACTGTGTGCAGAGCACTGGACTAAGCATTTGGGAGGATACAACTTGAGAAGTACACTTGAGAAGCAGCATGGCATAGTGGATAGAGCACGGGCCTGGGAGTCTGATGGTTATGGGTTCTAAACCCGACTCTCCCACATGCCTGCTGTATGACCTTGGGCAAGTCACTTCATTTCTCTGTGCCTCAGTTACCTCATCTGTAAAATGGGGACTGAGCCTGGGACCCCCACGTGGGACAAGAGACAATGTTCAATCTGATTTGCTTGTATCCATCAGCACTTAGTATGGTGCCTGGCACATAGTAAGTGTTTAACAAATGCCATTATTATTATTATTATTACTACAACACCACAGAGTTGGTAGACACATTGCCTACCCACAAAGAGCTTACAGTCCTTCAAAAACACTTCTTCAAAAGATGGCGTTGGTGATCAAAACCTGATGTTTGGCATTTTCGGAGCAAAGGTGGTTGAATGATCTTCACAGTTTGAGCATCACCACCAACTTGAACATTTAAATCATCCACTAAAAAGGTTTTCAGCTGTCGCTACTCTTGCATTGAGTTGATCTAAACCTTGGTAGAATCGTTCCTTTACTTTTACTGTCACTGTGGGAGCATATGTACTTATAAAAGTGGCAAGGTACTTTTGTTTCAGGGGCAGGTACAGCATCATCAGATGGGCATTTATACCTCTGGGTGGGTTCGGAAGGTCCAATACTGAGGATCATCTGATTGCAAAGCCAGGCCCCGATAACCACCATTCTATAGAGCGACGGCATCTCCAAAAGAAGGTACATCCGCTGCTCATCTTTGTGGCTGTCCTTCATGGGGTGGGCTGGTTTCATTTAGGGCTATGTTCCCAACTCCATTTCTGGCCAGCTCACACAATGTAAATGGCTTTTCTTTCAGGGCAGTGATGGGGACGGTGACCGTTTTCATATTCACATGGCATCCTTGAACCAGATACACTTGGGTACTTGGAAAATGGAGTCATGAACGATTGGTTTGGGGGTACATTTTCCCATGACCTTACAAGTTATAAATCAATATGGTACAGAACCTCTGGAAAAGTTATATGTGATTCCTCCTCTACACTGTAAGCTCACTGTGGGCAGGGGAACGTGTCTACCAACATACCTCCTGCCCCCCCTATGGTCATCCAATTCAATCATTGTTGGGTCAATTGCTCTTTTTTATTCCCAATACCTCTCTCTTGATGGGAAGTGGGTAAATCAGCTTCAGCCTGCTTTTCAATTGTTTGATGTATAATCAGAACAGGGGAAAAGAGAATAAAACTTACCAAAACAGATGGTTTATGTGCAAAGGCTAATGAGCACATTCCCACTTCTTCACTGTTACCACTAAATGTTACCGTCGTTTTAAACGTGACTCATCTTCTAATGATCTGAAACTAGTCAGCGCCAATTTTTAGGGCCAGAATTTGGTAAAACCATAAACACTTTACATGTGTTTTTCAAAAACACAGGTTCTGTCCCCTGCTAATCTGATAAAGAGATTCCTGGAGAAGCAGCATGACATATGGAAAAAAAGCACTGGCCTGGGAGTCGGAAGAACTGGGTTCTAAACCTGGCTCTGCCAAATGGTTGCTGTATGACCTTGAGCAAGTCATTTAACTTCTCTGTGCCTCAGTTTCCTCAACTGTAAAATGGGGATTTAATCCCTGTTCTCCCTCCTACTTGAACTGTGAGCCCCATGTGGGACAGGGACGGTGTCCAACCTAATTCACTTGTACCGTCCCCAGCACTTAGAACTGTGTTTGACATGTAGTAAGTGCTTAACAACTACCCGAAAAATGAGTGGATGGACTAATAGATTAATGGAGATCAGGCCCTTTCTCTCCTCCCTCACCACCTAGATCCCCGCACAGGCTGCGCAGGATGATGACCCAGCCGGAAGTCAGAACAGGCATGGGCAGGGAGGCTTGCATCCCTCCCAGGTTGGCCTTCCTTAGGCCCACACCCCAGTACTCTTACAGGCAGAGGTGACCTTGTGCTAACTCCATCTTCTAAGCAATGCCAGGACGATAGCTCCCTGCAGCACTTACATATCAAACAGACTACTGAGCGTGCACAAGTTACCACTGGGGATCAGTAGGGTTAGGGAAACAGGTGTACCCCCGATACACTTGGGTACTTGGAAAATGGAGTCATGAACGATTGGTTTGGGGGTTACATTGTCCCATGACCTTACAAGTTATAAATCAATATCTGGTACAGAACCTCTGGAAAAGTTATGTGCGATTCCTCCTCTACACTGTAAGCTCACTGTGGGCAGGGAAACGTGACTACCAACTCTGTTATATTGTAATAATAATGTTGGTTATTTGTTAAGTGCTTACTATGTGCAGAGCACTGTTCTAAGCGCTGGGGTAGATGCAGGGTAATCAGGTTGTCCCACGTGAGGCTCACAGTTAATCCCCATTTTACAGATGAGGTAACTGAGGCACAGAGAAGTGACTTGCCCACAGTCACACAGCTGCCACATGGCAGAGCCGGGATTTGAACCCATGATCTGACTCCCAAGCCCTGGCTCTTTCCACTGAGCCATGCTGCTTCTCCCAAACGCTTAGTACAGTAAGCACTCAATAAATAGCACCGATCGACTAACCTTAAGTGCTATTATTTTGGTAAAGATAAACCTCACCACAACTCGTTTCACCTTTCAGAGTAATTCAAAGAAAAATACCACACTATGAAACCATTTGAGTTGCAAGAAGGTCATGAGTTTTTACAGGAGGCTGCAGAATAGAAGTATGCTCTTCGGCCTCCTTCAATGACGCATTGAATTGTCACAGTTTGATGAGGCCCTTGGACAGCAGTCCCTCTGATTCAGAAGTAATTAATGCACTGACTTCTGCTTGACCTATTGCACGCTTTGCCTCCCCAGTTCAACATCGCCTTTGGTTATCTGCTTAGGGGGCCTCTTCAACACCCTGAAAAACATCCACTGTGGGCAGAGTTTCTTTCGAGATGCAATCAGTTGATTGCTTAATCTCAGCCCAGGTGGGGAGGGCACAGGGAGGGGTTTACTTACCTACTGAGTGCTCGGCCGGTTCGCCGGGGCCGGTCAGGCATATATGCGAGGTGAGGCGTCAAGCAATACAGGTCGTATCCCTGGGACGGTGGTAACCCAGGGCAAGGCATCAAGCAATACTGGCTGCATCCCCAGGGGTGGTTGGATCGTGGGATGATTGAACCCGGGGTATGCCTTTATGGAAGTTCCCTGGTCCCCGCCTTTCCCTCCTCCTGGAAATCATGTTGAGCCTGGCTGAACCTGGCTAAGAGAAAGACAGATTGTGAGCCAGTTAGAAGGCCCCCTTTTGGCTAGGCTGGGCTTGAGATTTTTGGTCCTGCAGGGTCCTAATTTCACCAATTAACTCTCTCTCAGATTCAGTCCTATCATATCTTTCATACGATTGACCCTCATTCAGCCTTCCAGGAATGCAAACCGATGAGACACTCTTTTATTCTATTTCAAGGAGACGTGCAATGAAAGTCTCCAAGTCTGCAGATGATATTAAGTTCTTCCAGGTGGTTAAAAGCCTTGCCGATGGGGATAAACTGCAGGCAGACCTCGGAGAACTGAACGAGTAGGATGGAGAAGAGCAGACGAGCTTCAGTACGAGGCAGATGCAAGGTCATGCACCTCGGAAAATTACAATTACACACCAAGGGCTTCGGAGCAATCGGTCGCAGCCCAGGAGAGGGATTTCAGTTAGTGCTAACCATTCTTCTGAATCGTCGGTCCGGTGTACAGCAGCAGCCAAAAAAGTCAATGGAATGCTGGGCATCACCAGCAAGGGGAGAAAAAAAAGATAGAGCTTTGCCATTCTATAAAACCACAGTATGCCCACATTTGGAATACTGTACACCGTCTTAGTCACTGCATCTCAGAAAGGACGTAATAGAGCTGGTCAAGGTATAGGAAAGGGCAACCAAAATGATCAGGGGGATGGAGAAACCAACATATAAGGAGACACCAAATTATTTAAAATCATTTAGGGTGTGGACAGGATTAACAAAGAATTGCTGTTCAGGCCCCTCCCCGCAAGGGCAACAGGGGACCCCCTGAAGTTTGAAGGTATTTAAGATCAACTGAAGGAAGCAATTTTTAAGGCAGACGTTGATCAACATATGGAATGGGTTAACACAGGGAGTTGCGTAGGAAGGAATTATCAGCCGCTTTAAGAGGAGTTTGGCTAAATTCATGAACGAGAAGTCAGTAATGGGTTAGAAGAACAGGTAGGGATGTTCGAGGGAAACGTTAACCAAAGGGGTGGCAGTGTGGGAAATGGTAATCATCACACTGCTCCAAGTCTCCTGTTGCCATTATCAGAGACAAAAGACTGGGCTGGATGGCCTGCTGGCATTTCCGATGTGCTCATTCATCTCGAGCCCAATTTTGTGCAGCCACAGCTTGCGTTTTCCTTTCCAGCTGAGCTGCCTCATTCTACAAATGCAACATAGTTGTCAGAGAAAAAGAGACGCATCCACTGCTCGTCACTAGTCTCGAGTCCCTCCTTCCCAGTGCGTTTGTTGATGCATCTCCGATAAGGCTATAAACGGCTTCGGCGAGACCATGTCCACCTCGTGTGACTCCACCGCATGAGCAGCTGAAGATCGCGATTTCTGTTATGCTCATCTCTTCCAAGAGCTCTTCAAACATCGGGTCCATTCCTACCAATTCCTCCTTACAAATTCTGTAAGGGCATGATTTTAGTAGTCCTGCCCATCTCCTCAAAGTCACAGCAAAAGTTGATCAGTGAATAATCCCCAGGATGGGAGTAAAAACGTGGATGGGGACATGCTCAAATCGGAGGACAAAGTGTAACCAGAAGGCAACTTACTCATTAGCTAGACTCTTGGAATACGTAGGGAAATTATCACTCATTTGGGCAAAGTTACAATTGCCCAGGAAAGCACAAGGCTACATACTTGCATGTGTTGTTCTAAACCAATGTGGACTGGCCAGTGGCCTGGAACCAAGCAAGGGGCTTTCCCTCTCCGTTCCCAGCAGCTCCCAGTGCAGGACCAGATTTTCAAATAACACAGGATGGCCAGAGAGTGCCGGGGGAAAGATAGAACAACACATCCCTTCCATTGGGCCAGGAAACACCCTGGCACATAAATACTACTCTTCTATGCCCTACTCTAGCCCCATCTCTGTACAGGGGTAGAGGGTCACACCTACACTTCAGGGGGTTCAACACACTTTAAAAAAAAAAAGAAGCAGCACGATGCTGGGAGTGGCTGGAAGACTGGGGGAATTCCCCTCATGTCCTTATCCCCTGAGGCTGAAAGAAGCTACAGGAGGATGAGAAGAATAAGTTACAGTCTGTACGGGGAGAAAGTGGGTAGAAAGGAAGTTTAAAATCTCTCAGTCAGGGACCAAGGCCTATTACCCACAGCAAGGAGTAACTTCCACTATGGGAAGGGTTCTACCTGAAGACAGTCTTCGTTTCAGCTCTTTTCTACAGAAAAAGGGGGTGGGAGGGAGTTCAGGCAGCTGTGGCAGAGAAGTTGTCCAAAGAATAACACAACGGGAAACACCGAGGACTTACGGTGCGATCCCCCAGTCTAAATAGGTTGGACAGTAAAGAAGACAATAACCATAATCATACCTCTTTAACCAGTGTGTTCTTAAGACAGTAGAACATATCATAAAAAAAAAGTTAAAGAAACTGCCATTTCAGAGCCAATTCAAAGGATGTCCTTTAAAATTTTAAACACACTAAACCTGAGCAGGAAACAGGAAGATGTAATATGGCCGGCCATGTATGAAGGCCCGGGGCAACAGTGATAAGTGTTGCCCAAGAAAAAGGAAGCAATGTGGTCTAGTGGAAAGAGCAAAGGTCTGGGAGTCAGAGGATCTGGGTTCTAATCCCAGCTCTGCCATTTGCACTTGCCTGCTGCATGACCATAGGCAGGTCACTTTGCTTCTCTTTGACTCCCTCATCTGCAAAATGGGGATTTGATATCTGTTCTCCCCCCTTAGACAGTGAGCCCCACGTGGGACCTGAGGATATTGTATCTGCCCCAGCACCTAGTAAACTGGCACACAGTAAGCACTTAACAAATAACACAATTATTATCATTATTAATAATAATAATAGGTTGTAAGGCGAGGGGAACACAGGAACATATTATATTTGACTGCCAAGTGGCCAGAGGATTTGGGACGATATAGACCTAGGAGAAAGGTGACCTGGACAGGGATATAAAATGCTTTTATAACCAATAATCATGAACTGCACTTAAGACTTATTCTTGGTATTACTGTTTCAACAGTAGTAATAATAATAAAAACAATAAAAATAGCATTTAAGGGCTTACTGTGTACTAAGCACTGTATTGAGTGCTTGGGTAGAGACGATATAAGCGGAATAGACACAGTCTCTGTTCCACGTGGGGTTCACAGCCTGAGGGGGAGAAAAACAAGTACTGAATCACCATTTTATAGATGAGGAAACTGAGGCACAGAGACATTAGGTGGCTTGCCCAAGGTCTCACAGCAAGCAAGCGGTGGAGCTGGGATTTGAAATGGTTCTAACCAATCTCAAATGTGCTCTTAATTGTACCGGTAAAATTAAAAGGTTTTTATGCGGAAGCAAAAATGCAAAATTGTTTAGGGGGAGATCAGGTGATGGGCATGGAGTTATGAAGAAAGCAATGGGGTAAATGGCAGAGAAGCCACCAGAAATTAGGTAAAACAGCACTTGTATTTTAAAGTAGTTTAATGTAATGCCATTTTTATGAACTGTTTTAAGTGGGATGATTCTTATAAAACCAAAATAAAGAAAAACCTCATTAGAATCCTATAACGAGTTTTCATGATCTGGCTCTCTGGCCCAGATCATGCAAGTTCTCTCCTGGACTTTACCTTCCTGTTGACAGAAGTATGCCTGATGTTCTCCCCTGATTCTGGCCCTCTGGCTAATTCCTGTTTGTCTATTGCTCGTCCTGAATTAACTACCTGTGGGTTTACCTTGCTTTACTGTGGGCAAGGAACGTATCTACCCACTCTGTTAAACTATACTCTTCCAAACACCTAGTACAGTGTTCTGCACGCAGTTAAGTGCTCAATAAATACTACTAATTAACTGATTGCCCCAACATCATCTGGTGACTGTCCTAAATCATCTTCTTTCTACATGGACCTTTAATTGGGGAATCAGCCCTCTTTACCTGCAGTCTGGCCCTCCCCTTCATTCTAGCCCCTGGGTTCCCCCAACCTTTCACCACCTTGGCTCCCTGACACTCCTCCTAACTCCCCTTACCTGGTGCTCCTTCCTTCATAGATTAGAAGCCCTCAAAGGACAGGGCCTGTGTCTAATCTCCACCTGTATACTCTTTTCCAGCACTTGATAGAGGGCTCTGCAAGCAGTAAGTGCTTAATAGCATCACTCCTACTCTCAATCGATCGATCAATCAACGGTAGTTACTGAGCCCTTACTGGGAGCAGAGCACTGTATTAAGTACTCACGAGAATACAAGAGAGTCGGTAGAAACACTCCCTACCCACAAAGAGCTTACTCTCTTCTCCTACCCTCCACCCTTCAGGCTCCATCCCTTCTCTCTCCCAGCCCCTTTAACCCAGTGCCACCCCATATACCCTGTTCCCTCCCTTTCCAGAGGTGAGTCAGGCACAGAGGATCAGCCCCCACCTCCTCTCCTGATCATGACACAATCCCCCAATCTAAATAGGTCGCACCATCCTACCCTAGGTGACGGTTGAGGAGACAATAGCCACAAACATACCTCTTTAACCAAAGTCTTCTTAAAACAGTCAAAGGTACCATTAAAAAGAGGAAGCTGTCCTGGCTGAGGCTTCGGCTGGGTCTGGAGTCGAACCTACGCAAGTGTTAAAAACACAGTCAGCTCTCGGTAATCCACGGGCTGATGGTTCAGTTCCACACACTACTTACTCATTTGTAACTCTGTTCAAAAATGCTTTAGGAGGTAAAAAAAAAAATCGTTAGGTTAAAACAATGCTTTTGGTATTTATATATTTCACTTATTGAGGAGCAGCATGGTGTAATGGATAGAGCACGGGCCTGGGAGTCAGAAAGTCATGAGTTCTAATCCCAGATCCGCCACTTGTCTGCTGTGTGACCTTAGGTGACTCACTTCACTCCTCAGTTACCTCATCTGGAAAATGGAGACTGAGACTGCGAGCTCCATGTGGGACAGAGACTGTGTCCAACCTGATCTACTTCTATCCACCCTGTGCTTCATACAGCGCCTGGCATGTAGTAAGCGCTTAACAGATATCATCATCATTATTATTTCTGATTCATGTTACTCCCTGGACCATTTCTGTGCATAAGTGAGAATTAACTGTACTCAAATGATCAAAAGAAACTATTTGTGGAAATCTTTTTGGGAAGCAAAATAGCTACTCTACTCCTGCCTTTGTTTCCGCGTAAGCCGAGGGAGTCGCTGGTCTTGGACGCAACCTAAAAGCGAGAGTTTTACCGAAGCTGCCTCTCCTCTTTCAGCTGTGCTCTTCTGCTTCTGCCTGCGTTTTACTTTGGCTGTGATTAGAGAAGAAAACTACGCTGAATTGGACGTTTCAGTAGGCATTAAACATCTTGCAGTGCTAATAAGGAATGGGTCAGATTTTTAAGAGAAATGAGACGAAGGGCCTTGTCCAGTCCTGGCAGGGCTGAGGCCTTGGCTGAAAAGAGCCGGCGGAGGTGGCAGTGGAGTGAATGTAGCAGGAGGAGCTTCGAAAAGGGAGGACTGTGAAGCAGCATGGCCAGTGGACAGAGAACAGGCCTGGGAGTCAGAAGGTCATGGGTTCTAATCTTGGCTCCCCCACTTGTCTGTGTGACCTTGGGCAAGTCACTTTACTTCTCTGGGCCTCGGTTACATCTATAAAATGGGGGTGAAGACTGTGAGCCCCACATGGGACAGGGACTGTGTCCAAACCAACCCCAGCACTTAGTACAGTGCCTGCCATATACTGAGCACTTAATAAATACCATCATTATTATCTATCGTGCAATAAGAAGCCACTCATTCAATCGTATTTATTGTGCACTTATGTGTGCAAAGCACTATACTAAGCATTTGGGAGAGCACAATGCACCAGAGTTGGTAGTCACATTCCCTGCCCAAAAGGAGCTTACAATCTAAATGGGAAAATAGGCACTAAAAAGTGCTGCGGGACTGAGGGTGGGATGAATAACAAGTGTTTAAAGGATACAGATCCAAGTGCGTAGGCGATTCAGAAGGGAGAGGGAATATGGGAAATGAGGCCTGAGTCAGGGAAGACCTCTTGGAGGAGGTGTGGCTTTAATAAGTCTTTGAAGGTGGGGAGAGCGGTGGCCCAGCGTATATGGAAGGGGAGAGAGTTCCAGGTCAAAGGGAAGATGTGGGTGAGGGGTCGGTGGCGAGATAGATGTGATCGAGGTACAGTGAGTAGGTTGGCGTTGGACGAGCAGAGCATGCAGGCTGGGTTATAGTACGAAATCAGCGAGGTAAGCTAGGAAGGGGTGAACTAACTGACTACTTTAAAGCCGATGCTAAGGAGTTTCTGTTTGATGCAGAAGTGAATGGGCCACCACTGGAGGTTTTTGAGGAGTGGGGGAATGTGGACTGAACTTTTGTTTAGAACAGTAATCCAGGCAGCAGATTGAAGTAAGGCCTGGAATGAGGTGAGAGAAGAGCCAAGGGGTCAACAAGGAGACTGAAGCAGTAGTCAAGGGATACGATAAGTACTTGGATCAGCATAATAGCCATTTTGGATGGAGGAGAAAGGGCAGGTTTTAGTGGTGTTATGAAGGAAGAACCAGCAGGATTTGGTGACAGTTTGAATATGTGGGTTGAATCAAAGAGATGAGTGGAGGAAAATGCCATGGTTTGGGGCTTATCAGACAGGGAGGATGGCGGTGCTGTCTACAGTGATGAGAAAGTCAAGGGGAGGACCGAGTTTGGGAAAATGAGGTTTTGGACATGTTACGTTTGAGGTGTCAGCGGAACATCCGAGTAGAGATGTCCAGAAGGCAGGAGAAAATACGAGTGCAGAGAAGGAGAGAGGTCGGGGCTGGAGACAGAGATTCTGGAATCAGCCATGTAAAGGTAGTAGTCGATGCTATGGGAGTAAAGTGAGTTCTCCAAGGGAGTGGATGCAGATGAAGAATAAAAGAGGACCCAGAACTGAGCCTTGAAGGACTCCCACAATTCAGTTCGTGTCCTCATCTTCCCTATTAGACCGTAACCTCCTTGACGACACTGTCTGGGTTAATTCCATCTCTTCTATTGTTCCCTAGTGACTAATACAGTGCTCTCACTAAGTGCACAATAAATACGATTGAATGAATGAACTGAACAGGTGCTAAATGAATCCTGCTGCTGATGGAAGGGGGAGAAGGAAGAGCTCTGAGATTTCGTGTCCAGTAAGCTGGTGATTATGGTGATGTTGGAGAAGCTGAGCCCAGGGAAAGGAACAGGGAAGGAAGATGAGCAGGTCTGTCTGATATGTTTAGAAGGGGCAGAGTGTTGAAAAAGCAGCGTAGTTTAGTGGAAAGAGCACGGGCTTGGGAGTCGGAGGATGTGGGTTCTAATCCCGACTCCGCCACTTGTTTGCTGTGGGACCTTGGGCAAGTCACTTCACTTCCCTATGCTTCAGTTCCCTCATCTATAAAATGGGGATTACAACTGTGAGCCCCACGTGGGACAACCTGATGACCTTCTATCTACTCCAGCGCTTAGAACGGTAGATTTGTGTATCATTTGCATGTGGACAATAGTTCAATTCATAGGAGGGGTCACCAAGGCCCAGGGAGAAGAGCCATAGACAAAGGTTGTTTGGGTGCTCTAGATTGTAAGCTCGTTACATGCAGGGAATGTGTCTGTTTATTGCTACACTGTACTCTCTCAAGTGCTTAGTTAGTGCTCTGCACACAATAAGCACTCAGTAAATGCAGACTGACTGCTTGAGACAAACTCCACAGCCAAAGATGGGGGATTGATTTGGCTTCCAAAGGAAAGATAGGAGGCAAACCACTGTAGGCCTGAGCGGGTTTGGGGGAATGATTTCCTACATCTCTAGAGGAAGAGGGAAGTGAAGGATCAAACTATTAGGTTAATCGATGTAGTTAGCTGGTGAGGCTCAGTACCTAAGCTCTCCCCTTCATTTTGGAGGTCTTTTTAGGCTAACCTAATCAATCATCCAGATCCAGGGTGATCAACAATTGAGGTCAGGCAAATAGCGAAGCAGCAAGACCTAGTGGATCGAGCACAGGCCTGGGAGTCAGAAGGACCTGAGTTCTAATCCCGGCTCCGCCACCTGTCTGCTGCGTGACCTCGGATGAGTCACTTCACTTCTCCGTGGTTCAGTTACCTCATCTGTAAATGGGGGATTAAACTGTGACTGGGACTGTGTCCAATCTGATTAGCTTCTATCTAATCCAGCTTTCAGAAAAATGCTTGACACTTAGTAAATTGATGGCATTTATTTTACTCCTCATAGGTCTCTAGGTAGAATGCTGCCCGGACAAATATCTTTTGGGCAGGTAAAATTGGGGGTACTTATTTACAGGGGTGATTTAAGGCCATAATTTAAAAAAACCAAAAACCACAGTCACAAATAAGTGTCTCAAGTTGACTGCAAGGAAACAACTTCCCGAGATCAGTCAGGATCCCAGAAGCCAAACATTTATATTGGCAGGTTCATCTAGTGCCACAAAACAGAATTGCTTTGAGCTACCATTTAAATATTGTCATTGTAAAAATGCTCAACTTGAACAAAAGAATTTCTCTCAAGCTTCGTAGTTCCCTAACCAGACCAACTGCTTCAGACACATTCTAAATATGGGGGAATTTTCAGTGTGTAATTAATCACCATGTATTAAATGTGGTCTCTGCCTCAGGACAATTTATATTACATTTAGTCCCAAATTAAAAGTAAGCTTTGAAGGGAAGTAACACTGTTGCACAAGTTAATTCTAATAATGCACTAGCAGAAACTCATTAAACCCCTGAAAGCCCTTGTGACGATCTTAAAGGAGGGTGGGAAGACTGTCACCTTACCTATTTTTCGCTCTCAATTCTAGACATTCTTCCACGTCACTATATGAGACAGAAGCAACTTTCTACTGAGAAGCTAGTAGGAAGTTCCCTTCCTGAATCCCTCTTTAAGACTCACTTCTCCCAACAAGTCTATCCTGGAAACAAACAGAATCAATACCCTTCATTCCTCTTAATGCACTCATTCCTCTCCTCTGCTTTGTGAATCTTTTAAGCCTGTACAATTTGGGCACCTAAGTCCAGTGGGCCTAAAATGCTGTCCTGTTCAGAACCCTTGCTTATGTTGGTGCTAAATAAATATTTGATAATAAGCAGAAACTTGAAAATTTTCAGTCTCTTCCTGCTGTCAGCAGGTCAATTGGCAAGCAAGGGTATATCGCAAGCAATGGAGATAGTGCCCTTTTGCACAATCGAAGATTAAGGCACGTGTCAAAGGATGCCATCTCCAGATCCACCTGGGCTGTCTCTGGGCAGAAGTTGAATTGCCAGCAGCGACCTGGTATTTCAAGCCTAGCAACAAAGATAAGAGTGGATGAAGTTAGTGCAATCTTTAGGTTGCCGCTGCCGTCAACGAAAATCGAGCTAAAGAACACCGTCAGTCTCCCTTCATATTCTTTATCTTCACTAACACAGAATTAGCGAGACAAAGAAAGTATGACAAACAGACTCGATAACTGAGGACAAAAAGGTGCTCGTTCTCCCTACAAATATCACGTGAGAAGCCTAGTTAGTTCATTAACCTAGTCAGAGGTTTTTTGTTTTTAGGGAAGCAGCGTGGCTCAGTGGAAAAGAGGAGTCAGAGGTCATGGGTTTTAATCCCAGCTCCGCCACTTGTCAGCTGCGTGACTTTGGGCAAGTAACTTAACTTCTCTGTGTCTCAGTTACCTCAACTGTAAAAATGGGGATTAAGACTGTGAGCCTCACGTGGGACAACCTGATTACCCTGTATCTACTCCAGTGCTTAGAACAGTGCTCGGCACATAGTAAGCGCTTAACAAATACCACCATTATTATTAAAAACGGAGAGGGTCGGGAGCCATTTCAAACTACATTTCTGCATTGGAGAAGCCACCAAAGGTGGCATTTCTTCACTATCACTTGCACCTGGACAGTTCCACGTCTCTCGCTAGACTGTATGCTCCTTTTGGGCAAGAATCATGTCTGCTAATTCTATCGTACCCTTCCAGGTGCTCAGTACAATGCTCTGCACACAGCAGGTCCTCAGCACATCCTAACGGAAAGAGCACTGAACTGCAAGTCAGAAGACCCAGACTCACACACGTTTGCCTTCTGTGTGACCTTGGCCGTATCACTTAACTTCTTTGTGAAGTTCTCAGGTGACTCATCTGGGGACAAAATACCTTTTCTCCCTCCCTCTTAGGCTGTGAGCTCCATGTGGAACAGATGTGCCCAACCTACCTCAGCTCTTAGGACAGTGCTTGGCACAGAGTAAATGCTTAATAAAGATCATCATCACCTGTATAGCTATCATTATTGATTGCCCAATTGAAATGGCTTGCTCTGGAACTGATGACTGATGAGGTGTTCACTTTTATGAGCTTACCAGAGAAGTAGCACCGCCCGCTCCTTCTTAGCCCTCCGTTCCCATGCCCCAATTATTCTGGTCTTGTAACTTTTTTCCCCCGCCTACCACTTCCACGCAACAGACCTTGTTCCTGCTGTCGGCATCACTTCTACCAACCAAACCCCTTCTGCACCTGGCGGTCCCTGCCTTCCTAGCCTGCCAAGTCAGTGGACTAGGGCAGAATGAGGGGGGAGAGCAAGTAGGGGCAGAGGAAAAGGGAGAAAGGAGTGAAGGAGAAGCACTTAGTTCAGTACTCCGCACACAGTAGGCGCTCAATAAATATGACTGAATGAATGACAAGGATGGGGGAGAGGGTCTAAGGCTCTCCCTCATCCCTCCTTTCCTCCCCATCCTCTGCAGCCGTATGCCTTCCACATGCTGTCCCCTTCCTGGTTCCAGCCCTGGAAAGCGGAGGCCGCCATGTTCAGTAGAGACTAAGTCCATCACGTAGTGGCTGTAGGAAAAATAAACAAAAGTTAAAAGAAGAGATATAGAATAATTTGGGGGGGAGGGAGGGAGGGAAAGGGAGCGGCTAGGTAATAAGGGGAAAGCCGGAGCAGGGGTTAGAAGGCCAGAAAAGGCTCAGATCCATGGGAAGGGGTGGGGCAGGCCAAGTTTTATGTAGCTCAACAGAAAAAAGACCATGCACATACATTTTTGGGTTCCCAGAGCAGCAAAATTTTCTCAACACGGGAAGGCAGAACTTTTAGCGGGCTGTTTGCCTCTGCCTTCCCCACTTCTCCAACAGCTTCAGAGATCGCCTCCCACTATCTCTAAACAATCACCAAACCCTTGGGAGTCAGAGGACGTGGGTTCTAACCCCGGGTCGGCCGCTTGTCTTCTGTGTGACGTCGGGCAAGCCACCTAACTTCTCTGTGCCTCAGTTACCTCATCTATAAAATGGGGATGAAGACTGTGAGCCCCACGTGGGACAACCTGATTACCTTGGATCTACCCCAGCACTTAGCACAGCGCTTGGCACATAGTAAGCGCTTAACAAAGACCATAATTATTAACATTATTATGTCTCCCTCCACAGCCCAAAAGCCCTCATTTCCCTTTCACCCTAGTCTATGCTCTGGTCAGGTCTTCTCATGAAATCTGCGATCTTTTATTTACTCCCTAAGCTTTTGACCTTCCAACTCCAATCCTCCCCACGAAATGTAACAACAAAACAGAACTGCTTATCTTCCCAGCCAAACCCTGTCCTCCCTCCCCCTCAACTTTCCCACTGCTGTACAGAGCACCACCATCCCTTCCTGTCTCACAAGTCTGTAACCTTGGCATTATCCTTCACTTATCTCTCTCATTCAACCCACATATTCAATCTGTCACTAAATCCCGTCATCTCGACCTTCACAACATCGCTAAAATCCACTCTCTCCCCTCCATCTAAACTGCTACCATATTGATCCAAGCACTTATCCTATCCTGCTTTGATTACTGTACCAGCCTCCTTGCTGACCTCCATGACTCCTGGCTCTCCCTACTCCAGTCCATACTTCATTCTGCTGCCCGGATCATTTTTCTACAGAAATGTTCAGTCCGTTACTCCACTCCTCGAGAATCTCCAGGGGTTGCCCATCCACCTCCACGTCAAACAAACCCTTTACCATCGGCTTTAAAGCATTCAATCACCTTGCCCTCTCCTACCTCACCTCATTACTTTCCTTTTAGAACCCAGTCCTCAAACTTCGCTCCTCTAATGTCAACCTACTCACCAACATCTCGCTTCCGACCTCTTGCCCACCCTCTTCATATCTGTCAGACGATTACCCTCCCCACCTTCAAAGTCTTATTGAAGGCGCATCTCCTCCCGGAGGCCTTCCCAGACTAGACCCTCATTTCCTCCTTTTCCATGCCCTTCTGTGTCACATTGACTTGCTCCCTTTCTTCACCCCCACCCTGGGCACTTGTGTATATATTCATAATTTATATTACTGTCTGTCTCCCCCTCTAAATTGTAAGCTCACTGTGGGCAGGGAATTTGTTATAGTGTACTCTCTGCACCCACCAAGTGCTCGATAAATACGACTGATCGAACAAAAAGTCACTATAAAAATAGTTCCCTGGCTCTCTATTCTATTGAAAGAATTGTCTTTCAAGTCTCTGCAGTATAGTATCAGTTTCTCCTGGCCATACCTACGTAAGCCTCTTCTCTAAGGCCCTGTCCTTCTAAAACACATTTTCTTTCTGCCATCCTGAGTCCCTTTTCATTCATCCATCCTTTCAGGTGTGCTGGAAAGAAACTACCAGCATCTACCCGGGTTTCTCCTTGCCCTCTTCAAAGACCCTCCTTAAAATTCACTTAGAGTAACAATAACTTGTGGTATTTATTAAGCGCTTACTATGTGCTTTAGTAACCACTGGGGCGACATGAGATGATCGTGTTGGACACAGTCCCTTGTCCCATGTGGGGCTTGCAATCGAAGGAAGATGGAGAATGAGTACTTAATCCCCATCTTACATATGAGGCAACTAAGGCCCCAGAGATGTACAGTGACTTGCCCAAGGTCACTCGACAGGTGAGTGGCAGGGCTATGAATAGAACCCGGGCCCTCCGTCTCCCGGGCCTGTGTTCTTTCCACTAGCCCACGCTGCTTCTCCATTTCCCTTCTTTTGGAAAATCTTTCACGGGCTCATCAAAGGGCCTTCTTGATCTCCATGCAGCGGTTTCCCTGAAGGGAGTTGACTTTTCACCTTTCTGGCAAACACCTCCTCACGGCAGTGAGTCGAATCTCCCATTCGGCTGGCCTCGACACCTGCTACAATCCTGAGCCAGGAGCTAAAAACCCACGTGGGCGGGACGCCTACGGAAGCCTGTGGAAAGGCTCATCACCGTCGGTGGACGAAGGGGCCGGCCGGAGGCAGAAGTGGTCGACCCGACAAACCTCCATCACTCCCGTTGGCTTCCCTGGGCCTGAATTCAGCCTGGGGAAATCGAGGCGGCGGCGACCTTCCCCTCCACCGCTGACGCCTGGGGAACCCACGACTACCGGCGTATGCTACACACAAGGCTCCAAGCCTTCCCGGCGACCTCTGGAGAATTCCCGGCCCGGGCCGCGGTGGCCCCTTCCCCACAGGAATTCCCCCCAAGCAGCGGGGGGGGGGGGTCCCCTGCTTTCCCCCCGCCCCATCGCCTCTTCCCCTGCGGCACCCACCGCCAGGTCCCTCCCTCAGTGCTTTCCTTCCCCCGTGCCCCTCTCACCTTCACCGTGTCTAGGGGGTGCCCAACGAACACCAAGCACACTCCACCGAAGCCGCCGGCAAAGAAGTTCTTCAAGGGGCTTATGGGCTGCTCCTGCTTGGCCATCTTTCGGGATTCACCCGGCCTCCGGGCCCGAGGCTAACTCCCGCCGGCCGCGACCTCCCGCTCCTCAGCCGCGGGCCGACCTGGCGCCGCCGACCTTTGCCCCAGTTTCGGCGCGGGGCGGGGCGGCTAGAGAGGAGCATGTCGGGAAGGGGAGGGCGAGCTGCCTCGCGGCGCTCGGTCCGCCCCTGGTAATTGGGCTGCCCGCCCACCAGGGGGCGAACCTCTCTCTTCTCACTGCTCCCCACTCCTCGACGGTTCCGCGGAGCACTGTGCGGAGCGCTGGACTGAGTGGTCGGGAGAGCACAGCGCATCAGCGGCTGACGGCCCATCCGTACTTCCTCCCTGGCCAGCTTCCCGAGGTCGAGGGGTGCAAGTTCATCTGGCCGCAGCACCGAGAACGATCATGGTATTCGTTTAAAAAAAAAAAGTTGGTATTTGTTAAGCGCTTGCTATGTGCAGAGCGCTGGGGTAGATAGAGAGTCATCAGGTTGCCCCACGTGAGGCTCACACTTAGTTCCCATTTTACAGGTGAGGTAACAGGCACCGAGAAGTGAAGTGACTTGCCCACAGTCCCACAGCTGACAAGTGGCAGAGCGGAATTCGAACCCATGCCCTCTGACTCCCCAACCCAGACTCTTGCCACTGAGCCACGCTGCTTCTCAAGTGCTTACTATGTGCCGAGCGCTGCTCTAATTATGACCCTCTTCATCATTCCCTTTCAGGTGTAGAATTTTCAGGAGCAAGGATCCGCCAGCTCTAAGGAGGGGACAATATGTCAGGCCTAGAGATGGGCACTGTGGGAAGAGAGAAAGTGGCTTTCCATCTTCTAGGCTGGGAGCCCATGGTGGGGTAGGGATTGTCTCCAGCTGTTGTCGAATTGTACTTTCCAAGCACTTAGTACTGTGCTATGCACACCCTTAAACGCTCAGTAAATACGATTGAATGAATGAACCTCTTGGACTCCTTCAATCGTATTAATTGCACGCGAGCTCTAAGGAAGGGACAATATGTGACACCTAGAGATTGTCACTGTGTGAAGAGAGATGTTGGCTTTTCATCCCTTAGACTCAATCGTATTTATTGCAAGCTTACTCTGTGCAGACCACTGTACCAAGCACTTAGGAGAGTACGTGCCCTGCCCACGAGCAGCTTACAGTCTAGAGGAGGAGACGGACATTAATAGAAATAAATGAATTACAGATATGTACATACGTGGCGGTGGGGCTGAGGGAGGGGGGGAATACAGGGTGAAAGTCCAAATGCACGGGTGACGCAAAAGGGAGTGGGTTAAGAGGAAATGAGGGCCTAGTTGTGAAAGGCTTCTGGGAGGAGATGTGCTTGGGGCCTGCTGTCCTGTATCATTTCTAAGCACTTGGGTGTAAAGGTCTGTGTGAAAGATGTTGAAAGATGGGTTAGGAGTGTCCAAACCAGCCCTTTTTGTTCCCTACGGTTTATCTAGCTGTCTTTTTTACTCCAAGAAGACCTAATGGATACAGCACAGGCTAATCCATCAGAAGGAACTGGGTTCTGATCCCTGCTCTGCCACTTGTCTGCTGAGTGTGTGACCTTGAGCAAGTCACTTCACTTCTCTGGGCCTCAGCTACCTCATCTCTAACATGGGGATTAAGACTGGGAGCCCCATGTGGGACACGGACTGTGTCCAACCTGATTAGTTTTTATCTACCGCAACACGGAGTTCAGTGCCCTGGCACATAGTAAGCACTTAAATATCATTTTTTAAAATTACCTGTGTGCGCATCTGCCTAAAATACCCATTCTTTTCTGAACTGCAGTGTGCCGTGCTGGTGGTAATACCAGCTCCACCACTTGCCTGCTGTGTGGCCTTGGGCAAGTCATTTAACTTCTCTGTGCCTCAGTTTTCCCATCTGCAAAATAGCGATTCAATACCTGTCCCCCCTCCTACGTAGACTGTGAGCCCCGTGTGGGACCTGATTGTCTTGTATCTACCCCAGCACTTAGTCTAGTGTCTGGCACATAGTAGGCATTTAACAAATACCACTATAATAATAGTAATAATAATAATGGGGATTCAATAGAATGTCAGCCCCATGTGGGACAGGGACTGTGTCCAACCTGATTATTTCATTTCTATCCCAGTGCTTGAAGGGAGCTTTTAGTGGAAAGAGCATGGGCTTGGGAGTCAGAGGTCATGGGTTCTAATCCCGCTTCTGCCACTTGTCAGCTGTGTGACTTGGGGCAAGTCACTTCACTTCTCTATGCCTCAGTCACCTCATCTCTAACATGGGGATTAAGACTGTGAGTCCCACGTGGGACAACCTGATAACCTTGTGTCTCCCCCAGTGCTTAGAACAGTGCTTGGCACATAGTAAGCACTTAACAAATACCATCATCATTATTATTATTTATCCCAGATGCCCTCCCCCCTTTTCTAGCCAGAGCAAGAGTGGAAGAATTTGGAAGCTGGAAAAATACTGAACAAAGAGAGAAGCTGGTTTACCCTGTTTTACTGTCCTCCTCTGCCTGGATCTGAGTCTCCAGGAGTTGAAACTCCTGGGCTGTGTAACTTTATAGTACTTGAGAGGCAATGTGGTTTAGCGGAAATAACAGGGGGCTGGGAGTCAGAGGATCTGGGTTCTAATTACTGCTCTGCCACTTGTCTGCTGTGTGACTTTGGGCAAGTCACTTAACTTCTCTGGGCCTCGGTTTTCTCGTCTATAAAATGGACATTCAATGCCTGTTCTCCCTCCTACTTAGACTGTGAGGATCATGAGAAACAGAGACCGTGTCCAACTTGATTTTCTCATATAAACCTCAGAGCTTAGGACTGTGCCTGGCACAGAGTAAGCGCTTACCAAGTACCATAATTATTATTGATGGTACTAATTTCTATGCTAAAAAGACAATTTCTTATTTTCTGCACGTGGTTTATTGTTTAACACGTACATTCTAATTGCTGTAAAGAGTATACAGAAGACACGTTTCCTACTCTGAAAACTGCAAAAGAGATAATCCTTTTCCTAGCTTTGTTTTCTGACACACAATCTCTCACTTCAGAGAAGCAGCATGGCCTAGTGGCTAGAGCCCGGGCTTGGGGGTCAGAGGACGTGGGTTCTAATCCCGGCTCCGCCACTTGTCTGCTGTGTGACCTTGGGCAAGTCACTTCATTTCTCTGAGCCTCAGTTACCTCATCTGTAAAATGGGGATTAAGACTGTGAGCTCCATGTGGGACAACCTGATTACCTTATATCTACCCCAGCGCTTAGAACAGTGCTTGGCACATAGTAAGCCCTTAACAAATACCATTATCATTATTATTACTTCCTTTCATAAGAATACAGGGGATAGACTGTTCTCAATTTTCATTACAGTGAATTGGGGCATATTTGCTAAAGAAACTGGGATTTAAAATAGATTTAAGTGGGACTGACTGACACTACAATGGCTAGTCTCTCATATCTTTTCTCTCTATACTAATTGAGAAGGAGAGATAATAATAATAACTAATAATTGTGGTATTTGTTAAGCACTCACCATGTGCCAGGCACTGTACTAAGTGCTGAGATGGATATAAGTAAATGGGGTTGGACACAGTCTCTGTCCCACATCTCCACCTGGATGTCGGCCCGCCACCTAAAACTCAACATGAGCAAGACTGAGCTCCTCATCTTCCCTCCCAAACCCGGTCCTCTCCCAGACTTCTCTATCACCGTGGATGGCACGACCATCCTTCCCGTCTCTCAGGCCCGCAATCTCAGTGTCATCCTTGACTTGTCTCTCTCGTTCACCCCACACATCCTATCCGTTACCGAGACCTGCCGGTTTCACCTCTACAATATCGCTAAGATCCGCCCTTTCCTCTCCACCCAAACGGCTACCTTACCGCTACGGGCTCTCGTTATATCCCGGCTAGACTACTGTGTCAGCCTTCTCTCTGACCTCTCTTCCTCCTCTCTCGCCCCGCTCCGGTCTATTCTTCACTCCGCTGCCCGGCTCATCTTCCTGCAGAAACGATCTGGGCATGTCACTCCCCTTCTTAAACAACTCCAGTGGTTGCCTATCAACCTCCGCTCCAAACAAAAACTCCTCACTCTAGGCTTCAAGGCTCTACATCACCTTGCCCCTTCCTACCTCTCTTCCCTTCTCTCTTTCTACCACCCACCCCGCACGCTCCGCTCCTCCACCGCCCACCTCCTCGCCGTCCCTCGGTCTCGTCTATCCCGCCGTCGATCCCCGGGCCACATCCTCCCGCGGTCCTGGAACGCCCTCCCTCCTCACCTCCGCCAAACTGATTCTCTTCCCCTCTTCAAAACCCTACTTAAAACTCACCTCCTCCAAGAGGCCTTCCCAGACTGAGCTCCTCTCCTCCCTCTACTCCCTCTGCCACCCCCCCTTTACCTCTCTGCAGCTAAACCCTCTTTTTCCCCCTTTCCCTCTGCTCCTCCCCCTCTCCCTTCCCATCCCCACAGCACTGTACTCGTCCGCTCAACTGTATATATTTCCATTACCCTATTTATTTTGTTAATGAATTGTACATTGCCTTGATTCTATTTAGTTGCCATTGTTTTTACGAGATGTTCTTCCTCTTGACTCTATTTATTGCCATTGTTCTCATCTGTCCGTCTGCCCCGATTAGACTGTAAGCCCGTCAAACGGCAGGGACTGTCTCTATCTGTTGCCGACTTGTTCATTCCAAGCGCTTAGTACAGTGCTCTGCACATAGTAAGTGCTCAATAAATGCTATTGAATGAACATGGGGCTCACAGTCTCAATCCCGATTTTACAGATGAGGTAACTGAGGCCCAGAGAAGTGAAGTGACTTGCCCAAGGTCACAAAGCAGACAAGTGGCAGAGTCAGGATTAGTACTCAGGTCCTTCTGACTCCCAGGCCCGTGCTCTACCCTCTAAGCCACGCTAGATCCTGAGACTCTAAGGGGTCATCTATAGCACGTACAAAACCCCAAACTTAACGACTTTATTTGGGCTCTATCGTCATTAATATTATTATTATTGTTATTATTGCCGTATTTGTTAAGCACTTACTATTTGTCGGAGATGGTCTAGTCTAGCTGCCTGGCGTATCCTTCGGGAAGGGCTCTTCATTTCGGTAGTGGTAAAGTTTATACAAGCTGCTTCAAGGGGAGAGGGAAATTCATTAGGAGCTGTTGCCATTCCCCCGTATTAAACAGCAGAGGGCACTGAGGCTGAAGTACAGAATGATCTGGGTTTTTTGTGTGTGGGGTTTTTTTTTAAGGAATTTGTGAAGCACTTACTGTGTACTAAAAGCTGGAGTAAGTGAGGCACAGATAAGTTAATGGACCTGCCCAAGATCATAGAACAAACAAGTGGCAGAGCTAGGATAGGAACGTGGATCCTCCTGCCTCGCAGGCCGGCGCTTTATCCATTAGGCCACAGTCCTCCTAGTTTCTGGATTTCTGACCAGATAAATTTCTCAGCCACCATTAGGTACAGTGATGACCCCGGCATTAGGGGAAAGGAGTCTTGCCATGCGTTTAGGGCCCTCTCTCTCAATATAAACCTAGGACTCTACAGCGTGGCTCAGTGGAAAGAGCCCGGGCTTGGGAGGCAGAGGTCATGGGTTCTAATCCCGCTTCCGCCACTTGTCAGCTATGTGACTTTGGGCAAGTCAGTTAACTTCTCTGGGCCTCAGTTCCCTCATCTGTAAAATGGGGATGAAGTCTGTGAGCCTACTTGGGACTCCATGATTTCCTTGGATCTACCCCAGTGCTGAGAACAGTGCTTTGCACATAGTAAGTGCTTAACAAATGCCATCATTATTATTATTGCTCCCTGTCATCGTCACAATGATATTGGCAAGAGAATCAGTCAGTGGTATTCAGCCAATGCATACTGTGTGGCGTGCACTATACTGAGCACTTGGGAAAGTAATAATAATAATAATGGTATTTGTTAAGCATTTACTGTGTGCCAAGCACTGTTCCAAGCGCTGGGGTAGATCCAAGGTAATCAGGTTGTCCCACGTGGGGCTCACAGTCTTAATCACCATTATACAGATGAGGAAACTGAGGCACAGAGAAGTGAATAATAATAATGATGATGATGGTATTTAAGCGCTTACTATGTGCCAAGAGCTGTTCCAAGCACTGGCGGAGATACAAGGTAATCAGGTTGTCCCACGTGGGGCTCACAGTCATAATCCCCATTTTACAGATGAGATAACTGAGGCCCAGAGAAATGAAGTGACTTGCCCAAAGTCACACAGCTGAGAAGTGGCGGAGCCGGAATTAGAACCCATGACCTTTGACTTCCAAACCCGTGCTCTTGTGGCTTGCCCAAGGTCACACGGCAGACAAGTGGTGGAGCTGGGATCAGAACCCACGTCCATGAATGAAAGGATGGTGGGGGACACAAAGATGGCCTAGTGGATAATTTTGAGAAGCAGGTGGCTTAGTGGAAAGAGCTCGGGCTTGGGGGTCAGAGGTCGTGGGTTACAATTGAGCCAGGCAGCAAAATAAATTACAGAAAGGGGAAATGGCAGAGTGTGAGGATAAAATGATTGATCGATAAAGTACAGATAGGGGAGAGGGCAGAGTGTAGGAATATGAGACTGAAGGTGGGGCGGATATCAAGTGTTTAAGGAGTACAGAGCCAAGCGCGTAGGCTACGCAGAGGGGAGGGCACATAAGGGAAATGTGGACTCAGTCAGCAAAGGCGTCTTGGAAGGAATGTGATTTCAGGAGGGCTTTGGAGGTGGGGAGAGTGGTGGGCTGTGGGATGTGAAGGGGGAGGAATCGATAGCAGATCTGTACGGAAGTGCTTTGGGGCTGAGGGAGGGGTGAATAAAGGGTACAGATCCAAGTGCAAGGGTGACACAGAAGGGAGTGGCAGAAGAGGAAATAAGGGCTTAGACAGGGAAGGTCCCTAGGAGGAGATGTGCTTTTAATTAGGCCTTGAAGGTAGGGAGAGTGAGCGTGCATAGGACATGAAGAGGGTCAGAGGCAGGAAGTGGGCGAGAGTTAGGCAGCGAGATAGACGACATCAAGATACGGCAAGTAGGCTGGCATTAGAGGAGCGAAATAATAATAATAATAATAATAATAATGTTGGTATTTGTTAAGTGCTTACTATGTGCAGAGCACTGTACTAAGCGCTGGGGTAGATAAAGGGTAATCAGGTTGTCCCACGTGAGGCTCACAGTCTTAATCCCATTTTACAGATGAGGTAACTGAGGCACCGGGCAGTTAAGTGACTTGCCCACAGTCACACAGCTGACAAGTGGCAGAGCCGGGATTCAAACCCATGACCTCTGACTCCCAAGCCCGTGCCCTTTCCACTGAGCCATGCTGCTTCTCTTGAGCCACGCTGCTTCTCTAATGCATGGGCTGGGTCAAAGTAGGAAATTCAGGAGGTAAGGTAGGAGGGGGCAAAGTGCTTTAAATCAATTCATCGTATTTACTGAGCACTTACTCCGGGCAGAGCACTGTACTAAGCACTTGGGAGAGTACAATACAACAGAATTAGCAGACACGTTCCCTGCCCATAGACCTGGAGGATCTTAAAGCCTATGGTAAGGAGTTTTTGTTTGATGCATATGTGGCTGGACAACCACTGGAGGTTCTTGAGGAGTGGGGAAACATGGACCGACTGAAAGGTTTTGTCGAAAAATGACCCGGCCAGCAGAGTTACGTTTGGACTGGAGCGCGAAGAGACATTCATTCATTCATTCATTCATTCATTCAATAGTATTTATTGAGCGCTTACTATGTGCAGAGCACTGTACTAAGCGCTTGGGATGAACAAGTCGGCAACAGATAGAGACGGTCCCTGCCGTTTGACGGGCTTACAGTCTAATCGGGGGAGACGGACAGACAAGAACAATGGCACTAAACAGCGTCAAGGGGAAGAACATCTCGTAAAAACCGATGGCAACTAAATAGAATCAAGGCGATGTACAATTCATTAACAAAATAAATAGGGTAACGAAAATATATACAGTTGAGCGGACGAGTACAGTGCTGTGGGGATGGGAAGGGAGAGGTGGAGGAGCAGAGGGAAAAGGGGAAAATGAGGCTTTAGCTGCAGAGAGGTAAAGGGGGGATGGCAGAGGGAGTAGAGGGGGAAGAGGAGCTCAGTCTGGGAACGCCTCTTGGAGGAGGTGATTTTTAAGTAGGGTTTTGAAGAGGGAAAGAGAATCAGTTTGGCGGAGGTGAGGAGGGAGGGCGTTCCAGGACCGCGGGAGGACGTGACCCAGGGGTCGACGGCGGGATAGGCGAGACCGAGGGACGGCGAGGAGGTGGGCGGCAGAGGAGCGGAGCGTGCGGGGTGGGCGGTAGAAAGAGAGAAGGGAGGAGAGGTAGGAAGGGGCAAGGTGATGTAGAGCCTTGAAGCCTAGAGTGAGGAGTTTTTGTTTGGAGCGGAGGTTGATAGGCAACCACTGGAGTTGTTTAAGAAGGGGAGTGACATGCCCAGATCGTTTCTGCAGGAAGATGAGCCGGGCAGCGGAGTGAAGAATAGACCGGAGCGGGGCGAGAGAGGAGGAAGGGAGGTCAGAGAGAAGGCTGACACAAGTAGTCTAGCCGGGATATAACGAGAGCCCGTAACAGTAAGGTAGCCGTTTGGGTGGAGAGGAAAGGGCGGAGGCAGGGAGGTCAGCGAGGAGGCTGACACAGTAATCTGACCTAGTGGATAGAGCATGGGCCTGGGAGTCAGAAGGACCAGACTTCTAAACCCAGCTCTGCCACTTGTCTGCTTTGTGACCTTGGGCAAGTCACTTTGCTTCTCTGGGCCTCATTTCCCTCATCTGTAAAACGGGGATGAAGACTGTGAGTCCCATGTGGGATGTGGACTGTGTCCAACCCGATTAGCTTATATCTACCCCAGCCTTCAGTACAGTGTCTGGCATGTAGTAAGCGCTTAACAAATACCTTTAAAATAAAAAAAAAGAGGAAGATCATCGGTGACCTTCAAGTGGGCAGATTCGGTGGAGTGAAGGAGACGGAAGCCAGATTGGAGCGGGTCAGGGAGACAATCGGAGGAGAGGAAGTACAGGCAGCGGGTGTAGGCAACTCACTCAAAGAAATATGGAGGGGAAAGGGAGGAGGGTGATGGGACGATAACTGGAGGGGTCAAGGGAGGGGGGTTTTTGTTAGGATGGCATGTTTGAAAGCAGTGGGGAAGAAGCCATTGGAAAGGGAACCGTTGAAGATGGCAGTCAGGGAGGGAAGAAGAGAGGAGGCAAGCTTTTTGATAAGATAGAAGGGATGGGGTTGGAGGCAGAGGTGGAGGGGGTGGATTTTGAGAGAAGGCAGGTGACCACCTCTTGAAATACTGCTGGGAAAGATGGGAGAGTTGAAGAAGGGGCAGGAGGAGGGAGAGAGGGACTGGAGAGAAGCAGGGGAGATTTTAAGGAGATCCTGCCTGATGGTTTCAATTTTCTCAATAAAGTACAAGGCCAGGTCATTAGGGGCAAGAGATGGGGGAAGTGAGGAATCATGGGGTTTGAGGAGGGAGTTGAACCTCTGAAACAACTGATGAGGGCGATGGGCACGGGCAAGCGCTTAGTAGAGTGCTCTGCACACAGTAAGTGCTCTGTAAATATCGTTGATGGTCATCCCTAGAATATATTTTCTTTCCTTCAGGACCTGGTTCCAAAGTTTTTTGTTTTCATTTTTTGATAATTAAGCTTCAGGGCACAAGCACCATAAGTAAAAGGGGTGGTTTGGGGGTTGTTTTTTGAACTATAGTGCCATTTTGAAAACAGGATAAAGGCAGCAAGAGACCGCAGAATCGACATCTCTACTTATCCTCCCACTGGGGGGGATGCCAATTGAAAAGGCTGAACAGATGCCGACTTTTCCAAAGTGCCACGAGGAAAGGAAACGGTTGGGGTCTGGGTTGCAAACACTACTGAAGAAGGAAAAAGAATTCCTATGAAAAATAAATGACTGAGCAGTTTCCACAGCAGCATGCTATAAACGGAAGAGCTTACTACCCCCTGCAACAACCAGTAGGCAACAGGATGGTCAGAGGGAATGTGCAATAATCTAAAGTTCAATAATCTAGAGAAGCAGCATGGCCTAGCGGAAGGAGCACAGGCCTGGGACTCAGTGGCCTGCTGTGACCTTGGGGAAGTCTCTTTACTTCTCTGTGCCTCAGTTTCCTCATCCGTAAAATGGGCCTTCGATACCTGTCCTCCCTCCAATTTAGATGGAGAGCCCCACGTGGGACAGGGACTCTGTCCAATGTGATTAGCTGGTATCTACCCCGGCGCCTAGAACAGCGCTTGACGCATAGTAAGCGCTTAACAAATACCATCATCGACACCGCACGGCGGTAAGGCTATCAGGCTGTTTCTGACTATGTTTCGAGAATATGGCAAAGCTGCAGTGTTGACGGTATATATTTTTTCATCTTTTTTCACGAGTCAACATCTTTCATTCATTCATTCATTCATTCAATAGTATTTATTGAGCGCTTACTATGTGCAGAGCACTGTACTAAGCGCTTGGAATGAACAAGTTGGCAACAGATAGAGACAGTCCCTGCCGTTTGACGGGCTTACAGTCTAATCGGGGGAGACAGACAGACAAGAACAATGGCAATAAATAGAGTCAAGGGGAAGAACATCTCGTAAAAACAATGGCAACTAAATAGAATCAAAGCGATGTACATTTCATTAACAAAATGAATCTCCCATTGAAACAAAATTTCACTCTCCCATTTACTGAGCAACTACTGAGTAATAGGCACTGTACTAAACATGTGTATTCCTGCCCTTGGAACTTATTTTTATTGGCCGGTATCCTACTGCAGTATTCCAGGAAATTCTTCTATCAACATGGCACTAAAAGAGCTATTACCTTGCTTTGGAACGTGATTTCTTTAGCAATTGATTTCAGGCCCACATTGGCTATTTTCCACTATCACTTGCCCGGAAGGTTTTTAAATTCAGTAAACTTATCCAGTGTTCTATCCTGGTTAGGTAGAATGCTGCTTGCCATCTTCTAGATTTCCAAAATTTTGAATTACTTTCCAAACAGCTAAATTGTCCCGTGGGGAATAAAGTGACTACTCTGGGGAGAGCAATGACTATTTCAAGTCGCTAGGGTGTCATTTAGGACCCTGGGGTACTTACTTAGTGAAAGAGGACTTTACCAGTCTAGAATAGTTAATATTTTTCCAGAAGCCTTTAATTTCTCCCAGGGAATAAGTTGTACTCTGACTGAATATTCATTGCCACATTCTTTTTTGTTCTACACTGATGTGCAGTAAACAACAGTATCAATTTGTTAATTATTATTTTCTTGATCTGCAAATACAGTGATTCTCACAGAATGACCACTTGCTTCCTTTTTATTCAGTAGCTAAAAATTTACCATCGGCGAGAGCTAAAGTAAGGGACTCCTAGCTGAAATTCTATAGTTATAGCAACTGTATTTCAAGACATTTGCTTGTCCGAGATCAGTATTACCCTAAATAATTAAAATGACTATTCTTGTACCATAGGTGTACATAGAATTTATTATGAGGCTGTAGACTTTAGTTTAACATTACTATACTAAATACACAAAATTCAGGAATCTTTAGTTTGAATTCATTTCTGTGTAAATTGGCTTTAGTCTTTTTAGAAGTTGATTGCGGATGATTTCAAACACTGGTTTTAAGAATCGTACCATGAGTTGCTAACTTTATACTTCGTAAAGTCTGTATACCTGTTGCATATAGAAGGGTTATATTTTCTAGTCTCACTCTGTAGTTGTACCAGATGTCATCACCTAATTGGCAGTTCTCACCTTCCACCTTCCAGGCGAAAAGAAAAGCATCTTAGATGATCTAACCACTGGCCCCTCATCGATTATGTAAATCAGTGTGGCTGAGGGACCTGAAGGGCACCCAGATCATCATATCTATGCATGGAGTAATGATCATAACGATGGTATTTGTTAAGTGCTTACTGTGTGCCGAGCACCGTACAAGCGCTGGGGGTAGATAGAAGGTACACAGTCCCCGTCCCACATGGGGCTCACAGTCTAAGTAGAAGGGAGGACAGGGATTGAGAGCCCAATTTTACAAAGGAGGAACCTGAGGCACAGAAAAGTGAAGCATCTTGCTCAAGGTCACACAGTAGGCACGTGGCAGAGCTGGCATTAGAACCCAGATCCTCTGACTACCAGGCCCAGGCTCTTTCTGCTAGGCCATGCTGCTTCCCTAGTGGTGTGTGCTGGCGTGACCTTCACTCGATGCGTTCCAAGCTCACATTGACATTTATTTATTATATTTGTTAAGCGCTTACTGTGTGCTAGGCACTGTACTAAGCATTGGTGTAGTAGATACAACTAGTCAGGTTGGACCGGGTCCACGTCCCACATGGGCTCACAGTCTTGATCCCCATTTTACAGATGAGGTATGAGGCACCGAGAAGTTGAGGGACTTGCTCAAGGTCACCCAGCAGACAAGTGAAGCCAGGATTAGAACCCAGGTCCTTCTGACTCCCAGGCCCATGCTCTATGATAATAATAATAATAATGGCATTTGTTAAGCGCTTATTATGTGCCAAGCACTGTTCTAAGCCCTGGGAGAGAAACAAGGTGATCAGGTTGTCCCATGTGGGGCTCACAGTCTTAATCCCCATTTTACAGATGAGGGAACTGAGGCACAGAGAAGTTAAGTGACTTGCCCAAAGTCCCACAGCTGACAAGTGCCGGAGCCGGGATTAGAACCCACAACCTCTGACTTCCAAGCCCGTGCTCTTTCCACTGAGCCATCCATTAGGCCACGCAGCCAATGTCTGGGAAGAGAGCATCGAAATCACAGAAGGCTCAGTGTGAGAACTCCTGGAGAACAAACATGATTGTAAGGATTTCCATAGGAAAATTACAATAGTCCTGTTGGAATAAAGAGTCCTGTCTCCAAGCTTCACTGTAAGTAGCAAATGGGCATTTCTTCACGATACTGCTTTTCCTGGCAGCCTTCGAGACATTGGGCATTACTAGTCAACACCACTTAAATTTGATGAAAATAACTCAGATCAAAAACACGCAACCTTGCAGCACCTTGTGACCCTCACAGTGTAGAGGCTCACAGAAGCTCACATGGTGACACATTAATCAAGTTCCCTTGATTAATACTTCAAATATAATCGACACACTTGTCGATTTATGTCTACTGTGTGCCGAGCACTGAACTAAGCACTTGGGAGAGTCAACTAGAGGTAGGACTGTACAATCTAATGGGGGCAACAAACGTAAAGTAATTTTCAAATTGGAAGAAGCTCTTCAATAATCGAATTTGAAAATTGATGTATACAGAAGTGGACAAGAGGTTGTGAGGGCAAAAGTGCTGAGGTAATGATAGAAGAAATTTCATTTCTCTTGGGAGAAGAAAAATGAATTGGGGTGGGGGGGAGGACCTTGTGGAGGAGATGAGATTCCAGAAGGATTTTGAAGGCAGGGAGGACTGTGAAAGAGGGGTGTGTGTGTTGGGGGATGTTCCAAGCAGGAGGAAGGGCGTGAGCCAGGGGTCGGAGGCAGAGGAGTTGAGAACGAGGTGCAGTGAGAAGGCATAAGGCACAAGGCTAGCTAGCTGAACTCTGGATGCTTCCCCTGCTTTCCAGGAATCAGTGAGTCATGGAATTGTGGCAACCAATCAGTCAATAGTATTTATCGAGCACTAGAGAAGCAGCGTGGCCTAGCGGAAAGAGCACGGGCTTGGGAGTCAGAGGACCTGAGTTTCAATCCCACATCCACCACTTACCTGCTGTGTGGTCTTGGGCAAGTCACTTCGCTTCTCTGTGCCTCAGTTCCCTCATCTGCAAAGTGGGGGTTCAATCCCCTTCTCCCTTCTACTTAGACTATGAGCCCCATTTGGGACCTGATGAGCTTGTATCTACCCCAGTCCTTAGTACTGTGCTTGTCACATAGTAAGCACTTAACAAATATCATTATTATTACCCATTGTGTGCACAGCATTGTAGTAAGCACTTGGAAATGGACAGTAGACTTAATAGACACGATCCCTGCCCTCAAGGGGCTTACTGTGTAGCAGGAGAGACAGACGCTAAAATGAACTACAGAATAGGAAGGAGGCACTCTGTCGGCTCTCTCCATCTACTTTTCCTCGCTCCTCTCCCACTACAATCCAGCCTGCACAGTTTGCTCCTCTAATGCCAACCTACTCCCTGTATCTCGATCTCGTCTACCTCATCACCGACCCTTTGTCCGTGTCTTCCCTCCGGCCTGCAACTCCCTCTCCCTTCATATCCCAAAGACATTCGCCCTCCCCACCGTCTCCTCATATCTCCTCCAAGAGGCTTTTCCCAACTAAGCCCTCATTTCCCACTTTGCCCTCCCTTCTGCACTGAACCCATACCCCTTAAGCCCTTGCTAATTCACCTCCAGCCCCACGGCACTTAGGTACACCTCCTTCCACTCTGCCATTTCCTCTATCCGTAATTTCTTTTAATGCCTGTCCCCCGCTCTGGACTGTAAGCTCTTTGAAGCCAGGGATCATGGCTACCAACTCCATTGCACTATACTCTCCCAAGTGCTTAGTACAGTGTTCTGCACACGAAGTGCTCAATAAGTACCATTAATTGATTGAAAGCAATAGAGTATAAAGACGTGTACATAAATTCTTCACGGGGGGTACGTTGAGGTGGTGTGGAAGTGCCAAAATGGCAGTTGCGGGGGATACGCTGGGGAGAGCAGGAGTCTGTTGGATGTGAAGGGGGAGAAGTTCCAGGCTCCTTGGCGGGGCAGTGGAGTCTAGTGGAAAGATCACGGGCCTGGGAGACCGAGGACCCGTGTTCTAATTCCGACTCAGCCAGTTGCCTGCTCTGTGATCTTGGGCGTGCCACTTAATTTCTCTGTGCCTCATTTTTCTCATCTCTAAAATGGACAGTCAATGCCTGTTCTCTCCCCTACTTAGACTGAGAGTCCCATTCTGGGACAGGACTATGTCTGACCTGATTATCTTGTTTCTACCTCAATGCTTAGAACAGTGCTTAACACATAGTAAGCACTTAACAGATACCATAATAATTACTATCATTACTATGAGCAACAGATTGTGGAAGAAATGAGAATGAGGCCCAGAGAGCATGTTCTTTTTAGAGGACAAAGAGTCGAGCTGGGGAAAATGGAAGAAGAGAGTGGATAAGGAGGGAGAGAACTGATTGAGTTCCTTTAAAGTTAACGGTCAGGCATTTCTGCTTGATGTGAAAAGGGATGGAGATTTTTGAGGAGTTGGGAGATGTGTGAAGAATGATGTTTTAGAAAAATAGTATGGTCGGCAGAGTGAAGTACGGACTTAAACAACTCCAGTGGTTGCCTATCGACCTCCGCTCCAAACAAAAACTCCTCACTCTAGGCTTCAAGGCTCTCCATCACCTTGCCCCTTCCTACCTCTCCTCCCTTCTCTCTTTCTACCGCCCACCCCGCACGCTCCGCTCCTCTGCCGCCCACCTCCTCACCGTCCCTCGGTCTCGCCTATCCTGCCGTCGACCCCGGGTCACGTCCTCCCGCGGTCCTGGAACGCCCTCCCTCCTCACCTCCGCCAAACCGATTCTCTTTCCCTCTTCAAAACCCTACTTAAAAATCACCTCCTCCAAGAGGCGTTCCCAGACTGAGCTCCTCGTCCCCCTCTACTCCCTCTGCCATCCCCCCTTTACCTCTCCGCAGCTAAAGCCTCATTTTCCCCTTTTCCCTCTGCTCCTCCACCTCTCCCTTCCCATCCCCACAGCACTGTACTCGTCCGCTCAACTGTATATATTTTCATTACCCTATTTATTTTGTTAATGAATTGTACATCGCCTTGATTCTATTTAGTTGCGATTGTTTTTACGAGATGTTCTTCCCCTTGACTCTATTTATTGCCATTGTTCTTGTCTGTCCGTCTCCCCCGATTAGACTGTAAGCCCGTCAAACGGCAGGGACCGTCTCTATCTGTTGCCGACTTGTTCATCCCAAGCGCTTAGTACAGTGCTCTGCACATAGTAAGCGCTCAATAAATACTATTGAATGAATGAATGGACTGAAGAGGGGAGGGATTGGAAGTAAGGAAATCAGCAAGGAGTTAATGCAGTAGTCAAATTGAGATTTGCCAAGTGCCCGGATCTGTGTGGTTGTTTGGATGGCAAGGAATAAGTGGATTCTGGAAATGTTATGGAGGAAGAACAGACAGATTTTGCAACAGACTGAATATGGGATTTGAAAGAGAGAGAGAGGAATCAAGGATAATGCTTAGGTTATGGGCTTTAGAGGAGGGGAAGATGGTGATTTTACGTCTGTGAGGGGAAAGTTAGGTGGAAGAGATGATGATGATGATAATTCTACTATTTGTTAAACAATTACTATGAGCCAAGCACTGTACTACTACTACTACTACTACTAATGATGATGGTATTTGTTAAGCGCTTACTCTGTGCCAAGCACTTTTCTAAGCGCTGGGGTAGATGCAAGGTTATCAGGTTGTCCCACATAGGGCTCACAGCCTTAATCCCCATTTTACAGATGAGGAAACTGAGGCACCGAGAAGTGAAGTGCCTTGCCCAAAGTCACACAGCTGCCAAGTGGCGGAGCCGGGGTTAGAACCCACGACCTCTGACTCCGAAGCCCGTGCTCTTTCCACTGAGCCACACTGCTTCTCACTGGCACTAAGCACTGGAGTAGATTACAACATAGGCCACATGGGACTCACAGTCTAAGGGGAAAGAGAACTGGTATTGAATCTCCATTTTACAGATGAGGAAATCGAGGCACAGAGAAGGTAGGTGACTTGTCTAAGGTCACACAGCAGGCAAGGAGCAGAGCTGGGATTAGAACTCAGATCCCCTGACTCTTAGACCCAAGCTCTTCCTATTAGATCACACTGGATTTGGAAGGGAAGATGAGGAGTTCTGTTTTGGGCATTAAAGAAGGATCGGCAAACTAGCGGGGCAATCTCGGGGTGCACTGGCGAGGATCCCCGAGACAGTCCTGGCTTTAAGTCGCTTCTGACCCACTGACCCTGGGGCTACACTTGGCCTAAAGCCACTAAACGTTTTGCTCTACCAATGGAACTGCAATAGTGTATTAGACAGCTAAACAGCCTCTTCAATGATGAGTAGAAGTCCTTGGTTTGATGGTGGTCCGCACAAGTCAAGTCAAGATTTCTTCAGGCATAGGCATCCCACCGCTTTTGCCTTGTTTCTTAGCTTGACCAGCGTGTCAGGCTATAAGTTTTTGTAAGGTTTCCCTTTTGTTGTGATCATCAGGAACCGCAAAGTTTGGACTATTTTTGCCCAGTGGTACGGGTTTGCACGACTGCATGGATTTCAGAGAGCAACCTCAGTTGGTAGTGTGAGGTGTTTCAGTAGAGAGACACAGCTCGCTCTGTTTCTGAGAAGTGGAGTGGCCTAATGGTTAGAGCCCGGGCCTGGGAGTCAGAAGGACCTGGGTTCTAATCCTGGCTCTGCCACTTGTCTGCTGTGTGACCTGGGGCGAGTAGCTTAATGTCTCTGTGCCTCAGTTAGCTCATCTGCAAAATGGGAATTAAGACTGTGAGCCCCATGTGGGACAGGGACTGTGTCCAACCTGATTAGCTTGTTTCTACCCCAGCGCTTAAAACAATGCTTGACATATAGTAAGCGCTTAACAGGTATCATCATTATTATTTTGGCTTTAGGAAAGCCCCAAACGATTTAAAAGGGTGTAGGCAAGCATGTTTTTAAATGTGTGTCGTCATCTACTTAGACTGTGAGCCTCAAGTGGGACAGGGACTGTGCCCAACCAGATTACCTTGTTTCGACCCCAGGGCTTAGAACAGTGCTTGACATTTAGTGAGCGTTTAACAAATTAACCAATCGATCAGTGGTATTTATTGAGGATGTACTATGTGCAGAGCACTGTACTAAGCGCTTGGGAGAGTACAACACAAGAGCTGTAGACTGTAAGCTTGTGGTGGGCAGGGAATGTGTGCACTAACTCTGTTCAAAAAGCAGCACGGCGTAACGGATAGAGCACGGGCTTGGGACTCAGAAGGTCATGGGTTCTCATCCCTGCTCTGCCACTTGTCTGCTGTGTGGCCTTGGGCAAGTCACTTCATTTCTCTGGGCCTCGGTCACCTCATCCGTAAAATGGAGATTGAGACTGTGAGTGAGCCCCACGTGGGACATGGGACTGTGGTCATCTCAGTTTGCTTGTATCCACCCCAGTGCTTATTATTATTGTAATGGTGTTCGTTAAGCACTTACCACGCGCCAGGCACCGTTCTTCTAAGCGTCGCGGTAGGTCCGAGCGGATCGGGTTGAGCACAGCCTCCCTCCCACGCAGGGCTCATGGTCTTACTTGCCATTTTGCGGATAAGGGAACAGAGGCCCAGAGAAGTGAAGCGACTTGCCCAAGGTCACCCAGCAGACGGACAAGTGGCAGAGCTGGGATTAGAACCGTGACCTTCTGACTCCCAGGCCCGTGCTCTATTCTTATTATTACATCGCATTCTCCCAAGCGCTTAGTACTGTGCTGCGCACCCAGTTGGCGTCCAGTGAGTATGACTGATGGAGCGGGAGTTAGCGGACAAGTTCTCTCCCCTCACCGGGCCTACGGTTTAGAAGGGGAGTTTGGACTGCAAAGCAGCGTGGCTCAGTGGCGAGAGCACTGCCTTGGGAGTCAGAGGTCGTGGGTTCTCAACCCGGCTCCGCCGCTTGTCAGCTGGGTGACTCCGGGCCAGTCACTTGACTTCTCTGGGCCTCAGGTCCCTCGTCTATAAAATGGGGATGAAGACTGTGAGCCCCACGTGGGACCACCTGATGACCTTGTAGCCCGCCAGCGCTCAGAACGGTGCTGGGCACGGAGTAAGCGCTTAACAAACACCACCATTATTATTACTCTAATCATCAGCATAACAGCGTGTACGAGCACTTTAAGTACGAGGGCCAGGGTGGGTGGGTGGTGGTGCAATCATAGCTCTTTCGAAATAAACCTCGATTCCAAAGAGCCAATCACCAGCACCGGAGGGGGGCTCCCCTCCACGGGGCTACGGAGCCCGGGGGAATTTTGGCGGCCCCCCAGCCCGGTGCCCGGTCCCCGGTCCCCCCTCCCGGCGCGCTGGGCGGAAGTGACGTGGCGCCGGGCGAGCTCTTCCGGCGCAGGCGGCGGCGGCGGCGTTGAGGTGGAGGAAGGAGGTCGGGCTCGTCGGGCAGCCTGGCCCCGGTGCCGCCGCTTCGTCCCCTCCCCTTCCCTGTCTCCCTTCCCCCTCCCCCCCTCCGCCTTCCTTTCGGGCCGGGGTAAGTCGGTAAGCGCCGTCGGATCGCGGGGGCCGCGGCCTTGTTTACATCTGACGGGTGGAAGGGGCCCGGGGCCCGCCGCCGCTGTGGGGGGGGGGTGGAATGGGTCGGGATATCCCCCCCCCCCGGTCCTCCCTCCCCTCGCTCCCCAGCGTTGCTCCCTTTAATCCCCCAGTTTCCCCCCTTCCGCAGATCCCCCCCTTTAAACTTTCTCCTCACGGCAGGGCCCGGATTTCCCCTTGCGAGGAGCCGCTGACTTGGGCCGGGCTTGGTGGGGAGGAGAGCCGTTAACCTCCTCCTCCCTGCGCCACGCGCTCCGACTCCAATCTCTCCCGGTCGCGGAACTCCTCCCTCTCGGGGAATCTCAACCCGAGACCTTTCGTGACCGGAAAGTTCCCGGCCCCCCTATTCCTTTTCCACCCCCCCCCCAAGTTTCCCTTCCCCCCGGTCTCTGTCCGCGGGACGTGTGAGGGAGATTGAGGATGCTTCTTATTTTTTTTGGATCAAGACCCCCCCCCCCCCGCCCAAACGAAACGCGCGTATCGATGAATAGAAATAGGGTTCGAAGTAGATTGGTCCGAGACTTGTCAGTTGCTCAAGCCCCGTTTCCCTCGGTCCTGAGGGACTTTTCCTGGAAATTCAGTTCTTTCGAAGATTTTTTTTTTTTCCCCAGAAAATCAGAATTACGAAACGGTGACTTGAATCAGCCTTTCCTTGCTCGATCGTTTATTCCGTTGATGTAAGAAGTCCCCCACCGTGTGATAAATGTGTCTATTCCACTTTTGAACACGTCTCCAAGCCCTGTTATGCAAAAAAGGGGAGATCGCAATAAAACGTTAGTGAAAAGTAGCCCAGAGTTTACAGTACCTGGTGAGGTGAAAGGATTTCCTATGGAATAATTTGGAGCTTTTTTTTTTTTAACACCTCCCTGGGACGTGCAGATTTTAAAACCACAAGAGCTACAACCGTCCTCTCGGTTCATTTTTTGCCATTTCTGATGTAGGATTGTTTGTGTTTAGAAACAGGCAGTTACTCATGACTGAAAGGCGTTTGAGTATGAATGTTTGCTCAGAGTGGAACAGACTTGTTCTGATACATGAGCAAAATAAGCTGGGAAACATTCAGCTAAATATGTTGAGACATTATCCAGATAGCACGGAGCGAGATCGGTGTAAATTTCCTTCGCAAAAGTAAGATTCGATTCGGCCATCTCTTCGTGGAAAACCAGTCTGTTTTAGTGCGAGAGAAAGTGGTTCGGATGGGATGGTTTAGGTTTGAAATTCAACACTGGGCTTAGAGACTTTGATATATTTTGTGAAGTGGACGTTAGTTATGAAGACTCCTTACCAAGTTTCGGATGTCTGAGGTTAATCAACCATTTGCGATCTACCTCAAAAGTCATTCACTCTGGGTGCCGCAATTTTAAAAGGTCTTTATGAGAGGCAGTGAAATCGAGGGGAAAGAGCACAGGTCTGGGAATCAGAAAACCCGGGCTCTGGCCCAAAATCTGTTTGCTTTACCGTGGGCGAGCCATTGAACCTCTCAGGGGTTCAGTTTGGGGACTAAAACTTACTTGCTTCTCCCTAGCAGACAAGGTTGTAAAGATAAAACGAAATGATTGGAAGTGCTTAGGAAAAATAAAAGTACACATTTATGGTGGCATTATTTTGGTTTGGATCCTTTAACATTTTGACAACATTTGGGCTAGTAATGGAGCTCAGAAATGGATCTTTGGAGTTCTGAGCATCGTGGCTGTGACGATCAATATTATGAATTTGTTTTCTTTATTTTAACTGGAGAAAACTACCTTGCCAGGCCTGTGACACCTGGCTTCTGGGAGGCTAGAATGATATTGTCGAAGGCTTTGGAAGCCAGGGAAAATAAGTCACCGGAAATACAAAGTATCATTAAACTGGACTAGTTTACTTTGCTTGGGAGAATAGTTCTCTGCTCCCCAGTTACCTCATTTGAGTAGGTTAAACCCTTTTCTGTGCAGGCTCAAAGCAAAATGTAAGATTACTACTTTGTGCGAATTAAAAAAAAATAATTTTTTGTAGCATGTGATACATAGAATTAGACAATTTCCAGTTTGGACCAGAGAATAATTAAAAGGGAAGAAAAATAAGTAGTTTTCTTTGTGCGTGACTGGTATCCTTTCCAAATGTGGTTTTGGACTCCTTGCCTCTGACTCTCCTCAAAGTTTTAATCCAGCAGAAACTGGCCCGTTGCTCATTATAGAACTCACTGGCTATGTCTCAGAGAGGAGAGTGTTTGACAATTGGGGAAGCTTAGCTTTTGTGCACAGGTATGTGGTCATTACTTAGAGAAGATGGCCTTGATCACATAAATCAGATTTTCAGGCCTATGAGTAATTCTTTACTGCCTAGTGGATGCTAATTTAGGAAAGCATCATTCACATTTACTCTTCTCTCCTACTGCTAATTTTTCCTTGAAATGCAATTTGAGAAGTAAATGATCATTTTTCTCAAAAAATTACCATCTTAGTATGCATTTTTGCTTTCTTCTCAGCCCCAAGGTATTAAAGGAATTTTAGTATTCGAGATCTTTGAGATGAGAGTGATGTGGGTAGATTGTGCTTTTTTTCTTTAAACACTGGGAGAGAAAACAACATGTAATCTAGTATTTGACATGGCTGACCCCCCACCCGCCCACACACCCCTCCTCCCTCTCCTCCCTCCAGGTTCAGATAATGGCAGGGGTTTACTTTTTATACTTTATTTCTCAGTCGATGGTATTTTTTGAGTGCTTACTATGTGCGGAGCACTGTACTAAGTACTGGAGGGAGAATACGATAGGCATGATCTCTTCCTTCAAGGAGACTACAGTCTACTGGGGAAGACAGACATTAAAATAAATTACAGATAGGGGAAGCCACTGAGTATAAGGCTATATACTGGGAAGGTGGGGTGAACATCAAAGGGCTTTGGAGGTAAGAACCCAGAAGGGAGGGAGAATAGGTTGGGGAGAGGGGGATTAGTCAGAAAAAGCTTCCTGGAGAAATGATTTTAGTAGGGCTTTGAAGATGGGGAGAGTAGTGATCTGCCAGCCATGAAGGGAGAGGGAATTCCAGGGAAGGGACAGGGAGTGAGCAAGGGGTCAACAGCGTGAGAAATGAGATCGAGGCACAGCGAATAGGTTGCTCTTAGAGGAGTCAGGCTGGATTGTAGTGGGAGAGGAGCGAGGATAGGTAGGGAGAGAGCTGATGGAGTGCCTTAAAGCTAGTGGTGCGGAGTGCCGGATGTAGAGGTGGATGGACTATTGGAGGTTTCTGAGGCGTGGGGAGGTGAGGGCAGAAAGAGTTTTTTAGAAAAATGACCTGTCCCGCAGAGCGAAGCATGGACTGGGGAGAGCTGCAGGTCAGCAAGGCAGCTGATGCAGTAGTTGAGGTGATTATATGACGAGTGATGCTCAGAACAGCATACTGGCGGTAGGGATAGGTTCTAGAGACGTTGAGAAGGTAGAACCAACTGGATTGGGTGACAGAATATGCGAGTTGAAAGAGAGATGAGTCGAGGATCCATTTCAAGGTTGTGGGCTTGAGGGAGGAGGATGGCGGTGTCAACAGTGATGGGAAATTTGGAAGGAGAGGTTTCCAGGTGGAAAGATGAGACGTTCTGTTTTGGTCATGTTTAGTTCTAGTCATCAATGGAACATCCAAGTAGAGGTGTACTGAAGGCGGGGAGGGAAACAAGATTGCAGGGAAGAAGAGAGGTCGATTTGGGCATTAGCCGTGTACCGGTGGTAGTTGAAGCCATGGACCAAGTGAGCTCTTTAGGGGAGTAGTTGTAAATAGTAAAAAAAAAAAAAAACCAAAAAAACCCCGATTTACGGTATTCGTTAAAAGCTCACTGTGTCAAGCACCGTTCTGATTGCTGGGGTAGATACAACTCAATCAGGATGGACATAGTCCCTGTCCCACCTGGGACTCACAGTCTAAGTTGGAGGGAGAGCAGATAGTGATCCCCATTTTCCAACTGTCAAAAATGAGGCTCAGAGAATGATGATAATAATTGTGGTATTTGTTAACCGCTTACTACGTGCCAAGCACTGTTCTAAGCTCCGGGGTCGGTAGAAGGTAATCAGGTTGTCCCACATGGGGCTCACAGTTTTAATCCTCATTTTACAGATGAGGTAACTGAAGAACAGAGAAGTTAAGTGACTTGCCCAAATGGAGACAGCAGGTGTGGAAAGGAATAGTCAGAAGGCGCAGTGGGGTCAAGGGAGGGTTTTTTTTTTTAGGCTAGGGGATACATGGGGATTCATGTTTGAAAGCAGCGGGAAAGGAGCCATAAGACCACTGGTTGAAATTGGTGATCAGGGAGGGAAGAAAGGAGGGGGCAAGAGGTTTGATAGAGTGTGAAGGGATGGAGTAATAATAATAATAATGTTGGTATTTGTTAAGCGCTTACTATGTCAGAGCACTGTTCTAAGCGCTGGGGTAAATACAGGGTAATCAGGTTGTCCCACGTGAGGCTCACAGTTAATCCCCATTTTACAGATGAGGGAACTGAGGCACTGAGAAGTTAAGTGACTTGCCCACAGTTACACAGCTGACAAGTGGCAGAGCCGGGAGTCGAACTCATGACCTCTGACTCCAAAGCCCAGGCTCTTTTCCACTGAGCCATGATAATATGCAGGTGGAGGTGGGGAGATCTTTTGCATTACTGCTTGGAAGGATGGGAGAGTCAATGAGGGGGCAGGAGGAGGTTGGGACCAGAGAGGTTCCGGGCAAGTTTTACGGGTACCCAACGGTTTCAGTTTCGTGCGGGAAATAAAATGCAAGATCACCCGAAGGGGTGGGGAGAGAGAGGGGTTTCAAGAAGGGAATTTAATCAGAAACAGTGGAGGCGGGCAGTGGGCGTGGGGGTCAACAGGGGTGGAGAGAGATTGTTGCTGGGCAGAGTTAATAACAGGCGAAGATGAGTTGGAGACGGATGAGGTTGGCCTGATGTCTGGATTCGGCCGGCAGCACTCTGCAGCTCAAGTGTCTGAGCAGAGGAAGCGTTCCGTGGAGGTGATTCGAGGCTGCGGGTTAGCGCTACGAGGTCGTTGGAGGGACGGGGTGCAACAGAGTCGTTCAGTGGAGAGGGTGGAATCTAGGGTTTGGATTTGTGCGTTGAGAGGCTGGGTTGGGTAGGGAGACCAAATGTACATCATCCAACTAGCGTTAATTGTCATTAGATGTGATTAACGATGTACATGACCATTAGCGATAGCTTTTCTTGGCCCCTAATTGTCTCTTCACTCTCCCTCTCTGTAAAATCATCTTGCCAAAATGGAGGATTCCATTTTTTTAACTTAAAATAATATCATGTTCTCTTTTAATTGTAGATGCAAATTAAATGTTACAGAGTGTTTGAGTGATACCGTCACGGCAGATCTTCAATAATTCATGGTACTTGTAAATTTATTTACCAATTTATTTAAAAAGTGTGCCATCAAGATATTCAGGGTTCATGAATGTCAGGTGATCCTGTCCTCCCAAACAGATTTTTCAAATCAAAAGTAAAATGCAAAAACTATTATACCTTTACAGTGCTCTTTTTAAAATATAGAATTCAAAAGTTGACAGCCAGGGCATCAAACTTACACTAGCTGATAGCCACATTTTTACTCCAAATATATGTAAGTATCCAGTCATTTTGGGTAAACGAATCTGCAACACATAAGTAAATCTCAGCCGTTTTGCGTTGCGATTGAAAATGAAAAGGTGTTGGCCCCTCTAAAATGATCTTTCTTTAGAATCTGTGCTCGTATCCAGAAAAATCTTTTGGTTTATAAATTGCTCCTAATAATTATGGTATTTCTTTAGTGTGTGCTGTGTACCAAACAGCATACTAAGTGCTGGGGTAGATAGAGGATAATCCAATTGAATATGGTTCCAAAGGCGAAAGAAACAAATGTTTAATACCCATTTTACAGATGAGGAAACTGAGGCCCAGATAAGTAAAGTGACTTGCCCAAGATCACACAGCAGGCAATTGGCACAGAATTGAGATTAGACACCCAGGTCCTCTGGCCCCCAGGCCCATGCTCTTTCCACTAGACCAGGCTCCTGAGAATAGAAGCTTGAGTTTTAGGCTCCTGTTAATCTGATTTAAATTATGTAATAGTGTATGCTTAAATGCTTTTGCTTTGGCTGTTGAATGATCACTAGAAACTTGAAAAATGCAGAGAGATAAGTGACCAGAAATTTGTTGAAGTCTTTCAGCAGGGTTTCAAAATTAGAATGTTAAATCTGACTATTACTATTTTTGCTTCTAGAGTTGCCACTTGGAATTTAATATTCAGTCCTACTGAGGATGTTAAATAAAATAGCTGATTTCCTTTGGCCTCTTATTGTTTTGTTTTCTACTCTGTGGATATAAGATCCCAGCCAAGTAAATAAACTTTGTTTTTTATATCAACTCAGATATAGTTCACTTTAAATCATTCAGATTTGTGGAATTTGTAGACCGTTTGCTTGTCAGGTATTCAACAAGACTCTGTGTCCCACAACTCCCCTTTCTGTTGGCCATTTCACTGCTCGGTAGCACTCCTCTCAAGGGTGTACAGAAAGAAGGGATAACTCAATTCAGTTAATTTTGCTTCTTGTTAGTCACACTAGTGAGAAGTATGGTGGGGGGGAAAAAGGTTGAAGCAATTGGCTAATGAACATTGTGGGTTTAAATTATCCATGATTTTTTCTGTCCTTCATTTTCACCAGTATTTGAGAGTGGGCTGCTTAAAGAACTCAAGGGGATTGTGCCTTTTTTGGGGCTGTGTCTTGAGGGACAACTGACCATTTTCTCTCAAGTTGAACCTGACATAGCTAACCTTAGCTCACTCCCATAAGAGACCACACATAGAACTGCATTTTGCTGAAACTGAGATGATACCTGGCCAAGTAGCATAAGGCCTCTCCTAAGGTTGAAAAATATTTCCCCTGTGACCCGCTCCCCCTACCCTGCCCCCCCTCCCCATCCCCCCTCAGGATTTTTTTTGGCCTGAGTTGACCAGAGCCCTCCTACTTTTTGCGGAGAGTCGTTTGCAAGCAAGGAAGTAGGGGGAGGGAGGGTTTAGCACTGAGCCATCTTGAAATTGTTTCTATTCCAAATCCTTATGAAAAATAACATTTTTTTCTCTCTTCCTCCTCAGAAGACAGACACATCTAGTGCTTTTGAGACAACAGTAAACGGTAAAATTTGGTGGGGGAGGGGGGAAAGCAGCAACTGTTTCCTGATCTGCAGCTTGGCAGGAGGACATTAAGATGTCGGTGGATATGAATAGCCAGGGATCTGACAGCAATGAAGAGGACTATGACCCAAACTGTGATGAAGAGGAGGAGGAGGAGGAGGAGGAGGAGGAAGAGGAGGAAGAGGATCCTGGGGATATAGAGGATTATTATGAGGGGGTAGCAAATGATGTGGAGCAGCAGGGGGCAGATGCCTTTGATCCAGAGGAATACCAGTTTACCTGCCTGACTTACAAGGAGTCAGAAGGCACCCTGAACGAGCACATGGTCAGCTTGGCTTCTGTGTTAAAGGTGAGCAGAGTTGCTGATTTCAGAAAACTATTTCTTTAAAGCGAAGAGCCTATGATGAAGCTGAACAGACTAACTTCAATTTTAAAGTTTGGGAATTGAACTGCTGAAATGAGCCCTAGAGCGGGGAAGGTAGGACTGAAACATAAACTGTGTCTGTTGGAGCATATTTCAGGAAAGAATTACTGAGGACTTCCTGATGATATTTTGAGCAGAAAAGTAGGGAAAAGAAATCAGAAAGGCAGGCAGAGTTGCACGGCAAGGATTGACTTTGATTCTTTCAGAAAATGTCGTGACTCACCATTAAGGGGTAAGAAGTGCTGAGCACAAAAGTCATAACACAAATCCTCAACCTCATTGTTACTAGACATCAAGAGAAACATCAGCCCTCTTAGTGCCCTAAAAAAAAGCACTAGGCTGATGAGCTCATTCGCTCCGGGTACTAGCGACTAATATTTATTGTTTTAAGAGATTGTCAGTTTTGTAAAATCAATCTTGACAGGAGTTCTAAAACTAATTTTAGCTTTCACAGCACCTTGTTTGGACTGTGAGTCTTGGTATGAATATTGAGTTTGGTTTTTGGTTTTTTTGGGGGGGGGTTTGTTGTTTTTTTTTAGGAATAACAATCTGCGTGAATGTGTGTATGTATAAGTGGCTCATTGTGGTAAATAGTGTCATGGCAGTCCTGTAACTCTTGTATCTATGTGGCTTTGGCCAAGTCTATCGTTGCCCTCTGCATGCATTTTCAAAAAGAGATTCCCATCTCCCTGGAATTCATCCTTTTATTTCTCTATTAAAGTTTCTATCTTTGGGAAGATAAGGATGGATATCCCCCCCCCCACCCCCCACCCCCGCTCCACCCAGTTGATAAGTGGATTTGTGGTGATTAAGTGGATTTGTATTATTGTCAGCTCTACCTAGGAAAAAAAGACAGGAGCCTGTGAAATAGAATTCCCAGTAAAATAGATTTGGTGGCCAGTGTTTAATGATATCGTATTGTACTCTCCCAAGCGCTCCGTGCAGTGCTCTGTACACAGTAAATACCATGGGTTGATAAAATTAAGATGAGGCCGTTGAAACAATTATATATGAATCAGAAAGGGTGTGTTTTTGGGGGGCGGAATCCCTTAATTTCCTTTATGCTTGCCTGGTTTGCCAAGTAGGTAGACTGAGTTAAAGAATGGTTGGGAACCTAAAGCCTATTTATGACTCAATTATAGAAACTGTAATAGATTGCATGGATGTCATCACTAGAGAGCCCAAATTGAGGAAAAAGGCCCATGCAGTCTTCATGCCCCAACATTTCTGAACTATTGTTTGTAATGGGACTTGCCTTTTCTTTGGGTCACACCTCTGTTTAAAAAAAAACAACAAAAAACCAAACATCTCCAACCCTCAGGCCCCATTCCACCAGCTGCCTCAATTTTCAAGTTCTATTCCTAGCTAAATGTAGTTGTGGTGCTCGGGGGAGGAAAACGTGTTGATGTGGATTTGGAAAGTGGTTCTTTGGGTCTAGTAATCTAAACTCATCTTAAGCACTGAGAGCCTACGAACACCTGAATATGTAAAATATTCTGATTTCAGTTCAGTTCCTTTCCTCAAGTGAAGATGGGGAAAGTAGGAAAAGGGGAAAAAATGAGGAAATAAAAGGGAAAGAAGAGAAGGGAGACAGGAGGATGTGAACAAAGAAGGAGTTGTTGAAAAGAGGGGAAAAAGAAAAATGAAGTGCAGAAGAAGCAAGAAATAGGGCAAAGTGGCCTTTGGGTCTAGGGGCAGATTAGAGAGGGAAAAGTATCAGGAGAGGAAAAGTGCAGATTCTGCAAATTCCTGATCTCCCAAACTGACCCACCCGGGAGCAGTTCCAGCACACTGGTTTACCCTGCGCAAACAGTCAGGCTTCTCCAAAAGTCAGTAGCCATCAGTTCAGCGCTTGGGATGAACTCCATCCCAGCCCTGGTTTTTGGATCACTTCCAATGTCTTGGCCTGTTGGAGCCAATGAGGTGGGATTTTTTTTTCATGAGGAGGGAGGCTAAAGAGTAGAGGGGAGAAGTTGGTGGCGGCTACTGACTCCTTCCGGTAGATTAAGGAAAAGTGGACCATTGGCCCACTGACTAGCCTTTTTTGTAGATGTTTTCAAGCCCCGGACGTTCATTGGGGTTAATGGACTTCATAGTCCAATTTTCCACTGTAGCCACTTGGAGTCATGTTTAGAAGCTCGGCATAGGTTTGGAGTATTTGATCCTAATAAGATTTCTTGGGGATTGAGCCCCCAAAAGTGTTAATGTGGCAGGAAGTGAATCAGAACCTCTTTGCCAAGGTGGTGTGTTGAAGGAAAGGAAAAGGTGGAAAAACTGTGGTTCTGTGGGATCGTAGTTGAATTTAAAGAAAATTGCACTGCCCTATAATGCAGCATATGATACTAACCTCAATAGGGTTATATTCTCAGTCATGGAGAGTTGATTGGAATAAGGCTTCAAATAAGCTTTAAGAAAACTTCAGGTTTGATCTCATCTGTACAGCACCTATCTGTGAGGAAACTTAAATCTCTGGTTTGCTGACTTTTAGATATTAAATTCAGTAGATCTGGGAGTTAACAAAACGTAGCATCTTCACTGAACTGAAAATTGAGATGCGAATTGAAAGTACGAATCAGCTTTGCCTCGTCACACTTGAAACATTTATGAGTCTAGCTTCTGAACTGCAGTTTAGCTTCTAATCTTGTGGTCTGACGTCAGGTGTTTTTGCATGCCTGTGTCTGAGTAATGAAGTGGAGAATAAAATCCTGCAACTTGGAAATAGTTGGGTCTGACTGGAAGTTGGAACTGCTATCATACTCTTCAGATCAAAAGTTTCGTCTGTACAAAACTGTATTGCAGGATAAAGCATGCTCTGTATGGAAAGGGGTAGGTCAGACACAACCAGCTTGTCTTTGAGAATTACTTGGAGTGAAGCTTAGTGCCGGAATGTTCCTTCTCTTGCCAGCTGGGAAAGGTCATCGTCATTGACAAATATTTGCTGAGCACCCACTATATGTGCGTGGCATCGTACTAGGGCACATTCACTGCTTTCCACAAAAGAGATCCTATATGATGATAGGTCTGAAAGTAATGCCTCCTAACCAAAATGTCCTAGGAAAGCCATGCAAGATCACAGATTTAATTGAGGGTTCCAGTCCTTTGGTTTTTCTGCATCTCCAAACTGCGTTACAGGCAATCCTAAGACTCCTGCTGCTTGTGTCTTGAAGATTTTTGTCCTACTTCATTCTCTTTAAAGAGTATAACCCTGCTGTCGTATTTAGAAGAATTCAAGTTGGACTTTCCACCTTGCTTTCTCTGCTGGAAGGGTGTGTGTACCAACTCTGTTATATTGTACTCTCCCAAGTGCTTAGTACGGTGCTCTATGCACAGTAAGCACTCAATAAATACGCTGATTCAGGGTGTGTCTGCACACAGGGCTGGGTAGTGGGGACTTATGAAAAGGACAAACCGCCAAGCAAGATAGCAGGAAGCCACAGTCTCTAGTCTTCATGCTGCCAGATTTTGTTTGTCTTGAGAACAATCAAAGAAAAATTGGGTGCTTGTCAATTTAACATCACAAGTAATTTGTTTATCTCAAATGACTACGGTTTACAGCAAGGGGAGGGAGTCTTAATGAAAGGAGTGTTTTCTCGAAGAATAAGATTAGTTCATTGGATTGAAGAATAGGTACAAGAACATAGCTTGTATCTTACTGTGGTAAGTGAGGATATTTTCTTCTTCCTATGAAGTTAACTGAATGGAAAGGGCAAGTCCAAGTCGGGCAGTGTTGTAATTTCGATGGCATGAATATAGAAACAAATATTTTCAGCTAAACTCTTCCCAGATATCTTTATCCAGAGACATCCATGTCAATTTCTGTAATGCTTTGGGGTGTCTTGGAGGGAAAAAATATAAAAGTGTGCCTGAGTCTATTGTGGAGACCCGGTAAAGAATGAACATAGAAGTAACTTGTAGTGGGGTAGAAATACACTTTTAGCTTTGGAGAGGGGTGCTGTTACAAACTGTCATTTGGGGAATGGAGATGTACACTTTTGTGCCCTGGGTGATGGAAAATTTGGAGTAGGAAGGGAAAGGAGACCATGGATCTTTAATAAATTTTTAATTTATTAAAAACACACAAAAAAAAGCCCACTAACCCACCACACCCAACACACATTCATAATAAAGGTTCTTCTCAAGGATTTTCCTGGTGGAACAGCAACTCAGCAGAAAAATCTTAGAGAAGAAGGTTTGTAGGGAAGAAAAAAAAGCACATAGAAAATAAACTTACATGAAATAAAATGGCATGGTCTCTTGTTTGTCTCCCCACCCTACCATTTGGCCAGGATTCTTTTAGAAACTTGATTTCATGGCTGGTTACTTTACTAGCTGAAAGTGGGTTACCTAATGTGAATTTTTTTTTCTCTTGTGGGTTCAATTTTACAGGGCTGCTGATAGTTGACTGTAGGTTGTAAACACCTCCTTTAGGTGGGGAAGAAGGCGAATAGAGTAGTGTGGTGTATCAAAGCCCATCACTATATTAAATACTGCAGTGTGGCTCAGTGGAAAGAGCCCGGGCTTGGGAGTCAGAGGTTGTGGGTTCTAATGCCGGCTCCGCCGCTTGCCAGCTGTGTGACTTTGGGCAAGTCACTTAACTTCTCTGTGCCTCAGTTACCTCATCTGTAAAATGGGGATTAAGACTGTGAGCCCCACGTGGGACAACCTGATCACCTTGTATCCCCCCAGCGCTTAGGACAGTGCTTTGCACATAGTAAGCGCTTAACAAATACCACCATTATTATCATTAACTCCTCTGTTGTATTCTTGTTTTAGTGTTCTCTCACAATCGCAGTAATAGTATTTGAACACCCACTGGTTGTGTGCACTGTACTAAGCACTTGGGAAATACAAAACAAGCAAGTGACACATTCCCTGACCACGAGACGTTTACCACTCTAATGGGGGAGATGGTCACGAAACTTTACAAATAGAGAAATTAAAGGAGTTAATTGAGTAGCATATATACAAGAGTGCTCAGGATTGGTATCAGTCCATAAGTGCTGGAGATTGCTGGAGAGTTTGCACAGTTTGAGGTGCTGGGAACTAATTGGGAAAAGCTTGTTATAGGGGTTGGAATTTCTAGAGAGTCAGTCAGTGTGGGGAACACAATGTGGGGTGGCCTGTTGGATTTGCGGAGGGAGGGAGGGAGTTCCGGCCTGGGGGAGCAGTAAGGGTGAGGGGACAAAGGAAGGCAGAAAAGGCCAAAGTGAGGTGTGGTAGGTAGGTAGGTTAGCTTGAAAGGATCGAAGAGAGTGAGCTGGAGAATAATGGGTGAAGAGAACGAATATGAAAAGTGCGGGGAGGGGAGTTGGGCTAAGAGTCTAGAAGCCGAGCATTAGGAATTTTTGTGTGATTTGGAGGGATGCGGGAAGCCGATGGACGATTTTGAGGAGTGGAGAGAGGAATGCTGAGCGCTGCTCCCCGAGATCTGTTGGCAGCATGCAGAGGCTGGAGGCAGGGAAATCAGCAAGGACGTATGACTAGAGTTTAGACCGTAGTGGTAGATGGGTGGAGAGGAAGAACCCAGATCTGGAAGATCTTTTGTAGAAAAAGCTGGCAGCATATGGTGGTGGATTGAAGGTGAAACGGCTAGGAGTCCAGTATGATGCTGAGGTGGTGGGCTTCTGTCATGGGGAAGGTGGTGGTGTTAGCAACGTTAGATGGAAAAATTAGGAGGAGTAGGCTTTGGGGAGGGGTGCGCGGGGGGGGGGAGAGCAGATAATAAATAGTTGTTTTTTTGTGGATCGTCGTTTAGCTCTCTGGTTGTGCACTCCGAGCAGCATACTTTTGTTCTTTGGGTTAGGCATACATGGGCCCCCTACTCAGCTGCTGTGCAGATTGGGTGGATGGCATTTGTGTCTTGCACTGAAGGTTCAGGACAAATTGTTATACAAAGAGGGTCAGTACATATCGACTACAAAATACTGTACTGACAAAACTTACCATTGCTAGGACAGAGTATTATCATTGATTATTTTTATCATTCAGAGAAGACTGGCAGTTTAAGTGCTGGAATGTCTGGACTCAAGTGAGCATCGATACAAAGTTTATGGTTTGGTCAGGGGCCAACAGTGCTTATTAAAAATGCAGATAGAATCGGGGAAGACTGTTACCCCCATCACTGCAGTTAAGTCTCCATTATAGTAGGGAGTGCTTACTTGTATTTGGATAAAAGAGCAAACTCAGCCTTAGGTTCCATTGAGTTTTTAAGCATTCAGGCTAAGGCTAGGAGTTTGCATGAACACCTGCAGAAGGGCTTGGAGGACACTAAGGCCAACCAAGGTTTGGTAGGTTCAAGCATCTGACTCAGCGGTGCAATGTTATCACGATTGGCAAGTCCGTGAGCGCAAACACAGAAGGTGCTGCTGCCTTTAAACTAGCATTGGCAAAACTAATAGTGGAGAGAGGTTAACAGACCTCAGCTGGGGTTCCGTGTGGATGAAAAAGGTGTGTCACAGAAAAGAAGGTCCCTTTGTGGCATTCTTTTCCACAGAAGAAAAGACGACGTAAGAGTTCATGGTATTGAAGGATTGCTTGATACTGTTGATTGGAGGCAGAGCAGCTGGGTATTTTAAGCTAAAAACATTATCGTTATGAGACCTCCAGGGCTCTTAAAGTTTGCAAAAAATCTTTCCCTGCTCAGGAAAGCTCTTAGGAAAGCCTGGATAACACACATAATGCTTGAAAACTGGTTCGCTTCTTATTTTTGTCTAGTTGTCAAAGTGTAGTGGGTCAAAAAATAACCTTGCCTACAAGGCTGTGCTGCTCCTTGACATTGCCCAGACCATCCAGCCATCCTTGAAGATCTTAGTCAGCATGTTCAAGTTATCTTCCTCCAAACCCCACCTGTGTTCTGCGGACCACGGACCAGGCTATCGTACAAGTTTCTTAGGTTGGCTGAATCTTTGATCGGGCAGTCGGAGCAACTGCCGGCAAGAGTGCTCTTACGCTCACCGTTTTTGGATGGGCTACGATATCAGGCGTGCAAGTAGGTAGGATGAGATCGCCTCCAAAGTCACAAATGGGGTGTGGTGAAGGTCGTTGCAGAATTGTGTGCCAGATTTTCCAAGGCTTTGACCAGACAGACCATCAAAAAGAGCATCATCCTTGGAAAGAGATGTGGCATGAATGACCTAGAACCATCTGACAATGGTGATGAATCTCATGAAGAAAAACTGTTGGCTAGCTTGGGTCAGCAGAGAGCTTTGGCGGAAGATGCCGCAGCCAGGACCGTAACCACAGTGCACGTGGGACTAGCAATTGAACTTTTGGAAGAAGTGTAGTTTTTCCCCGCCCCTCCCCAAGAAGGTGATCTTAGTACGGACCAAAACTTCATGGTCATCAGAGCTTTGCACAGTACGGCACACGGCTACAAAGAACCACGTGCTGGAAAGAACAAGGCCACGTAACAAATGACCCTTGAGAGCTTTCTGTTCAGATCCAAATCTGGCATCTGCCACAGATTCGATCACTGCAGCACCTTTAACTTTAGGAGCTTCTAGGTGCCCTGTTTCAGACGACGACATCCCCACTGACATGACCCTTGAGACTGAAGAGAAACAACCAGTAAGTGAGGAGAGCAGCCCTGGAAGTACTTAGATGTTTCTGTTTTATGTGTACCTAAGTTAACATTTAATTGCTTAACTTCACATTTTTTTTTTATTGGCACATATTTACATTTCATCTTATGTAAGTTTTAATAGTTAGCTTTACTTTGTTTTTTGGATCACTTTATAGATTTATATTGTTTTGGTCAATGTTTTTGATCTCAGGAAGGCATTGATGCACACCTCATTTTTCCTATGGGAAACTGCTTTGTTAAGCGCCCCCTCACTTAACATTTTATTGTCCTGGAACCAATTAAGAGTGCTAAATGGGGTGTAGCAGTAAATAAGGAGTTGTAATATGATTTCCTCTTCACAGAAGTAGAAGCTTCTGCTCATTGGTAGTGGTTTTTTAACTTGAGTGAAGAATTTGTCTATTTTAGTATTGAACAACAAGCAGCCTTCCTCATAAAACACCTTGTAGCCCACTAACTCCTTCTGAACTCGTGCACACCTTGGAACTTCCCTCTCCCATAAGGGGATAGTCTTCATCTTTTCAAGTTGATCTGCTTTCTTGAAAACTGATGCAAGAGTTAAACAACCCGAAATCTTAGCCGGCGGTGGAGAAACCATAACTTCATCTGTTTGCAAAGATGCATTCGATTGTTGAAGCTTAACGAGGTCCTCACTGGATGATTGTTCTGAACGAGATGCAAGTAACTCATCGACATCCTCTTCACCCATTTCTAAATTGCTGCCTTCCAAAGTGAACAACTTCTGTGACTAGCTGTTGAGGGGAGTCTCTTCGGCACCTTGAAAATCTGACACAAACTGTGGCCAGAGCTTCCGTCACAGTCCATTCACTGTTGATTGTTTAATCTCTGCCCAGGTCTGGAGGGGGTGAGGAGGGATTTATGTGCCGGTAGCACTTGGCTGGACAATGGGTTCCGTTGGACATATGCATGAGGGAAAAAGACATCTACTAATGCAGGTCGTGTCTCTGGGTTGCAGTTTATTGTGGGGTGGTTGTAGCCCGGGGTATGCCTCTGGAGATGAACTCTACCTCAGCCCTAGTCTGCAGTTCATTTTCAGCTGTTCTGCTGGTTGGGGCCAATGAGACCGGACTTTCCTGTCCAGGTAGGTGGCCCGCCATGCCCCCACCCCTCCCACGCCCCCCTTAACCAGGGTTTCACCCAGGCCCCAACCAGCAGACCCACTTCTCAATCTACAACTGAAGACAAATCTCCAGTTCTCTCATTCTACCTTCTCTCCTGAATCAAGGTAGGTTCCTTCTCTCCGACTCCTATCCTTTTCTCTCCTCTGTCCACCCTTCTCCCTCAATCTCTCTGCCAGGTTGGGGGGAGGGAAGAGACAGTGCTGGCTTCTTTCCCTCCCCTACTTGACCCCCACATGAATAGTGAGGGCCGGCCACTACCCTGATTTCAGAGCAGTACAAAACGAAACCAAAGAAACTTGAATCTGAAGTGTTTGGGTCCCAGCCTCCTCTGAATAATAAAGAGACCTGGGTTCTTAGGTCCCATTGTAGGTAACCCACCACAAGGGACCTGGAGCTGCCGGGAGCAGGGGAATGCCTGAGGCCCCCTTTCTGACTCTGCAGGGGGAGAGTCCTTGGGAGCCTGTTACCTGATTCAGAAAGGGAATTCAGGTGACCTCTTGTTCTTCCTCATACCTGGACCTGCCTGCTATCTAGGGCTCCAGGGAATGGGACTGTAAGCCTGTCAAAGGGCAGGGACTGTATCTGTTACCGATTTGTACATTCCAAGTGCTTAGTACAGTGCTCTGCACATAGTAAGCGCTCAGTAAATACTATTGAATAATAGAGCCCCATTTTTGCCCCCTGAGGTTGGTTCTTTCTCGTTCAGAAATGGGACTTAGGCATTCCTGCACTCACCTGCAGCTTTGGACTCCAACAGGAGGTGAGTTAAAAATAATCCCCCCATGCATGAGATCTGAGCAACTGGATCTGGTTGGGTTGGCACAGATCCAACCTGATTGGATTCTGATTATCCCTTTCGGTTTGCTATTTTGGTCCACAGCAAGGTGTTTGGAGGGACGCCTAAATAGGCCTGAGCCGGTCCAAACCAGAAGACAATAGTATTTATTAGTGCCCCAGTACCCGTTCTGTGAGCCCCTGCATCTTGCAGCAGTTGCCACGAGGGCTACTGAACCGTATCTGACAAATGCCGGGTGCCGCAGTACATTACAGAACTGAGAGCCAGCCTGGGGGTGGGGAGGGGGGAGTCCAGGAGAGGAAAGGCAAAAAGGCCAGTAAAATATTGGGCTGAGAGGAGCCTGGCTCAACAGCTTCACACTTCTGAACCTTGGAGAGACTGGGCCATGGGATGTTGTGGCAAGGCTGGCTACTGTTCATCCTCCCCAAAACCTCCTTGGACTACGCGTGCGCTCTCTCTCTCTCTCTGCAGCCATTCTGACACTCCTCAGAAAGCCCTGATGTGAGTGCAGAAGTTTCTGATAGAGTGTTGTTTGGTTATGTTACCATAGAAGGTATAGGGCCTTCCCTTTGTGGTGCCCCTCCACCCTCTCTAGTGGCCAGTGTTAGGAAAGATTTCATGTCCCCAAAATGCACTGCATCCTTATCAAGATGTCAGGCTCCCCTCTCCTCCCTCTCCCCCACCCCCTCAAAAAATGAGGGTGCCATCCAAGCCTAGCCGGATGGGCTTCTCCAACCTGGTCAGTTGGGCTCAGGGCCTGTAGGCTGACCCAATCTTGTGCAAGATTCTATTTGAAGGTCAAAGCTGTTGTCAACTGTGATTTGAAATAAGATTCTTGGGAAATGTTCAAATTCTTTTCCTTGATCTTTGCCATATGTACACAAGTGACTTGTGGATGCAGCAACCAGAAATGTTCCTAAACATTATTTCCCCCACCCCCAATATTCTGCCTTGATAGACAAGAGCAGTGGAAAAAATGAGCACAACCCGACCTCCAGTGAGTACAATGGAAACCACAAGGAAGGGGTCTCAGTAATTCCTCAGTCTTCTGGCAGGATTTTGATTTACTGCTGGGTCTTTGTCGGAGGCTAACAGCTGCCAGAGCAGTATCGAAGGAGTAGATATGACTTTTTTTCTCCCACTCTGGGACTACTTATCTTGCTGTCCCCCAAATATACTTGAGAACTTGCACCCCGGCCCTACTTTCCCGCTACACCCACAACTATTCAGCTTGCCCCCGTCGTCCTCTCCTCTTTCTCACCCCCATTTCTACATTCTCCCCCCGACCCCTCAAAGTTCAGCACACTCTCACTGCCATCTCCCTTGACCACCTTGACTATCTCCCCTACGTCCCTGGATTTTGCCTCCATTCCCGCAAGATAGCACCCTCAACTTCCTCTCCCCAATCTCACTCATCCCATTTTCATTCTCAAGCCCTACCTGTCTCTAAGCCTTCTCTTGTCCTCCACCTTCTAGTTAATAATAATAATAATAATAATGATGGTATTTGTTAACGCTTACTATATGCCAAGCACTGTTCTAAGCACTGGGGGAGATACAAGTTTATCAAGTTGTCCCAAGTGGGGCTCACAGTCGTAATCCCCATTTTACAGATGAGGTAACTGAGGCACAGAGAAGTTAAGTGACTTGCCCAAAGTCACACAGCTGACAAGTGGCAGAGCCGGGATTAGAACCCACAACTTCTGACTCCAAAGCCAGTGCTCTTTCCACTAAGCCACACTGCTTCTCTAGTTCTAACCCAGTTCCTTCTCTTCGATGCCCATCCTCCATTCCAGTTGTGCCCTCTGTCCCTTAACTCTCATAAGCTCGTGGTGGGCAGGGAATGTGTCCATTTATTGTCGTATTGTACTCTCCCAAGTGCTTAGTACAGTGTTCTGCTCACAGTAAGCACTCAATAAATCTGATTGAATGAGTGAATCTGCCCTAGTGGCCCCTCAGTCACCGCAATTGGCCTATTCCACTTTCCCTGATTGAATTCTGCCTTCCAGTATGTCACTCACCCCTCCTGTGTCGCTCCGCATAACTAAGCCGTTACTCAAAACTCACCCCCTCCTTGGCCCATGGGGATTTTCAACTAATATTAAAGAAGGCTTTGTTGATGCAGGCTTTAGCCAAGTCCATGGTGTCGAGAGTAAAGTAGCCCAGGCTTAAAATGACAACTGCCTGATATATTGTAATAAAAATTGAAACTACAACCTGTTTTTTCAGGCTACTGATGCTCACTGCCATCAGAGGTACCATCACTATGACATTGGTAAGTGTGAAAAAGGCTGGTGAAAATTTTTGTGGCTTGACAGATTTTTTTTTTTAATTTTTCTTTTTGAACCTTTTTGCTAGGTTGTACTCTCAGCTTTCCCCAGAAAGGTTTGGCTAAAGAAGCTACAAAAGACAAATGAGAAATAGAAGGAAAAGTCCATTTACCAAAGGCAAATAGGCTAGAAATAGTAGAAAAATTCATTTTATCCTTTGTGTAGAGGAATTGTATTTAACACCATTCCAATCTGTACTTTCAGCTTTTCCAACAAATATAGTGGTAAACATATTGTGTGCATCGTTTGTGAACTGTAAACATACTTGTTACTTGGGCTTTCTGTTTACTGGTATTGATATTTGTTATGAAAATGTATGCCAATTCAAGAATTCTGGTGTATTTACTGGTAATACCTCAGATTCCTGAAAATCTCTTTTACACATTTCCAGCACACTTCTGAAAGTTCACTCCTGGAAACCCAAAGCAGAACTTCCACCCAACTGAGTAAATTCCTTGGACATACGACCTGCTGGGAAAGTGGTTTCTTATGCAAAAGGGGCCCCACAAGATGGATTTAGGTACGAACTGCTTTAGAATTTCCTTCGACTTGAATTACTGGAGAAAACTTAAAAAAAAAAAGGCAAAACACCCCAAAACACTGTGCCTTGCCGCCTCGTGGAGAGGAGGCTCCACAATCCTGAAAATATTCTACCCCAGCCTCAGAAGCAATTGGAATACAGGTGCTCAATTCAACCTACTCTGTGCTTGAAGACTTAACGGTACCTGGAAAGCCTGCCAATGCCTCAGGACCCAAGATACTGGGGTCAGGTTGGCCCAAGCCAAACCCAGGCAGACTCGGGCCATGCTCAGACTGCTCTCTAGCCCCTCACAATCCTCCTTCCCTGAGCAGAGGGAGGAGGGAGGGTGCCAGAAAGGAGGCTGCAGCATTGCCGAATCAGCGGTCTGTGCCCAACCGCAAGAACTATACAATCTTACCCCACGATACAATCTGATTATGTTCCTCGATATGGTTGTATCGTGGGGTACGTGTTCCCCCTAGACTTGCATGCTGCTATAAAGTAGGACCCATTTCTGAACCTCTGGGAAAGCACTATAAAAATTTTCACGTCCTAGTTACGGTAATGGTAAGCATCACTGAACTGCTGTTTGTCTTTTTTACTGTTGAATTCAAAGCATATTGTTGCAAGATTGAATAAATGAGGAGTTCTGATGCGATCGAGTCCTGTTTAATTCAAAGCATAACCTCATAGTGTGAAAGGAATCAGCAGTTAGATGACTGAGTCTGTGCAGGAGGCTACAGAAATAGAAGCTTATGTTGACTGGTGGTGGTTCTTCAATTTGAGTGAATTTGTCCAGTTTAGCATCGAGCAGCAAGCAGCCTTCTTGATTAAAAAAAACACGTTACAGTCCACCAACTCCTCCTGTATACCTTTGGAACTCATCTCTCTGTTAGGAGCTTCATTTATATTTAAAAATGCACCTGCATTCCTGGCAATTGATACAAAAACCTTTTTTTAATATCAAAATCTTAGCTGATGATTGACAAACTGTAACCCCTTCGTTTCCTTTGGCGTTTTGTAATGATGCACTGGGTTGGCAATGTTTTGGGTCCTCATTGCATTGGATGATCGCTTGGAATGAGATGCAGATAACTCATGGATATCTGGACCGTCCATTCCTAAATGGTGGCCTCCTCAGTTGAACAATTTCTGTGGTTAGCGGCTCAAGGGTCTTCTTAGATGCCTTGAAAACCTGAAACAAACTGGACAGAGCTTCCTCCCAGATGCATTTACTTCTGACTGCTTAATCTGTGTTCTGGTGTGGAGGGAGGCAGGATTGACTTACCTATAACCCTTGGTCAGATGAGTGCCTGGGGCTTGACATCAGACAATCCAGGTTGGATATCTGGGGCGGTTGTGATCCATGGTTATAGCCTGGAGTGTCTGTATTGTGGTATGGTTGTAAACTGGGGTATGCCTGTAGTTTGAAACAATTTTTTAGGGTTTTTTTTAATGGTATTTGTTAAGTGCTTATTATGTGCCAGGCATTGTACTGTGTGCTGGGGTAGAGACAAGCTAATCATGTTGGGCACAATCCATGTCCCACATGGGCTCACAGGTTTAATCCCCATTTTACAGTTGAGGGAACTGAGGCCCAGAGAGGTAAAATGACTTGCCCAAGTTCACACAGCAGATAAGAAGCAGCATGGCCTAGTGGATAATAATGTTGGTATTTGTTAAGTGCTTTCTATGTGCAGAGCACTGTTCTAAGCACTGGGGGAGATACAGGGTCATGAGATTGTCCCACATGAGGCTCACAGTCTTCATCCCCATTTTCCAGATGAGGGAACTGAGGCCCAGAGAAGTGAAGTGACTTGCCCACAGTCACACAGCTGACAAGAGTTGCAGGCCTGGGAATTGGAAGGACCTGGGTTCTAATCCCGACTGCCACTTGCCTACTGTGTGACCTTAGGCAAGTCATAGCTTCTCTGGACCTCACAGTTCCCTCATCTATAAAATGGGGTTCAGTACCTGTTCTCCCTCCTACTTAGTCATATTTATCTAGCACTTACAGTGTGCAGAGCACTGTACTAAGCGCTTGGGAACGTACATTACAGCAATAAACTGACATGTTCCCTGCCCACAAAGAGCTTACAGTCTAGAAGGTCATGCTCTGTGACCTTGGGCAAAGAAGCAGCGTGGCTCACTGGAAAGAGCACGGGCTTTGGAGTCAGAGGTCATGGGTTCGAACCCCGGCTCTACCACTTGTCAGCTGTGTGACTTTGGGCAAGTCACTTAACTTCTCGGTGCCTCAGTTACCTCATCTGTAAAATGGGGATTAAGACTGTGAGCCCCACGTGGGACAACCTGATTCCCCTGTGTCTACCCCAGCGCTTAGAACAGTGCTTGGCACATAGTAAGCGCTTAACAAATACCAACATTATTATTATTATTACTTCACTTCTCTGTGCCTCAGTTACCTCATCAGTAAAATGGGGTTGAGACTGTGAGCCCCACAAGGGACAGGGACTGTGTCCAACTCTGCTTGTGTCCGCCCCAGCGTTTAGTATAGTGCCTGGCACACAGTGGGTGCTTAACAAAAACCATCCTACTCTACAGTGTGAGCCCTGTGTGCAACCTGATGATCTTCTGTCTACCCCAGCGCCAGCAACATCACAGCTAGCACCTGGGCTGAGGCCCAGATTTCAGGCCCAGAAATTAGAAAAGCTAGCTTTTCCTGGAAAAGTCAGTGCCATTGTCAGATACTGAACGGAGATTAAAAAGGCAGCTGAACCTCCGACTGTCCACAATCAAGCAATAAACCTGTCACCAGATTACTGATACCGCTTCATCTGAGCTCTGTAAACCAACAGGGTCCTCCCGTCGAGGAAGAAGAATTCCCCAAGGCTCTTGGCTTGCAAAAGGACAAATCAATATTTTCAAACCAACAGACTATTCTCGCACTGTTTAATTTCCGTAGTCTTGATCAGAAATGCACACACTGTGCTGGAAGAAAAAACATTACAAAGTCACTGTTTGTTCTTGTGCTACATTTGCACTCAGTACAGCTCTGTCGGGAATTTTTATGCCATCAGAACCTACCTGGATTTGACCCCCAATTGTACCAGGTATTTTAACTGCTCTCTCTGCTACCTTGAGCCAGTTTCCTTATACTGCCCAGTTCAATCCACAGTGGTGTTTGAGCTCACTGTGCGGAGCACTGCTCTAAGCAGTTGGGAGAGTACTGTACAATAGAGTTGGTAGACGCAATCCCTGCCCACAAGGAGCTAACCCCGGGCTTGGAAGTCAGAGGTCGTGGGTTCTAATCCCGGCTCAGCCACTTGTTTGCTGTGTGACCTTGGGCAAGTCACTCAGCTTCTCTGTGCCTCAGTTACCTCATCTGTATAATGGGGATTAAGACTGTGAGCCCCACGTGGGACAACCTGATTACCTTGTATCTACCCCATTGCTTAGAACGGTGCTTGGCACATAGTAAGCGCTTAACAAATACCATCATTCTTATTTTTACAAGGGGGGACAGACATTAAAATAAGGATACGTGCATTTGTGCGTACTATCAAGAGCTTAAAGGGTCCAGATCCAAGTGCATGGATGGTGCAGAAGGGAGAGAGGGTAAGGGAAAATGAGGGCTTAGGGAAAGTCTCTTGGAAGAGATGGGATTTTTAGTAAGGTTTTTAAGACGGGGAGAGTGGCGGACAATTCATTCGTGGACATCTTAACAGAAGCAATTAAAAGAAGAGGCATATGCTTTAGAATTTAGGCCCGTAGTGATTGAGACAAAAGTAGAATGACACTGTTATGGATCTTTATGAAAGTGATTGTCTTCTGTTTGACTGATAAAAGATGTAGGAGCTACTGTACAATTTTCTGTTTAAGATGTTAAAGCAAAACAGTTTTTCATTCACTCATTGTCGTATTTATTGAGCATTTACTGTGTGCAAAGCACTGTACTAAGAACTTGGGAAATATCAGTTCATTTAGTAATATTTATTGAGCGCTTACTGTGTGCAGAGCACTGTACTGAGCTCTGGGGAAAGTACAATACAGCAGACACATTCCTTGCTCATGACAAGCTTACAATCTAGAGGGGGATACAGATGTTAATATAAATTTTCAGGGGAGCAGACTGTATTTCTGTGATCCCTCTTTATTCTCAGTAAATTGGTCACTGAACACTTAGAGGTGTTCCAAATTCTGGCCTGATGACAGCCTAGAACTTTACGCCAACTGAAATTCAGGAACCCAGCCCTGCCTAGACAGGTCGAAACCCAACTTGAGTTAAGCCCCAGAAGTGTGGACTCTTACCTTTCCTGAAACCTAGAAAGGGCCCCAGTCTCGCTTTCCGCACCATCATGGCTGACCCTCTTATTGGGTCTTGAGGTCCGTGGCAGAAGAGATGCCGTGAAATTGCTGTCCCCTTGGTGTCCTAGGTGTCCTTAGGGACTTGCTGTCCACCAAGAGAAGCCACGTGGCTTTGTGGAAAGAGCACAGGCTTGGGGGTCAGAGGACGTGGCTTCTAATCCCTGCTCCACCACTTGTCTGTTGTGTGACCTTGGGCAAGTCACTTTGCTTCTCTGTGCCTCAGTCACCTCATCTGTAAAATGGGGATTAAAACTGCGAGCCCCACGTGGGACAACCTGGCTACCTTGTATCTGACCCAGTGCTTAGAACAGTGCTTGGCATATAGTAAGCACGTAGCAAATACCATACTTATTGTTACTGGAGGAGGCCCTAAATGGGGGCACTCGAGTCACACCTGCTCACCCCTGATCCCCTCTCCCCAACACCATCCTTCTGTGATTTTTTTTTTTGAAGTTTCACTCCCCTACAGTGTCATGCTAGAGTGTATTTAGTTTACCCTCTGACATAGCTTGGCAAGGATTGTTTAAGTAATCAGCTGTAAGTTTTGCAGGGTTGAAAGTTTGAGCATATGGTTCCAAGGAAGTGTGTGTGAAGTGTACTAAATGTCACCTACAAAGGTAGCCACAATATAGCCCATTTTGCTCAAAGAAAAATTGGACTAAAGTCATCACTTTGACAACCAAAGCTTGGTCAGTCATCCAGGGCTTAGAACATGGCTTGGCACATAGTAAGTGTTTAACAAATACCATCATCATCATCGCCTGATCCTCAAAGAAGCATCTTGAATAGCACTTTGGATAGTAATGTGTGATTATGCTCCCCTGACTAGATTAAAAATGAAACTAAGAATTTAGAAATCCCTCTGTCTAGTAAGGTCAGACACACCTTTTTCCTGCAAGAGGTGGAGATGAGTAGTGCTGTCTCATGAGGTAGTCTTTTGATTGACCTTTTAGCTAAAACGTGAATTTAATGAAATCACAAACATAAATAGTGCTCCTTTTCATTTGAATGCATTAACTTGGAAAATCTTCTATACTTTGAAGCATGTAGTGGTTGTCATAGTCATAATTACTGGTGTTTTTATGTGGACTTTGGAATCATAGAACTTTTTTTTTGCTCATGGATGAGATTCTCTGAATAGCTTCATTGACCAGTTGTGGGAAGAAGCAATTTATTCAGGGACCCGGCAAGTTAAAGTAGAGCCTGAGAGAAGCCCATTAGAACTCATAAGCTTCCTTTCCAGCACTCTAAAAACATGAATCTCTTTGTCTTTTAAGAATGGGTACCATGCATACTTTGGGATGGGAAACAACCTTTTGTTGCCGCTGCTGAGATGGGTTAAAATATTGTTTCTGAATGATCTATTGTTTAGGTCATATGTAATAACCAGGGAGATTTAATTATTTCTGCTTGCTCAGGAAGGGTGGGGGGAAAGTTAATATTGGAAAATACAGTAGTTTGCTAAGCATTAGAAAAAGCAGGGGCATGGGTTCATTTTAGCCGGTGGTTTTCATCCTTAGGATAAGGGATTAATAGAAATTTTGTCATAAATATTTGGAAACAGGAATAAATATAATTTAATTTAGTCTTTTTGCACCAAATATTGTGTAGTAGCTTGACTGGATAAAGCAGTCACTGTAAACCGGAGGATACTTGAAATTGTACATTCTGTTTCATGACCATCTAATCTATTTTGTTCTGTTGTGACCATTAGGATGCCCCTCCCTCGACCTATTGTCCGGCGTTTGGTCCTTTTATGTGGCGGTAGCGGTGAAATTTAACAGTGAATGCAAGCAATAGATGAGGCCCCTAAAACTGTGAAATCATACTTGCTCATTCCCTTGGGAGGAAACTGGTCGTGGCAAAAGGGAGTGTTGCAGACCAGTAAGGGGATAGAATTTTGATCCTTGAACTAGAGGAATTTCCACTTCTGGCGGATGGCAGCTGTACCACATTGCCGGTGACGTGCTGTGCTTTGTTGGCTTAGGAAGCTGCCGCGATCTTAGAGCTGATGTCTCCTTTCCTGAAAATGGGTACCCAGCTGCTGCCCTTTTGAACTGGAAACATTCTTACTGAAACTGGGTGTTGTCCCCATCTCCCATTATCACAAACCAAATCTGAAGGTCCACCTCCCTCCTTCAGATCCCCAGCTGAGGTACTGCTGAGTCGCCAGAGCTGTGTGGCGAAGCAGCAGTGACTGGAGACTCACTCTCCGCAGGTGAGCAAGCTTTCCCCCGGCAGGTGCCCTAGTAGCAAGCATCCCCCATTTACTTCCACTCGAGCTGCTGGGCCGGAGGCAGGCCAGGCCTTGGATTTCCAGCCCTTGCAGGGCTGCCTCACAGCTCTCCGTCTCGCGCTGTCTCCATCTAAACTGAAGGCGCTCCGGAGCTTAGGATTTCAAAGAGGAAAAACCTATTGAGCAACCGATGTCCCCCGGGTAATAGTGCACTACTGGTAATTGTCAGTTGGTCATGTTTTACCGTAAGCTCCAATTCCAGTTAATAGGGTACTTCATACCATATGTTTTCATTTCCCTGAAAACATTCCACTGTGTGAACTTCCCTCTTCCAACTTGAGTCTCCTGTCTTAAGCTGCACGACTCCAGGAAGAGAACTTGCTTTCACGTTGTCTAGGCCACTGCCAATCCAGGTGTTGCCATTTTTGTGGCAGACAGTGGATGCGGTGAAAAATATTTTTCCAAGAGACCCTTGCCAATCTTGAACACAGCAGAGGTGCCTGTAGGAGACCCGATGAGGATCTCATATCGTCTGTCATTCCCACCCAAGAAATACTATCCTCCCTCCCGCTCGGGAGCATAAAACTCACCACCGAGTGAGGTTGTCAGTTTTGCTCTATATTTGTGAGGCGAACGTGGAAGATGATTCATTTGTGGAGAGGAGAATTTGCAGAAAGCCTTACTGGAAGCACTTGGGAGTGAGATTAGGTATAATTTGAGAGGTCCAGTTGAGCTGTGACTTATGAAATTTGGCTTTTTCCATCTCAGCAAGCTTTGGTGTTAAATTCAATTGTTTCAAAGGACACTGGGGTTAGATAATGAATGGATTCATGTCCCTAACACTCAGATGCCAAAATTTAAAATTTGGCTCTAGCTAGTTAAAGGAATCAATCTATTACCCCAATTACATTCTGCATATTTTTAAAACTAGCAAAGCTATGTAGAAAGATTTGAGGTTTTTGGGGTTTTTTCTGTTGCAAAATTTATGTTCCATTGTAGTTAGCAAGCCACTGATTGTACACTGGGTAGATTAGCATTTGGAGACATCTTGGCTCTGCCACTTGTCTGCTGTGTGACCTTGGGCAAGTCACTTCACTTCTCTGTGCCCAAGTTACCTCATATGTAAAATGGGGATTGAGGGGCAGCCCTATTTAGGACATGGACTGTGTCCAATCTGATTAGCTTGTGTTTACCCCTGTGCCTGGTACAGCGCCTGGCACGTAGTAAACGTTTAATGAATACCATGGAAAAAAAGTTTATTTTTTCAGCCCTCTTGTGTAGACAAGTAGTCCTGGCCCACTCCAGGGCCACCTCACCCCACCTGACTTAAATCAGTGATCTGCATGCAAGCGCTCAGTAAATACTATTGATCGATTCAGTCATCCTTTGGAGCAGGATAAAATCTGGCTTTTTCCCTTTCCCTTCTGAACAAGGTCATAGCTGTCTCTTTGATCCCTTTCCCCTCCTGCACTCTGTCCTCTCCAAGATCGTTATCATGAGAAGAAACTCCTCTCCTCCCCTTTTCATCTTCTTAGCATGACTAATAGGAGGGAGCCCTGGAGAAAAGCCTCCCCCTTTTGCAGAAAATAACACACAGAGACTAGAGTGGCTACTGACGAGCGTTCGGAATGGCGGACATTGAGATACACGTGACATCACGTGTTATGCTGCAGTGCAATGTGATGACATCATATTTGCTGTTCTGCAGAAGTACGCCCAGTTCACCCAGATGTACAGTTTTTTTTTCAGAACAGTCCCTGAGCCCCCACCCCCACCCCCACCCCCCCCAATTGCCCCAGAAACATTGCATTCCCATCCTGGTTCCTCGCGAACGTGGCTGACACTCCCTAGCCTCAGAATGCGGTGGCAGAAACCGAGATAGTGGGATTCTGGGCCTTGAAAGTAAAAACACCAGACATAAAAGGGCCCGGTGCCTACGAGGCAAGAGAACAGGTCAGCTTAAGCTGGATGACTGGATTGACTTAAAACTCCTCCCTCAACCTTTTAGTCCTCCCCCATTTCATACTTCCTCCCCTCAGGACTGAAGGAGCTAGAACATCCTGATGGGAAGGTGGGAGGGAATGTCTTACTTCCCTAATGGCCCTAAGGCCTGCTAGGCTAGAATGGCTTCCTTCTCCCTTCCAGCACTTAGCTACGGGATCTAGCGGCCTTTCCCATGTCCCCTGTCAACCATCCCAGTGAAGGAGTGGAGAGAACAGGGTGCTCCTTTTCCCGGCCTCTCTCCCGCTTACCCACCTTTCCACATACCCCTTTCTCCTCCCTGAACTGGGAGGGAGTTCACGTTAGTCACTTTTCTTTCGGGGCCTGGGACAGGGAGGCCCCCCCGTGTGCTGACGGATGCATTCATGTATCAGGCAATCCAATCGTATTTATCAAGCACCTACTGTGCGTAGAGCACTGTGCTAAGCGCTTGGGAGAGTGCGCTATAACAGAGTTGGAGGCACATTCCCTGTCTGCAGCGAGCACGTGTGTGTGGTCCAGATCATCTAAGTTCCTGTCTGATCTCTTGCATAAATCAGTTCTTTTTTTTAATGTTTTTAAAGCAAAATATTTCTACGAAAAGATAAGGGCAGCTGTTTGTTTATGCGTGTGGATTAGCAACCAAGAACATGGATCCACTTTTACCAAAGTTTCCCCTATTTTGATATGGCTCTTATGAAAGCACAGATGAGCTTGATGAACATAAATGACCTTAATGCAGCCATGTCATAGGAAACATATATATATATATATATAAATAAGTATGCACTTCATATAAATCACTCTCTCGGCCTGCCTCGGTACAGACTGTCCGTTCCCCAGGCGTACCCAGTACAATACTCGGCACGCAGTAGGTGCTCGAAAGCTGTTGACCCCAATGCGGTCTAGCCCCCGGGCTAGTAATGTTCCTCTCCATTGACCGGTTGCTCAGAGCTATGGAGAGTGCACAGAAAATTTGATTTAGGAGGTCTGGGTCCTAGTTCCAACTCATTTACCAGTGCGCTGGGCAGTAATTGTTCCTCAGTCTCTTACATCCCTTTTCTCTCCTGTTCAGTAAGTGGGGGAAATTGCCTCCTGAAGGAGGGTCTCTGAACCTACCGTGCTGGGTAGTAGGTCTCCCTACGGTCCTTTTAACATGGGAGAGGAACATCCACAGGATTTTCCAGGCCACCTGTCCTCTCGGTCGAGCTGAAGTCCTCAAACCCCAGACCGGGGGAATTCGTTCCCAATGACGATTGTGTTCCTGGGGTCCAAATCCCGGAGACCTTTACCAGTTCTTGTGAACTTCACTGTAGCCTCCTTAGTTCCTAATCAACAGTTGTTAAATTGCTCTTTCTAATCAAGGCTCGGTCTGTAATGATTTATCAAGGGAAGACTTTCAACTGTCATATAGAGCTAGTTTTTGCTGCTAGAAAAATCAATTTCAAGTTTGCTGGACTTGGAAAAAATTAAACCTTGAAACATCTCCAATTTGGGAGAGATCACTGTGTTACTGATGCTGACCTATTAACGTCCTATCTAAGTACACATAAAAACATGGACGCTGCCATGGAAGCCTCAGAACCATGAAGAAAATAAACATTTCAGTAACTGCAAATCGTGCCCACCTCCTACCCCCACCCCCTGCACACACACCAAAGAGCTCCAGTGCCCTGAACCCTTCAGAACTTTGATTTCTAATTTGAGGAACTCTGGGATAGTTTGAGGTTGAAGCAGCTCTCTCATTTAGGAGCCAGATTTTTGAAACTGATTATCAGGTGATTTTAAAAAAATGCATATCTTGTATTTATGCCCACGTTACACATGTGGTTTCCTTTTGTTTTTGTAGATTATGCTAGAAGGGATAAAATGTATCCATCGATACAAGTGTGACAAAAAAAAAACACAGTAATCTTAGGCGTGGCATAGTAGCGTGGTGGCAAGTTCCTTGGTGGGTTGGAGTAGAAAACAACTGTGGACTTCTGTCACTCAGCATGTGGCAAACATGTTAACCCAGTTTTTGCAATGGCCAAAACTTGCATGAAATTGACATGTTGTTTTTCATGTGATGCACAATCAAGCTTTATTTGCCACCAAGAGGAATGTCTTATTTAATGCACCCATATTAACTCCAATAATCTTGCAATTTGAGGGGAGTTCACTAATGCACATTTGCAAGGAAGCCATGTTAATAGGTATGGGCAGTGTAGAGAATGGTGGGTGCTGTGGTTGAGTTCAGGGAAACATGTGAATGAGAGCGGAGATGTGAACATGGACCTATAAGTACTAAGCACTCGAGAGTACAGTATAATAATATAACAGACATATTCCCTGCCCGCAATGAGCTTACAGTCTAGAGAAAGCACTTCAGGTTTTATATTTTAGATTCATTTTCTTCATATATATATATTTCTCCTTCATTCTGGAAGGTACAGTCACTGATGATGAAATTTCACGTACGTTGTGTGGAGCAAAAAAGGCCAGTGCGGGCCGCCCCCCCCCCCCCCCCCCCCCCCCCCCCCCCCCCCCGGTCCTGACGGCCCTCAGTGTTTTCACTAAGGCTGCCTATTGCAAGCACTTAGTACAGTGCTCTGCACACAGGAAGCGCTCAAGAAATACGATTGAATGAACGATTGCTATCACGTTTGTTGTTTGCAATACCTGGCGTTGATTTTGCATTTCGTCTCAACCATCTTTATGAAACTCCTTTTCTCTTTTTATCGTATTTATTAAGCACTTACAGTGTGCCAGACACTTTACTAAGTGCTGGGGTAGATACAAGCTAATCAGGTTGGATCCAGGCCCTGTCCCACATGGGGCTCACAGTCTTCATCCCCATTTTCCAGACGAGGTAACCGAGGCACAGAGAAGCGAAGCAACTTGCCCACGGTCACACGGCAGCCAAGTGGTTGAGCCGGCATTAGAATCCAGGGCCTTCTGACTCCCAGGCCCGTCCTCTATCCATGAGGCCACCCTGCTTCTGTCTCCTCAAACTTGTGTCCGAAAAGAGCTGTCCCTCTCTTGATGGCAGTGTGTTAATGCTGGTCTGCCCGCCACGGCCCTCTCCCGGCTCTGAGCTGAGTTGCAACATTACCCGAGACTTTGTTTACTGAGTTCTTAAGGCGTTTCCTCCATCTTCTATACTTTCAGTTATCTAATGCTGCCGTGCAGAGGCGAGCATAGCTTCAACTCTTGGGACGTGATTACATTTCAGAACTGCGTTGGCTTTTAATCCAGTCTTGCCATTCGACATCAAGTTCGGCCCAAGAGTGATGCCGATGGGAGCGGCCAAGGAGTAGGGATGTGGCACCTGGAGGGAGTCCAGGTCTCTGAGCCGAAAGATGTTGGACACCCTTAATGGCCTTCTACCCCTTTAGTTTGATCTGGAGCCTGATGTGCCGCTGCTACGCGCTTACAGCCTCCCGAAGAGTGTGCCATGCCTTGACTCGATTTTTCTACTTCTATCGCTAGATTGTTGGGCAGTGCCTGGTATTCTCTGACAGCATCTAGTTCTGAGTTACTAATATGCCTTTCTGCCGTGTGTCCGGCTTCCCCGATGCAGGCTGTGTGCTTTTTGTTGTCGTCGTCGTCGTCTTTTGATTGACCGTCCGCCCGTAGCATTGGGCGTATTTAGCAAGGCAGTTTATAATCTTCTGTGTGTCGTTTTGGGCGTGTGCCCCAGAGATTCTATGGTCTGTCGACAGCCCAGTATCCCTAGGGACTTTGGATGATGCTCAAAGATGGAGTGTTCTAGGGAAGTGGAAGCATAGTCTAACACCTGACATCTAGGTCTTTAGTTGGCATCTTTCATGTGGCTGGTTAGAATAAGTTGCACAGAGCCAGGCTAACTCCAAACTCGTGCTTTAACCCATTGGTGGCAGAGAAGAGTTTGGGCAGGGCACTCTTAGTCCAGACACAGCCAGCCACACTGTCATGAAATAGTCTCAAAAATCCTAATTAATTTTTTTCAGGGCAGCCAAATTTACTAAGCGATTTTAGGAGTCCACATCTACTCATCACAGGCTTTCATAAAGTCTGTGTAAACCATAGAGTTCTTGGTGCCGCTCCCTGCGTTTTTCCCATCCCCGACGGACTGCCAAAATCACGTCACCTCTGCCACGCCATGGTCCGAGTCTGTGATTCCGGGAGCGTCCAGTCGACCGTACTCTTTGGTGGCCTGTCTGGGAGTACTCTGACTAGGATCTTGGCGGCAACGGAGAGTAACGTGGTGCCTCAGTAGTGGCCACGATCTGATCTTTCGTCTTTCTTCTTGAAGAGAGTGGTAACGGAGGCATCTTTGAGACTCTATGGGCATCTCCTTTGTGTTCCATATGTGGAGGAAGTGCTGTGTAAGTACGTAAGCCGGGGGTCCCCCTCCAGGCTCGTAGGTCTCAGCGGGTCTATGCCATTGAGGTCTTTGTGAGGAGGTATGCCACCGGGGCTTCGTACAGTCATTTTCTTCGTAAGGAGGTTGGTTCAGTTTAGTTGTTCAATTTAGTCATAATGACAGTAAATGGTGGGAAGAGTGAGTCACAGGAACCCAATTGGTTTTAATCAAAGTCTCCGTGGGCTTCTGGTTGCTCTGAGCTTTGAAAAGAACTGCAAGGTTTCATTACTGCTCTTAAAGGATTAGAAGTGGGTAGAGCTAAAAGTCTCTTAAATTAAGGCACTCAGTTCTGCCACAACGTGTGTTTCGGCAAGAATGCTACTGGGGAATTACAGAGCATTCTTCTGACATCACACGCCTGTTTGGATACAGCCCGACGTGGTGTTGGAAGAAACGGTCCGTGTGCGGAGACGTCTGGCCATACGGAGTGCTAGAGTGTGGGTTTTGTTTTTTTTTAATGCAGGGTTTTGCAAAAAGGCCACCTCCGGGTTAGGGGATAATGGGGTATTCCTTTACTGGTCACCACTGAGAAAATGGATGGGGCAATTTGCCAGGAGCCAGGGGACTTCCCCGCCCCCACCAATTAGGGGTGTTCCATTCCAGAATCCAGTTCTTCTCCCTTCACCCATTGCCATCTCCAGCTGCACCTTTTTCACAGGGCAGGGAGCCAGAGGCTGCCCTTTCGCTTGCATTTACGTGGGTTGCTTTTCTTTCTGTAGCTGGTCCAGAAATAAAATGATTGAACTGTGAGCATGGTCAAATCTAATTCTTCAGAGAAGGAGGAAGTTCTGAGCTCAGTCACTGAGGAAGAGAGGCTGCAGGGCTATCTATCTACATTAAAGAACCGACCTGCCAAATCAGAAAGTTGTTGCGTAGTGATTTGGTTTCATTTGACTCGTCTCCCATTGTTCACGCCGCTAATTAAGTTTGGAGTTTAAAAAATCCAAGTGTCTGGTATGGGAAAGTACCATCCCAACAGGGCACAGGTCTTAAAGGGTTTGTTGTCGTAGCTGCAACTTCACTTTCTTGTCTGTATGGCAGACCCCAGGCAGCATGGTGTGAAGATTCTTGGATTCATTTGCATCAACAAACCTGGAATCCTGTAACTTTAGCATTTGTGTGAATGAAACAGCAAAAAGCACGTCCCAACCTAGCCAGGCCCAAATTATACGTGATAGGCAGAGAGCGGGGACAGGTGTATTTTCATGCTTCCTGAGCCTCTCGTGTTTGAGGGCGGGGATCATATCAATCAGTGGCATTTATTGAGTGCTTACTGTGTGCAGAGCACGGTACTAAGCACTTGGGAGAGAACACTATAACGGAGTTGGGAGGTACATCCCCTGCCCACAATGAGCTGACTGTTACATGTCCCCACACGCCTCATTCAGTGCTGTGCACCCAGGAAGGCGCTCAGTCGATGCTGCTGATAACTGTTGGGGTTTGGGGTCCTTTTAGCAGTAAAAGGCCTACAGGGTGGGCGAGCGACTTTGCCTTTTCACTTGTCATTCCCAAGCCAGTGCAGAGGAATAAGGACCGTTGCCTATTTTCAGCGCTGTGCCACCTTTGCAGAGCCCGAGCCTTTTGAACCCTGAAGCTCAAAGTTTGGTTATGGGATCTGTGTGATGTTGCCTACTTTGAGATAACTAACCTAGTAGGGGCATCCGCGTTGCCTCATGTAAACTCTCCTTATGTCAGCCAGAACTGTACCAGTAGAGTATTAGGTTTGGGGAAGGTTTAATAAATAGCTCTTAAACATGTAGGAATCCCTGGAAGTGCTTTTCAAATTTGATTTCTTTTTTTTTTCCCTTCATTTCTTTCCAGGTGTCCCATTCAGTTGCTAAACTTATATTAGTTAATTTCCATTGGCAAGTCTCAGAGATATTGGAAAGGTAAGTAGGGAGTGGGGAGGTTATTTGCATTTTAGACTCTAAAATGAATTTGCACCTTTCCAAATGAAGTATTTGCTAGTAGATAATTTACTAGAGAAGCAGTTGGTCTTAGAGAAGCAGTGAGGCTTGGAGGGAAAGCAGAGACTTAGAAGACGGAGGACCAGGGTTCTAATCCCGTCTCTGCCCCTTGCCTGCTCTGTGACCTCATCTGTCAAATGGGGATTCAACACCCATTCTCCCTCCTACTCACTGTGAGCCCCATGTAAGATAGGACAGGAACTGTGTCTGACCTGATTATCTTATATCTGCCCTAGCACATAGAACAGTGCTTGGCACATAGTAAGTGCTTGACAAATGCCACAATCATTATCATTACTAGAAAAGTCACATTTTTTTCAGCCGTTCTACAAAGGTTTCTTGAGATGTAGGGGTACTTATTGAGGCAGGCGTTGAGCCTCTGCGATTACAGTCGTTTATGTTCCTCATTTCACTCTTCAAAAGCAACCCATCCAGGAGGAGATTCGCTTTGATAATTGGCAAGAGAGACGAATCCATCTCATCAGAAGAGATACTAGGTTTGAAGAGTATGAAAGTTGAAAGGAGCCCAACCAAAAAGCTCCTCCCCTCCAACCCCCTCTCTGATGGGGACATACAGTAAAGGCTGGTTTATAGTTGTTGGCAATTCCACAGATTCACATATATCATGTCACTTGAGATAGTCAAGGCAGAATTCTTGTTTTCTTCCCTGGGTCCGAAACCTAAGATTCCTATACACATCTTCTTTAAACTAGAGTGGGTTGTGTTTTAACCCATTTCGAGCTCATATAACAGGGCTGCAGGGAAGGAGGTAATGGCCGAGTCCCGTTTCCAAGGTTAGAAAAGTGCCCTTTCCACCTCTTAATAGTGGTGTTTAAGCGCTTACAATGAGCCAAGCACCGTGCCAAACACCGGATAGGTCAGGTCGACTGTCCTTGTCTCATGTGTAGCTCATAGTTTAAGTAGAAGGGAGGAGGATTTAATACCCATTTTACAGATGAGAAAACTGAGGCCGAGAAGTTGTGACTTGCCCAGGGTCACAGCAGGCAAGTGGCAGTGCCAGGATTAGAACCCAGATCCTCTAACTTACAGGCCTGTGGTCTTTCCACTAGGCCACACTACATGATCCCCACCCTCGGGGATCTTAGAATCGAGGTGAGGAGATAGACACTAAAAATAAACCACAGATGGGAGGGAAGTAGTAGAACATAAAGAAATATACATCTCTGTGGAGGGAAGAGTGCTGAGGTGTTGAAATGGCAGTTGGGAACGTAGGGTGGGGAGAGGAGAAATTAAGCAAGGAAGGCCTCCTGGAGGATTTTTGAGTTCAAGGAGTTGTGATTTCAAAAGGCCCTCGAAGATGGGGAGGGCAGCGTTCTGCCGGGTGTGAAGGGCGAGAGAGCTCCAGGCAGAAAGGAGAGCATGAGCAGGATGTTGGTGGAGAGAGAGTAGAGAAAAAGGCACAATGAATAGGTTGGCTTGAGAGGAATGAACCATGTGAGGTGGGGTGTTAGTGGGAAAGAAGAGAAGATAAGTAGCAGGGAGAGAGCTGATTGAGAGCTTTGAAGTCAATGATCAGAAGTTTCTGCTTGACCTGGTGAGGAATGGGTATCCACTGGAGGATTTTGAAGAGTGGGGGAGGCGTGTGCACAATGACCGGCCAGGCTGAGGAAACATCTTAATGTACCACATCAAGTGAAAGATTCTAGTACAGAGACCAAAAGGAAGAAGATTAGTGGCTGAAATCAGCAGTGGTGATGTCTTTTAGATGATCCCCGGGCTACCCTATTCCATTGAGGGGATTTTTGCATTTGTTTGAAGGTATAAATGCTTTGCTGTGTTGAGGTTCCTAATTCACTCCCTACACATTTAAGCAAATTGATTTTTGTCTTCTAGACACAAGTCCAATTCTGCTCAACTGCTGGTCGAGGCCCGAGTTCAGCCCAGCCTGTTGAAACATGTGAGCATCCTCTCTCTTCCATTGACATTTCGTGCTGCAATGATTCTTCATGTTTCTGTTTAGAGACTACTATTTCACAACATTGTCCGATGCAATTATAGCTTTGTTTAGAATCAGACGTGTCCAAGATATTTCCTGTTTCAAATATAGGCCTCAATCCTCCTTTGCAGTTGTTGGGTGAAAATAGTTTCCACACAGATGGTGGGGGGGGCGGGGGCGAGAGGGGGGCGGTAAACTACTGCAGCTACTCAGGACTAGACTAGAGGAGACTCTTGTGGGGAAATGAGGCAGGAAAGAGACGTGGAGAAAATCTGCATTGTCTGCTATCCTTTTCTGGCCCCGTCATTTTTGGTTACTGGAAATTGAAATAAGATACTTTCCTGGAGCTCTATGAAGAACGAGAGAAAATGGGGCCAGTTGTCCCAGAGGTTGTTGTTTTTGTTATTAATTCTCTAGGGATCTAGAGACAGTGGAAAAACAGAAGCTGAGCAAAGGGGTTGATAGGGATGAATTCCTCAAGTTAAGCTATTTCTTTGGCCTGGATGCATAGGGATACCGTTATAGCCAGGTTGTGGAGTGGCATTTGTCTAGAGATTGAATTTTGTACACTAGTTTGCCACGGTTCTAGAAGGTTTTTCCACCCAATCAAAGCCTCCCTCTGACTTAAGTTTTGTGTGACAGCTCCACTTTTGGTTCTGAGATGAAGTGTGGCTTGTAAAGACTAAAACCTTCTACAGTCTTTAAATTATTCTAGGAGGAGGAGGTGGTGATGTCTTAGCTAGGATTTTTCTGTACAATTGTCTTTTGGAGATGGGCTATGATGGGAAGGGAAATATGAATGTTAGCAGGAATTTACTGCTCTTGTTTACACTTGATATGGGAGTGGCTCGCAGTAATGCTAAAACGTGGGTTGTCTATGCTCTGTTCAGTCGAAAAACTATTTTGAAACATTGCAGTGGTGGCTCCAGGCGATCGCAGATACCGAGAGGTTATTTTTCTTCCTTGGTGGAAGAACATCATGCAAGCAGTGAAATGGCGGAGGACAAGGATCAGTCGTTTTTATTGAGCACTTACTGTGTGCAGAGCACTGAACCAAGCTGTTAGGAGAGTAGAGTGTAACAGAGTTGGTAGTCACCTTCCCTGCCCACAATGAGCTTACAGTCTAGAGGGGTCTTAGGGTCTTTTTTTTTTTTAAATGCCTCTCTTAGATTGCAATAAATTGTATACATCTTGGTGATCATAATAACTGGCAAGTGCAAGTTTGCCTAAATGTGCTTAATAGCCCAATGGGTATCAGGAAACCTTTTGACCGGTAGCATTTGTAGTGAGAGGTGTCACAGCTCTCAACTCTGGGAAGTTGAAACTCCGTCCTGCTGAGAAACCTGGGACAGATGACCTCCACCTGCCTTAGAGAGATCTTGGCTCATGGAATCTATAAAAAGGCCGAAGAATGACTTGAATGAGAAGACTGTAAAGATTTTGGAGAGCAGAGCAGTGGAAGTACCTTTAGGACACTGTTATCCTCAAGGCTTAACTAAGGCAGTGATTCTTCAACTTACTAGTTTCTTTTTGTGTGATTATAGTGTACTAATTAATTTTTACTCCCCTTTGCCCTTGCTCTTCTCCCTCCCAGCAGAGTTGCTGTCATCGCAATTTATCACTCGCACTACCTCGTGCCAAGCACAGTATTATAATAATTATGGTATTTGTTAAGGGCTTACTAAGTGCCAAGCACTGTTCTAAGCCCTGGGGTAAATGCAGGGTAATCAGGTTGTCCCATGTGGGGCTCACACTCTTAATCCCCATTTTACAGATGAGGTAACTGAGACCCAAAGAAGTTAAGTGACTTGCCAGCAGACAAGTGGCGGAGCCAGGATTAGAACCCAAGTCCTCCGACTCCCAAGCCTGTGCTCTTGCCACTAAGCCACGCTGCCTCAAGCTCAACAGTCTCCAATGGGGAGACAGTAAGGCAAAGAAAAAAAAAATCCCAACACTCAAAAGCCACCAGTACCATCCATAATAACAGAGGAGTAACTAATAACAGAGGAGTAGCTACTGAAGACTATTGGAGTCAGTTCAGTTTAATCCTTCTAGAGCCCTGTTATCTGCTTTGAACTCAAAGGTTCAAATGGTTTACGGCATTCCGGAGGTAAAGCTCAGAGAGCTGGCTCTTTGGCAGGCTCCGTAGTTGCGGGAGGTAGGTGCTCTTGGATGGTGATTGGGAGGATCAGGATATGGGGGAGCGCAAAGTCAGGTCTCAGGCCTCACTGAAGCCTGGGCTCTCAGGTATCAGGGAGATTGCAGAGTGGCTGACTCCTCTCTGCGCTTCGGCAACTGAGGGGAACGCAGAGCATGGGTAATCTATGGGTTTAATGTGTACGAGGAATCGGCGTAATCCACGTTTGCACTGAACAGGTTTCCTTTTGTCAACAGTATGCAAGAAAGTCTTCCCTGACCACCTGGTTAATTCTAACGACTTCTCTTCTGTCTTAATTCTCAAACTCTTGGATGCCTTTAATACCATTAGACATTCTCCTCCTCCTCGGAACGCTCCAGACTTGATTTTTGCCAACGTAGTAGTTGCCTATTCTCTCACCAAGCTTTCTCCATTTCCTTCGCTGGCTCCTCTTCCACTCCTCTCCCTTTAGCCCCGTGGGTCCCGCAAGCCTTATTTCTGGGTTCCCTACGCTGTGGCCGCTGTCCGCATTCTCTCGGGAAGCTCATACACCTGCGGGACTTCAGCTACCAACTCCCAAAGGATGACTCCCCCAGAGTTTCACGTGCACAGGCATACCTGTTTTATTTTCATTCCTTTATATTTTATCTCTTGTGTCTCCCGCCCCCAAAGTCCGAGGCACAGCTCACCCCGACAAGGGCTGGGGCAGAAGAAAACCGGAAAGAAGTAGGGGAGGGCCTGCTGGGGCTGTACCATCAGCGGTAAAGATTTCTGACCAAAGAATCACCTAGGGTGTCTTAAATAGTGGACGGGCCTGGCAGGAATCTTGACAAAAACGAGCAGCCGGGGCCGGCGAGAAGGCTGCCATAGGAACTGCTTGCCAGTGTAGAGTACTCTGGCACAGCACCAGCACTACGTTGCGATGGCTGGATGTAAATGGATTTTGTACATAAAATTACCGTGCGCACTTCTCAGTATGCTTCACCCGTTGCCCCGACTGGAAGGAACATGACAGGCAGGTACGGAGCTGTGCGAACCCCTAGTGCTGTAGTCAATTCCTTTGCCCAGGTTCACAGCCCACAAGTCTCTGCGGCTGAACTGAGCCTCGTTCGCTGTCTGTAACGGGAGATTCCGTCACTATTGGATATTGGGCTGTTTGTGTCCAGTTGTCTCCCCGATTAGGTTGTAAGTGCCTTGGGGTCAGGAATCATAATAACTAATAGTTGTGGTGGTACATGTTAAGCGCTTACCATGTGCCAAACACTGTCCTAAACGCTGGGGTAGACACAAGATCATCGGGTCCCATATGGGGCTCGCAGTCTAAGTAGGAGGGAGAACAGGTATCGAATCCCCATTTTGCCGATGAGGGGACTGAGGCCCGGAGAAGTGAATTAACCAGCCCAAGGTCACAGAGCAGGTAAGTAGCAGAGCTGGGATGAGAACCCAGGTCCTCTGACTCCCGGGCCTGTGCTCTTCGCACTAGGCCACACTGCTCCATGTCTTCTATTGTATGTTCCCAGGTTCTTAGCATAGCGCTCCATACTCAGATGCTCAAGGAATGTTATTTGATGATGAAATAGCCAGGAAGTTTTAATATGGTGCTTGTAATAAAATACATCTGTGAAGTTACTGAAGTAATAGAATAGTAGTAATAATAGTATTTATGAAGCGCTTACTGTGTGCACAGCACTGTACGAAGTGCTGGGAGAGAATAAACATGTGGGAATTAGACACGGTCTAGGAGGGATTGACTCCTGAGAAAGAAACAGGTTTGAAATGTACTAATTCTGGCTTCTTACTATGATTGACCTGCTTCCTATTTTGAATTTTTTTTAATCCAGCTCTTCAGTCCATAATCATATTGATCCCCCCAATCTGTGAAGCCTGTGGGACGGGATAAAAGGCAGCAATTGTGAACACAGATTTGTTGTTTTTTGTTTTTTTTTAATCTCCAAATCCTTATGTCCTCAGTCATTCATTCAATTGTATTTATTGAGTGCTTACTGTGTGCAGAGCACTGCACTAAGCCCTTGGAATGTACAGTTCGGCAACAGATAGAGACAATCCCTGCCCAACAACGGGCTCACAGTCTAAACAGGGGAGACAGACAACAAAACAGAACAAAACAAGTTCAAAGACTAGGAGTTGGGGGGAACTTTGGATCAGGACTTTTGTACCTTCTGACGTGGCAACTAGCATAATAAGGGCAGAATCAAATTGAACTAAAGGTTTTTAAACTCCTTAGAACCTAAACCAGGACTTACTCATTGATACGTGTACTGTTTCACACCAGGAAGGCACTCAAATATTATTAGTGCTGATGATGAAGAAACTATCTCAAAGAATCCTGTTGTTTATTGGCAGGGAGGATGTGCCTGAGATGGAGCTTCAGGAGTGTTGGACTTGGTGCATCTTTATCGCAAAGGTCTGCAGATGCCTACTGAGCTAATGTGACACTTTTTTCCCCCAGGCAATGGCACTTTCCTCTCACTGCGCCGTATGTATGCAGTATGTCCGAAAGGAGAACTTACTCTCTCTCGCTTGCCAACACCAGTTTTGCCGCGGCTGCTGGGAGCAACACTGTGTAGTTCTGGTCAAGGATGGGGTAGGAGTTGGTGAGTTGAGAACGAATCTGACGGAGAAAAAGAACATGTTGAGGAAAGAGTTGATCTGACTTACTTTTCAAAGCTGTAAGAGAAGCAGAATCGCTGGCAGACACATGTTTGGCTCTTGTTTCCCAGTCATGCAGTCCAATTGCTAGGATTTTGGCCCATCACATCCTCATTGTGGACAACTCCTTGAGTAATGCACTCTGAGTGTATTCCAATCATTTGTTTTAACTCTTGAGAGAGATGTGTATATCAAGACTGACGCCGTCTGAAACGACCATTGGCATCTTAATTACAGTCTTTAAAATCTGATCCTGCCAGGGATAGGAAATGGACCTCTCACCGAAGAGATCAAAGTCCTTTAGGAAGTGGCAGTTGGGGTCAATCAGTCGTATTTATTGAGAGCCTACTGTGTACCGAGCACTGTACTGAGCACTTGGGAGAGTGCAATATAACGGACTCAGTGGACAGACTCTCTGGTGAATTGAACCCTAAAACTTTTTTTGGTGTTACTGCTGGTGTAAAGTATTGGCACTGATGAGTACTTTACACACTATAGCAATAGAGCAGCATCTAAAAGGTTAGATTAGCTTGTCCTCCTTTTAGACTGTTTACTGTTGTCTGGGGGAAATAAGTAGATTTATAAGAAATGGTGGATTGTAACGGTCACCGTGGTCCCGTTTTCTGGAAACGTAAATGAGTTGGCACTCCCTCTGGTATTTGATATTTACCCCTTAAGCTGGCAAAGTTGTGTTGGGAACCCACCGCTTTTGCTTTTTTCATATATGTCTTTCCAACAGTGCTCTTCGTTACTTTGTCTCTGTTTAATAGAGGTCACCTGTATGGCTCAGGACTGCCTTCTCAGAACTCCAGAGGATTTTGTGTTTCCGTTGCTGCCTAGCGAGGAATTGAAAGACAAATACAGGCGCTACCTCTTCAGGGACTATGTGGAGGTATTACTTAAAAAAATCTTCCTGAAGTATTTGACTCCCTCTAATTGCTTTTGTCCCATTTTTCACGAGACCACTGTCTGATCTTTGATATCACTGTCTTCATACTAAATTCTAAAATTAGGCCTGTGGCAAAGTATATCAAGTACTTTGTGCCCATTCAGAATGTTAGTATTAGTACCGGAGAAGTTTCCAATATTTTAGCACTTCCCCCTCCCCCTCCCCAACTTCCCTCCCACCCCACCTCAGCATCCCTATCCCTAAAGCCCTCAGAGAAACTCTGTCTTTGCTACTTGGTCTATTGAATACTGTTGTACCCCGCTCTCGGTTGGCTTCCGTGGAGATGGTGTTAATAGCGGTTAAAAAACAAAACAAACCACAAATATAGTTAAGTGATCAACAGTGATGGAATTTTTTTTTACCAAAGATTTTTGCATTAGATTTTGATATAGCTATGTAAGTACAGTGCTCAATTTTCCAAAGTGTTATCTTTCACATTCTATTTAGCCCAGAAGCACCTTGTGTTAACAGATCTGCCATATGTCATTATCTAATGCTAAATTGAAGCACCGTGGCTCAGTGGAAAGAGCCCGGGCTTGGGAGTCAAAGGTCATGGGTTTGAATCCTGGCTCTACCACTTGTCAGCTGTGTGATGTGGGCAAGTCACTTAATTTCTCTGGGCCTAAGTTACCACATCTGTAAAATGGGGATTAAGACTGTGTGTCTCACATGGGACAACCTGATTACCCTGTATAATAATAATAATGTTGGTATTTGTTAAGCGCTTACTATGTGCAGAGCACTGTTCTAAGCGCTGGGGTAGATACAGGTAATCAGGTTGTCCCACATGAGGCTCACAGTCTTAATCCCATTTTACAGATGAGGTAACTAAAGCACAGAGAAATTAAGTGACTTGCCCAAAGTCACACAGCTGAGACGTGGCAGAGCCGGCATTCGAACCCATGACCTCTGACTCCCAAGCCCGTGCTCTTTCCACTGAGCCACCCTGTATTCATTCATTCATTCAATAGTATTTATTAAGCGCTTACTATGTGCAGAGCACTGTACTAAGCGCTTGGAATGAACAAGTCGGCAACAGATAGAGACAGTCCCTGCCATTTGACGAGCTTAGAGTCTAATCGGGGGAGACGGACAGACAAGAACAATGGCAATAAATAGAGTCAAGGGGAAGAACATCTCGTAAAAACAATGACAACTAAATAGAAACAAGGCGATGTACAATTGATTAACAAAATAAATAGGGTAATGGAAATATCTACAGTTGAGCGGACAAGTACAGTGCTGTGGGGATGGGAAGGGAGAGGTGGAGGAGCAGAGGGAAAAGGGGAAAAAGGGTTTAGCTGTGGAGAGGTAAAAGGGGGGGTGGCAGAGGGAGTAGAGGTAGAAGAGGAGCTCAGTCTGGGAAGGCCTCTTGGAAGAGGTGAGTTTTAAGTAGGGTTTTGAAGAGGGGAAGAGAATCAGTTTGGCGGAGGTGAGGAGGGAGGGCGTTCGGGGACCGCGGGAGGACGTGGCCCAGGGGTCGACAGCGGGATAGGCGAGACCGAGGGACAGTGAGGAGGTGGGCGGCAGAGGAGCGGAGCACACGGGGTGGGTGGTAGAAAGAGAGAAGGGAGGAGAGGTAGGAAGGGGCAAGGCTTTGAAGCCTAGAGTGAGGAGTTTTTGTTTGGAGCGGAGGTTGATAGGCAACCACTGGAGTTGTTTAAGAAGGGGAGTGACATGCCCAGATCGTTTCTGCAGGAAGATGAGCCGGGCAGCGGAGTGAAGAATTGACTGGAGCAGGGCGAGAGAGGAGGAAGGGAGGTCAGAGAGAAGGCTGACACAGTAGTCTAGCCGGGATATAACGAGAGGCCGTAGCAGTAAGGTAGCCGTTTGGGTGGAGAGGAAAGGGCGGATCTTGGCAATATTGTAGAGGTGAAACCGGCAGGTCTTGGTAATGGATAGGATGTGTGGGGTGAACGAGAGAGACGAGTCAAGGATGACACCGAGATTGCGGGCCCAAGAGACGGGAAGGATGGTTGTGCCATCCACGGTGATAGAGAAGTCTGGGAGAGGACCGGGTTTGGGAGGGAAGATGAGGAGCTCAGTCTTGCTCATGTTGAGTTTTAGGTGGCGGGCCGACATCCAGGTGGAGACATCCCGGAGGCAGGAGGAGATGCGAGCCTGAAGGGAGGGGGAGAGGACAGGGGCGGAGATGTAGATCTGCGTGTCATCTGCGTAGAGATGGTAGTCAAAGCCGTGAGAGCGAATGAGTTCACCGAGGGAATGAGTGTAAATGGAGAACAGAAGAGGGCCAAGAACTGACCCTTGAGGAACTCCAACAGTTAAAGGATGGGAGGGGGAGGAGGTGCCAGCGAAGGAGACCGAGAATGACCGGCCAGAGAGGTAAGAGGAGAACCAGGAGAGGACGGAGTCCGTGAAGCCAAGGTGAGATAAGGTATGGAGGAGGAGGGGATGGTCGACAGTGTCAAAGGCAGCAGAGAGGTCAAGAAGGATTAGAATGGAGTAGGAGCCATTGGATTTGGCAAGAAGGAGGTCATGGGTGACCTTAGAGAGAGCAGTCTCGGTAGAGTGGAGGGGACGGAAGCTAGATTGGAGGGGGTCTAGGAGAGAATGGGAGTTAAGGAATTCTAAGCATCGATTGTAGACGACTTGTTCTAGGATTTTGGAAAGGAAGGGTAGTAGGGAGATAGGGCGATAACTGGAGGGGGAAGTGGGGTCAAGAGCGGGTTTTTTTAGGATGGGGGAGACGTGGGCATGTTTGAAGGCAGAGGGGAAGGAGCCCTTGGAGATTGAGTGGTTAAAAATAGAAGTTAAGGAAGGGAGGAGGGCAGGGGCGATGGTTTTAAGAAGGTGAGAGGGAATGGGGTCCGAGGCGCAGGTGGAGGGGGTGGCACTTGCGAGGAGGGAGATAATCTCCTCTGAGGATACTGCAGGGAAGGATGGGAAAGTAGGGGAGAGGGTTGGTGGAGGGGAGGGGAGAGACGGAGGGGTGACTTTGGGGAGCTCAGACCTGATTGTGTTGATTTTCGTGAGGAAAAAGGTGGCCAGATCATTGGGGGTGAGAGATGGGGGAGGGGGAGGAACAGGGGGCCTAAGGAGAGAGTTAAAAGTCCGGAACAATCGGCGGGGGTGACGGACATGGGTGTCGATGAGGGAGGAGAAAGAAGTTTTGCCTGGCGGAGGAGAGGGCAGAGTTAAGGCAGGAAAGGATAAATTTGAAGTGTGTGAGGTCGGCTTGGTGCTTGGACTTTCGCCAGCAGCGCTCAGCAGCTCGAGCATAGGTGCGTAGGAGGCGGACGGAGGAGGTGATCCAGGGCTGTGGGTTAGTGGAGCGAGAGCGGCGGAGGGAAAGGGGGGCGAGAGAGTCGAGATGAGTAGAGAGGGTGGAGTTGAGAGCGGAGACCTGATCATCGAGAGTGGGAAGTGAGGACAGGGCGGCAAGGTGAGGAGAGATGCTTATGGAAAGACGGATGGGATCGAGAGAGCGGAGGTCTCTGTGGAGCAGTAGCGAAGATTTGCAGGGGGAGGGAGTGTGAGAGATGAGGCAGGTGAGAAGGTTATGGTTAGAGAGAGGGATTTCAGAGTTGGTGAGGGAGGAGATAGTGCAGCGGTAGGAGATGACGAGATCGAGGGTGTGACCGAGTCGGTGAGTGGGCGCGGTATGGTGGAGGAGGAGGTCGGCAGAGTCGAGGAGGGATAGCAGGCGGGCGGCAGAGGAGTCGTGGGGTACATCCATATGGATGTTGAAGTCTCCAAGGATCAGAGTGGGCAGAGAGAAGGAGAGAAGGGAGGTGAGAAAGGGGTCAAGGTGGTTGAAGAAGTCGGAGGTGGGACCAGGAGGGCGGTAGATGACGGCGACAAGTATCTGGAGTGGGTGGTAGAGGCGAATGATATGGGCTTCGAAGGAGGGGAAGGAGAGGGAGGGGGGAGGAGGGATAGTGCGGAAGCGGCAACGGGGCGAGAGGAGGAAGCCGACGCCTCCTCCCTTACCGGTGAGTCTGGGGGAGTGGGGGAAGGAGAGGCCTCCGCCGGAGAGAGCGGCGGCGGAGACCGTGTCTTCGGGAGAGAGCCACGTTTCCGAAAGGGCGAGGAGGAGGAGAGAGCGGGAGAGGAAAAGGTCATGGATGAAAGGTAGCTTACCTGTAATAGAGCGGGGGTTCCAGAGGCCACACTTGAAAGTAGCTGTGGGTGCAAGGGGGGGAGGGGGGGAAGGCCGGGGGGAGGGGAGGGTTTGGATGGGAAGGAGGTGGCGGGGCCCTGGACGGGGAGAGGGGGATGAGGGGTAGCGGTGGGACAAGAGGACTGGGATGGGACGTGGGTGGGGAAGAGAGAAGGGGTGAGGGGGTGAGGAGGGGGTTTGGTGGGGGGAAGAGTAGGGGGAGGGGGAAGAGGGGTAGCGCTGGTAAAGTGGGGTTCTAGGGCGGGGGAGGGGAGGGGGGAGGAGACAGAGGAGAGAGCGGGAAAGAGCTGAGCAAGAGAGGGGAAGGGGAGGATAGGAAGGGGGGGGAGAGGGACATGACGAGGCCAGGGAGGTGGGTGGCAACACTGACAACAATAAACAGTAACAAACGAAATCAGTAATATAGCAACATGATACAGTATGATACAATACAGTAGTGCTAATATAGCAACATGATACAGTATGATACAATATAGTAGTGTTAATAAGCGGGCGATGACCAGGGTCGGGGGTAGGCTCGATTAAGGGGCGATCTGATCAAACTCAAAGTCTGACGACAATAAACAATAACAAGCGAAATCGCTAATATAGCAACATGGTACAGTAAGACACAATACAATAGTGTTAATAAGCAGGCGATGACCAGGGTCGGGGGACGAGCCGACCCTACCCAATCAGACTCAAAGTCAAGCGGCCAGCGGCCGAGAGAGTCCCAGAGCTCATGACCAAATGTCCCTGTGGCGGCGGGGGGGCCCTGAGGTTGTCCAGGATGGGTGGCGGCCGTAGGCGGCGGCTAAGGTAAGGTAACATGCTGAGAACAAGGACATCGTCGCCTGGGGCGGGGGCGGGGGAGATGAATCACCTCAAGGGGGAAGAGGGAGTGAGGTCTTCCCAAAATGGCTGCCTCAGGCAGAGTGGGGGCTTCCCAAAATGGCTGCCTCGGGCGGAGTGGGAGAGCGGTTGGGGAGCACAATGTCCCCGGGCCCGAGCAGGGGGACACAATGTCCCCAGAGGACACAATGTCCTTAGGGCCAAGCAGGGGAGCACAATGTCCCCAGGATCGAGAAGGGGAGCGTAATGTCCCCGGGCCCGAGCGGGGGCGGGTGGAATGGGAGCTGGTGGCTGGGGGTCTGTGGGGGCGAAGATCCTTAGTGTCGAAGTTCCCGAGCGGGGGTGCGGAGGTCCAGGTTGCGAAAGGCTGAGGCGGGCGCGGGTCCGGGCGGTCCGAGGCTCAGCTCCCCGGGGGAGGCGGAGGAGGCGCAGATGAGTCGGCGAGCGGGAGGCGAAAGGGGGGCTTGTCGGGAATCGGGGCCGGGCGGGCCGAGGCTGCGCCTCAGGGGAGCAGAGATCCCCAGCCCATGAGGTAATGGCTCCAAGGGTCCGGGCGATGACAAGCCTCAGTTTCCCGGGAGGGGCGGTGGTCTCGGCGTGGATGAGTCGGCGGTCGGCGGCCAAAAAGCCACTAAAGTCGGTGGTCGGTGGGCAAAAGGCTGCTAAACAGCTAGCCTGGAAACGGGGGGCAGGCAGCCCAAGGAACCGCCGCCTGGGAGGAGAGCTCCGGAGTCCATGTGGTGGCTGATTCGGCTGGGAAAAGGGGGCCCGGCGGTCTGAGACTCACCCAGCGCTTAGAACAGTGCTCTACACGTAGTAAGCGCTTAACAAATACTAACATTATTATATTATTATTATTCTCTACCAAGTCAGGCAGAATATTTCAAAGGGGAGTGCTGAAGCCAATGTAAATTTTGCAGCTATTTGGAAATGAGTTTGTAATGCCAGCATTAAATTTCTAGAGCACTATTGTGAAAAGGTGCTAAAAGAAGATGACTGTACTCTTTGACCAATCCTCTACAATATGCTTTTTTTGTTTCCTTTCAACCTCATTAGTAAAATCAGCCCTTCTCCTAACTCTGCCATCTGTGTCAATAACACCACCATCCTCCCTGTCCCAGAAGTCTGCAACTTTGGTATGACCCTCAACACTTCACTGCCTTTCATCTCTCTCTTTCAAGCGTTTCCCCAACCTTCCCCATCTTCTCCACTCGAGCACTTTTTTTTATGGCATTTGTTAAGCACTTACTATGTGCCAGGCACTGTATTGAGCTTTAGGGTAGGTGCAAGCTAATCAGGTTGGACACAGCCTATGTCCCACATGGGGCTCCCAGCCTCAATCTCTGTTTTTACAGATGAGGTAAATGAGGTGCAGAGAAGTGAAGTGCCTTGCTCAGGGTCACATAACAGACAAGTGGCGGAACCAGGATTAGAACCCAGGTCCTTCTGACTCACAGCATGCTACTTCTCAATAATAGTGGTATTTGTTAAGTGCTTTGTGCCAAGCACTGCACTAAGCGTTGCGATAGATTCAAGATCATCAGGTCCCACGTGGGGCTCTCAGTCTCAGTAGGAGGGAGAACAGGTCTTGAATCCCCATTTTGCAGATGAGGGAAATGAGGCACAGAGAAGTGAAGTAACTTGCCCAAGGTCACACAGCAGGTACGAGGTGGAGCAGAATTAGAACCCAGGTCCTCTGACTCCCCGGCCCACGGCCTTTCATCTAGATCAGAGTGGATAGAGCAGAGGCCTGGGAGTCAGAAGGACCTGGGTTCTGATTGTGGCTCTGCTGCTTGTCTGTTGTGGGACCTTGGGAAAGTCACTTAACCTCTCTGTGCCTTGGTTACCTCCTCTGTAAAATGTAAATTAAGGTTGTGAGCCCCCTGTGTGACAGAGACTGTGTCCAACTTGATTATCTTGCATCTATCCCAGCTCTTAGTACAGTGCCTGGCACATAGTAAGCACTTACAAATACCATATTTAAAAAACACCACCAAAAGCCAAAAACCAAAAAAAAATCTTGGAGCTTGGTGCAACCTCTGGCCGTAGCACACTTAAACTATTGTATCTGCCTCCTCCTTGGTCTCCTTTCCCCTCACCTCCTTCAGTTCATACTCTGCGCTGCTGAGTGGATCATCATCTTGCAGTTTCATTGGACATGCTTCTGTCTGCTCCTCTCAAGCCCCCATCCGTTAACCATCTCCTTTTGTGTCAAGCAGAAACTCATAGGTTTCTAGGCTCTCCACCTGCTCTCTCCATCACTCTGACCCAACTTGTCCTCTGATCGTACCTTATTCTTAACTCCCACCTCTGACCCCTAGTCTGAACTGTTGCTCCAGACTGAAACTCCTCCTCCTTGCATCCCCACGCAAATTCATTCATTCAATAGTATTTATTGAGCGCTTACTATGTGCAGAGCACTGTACTAAGCGCTTGGGATGAACAAGTCGGCAACAGATAGAGACAGTCCCTGCCGTTTGACGGGTTTACAGTCTAATCGGGGGAGACGGACAGACAAGAACAATGGCAATAAACAGCATCAAGGGGAAGAACATCTCGTAAAAACAGTGGCAACTAAATAGAATCAAGGCGATGTACAATTCATTAACAAAATAAATAGGGTAACGAAAATATATACAGTTGAGCGGACGAGTACAGTGCTGTGGGGATGGGAAGGGAGAGGTGGAGGAGCAGAGGGAAAAGGGGAAAATGAGGCTTTAGCTGCGGAGAGGTAAAGGGGGGATGGCAGAGGGAGTAGAGGGGGAAGAGGAGCTCAGTCTGGGAACGCCTCTTGGAGGAGGTGATTTTTTTTAAGTAGGGTTTTGAAGAGGGAAAGAGAATCAGTTTGGCGGAGGTGAGGAGGGAGGGCGTTCCAGGACCGTGGGAGGACGTGACCCAGGGGTCGACGGCGGGATAGGCGAGACCGAGGGACGGTGAGGAGGTGGGCGGCAGAGGAGCGGAGCGTGCGGGGTGGGCGGTAGAAAGAGAGAAGGGAGGAGAGGTAGGAAGGGGCAAGGTGATGGAGAGCCTCGAAGCCTAGAGTGAGGAGTTTTTGTTTGGAGCGGAGGTCGATAGGCAACCACTGGAGTTGTTTAAGAAGGGGAGTGACATGCCCAGATGGTTTCTGCAGGAAGATGAGCCGGGCAGCGGAGTGAAGAATAGACCGGAGCGGGGCGAGAGAGGAGAAAGGGAGGTCAGAGAGAAGGCTGACACAAGTAGTCTAGCCGGGATATAACGAGACCCCCATCCTTAAATCCCTTCTCATATCCCACTCTTCCAGTAAGTTTTCCCCGGTTAATTTTCAAAACTCCAGTTGCATCAGCCCAACATGCACTTCTATATGTGTGTATTATTTTTTTAAATTTGGGTAATTATCTGTACGTTCAGTGCTTTGCTCAACCGTTTCATCCTGATGCGTTTATACTGCTTCCGGCTTTTTTCCTTGTCCTTCCTCCGGCTTTCACAATCTGTCAAGAGTATTCATCTGTTTCCTCCATTAAATCGTAAGCTTCTTGAGGGTAGGGAGCCATGGATCTTGTTCCTTTTGTGCTCTCCATAGTAATAAATAAGCCTTGTGGCCTAGTAGAAAGAGCACAGGCCTGGAAGTCATGGGAGCTGGGTTCTAATGCCAGCTCCACCACTTACCTGCTCTGTGACCTTGGGCAAGTCACTTAACTTCTCTGTGCCTCAGTTCCCTAATCTGCAAAATGGGGATTCGATACCAGTTCCCTCTCTTACTTAGACGGTGAACCCCATGTGGGACCTGATGTTTTTTTTAATCTAGTCTGGCACTTGGTACAGTAAGCACTTAACCAATACCATCATTATTATTGTTATTAAATGCTGGTGCCTAGCATTTGGTAGGTACTCAATAAATGTCATGGATGAATCAGTATTTATTGAGCATTTACTGTGTGCAGAGCACTGCACCAGACACCTGGAGCAGGAAGTGGAAGTAGAAGATCTGGCTTTATGGAGTTTACAATCTCATATTCCTTTGTCACTGAAACCCTGGATGTCACTGACCAGTGGAGCTCTTGCCATGACTTCATTTTAAAGAGAATTAAAGCTGATTTGTGCTTTCTAAACTCCTTACCGGTCCCACCCTAGGTCGTTGTGGGCAGCGAACATGTCTTCTGTATTGTACTCTCCCAAACGCTTAGTTCAGTGCTCTGCACACAGTAAGCTCTCAATAACTGCCATTGATGATGATTGTAGACTTTGATCTTTATTAGATTCAGACTCACTGTTCACCGTCTTTTTGACTCTGGTAATATCTATGTGCTGTATTTGGTGGGTGTCTAATGAAGATTTTTAAAGCAAAACCTAAAATGGTACCTCTTTCTGTACTTTCTTGTATCAGATAACAGACTTAAGTTCTACTCTAGACTGTAAACTCATTGTTGGCAGGGAATGTGTCTGTTGTATTGTTTCATTGTTCTCTCCCAAGCACTTAACATAGTGCTCTGCACACAGTAAGCGTGCAATAAGAACAATTGACTGAGAGATCACATTGTCACACTTTTTTTTTTTTAATAAAAGCCCACGATTGCTAACATTTTCCCTGCTTTCTTTCCAGAGCCATTATCAGCTGCAGCTATGTCCTGGTGCAGACTGCCCAATGGTTATTCAGGTACAGGAGCCCAAAGCTCGCCGTGTCCAGTGCAATCGATGCAACGAGGTCTTCTGGTAAGAAACGAAGATAAAACATTAACCCCAAAAGACCTCCTGGCCTCACTTCTATCATCCTCTTCAGCCACCCAAAGGGACAACAAGGACCTTTTGGATAGGTGGAACTCTGTCGGTAGTCTTGAGAACAGGGTTTTCCCTGTGAGTGAAAGGTGTGAGGATTTGGTATGGGTATTTAGCCCAGAGTTTGCCTGATAAATGTGTAGGGCACTCTGATCTTCAAGGAACCTGGGGTACATTCTTAGATTTTTAGAGATCTAAAGGATTGTAGTCCTTGAAAGATGGCAAAAGTTTGCCTTAAGGGGGCCGTGTGATTGCTGATTGTGACTTGTCTGTGTGTGTGCACAGAAAACATTAATTGTTTCCCTGTGTCTAATCTTTGCTGAATTGGCTTTTCAGCTAATTAGGGAGAGCCTAGTTTTGAAATTCTTTTCCATCAGTTCAAAATTTCACCCCAGTTAGAAAATACCATTTCTATGTCTGGCACCTTCTGAGCATTAGAATAGGTCACAATAGCAACCTGTTGTCAGTTGTCTTCAAAATAAGGAGTCTCTGAAGATGAACCATTGCTTTATTGAAAGGGAGGAAGCTTTCCAAACCATTGCTCTCAAACCATTGCTTTGAGAGGGAGCGTGGCTCAGTGGAAAGAGCATGGGCTTTGGAGTCAGGGCTCATGAGTTGGAATCCCAGCTCTGCCACTTGTCGGCTGTGTGACTGTGGGCAAGTCACTTAACTTCTCTGTGCCTCAGTTCCCTCATCTGTAAAATGGGAATTAAGACTGTGAGCCCCACGTGGGACAACCTGATTCCCCTGTGTCTACCCCAGCGCTTAGAACAGTGCTCGGCACATAGTAAGCGCTTAACAAATACCAACATTATTAGGTGTCCCTAGAAACCCAATTTTAAATCTTAAATTGAGGACAGAAGTCTGGAAATGTGAAATTTAAAGCTTTCACGTCTATTATAACTTGCTGTGTTGTCCGATTTCATTTCTCCATTGAATTCTGAAAGGAGTTCCACATACCTCTTGTCACAGTCCAGCCCAGCATAGGGTGTTTTCCAGCTGTTCCGTAAGGGACAAGCCTAGTTGCTTATTTTTCTGTGTGGGTCTTAGGATGTTGATAAACAGATCTTCAGTCAGGTACAGTACCACCCAAAATTGTTTTATTGTGTTGCTCGCTTTCAAGCACACAATAAATTGACCTCTTCTCTCCAAGATAAAACTCCCAGATGTAAAACTGCCCTTACTGCTCTTATCACTTGACTTGCTTTGTTCTTGGGCATCATGATCCAACACAGCTGAGATTTGGTTCTTCTCAGAAGAACTTAGAGCTATCCTAACACTTCTCTGTTCAAGTTAAGCTCAGGCTACAACTCTCTTTCCACGGGTTGTTGAGAAACAGCGTGGCCTAATGGCAAGAGCCTGGGCCTGAGAGACGACCTGGGTTCTAATCCTCTGGCACTTGTCTGCTTTGTGACCTTGGGAAGTCACTTAACTTCTCTGTGCTTGTCACCTCATCTGTAAAATGGGGGTTAAGATTGTGAGCACCATGTGGGACATGGACTGTATCCGACCTGAATAGCTTGTATCTAAGAATCAGCATGGCATAGTGGATAGAGCACGGGCCTGGGAGTCAGAAGGTCATGGGTTCTAATCCTGACTCCGCCACTTGGTTGCTGTGTCACCTTGGGCAAGTCACTTCTCTCTGCCTCATCTCATGGGACAGGAACTGTGTCCAACCCAATTTGTTTGTATCCACCCCAGCACTTAGTACAGTGTCTGGCAAATAGTAATTGCTGAACAAATACCATAATTCTTATCATCTACCCTAGTGCTCAGCACAGTACCTCGCACATGGTAAGTGCTTAACCGTCAATGTCAGTTGTATTTGTTGAGCACTTACTGTATACAGAGCACTGTACTAAGTGCGTGGGAGAGTACAATATAACAGAGTTGGTAGACACATTCTCTGCCCACAACGAGCTTACAGTACCATTAAAAAAAAAACACCAAAAAACCTTATGTTTTCGTTCAGTTGTTGATCCATCACAAACCCTGTGGTGCCCAACACCCTGTTTTTCCACACACTTTCCTTTCTGCCTTCACTAACAAATTTGGGTAGGCGGTTCTATACCCTACTAGTTTTCTAGGGGTCCCGAACCTCAAATTCCTCACGTTTGTGATAGGCGAATAACGGCCACAGAGACGGAAAAAGGGAGAGAGTCTTTGTTGCTTAAGCTGGTTTACATGTAGCTGAAGGGGTGTGTGTGTGGCAGGGACATGACCAAATTATCTGAGCACATGCCTCTCATTTCCTGACTTCTTAAACTCGTAGTCATTATGGTCCTTTCCTCTATTTAGCATTTAAGATGTCATTTGAAATGATTTAAAATTTCTCCATGTCCGGTGCTTTTGACAAAATAAATTCTTGTTCATTTGGTCGGTGAGGGGGCGGCGGGGCAGGGCGGCGGAGAGGAGGAGGAGTTGGAGGGGGAGAGAAGCCTTGCTCCTTAACATCGGAAACATGTTTTCACAAACAACTATGAGTATCAATGGAACTTGGAAGTGGTTATCGCACTGTTGGATGATACAGGTCCCTTTTCTGCTCCTCCTTCCTTGAGGAGGTGGGTAGGGTGAGAATTGTGCCAGGGGAACTGACCTTGGTTTGTTTCACTACTTGGTGGAGTGAGGTTTTTGGATTGTTTGGATTTTTTTTTTTAATATTTTATCCTTCCTGCCCCTCATTTCAGTGAACAAGCAGGAGTTGGTTACCACAGAGCAAATGAAAGGTGAAGAAGTAACTCCCAGCTCTATGGGGAATTGCGTTGTCATCTAGTAGAACTAAATACTTGTTTTGCCACCCTACCATTTCTCATCTGTGAATGTAACACCTAAGTCTGTGTACTTTCCTCCCCTGAGGGTCTTAACTAGCTGCAAATTGCTGCCAACTGGACAGTTGGGAAAGACTTGAATCCGGTAGGTCCAACTCACCACGTCCCTTGCAGATGGCCTGTAAGCCCCTCCCCCCCCAACCCAAAGTTATTGGAAATTAAGTGAGGTCCAGTGGCACAACCCAGAGAACTATTCTTGGGCTTCTGTGTAGAGGAATGAAGGGTGTTCCGGAACACAGATATCGATCTCCCCGTGAATAAGTAGTTCCTCACTTTCTGGGAAGAATCAACTCAATTTCACATTTAGTGAGCGCTTTGCTGCCAACTAGGAAGGGTCTTAGCTAGGAGGTGTTTTTTTTAAATGCTTTAATGCTGTGGAGGGTTTGGTGGGTCACAAAACATAGGACAATTCATCCCCCTTCATATTAAAAAAACAACAACTCTGAATCATTTTAGGAATTCAGGAATCTTGAGAAGGGAAACCATACTCCTTTGGGAAAACTCAGGACTTGGAACTGGGAAGTAGCTAGAATTTAATGCTCTTCTTTTCTGATTTCAAGTTTCAAGTGTCGTCAGATGTATCACGCCCCAACGGACTGTGCCACAATCCGAAAATGGCTCACGAAGTGTGCAGATGACTCTGAAACAGCAAATTACATCAGTGCTCACACTAAAGATGTAAGGAACCCTTAGACTGCCAATTCCCTGGTGCCAAAAGCAGGACTTTTGTGTCTTGTCTATCACTGACTTTGCTCTTAGTGCCCAACCACAAAAGATATCAGACCTGCTCCTCTAATCCAATATCTTTGAGATCTTTTGGGACATAGAGAATTACTGCATAGCCTGAAGTTTCCATGTGGGTGTGTGTTTCCTGTCTGAAAGGAGGAATGCTGAGCAGATACTTTGAATGCAAAATTTCCTGATTTTTTTCAGGGTGTTCTCTGTCTAGACAATCCAATTATGTTTGTGGCCCACCTGGGAAAATGTACCTTCAGTTGTAGATTGCAAAGCAGCTAGTTGAAGGAAAGAGAAGTTTATGAGAGCACTTCTAGGAGGGGAATATATAGGAAGTTTGCATTGCAGTCACTGCCTCTGCATTTTTCAGTGGATGATTTTGTCGTTACGGTGATGCCCCCAGTGTCTTTAATCTGTACTTTAAAAAAAAAAAACACTTGCCTTTTAAAAAAAAATAAAATGATAGTGATCAAAAAATGGTAATGGTGTAAATAGTTACACCTCAGACGTTTAAATTGGTTATCTTGAAGTTTATGCAAGGATTTTCACCGTAATGAGTGGCATTTGCTTAGGTTTTTTTATGAGGTAGTTTGGAGTAGATTGTGTTAGCCTCCATCAGGCCTGATTTGGGTTAAGCTGCCCTGTGGCATGGTCTCTTGAAGCAACTCTGGTATTCATATGGCAGCTGACATATCATTCTGCTGATGCAGCCTAAAGCTTAGTCTGAGAAGCTTGGTTACTGTGTCGGATTGTGCAACGGTTTCATGAAATCATCTGGTACTTGAAGGGGTGAGAGTGGAGAATACTAATCTCATTTCCTTGGAATTATTGTTCCAGAATCACTGACCTGTTGAGCCACTGAGCCACCACATTAAAGTGAGACTTTCTTCCCCAGAAGTCTTGCACAATTAGCCACTGTGCATGGGTCCGAGAGTTTTGTGTTGTCTGTCTAAAAATCAACAGAAAGTAGAGAATGAACCTAATGGATCAATTCTGTTTTCCCAGTGTCCCAAGTGCAATATCTGTATTGAAAAGAATGGAGGCTGCAATCATATGGTAAGTGGAATCCTGAGCAAATCACTTAGACATAAAAGCTTCTGATAAATGCAGTCTAAATGCCTCTAATTCATATCTCCTTTTTTTCTTTTCCAGCAATGCTCTAAATGCAAACACGGTAAGTCATGGCATCCGAAATCCATTTTTAGAGTTCATAGCAGTTGTTCCTGGTACTGGGTATCTCTTGTGTCCTGGGTGTATGTAATGGGTTGGCATAAAGTCACTCTTGAGTCGTTTCTGTTCTCAGCGAGATGCTCTGCCACCACCAGAAGTAGTGAAACCCTGGAGGTCACCTGGAGCCATGCACCACACTCTCAGAAAACCACTGGTCATTGATCTAAATGTCTCCTGAAATGATCCAGCCCAGCTATTGCTTTTGGTACAGATTCAGGAATTCTTTACACACTAAAGAAGAAGCAGTGTGAGCTAGCAAATAGTGCATGGGCCTGGGAGTTAGAAGGACCCGGGTTCTAATCTTGGCTCCACCACTTGTCTACACTGTCACCTTGGGCAAGTCACTTCACTTCTCTGGGCCTCAGTTCCCTCATCTGTAAAATGGGGATGAAGACTGTGAGCACTACGTGGGACAATCTGATTACCTTGTGTCTACCCCAGCGCTTAGAACAGTGCTTGGCACATAGTAAGCGCTTAACAAATACCAACATTATTATTGTTTCCCCTTTCCTCCATATATTATTCTAGTCATCTTTTTGTGCCATCTCTCTCTCTCTGTCTCTCTCTCTCTCATTATGGGTTAGGTCGTCAGGAATACAGATGCTGAAACTGCTCCAGAATGTATGCTTCTGGCCTCATACTGTAAAATAGAAGTGCATTCAGTCCTGGCTAGTCCCTATTACTAAACAGAAGATGCGAGACAAGTGAAGGAGTCCTTACTTGCTACACTTTTCAGGCTCCTTGAGTCTCTCCTAGAGGCCCCTTCCATACGTGTAGGTGTGACTTCACTTCAGGGTGGCATTCTGCACTTGTAGTCGAAGCCCAGGATCCAGTAAATTTACTAATGGTAAATTTTTTCTGAGCACCAACCACCAGTGTCAGTCCTGTCCAGCAGAATGGCTCCAGCCCCTGGTATTTATTCTGGTAACTCATGCCTCATTGCTTTTTAGGAAAAAAAAAAATGGGGAGATGGGTAACTCTGCTTCATTTCCTGTATGAAGGATTTGTTTGAGAGCTCTTTGAAAGCTTTCTTTAGTGGTGGAACAGGTTTTCTGGTTTCCTTTCTGGTCTGATTTCAAGAATTCCCAGCCTGTCAGGAGCAGATTACGCAGGCAGAATCCCATGCTTTGCTCTTCCCTCAGCAGAACAGTCAGTCGCAGAGTTGTCTCCCAGGAGACGTGAGACCTTCGATCTCTACCCCGGCAGTTGTGAATGAAAGCATTTCCCTATTAAAAACCCACTCTGAAGGTGTTATGTTTTCCCCAATGAGCATTTTTCCCCCCTCTAGTAACAGTGTCTTTCTAAGAGTAGTAGTAATGAAGTTAACTGAATAGAAACAGCGTGGCCTAATGGAAAGAGGTTGGACTTGGGAGTCAGGGGACCTAGGTTCTAATCCCAGCTCTGCCGCATATCTCCTGTATGACCTTGGGCAAGTCACCTAACTTCTCTGGGCCTCAGTTACCTCATCTCTAAAGTGGGGATTAAATCCTACTCCTACTTTGACTGTGAGCCCCATGTGGGACAGGGATTGTGTCCAACGTGATTAACTTGTATCTACCCCAGTGCTTAGAACAGTGTTTGGCATATAGTAAGGGCTTAACAGGTACCGTAGTAATAATATTATGGCACGTTGTTACTATTGGGCACCTACAAACAGAATAATCAAAGTAATTGAATAATATGTATTCGAAAGACCTCAGGATGCATATAAATGAGTGTGCAAGTGCCGGAGATGATCAGTGGTGTTGAATGACTTGAGGTGCTGGTAAATAGAAAAGAGAAGAAGCAAAGTGGTCTAGTGTAAAGAGCTCGGGCTTAGAAGTCAGAGGATCTGGGTTCTAATCCCAGCTCTGCCACTTTCCTGGCTGTGACCTTGGGCAAGTCCATTTAACTTCTCTGGGCCTCAGTTTCACCATCAGTAAAATGAGGGTGAAGTATCTGTTCTCCTTTCCCCTTAGATCGTGAGCCCCATGTTGGACGGGGACTTCCGGCCTGATGAACTTGTATACTTGTATATCTACTCCAGTGCTTAGAATGCTTAACACTTGTTTAACACTCGTTTATGTGCTTTGACAAATACTGGTGGTGGTGGTATTTCTTTTAAGAGAAGTAGAGAGGAATGCTGGGTACCCTGATTTCTCATTGCATTTTCACCTGGAACCCAAACCTGTAGGGAGTCCTGATGTTTCTCCTTTGTCCCTTTTTCAGTACTGGAAGTAAATATGCCAAGTCTGAAAGGTGAAGTCGTACAGATGCAGCAGTCACTTTTCCTTTCCTTCTCAGTTCTCTCTTTACCCCTCTTCCCGTTTCCCTATCCGACCTCATGAACTCTCTTCCCATTGAGATAGGTGTCTTGAATGCGAGTCGTGTGGTGGAGAAAGGTAGATTGCTTGCATTTATGGTGCTTGCTTAAGTATCCTCCGTCAAGCACCTTTTTGGGGCCGATTTAATCAAAATGTGGAGTCGATTGTCAGACCTAATCTCATCACACATCAATCATATTTATTGAGCATTTACTGTTTGCAGAGCGCTGTACTAAGAGCTTGGGAGAGTACAATATATCAAAGTTGGTAGACATTTCCCGGCCCACAACGAGCTTTACAGCGATGTCACTTCAGAACAAGAAGGGTTATGGGATGCTGGAACATCACTGCAGGCTCTTCGTCCATTTAAAGATCTAAACACATGACATGTTTAGGGATCCGGTGAGAGGTCGGTAATAAACGAAGAGGCTGAGTAACACTGAATCACATCCATCAGTGGTAAGAATTCAGCACTTAGCGTGTGCAGAGCACTGTATCGAGCGCTCGAGAGAGTACAGTGTGAGCCAGACGTGATCCCTGCCCTCGGGGAGCTTAATGGTCTTGGTGGGACATTTGTGAACTGTGCTTTGGTTATGTGGGGCAAAAATAGAAGAGACATCTTTGGGGTACTTGGCATGAAGAAAAAAAAAGTATCGTTTCATCCAGTCTTCCCGAATGGTATGCTTTTGTGTGTGACTGTTCCTTTGATAAATGACAGACTGTTCTCTGCTGTCCTATGTAGATTTCTGCTGGATGTGTCTGGGGGACTGGAAGACCCATGGCAGCGAGTACTACGAATGCAGTCGGTACAAAGAGAATCCTGATATTGTAAACCAGAGCCAGCAGGCACAGGCCAGGGAGGCCCTTAAGAAGTACTTGTTCTACTTTGAGAGGGTAGGAGGCCTCACTTTGACATAGAATTGCATGTCCTTTGAGTGCTCCCTGTCTGTTTTGCCAGCACTGGCCATGTCAGGAACTGCCAGTACAGAAGGATCTGTAGAGGCACGCTAGCTTCCCAAACCAAGATTAGATTGTGTGGCTCCTCATTCCCGTTGGAATCTCAGCCGAAGCTGTTTAGAAAATAGTGAGTACGAGGGGACTCTTCAAGAGCTTCCTTTAGCACTGGCAGCCTACAGTGGCTTGTAGCAAGTTAACCCTGACCCCCGTATGTACACTGCTCTCTCCGTGGTATAATTCCGTAGCACCGGACTGAGTTGTTACTGGGAAACCGGTGGAGGTGAGGTACAGTAGCACAGCTCCTGTGCTAGTCCACTCTATATAGAGCTATTCTTGTGGAACTGTAGGGTTTGGGGCAACTGTAGTTGCAGATTTGTGATATATTTATCGAGTTTTAGAGCAGGGAGAGGCGATTCTTTTAGGCCAGTGGACCACATAACGTATTTTGGAGCTATCTGCAAACTGGCCGTTGGTGAAGAGAGGGGCGGCGGTTTGAAAGGCAGTATCAACCGCACTTCCACTCATGGCCGCTCGAACCAGTGGATTCCCCCGTCCTGTCTCTTCAGCCTCACCCCCTGCCCCCACCGTAGCCAGGCTGTTCATAGAGTAGTTGTTAGGACCAGACGCCATTGCCGATTGAGACCTCAGGTCGGCCAGGGCCACCCCCACCCATCTGAGGCAGGAAGCAGCCCGGCTCCTACCTGGCTCCGAAACTGCTGCGGGCGGGTCTGTTCAGTTAAGTTCCACGTACCGCTGATCTCGGGGTCATGGTGTGCCGGGAGATGCGCGACTGCATCCGAGGCAGGCTGGGAGCCGGGTCGGGTTCAGCCTGCGGGCCGTGTTTTTGCCCACTCCTACCTTAGGGGCCAGAGCACAATTAGGTTAACGGTAAGAAAGAAAAATAACTCATAGCCCTCGTCAAGACTGGCTAAACTGTCCGCCTGTAACATCTACTCCCTCCAAGCTACATGCAGTCGCATCTGCGTGGAATGCTGTGGCACTTGGGTTATGCTTAGTGTGTTTTGTTCGGCATGTTTATGTAAGTAGAATTTGACACTTTGAATCTGCCATTTCCATCCAAGTATGTAGTGCTTATTACGCCACCTATGGTGTTCAGGGAGAACTGCCAGAATAAGAATGATGGTATGGAAGGTAGCCGTGAGGGGAAATCGCACCTAACCTGTGGTATTTCCACCCTGACCAAGTCTTCGTAGCAAACCTTTCAAATTTGGGTCATTGATTGAGCGGCTGTTATGCAGGATTCTGTTCTAAAAGCTGTAATAATTCCTTCTGATTCTTAGCCATTTTGAACATCTTTTCTCTCCTTGGTATGGAGGTAGCCTTTTGAGTAGGCCCAAAAGTCCCAAATTAAGTATATTGTATCTACCCCAGTGCTTAAACAGTACCTAACGCATAGTAAGTGCTTAACAAATACCACCATTATCCTTTATCATTATTATCATTTATTATTATCATCATTAAGTGAGACACCCCTGTCTTGTCTCTAAGGCGGGGCCCCCTCGAGCATGGCATCTGGGTTCATCAGTTCAGGGGAAGAGACTTAAGAGTAGAATTTTGGCTCTTTAAACGCCACCACCCACCCGTTCCTCCAACCAAAGTGGTCCTGCACTGGGTGAGTTGACCCAGGCTCCCGCACGCCTAGCGGCCTGGCCTGCCACCCAAAAAACTGACCAGCAGAACCTCTGGAACTTGCACGTTGAGCCAGGGTGGAAAGGACTCTTCGGGGTAGCGTCGACTATGGGTCTGGTGAGGAGACCAGTCCCGGAGAGCCAGCTAGGCAGCTGCAGCAGGCAGATAGAGGGTACCGGCAGCAAACTCTGCTCAGCCTCCCCTACCGACAGTACCACTCCCGTGGTCGCCACGATGTCCATCAGGATCGGTTCCAGAGGTTTGCACTGAGGCTGCCCCGTGTGCAGTTCATTAGTATCAGAAACCTCCAGAGAACATCCTGTGGAAGCAGCGGACATGTTGACCAGGAGAAACAGCAGCGGTAAGGGATGGTGAAAAATACTGATCTGTTGCTGCCGCTGGCTGGCTGGCCCATGCGACAGATAATTGTGTGTGTGTGTGTGTGTGTATGTGTATATGTCCGTCTCTCTCTCTCTCTCTCTCTGTCCGCCTCGCCCGTACCTGTGTCTGTCGCCATCCCTCTCTTGTGTCTTTCCCTGACCTACCTCTCACTCTTTCAGCTCCCTCCCTTCTCATTTGTCTGAAAATCTATCTTCCTGCGTTTTTCTCCTCCCCTACTCACAGACCATCATCAGCCTTGCCCCCATGGAAAACCCTGCCTTCTGTTCCACTTTGAGCTCCGGAAAACATGCTCAACTTTAGAAATGGAAAAGGTCTACGCAGCAGGCTTTTTCATAGAGGAGGCTATTTCCCTTTTCTGCTCTTTCAAGGTTGTGCGTCGTCCTTTACCTTTCCTTCTGAAAAATACGTGGGGGCAGATTGTGCTATCCTAAGCGCTACCTTTGATTTCCAGCTATCTTTTTGGTATGGTCTGTTTTCCCTTCCTGTCTGAAAATGGCGATAGCATTCACCAGCAACCCTCCATTTTTCTCATCGTCTTTCCTCTGTTCTCCCCGCAGTGGGAGAACCACAACAAGAGCCTACAGCTAGAGGCACAGACATACCAGAGAATTCAGGAGAAGATCCAGGAGAGGGTGATGAACAACTTGGGGACCTGGATTGACTGGCAGTACCTTCAGAATGCTGCCAAGCTCTTAGCTAAGGTGGGCATTGTTGCACCATTCTGCCCACCTGTGCTCAGATGACTTGACATGAGGTTTTGCATCATTCCGTGGTCGGCAGCACAAAAATGGAATTCACTGACTACATTTGCCCAAGTTTTATTTTTAATCTGCCCACCAAATTTTCACGAGCCCTTCCCGTAGTTACCGGTGATGCATCTGATTAGCATTAGTGATTTGACAAGCATATTTTCACTTTCTAAAAATATTGTATTTGCCCCCAACTCCATTTATTTCAGGTCTTGGGACCAAAGCGAACTAATTCCCCAAACTCCGTTAAAATCGGAAACTAGGGCCTGGCACATAGAAAGCATTTTTGTTTCCCCTCCCAAATACCATTTGGAAAAAAAACCCAAACACCCACAAACAAAACAAAACAAAAGCCAGCTGCCTGGACCCCAAATGGATTAGAATTTGGTTTTAGACTTTGTTTTCTTTTTTCAGTGTCGATACACCCTCCAATATACATATCCATATGCATACTACATGGAATCTGGACCTAGAAAGAAGCTGGTAAGATGATTCTAGTCCCTTAATTTCAGATACCCACAAACAGAATAAACTGCTCAGGTAGGGAATGTGTGTTGTTCTATTGCTGTACTCTCCCATGCGCTTGATACAGTGCTCTGTACACAGTAAGCGCTCAATAAATGAGATTGATTAATTTGCATTGTTACTCAGTACTCTATTACTTAATAATAATGTTAATAATGTTGGTATTTGTTAAGCGCTTACTATGTGCAGAGCACTGTTCTAAGCGCTGGGGTAGACACAGGGGAATCAGGTTGTCCCATGTGGGACACAGTCTTAATCCCCATTTTACAGATGAGGTAACTGAGGCACAGAGAAGTTAAGTGACTTGCCCACAATCACACAGCTGACAAGTGGCAGAGCTGGGATTTGAACTCATGACCTCTGACTCCAAAGCCCGTGCTCTTTCCACTGAGCCACGCTACTTTTCTTGTCAGTATCTTTCTACTTGAGCGGGTGGAAGGCCAAAAGGCAAATTGTGTGTGTTTGGCTAATTTTTCTTTCTAACATTTCAGCCTCCAAAATAAGTCTCTGGCACTGATGGAGTCCCAGAATTTTCTAGGATTCATTTAAGAGTGTTAAAGGCGGAATAAAACTAGGGCCCTCTGCTTTGGATTTTAATGGGTTTTTTTCTTTTCCCAAGGCTAAAAAAAATATAGGGTTTGTGTTTTTTTGTTTACTTTTGTGGGTGTTGTGTGTTTTCCCACTAAGGATAAAAATCAGAGATTATGGGGTGACTATCCCTTTTCTAAAGCACAGAAATTTTTTGTAGAGTAACCAGCATGTTCCTTTGCCCATGCAGTCTCCATGGCAGGGACAGCAGGAGAGAGCCAAGTTTCCTTCCTGCCTCCTTTGGTGAGAGTCTTTGGATATAACATGGCCTTACCCACTAGGACGTAGACTGTGGGTGCTGCAGGGAAGGGAGACTGCTGGAGGTGCCTAGATTGGTGGCTTTGACTTTCCCACTGCAGCTTCTAGATTGGTGAGGCCACCTGGGAAACAGCAGATAAGGTTTAGGGAGACCATACTGATGTAAAGGAAGCGGGGAGAGAGAGAGAGACACAGACCCTCCCTTGCTACCCAAGAAAATGGCCTGGGCAGAGATGAGAGCAGGGGCCTTGCTTCTCAATATCCTGTGTTTTTTTCACCAATTTCTTTTCCCCCCGCTTCTATTTGGGTTGTAGATGACCCCAATAAATTGGGGAAAAATAGAAAATTCTAATCTTGTGAATGACCTTTTTCCTCCCTGCACTGCCTGACATCTTTATATTGTTTGTCAGTATCCTGGACTTCCAGGTAGGGTTGTATAGCCTGCATGGGCAGTTTTTTTGTTTTTGCCTGCCATGCTTTTCTGGAATTCTTTCCTGTGCAGGAGCTGAGTTTTCTCTGCCCCGTCGTCTAGTGTAGTATGGCAGGAAACTGAAGAGAACAAGTGCGTCTCTTGCCCAGGCGTATTCCCTTTTTATAAAGATATGAAGAAGTGGTGGAGTGGAGTGAAGGTAGCACCAGGTACCATGGTTCAGCGTGTATTCTTCTCCCTGCCACCATTCTTCTATCCATTCCTTTCTGCCTCCGAGGATTAAATTGGGTGCTACTGAACAGGAGAGTGGGGAACCAGACCTTTGGGAAAATTGCATTTGGCCAGATGCTTACTTTTGGCCTCTGGTATGTGAAAGTCCCATTTCACACAGTGGAGTTCGAATGATGGCAGTCTCGTGTTTTCTGGATTCTTATCTGAATTTTCCTGTCACTGAACAGTGACAAATTCCACATAAATGTAACTGGACGTTGTTGGTAGAAATTGAGAACTTGACTATCCCCAGTGTACCAAGTCCTTGGGACCCTGAGGTGTATTCTAGCTTTCTTTTTGTCTAATTCCATCTGCTGTAAGTGTCCTAGCTTGAATCAACTCGTAGTACCGGGGTGGCCAAACTACAGCTCTTCACTGGCCGTGTTGCTTGCACCAATATGTTTTATTTGTCATTGTGCCAGCACTCCAACCTTTGGCGGTGGTACCCTGTCTCAGCGCTTGGCTGTCTTGCCAACGTTGTCACCTACCACCAACCTTGTCACCTACCACCAACCCCTCTGGAACTCTTACGGTCTGCCACTTTCTGCCCAGTTTAAAGGGATTTTTTTTTTTTAATGTGGCTCTGCGCTCTTTGGTTCCTGGGGTTTGACTACCCCAGTCTTAATAATAGATGGCTTTCTTCTGTTCAGCTTTGCTTTTTCTTTCCTTTTTTTTTCTGTTGCGGGGGTATCACTACAGTTTGAATACCAGCAGGCTCAACTAGAGGCAGAAATTGAAAATCTCTCATGGAAAGTGGAGCGAGCAGACAGCTATGACAGAGGGGTGAGTATAACCGACTCCAAATAATTTACCCTCCTTTGGGTAGATTGACTTGCCATGCACCTCCACGCGTGCACACACACACAAAAAAACTGACCCAAGAAGGAGTCAGTGGAGCACAGTTCCTGTACTTTGTTCAGCAGGCTCTGCCTCCTATAAGGGAACATTGCAAAGAGAAAAAGGAGAGCCTCCTTTGGATGACAGAAAGGCAGTATGCATTGACTTTGGAGTCTTTGCTCAGCTCTCTCCCCCTCACCCTTAAGAAAATAACAATGATTGCGGTGCTTGTTACAGGCTTACTTTGTGCCAAGCACTGTATTAAGCGCTTTACCTTTACAATATCGCCAAGATCCGCCCTTTCCTCTCCACCCAAACGGCTACCTTAGTGCTACGGGCTCTTGTTATATCCCGGCTAGACTACTGTGTCAGCCTTCTCTCTGATCTCCCTTCCTCCTCTCTCGCCCCGCTCCAGTCTATTCTTCACTCCGCTGCCCAGCTCATCTTCCTGCAGAAACGATCTGGGCATGCCACTCCCCTTCTTAAACACCTCCAGTGGTTGCCTATCAACCTCTGCTCCAAACAAAAACTCCTCACTCTAGGCTTCAAGGCTCTCCATCACCTTGCCCCTTCCTACCTCTCCTCCCTTCTCTCTTTCTACTGCCCACCCCCCCACACGCTCCGCTCCTCTGCCGCCCACCTCCTCACCGTCCCTCAGTCTCGCCTATCCCGCCGTCAACCCCTGGGCCACGTCCTCCCGCGGTCCCGGAACGCCCTCCCTCCTCACCTCTGCCAATCTAATTCTCTTCCCCTCTTCAAATCCCTACTTAAAACTCACCTCCTCCAAGAGACCTTCCCAGATTGAGCTGCCCCCTTTTTTCCCTCTGCTCCCTCTACCCCCTCTTCACCTCTCTGCAGCTAAACCCTCTTTTCCCCCCCTTCCCTCTCCTCCTCTCACATCCCACCCCCTCAGCACTGTACTCGTCCGCTCGACTGTATATATCTTTACCACCCTATTTATTTTGTTTATTTTGTTTAATGAGATGTACATCACCCTGATTCTATTTAGTTGCCATTGTTTTTACGAGATGTTCTTCCCCTTGACTCTTATTTATTGCCATTATTCTTGTCTGCCTGTCTCCCCCGATTAGACTGTAAGCCCGTCAAACGGCAGGGACTGTCTCTATCTGTTGCCGACTTGTTCATTCCAAGCGCTTAGTACAGTGCTCTGCACATAGTAAGCGCTCAATAAATGCTATTGAATGAATGAAAAGCGCTGGGGAAGATAGAAGAAAAGGTTAGACACAGTCCTTATCCCACAGGGAGCTCACAGTCTGAGATGAGGAGGGAGTGGGTGCTTTCATAACACTATCCTGTTCCTCTGCCCCCTAGCCCTGAAAACCATCAGTCTCCTCCTGTGCCAAGAGAGAGCTCTAGTTGGTTAAAATAAAGCACTGCTCTTTTATTTTCCATTACAGGACTTAGAGAATCAGATGCACATAGCTGAACAGCGAAGAAGAACTCTGCTGAAGGACTTCCATGACACATAAATAGGAATGATGAGGGGCACAGGGGTGAGGGAGCAAGTCCTGAATGAACAAGGTGGCAGAAGCATTGCATGGAACAGGCACTGCCTCTGAAGAACACAGATTGCAGACAACACCCCTACCCTCCCCCCCCCCAACCCTCCAGCCCCAGGCACCCACTCACATACACACACTCAGACTCTCGCGCGTGAAATCCCTCGCAGTCTCTCGCGATCTCTCTCGCACTCTTTCACTCTGTCGCTCACTCGCGCGCCCGCACTCACATGCACATTTTAGTTTCTGTTTTCTTCTCTCATCTTCCAGCAGTTTTGTTTCTGCCAGGGTAGAGACCATATTGAATCGGCATCTTTATGGGACTCTCTATTCCCCCCTGGAAGATTGTTAGGCGAGAAAGAAAATTTTATTCTAAATGGCTGTTAATAGTATTAGATTATTACAACTTAAGTGATTTTCAAAGGTTCTACAGTTATTCAGAAAGACCCTAGAATAACCCAGTACCCTCTTTACCAATGAATTGGCACTGGAAAGTTGTCCTCTAGGTACTCTGCTTTTAGAAACTGGTATTTGCTTCCCACCCACTGATCCCCAAACTGCTTCTGCAATGAACTTTCTAAAGTGCTACATTGAGCTTCCCAATGTAGCCTCCCTTCTCCTACTGTAATGTGCTTCGTTCAGCTCTGATTGCATGAGGAGAGCAATTGGGATCTTCAGGGGCTTCCGCAAGGAAAGAGCCTAGCACAGATATCAGCTGGATGTGGGCCCTGCTCTATGGAGCAGTTCTGGAGCAGAAGTAAATGCTTCGATGCCCTGCCAAATGCTAGCCTTTACCTGGTGCTGCAGGATCCAAAATATAAGATTGGGGACGATTGGGATGGACTGGAGGCGGAGTTATTCCCCAGAGTCCAGAGAAATGGCGTCTCATGGTCAAAATTTCAGATTAATTTTTTTTTTCATTTGCGCATTATTTTTCTTTTAGACTTTATCATCAGAGGTTCCTATTTCCACCTGGAGCACAGTAAGAGCTATTCTCTAAGTACCGGCACTTACAGACAGTCAAATCATGCCATGGCACCCATCAGTCAATTAGTGGTATTTATTGAGTGCTTACATGATGGTGGTGTTTAATTAGTGCATCCAGCGACTTGGGAAAAGGGACGGGTGGGCACCTCTCAACCTGAAGAAACAATCAGGTTTCTTGCCACACGGCTTCCCTGCCGATTTCCCCGGCACATTGCTTTAGGGGACGTGTGAGACTGCGTTGCTTTCTCTTGGCCTTGTGGGCGGATTGACTAGAATTTGGGTTACAAGGTCTTCGTAGTGTACAGTAGCACAACCGATTTCTTCTTGATTTTTTTTTTTAATTTTTTTTTTTTTTTGCCCTAAGGAAAAATTTGGCCCAACTTGAAGTCTAGGAGAAGAGTTTGGCATTTTGTGAATCTTGCGCCGAGCAGGGTGGAAAAGTTGTTACCCGCCTTGTGTTAGGCTTTCGGCTTCCGACGGCAGTTCATTCCTCTAACTACATCTGTGCTAGTTGGCGGGGGATCGAGTCCTTTTGGCTTTGTGCTCGGGCTGGGGACACAGTGTACATCTTTAAGAAGCGGCACCTCGGCTAGCGGCAAGCCTTTACTAAAAGATTTGCCCTCGCTCCTTGGGCTTCCAGACTGTGGTGTGTGTGAGATCAATTTCCTAACTAGAATGCTGTTTGTGTGAGCAGCATAAATATGCAATATAGAATAGCAGGTTAAGAGAAGACTGTTAGTGTACTTAGGGGAACAGCATGTTTGCTGAACTGGAATTCATGCATGTTTACTGTTGCAGTTAAGAATAGATAGGTTAAAATCGTTTTTTTAAGGAACTTAAGGTGTTAAGTTGTTGTGGTTTTCTTGTGAGAATAGCAGGTGTTTAATGAGTTCCTTGTACTATTTGAAGGTCAGGTCAAATAGAGATGCAGCCTTCCTAGCTGTCCACGTTAAACAGTTCTAGCAGTTGAGATTTAGTTGTTTAGGAAATCGATTCGGTTTGGGGTTTTTTTGTATTTTTTGGGTTTTTTTTTTGTTTTGTTTTTTGTTTTTGTTTTAATCCTCTGTATTGGGGAGGACAGACGCACTGAACCTGAAAGCTGCATGAGGTCTTCCAAAGTTTCATAGAATGTATGAAACAAGCAACTGAGCAAGGGGATATTGGAGCCATCAGAAGTGGCAATTTGCACTGTACCCCTCCTCTGTGGGTTCCTCCCTCCCAAAGGACATGGTCTTTTTATTGCAGAGCTGAGTTGGCTGTTGAGAGGTGGAGGATCACTTCTGGTGTTGGAGAAAGAAATGCGGTAGTCGTGACCTGGGCCTGGAAACGATTCCAGGTGGTTATTCCCTGTTTAACAGTGCCCATGCCATACATATAACTCGGCCTTTTGGGAAATCCATTCAAAAGCTGACTTCCTGCAATTGCCTTTTTTTGCGTGCCAAAACTAGAAATGCTCCATGACCCTGCTTATAGGAGTCACTAAAGACTCAGAGTAGGACCCCTTTTATTCTCTCCAGCCCCCTCCCCCCCACCACACGCATACACACACACACACACACACACACACACACACACTCTTTGCTTCTTTTGGCAATGTGGTGCTGGGCTTAAGGTTGTGTTCTCTGAACTGTAGCCTGGGAACCATTGAGGCCTGGCAAAGATTTCCACCCTCCCTGGCTGTTGGGTGCCTCTGCACTCCTTATTAAGGGCTTCTGAGACATAGTGAGCAAGAAGAAACCAAGAAGAGAAAAACTGAGAACCCAGGAGAAATTTGATGCTGAGCAGGACATTTGTGCTTGTCACTTGGAGCTGTGATGTCAGTTGCCTCTAGTGCTGCTGGTTGGCATATTGGAGGGCAAGAAGGGTCACCTGAGCAACTGTGACTTATTTTCAGGTGGCTACTCTAGGAAGCCCCTGTCATTGCCTTCCCCCCGCCACCCCGGATTTTGTGCTTCTGTTCCATTTGGTTTCTCTTCTCAGTATCATTTCCTTAACATCTCCATGAGTCTCTTTCTTAGGAGTCTCTCTTTCCTGTTTCAACCTTGTTCTTCTCCCATTTTACCAAGAAATGGAAGGCTATACAAATTGTGTGGCTGCAACGGAAGAACACCCCCGGCCCCGCCACCTGAAATTTAAAGCCTTTAGTATGCCAGTCCAAAATATTGGAAAGTTTCCTGTGACGGAACCTTAGTGATCAGCAGTCTGAGTGAACAGGAGCTGGGTTGGGCCAAGACGGATCTTTTATGTCTTCCCCTGCCAATCCAAAATATGGGAGAACTTCTTGAGTTGGAACCCGAGTCATCAGCAATCTGAGTGAACAGGAATTAGGTTGGGCTAAGACAGACCTTACGTCTTCCCCTGAGAGCTATTTGGTAGCTATCCTCAGGACTTAAAGGTTTGGAAACTGACCGTTCTGGTCATTCTCCTCAGGTAGCTGCTGGGGAGCAAGCCCCGGGACTTAAAGGATGGCAAAGTTTCCGTTCGGGTTTTTGCTTTGCCCGCTCTGGGCGGTGTGGTGGTTGCGGTGAGGAGGGGTAGCATGAATTTTGGAGTCTGGGGTATCTAATATTTTTTTTTAACTTTTTAAACACCCAGCTAAGCATTTTGATGAACCTGGTTGCAACAGAGGGCAAGCCATGGTCCGATCGGTGAATTGATTTAGCTTTTTGGCTGACACCAGCCCAGTGAGACACCACCCCCCGACTGCCACCCCCCATCCCGGCATGTTTCCCTAAGGGGAAAAGGAGTGTCAAGATTTGGACAAGGGCTTCTGGGAGATGCAGTTTACAGCTCCCGCGTGAAACTACATCTCCCCAAAGAGCACTGCAGTCAGGAGAGCACTGCAGTCAGGACGACAGCGTGGTCTGGGTGCGGTGGACAGTTCAGTATGGTAGCAATTGGAAGCAGTGGGTGGGGGCCACAGAATTTGCCACCTCCTAAAATCCGCCACCCTGGGCCACGACCTTGTTGGTATAATGGAAAAACCTGCCCTGAGTGTGGTCATTGACAGGAGACCAGCCACCCTTCTCTGTCTCAGCCCCCGTTGCCTCACCTTAGCAATATATTGCAGTTTGAGGGTAGCGTTGGCAGTCGTGGGGAAAGGGGAGGGTGGGGGGGGAGAGAGGGAAAAAAGAAAGTAAGGCTATACGGAGAAAACCTAGAAGCGCCGCCACCGTAATAAGCTATCTGTAAATAACAAGAGAAATTCCATTCAGACCAGGAAGGGGTGCTGCCCCTGTTTTCCTCACATTGAGGATTCCAGTGTTTGGAACCTTCTCCTTTTGAAAAGTCCTTGTAGCACCAGAAGGGCCTTGTAGGTCCCAGCTTTGCTTCTAGGGCTTTTGGTTGTAGCTTTGCTCACGTTTTCCACTGGCCGCCTAAGAATGTCACACATCCTCTATCCTGGTGAGAGCAGCACTGAGCAGTTTCTCTAAACCGCATGCCTGCTGCTCTGCATCCCCGCTGTTGCACTGACGGTGAACAGGAGCAGCAGAAGGTTTCTTCTATACCATAATCACTGCCTTGAACCCCTTAGACTCTGTAAGCAAGTACTCAAAAGAATGTATTGTTTATTTTCCATGAGGCTTGTTCTAGAGGTTCCTTCCTTCCCTCACCTCATTGGACTGTCACTCCAGGTTTTCCGGCAGTCAGGATGGTGGGAGAGCCAGGCAGAGTCCTGCTCTTGCCTTGCACAGGGTGGGAGAGGAGAGGGAGAACATTCTTGTGAAATTGCCCTTTCTCTTACTTCCCTTCCAACAGAAAGAAACTGGGGCAAGTTAACCTGTTCTTAAAATGTTTCCCAGAGTTGAAGTGGATTATTCTAAATAAATGAATTTCTAATTTTAAAAGGCTGTGTGTCGAGTCGTTCTTCAAGCCGCGCCTCTGTTGGAAGGGTTTGTCCATGGTATCCATTTGTGTAAGCTGCTTCCCAATCCGGAACGGGTTGGCACTGTTGGGTGCCGTGGCAGTAGGCAGCGCCCCGAGCCCATGTCGGAGTCTCTTATCGAAGCCGGCAGGCTTCGCCCGTCAGCTGCTGGCTCCGCTCCTCGCCTCACTTTCCTGCGTCCATCTGATGCCTTTGCGGTTGTCTTTGGTGGGAACGGTTTCCATTTAAGAGCTGGGGAAATGGGGCAAGTCCTATTCCTTGGGACAACCTCGCTGAGGCTTAATCTTCCCCTTGTAGCTGCTGTCACTAACAGAGTTTTTGTGACTCTCTTTACCCAAAAAAGGTGAGAAATGGCAACTTGGGTAAGGTTTTTTTGTGTGTGTGTATGTGTGTGGTTTTTTTGGCTTGGAAAACTTGGCTTTCTGTTGGCTCTCTGCAATCTTCCCCAGGAGGGTGAAGTAGGACGTGGCGGATGCCCCATGCGGAGTAGGGGCATTTGGATGCTAAGAGTTCTCCCAGGGGAATTAGAGAATTAGAGAAGCAGTGTGTCTTAGTGGAAAGAGCGCGGGCTTGGGAGTCAGAGGATGTGGGTTCTAATCCCGGCTCCGCCACTTGTCTGCTGTGTGACCTTGGACCAGTCACTTAACTTCTCTGTGCCTCAGTTACCACATCTGTAAAATGGGGATTAGGACTGTGAGCACCACCATGGAACAACCTGATTACCTTGTATCTACCCCAGCGCCTAGAACAGTGCTTGGCACATAGTAAAAGCTTAACAAATACCATAATTATTATTACTTATAACCAAATGTATTCATTTAAACTTGGGTTGTCACTAGTGTGGAGCGATTTGCCACATGGAGGTAGGATTTCAGATCCCACTGGAGGAATATCTACACTGATTCTGGAGGAATGGATGAAGTAGAACTGTGGATTTGAAACAGGCTGCATTCAAGTCATGGAAACAAACATGAAACACATCTTTCACTCCTACTTTAGCCATTTTGTTGGATGATCCTTTTGAAAAATGTAGTAGCTGGATGGAAATTATCCTGCTGACAAGCATGTGGCCGTGGTCATTCCTAGTGGGTGAACCCACTGTGCTGGGAGGCTGCAAAAAAGAAGCAAAGCGATTTTGATGAATGGGCCCCTCAGACTTGGACAAGATGTAGTTTGCCCTTGATATGTGAAAATTCCGAGACAGGACAGTGGTGCACCTAAATGGGGTGCAGATGGGGTTGAACAACAAGCCAGTGTCAGACCAATGGCCACCACAGCTGAAAATGTACAATATCATGTATCTAGGATGGGGTCTGTGGGATATTTTGGGAAAGTCGCATAAGGTTGTTGGGTTGGCTTTTTGTTGGGGGTTGGGTTTTGTTTTGTCATTGCTGTTGGCTCCCTTTTGTCAATTACATTAGAAGGGCCTCAGAATGGAAAAAAAAAATGAAACTCATTTTTGTGTTTTTCATTCTGAGGGAAGGAGTCATTTCCTTTCCTGTAAGGGTCTCATTTTAAAATGGTGTATTATGTTTAAGTGCTTTTATTTTCCAGGATGAGTGAAAAAGCTCTCCCAAGATATAAAAATACTCTATTTTAATTGGTTATTTTGTCATCTAAATGCCTTATGTTATCTGCTGACAAGTATAATGGGTTTCCCGTTTTTACACTCAAGAGCACAGCGGAGTTAAGAGATTTGCTCGGTCATAGACGATTTGATATTCAAGGCTGCAGTGTCCTCATCACCATATTACAGGTATAAAAACCTAATCCTTGTCCTCTGAAGGTTTACAAGGTGATCAGATGATACTTCGGTGACAGAATTAAGAATATATAGTTGTCCCTGGGGTTCGGAGTCACCACTGACAGTGAAATTGACACCTAGGTGCGATGAGAAGGTCAATACCGGTTCCCCAGTCCTAGCCGCGTTGAGCATACCAAGAAATTATCCCTTGTGGTAGCGTACTTAATATTGACAGCCTCTGGTGATGTCTCCTCTTTTGTTTCCTTGACTCTCTCTCCCTGCCAAGCTTTTGCTCCCAGAGGGCCATTCCCTTTTCGATGGCCTCCAGAGATCTGGTCTCACCAATTGATCCCCGGTTTTCAGCCGGGATGCAGCAATGCCGGTGGCTTGGTTCTACCGGATGCCTTAAACCTCTTCCCCTACCCCTCCTTACGTTCAGTTTCCTGGTTTCAGCTCTCGGTACAGCAGCTGTCTGGGTATCCTGCTGTGGCTCATCCTTCTCCATGTCCCATCCAACACAGCTGTGTTACCGTAAGCCTAGCACACTATCAAGAAGGGAATGGCTGTTTGAACAAAAGAGAAAACACCTCCAAGTTCTGCAAACATTAAGTTTACCAACACAACAGAGAGTCAGAATTAAGAATAAAACCAGAGAAGTCACACATTTCACAGCATTGCTCTCTTTATTTTCGTTTTTAAGAACCTTTAAGGAAATTAATGTTTCCAAGCATTCACTATCCAATAAACCTGATATCAGCCTGGGGATATCAGTGAGCAGTATTTATTCATAAGCCAATCTTCCCCTTTCCAACCTCCTCCAAAAGAGAGAGAATGAAACGGTGTGTTGCTGTTGGAATCCACTGCCTCTAGTCTAGTTTAAATGAACTGAATTTGTAAGTAGGTGCCCTTCAGCCTTTTCACACATCTCCCGTATGAGCAGCTGCAAAATATATAACTTTCTGGGTCTTGTCACTTATAAATATACATTTAGTACTTGGAAGCAGCTCCAAAAGAGCTCAAAATCACGCTGAAAACTTTCAAAGTTTCAAATAATTTAACATATTTGAATAACTGGGAATAACTTAAGTGCATACTCTGTGCCAAGCACTGTACTAAGTACTGGGGTAGATACAAGATAATTGGGTTGGACACAATCCTTGTCTCACTTGGGACTCAGTCTAAGTAGGAGGGAAAACAGTATCAAATCCCTCATCTACAGATGAGGAAACAGAGGCACAGAGAAATATTACCGAGAAGTTGTGACTTAAGCAAGTTCACAAGAGGCAAGTGGCGGAGCCAGGATTAGAACCTAAATCCTCTGACTCCCAGGTCTGTGGGCAACCTATATGTAGGATTTTAATATTTGTCTTGAAGCGAAACACCCAAATATTTTTGTGGTATTGGCTACTTTTGAAAGAAAGCCTTGTCCTTTTTTGTGGTACCTGAAAATTTGGATCGAAATACAAACTTTTGCATTTCTTAGTGTCCCCATAACACGGCTGGGTTTTTGTGTGTGTGTAAATTTGTGGGGTATGAAACTATCCCTAAGTGTCTTGTGCTACCCACTTGGGACTTTCTTTCAAAAGTATCCCTTACCTCCACTTGTGTTTGATCCCTGAATATATAGGTGCAGCTTCACTTCAGAATTAGAGATGGCAAACTATATGTGGGGCATCAGTCTTTATAAAAGCGAGGGCCAGAATTGCACCCTGTACTTGTTCTGGATGACACCAAAGCTACAACCCTACCCTACCCTAAAGGAAGAGCAGACCACATTTCTATCCTGTATTTGCCAAATGCTCTACAGCCCCTGAAGAGCAAGACACGTTATTTATTTAATTTTTACTCTGCCCAATCTCGATCCAGGGGGTGAAGGCAGTGTTTTACAGTCTGACAACTCTGAGGCAAGTGAAACTAAGGTTGGTGTGAACGTGCCCCACGCCTGGGATTTACCCACACCCAGTTCTACATCAACTCTTTGCGGCGGGGGAGGGGGGCAAAGAGGGGAAGCACTAGTTCTGCAGCTGAGATGGGAGCGGCACTTTTTCAATGGCATTTGTTAAGCGCTTACTATGTGTCAAACTGTTCTAAGCAATGGGGTAGATACAAGTTAGGTCAGACACAGACCCTGGCCCATACTGGCCTCACTGTCTGAGGGAGAACGGGTATTGAATCCCCATTTGACAGTTGAGGAAACTGAGGCCCAGAGCAATGAAGTGACTTGCCCAAGGTCACACAGCTGGCAAGTGCTGGAGGAGGGCTCAGAACCCAGGTCCTCTCCCTCCCAGGCCCGGGCTCTTTCAGAAGCAGCGTGGCCTAGGGGAATCTTAGCGGGAGCTGTAGCCGTTTCATTCGATCGTATTCATTGAGCGCTTACTCTGTGCAGAGCACTGTACTGAGCGCTTGGGCGAGTACAATACAACAATAAACACATTTCCTGCCTAGTAGAAGCTTACAGTTTAGAGGGGGGCCGGGGATGATTGTGGTATCTGTTAAGCCCTTACTATGTTGCCAGACGCTACTAAGCGCTGGGGTGGATAAAAGCAAGTGGGGTCGGACACAGTCCCTGTCCCAGGTGGGGCTCCCAGTCTCAATCTCCATTTTACAGATGAGGGAAGTGAGCCCCAGAGAAGTGAAGTGACTTGCCCAAGGTCACACAACAGACAAGTGGCGGAGCAGGAATTAGAAGCTACGACCTTCCGACTCCCAGGCCCGGGCAATAGCTATTTCCTTTTGTGCCTTGGCCCGGGCAGGTCCCTGGCTGCAGGGCGCTCCCGCGGCCTCTTCTCAAGAGAAGCAGTGTGGCTCAGTGGAAAGAGCCCGGGCTTGGGAGTTGGAGGTTGTGGGTTTTAATTCTGCCTCCGCCATTTATCAGCTGTGTGACTTTGGGCATGTCCCTTCACTTCTCCGTGCCTCCGTTACCTCACCTAAAAGGGGGATGAATAATAATGTTGGTATTTGTATTTGTTAAGCGCTTACTATGTGCGGAGCACTGTTCCAAGCACTGGGGCAGATACAGGGTAATCAGGTTGTCCCACGTGAGGCTTACAGTTAATCTCCATTTTACAGATGAGGTAACTCAGGCACAGAGAAGTTAAGTGACTTGCCCATAGTCACACAGCTACAAGTGGCAAAGGTAGGATTCGAACCCATGACCTCTGACTCCCAAGCCCCACGCGGGACAACCTGAATAGCTTGTATCTATCCCAGAGCTTAGAACAATGCTGGGCCTCCAGAGTAAGCGCTTGAACACGGGTTGGGGAGTCAGAGGTCATGGGTTCCAATCCCGGCTCTGCCACTTGTCAGCTGTGGGACTGTGGGCAAGTCACTTCCCTTCTCTGTGCCTCAGTTCCCTCATCTGTAAAATAGAGATTGACTGTGAGCCTCACGTGGGACAACCTGAATAGCTTGTAATAATAATAATGTTGGTATTTGTTAAGCGCTTACTATGCGCGGAGCACTGTTCTAAGCTGGGGTAGATAGAGGGTAATGAGGTTGTCCCACGTGAGGCTCACAGTCTTCATCCCCATTTTCCAGATGAGGGAATGAGGCCCAGAGAAGTGAAGTGACTTGCCCACAGTCACACAGCTGACAAGGGGCAGAGGCGGGATTCGAACCCATGACCTCTGACTCCCAAGGCCGGGCTCTTTCCACTGAGCCACTCTGCTTCTCTATCCCAGCGCTTAGAACAGTGCTGGGCCCAGAGTAAGCGCTTAACAAAGACCGACATTATTATTGTTAATATTGTTATTGTTGCTATTCGCCCGCATCTCAGGGTCCCCCTCCCGTCGGCTGCCGCAAGTGCGGCCGAAGCATCCGTGAGGTTGACCGGTCTCCTAGCAACGGGGGGGGGAGGGGGGGCGGGAGGGCTGGCGCGCCCCCGCTTGCCCGCCACTTCCGTTCCGAGGCTCAGGCCCGTTGCCAAGGGCGACCGAGGCCGGGGCCGGGCCTGGTGGCTCCGCAGAACCCGCAGCGCCGGAGCCCTGCGGCAGCGGCGCATCCTTCCTCGTCGTCCTCGTCGTCGTCCTCCTTTTCCCCTCCCGGTGCATGCGCGATGGAAGGGGCTCCGCCGCCGGAGAGCCCGGACAAGGCCGCGGGGGCCCCGTGGGTACTGCTAGGCCCGCGGCCGAACGGGGAGGCCAAGCCTCGCCCCCCGCCGCCCCCGCCGGGGAAGCCCCGCGGCATTTGCTCCCGCTCCTATTTCCTGGTGCTGATGGTCTTCGTGCACCTCTACCTGGGCAACGTGCTGGCGCTGCTGCTCTTCGTGCACTACAGTAACGGGGACTCCTCGGAGTCCGACGAAAGAAAAGCCGCCGCCGCCCCCGTCGCCGCCTCCGATTCCGGGCCCCCGCCGGCAGCCCCCTCCCCCGCCCCCGCCCCGTACATGACCTCCCTCCCCCGCCTCGAGGGCATCAAGGTAAGAGCTTCCCCCGGCCCTCTTTCTGCAGTCACCTGGAGGGGCCCCGAAATAAGAATGTTGGTATTTGTCAAGCGCTTACTATGTGCAGAGCACTCTTCTAAGCGCTGGGGTAGATACAGGGTCATCAGGTTGTCCCACGTGAGGCTCACAGTCTTCATCCCCATTTTCCAGATGAGGGAACTGAGGCCCAGAGAAGTGAAGTGACTTGCCCACAGTCACACAGTTGACAAGTGGCGGAGCCGGGATTGGAGCCCATGACCTCGGACTCTCCAGCCCGGGCTCTTTCTACCGAGCCCCGCTGCTTCCCTAAGTGGGGGCTGGGGAAGGAACAGATTTAGGAGGGGCCCTCGGGGGCGGAGGGGCCCTCGGGGGCGGAGGCCCCCGGGACCATTCTCCCGGCGGCAGGGCCGGTGCTCAGGGCATGATCGACGCCTCCCCCCCTGTGGAATACGAACTTCTTAAGCGCGCCCTTACCCCCTTTTATAAATCGATCGGTCGGAGTTATTGAGCGCTTACTGCCTGCAGAGCAGCGTCCTGAGCGCTGGGGAGAAGACGATCCAACAGAGTTGCTGGACGCGTCCCCCGCCCACAACCAGCTCACAGGCTGGAGGGGGAGACCGACATTAATAGAAATACGTTACGGATACGTGCTTGAGTGCCCTGGGGCCGAGGGAGGGGTGAATAAAGGAGGCAGATCAGAGGGATGCAGGAGGGAGTGGCGAAGGAGGACACGAGGGCTTAATCTGGGAAGGCCTCTTGGAGGACACGGGCCTTCAGTAAGGCTTTTCGACATCCGCCTACCTAGAGGAGCCCCTTCTATCTGACCGGTAAATGGGCGGGCCCCAGAAAAAATGAAATAACTCCCCCAGACCCGTTTGAAAGACCAGTCTGTCCCTTCCGTTACCATCCTACCACCCCAACGCTAAAGAGGAACTCCCCTTTCACGTTGTCATTATTATTGGATTAAGCACTTACTTTGTGTCGAGCACTGTTCAGAGCCCTGGGGTACAATCAAGCTACTCGGGTTGGACACGGTCCCTGTCCCACGTGGGGCTCGCCGGCTAAGCGAGCACCTTGTTTTAATCAGCCGTTTTGGTTTTAGAGAATCTCAGTGTTTGAGGCGTTGCTTGTCTGACCGTCTCCTGAAAACGGTATTAAATAGAAATGATTAACACGAATGTGTGCTGTGATTGTTTATTTGTGCCTACTTGGTGTCCTCCAGGTTGGCCACAAGCAGAAGGTGGAGCTAATTCCTAACCAAGAGCACTCTGTGAAAACCCTCAGTCTGAAACCCCTACTCTTTGGTAAGGAACTGTGACACGTTTCCTGTCCACAAGGAGCTTACTGTCTAGAGGAAGACAGACAGTGATATAATAATAAAGGGCTTACTGTGGCTAAGCGCTAGGGTAGATACAAGATTTGTAGATTGGACGCAGTCCCTGTCCCACGTGGGGCTCGGTCTCAGTAGAGAATAGGATTTAGTCTCCATCTGACATGAGGAAACTGAGGTGCAGAAAAGTGAAGTGACTTGCCTAAGGTCACACAACAGACAAGTGGTGGATCTGGAATTAGAACCCAGGTCCCCTGACTCCCCGGGGCGATGCTCTTTCCACTGGGCCTTGCTGCTTCCCTGTAATTAATTTGTGGCTATATAAATAAGTGCTGTGTGACTGAGGATGGGGTGGGGTGCTGAAAGGGTACAGATCCAACTGCACAGGCAGTGCAGAAGGGAGAGAGTGTAGGGAAAAAAGAGGGCTTCGCCAGGGAAGGCCCGATTAATGAATCGTTCGGGTTTTCCTAGATTAGGTTCCGCTAGTCGATTGCCAGAAACCTCTTTTGAGTTTAGTTACGCAGCTACCTTTAGAGCAGTTTAGTCACAAGAGTTGTGTGCCAAAAACTTTTCAAACGATCTTGCCAAAATGAAGAAAACTCTCTATGATAAGAGATGAAAACTGTTTTTAACTGGAAAATATATGTACTGTTTATTTCCATCATTAATAGGCTGACCGTGTAGCCGGGATTGTTGCTGATTATTATTATTATTTTTTTAAAATAAGCTGTCCCAGGCAGTCATAGATGAGTAGGGAAATATCATGCAGTTGGGATTTGGATATAAACAGAGCAGGCTGCCTTGAAATGACCCACCCCTGGTTGTTCTTGCTCAATTTAAATGGTTGGCCTTCCTGAAGCGTCCTCAGTACACGCTCCGTTTTAAGTTGCAAGGCATTTTAGGAATTATAGCGCTGATGTACCAGAATTCTGTGAGACTTTAACCCCGCATTTGCCTCTCTCATGGCTGCTGAGAGGAAGGGTGTTGTTCAAGGTCAGGTTGGCGTCCTAAGGGCCTGGTTTTCAACCAGACTAGTATTGGCAATCTACTCTTCAACCACTTAAGGGGCAATGTTTTTTTCCCCTGTAGTTTTGCCACCTCTGGTCTTATTCCTTTGAGGAAAATGCCACTTAATCCTTCTGATAGATCGTTGTGGCATTCTAGAATACTCTTGAGAATTATAAAAATTTATTTATTTTTTCCTCTGAAGCATTGTGTCTACACTGTCCTGACAGAATACCAGCAAAAGTGATGGTAGTGTCTTTACCTTCCTGTGATTCGAATAATGTGATCCTATGGTCCTTTTGCGAATCAGATGTGCATTAGGAATAATTTCCTACATTGTTTCCACAGCTCCTATTAAAGCTTTAGTGGTCGTGTTTATTTTCACTGAGATACATTGAACATATCCCTTTTTGCCCGAATTGGCAGTTTGAAACATCTGATTTTTAAATTTCCCAGAACAGAATTGGATAGTCAGGTTCAGCCCACTTTCTTAGAGACGTAGCATGGCCCAAGTGGAAAGAGCAAGGTGCTGTATCCTGATTGTGGCTCTGCCATTTGCTTGCCCTGTGACCTTAGGCGAGTCACTTAACTTCTCTGGGACTCATCCCCCCCCGAGCGTGAGCCCCATGTGGGACAGGGTCTGTGTCAGACCTAGGTATCTTGAATCTACCCCACTGCTTAGTACATTCCGTGGTGTTTAACAAGTGTCACCATTATTGTTAGTAGAAGTAGTAATAATTTAGTGGTAACTAAAGGGGCATGGTTAAGGAATGATGCCTGAGATCTTATTTGAATTTCAAGAAGCCTGATTATCTCAGTTGGTTTACTCAGATAAATTTGTGTAATATCTCCAAAAACCTAAGCTTTTTTGTGCTAGAGATTTTTGGCATTTGTTTTTCTGCTTCCTGGTTGAAAGGGAAATTTCCTGCTTATTTCTTTTCCTATTCATCTTCCCAATTTGTTTTGCATTTTCCAAGTTGATATGGTTCAGTTTTGTAGTTGGTAATATATCTTGAATGAGTAAATGTTCAAAGCATCCTGACAGATTTTTTTTTTTTGCCTACAACATTTTTACCAGTCTGTAAAATATTTATCAGTTCTTTGCTATTTATTCTGATAGAACAAGAAATGTGAGCATCAGTAGTCTGAGCAAGTTAAAAAACAAAATCAAGTCTTTGGGTCCTATTTTCAAGAATTACTAACATTCCTTTCCACAGCTGAAGATCTTGGCACAATTTCCTTGAGGTCATAGATGTGGACCTCTACTTATTTGCTCGGCTGGAGAAAAGACCATAAAAATCTGAAAAAATATACTAAAGTAACTTTTTAGTGGAGTATAGTCTGTCAATTCTCTAAGATCTGGCTAACGTGGGTGGGGAAGATTTCTGTGTCTATTCTGGCAAACACTCAGTGGTCTCTTCCATTCAATTGTATTTATTGAGTGCTTACTGTGTGCAAAGCACTGTGCTAAGCGCTACTGCACAGCATTGGCACTTTGTTGCAGTCACTTTGGCCAATTTGTTCATCAGATTCTTGAGCACCCTTAACAGGGTGCTATATCCCTGTCTGCCTACTCACCTGTTACCCCCCACTGCCCCAGTGGGGACGACTGACAGGGATGAGAGACAACGTGCAAGCCGCTCTCACTATAACCAGTTCTTCCGCAGAGGTTCTCGGTCCTTGAAGTCTTTGTGACTGGACCGAATCTGGTTCATCATTTACCGTGGGAGACTCTGTCGATAAATCACTATTCGAAAGGGGAGAAAATTGACTACATTAAGAGAGGAATCCGTAGCAAGTCCAAAATCTTGATAATGATCATTTGAGCACTTCTTGATGTTTAGCGTAGAGAAACTGAAACTCACAGTCTTCTATTTGACACAGATACTCAGGGCTGGTAGAACTCCCTCTTTATTCCACAACAAAGATTTCCCACGTGTTTTTCAGGAGGAAGATTTTTGGGAAACTATTGTAGCCTTCCCTTTTCCCTCAATCCCTTCCCCCTATCTCAGTGGCCCATTTGTGGAAACATGCAATTTTGTTGTTTTTTTTTTTTTTTTAAAGAGGAGATCTGTGTTTTCTAACAGGTAGGTCTGGGCACAGGCATCACTTAATAACTCCCTTTTTGTGGAGATTATTTGGGTAGGTCACAGCGTCGCCATTGGTTTTTAAGTATTTAATCTTTATAACATAAATTTGTCAAATCATTTGTCTTCTGGCAGTGATTTTTTTTTCCCCACTAGCCATTTTTTGAAGAAAATTCCCAGAGCTAGAAAAGTATTCATTTTTCAGTGCATTTAAAAAGTCATGAGAGGGCATGGGAATCTGATGACCTGAATTTATCAGCCCTGTTAGCCTAACCCTGGCCTTTCATTTTATCCTCTTGCTCAGTTATCCCACAGAGCTGATCCTGCCCCGTGGACAAGCTGTGCCTGACGAGAAACAGGCCAGTAATGCGATAGGCACCACAATTTTAGCTTATCATCCCAGTAGCCTATTTACTAACCGTTCTGTCAAGGACTCTAGCTCATCACGCCATCTTCTTGATGTACACCATTTCAAGTGAAATGTGTAAAACCAGCCACCTTATCTTTCCACACCAAACCCTGACCTCCCCCTGACTTCCCCTGTACCGAAGACGACACCCTCCGTCCTCCCTGTATCGCAAGCCTATAACCTCGGCGTTATCCTCGACTCATCTCTCATTCATCCCCCCACCAAATCCTGTCCGTTCTACCCTCTCCCATCTCTAGGATCCGCCCCTTCCCCTCCACTCCAACTGTTATCACACCAATCCTAATGCTTATATCCCGCTTTGACTACTGCATCAGCTTCCTCCCTGCCTCCCGTCTCTCCCCTCTCCAGTCCATACTCCGCTCTGCTGCCCGGATCATTTTTCTAAAAAAAAATGCTCAAAGTCTACCCACTCCTCAAAAACCTCTAGTGGTTGCCCATCCATCTCCGCATCCAAAAGAAAATCCTTACCATCGGCCTTAAAGCACTCGCTTACCTTGCCTTGCTAATCTACTGCATCCCAGTCCGCATATCTCGCTCCTCTAACGCCATTCTTCTCAGGGTACCTTGATCTCCTCTTTCTTGCCGCTGACCCCTTGCCCACATCCTCCTCGTGGCCTGAAACTCCCTCCCCCCTATAGCCAGCAGACCATCTCTCTCCCCATTTCCAAGGCCCTAGTAAAATCACATCTCCTCCCAGAGGCCTTCCCCGGCTAAGCCCCGATTAGACTGTAAGCCCGTCAAACGGCAGGGACTGTCTCTATCTGTTGCCGACTTGTTCATCCCAAGCGCTTAGTACAGTGCTTTGCACATAGTAAGCGCTCAATAAATACTATTGAATGAATGAATAAGCCCTCACTTCCCTTCAGTGTCTCTGCAACTGGATCTGTTTTCTTTAAGCCCTTTGATATTCATCCCTCCCCTAGCCCCACAGCCCTCTAGTCTGTAAGCTCCTTATGGGCAGGGATCCTCTGTACCTACTCTCCGGTAATGTACTGGGCACACTGTAAGTGCTCAGTAAATGCCAGGGTTTGCTATTTGTTACAAACACAGTTTTTTTTCAGATTGTGAATAGAGAGGTATTTGTCGGTTTTGAGGTTAGGCCATCCTTCCCCACCCTTCAGACTCGAATTTAGAAGCATGTTAGTAAGATGTTTTGTTTGTTCACACTCTATTAAATTTAAATAAAATGTCCTGCGGTGAGGTGAAAGTTCTTAAAGTCTCACTCCAAGCAGTGACTTGGTGGGAAAACGAGCCAAAAATAAATACCTGTAGAGAATCAGCGTGAAGGAAAGGAAAAGATTATTAAACCTGTTCCAAGGAAGCCTAACTAGGAGGGCAAAGACCGTTCAGACTGAGTAAATGTCACGTTATTCTGATGCCTTGGACATATTCTCCTCACAGCTGTAACAGCAATACCCTCAGTAATGACCTGTTTAAATGTTTCCATCAAATACACCCTGCACTGGTTGGGAACACTGGAGTGGAGAGCAAACGTGAACAGAAAAGACAGAGGGACCTCTTCCACCCTTGCAGATCAATTTTCAGTTGGTCTGAGACGTTTGTGTGAACGCAGTTCTTGTCCTGCACATCCCCATCTGTAAGAACCAGGGTTAGTTTTCATTTTTGTAGATTCTCCACACTTTAGGAGAGGAGGATGCAGAACAGGGTGGATTTCTTTCCCTTTCTTGAGGTCACAGTTGACCCTAAGGGAAGTTTGCTCAGTGTTGTCTCTCTGCCTCTTCCAAGCTTGGAACCACATGGGTTCCAATCCTATGGACAGGGTGGAGTTGGGCCAAAACCAAAACCAGCCAGGTTTGGACTGGGCTCAGACATCTGTCCGGTATCCTAGAAGCTCTCCTGTTTCGGATTTTTTGGCCAGGAGGCCCATGGTGGTGAGCCTGGGGTGCTGCCCCACATTTGTGTTGGTTTATTAATAATAATAATAATAATAATGGTATTTGTTAAGCACTTACTATGTGCAAGGCAATGTAGTAAATGCTGGGATAGGTACAAGCAAATCAGGTTGGACACGGTCCCTGTCTCTCAAGGGGCTCAGTCTTAATCCCCATTTTCCAGGTGAGGAAACTGAGACCCAGAGAAGTGAGGTGACTTGCCCAAGGTCACACAGGAGACAAGTGGCAGAGCCAGGATTAGAACACAGGTCCTACTGACTCCCAGGCCAGTGCTTTTTCCACTAGGCCGTACTGCTTCTGGTTTCAAATCACAGTATCTTATGGAGAAAACAATGCTTGCTTGAAACTACTGTGCCTATTCCCCGTCTCTCTCACCCTCAGAAAGGAGGCCTGGGTCTACACGATGTAGTGGTTACAGCACGGGCCTGGGAGTCAGAAGGTCATGAGTTCTAATCCTGGCTCTGTCACTTGTATGCTGTGTGACCTTGGGCAAGTCACTTCACTTCTCTGGGCCTCAGTTCCCTCATCTGTAAAATGGGGATTGAGTCTGTGAGCCCCATGTGGGACAGGGACTGTGTCCAACCCGATTTGCTTGCATCCACTCCAGTGCACATAGTAAGAACTTGACAAATGCTATAATTTTTATTATTACCTATATCCAGTCCCACTCTGACCTGGACTAAATGTACCTCCTGAGATCTCCAGGCTGGGTTCTAGATGGGCCAGATTGAGGTGGAGCAGGGATTTTGGACCCATTCAAGGCTCCACTTCCACTGTCCTCCACACTCAGTCCCCTCTGCCTTCACAGTATTGGTCCTGGTACAGCACTGATCCTGAGGGAAAAGTGTCACTCAATTTGTTTTTACGATATTTGCTTACTACAGTGAAAAGATGGGGAAAAAAAAAACCACCCTTATCTCACTGTGTCCTAGCCTACTGGTCTCTATACAGGGAGCTCCCTATAAAGACAGTTTTGTCCAGTTGAATTTTAGTTGTTCAAGGAAATGGAGACCATTCCATAATCTAGTAGTTTTCACAGTTGGGAAGATTTCATGTTTTCAATCTGAATTTTCACTTTTTCAATCTCATCCTGTTACTCAGGCTTAGCAAAATCCCCTAGTACCAGGCAGGCCAAATCAATTCTCTACCTTCTTAAGATTCTCATCTACCCTATATTAAAGGCCACTGAATTGTTTTCTGTTTAATCGACCCAGAGGTAAAGCCAGAGCCTGTAATCTTTATAAGCGCTTAGTACAGTGCTCTACACACAGTAAGTGCTCAATAATTATGATTGAATGAATGAATGAATTTGCATCTCCATTGATTTAGTTCTCTAAATTCCGAGAAGCAGTGTGGCCTAGTGGATAGAGCATGGGCCTGAGAGTCTGAAGGACCTGGTTTTTAATCCTGCCACTTGTCTGCTGTGGGACCTCGGGCAAGTCGCTTCACTTCTCTGAGCTTCAGTTACCTCATCTGTAAAATGGGCATTGGGACTGTGAGCCCCATGTGGGACAGGGACTGGGTCCAACCTAATTAGCTTGTATCTACCCCAGTCCCTAGTACTCTGCCTGGTACATAGTAAGTGCTTGACAAATACCATAAAGAAAAGAAGGAAAAAGCAGCATGGCCTAGTAGATAGAGCACAGGTCTGGTAGTCAGAAGGACCTGGGTTCTAGTCCTGGCTCCACCACTTGTCTGCTGTGTGACCTTGATGGGATCTCATCTGTAAAATGGGGATTAAGACTGTGAGCCCCACTTGGGACAACCTGATTCCCCTGTGTCTACCCCAGCGCTTAGAACAGTGCTCTGCACAAAGTAAGCGCTTAACAAATACCAACATCATCATCACCTTGGGCAAGTTGCTTAACTTCTCTGTACCTCATCTGTAAAATAGGGATGAAGACTGTGAGCCTCTCGTGGGATATGGACTGTGTCCAACCTGATTAGGTTGTATCTGCCCCAGAACTTGGTACAGTGCCTGGCACATAGTAAGTGCTTAACAAATACCATTTAAAAAAAAGGTGCTGAATATCCTAGCACTCCAATGTCCAGTCCTTGATGCCATCTCATGTGCTATGACAACAGTATGAGTTTGTGCAGCATCTTTTCTACTAAGGAGCCCAAAGCACTTCACAAAAAAGCACTTCTGTTGTGTACACACACACACACACCCACACACACACTCAGAAGGATTCTGACATCCCCATCCTCTGATGATTTGCCAAATAATAATGACACTTGTCGTTCACTCTTTTTCAGAAGCTGGTGATGGTACCTTTCCTGTAGGTCATACATTTATAGTAAAATATTTTTGTAGTTTTTAAATCAGTTGCCTCAACCATTGGCAGTAAACATGGACATTATCTCTAGTGTGCAAGTAATATTTATTTTCCAAAGCTTGTTTATAAAATATCTGTATTACAAGATCTCTAATTTTATCCTTCTCCAGCGTAAACTAATCTAGCAAGAAAATTGCTTTCATCACAGATACTGCAAGCCAAACATCCTCGATAGATTCTTTTTGTGTAACTATTTGAGATTTTTTTAAACGACTTAAGCTAAAATTGTATGGGGAAATCTCAAAGTCTGCCCCAGGTGGCTTTTTTCCCCCGTATTTTCAATAAGAGCTGTGGGCTCAGCAAAGTTCAGGGTGGTGTAATTGAATCTATCTCTGATTTACTAAGCCTGATATGTTTGATTCCTATTTCAGAATGAACTATAAAGTAAAGCCTCATGTGCCCTTTACATAGAAAAGCTCTGGGGGTAACAGTAATACATAAAGAGTGCACTGGGCTTCATGTCAGAACAGTAAGTATGAGTTGCATTGGGCAGTCTTTATAACTTTTCAGATCCAGAGCAGACTCTCATGCAATAGTTTCTGTTTTCAAACAAGTCTCAGCAGGGCCTCCTGTTTTCACTTTACTATTTGAGAGGAGAGAAAGGGTCGACAGGACTGGGTCTTCTACCTGCAGGAGGGAGATTGCACCGGGTGGTTAGAGCAGTGATCCGAGAAGGCTTCATTCTCCCTGAGGGTAGGGATCCCGTCTCACCAACTCTGTACTGTCCCAAGCGCTCAGTACAGTGCTCTGCACACAGTAAACACTCATTAAGTACCATCGATACCCCTCTAGACACTAAACTTCTTGTGGGGGGGGGAGGTGTCTACTGACTCTGTTCTACTCTGCTCTCCCAAGCATTCAGTACAGTGGTCTGCACACAGTAAGCGCTCAATAAATACCATTGATTGGTCAGGTGGGTGGCAGGAATCGAATGACAAAGCTGCCTTCATCTCTCCACTGCCCAGGCATCTGAGCCCCCTCCTTAACGTCTTTCCTCCCCTTTCCTCCTCCCCTACATCACCCTAACTGTGCTTCCCAACCTTCGATCTGAAATAACCATCCCGTGTCAGGGGAAGCGAAGCCAGCCTGCTCCATCTAACCCAACAATTTCACGTAGCTACCTGTTCTTCTGAAAGCTTATCCTGTCTTGCCTTCACAGATCTCAAATGCTAAACCATGTGTGCGGTAGGAGAGGGAACGGTCTCATCTCTCTGTGCATTGTATTTCCATGGGGGGTAGTTGACTTTGCTGGGCTAAAGATTGTTCTCTATTTTCTATGTGAGTACAAGGCTGCTTTATCGACTACACTGCAACTGATTAAAATACCCTCTCTTTCGAAGCTTTAGCCTTCAAGTGATTGTCCCTTAGTAGAAAGAGTGTATGTTCCTATACGGAGAGTGGGTATATCTGAGCGGAACAACGGACTTCAATCTTTTCACCTGTCCTTTACTTCGTGCCCTTAGGCTCTGCATCGGTGGTGCTTCCATTTTCTGACTGCCAGCTGCAGGTTCCTGTTCCTCTTGTTCCAGGCGTAAGCCTTGTGCACCACCAGTCGGTTTGTCTGCACCTCCCCGCTGATAATGTACACTCCAGTGTGAGTGTCCCTCATGATATTGTGAACGCAGGTAGCATCCAGTTCCAGCCACTGTTGGAGTCGTGGGTGAATCTCAGCTTTTAGCAGAGGACCGTGTTTCAGCACCTCCAACTTGGAGTCCATGTCGCAGTCGAAGATGCTGGATGAGGTCCGGTTCCTCCTGGAGATCCGGATCTTCACAGCTGGAACGGGCAGATGAGACAGAGTTTACAGTTTGGATTGAAAGTCTGGAAAACAGGTCCTAAGAGGAGAAGTTTAAAGGGATTTGGGTTTGGTTTTGGCTTTTTTCACCTGGTAACTTAATGGTAAGAGCTGACTTCAAGTAAGTGGGGGGGGGGGGGGATTTGCATATTCAAAGATGACTGTCAAGGAGTTTTACCCTAGGGCGTAGGTATTATTGAAAAGACCAAGGCCTAACCGTGTCCTGACTCTGGCCTGTAACAGCCTCCTTCCTCATATCTGACAGTGACTCTTCACTCCCCACCCCCACCCTTCAAAGCCTTATTGAAGGTACATCTCCAAGAAGCCTTCCCTGACTAAGCCCTCCTTTCTTTTTCTCCTACTCACTTCGGTGTCATCCTGACTTGCATCCTTTATTTATCCCCCCTCCCAGCCCTACAGTACTTATGTACATATCTGTAATTTATTTAAATTAATGTCTATCTCCCCCTCAGACCGTAAATTCAATGTGGGCAGGGAATGTGTCTGTTTATTCTTGTAGCGTACTCTCCCAAGCACTTAATACAGGGCTCTGCACACAGTAAGCACTCAATAAGTACAATTGACTGACTGACATTCAGAATCCATATGCAGGGCAGGTTCTGGCATTGTCCCCATAGTGGTGATGGATTGCGCTGGGCCATCTATGCTCTTTCACAGCACAAATTGTAAATGGATAGATGTCTATATGAGCAGACATACCCACATAAGTATAATCATAGGAGTGATAGTGTTTATTGAGAGCCCTGTAATAATAATAACAATAATCATATTTTTAAGTGCTATGTTCCAGGCACTGTACTAAGTGCTGGGGTAGATACAAGGTATTCAGATTGGACATAGTTCATGTCGCACATGAAGCTCACAGTCGTAATCCCCATTTTACAGATGAGAGAACTGAGACACAGAGGAATGAAGTGACTTGCCCAAGGTCACACAGCAGGCAGGTGACAGAGGAGGAATTAGAACCTCTGACTCCAAGGCCTGTGCTCTTTCCACTAGGCCACGCTGCTTCTGTACTAAGCACTTAGGAAATATAGAACAAACAAATGACCTGTTCCCTCCCCACAAAGAGTTTTACACGTTAATGGGGGAGACTGACGTAAAAATACTTACCAATAGAGTGATTAAAATAAGTAATTGACTGTGCAGTTGAGTATCCCAAGTTCTAGATGCGGATGCTGGGTATATACAACTTGGGGTGCTGGGAATATTCATCAGGGAAGGTTTGTGTGGAGGAGGTGGGATTTCAGGAAGGGCTTTGACTGTGGGGAGAGACGTGGTCTGTCAAATTTGGGAAGAACAGCATGAGCGAGGAGATGGAGGTGGGAGAGTTGAGAATGAGCTACAGTTAGGTTAGCTTGGCAGGAATGATGAGAGTCAGTTGGGGAGTAGCAGGTAGGTAAGCTGGGTGAGTTGGTGGAGACTATTGAAGCCAACTGTGAGGACCTTTTACTTGTGAAGGATTTTGAGGAGTAGAGAAATGTCTATCAAGTGGAGCTTCAAGGAGGTGATTTTCACAGCAGCCTGTAGGATCGATTGGAGTTTGGGTTTTGGGGAGAGAGGAGGACTGGAGGCAGGGTAAACCAGTGAGGGGGCGGCTACTTTAGCCTAGCCACGATATGCCCAGAGCTTGAATCAGGGTCAAACCAAACAGCCGTTTGGATGGAGAAGAAGGGACGGATCCAGGAGATGTTCCGTGGGAAGAACTGACCGGATTTGGCAGAGTAGATTGAATGTGCGAATTGAAGGGCAGTGAGGAGTTGAGGATGACGCCCAGGTTGTGGGCGTCTGGGGCAGGGAAGAAGGAGGAGGAATGGGTTTAAGGGGAAAGGCGAAGAAGTCCATTTTGGACCTGTTGAGTTTTTAAATGAAGAGGACAGTGATTCAAAAATCCAACCTAGAAAAAAAGGTCCAGTTGGACACCAAGAAGCCCTTCGTGGCTGTCAGAGTGATAAAAACACAAGAAAGGGTTACAAAAAGAGGTCATAGAGTCTCCAACCCTGTAGATTTTATAAAAAGATTAGAGAACCATCTTTTCTGGATTTAGTCTTTCACCTGAAATTGGACCAGGTGATCTCTCAAGGCTCCCTTCCAGCTCTTTTGGTTCAAAGATTCTATTCCCAACATGGCATTTGAGCTTCACTAAGAAACTGTAAAACCTAAAAACTCCCTTTTTCCTCAGCACTGGACTGGGATTGCAACCAGGGTTGGGGGGGGGGAGGCAGCTGGCAACTGTGTGGCAAGATATTTTACCCGTACTCACTGAAATCATTGGTGCAAAAGGTGTCCAGGACCTCTTTGGTAGAGCTCGCCTCCTCCAGCTCACAGTCTCTACAGCTCGCTCGAGGCACTGTGGACACACAGCACTCTAAGTTATTGTTCTCCACAGAAAGTGAGTCTTGTTCTGAACTGATCAACTTGGAGACTAAAGCCCTCTTTGTTCACAGAATTAATATAAGCAATGCAATGCAGGATTCGGAAACGAGAGCAACGAGGAAATGCCTTAGCGTAAACCGGTTGAGTACGGAAGGGTTGGTTTCCCAGGGCAATGGCAGTGGTTCCCCATGTTCAAGCCTGAGCTAGGAAAATGAATCCCCTTCCACTAGATGCCCATTGTAACCCCTCTGGGCCAAGGGCAGGTACTGTTTTAAACCCAAATCTCTGGGTTTCATCTTTTCATTCAGGTCTGTGGGAATGGGAAACTGTTCTCATGATCGTCAAATAGTTTCTGAGTGGGCATGGTGCTACGGCAACATAAAGGAGACTGGAAAAGAGACTCACTTCTGCTTGCACTCGTCTCATCCGTAATAGCAGAAATGCACAAATTGTGATCTGCAGGAAATTGGTTACAGTTCAGGATCTCTGGCCACGGATATCCGTAACAAGCCATGATGGGCGCACAGCTGTTTCGAACCGCTTCGCAGAGGCTGCGACAGGGGTAGATGAACCTAAAACAAGAAAAACAAGAACATGCTGAAGCTCAGCGATTTTTTTTTTCTCCCTGGCACGATGAAAGGAGCTTCATCAGTCCCAGAATATTCGCTGGGCGGTAATCCCAGCCTAGGGAGGTTAAATGAAGCCAGCACTGTATTGCCACTGGTCCAGAAGAAAGCCAGATTTAAAGGTAGACAGAGTTCTGCCCTAGTCAGCTGTGCGGGCAGCAGTCTGGAAAGGGTTGCTGTCCTTGAGCCAAGGCTCCTCGAAGACCGGAACATCAAGAGGCCGGCTTCAAAACGGAGACGATCCCGGTAGGGGATCCACCCATCCGTACTGCACAGAGCCGTTTGCGCGTTTAGATCATGCAGGAGAGCGGATCAGTCGCTCCCTGGTCTCTTCGCATCACAGGATCTCCCGTTAAGAAGCATCATCTTTGAAAATGAAGGATGTCCCTATAAGTTTAATGTTTTCCTGGAACCTTGGTGTGTTTTAAAGATTAGAGCCAAGGAGTCATCCGATCCGGTTCAAAAACAAGAAAAAAAACACTCTTAGGCTTAAGAATGTTTGAAGCAAGTCCATTGCAATCAGTCATGACAATTCTCCTGTCCACTCGGAGAGGCGGGGTGGAATGTTGGCCCTGATTCATTGCTAACGTGGCCTGCTAAAGCACGCATCTGCGTGAAAAGCATGTGGAGCCCTAAATCCATCTTCTGGTTTGGCTACGCAGGCTGATTTTGTTTCCTAGAACTTGTTTTTGGCTCATTGTGCCCCTGAAAACCTCAGATGAAATGATAGTAAGAGGAAGAGAAAATAGAGGTAGGGGATAAGGGGGTGATCTGTAGCCAAACCTCTTTCAAATTTTATTTGGGAGATTCAGGGCATGGTTGAAATGCTGCAAAAAAGGAAGCTCCTGTCCCTGAGAGGCAGAAGAGTAGAGATTGCCAGTTAAACTGCCTGGAGGAGGGGAAGAGAGTTTGGGATGATCGTCGGTATTACTTTCGCCCAATCTCCCCACCTTGCCTTTCCTTAAAGAATGGCCATGATTATGACCCAAATTGGTCCCCTGTCCCTCCTCCATCACCTCTCTCTGCTTCTACTAGCCCTTCCATCCCTTTATCATCCTCAAATTGTATTTATTTAATTCCCATTTTATGGGCCCTCCCAGCTGAACCTATTCCATTTTGCTCCTCCTGGGAGAAAAAATATGGTGCTTGATCAGTTTTTGTTGGCTTTCAAGAACTCCTTGGAAGACAGGCAATTTATAAATGTGAAATGGAAACCATTGAAACCCTAAATGTTATTAGTTGCCTATTCAGCTATGGAGGATCCAGCTGCTAAAGTCCTTGTTTGGAGCAGCATGTTCTGGATTATTTGAAGACATCTCCAGATGTTTTTGCTGTTGTTTCCTTGTCGTTCCTCTTCAGACCCCTTTCCACAGGGGAGTGGTTTTGAGATATCTCCCTGCACCTATTTGTTAAGGGCTTACTATCTGCCAAATACTGTACTGGGTTGACACAGTATCTGCAGATTGCACACAGTCCCTGTCCCACACAGGGCGCACAGTCTAAGGGGAAGGGAGAATGGGTGTCGAATCCCCATTTTACAGATGAGGAAACAGAGGGACAGAAATTAAGTGACTTACCCAAGGTTACACCAGCACGCAAGAGGCAGAATCAGGGTTAGAACCCACATCTTCTGACTCCCAGACCCATGCTCTTTCCACTAGGTCATGCTGCTTCTCCAAGACTGTGAGCCCCATGTGGGACAGGGACCACATCTGAGCTGATCGTATGCCATCTGCCCCGGCGCTGAGCACAGTGGTCAGCAGATGGTAAGTGCTGAACAAACACCTGTTTTTTTAATTATTATTATTATTAAGCGGGTTCGATACTAATCAAATATTTCAACTAGAGTAGGAAGGTGCACTTTGCTAGGCAGCGGTCCAACTGTCCTGAATGTAGTGAAAAGAGATCCTTCACTAGGAGGTAGACAGGCTCCAGCATTGGCTTGTCTCAGGGCTCATTGTGCTACAGCAGATACCTTTCATTCATTCAGTCGTATTTATTGAGCGCTTAGTGTGTGCAGAGCACTGTTCTTAGCACTTAGCACTCTGTGTATTATGAAGCAACCTCTCCTTGACAAGGAAAACAGATCAGACCTGCTATTAGAGCTTCTGTACTTCCTTGCCAGAGTGTATTCTTGCCTACCCCAATACTATTTGACTTTTCCTCTCTGGAAAGAAGGGGAACCTTTTTGTGGTCTCTTAGGAGGGGAGGTTGGTGGGTGAGTGATGTAGGAAGCAGTTTTTTTGTTGGTTTTTTTTGGTAAGCACTTACTATGTGCTAGGCACTGTAGGGTAGCTACAAGATAATCAGACGGGACGGAGTCCGTGTACATGTGGGGTTCACAGTCTCAATCCCCATTTTACAGATGAGGTGACTGAGGCCCAGAAAAGTTAGACTTGTCCAAGGTCAAACAGCAGACAAGTGAAGGAGCTGGGATTAGAACCCAGGGCCTCCCACTCCCAGGCTTGTGCTCCTTCCATTAGACCATGCTGCTTCTTTAGTTCTTAATGGTTACAGGCAATAACAAGAAGAGTTGACATATTATTATCTTGTAAAAGCTACTGTGAGGGTCAGGAAGAGGGGAGCAAGAAACTGTCCCCACTGTGCTTCTGTAATCCATGAGAGGTTGGTTTGCCACGTGAGCAGAAGGAGAGATGACGAAAGATACCATGTGAGAGTTGTGAAGAGGAAGGTGGAGCTGCTTTACAGCCAAAAAGAGATTTGACCATGGAATTTTATCATCAGGATGGAAACTTGTTTTCAGAGGGGAAGCAATCTGCAATTTAGACTAGATGGAGCTAGAAAATGTCCCCACCCTTAACCACTATAGGGTTATTTCCTCCAGTGAGATGTTTAGGACTGCATCTCTGAAGCAGCAAGATTGATTAAGACTGTGAGCCCCATGTACAACAGGGACTATGTCCAACCTGATGTGCTTGTATCCTCCCCAGCCCCAGCGCTTAAAACAGTGCCTGGCACATATTCATTCATTCATTCATTCATTCATTCAGTAGTATTTATTGAGTGCTTACTATGTGCAGAGCACTGTACTAAGCGCTTGGAATGTACAAATAAGTAACAGAGACAGTCCCTGCCCTTTGATGGGCTTACAGTCTAATCAGGGGAGACAGACAAAAACAATAGCAATAAATAGAATCAAGGGGATGAACATCTCATTAAAACAATAGCAAATAAATAGAATCAAGGTGATGTACATCTCATTAACAAAATAAATAGGGTAATGAAAATATACACAGTTGAGCGGAGGAGTACAGTGCTGAGGGGGAGGGGAAGGGAGAGGGGGAGGAGCAGAGGGAAAGGGGGGAAAAGAGGGCTTAGCTGAGGGGAGGTGAAGGGGGGATAGAGGGGGAGCAGGGGGAGCTCAGTCTGGGAAGGCCTCTTGGAGGAGGTGAGCTCTAAGTGGGGTTTTGAAGAGGGGGAAGAGAATTAGTTTGGTGGAGGTGAGGAGGGAGGGCATTCCAGGACCGCGGGAGGACGTGGCCCAGGGTCGACGGCGGGATAGGTGAGAACGGGGGATGGTGAGGAGGTGGGTGGCAGAGGAGCGGAGCGTGCGGGGTGGGCGGTAGAAAGAGAGAAGGGAGGAGAGGTAGGAGGGGGCGAGGTGATGGAGAGCCTTGAAGCCTAGAGTGAGAAGTGAGAAGCACATAGTAAGTGCTTAACAAATACCACAATTATTATTATTATAAGCAGTGTGGCTTAGTGGAAAGAGCATGGGCTTGGGAGTCAGAGGTCATGGGTTCTAATCCCGGCTCTGCCACTCACCAGCTATGTGACTTTGGGCAAGTCACTTAACTTCTCGGTACCTGTTACCTCATCTCTAAAATGGGGATTAAGACTGTGAGCCCCACATGGGACAATCTGATTACCTTGTATCTAGACCAGCGTTTAGAACAGTGCTTGGCACATAGTAAGCGCTTAACAAATACCATCATTATTATTATTGTTGCTGTTATTATTGTCATCAAATAGGCACCTGAGCCTGGCTCGGGGCTAAACAGACACAACACTTGCGATTTAGGAGGTTTAGAGGCAAAATGGGCAACATTCAACGAAGACAAATGAGTAGGGCCCCCACAAATAGATGAAAGACCAAAAAAACAAAAAAACAAGTGAAGACAGAAGCCCAGGCCACAGAGAAATATGAACATAAAATACAGAGCACCGTTTTTGTTTTTGCTTGTTCTCTCAGGTGAAGGGGTTCTCCCAATTTTGTCCGAGGAGAGGGTGCCTAACTGAGTAACGATCTCCGACAGTACAGGGTTCGAATCTATTTTGAAAAGGACCTTACCTGTCCAGGCAAATTGGGGCAAAGAGTGAGCAGAGAAAGATCCTGGCATCAGGATGACACTCTCTGGCCAAAAGGGGCAGCCAACTAGAAGACTGCTGGATCACCTCTGCCATGGTTTCATGTTCCAGAAGGTTTGGGATTCTCATCTCCGAATATCCAATGTCGTAACATAGGGCCATGCTTCTTGGAATTAGCGTGCAGCGGGAGGAGCTCCTCAGGAAGTCTACGTTAGCACTGGAAGAGCCCCAGCTAAGCAGATAGACCAAAGGAACTAGCAGCCACTGCACAGTCCCCTTGGAATCATATCTGCTCTTTGCATCACCCATTCTCCTGTTTCTTTCCTGATAGGCAAATGTGGAAGAAGCTGCTGAGAGGGCTCCCTCTTCCATGAAATGAGTTGTTTCTGTTGGGGAGGTGGTTTTTTATAGTTTGAAGCCACCTCATCCCTAATCCGCTCTCATTATGACTCCACTGTTTTAAGAAGACAATACAACAATTTTTGTTTGCCAAAGGGTTTGATTCCTTGGATTTTTTTTTTATGGGGAGCTTGGCCCAAATCAGCAGGAGTTGTAATGAGGCCAGCCTAGGGAGTTGGATGTTTCCAACCCCAGGGCCCCCAAACAGTATCTCAGACCCTTTTTGCATTTGATTGGATCTCTGTTGGATGCCATTATTCAAACCCCCAGGCCCCTTTTTTTGTGCTCTGGGATTAGTCATCATTTAATAAACACTAATGGTTGTTTTTTCTCCTTTTTTCTTTTTTTTTTTCTGTGGAAAAGCAATCAAGTGTTGACCAAAGTAAATTAAGGACTATTTATTTAGCTCAACCCATTGTTCAAGGTGAGGGTGGAGGGGATGATGGGGGGAAGAAAGGGATGAGCTCGCTGTCCAAAATTAACCCTTTCAAGGAACTAAACATGCACTTCCAATTGGGATTGATTGAATTTGGGGCCTAGTGTTCTCCACAGGATTGATGTCTGTGCGGTGATTGAGCTGTGCCACATCAGTGCTGAATTTCTGTTTCAAAAGGAAACGTCATTACAAAAGTTCAGAAACTTGCACTCTAGTTTATTGAATTCCATCCCCGACTTCTTAGTGTCACATTTCTTCGGTTAATTTCCAATAAAAGCAAGTATTGGGAAGGAGCCCTTAGTTTGCTTTTCATTCTTGCGTGGATGTCTTTCCACTAACTAATGACTGGGAAGCAGAGCCATAATAAGGCTTCTAGGTTCTTGCTATGCCAAGGATTCCCTCTTCAAGAGACAGGAACAGGACAACATCAGACTTCCCACTGGATCGGTTTAAACTACAAACTGTGAGATTTCATGACCTCTAGTGTGAACTCCACCCTTCCCAACCTTTATATCTCCTGTTCCTGCACTTTGATACTTCTTGTTATTTCCTTGGTGGACTCCTCCCTCTCAAAGTGTTGAACTTTGAGCCAAGCTTTTATCCCTTCCCTCTGCCCCCACCCCCACCCCAAATCTTTCCTTTCCCCAGCTGCTAAAGTGCTTCCCACCCCTTCTTCAAGGACCTTCATCTCCAGCTCTTCCATGAAGCCTTCCCTAGTCTGGCCAAAGAGAGAGATTTGCATAGCGGTTCAGTATATAAATGTCCATACCATGTGCGGAGTTGGCTTTCAAGACTTTGGATGCACACCTGCCCACTCCCAGTTGGGGCAGAAAGACCTCACCTGGCCCACATACAGAGGGATAATGAGTTTCTGGGCAAGGACAGTTCCCCCAAATTGGCTCGGGCCCGTGGAAAGATGAGGTGTGGCTCGGGCCCATGGAAAGATTAGGTGGTTGGTTTTCTTCTTTGTTTAGCTTTAGAAATCCTGAATGAGTTCAACAACTCTACAAGATGTCATTTCCTCTCCTACCAAACCCCTATCAGGCCGATCCAAACATTTCTCCTATCCTCTCTTGACTACTGCATGAGCCACCTTGCTCCCCCCCAGCCTCCTGTCCTCTCCCCAGTCTAGTCCTTATTTCACTCTGCTGCCTGGATCATTTTTCTGAAAAACACATTTGGCCCGTATTTCCCCACTCCTCAAAAACATCCAACGGTGGCCCATCAACCTCTGCATCAAATAGAAAGTTCTTACCACTGGCTTTAGCACACTCAATCAGCTCTCCCCGTGCTCCTACCTTATCTTGCTGATCTCCTGCTGTGACCCAGCCCACACACTCCGCTCTTCTAAAGCCACTCAGGGTACCTCGATCTCCTCTATCTCACCCCTGACCCCTCGCCCACATCCTCCATCTGGCCTGGAACTCCCTCCCCCTTCATATTTAACAGACCACCACTCTTCTCACCTTCAAAGCTATCCTAAACTCACATCACCTCCAAGAGATCTTCCCCGAATAAGCCCGCATTTCCCCTTCCCGCTCTCCCTTCTGCATCACCTACGCACTTTCATTCATTCATTCAATAGTATTTATTGAGCGCTTACTATGTGCAGAGCACTGTACTAAGCGCTTGGGATGAACAGGTCGGCAACAGATAGAGACAGTCCCTGCCGTTTGACAGGCTTACAGTCTAATCGGGGGAGATGGACAGACAAGAACGATGGCAATAAATAGAGTCGAGGGGAAGAACATCTCGTAAAAACAATGGCAACTAAATAGAATCAAGGCGATGTACAATTCATTAACAAAATAAATAGGGTAATGGAAATATATACAGTTGAGCGGACGAGTACAGTGCTGTGGGGATGGGAAGGGAGAGGTGGAGGAGCAGAGGGAAAGGGGGAAAAGAGGGTTTAGCTGCGGAGAGGTGAAGGGGGGGTGGTAGAGGGAGTAGAGGGAGAAGGGAGCTCAGTCTGGGAAGGCCTCTTGGAGAAGGTGAGTTTTAAGTAGGGTTTTGAAGAGGGGAAGAGAATCAGTTTGGCGGAGGTGAGGAGGGAGGGCGTTCCAGGACCGCGGGAGGACGTGGCCCAGGGGTCGACGGCGGGATAGGCGAGACCGAGGGACAGTGAGGAGGTGGGCGGCAGAGGAGCGGAGCACACGGGGTGGGTGGTAGAAAGAGAGAAGGGAGGAGAGGTAGGAAGGGGCAAGGTGATGGAGAGCCTTGAAGCCTAGAGTGAGGAGTTTTTGTTTGGAGCGGAGGTTGATAGGCAACCACTGGAGTTGTTTAAGAAGGGGAGTGACATGCCCAGATCGTTTCTGCAGGAAGATGAGCCGGGCAGCGGAGTGAAGAATAGACTGGAGCGGGGCGAGAGAGGAGGAAGGGAGGTCAGAGAGAAGGCTGACACAGTAGTCTAGCCGGGATATAACGAGAGCCTGTAGCAGTAAGGTAGCCGTTTGGGTGGAGAGGAAAGGGCGGATCTTGGCGATATTGTATAGGTGAAACCGGCAGGTCTTGGCAACGGATAGGATGTGTTGACTGTGTACCCTTAAGGTCTTGATATTCACCCTGCCCTCAGCCCCAGAGCACTTACGTACAGATCCTTGTACCCTGCCATTTCCCCTATCGGGAATTCATTTTATTGTCCGTCTCCCCCCGTAGATTCTAAGCTCCTTGTGATCAGGGATTGTGTCTACCGACTCTGTTGCCCCGTACTCTCCCAAGTGCTTAGTAGATGCTCAAAAATACCATTAATCGATCAACCGATTGATTGATTGATTGCTGCCTGATAAAGGGACAGCCGGGCTGAACTCATGCCACCGACTCCATCAATCCAACATGTAGAACTTGGCCCCGGTTTTGCGCTTCTCCCATCATTCCGTGCTGCCAGCAAAATCGAGAAGATTTGGCCCCAGTGCATTTACCTTAGATTGAGAAGTGAAGTTAATTTCACACTCTGAGCATTTTTCTCAGTCACGGGCCATGGACTAGTATTCGACTTGAGTAATCCACTTCCCCATTTACACGTTTTTTTTCTTTCCTTACAGAAATTCCCAATTTCCTAAATGCGGAGGAGTGTAAACTAATTATCCACCTGGCCCAGCTAAAGGGGCTGCAGAAGAGCCAGATCCTACCAACTGAAGAATATGAAAACGCCATAGAAATGTTTGAAATCAGCCAATTGGATATATTCAACCTGTTGGATCAGAACCAAGATGGGCAGCTGCAGCTCAAGGAGGTGAAGGGAGGATGTGGGTCCCTGCGGAAAACTTGGAGACTGTTGAAATGTGGCTCTTTTGAAATCACGGTGAACCATGCTAGGGGACAGTGGCTTTACCTCTGAGGTTGCGGGCTAATCCTGCTAGCCCTGTAGTCCTTGGGGTTCTTAATGATTCCCAAAGCGTCATCATGTCCCCAGACACTCTGAGGTACCCAACGTGACACAAGCAGAATTTGAGTCAGTTGGAGGATGATGTATGGCGATGTGTTTCTCCATTGGAGATGGCAAAAGTATTTTCTCCTGTTAAGGCAGTGTGGTGGTAACAGTAATTAATAATAACTATTATTATTATTATTATTATTATGGTACTTGTTAAGCACTTACTATGTGCCAAGTACTGTTCTAAGTCCGAGGTAGGTACAGGTTATTCAGGTGGGACACAGTCCCTGTCCCAAGTGGGGCTCACACTCTTAATCACTTAATATTATGGTAAGAATGATGGTTATTTGTTAAGCACTGTTCTTAGCACATATTCAACATTTAGTAAATATCATAATCGGAATAACCCGAATAAAATATGACATGTTTCTAATTTCAGGTTTTGACACACACCCGCCTAGGGAACGGCAGATGGATGACCCCCGAGAACATCCGGGAGATGTACACTGCGGTCAAGGCCGATCCTGATGGCAACGGTGAGATGCCGAGTCCAGAATAAAACGGCACTGATGTGAAATGCTCACTTCAGACTGAGCTCACTGACCCGATTGAGGTGTATTTTCTAAGTGGGCAATCTTTCCAGAGCCTCAGCCTTTAAATGCTGTCTGCAGATGCCAAGTCCAGGATAAAATGGCACTGATGTGAAATGCTCGCTTCAGGCTGAGCTCGCTGACCCGATTGGGATGTATTTGCTAAGTGGGTGATCTTTCCAGGGCCTCAAGCCTTTAAATGCTATCTGCAGACCGCTGCGGGCGCACCCTTCTGTGAGCCATCCTATCGCACAGAAGGTTCTCGGAACATTTTTCAAGCAACAGCAAGGTTAGAGTCTCTAACTGTTCGAAGGAGGGTACTCCGTAGAAGGAGATGACCAATCCATCAATCGGTGATATTTATTGAGTGCTTGCCGTATGCAGAACACTGTACCGAGCGCTTGGGAGAGTACAACAGAGTTAGCAGAATCGTTGGACACCCCTTCCAGCTCTGTCAGTGTATCATTTATTGGCATACTTGGCTCCATCTTGAGAATAATAATAATAACTTTGTGTTAAACACTTACCATGTGCCGAGCACTGTACTAAGCGCTGGGCTAGACACAAGGTAGAGAAGGAAGAATGAAGCGTTGGTCACTTGCCCAAGATCATGAAGTGAACCTGGGCACAGAATTCAGGAAGCCAGGCTCTGTCCTCTGCTGTAGACACTAAACAGGCATGCAAATTATAAAATTGCTTTTTTGGGGTTGCTTTGGAGAGACTTCTACCTCTGTCACTAGCAAAAATTAGATCATGGTTATTTTGAAAGTAGGGTTTTTGATTGGCTGCATAGGTGAGAGACAGTGAAAGCAGCTGGAGGGAGTTTTGCAATGGAAGAGCAGATGGAAGGGTTGGGATTGAGCCAGTACCGTTTCAGGCACATATTTTAGTCTCCGTTACATATGTCATAATGACGAAGTGTTACCGTGCATTATTTTCGGTGAAGGAAGAAGAAGGGGGTTTTAATTCCTACAGCTGAATGCCTGATTCTGATTTTGCTTTACCTCGGCTTGCTCTCACTTAATAATATTAATGATGGTATTTGTTAAGCGCCTACTATGTGCCAAGCACCGCTCTAAGCGCTTTCCCCACCTTGATATGTTGGGAGCCCAGTTTTCTTCCTCCAACCACCTGATCTCGAAAGCTGGTCTTCCCCATGCTCATGAACAGAAATCGGGATCTGTTGTGTACCTGGAGCCTCGTTCTTTTGTTATTTATTTTTTAAGCTATCGGAGCAACAGGGGATGGGGTTGCTTCATCGTTTTTCACCAGAGGCTTAAAATGTCCCAGCCCCCCGTCCGCTCCTCTCCCCTCATCCCAAAACGGGCAGGGGCGTCAAAGATTGCCTGCTGCATGGATGTAACGTTAAGCCTCTCCCTAGTATAGTCAGAATATTTTGGAGGGAGCACAGTTCTCCACTTCCTAATGGAGTTAAGTAAAAGCAGAATCCATCCCAACTGCTCTTAAGAGGACCTGCAAGGGCCTTCGAGAAGCGGCCTTGCGGGGTGAGAGGGCAAACTGCATCCCGTGAATGGGGAATTAGGCTGAGCATCCTGTCCCACCCACTTGGAGTGACCTTCTAGCTGCTGACGCCAATGGTATGGCTCATAATGGGTGGTATTTTCCCCACTCGGTAGTCGCTGAATGAGTAACTGCAATTAAATTCTCATTGTCTCCACTTCCAGAATGCTGTTTTCATCCATTATTGCCAGTGCCTCGGTGTCGTTGGCTGGATAGGTCATTCATTTCCAACGTCAAAGGCAGGCGGGGATGTGGGATGGAGGGCCGTGTGCAAACAGCTGGAAGTAACAACAGCTGAAGGTTCAATTGTGATCCCCATTGTCTAGAAAGCCAGGATCCCAACACGACTTGCTGGTTCCCCCCCCCCCCCGCTGCCCAACCCCCATCCGGAGAGGGCTTCGCGGAGCCAGAAGGCCAAATACGACCATGGCTGGGCATCCCGTTGGCCAGCCGAGACTCCCGGCAATGTGGTACCTTCCCTTTTCTTGCAGGGCTTCCACTTGCCTGGCAACTTTGTGGCATCTCGAACCTCTAGCGCCGCAGCCAGAGTCCAGTTAGGCTAGTACTTGGTTGTTTTCCCCAGCTGCTCCAACTCCTGTCCAAGTAACTGCCATTTTGTATTTTCCTCCGTGGAGCCAGCGAGAGGGAATCAATTGAGGCTGAAGCGCTACATTGCTCAGTTCATTAAAGAAGTCCCCCAAGTGAGGATGGCCCATTTAGGTAAGGTTAAAATTAAATTTGCATAAAAATGAAAATGAAAAACCTTAGAAAACTGTAGCTTAAAACATGACACTGTCATTTCCCTTAGGAAAAAAAAAAAGAGATACTCTGTAGAGGTAGTTGGACCAGATATTGGGGATGAGTGAATGTATTCGCCCATGTTCATTAGTTATCTCTAAATATTTGCACACAGGGTGAGCTGGTAGTCTGACAGCCTGTACTGTCCTGCCTTCGTTCTGGGAATTCTGTGTTCCGTTTAACTGTCAGAGCCTTGCCGTGGGTGGGTTTGCCCTACTCTAAGAGTTAGTCTGGCTGCTTTGAATATTAATTTCTTGCCTTGAAAGGCTCATCTAATCAAAGGTGATATGCAGCCCACGACCGGCACCAATTCGGATGTGCTGTATACAGTGAGACTCCATTAATGAGCAGGGTTTAGGTCGGATGGGATCTCACACAGTCTCACGCCCAGGTTGATTTTCGTTTCAATCCGAAACACTTTTTTTGGATGAGCGGGGGGGGGGGAGGCTAGGAAATGCTGGCACAGGTAGGATCATTTGCTTTTTTCAGTCATGAAAGACCTGCCAAAATGATGGGTATTGCGTAGTACTGTCTCTATCCGACGTTTAAATGGGATTGCACACGGAGTGGGAAAAAGGTAAGAGGAAACCTAGTCGACTCCGCAGAGAAATGCAAGGAAAGCTAAAAAGCAAACGGAAAGCTACAAAATGCAGCAATTAGATCAGCTTGTCAAGAAAGAATCTCCGAAACACTCTGAAGAGAAACAGCGTAGCCTAGTGGATAGAGCATGGGCCTGGGAGTCAGAAGGACCTAGGTTCTAAATCCAGGCTCTGCTACTTGTCTGCTGTGTAACCTTAGGGGAGTCTCTTAACTTCTCTGGGCCTCAGTTACCTCATCTGCAAAACGGGGATTAAGACTGTGAACCCCACGTGCAGGGACCATGTCCAACCTGACTAGCTAGTTTCTGTCTTGGCGCTCAGTACAGTGCCTGACACATAATAAGCGTTTAACGAGTATCATAAAAAAACAAAAACAAAACAAGTTTGTAAGGTTAAGATCAGAAGAGCAAAGGAAGAAAATGAGATGCAACCTGTGGAAGATACTTAGGGAAATAGAAAAATATCCTCTAGGTACATCAGTAACAAAAGAAAGATAAAGAACTTTCCCCGTGAGGTGATTGTGAGGGAAGGCTAATGTAATAGATGACAGCAGGCAGGCAGTCGTCACCAGAAAACCGAACGGTGAGTTGGAAACGAGAACAGGCAGCAAGTGAAATAGGTTAGTGTGATCCGTAAGAGTCCGTATTGAATCCGGTGTTGTTTACCGGTTTTTCCGGTGTCCCAGTTGATGCAGTAGGCCGCATCTTTATTAAATTCACAGATGACACTCAGTTGGTGGGAGGGAAAACAATGCCTTCGGGGGGTAGGGTTAGGATTCCATCTCACCTCAAGAAATTGGAGAAATTGTCAGAAGAGCAAAATTCAGAAGAGACAAATGGGAGCTAGCATGCTAGGGAAAAAAACATTGCATAAATACAAAATGAAGAACAGCCAGCTATGTGCAAAAACAGTATGTATGCATCTACATATATAGGTATGTGTGTGTGTGTGTGTGTGCATGCATATGTGCACACACACAGACATAGAATAGAAGCAGCATGGCTTAGTGGAAAGAGTCCGGGCTTGGGAGTCAGAGGACGTGGGTTCTAATCCCGGCTCCACCACTTGTCTGCTGTGTGACCTTGGGCAAGTCACTTCACTTCTCTGGGCCTCAGTTACCTCATCTGTAAAATGGGGATTAAGACTGAGAGCCCCACGTGGGGCAACCCGATTACCTTATATCTTCCCCAGTGCTTAGAACAGTGCTTGGCACATAGTAAGCGCATAACAAGTACCATCATTATTATTATTACTAGAGAGAGTTATCCTTCATTTTCAGAGATGGCGAGATCCTAACCACGTGCGCTGTTATGGCTGAAAAGACAGCCGGGTGACTGACACTCCCTTCCACATTGTTTACATATTGAAAGAGATCCTAGCGTTAATGGGTTTGTCCCATCCAGGGCCTGTCTCTGTTTTCGAGCCTGCCTCTGGGTTCACCGATCTTCACAAAGCCTGTGCTCAAGGGGAGCAAAGCCCCCGTCTGACCGCTGCCCGCCCGGCTCGCGCGTTTGCTGCAGTGGCCTCCCAACGGTCCACTGCTCTTTAGTTTTGTTTGAGACCGTGCTTCAATGTGTCTTTGAATTGTCTATTCCGCCCTCCTGGCTTGCACATGCCTCCTTTCACTTCATCATACAGCAGCCGCTTGGGCATCCTGCTGTCATCCATTCTCCTCACATGTCTGTGCTGCCCAGCGAAGCTGTGTTGCTGTGAGCAGGGCTTCGATGCTGGCCAACGGACTGCGTTCCAGGATCTCGCTGTTGGGATTCTTGTCCGAGGGACGAAGACGTAAATGGTGTTAGAGCCAAATGGTGTTTAAAGAGCCTCCATCCTGTGAGTAATTCTCGGGGATCAGGCTGTGCGTGATGCTATAACAGGACCAAGTGTTTCTTACGAGATGACGTTATAACCCAAGGTCCAAACAGCTGTATTCTACAACTGAAAAAGGCTATAAGGAGCATGGGGGTTAACGAGGTACATCAGTCAGCAATCTACTGCTGCTAAATCTTGATACCGAGGTACGGAGATGTGAGTTTAGCATGTGGAGGCCACGAAGCATTGCCCCACACTACTCACGAATGGTTGGTCTCTGACTGGAGTATTATGTCCAATCCTGGGCCTCCCAACTGGAGCAACTTGGATACATGGAAAATGTTTCAGAAAAGAGCTACAGAGATGACTAAAGGCTTTGAAAATATGAGCTATGAGGGGAAAAATGTAACCACCCGGGAATTTTTTTTTTTAATATCTTGGATAAGAGACCACTGAGGAAATGGAATAACTTTCAAGGCTATGAAAAGTTACATTACTAAATGGAGACTTGTGACCTACTATTTGCCTTTTCCCCTGAGATCAGAATGACGCGAAATGGATTCGAGCCACATCGTGAGAGATTCAGGTTAACCGTAAGGAAGAGCGAACTTCCTGGTGGTGAGGGTTAGTCCACACTGGAATGGGTTGCCAAGAGAGACTGAGGGCTCTTACTCTCTGGAAATCTTTAAAAATCGGCTAGCGTCTCATCTGTCTGGAATGGCCGAGGGGTGCTCCTCCCAAGTGGTGGGAGGATGGACTGAATGATCTCTTAAGTCCCTTTTAGCCCTAGGACTCGGTGTAAAGCCACCGCCAAGGCCATCTGCCCTAACGTGAAAGCATGCTTGCTCTGAAATCATCTTTACAGTTTGTAGACTCTTCCTGTCCCCCCCTCTTTTCTCCGCATTTTAGCAGTGACCGTTACACGTGAGCGGTGGACAGCCAAGGAGAGGTGGACCTTTTGTTTTCTCTTTCCACAGGTGTTTTGAGTTTGGAAGAGTTTAAGCGATTAAACCTCAGGGACTTCCACAAGTACATGGGGAGTCAGAAGGTGAAGATGAGCGACCTAGTGCGCAACAGCCAACACACATGGCTCTACCAGGGAGAGGGGGCCCATCAGGTCATGAGGTCCATCCAACAGAGGTGATGTCTGGGGGAGAGGAATAAGTTCCTGATGTTCTTGTGCCCTTAGGAGGAATGTGGGAATACGGGGTTTGCTGTGTAAGAAGACAGAGTAGCCCGCCAAAGCCAGGAGAACTTGGTTTTTCTCTTCCTTGGGCACCTCTGGCTGACCCCGGTGAGCCAACTTGGCCCGAGGGGTAAATTTGCTTCCGCTGCCCAGTCCGTTCTTGAGGATGAGGATGAGGGGCCAGTTTGTCTAGCACTCAGTTAGGAATTGGGTCCACGCTGAGGCAGGGCAAGATGGTTAATGCCCTGAGAAAGCCCTTGGGGTGGGAGGGGAATCAGTCGATGAATCCGTCGATGATATTTATTGAGCGCCGACTAGGTGCAGAGCACTGTACTAAGCACTGGGGAGAGCGCGACAGAACAGAGTCGGCAGACACATTCTCCGCCCGCCGCGTGCTTACAGTCTAGAGAAAGGCACTGATATACAAGATGTAGGAAGCCGGGCTGGCCTGACCAAACGCTTTCAGGAGAAAGAGGGCCTGACGAGGTGTGTGGAGAGCTAGGAAAATGTTGTCAAGTCTGCCTCTGACTCCGATCCTCTTTGTCTCTTTTCGCGTAAAGAGAAAACCTCCCGAGTTCTTAATTTCTACCTCCGAGGGACTGAGCGTAGAGGGGATAATGTAATATCGTTAAGTTCAGAGTGCACCCTGTCTTTCTCCGAGCGGGGTTTTTACCTGACTTTCCCCAGCTTTACGCCTTGAAGTGCTAGGCCGCTTGTTTCTCTGGGGCACCAGGAACGGAGGTGACAGGGAACAGAGGTGACAGTCCATTCCATTAACGAGCCCCCTCAGGGAGAGAGCAAATCAGAAACCACAGGCATCTCCAACGAGCAAATCAGAAACCACAGGCATCTTCATCCAGAAAACTGACACCCCCTTCCTCATAGCCAAGGACAAAGCCTCTTGCCTTCCCAAAAGCCTGTTTTCTGGGGGCTACCGTGGTGCTCTCGTAAAAGCAGCCTCTAAACTGGCTTCAGAAGCAGGGTTAGTTTCCAGGTAAGTTATTCGTTAGCAGTCTGTTTCCTTGCTAACTGGCCGAGGGGGAAATCAGTGCTTGTGACAGAGCTCTGTCCCCACCACAGTCTGTGGATTGAGCAATGAAAGATCCTAGCAGCCCTGAAACACCCTCCATGGATGACCTAGTTCTGCATTTCTAACCTGCTGGGGGGGGAGTCATCCGGAGTGTACTGAAGGGATTGAATTGATTTAGCAAACTCGGGATAAAGTCCCATTTGTTTAAAGGGGTTGGGACTAATTGAAAGATAGGTGATAAGTGTTTGATTAATTAAAGCAAATGTATTGTAATTCTGGGCAAACAAGATAAAATTGAGAAAGAGTTTAAATGTGTTTGCTTTCAATTAATTAGAATTGCCCCCTGGAGCCTTGGCTGAGGGCAGAGTCCTCCTGTTCGGCTACTGTCACAGACCTTTGACAAAGCACCACCTTGGGTTGGAAATGGAGGAATCGTGGAACTAGGAGTCGTAGTTTGCTCTGGCTCTCTCAGCGTGGGCTAAAATGGCAGAGGGCAGGGGTCGATCCTATCGGAATTGTCCCTACCCTCTGTCCGACCGGGAGACCACGTGAAATAAAAGGTAGCGGGGCCAACCACCATTTCCCCCTCCGAGAGGTACAGCTGAGTTCTGGGGATAGTCCGGGTCCAGACAACGGTCGGCCCTTGGCCTCCATGCCTGCCGGGGGGCAATCCAGAGACTTCCGGCCCAGACCCTAGCCATCCTCAGTCAGTCTATCGGTCAGACAGCGGTATTGATCGAGCGCTTCCCGTGTGCGGAGCACTGGACTGAGCGCTTGGGAGAGTACAGTGCGATAGAGTTGGTAGGCCTGATCCCCACCCTCAAGGAGCTCACGCTCAATCCAGAAGATTCCACAGAATCTTGAGGCCACACTCCAGAGTTCCTGCCCCATCTGGTTCAGTCAGTCAGTCATGTTTATTGAGCGCTTCCTGTGTATAGAGCCCTGTTTTAAGCGCTTGGGTGAGTACGATATAGCAGTAAAGGTCAGGCTCCCTGGCCCATCCTAGAGGAGGACTTGAATCCCTGGGACGATCCCAGATCCACCTCGGGCCCTTCGGGGTCCTTCAGTCTGAAAATTACCTAGGGCTGTATGGGACTGTATTACCTAGGGCTGTATGAGTCCCTGAGAACTCTCCTCCACCCCACAGTCCAGAACCAGTCCAGCCTTTGGAGCTAAGAGGAGTGAGGGCACCTTGCGGGATTCTCTTCCTTGTCTCTCCTTTTTTGGGATGTCCCATGTGCTAGGGAGGGGACCCTTGTAAGCGATAAACTCCCAGAGTCATCCGCCAAGCCAGCATCAACTGTTGCCTTGTTCTCAGAGGCTCTAGGGTTTACAGCTGCACTTGGCTGCTGTAAATTAAGCACTAAGCTGCTGCACTGAATCCGCTCCCAAGAAATCTTCCTTGGAGCCCTTACCCTCAGAAAGCTATGTTTGGGGTTTCGGTATAGGCAGCGTTCCTTTGGGGCCAGGGCCTGAAGTCAGTGAGACCCCTCTGGTTGGTCAACCATCCTCCTGGCCAGTACAAAAGCTCTTCTGGAGTTTGGCCTTAATTGGCAGGTGTCTCCCCATAGCCCTCTTGAACTCCTCCAGTCAGGTTGATTATGAAGCCTTCTGATTGCTCCGAGAAAATAGAAGTTGTTCCTCCCGCTGGGAAATTTTGGCTACAGCACAGCACGGATAGGGCCCTTGAGACTAGGATGCCAGGCAAGAAGGTTGTTAACCTGTGATGCTGGGCTTTCCAAGGTGCCCCTTATTATTATTATTGTTAATATTATTATTATGGTCTTTGTTAAGCGCTTATTATGTGCCAGGCACTGTACTGAGCACTGGGGTGGATACAAGCAAATCCGGGTTAGACACAGTCCCTGTCCCACGTGCGGCTCCCGGTCTCAATCCCCTTACATCCCCAATGCTCTGCTTCCCTTTCTAGAGTGCTCCGCCTCACCCGCCTGCCCCAAGAGATCGTGGAGCATAGCGAGCCTCTGCAGGTGGTGAGGTATGACCAGGGAGGCCACTATCATGCCCACATGGACAGTGGACCGGTGTTCCCTGAGACTGCCTGCAGCCACACCAAATTTATCACCAATGAAACGGCACCCTTTGAGACCTCTTGTCGGTAAGTAAGCTTGGGAATAGAGGGCGCCCTGATCTCGCAGGACAGGATACCACATCTTGCTTGGAGTTCAGGTCTTTGACTCGTTCTCAAAGAGTACAGTTCTGGATCCTTGTCTGTGGCAATGTGACTCGTGGCTCTGGAGGCCAGAATTAATCCCCGGCTGCTTCCTAACTGTTGGGCCCTCTCAGGCTGGGCAGATGGGGTGGGGAGGGGAGCTCCCTGGCTTACTTCTCTGACTAACGAGAAGCCGAAGTGGATAGAGCACAGGGCGGGGAGTCAGAAGGTTCTAATCCTGCCCCCGTCACTTGTCTGCTGCATGACCTTGGGCAAGTCACTTAACTTCTCTAGGCCTCAGTTACCACATCTGTAAAATGGGGATGAGGAGGTCTGGGTCATGGACTCTGTCCAGCCTGATTATCCTGTACCTTCCCCAGTGCTTAGTATGGTGCGTGGCACATAGTAAGCGCTTAACAAATACCATTAAAAAAACCCCAACAACCCAAAAACGAATGCAGCAGAAATAGACCAGCTTCAGAAAGAAACGTTCCTACGACTTCTTGCTTACGTTGTTGAGCGAGGAATGGATAAATGGGGTGGGGAAAGGGGGAGTTACTGCAATTGCAGTCTTATTGGTGGTTGAATTTCTTGAGTCCAGCGCCTCCGAGAGCTCCTAGTCCCCCATACTTTGACTCCAGCAAAGAGAAGGGTGGGCAGGTGGATTTGAGAGGTGATGTTGGTGCAATTATAGAAAAAGTGGTAATGCTATCACTCTTATCATCGACACTTATTTACCTGTTAAACATGTTAAAAATCAGAGAAGCAGCATGGTGTAGTGGATAGAGCACAGGCCTGGGACTCAGCTCATGGGTTCTAGAGAAGCAGTGTGGCTCAGTGGAAAGAGCACGGGCTTGGGAGTCAGAGGTCGTGGGTTCTAATCCCGGCTCTGCCACTTGCCAGCTGTGTGACCTTGGGCAAGTCACTTAACTTCTCTGTGCCTTAGTTACCTCATCTGTAAAATGGGGATTAAGACTGTGAGCCTCACATGGGACAACCTGATTACCCTGTATCTACCTCAGCGCTTAGAACAGTGCTCTGCACATAGTAAGCGCTTAAATACCAACATTATTATTATTATTAATAATTCCCCCCTCAGCCACCTGTCTGCTGTGTGAGCCTGAGCAAGTCAATTCACTTCTCTGTGCCTCAGTTCCCTCATCTGTAAAATGGAGATCGAGACCGTGAGCCCCGTGGGGGACAGGGACTGCGTCCAACCCGATTTGCTTGTATCCACCCCCCATGCTCAGTACAGTGCCTAGCACATAGTAGTAAGCGCTTAACAAATACCACAATTATTATTATCATTATTAGCATGGAGGAAGGTAATATTTAAGCTGGGTGTGCAGAACACTGGGGAGATGTCAGTGAAGTTATGCAAAAGACGCGGTCCTTGCCCGTAAAGCACATAAGATCGATGGAGATGGGAGACAAAAGAAGCAGTGTGGTCCAGAGGAAAGAGCCCAGACCTGGGAGTCTGCTTGCTGTAAGCCCGTCAAAGGGCAGGGACTGTCTCTATCTGTTGCCGATTTGTACATTCCAAGCACTTAGTACAGTGCTCTGCACATAGGCGCTCAATAAATACTATTGAATGAATTAATGCTTGCCTGCTACTTGCCTGCTGTGTGACCTCGGGCAAGTCACTTGACTTCTTTGGGCCTCAGTTTCCTCATCTGTAAAAACGGGGATTAAATCCCATTCCCTTCTACTTGGACTGTGAGTCTCATGTGGAACGGGGACTGTGTCCGACCTGATCGTCTTGTATCTACCCCAATGCTTAGTACGAGTGGTTGGCACATCGTAAGCGCTTAACAAAAACTGTCATCATCATCATTAAAAGCAAAATCAATTTCATAAGAACAAACGATGGAAAACGACCATGAGACCAGATGAAGGCCTTGATGGGCTCCAGGCTCTCCGGAAGTCCGGGAGCCACCCTCCCCCGGGGTCAAGGTTTGTCTCCTCCTCCCATCTCCCCAAGCCTACATATGATCCTGCCTCCGAGTGACAGGCTCCCCTTCCCGGCCACTGGCGTGGTTATTTTCGATCCAGCCGGACCCGCGGTGGCTGGAAGAACCGGGATCTGATGGAAATGTGGTTGGGATGTGACCCCACCCCTTGAGGGTGGTGGGCCCGGGACAGTTGTCTCAATGGCCCTGAACACCAGATTCAGAAATTGCCCAGACAGGCGAAGATCAGGGGAAGACCCCGAGAGCCGAAACAGGAGCTCCTCCCATTGTAGGACGTTCAAGGTTAGCAGTGTTCTAAACGGTCCGCCTCAGCCCGTGACTGCAGCTCTTGTCAGGGTGGGTGGGAGGAGAGGTTGGGGCGGGAGGCTGTCTATCCAGCTGTCTGCTCCTCTGTTTGAAGCCCACCACTGTAGCTTCAGGGCAGAGCTGCTCGGAGAGACAGTCCAGGACCCGAGCCTGTCCACCTGGTGCTCTCCGCCCCAACCGGCCCTCCGTCCGATTACCGGGATCGGGGGTGGGGCGGAGGGCATCAGCTTAAGCGCCCCTAGGATTTCTGTGCCTAGGAAGCTTCGTGATGCCAGTAGGGAAACTGGCAACAGCGGAGGGTTATGTCCACCCCTGCCCTCCACTTCCCAATCGATCGATCAGGGTGGGTTTTTTTTTTAATTGAGTACTTGCTGTGTGCAGAGCACTATACTGAGCACTTGGGCGAGTACAGTCCAACAGAGTTGGCAGACCCGATCCCTGTCCCAAGGAGCTTCCAGACTGAAGGGAGAGACAGACGGTGAAGCGGGCAGCCCTCAGGCTCCTCACACTGATGCAGTACGCTTACCCGACCTGCCTCTCCAGTCTTCTGGCCCTGATGGGATTTGGGCTCCCACGGTGGTGGCGGATGGGAAGAGGAAGGGGAGGCCCCGACCCATTTGTCTGGATTAACCTCCGGATTTATCTTTGCCGCGATCCCTGGGCCCGCCTCTTTCTGCCTTCACTGCCCTAAACTGCTGCCGTCTGCCTTCCAGCTACGTGACGGTGCTGTTTTACCTGAACAACGTCACTGGGGGAGGAGAGACGACCTTCCCTGTGGCTGACAATAGGACCTATGATGAGATGGTAAGAGCTCTGCATCCCAATCTCTTCACCTTACATGTGGGTGGTTCTGAAGGCCTGGCCATATTGACACAGAGCAGTCAGAAGTCCTGTAGGACAGGGATTGAAGCTTCCTAAGGGGGGCCAGGGAGGCTTCTAAATTGTAAATCTAGAAGAAAAAGCATAAATGGAACTGAACAAGAGTGGAATATTTAAGTAAAATGGGCATTGTTTAATCCCAGTGTAGATGGCTCGATCGTGCACCTTTGATTCCTTAACTGGAATCAGCAGTGCCTTGTCTAGAGAGTCCCGAACCCATGACAGCACTGTACTCCTGAACATCAATGGTCACAATTGACTGAGCACCTTCCTTGCACAGAGCACAGTTCTAGTGCAAGAGAAGCAGCGTGGCCTAGTGGATAGAGCACAGGCCTGGGAGTCAGAAGGACCTGGGTTCTAATTCCGGCTTTGCCACTTGTCTGCTGTGTGTCCTTGGGCAAGTCACTTCACTTCTCTGGAAATTGGGGATTAAGACTGTGAGCCCCATCTGGAACCTGATTAGCTTGTATCTACCCCAACACTTATAGTGCCTGGCACATAGTAAGCGCATAGCAAATGCCATAAAAAGGGGGCAGTAAAAGACATCAATCAGTGGGATTTAGTGAGCGCTTCCTGTCTGCAGACCACTGTTAAAGTCTTGGGAGAATACAGTACAATAGAGTAGGTAGACATGTTCCCTGCCCACAGGGAGAAGCAGTGTGGTCTAGTGGATAGAGCACGGGCCTGGGAATCAGAGGACCTGGGTTCTGATCCCGACTCTGCCACTTGTCTGCTGTGTGACCTTGGGCAAGTCACTTAGCTTCTCTGTGCTTCAATCACCTCATCTACAAAATGAGGATTAAGACTGCAAGCCCTATGTGGGATGGGGACTGAATCCATGGACTGTGTCCAACCCGATTAACTTGTATCTACCCCAGTGGTTAGTACAGTGCCTGGCACATAGTAAGCACTTAACCAATACCATTAAAAAAAAAAAAAGAATCTTACAGACCAGAGGCCTCTGCCTCAAGTGGCTTACAATCTACCACGGAAGACAGGCCGACACAGATTTTTTACAGTTATTAGAAGCAGGAGGAAAAATAAAGATACAACCGACAATTGCAAGACTAAGGAAATGCAGAAAGGTGAATGAAGAAGTTGAGTATGTAGATTATCTTCATAAATCGTCAGGATTGCTGTATTTGGCAGTTGGGATCACATGACTTGGGGTGGTGGAATGTAAACAGGGAATGCTACCTGGAGATGGGGTTTCAGGAAGGTTTTGAAGATGGGGAGAGTGGTGGTCTGGCAGATTTGAAGAGGGAGGGAGTTCCACACAGGAGCAGTGGGTCAGACCTAGGGGGAGGAAAGAGCAAAGCACAGTGAGAATGTTAGTTTAGGAGGAATGAAGAGCGCGAGCTGGGAGCAGTGGGTGAAAAGAGCAGATCTGGAAGAAGGAGAGAGCTGGGAGAGAGCCCTGAAGCCAGTCGATGGTCTGAAAGTGCTGTGAGATGCAGAGGGAAGTGAGGAGCAACCGGAGGTTTTGGAAAAGTGGAGAGCAGTGGGCTTAATGATGTTTTAGAAAGATACTCTGGGCAGCAGAATGTAGCTCCCCTGACCCAATCTCCTCTAGATAGCCCTTACCTCACTGGGCTGAAGCACTTAGAAATGCTATCCATTAAAGCCTAATAAATCATCGGAGAGGTTTTAAAAGCGCTCCGTTCCTACCGTCTTCCCTCCTTCCCGCCCCTTCCGCGACAGCATGTAAAGCACACCTACAACCTCTTGGCTTGAGGCCATGGCCACACCATCCCTTGACCCAGCCCTGCTACCCTAATGTGATAGGACCCACTTGGGCTGAAGAATCCCGGGGAGGACAGCCCCATTTTGTTAGTAATGATGTGAACCTCCAGATGACACTATTTCTCTGGAATCTGTGGGGGGAGGGGTTGTGCTGGGTCCCAACCCAGGCTTTGCCGAGGACAAATCCTAATCTGGCCTCTTGAGAATCCCAGGCTACTTCCACGAAAATCAGAGATACAGGCAGGAGTTGGCTTGCCCCCAGCCTTTCTGGTTTAGCGTTCTTTTCCCCCCTGGATTGGCAACACAAAAACATACTCCTCCGTGTGCCGCTTGCAGTCCCTGATCCAGAACGACATCGATCTCCGAGACACCCGGAAACACTGCGACAAGGGGAATCTGCGAGTGAAGCCCAAGCAGGGCACGGCTGTCTTCTGGTACAATTACCTGTCTGACGGGCAAGGTACAGTTCTGTTGCAGTTTGGCCTTAGCAGGCCAGAGACAAAAGAGGCTGTCTGGGCTAGAGAGTTGGCCTCCTTTGCTCGATGACCACTCGTGTTTGCTTTCTGAAAAGAGCCTTCTTTTGAAAGTGGCCTGCTCCTTTCAGAGCGATTCCCACTTTCCGTTTCACGGACGCGTCCCGTTTCCAAATGCCCTTATCGAGTCCTTAGTTCCTTCCTCGGCAGTCACGTGGGCAAATTGATCCTGGAGTGGAGCCAGGCAAGTAAACATCTCCCCACAAAAATCCGCAGTGGTGGAGGAAAGCTAGAGAGAGGCACGTAGAGCTTCGCCGAAGGGAGGTGAGGGTAGGGCCGTGGCCCAGTGGTGCAATTTACTGAACTAGGAAGGAACCCCCCCTCCTGGCCCGATTTGCCTCGGGCATCCAGGTATGGTATTTGTGTCTTTTCCCGGCTGCCTTATGGTCCCAAGGGAAGCGACCCAAATGCATTCTGGTTAATACCGTTCGAGAGTCTAAGGCCTGGTGTAGGGCCGTGTAAACGGCCTGCTCCCTTTCGGTTTTGCCCGTGGACAGTTAGCCAAGTGGTTGGGGTGAGCCGGCTGGGGTGCTAACCGAAACGGATGCACCCGGGTGGCCCAGGGCCAGGCTGACTGCACGTTTTCCCAACGGCACGTCGGCGTTCAGAATGGGTTTGGAAGGCTCGTCGGCCCTTAACTGCCAGATGCCAGCAGCTTCTGTTTGTGGGCGTTGGGAACTCCAACAGACAGTAGCGAGGCCAAGTGGCAGAAGGCTCTGCCAGAAAGCTAAGGAGAGAGGAAAACCTGTGCTTTCTTGCGCACGGGCGGCTCTGCGGGGATCCAGCTGTACAAGGGAGACTGAATAGGGCGGAACCCCGAGGCCCGGCCGTCTCTCTGGTCTGCCTCACGGAAGTGGGGTGCGCTGAGGTGAACTACTTATCCAGGGCCGGAAGTGAGATCCGGGTGAGGAAAACGAGCTGGCTTCTTGGCGCGGGGCCTCGAGGAGATCGCGGGGCCGTCGGTCCCCTTCTCGCTGAATTATCTGCTGCTCTGTCTCTGCAGGTTGGGTGGGAGACCTGGATGAGTATTCACTGCACGGAGGTTGCCTGGTCACCCAAGGGACCAAATGGATCGCCAACAACTGGATCAACGTGGATCCTAGTAAAACGCGCCAGATCCAGTTCCAGCGGGAGATGGCTCGTTTCTCCAAAGAGAGTGAGGCCCACGCAGATTGGAACATGGACAAGTCCTACAGGAATATGCACTTGGAGCTCTGAGGCTTGTAGCACAGGGATCAGCCTCTCCAGTACCCCCGAGAGAACCTCGTTGCAATCACCGGTTTAGTTTTGTTTGCCTTGGGCCTATAGCTTTCCCTCTTCCCCGCTGTGGGGGAGGCTCCCCACAAGGAGCCTTAGAATCTCTCAGGGTGCCCAGCAGCACGTTGAGAATGGAAGTTTGAGGTGATGGGAGAGTCTGAGTGAAGAGTGGTCTCTGAATCTAAAGGCAAAATATTTGACATCACACTTTGGGGGGGCGTTAAACAACAAAAACAAAAAAAAATGCGGCAGCCCCAAGCCTCCACCCCAGGAAACAAAGGCCCGGAGTGACCTGGCTTACTATCACCTGGGCTTCTAGTTATCCCTTTAGAGATCTGGATTTCCCGTCAATCCCCCAGTGGTCCAAGAAACATCCTTTGTAACAGCCAGTGGGTTCTCCCAGAGTACAGCTTGTTTCCTGCAGGAAAGAGAGCACCTCACTTGGTGAAGGGTGTGAGCCTTGAAGAATGCACTGTGGCGGGAGAGGGTAGGTAGTTCAAGGGGGCCGAAAGACAGTGGTGGGGGAGAGACCGGCTCAGTCCGCTTCACGCCATCTGTCCCTCATGAGAATTGAAGTCACCTAGCCAGTTGCAGGAATAAGACCAGTGACGCTAAAACACGAGCTGGCTTTTTGCTGCAGGGTCTAGAGGAGTTTGCGGGGACATTGGTTGAGCCCCATATTTGGGGGTCACTCTGTGGTCACCTGTGTGAAGCTCTCCAGGAATTTCTCCCCATTCTTGCTATTCTGTCATCTTGTTTCAGCCGAGGCTTCACGCCTCAGGGATCTCCATGGCCATCAAACCCGTGTGCTGCAGCTTCCAGGCCCAGAATCGGTAAGTTGGATGCTGCCTGGAACCAAGTTGGAGGAGAAGGTCAAGGCTGCAGTTGTGCCTGCGGTCCCTAATAGTAATGATTTCTTCTCAGGGGACGACGGATTATTTTGGAATGGGTTTTCAGGCTAGGGCGGAGGTCACTGGGGAGGGGAAGGAAAGGGAAAATTTTAAGTGCAATAGAAGTAGAACCGTATGGATTGGAAAAATGAATTCCTTTCAAAACTTGCACTCTGTGTGAGCAGCTTGGAAATGTCGGGCTGTTTCCTAGAGGCTCACGCTGAAGAGTGCAGCTTCTGAGCTTCACACATTGCCTAGTTCCTTTCAGGGGCAGTGGAGTGATACCTGCTCGTCTCTGGAGGAGGGGAGCCACTGCAATGTCTTACTTGTTTCCACCTGCCTGGTACCTGTGAATACCAAGCATATGCAAATACTGGGTGTCGTGAACAGCCATTCCTCATACATTGATATATGCAAATGTTCCTACGCTTAATCAGGGCTCCATCGGGAGGGGTGATTGATTATCTTTGTGCCCCCTCCTCCCCCCCACAAACGTCTCCCCTTCCCCCCAGCCCTTGAGAAGAACTAAGCCAAAGAGACCTCTCTTTGTTTCTTAACCTAGGCCCTGGGCACGGGTGCCGGCCTCTATTCTGGAACCTGCCAGTGGAGAGGTTTTCTCCACCGAGGATTTAGAGGGGAAGAGAGAGGGGAGGAGGCGGCAGCAATAGTAAGCCTGATGGAGCCACGAGAGAAGAGTCAGCTTCAGCTCTAAGGAGACCTTGCGGAGCAACCACCACTGTTGGGGAAGAAATAAATACGATTGAATGAATTGAATGAATCCCTGTTCTTCATTCATTCATTCATATTTATTGAGTGCTTACTGTGTGCAGAGTACTGCACTAAGCACTTGATCTCTCGGAGATGGGAGTTCCGAGCTGGTTTGGCAGCAGGAGCCCGGAAAGTTAGCCCGGAAAGTCCGTGAACCCACAGCTGCTTGAAAACCCCTCTGAAGCAGCCCTGGAAGGGAAAGAGCTCGGAAATGTTGCCTCGGGTTAGAGCTGATAGTCTTTGCTTTCTCATTTTAAGACTACTAGGTCAAGTTTAAACCCTAAAGCCGTGTGATTAGGTAAGCACCACGTGACCATCTGACTCGCTCCCGGTTTCCCTTCTTTTCTCCCTTCCCCAAATAAGCCGATAATCTTGGGAACCCCGAAGTGGGACTTGGACTCCTGCCATAGGTAAACCGCCATCCCCGTATATGCTGATCGTACTTAGACACTCATAACTCCGGTGAGAGGAGGCAGGCAGAAGCGGGGCTCACTTCAGGGCTACTTTTTTTAAAAAAAGTATCTTTCGCTACTCTCACGAACCTATCAGTTCTGGAAGGAGTTTCCGATCCTTTGGGGCAACACCCGTTGGAAACAGAACAGGCAAACTGCCTGATTAGTGGCTCAACCCTTGGCGAAAAGAAACGCAGGAAAGGAAAGGTGTGCTGGTCTCTACAGTAGTAGTAGTATTTATTAAGCGTCTACTGTGTGCAGAGCATTGTGCTAAGTGCTGGCAAAGAGTGTACAAGTGGGCTGCTCCCACACCCTTGGGGAAACTTCACCTTAGACAGCTGAGAAGGTGCTTTAAATGGTTTTTTCTCTCCTGTGGATGTCCTGCCATTGGTCCATTGCCCGGGGATGGCGGAGACCTGGGTCCTAGGCCTGGTTCTGCCCGTCACTGATTAACGCAGGGGAAGACCGCGTACGCACTTGACAGCGGGCCTCCCCCCTGCCCACCCACTCGCTCGTTGCCCTCCGTGCCTCAGCAGAAACACGATGGGCAGAGATGAGAGCCGCTGGCCAAGTCAGTAGCCCTCTGACCGGTTTCTCCACGCGGGGGCTGCTCTTCCGTTGTTCCCAACTGGAGACGCCATCATCTTCCGCAGAGCTTGGCTTGGGTAAATGCTGCCATCTAGTAACCACGTAGACACCTAACAGGCCTTTTTCCTCAGGGGCCCAGGGAAGCTACCCTTTCCCTGACTCTGGCTCCTAGGAGGAGGCCAAGCAGTCGATCGGTTGGTGGCATTTATTGAACGCCAGGTGCAGAGCACTGTACCAAGCGCTTGGGAGAGTACAACGCAACGGAATTAGCGGACACATTCCCTGGCCGTACCGACCTTACGGTCTAGAGGGACTGTATTTCGGTAATACCCTCAGAAGCCAGCCTCGACCCCCTTGTCGGGCTCCCTGTGGCTTGTTTTAGATTTGGCGGGTTCTGGAGGAGTTGCAGGATACAATGGCTGACCCCCTCGTCACCCTCTTTCCTTGCCACCAGCAGAGACATAGAGATTCTCTTTGATTTTACATTATTTTTCTTAAGCTACTGGGGCTCCACAGATTTCTTGAGCATTGTGTTTGCTTCTCTCCTAGAAAAGCCTGAGGCGTATTATCCCATCAGCAGGATCTAGATGTAAATAGTCAACAGAAACACCTGTGGCTAACCTTAGATTAGTTCAAATGACTTGCATCCCTTGCTGCATGTGCAAGTAACTGGCAAACTCTGACATTAGGTTTAATTGTGTACTCTTCTCCTGTGACTCCTCCTAAGTTATTCATTCCCTTATTTAATATTTATTTTATTTATTGGATGCAAACACAAGGCTGTTCTAAAAAAAAAAATTAAACGCTTTTAAACTAACCAGGTTCTTGTTTTTGTGAGCAGTTTTCCATTTCTTCCTGACCCCGCCTCCAGCTTTTTACCAGCTCTAGGCCAGGCGGTCAGTCAGTCGTATTTATTGAGTGCTTACTGTGTGCTGAGCACTGAACTAAGAGCTTGGGAGAGTACAGGATAACATTTATTCAAATGTATTTAGCACTTAACTGTGTGCAGAGCACTGTACTAAGCGCTTGGAAAGTACAACTGGGACCCATTCCCTACCCACAACGAGCTTACAGTCTAGGGGTCATGGGGGAACCTACTATCTTATTGACTAAGGGGTTAAATTAAGAGAAAGAGCTTGGCCTAGTGGCTAGAGGATGGGCCTGGGAGTTAGACAGTCCTGGGTTCTAGTCCTGGCTCTGCTTTGTGGCCTTGGGCAAGTCACTTCATTTCTCTGTTTCTCAGTTCTCTGTAAAATGGGGATTAAGACTGTGAAGCCCTATGTGGGACATGGACTGTGTCCAACCTGATTAGCTTTTATCTACCCCTGCGCTTAGTACAGCGCCTGACACATAGGAAGCCCTTAAATACCGCCATTATTATCATCATCATCTTTGGGGGCTTTATGATGATAAAATGGCTGCTGTTCCAAATTCTAGTGTGAGTTTGATGTGCCACACTTAATCCTAGCCCCTGCACTCTCCCTCTTCATCTCCCGTCCACCAACAGATCGTACTGCTGCAAAGGATTCAGAATAGGTTAGCAGCCAACCCCTCCTAGAAGAAGTGTTGCCGGGGCCAGCTTAAGCGAAAAACTGAAGATTGTTGATTGGCTCACATGGATCTCTAGAAGCAGCAGTATGAGAAAGTGGTATGGTCGAATTTGGCTTTGAGAAATGTAAATCAGCATGCTATTGAAAAGATCCAGGGCCGTAAACATTTTTGAAATTTTACAAATATTTTTTAATTCTTCTGGAATACATTTCTCTTAATAATGTTGATATTTGTTAAGTGCTTACTATGTGCAGAGCACTGTTCTAAGCACTGGGGTAGATACAGGGTAATCAGGTTGTCCCACGTGAGGCTCACAGTCTTAATCCCCATTTTACAGATGAGGTAACTGAGGCACAGAGAAGTTAAGTAACTTGCCCAAAGTCACACAGCTGACAATTGGCAGAGCCTGGGATTCGAACCCATGACCTCTGACTCCCAATCCCGGGCTACTTCTTATTTCCTTAAATGATTTCCCATCCAGTTGATCAGGCTAGTGGGAGCAACAGTCATGTCATATGAGTGAATTTTAGGGAAGGGTCCAGTTTAATTCATTGACAAGAAAGATAAACTGTACATAGTGAAGAAGCAGTGTCGCCTAGTGGAAAGGACAAAGAACTGGGAGTCAGGAGACCTTGGGTTCTAATCCCAGCTCCACCACTTGCCTGCCTCCGTGTGACCTTGGGTAAGTCACTTAACCTCTCTGTACCTATTTCTTCAGCTGTAAAATAGGGGTTCAGTACTTGTTCTCCCTCCCCCCTTAGACTCTGAGCTCCATGTGGGATGGGAATGGTGACTGATGCTTTTTTTATGGTTCATACATTCATTGTCATATTAAGCGCTTACACTGTACTAAGTGCTTGGGAAAGAACAATAAAACAATAATGAGTGACAATCCCTGCCCATAATGAGCTGGGGGGTGGGGGGGGAGCAGAGATCAATACAAATAAATGAAATTACAGATATATATACATAAGTGTTATGGGGCTGGGGGGTGGGGGGGAAGAGCTAATTGTTTATTATGTGCCAGGCACTGTATTAAGCACTGGGGTAGATACAAGCTGATCAGTTTGGACAAGGTCTGTGTCCCATATGGGGCTCAGTCTTAATCAGAAGCAGTCTTAGAGGCAGCATGATGTAGTGGATAGAGCACGGGCCTGGGAGTCAGAAGGTTATGGGTTCTAATCCAGCCTCTGCCTCTTGTCTGCCGTGTGACCTTGGGCAAGTCACTTCACTTCTCTGCACCTCAGTTACCTATAAAATAGGGACTGAGACTGTGAACCCCACGTGGGACAGGGACCATTTCCAAGCTGATTTGCTTGTATCCACCCCAGTGCTTAATACAGTGCCTGGCACATAGTGAGCACTTAACAAAAACCACGATTGTTATCATTCCCCATTTTACAGATGAGGTAACTGAGGCCCAGAGACCTGAAGTGACTTGTCCAAGGTCACACAGCAGAGAAGTGGCAGAGTCAGAATTAGAACTCAGGTCCTTCCGACTCCAAGGTCATGCTCTATCCACCAGACCACGCTGCTTCTCAGCCTGTGATTCGTATCAACCCTAGTGTTTAGCCCTTAGTAAGCATTTGAATACGCCACAATTATCATTATTATTATGGAGTGCCTTTAGGCCAATGATGAGTTTGTGTTTAATGCGGGTGTATTGGAAGTTTCTGAGGAGTGGGGAGTGAGGAGTGCAGAAGAGTGTTTTAGAAAAGGGATCCAGGCGGCAAAGGAGAGTGTGGACTGGAGAGGGGAGAGACAGGAGGTCTAGTCGAGTTGGTGTATGACAAACACCCGGACCGGTGTGGTGGGAGTTTGGATAGAGGAAGGGGTGGATTTCGGTCAAGTCGGTAGGGAAAAATCTATGCAATCTGGCGACAGGCTGAATGTGGGGGTTGAAAGTCAGCGCCGTCATTGAGCAGCGCAAAGCACTTCATTAAGCGCTTGGAGGGTATGTGACAGAAGCAAACCACGCTTCCTCCTCTAATGGGGGAGATATTTACAAATACTAAGCCATAAAAAGGACGTAGGTAGTTTGTACGAATATCAGGATGAAATAGCTAAAGGGACGTGCATATAATGGTGGTATTTGTTAAGCGCTCACTTTGCGCCAAGCGCTGTATACATAAGGACTAAAATGTGTAGAAAACAGCCCCTGCAAGGGTTTAGGTAAGAGCGGGAAAGGGAGCGGATTGTAGGGAAATGGACAAAGGAGTGCAAATCCCTAAAATGGCCCCCTCTCTCAATTTGGAGTCTCGGGGTGAGATCAGAAGTTAATGAGAAAGCAAGATTCCAGAGTTATGCAGAAAGAGCAAGGCTGCTCGGGTGAGGACATCAAGTTTAGGGAAGGCAAAGAATTGGGGCGGACGGCTTTTTGCTTTGCATTTCTAAGATGGTGGCTCCTCCGGCGACTAACGCCCAAGCCGTTCTGCACTTTCTTCCACCATTTTATGTGACAAGCGAAACGCTTTCCCCTCGGTAGTTTCCTCCGTGAGGGTAAGCCGAATGTGCGGCGGGTGGAGAGGAGGTCGGCCTTACCGGCACCCCTTAAGGGTAACATCTGGAGGTCAGATCCACCACCCAAACCCGCCGACGGGACACTTTGCCAAAGGAAAGCTGAGGAAGCCGCCGCCGAGCATAAACGAATGGAGCCTGGGGAGGAAGGGACCAATGAACTTCAGCGTTAGAGCAGACGGAGGTCCCGGGCGGTGAGTAAAGCACCTGCTCATTGGCTGAGCCAGCGGGCCAATCGTGCCTCCGGGCTATGCGGCCGGTCGTCGAGCTTGCGCGGGAAGGGATGGTGTTCTCGCGAGAATTTGACTTGGCCGGACACCGTCCTTCCACGCTCGGGTCTTCGCCCTCTGGGTCGAGTCCCCTCCGCGGAAGCCCCGCCTCCCCCTCTCCCTCCGCCACGATGCTCCTCACCGAGCCTGCTTCCTCCCTCCTCACATCCCCCGCCCTGACCCCGGTGCGGGACGCCCCACACTAAGGCTTTCGTCCCCTGCACGCTCCCCAAGTCCACGTGGATGCTGCCAGCATGGAGGGGTCGGGGGACGTGAGCGGTCCGCCTCCTGCCCTACTGGGGATGGAGTCGGTGCTGCTGCTCGCCCCGGTCACAGCCCTGGAGTGTGTGGGAGGTTATCTCCTGGCAGGTAGGTCGTTATTCCTAGCGGTGTCCGTTCAGGGCAGCAGGAATTGGGGGAGCGGAAAGATCCCAACCGAGTTGAAGGACTTGGTGTGGAGCTAGAGAAGTGGCCCTGGGCTATCTGGGCCTTGTCTCGACATCTCCCCCGATTAGACTGTAAGCCCGTCAGTGGGCAGGGACCGTCTCTATCTGTTACCGATTTGTACATTCCAAGCGCTTAGTACGGTGCTCTGCACATAGTAAGCGCTCAATAAATACTATTGAATGAAGGAAAGTAGGCGCTCAATAAATACAGCCAATGGACTGCTAGGAAAATAGCCTCCGTCCTGCCTCCCGTGTCGCCCCACTCCAGTCCCTGCTGCACTCTGCCGCCCGGAACATTTTTCAGCAGAACCGTTCAGTCCACGTTTCCCTGCTCGTCAAGATCTCCAGCGGGTGACCATCCATCTCCTCATCGAACAAACTCCTTACCGTTGGCCTTAAAGCACTCCATCAGCTCGCCACTTCCTACCTTACCTCACTGATCTCCCACTACAACCCACCCCGCACAGCTCAGTCCTCTAATGCCAACCTACGCACTGCCCTGATATCGTCTGTCTCACCGCTGACCTCTCACCCACGTCCCACCTAAAGCCCGGAACTCCCCCTAACTATCTGACGGTCCAGTATTCTCTCCACCATTTTTTTTATGGTATTTAAGTGCTTACTAGGTGCCAGGCACCATACTAAGCACAGGGGTAGATATGAGTTAATCAGGCTGTATCATGTCCCGCATGGCGCTCACAGTCTTCATCCCCATGTTAGAGATGAGGTAACTGAGCCACAGAGAAGTGAAGGGACTTGCCCAAGGTCAAACAGCAGACAAGTGGCAGAGTGGGGGTTAGAACCCAGGTCCTTCTGACTCCCAGGCCTGTGCTCTATCCACTAGGCCATGCTGCTTCCCAACGCCCTCTTAAAAATCACATCTCCAAGAGGCCTTCCCAGATTAAGGCCTTTATTTCCTTCCCTATGTGTCAACTCAGCACTCCTCTATGCTCTTCTATGACTGTGTCATGCAAAAGATCCTTCAAGAAGTTCACTGGGAGGAGAAGCATTCCTCTCGCTTGGTCAGCAACGACTGGCAGGAATCAATGCCGCGTATCCCTTAAGCACATTGATATCCACTTCAGCCCCTAGCACTTATGTACATATCATTCTCTGCCATTTTCCCTCTCTGTCCCCCCGCCATATAAACTCCTTGTGGGCAGGGGTCATGTCTGGCGTCTATTGTACTGTATGTTCCCACTTGCCTAGTACGGTGCTCCGCATACTGTAAGCACTCAGTAAATACCGCTGATTGACGGATTGGCCAAGTGCCCAGATATGAATAAGGTATCGAGCAGTAATTATGGGCATCTAAGCATGTTGAAGCCAAGGCATGGAGTTGTACAAGTTATACAGAGGCAAACAGTTTTTAAAGGGGTCCATCATTATTATTGCATTTAAGCACTTACTATGTGCCCAGCACTGTACTAAGTGATGGGGTAGATACAAGTTATTCAGGTTGGACACAGGCCATGTCCCACGTGGGGCTCACAGTCTAAACAGGAAGGAGAAGAGGTATTTAATTCCCATTTTACAGTTGAGGAAACTGAGACTTAGAGAAGTAAAGTGACTTGCCCGAGGTCACCCATCAACCAGTTGGCAGAATCAGGATTAGAACCCCTGTCCTCTGACTCCCCCCGGGCCTGTGCTGTTTCCGCTAGGCCACGTTTCTCATATATAATAATAATAGGAGCAGCATGGCCTAGTGGCAAGAGCATGGGCTTGGGAGTCAGAGGTTTTGGGTTCTAATCCCGGTTTTGCCACTTGTCTGCTGTCTGACCTCAGGCAAGTCTCTTCACTTCTCTATGCCTCAGTTACCTCATCTGGAAAATGGGACTTGAGACTGTGAGACCCACGTAGGACAATCTGATTACCTTGTGTTTACCCCAGCGCTTAGAAAAGTGCTTGGCACATAGCGCTTAAATACTGTCATCATTATTATTATTAATACGCCTTGATTTTTGCCGAGTGACTCCCCCATGGACCTTTAGGTGGAGGGTTTGACCAGGGTGGGTCCGAGTAGGAGTGCCGAACATCGTTCCGGCAAGATGTGGTGTTACGAACCTGGTTCTTCCTGTCTGCTGGAGGATTTTCAGAGGGCGCATCTGTATGCGATTGGCTTTCTTTTTCTTTTTGGCCGTCTAGGTGAAGGCCCCAACCTGATGGTGTATAGCTTAAAGTCCGAAGAGGCGCTCAGAACAGTGCAGTGTGAGCAGAACGTTCTTCGCCATTACCGTGTCCACGGACTCAAAGAGCGTGGCGCACCTGGAACCCGGCGGGCTTCGGGAACGACATTAGCCGTCTTCGGGGGCAAAGGGCTCCGAGTTGTGAAGTTAAGTGATGAGCAAGACGGGACCAGCCTGACTCCGCTCTCCCGGCTTTGTGAGCTGCCTGACTGGATATGGGATGTCCGTTGGCTAGAGGACACTGTGGAGAGGTCAGCTTGCCTCGCCCTGGTCCTGGCCCACAACTCCGTGCTCCTCTACGACTGTGTCACGCAAGAGAGACTTCAAGAGGTTCATTGTGAGGAGAAGTGTATCCTCTATTCCGCTCTCTTGGTTGGCAACAACTGGCAGGAGTTAGTGGTGATAGCGGGTACGGTCTTCAACCAGCTGGTGGTCTGGTGCGTGGCGGATCCCGCCGGCAAGGAAGCGAGGATTCAACCGCGAAGGCGGATCGGTGGGCACAGTGGCGTCATCTTCAGTATCTGCTACTTGGAGAAGAAAGGCATCTTGGCTTCCGCCTCCGACGACAGGAGCATCCGGGTTTGGAGCGTCGGAGATCTGCGAGAGCTTCGCGGCGCGGTGCGGTGCATCCTTGTCTGTTACGGTCACCAGTCCAGGGTGTGGTCGGTCAGGTTACTCAGCGAGTACATCATCAGTATCGGGGAAGATTCGGCTTGTATCGTCTGGAGCTACGACGGAGAGAGGATTCAAAGTTTTAAAGGGCACAGAGGGAGAAGCATCAGGGCATTGGCTGTGCATGAGGCCCAGAAGTGGGTGATCACCGGGGGGGCCGATGCTGGTATTAGAATCTGGCGCCTCCCGGGGCACGGATCTCGGGGGGATGGTCTTTTGCCCCTAAACTTCGCTTCGTTTACTCTGAAGGGGACCCCCAAAGCTGTGTCGTTGGTCGACACAAAGCGGCTTCTCGCCATGACTGACGTCGGGGCCGTTTACCTTTATGAGCTGGGAGTCCGACGGTGGAAATTCATCCTGGAGGACTCGAATTACCAGTCGTACAGTTTGCTGGAAGCTGCCCAGCTTGCTGGTGCCACTGGGATGTGCGCTATTGGGAATCTAGAGGGCTGCATCAAGATCTTTTCCCTCCACCGTCCAGAGGAGGCCAAAGACGTGAAATTGTTTGAGGGAAAAGTGCACAGCCTGAGCTGGGTCTCCCATCCGAGCCCGGATCCGCCCAACGGAAGCCTTTGCCGCGCCCTCTTTGCTTCTGGCCCATGGGGCGTTCTGGTGTGGCTGGATGTCTCCTGCGGCCCTTTAGGGCACATTAGTTCTGTGGTAGAAAGGCGTCGGTATCTCCTGCCGCTGTGCAAACAGAGGTGGCACACCTGCATTGCGTTTTTGCCCCGGGGAGACTTTGTGGTCTGCGGGGACCGCAGGGGGTCTCTGTTTATCTTTTCCTGTGGGCCCAGTCCGGGATCCACCGTGGAAGATCAGTGCACAAGAGGAGAGAGAGAAAGGGAGGCAGACTCTGAGGAGGACAATGGGGAGGCTGCATCGGAGTGGTCTCCGGCTCCTGCTGAGGGAGGCCCCGTTTCCCTTCTGTTTGGGGTCCACGGGAAGCAAGGGGTGACGTCGGTGACCTGCCACGGTGGTTTCATCTACAGTACTGGCCGGGACGGCCTTCTCCAACAGCTGTGTGTCCGGGGCGACCGGCTCCGGGTGTTGCGGAAGCAGAAGCCCTGCAAAGGGATGGACTGGGTTGCGCGGCTCTGTTTCGCCCCCGACGAGAGCCTGCTGGTGCTGGGCTTCCACTCCACTGACTTTGTCTTGTGGAGCATGAGGACCCACGAGAAGCTGTACTCCGTCCCCTGTGGCGGAGGCCACCGGTCGTGGAGTTTCACGGGGGACCCGTCTTCCGGGGTCTTTGCTTTCATCAAAGCCGGGGACGTCGTGGTTCACCAGAACCGGGAGGGAGGCCGCGGCGGCACTAGGGCCGTCTTGAAAGAGTCCCTGCATGGCCGCGAGCTAACCTCCGTGCGGTACGTCGGGACGGTGAGGACGCCGGATGGCGAACCGATCACCATCCTGGTGACGGGGAGCGAGGACACAACGGTAAACGTCTTAGCTTTCCGGGCCTCTCCCTCCACTGCCGTCACGCTCGCCACCGTTAGCGTCCACATCTCTAGCGTGAGGGCCCTGGCGGTAGCCAGGGTGGAGATGGATCGGGGCAAGGGGCACACAGCTGGCCTGTCTGCCCTTCTCTTCTCTGCGGGTGGTAGGGCAGAGATAGAGTGCCATCGGTTGATGATCCACTGTGACCGCGGGGCCAACGGTACGGTAAGGTGCCAGGTGATCCACGTGGCCTCTCACCAGCTTGATAAGCACTGGGACCACATGAAGAACAAGCACAAGCTCATCAAGGTGGACCCTGAAACCAGGTAACCAGGCCCACTTCTAATCGTTGGTGGCCAGCGGAGAGAATGTAGACGGTGGCCGGGTTTGGGGAGGGAGTGGACGTTTCAGAGCAAGCCAAGTGCTCGCGGTCATCCGGAAGTACAGAGGTCCATCTGGCATGTTCTCCCTTGGGTCAAAACTACTCTAGGTCCCCCAGAAGCGTTCCAGTGAATGCAGTCTCTGACCCACCGAGGTTTCTTCCAGGTGAAGCCCCGGACCTTCCGATCCTCTTGGGAGGGGGAAAGGCCCAACTTCCCTCAGAACCTCCTCAGGGACTTTCCTTTTTGTCCCATCATGCATCTGCCCGTCCGCAGGCCTCCTCACGGGCGGGGATCATGCCTGCCGAGTCTGTCATACTCTCCCAAGCGCCAAGTAGGGTACTCCGTACCCAGGGGGCGCCCAATGAATACCGCGGATTGATTGATTTTTGATGAGAGAAAAACGGTCACTGCTGAGAGTGGCCTTCTTTCTTGAAGCCCTCTTCTCTCATCTCCTGGGATGAGCCCAGGAGACACAGTCCAAGCAAGTGAATGGACGAGTCTGTGTGGACGGCTGCCATCTCCTGTGTTTCTAAATGGCCAGACTCTATGGAATTTGGTGCCCTGGGTTTAACAGGATCATTCTGGTCCCGGGGTGGGGGCAGGCCAAAAGATTCGACCAACTTCTAGATTAGACCCAGTCTGTACTCAGCCATTTCTGACCTGTTTTCCCTGGGGGAGCTCAGTGGTGGCTGCAGGTGGGTTGACTTGGTTCCCGATTACTGTTCTCAGGTACATGTCTATCGCGGTCATGGCTGATGCTGCTCTTAAGCAGCCTGGTTCTTGCCTCATCCTGGCTGCTGCTTGTAGCGATGGTTCTGTGAGGTAAGAACAATGTCTGTTGACTTCTGAAAGGCCTATTCGCTTCGTAACCTGGGAGAAAGCTGGAGGAAGCAGGTGTCCTAAGTTAGATAAAAACCACCTGCCGGACCCCTCTGTACCTCTTTCGAACTGAACCCTCCGCAACTGCCGAGTGAGATTTGTGGTCCATAAAACGTCTCCCCGGCCTGAGGATCCCTTGCTTTTTGCTGTGGCAGGCTCTTCCTGATGTGGGAATCCGATCAAAAATTGCTGCTCCTGGCAGAGTCTTTTTACCACCAGCGCTGTGTCCTGAAGGTCCAGTTGTTCGCCCACCAGGGAGTTGATGGAGAGAGGTGAGTTGCAGACTTCCCAGAAAGGGATGTTTTATTTGCCGGACCATCCCTTGCGAGATCCCAGCTGGCGCCTTAGGCAGCTCAGGGGTTTTCAGCTCAGATCTTGGGCTGAGGAATTCATTAAAGCAAAGCAAAGTTCCTAAGTGAAATGGAATGGTCAACCTTAAAGCATGTCTCTCATAGAAGTGGCTTTAAGGACCAGAATTTCTGTCTAAGGTGAGAAAGGTGCATGCGTGTCTGAGTGAGAGACAGATACACATTCTGGAGGAGCAGGTTAGTTCTCAATTGAATTTGCATTTATATCTCTGAGGTTCAGATATAACGTGAGGTTCAGATATTAAGGAGTGGAGCTTAAAGTTTCCAAGGGCCCATCCTGGCTTTCTCTTCCTAAGCAATGTTTCCATCAGGGCCACTTAAATAGGTACGTGCTTCCAAGGAGGGGTGTGGCGGGGGATGTCCGAGCAGCAGTGTATGTAAACATTTTGCTCTCCTTCCTGCCTCTAAGGAAAGGCCTTTGGAGACTCTGACCTTGACTGCTCCAGGGTTGTGAGCGAGTGGGGGCCAGAGAGTCGACAGACAGTAAAATAAAGTCAGCAGCTTTTACACCCTGTTTTATAAAAATCCAGTTCTGCTTAGGAAAGCCATGTCACCTGTCAGAGCAGAGGAGAAGAGCATATAAAAAGAAAGAGGGTAAGATTCTCCCCGGTTCCAGTTAGGGTCTGGAGCGGGTGACAGGGCCGGAGGCCATTGCTGGAGTTCACCAACCTTTAATTTGAAAAAAATGTTTCCCCTTCCCAGGAGGGTGCTTCTGTGTAGTGCTGTGACCGATGGGAGCATTTCATTCTGGGATGTTACTGCCGCCTTAGACCAGGAAACAGAAACCCGGGAATCACCCGTCGGAAAGCGAATGCCATGTGGTAAGCAATGATGATGATGTTGATGGTATTGATTAATAATGATGGTATTTGTTAAGCGCTTACTATGTGCCAAGCACTATCCTAAGCTGAGGTGGATACAAGGTAATCAGATTGTCCCACGTGGGGCTCGCAGTCTTAGTCCCCATTTTACAGATGAGGTAACTGAGGCACAGAGAAGTGAAGCGACTTGCCCAGAGTCACACAGCTGATAAGTGGCGGAGCTGGGATTAGAACCCACAACCTCTGACTCCCAAGCTCGTGCCCCTGCCACTAAGCCACGCTTCTTCTCCGTTGGCTGGAGCTTATTCAACTGCCTTCAGACCCCAAGCTTACTCCAGGCTTCTGTGGAACGTTGACGGAGTGTCTGCTTTTCCAGATCTGGGACTGCCGTGTCTCACCATCCGGGCTCAGAGTGGTGGGATCAACAGCCTCCACGTCAGGCCTGAAGCAGGACAGTACCTCATGGCCAGTGGCAGTGATGATGGCTCCATCCAGGTCTGCGTCATTGCCGTGGAAACGTCACCCGGAACCCTGCCCCCAACACCACTTGGCAGCTCCCGGCCCCCTCAGCCCCTCCAGAGAGTCCGGGTTCGCGTGGTTCAGAAACTTCTCGTGCTCAGTGCTCACGCAGCCCAGGTCACGGGACTCAGGATTCTGAGACCAGATCTGATGGTCTCTGCCTCTATAGACCAACGTTTGACATTCTGGAGGCTGAGTAAAGGTGGTTTGGAATTCCTGGGCAGCAGGACCTGTCACGTAGCAGATGCTTCCGAGCTAGACTGTTGGCGGACCGAGGAAGATAAGAGCTACCACTGTGTCATCTCTGGCCAGGGCCTGGAGATCATCCACTGTAGGATATGAACGACCTCTCCCGCAGCGGTTTTCCTGACCCTGGCCGTTGGGCCAAACGCTCAGTCCTCCCGTGCTTTGGAATAAAGCGTTGGAGTAAATGGTAATCAGTGCCATATTCCTTCCCAGCCTCATTAGCGCGGTGTAGGCCTTCCCCTTACCCTCTCGGAGAAAAGGAATGGTTTACGGTTTCGGCTTTGATGCCCTTTTCTCTGTCGGGCCAGGAATGCTGAGCCGGAGCAATCGCCCAGTGAAATGATTGTCTCAGTCCTAAAAATGGGGAGAAAAGGCTGCTGTTCAGAACGACTGCTGTGGTTTTCTGAACGTTGCCCCTACTTGTGAGAATTCGCAGTGTGTTTCTTTAGAGGAGGAGGTTGAGGAAAGAGTTGCGCTCCTGAAAATAGCAGCCTATAGCTCATCTAAGGTGGCTGAGCTTCTAAGTGCCTCCGACACATAGTAAGTGCTTAACAAATACCACAGTTATTATAATATATGAGAGGAGTTGCCACAGGGCCACAAAGGTGTTCCCCATCATCACCACAAAACTCTCAATTCCTTGGGAGAGTTGGGTGCCCGTTGAAGAACAGAGGCCTTGGTAGACCTTGGAGCTCTGCAGCCCAAGTCCAGCCTGGAAGGCTACTGGATTGCTGAATGTGGCTGTCATTCGATCTGCCTAAATGGTTAGAGATAGCCCAGATCCAGGGCCCGAGGGGTTTTTCAAGTGCACGAACTGAGCCCATCAGAGAAAGTAGTCGACAGCTTCATTGGAATGAAGGCAGGGAGCATGTCTACCGACTCTGTCAGAGTGTACTCTCCTGAGCACTTAGTGCAGTCCTCAGCGCAGAGTAGGTGCCCAGTAACTGCCATTGATCTGCCACTTGTCAGCCGTGTGACTGTGGGCAAGTCACTTCTCTGAGCCTCAGTGCCCTCATCTGTAAAATGGGGGTAAAGACTGTGAGCCTCATGTGGGACAACCTGATGACCCTGTAAATATCCCCCAGTGCTTAGAAGAGTGCTCTGCACATAGTAAGCACTTAACAAATACCAACATTTATTTTAGAGAAGCAGCGTGGCTCAGTGGAAAGAGCCTGGGCTTGGGAGTCAGAGGTCATGGGTTTGAATCCTGGCTCTGCCACTTAGCTGTGTGACTGTGGGCAAGTCACTTCACTTCTCTGTGCCTCAGTTCCCTCATCTGGAAATTGGGGATTAACTGTGAGCCTCATGTGGGACAACCCGATTACCCTGTAACTCCCCCAGCGCTTAGAACAGTGCTCTGCACATAGTAAGTGCTAAACAAATACCACCATTATTATTATTATTAATGAGTGTCCTTTCTCAATATCAGTCCTCCAGGGTCCATCGTTCATTCTCATTCGGTCTGATGTAAGTGGAAGCTGGGTCAACCAGAGCAAATTAGAGCTCAGCCAGGTTCCGGCTCCTGCCCAGGTCCGTCCACTGGGGGCCAGCAGATGAATGCAGTGTCTGTGTGCTTATTCTGGGGCTGCTAGAAGTATAAGTGCCAGTAACTGGGAAAATCACACGTGCATAAACACATCGCGCATGTGTGGTCTGGAGTCCCACTCCCCTAGAAAGATGGCTGGCCCCCTCCTTTGGTCTTGGGCCAGCTATAATAATAATAATAATTGATATTTAAGCACTTACTATGTGCCAAGCACTGTACTAAATGCTGGAGTAGATTAGAGAAGCAGCATGGCCCAGTGGAAAGAGCCCAGGCTTGGGAGTCAGAGGTCATGGGTTCTAATGCCGGCTTCGCCACTTAGCTGTGCAACTTTGGGCAAATCACTTAACTTCTCTGGGCTGCGACTTTGGGCAAATCACTTAACTGCTCTGGGCAGTTACCTCATCCGTAAAATGGGGATTAAGACTGTGAGCCCCACGTGGGACAACCTGATTACCTTATATCAACCCCAGCGCTTAGAACAGTGCTTGGCACATAGTAAGCGCTTAACAAATACCATAATTATTATACAAGATGAGTGATGGTATTTGTCAAGAGCTTACTATGTGGCAGGCACTCTAAGCGCTGGAGTAGATATAAAGTCATCAGGTTGGATATAGTCCCTGTCCCACATGGGCCTCACAGTCTTAGTCACCATTTTACAGAGGGGTAACTGAGGCCCAGAGAAGTGAAGTGACTAGCCCAAGGTCACACAGCAGACAAGTGGCAGAGCCGGGATTAGAACCCAGGCCCGTGCTCTACCCACTACGCCATGCTGCTTCACCAGATAGTCTCAGGACCCATCTTGAACCGGGCTACTGACTTGGCCATGCAGACTTCTACCAGGAAGCCTCACCTCTTTTCTCTAGAAACTTCCAAGAACCAATGGAACCAAAGGGGAAAGAGAAGATAGTTTTCCACAGATCATGGTAGGTTGATCTCTGAAAAGGCTTTTCACTTCTGGACTTTCAATAACAATTCTTGGCAATAAAACTCTCTCTCTCTCTCTCTCCATAGAGATAATGGAGAGAGAGCACCCATTATATGTGAATATAAGGTTGTCCTTTGTGCTCAAACACAATACCATTGATTGGTGAAATTACTGCATACAGAGCACTGTACTAAGCAACCAGGAGAGTAAACCAGAAGCAAAAGACATGGTCCCTGCCCACAGTGGGGGGTGTACAATCTAGTTGAAATTAAAATAAATTACATTAAGTTACAGGTGGGCAAAGCAACTGGGTATAAGGATATCTGTATCCGTGGGACCCGCTACACTGTGAACCGACATAGAGCGTTGCTGGTTTTGCTGACATTTTTGCTGTTTGCTGCACCTGGCCTTGTCTTAACTTCTGCCTCCTTGTGTCTCCATTCTTACAAAGCTCTTCTTCAAACAGTGCGTGTGCCATGTCGGTCTATCTGTGGCGACTGACTCCCAGTTATCAGCTTGGGATGCCAGCGTGGTCTGAGGCTTTGTTTTACTGATTCCTTAAAAAGGTTCTCCTGGTCTCCTTGCTTTCGGTGTTCCAGTTTCAGCTAACCATACAGCTACTGTCATCCAGTCTCCTCACGCGTCCCACGCAGAGCAGCTATGTTGAAATAAGCATAACTTAGGTCTAGACCCTAAGCTCGTTGTGCTTGGGGAATGTGTCTTATATTGTTACATTGTACTCTCCCAAGCGCTTTGTACAGTGCTCTGCGCACAGTGAGCGCTCAGTAAATACAATTGATGGGATAACTGACAGTCTACAACGTCGTAGACCTTTCGTTTGGTCCGGAGCCTGATATCAGGTTGCCGCCACACTCTGCCTAACAGTCTTCTAAAGGATGAGCTGGCCCGCTCGATTCAATTTTTTACTTCCTTGTCTAGGAGTAGCGTTGTTGGTTGTTGTGCTGCCTAGGTAACAGAACTCTTGCCAGCATTTAGCTTTGTGTTGCCAAAACAAATTTTTCATTGTGTATATGGTCTCCCCGGTGCAGGCCGATACATTTACCTTAGTTTTCTTTAGACTGATTCCCAGCTCAAGGTTTACAACCACTTGCATGCCTTCCTAATATGTGGGTCTCGAAGGGCCCTGCCATCTATCCACGATATTTCTTGAATGACTCGGTTGTTTCCTTATTCGTAAGAGCCGCCTCTCTTATGAATAACTAATGATATAAGAGATATCCCTAGATTAATAATAAGCTTACTGTTAACCTTCATTTTTTGGCTAGGACTTTTGGATGATGCTCGGAGTCTGTTGAGTTGGAAAAGTTTCCCAGAGGAGTGGGACTGTATCACCACATCTGTATTGAAGTTTCTCCTTGCATCTATGCAGCCTGGCTGTATAGAATGAAGTGAACAGACCCAAAGCCCATTACGTATCTACTTTATCCAAAGAGTGACAGGGGAACACAGGGCAGCCCAGCTTTGACAAAGCCAGAATCTAAAGGAACTTTTCAAAGCAGCCAAATTTGCTAAATATAATTGCCGGGGCCCAAACTTATTACCGATGGTGTCAAATGCTTTCGTAAAGTTCTATGGAAACTGCCTAGGGGTCTTGAGTCTGCTCCCTGCCCTTTTCCTGTATCCGATATGCTGCAAAGATCACGTCCTCTATGCTACACACCGGGATGCACAGTGTGTTCCGTCAGCAATTTTCTTTCACAGCTGACCCAAGAGTACTCTCGTTAGGATCTTGCTGGCAGTGGAGAGTACTTAAAGGTAATTGAATTAAACAATCAATGGTATTTATTGAGTTCTTTTGCTTTTCTTGAAGGTGGTGGTGGTGATGATGGGGAACATCTTTGTGGTCCTGTGGCAACTCCTCTCGTATATAATAATAATAATTGTGGTATTTGTTAAGCACTTACTATATGCCAGGCACTGTACTAAGCGCTGGGGTGGATACAAGCAAATCAGGTTGGACACAGTCCCTGTCCCGCAAGGGGCTCACAGTCTTAATTCCCATTTTACAGATGAGGTAATTTAGGCACAAAGTTAAGTGACTTGCCCAAGGCCACACAGTAGACGAGTGGCAGAGTCCGGAGTAGAACCCATGACCTTCTGATTCCCAGGCCTCTGCTCTAGCCATTGTGCCATGCCTCTTTGCCCACATCCTGCCTCTGACCTGGAACACCCTCCCTCCTCATATCCGACAGGCTATTTGTCTCCCCCCATTCAAAGCCTTATTGAAGGCACATGTCCTCCAAGAGGCCTTCCCAGACTAAGCCCTCGTTTCCTCTTTTCCCTCTCCCTTCTGTGTAGCCCTGATTTGCTCCCTCTATTCACCTCCTCCCTCAGTCCCGTAGCACTTACGGACAGATCCGTAATTTATTTCTAGTAATGTCTGTCTACCCCTCTAGACTGTGAACTTGCTGTGGGCAGGAACATGTCCACCACCCCTGTTGTATTGTCCTCTCCCAAGGGCTTAGTACAGTGCACGCAGTAAGCGCTCAATAAATATGATCGTGTGATTTGCGCCAAACCAATCTTGGTGACTTTTCCTGGCCAGGCCCAATTATCAGTCAGTCAGTATTTCAACAGCTGCCTGGTAGCCGGTATCACGGAGAAATGCCTAGTTGTTGTTTATATTGGAAATCGTGGTTTGAGTTCCCTGTTCTGACAGGGCTGTTGGGATAGTGTGATATGGCTGCACAGTTCCTTGGGGATGGCTTAGTTGCCTTGATGGTTTGGGGGCCACTTTGCAGTGCAATGATTGCATCGCTATTTTTTTTTACAGTATTGTTAAGCGCTTACTTTGTGCCAGGCACTGTACTAAGTTCTGGGGTAGATACAAGTTAATAAGATTAGACGCAGTCCATGCGTCCCACAGGAAGCTCACAGTGTTAATCCCCATTTTCCAGATGGCATAACTGAAGCACAGGGAAGTTAAGCAACTTGCCCAAGGTCACAAAGCAGACCTGGGATTAGAACCGAGGTCCTTTTGACTTCCAGGCCTGTGTGCTATGCACTAGGCAACACTGCTGCTCTGTTGAGAGCTTGGAGCATATCAGGGCGAGGGTGTCCAGCACTGGGCTCCATACACTGGAGGTCCCTCTGCCACACTATGATGTAGAACCCGCATCCTCTGACTCCCAAACCCGTGCTCTTTCCACTTAACCACGCTGCTTCTCTATATTAACTCTGTACCAGGCCAGATCACGCGCCATTAAGGTTGTTGCTTTTGCTAGGCCAATGACTACTTCCATCATGATGTGCCAGTTTTCTTCTTAGTAAAAGTCCTTTAATCTGTTATTCGTTTTTGCTCTGAGGACATAAAGCTCCCCACTGGTGCTCTCCTGGTAAGGCAAGTTTAGTTTGAGGTAGGCAGTCTCGAGGGCCAACTTTTCTAGTCCCTCTCTCCATTCAGAGGGAGCAGTGCGCTCCTGAATGGGGCTGCTCAGCCAAGCCCTGCTCCTGCACCTTCAGGGACCAGGGACCAATATCCTGGACCACCTACTCATGTAGAACTTTGAGTGCACATATGAAGTAACTCACCGTTGGTAGGACTTGCATTTGAGTTGCTTTTCGTCACTTGTGATAGCTGTTGTAAAGCCATCTCTGCTCTCTTGCCTCATCTCCCTGTAGTCCAGCAGCACACAGTGTGAGGCAGTTGGTTATGGTATGAATGCAGTCTGAGGCCTTGGAACAAGGTCTGACTCTAAGATGGCTTCTTGATTTTTTTTTTTTAATCTTTTTTTTTTTAATGGTATTTGTTGAAAGCTGACTCAGTGCCAGGCACTGTACTGAGTGCTAGGGTAGATACAAGATAAAAGTGCTCTGTCTACAGTAAGCACTCAATAAATACGATGGAGTGAATTGGTTGGACTCGGTCCCTGCCCCACCTGGGACTCACAGTTCAAGTCAGCAGATTGGCCTAGTGGAGAGAACACGGGCCCAGGAGTCAGAAGGACTTGGGTTCTAATCCTGGCTCTGCCACTTATCTGCTGTGTGACCTTGGACAAGTCACTTCACTTCTCTGTGCTTCAGTTACTTCATCTGTAAATTGGGGACTGAGACTGTGAGCCCCATGTGGGACAGGGACTGTGTCCAACCCGTCAAAGGGCAGGGACTATCTGTTACCGATTTGTACATTCCAAGTGCTTAGTACAGTGCTCTGCACTTAAGTGCTCAATAAATAGTATTGAATGAATTAGCTTCTATCTACCCCAGCACTTAGAACAGTGCTCAACACATGGTAAGTGCTTAACTTCATCATTAACATTAACCGTTATTATTAATAAAAACAATCCACATTTTTTTTTTGTCACAGATAAAGTAACAGGCATAGAGAAGTGAAGTGACTTACCTGAGGTCACACAGCCAGACAAGCGGTGGAGCTGGGATTAGAATCCAGGTCCTCTGACTCCTTGACCTGGGCTCTTTCCAATAGGCCACGCTCCTCCAATGCACAGGCCCAGCACAACAATGGAAGTAGTTGTTTCACTCCTTCGACCTCTGGGCGTTGAATTTATGAACTCCTCAGCTGTGTAAGATTCCCCCATAACCCTCCTCACTCCTACAGAGCTTGAACTGAAACTCCCAGACACTCATCCATTAAAACAAAGTCTCTTTTTAATTTTGGATTAAAATACCTGCATTTTCAAGTTTACCCAGAGCCTCCGACATTGCACTTCAGTCTATAACAATAAAAGTCAGTAGAATGGAACGGGCGGAAGGCAATGCTTCCGGCAAGTTGTTCAGAGGCAGAGAAGTAACTGGTGAAATGGTAAAGGGCCTCAGTTTCCAGTCGTTTACTACTCAGGGGGGTCAGCAGTGAGTACCGGCCTGGCTGCTAGAACCCCTGGCATGGAACGGCCCCACGCAGGAAGGAAGACAAAGGTAGAAGCTTACCAAAAACAGCAGCTTCCTTTTTCCCTGAAAAGATTCCGTCTGGAAGAAGCTCCATTAGGTGCAGCCAAAGTGTTGCTCAATTTTAAGCAGCTATTTCAGAATGATCCGTGACCAGAAAGGGAAGCTGCTTCCGGCTGAGACGAGGCGACTCCGTCGATAAATGGAAAATTCACGCCATTCTCTGGTCGCCCCTAGCCAGGGCACAGAGCTCATCCTTATTGGAAAAACTACACTTAAATAAAAACAACTTATCTAAACTAAAACAGTTGGCACGTTGACTCCCTTGGGCTTCCAGAGCCAAAGGGCTGCCCAGTTAAGTTAGATCTGGCTGAGAGGTGGGAGGTGCAGGGCAGACAGGGCCCTGTGGAAGACGTCCCTCACTGCCTGCATCAGCTGTAAACGGGCAAACATCTGGCCAAACAGGTGAGGCTGGGGCTCCTGCAAGAGAGAGAGAGAGAAGCGAGAGCAGCTTTGTGAGCTTGGAGCAGCTGTGGAATTGGGGGAGGTGGAGGAGGAGGTGGTTGACCTGGATTTAGGCACTAATACGATTGGACCCTTTGCCACTCTTCACCTTCCTTGTGAAATGACTTGCCCAAGGTCACACAGCAGACAGGCGACAGAGCCGGCATTGGAACCCATTCCCAGGCCCGTGCTCTAGCCGCTAGCCCATGCTACTGATTGCTACTGACTGATGGACCGACCGCCATCTCCGCCCCAACCTCTTAGGGGCCTACAGGGGCTACGGGGTGAGGCCCACTGAACACAGGATCCTACTCCCACGGTTCGGGCAGGGACTGGCTGTGTCCAACCAGGCTCTGGGAGAGAACTGCCAAGGGCTTGCTGGTGAATCTGAAGCAACTCTGTGGCTGTGTCACCTTGGTCAGCAAGGGGGGGGGGGGGGAGGATCGTCTCTGCAGGGCCCAGAAGCAATCACTGGCTACCCAAGGCTATCTGTTCCTTTCCCTTGAGTAGCTGGTGGGCAGAAAAGAACCAACTGAATAAATGGGCACATTCTCCCCCAAGGCATCTGCTTTATGGTCAGAAACAAGTCGGGCTGCAGCACGGGAGTGAGATTCCCAATTCCCAAACCATCGCCTGGGATCCTGGGCCTGACTCTTCCCCGTAGCCACACCTAAGAGCCCTTGATTTCTAAACCGTCTTTCAATCCATTTTCCATGGTGGTTGAGTTGTGATCTATCCCACCTTCAAACAGCCACCACTACAAAACAAACAAGCAAACAAAACAAAACTTACCCTAAGTATATGAATCCGGTTGTAATAGGAGCTGAAGTCCATGCTCAGCTGCACCAGGAACTTACAGATCTGTGACACAAGCAAGAGAAGTCATTTAGCCCTTTCTACGGCCGGGAGGACCGGCGGAGCTGCAGCCGGGATCGTACAGGCTTGCCGGGTACAGCGGGCCTGTTGAACACGTAACCCGCTGACTGGTCTGCACAGGACAAGGAGCCAGCGGCAAGGGTAGCTGGAGAAGAGACATACACACAGACACGCACACACACTCTCTCTCCCCTCACTCCCCCACTTTGGCCTGAGACATGGCTCTCATGGTTGGAAGAAATGCCGTCTGTAGTGGCTTGCTGATGCTGGAGGTGGCTCTGCCCAAAAGTTCCTCCATGCTGGAAGCCACAGAGAGCAGTCCCCAGCAACAGTAGCAGCAACAGGGCAGGACTGTTGGTAGAGATAGGCTCGGCTGGCTCTCTCCTGCTGCCAGTTGTTGCCTGTTTCGGTGGGGGCAGAGAATGTGTGACTGTGTTTGAGTTGGTATGATTGCTGCTTTCATTCACCCATTCAGTCGTAGTTATTTGAGTGCTTACTGTGTGTGCTTGGGAGAGTATACTACCTTAACAGATGGACACATTCCCTGCCCACAACAAGCTCAGAGTCTCGAGGGGGAGAAAGACCTTAATATACAACCATAAATAAATATCTGCTGTCTCCCTTTTCGTAACTTTTCCTCCCCATGATCTTGAACCACTGTCCTGACCCTCATGGAAGCCTTGCCCACCCACACTGCAGCAATCAATCAATGGTATTTATTGAGTGCAGAACACTGTAACTAAGTGCTTGGGAGAGTATGGTACAGCGGAGTCGGTAAGCACGTTCCCTGCCTTCTAGAGAAGGAGGTGGACATTATAATAAATAAATTACAGCTGTGTAAGTAAATGCGGTGGGGCTGACGGAGAGGTGAATAGCAAGTAGTTAAAGGGTATGGACCCAAGTGAAAGAAATTAAATTGATAGTTCTCCTCCCCAGTTTCCTTACCCTTAATCATGCCATGGGTAGTTGTGGCACCAAAAAGGCTGCGAGTCACTGACACTGTCTCAGAACAATAAACAGCCACCGAGTTTGACGCGTTGAGTCTAAGCTTTTGTAGTTTCACCCCTTGTCAGCAGTGTAGCAACGCCCACCCAGGGGCCTCCAGCCCCCACACCAAGGATTCCCCAGGGTGAGGCTCAATGCTCAATTTAATATTATTAATAATAATAATGGTATTTGTTGAGCACTTACTATGTGCCAGGCACTGTACTAAGCGCTGGGGAGGATACAAGCAAATCAAGTTGGACACAGTGCCTTGTCCCATGTGGGGCTCACAGTCTCAATCCCCATTTTACAGAAGAGGTAAGTGAGGCACAGAAGAGAAGCAACTTGCCCAAAGTCACGCAGCAGACAACTTAAGCACTTGGCCCAAAGGAAGAGAGCGGGACCTGGGGGCAGGTTTCAGTGTAGTGCTTGGGATCGGTCAGTCAATGGTATCTATTGAGGGCTTACTCTGTGCAAAGCACTGTACTTAGAGTTTGGGAGAGGACAGTAAAACAACAGAACAGACACATTTCCTGCCCACAATGAGCTCACAGTCTCTTACCGCCTCGGTGCTGATTGGAATGCGTATCCCTGGGCTGGAGACGGGAAGCTTGGCTAGTTGACTGAGTACTTCCGAGAAGGGAATTATGTCATTGAAAAGTAGAAGCCATTCTCCCTGTGCAAAGAAACGTCAGCTTTGCCCTGGAGCCTTCTCTCAGTTCTGACCCCCAAGCCAGCCCAGCCCAGCCCAGTCCAATGGTTTGCGAGCCACTCTGGGGCAGAGAGGGAACGCCAGGAGATACTCAGGTCTCCCAAACTGCAGGGGGTTGCATCCTCGACAAACCCCCCGCATTAAGGAAAACCCGAGCTATAGGACTCCCCCCGTCTCCGATGCCACACTCGGTACCGTCACTTCCGACACCATACCGTGTCGTATCCAAACGGATGCATGACGTCGGAAGGACGTTTCCCCATCCCGTTCCGTTCTAGCCCAAACAGATCGTGAGAACACGCTCTATGGACGAATTGACTGCATTTGCTTTTGAAACGGATCGAGAAACGGCTAGTGTTGGAGAAAGGGACGACAGTCTGAGGAGGTGGAGCAGATGAATGAAATGAGGCCTGTCTCTTGAGTGTGGCATTGGGTCCAGTGGGAACGCTCCGCACCCCCCCCACCCGATCCTACGTGTAACTGAATCCACCCAGTTCGCCTACAGTGCCAGAGCTGGGTTGCTGCAGAGCCCCGTGTTAAAGGGGCCCTGTATCTAGAAAGGCTCGTGTGGTCAGACACGCGTTTCTTAATTCCCTAACATTACTCTGCCCAGAATGCCAAGTGAAAACTTGCGTCCCGGTACTACTGACCGGGAAGTCTCTAGCCCTTCGAGGGCCTGAGCCTCAAGAGTTGGTGGGGCCTGAAGCCAAAGTCCCGATGGAATCCAGAGATGAGGTAAAACAAAGTGGCTCTTGAGGAGGAGAATGTGGAGGACAGGGCTTGGAGAGGATAGCTCTCCCCCAGTGGAGCACTCACCTCTTCGTGCAGCAGGGAGAAATCAATTTCAGATGTGGAGGGCAAGGCAGGATACAAACCTGCAGACAGAATACAGGGACGGACTACATGGGGCCAATTCGCAACCAGACTGCACCCAGGTTTCCTCCTGGGCTTCTATCGGGATCAATACTTTTTGCAAATGCTGCTTTGTCTTTGAAACTCAAAAATGGAAATTAAGCCACAGGTTCCAGTGGGAACCTCAGAGGTGAGTTTTCTCATGAGCCCAGGAAACTGGGAAAAGTGGCAGCCAACGGCCTCTTACTTCCTCCCCTCAGACTGCTGGATTCGGTAAGATCGGTTGGTCCCTCGAGCCCTCACCTCGCTCCACGGCCCGCTTGTAGTTTTCAAAGAGGGTGGCGAGGCGGGCACAGTTGTACATGACAAAGGTTCCACTCCTGTTTCCTTTGGAGGAGGCGCTGGTGGCACCCAGGTTCAGGGTGATCTGCAGGTGAAAAAAAAAAAAGGTGACCATTTTCCTATTCACCCCCTTCACCCAGAATGATTCTGGACCATTGGGGTTTCACAGATCCTCCTCACCATTCACACGAGACGGGGAACTCTCATCTTTAGCTAATCGGACAAAAACGGAACTTCTAAAGTAATGAACAAATTGGAGACTATATAACTGTAGCTGTAGCTTACATTTATTGGACTTAAAAGGGACCACCAGGGTAATAATTTCTTCCCTCCCCTTGCCTCCCCCCCTACTCCCCCAGCAGGGGCCTGGCCATCCCTGGAGGGTCAAACTAGGATCTTGCTTTCTCCAACCTGTCCCTTCCCGCTCCTCTCCCTCTCTCCCCGCCCCCCTCCTTGCCCCAGATCACATCTCCTCCCACCAGTTAAAGCAGGTATAGCAGACTCGCTCTAGGGGAGGTCCCTTAATTACAGTTAGACATTCCTGCGTGGGCCTGCACTTTTATAGAGCTATACCTTACTAAACAATTTGCACAATTACTAGCAAATTGAGACATTACAGTTAACGAGGATCTGCTCCTAACCCTATCCCACCCGGCTTCTGCCGCGGGAAGCGGTGCGGAGTCGGTCGTTCAGAGGCCCGGCTCCGTCCGTCCTCCGAGGGAGCCAGCTGGGGAAAGGGAGTTGGCTCGGCTCCCAGGATGGTGCCCGGGCCAGAGAAGCAGGTCCTCCCCCCTGCCCACTGGGCACCCGCAGGTGTCTCCTGACCCCACCCTGACTCCTCCCAGGGCTGGAGCCGGGGACGGCTACCTGCTCCTCCAGCGGTGCGTCTCTTGACGTCGCTGTTTCAAGCCTGCCACTGGCCCTGCCCTCCCCTCCCCACCCTGCCTTTCTGAAGGTACAGTCATTTCTGCTAAAAACGCATGTTTCGTCTTTATAAACAAGATGGAAGAATAGGGGAACATAGTTACCATAATGCGGCTCTGAATTGCTTATACCAACCAGGATGGGTCTCTGCCAGGAATGCTGTTTCAGGCAGATGACAGGATGGTGTGGAAACCCTGTTACCAGTCCTTCGTTAGCATTACAAAGGGAACCAATTGCAGGTATTTAAAATTCATCGATAACTAGAAACTGACTTTAAGCATTGAGGTGATCAGAGTCAGAGAAACGTCAGAGAAACAAGCGAAGTACAATATTTCAAGCTTTATAAGGCTTTTGTCTTCCCCAACCTACTTGAATTTTGCTTGGTGTGTGAGAAGCCATGTACTCTTTCAATTGGTTTTGAACCTTCTTGTCCCTACCCCCTTATTTCCCACTGAAACAACTGTTGACACACCATGATTTGAGGGTAACACCGGGGTTGGCAGGATAAATACATATATGAATTGGAGGGGCAGAGGAGAGTGGCCAGTTCCAAACTTTCACCACAGAGCCCGCCCCATCCGCCACCACCCCCACCCCTTTCCCCAACAGCGGGGCTGCAGGAATCCCGCAGGACACGTGGGGTCCCTAGGTTGGATGGGCCTGAGCCAAGGAATGCATTTAGGGCTCTGTTGCTAAGAACGCTGACAAACTGAAAACCCAGAGGCAGGATTAGAATCCACAGAACCTAGGTTTTTAAACTTTTTTAATTAGCCTCTGAGCCACAGTGAATGTGTGGGCCAGGCCCCAAATCTCCAGCCCAGCCTGAGTGGAGCCCTGTGATGACCGCGTCTGGTCAAGGGCCCAAAGGGGGCCTGGGCCTCACTCCGGCGAGTCAGCTGCCACACCTGCACAGTGCCTTCCTTCATATGCTTGTGGGCTGCTGGGATCTGTAGACGACCCTGGAGGGATCGATCAATCCATCAATGGTATTTATTGAGCACTGGATTGAGCACTTATTGAGCACATACTCAATATTTATTGAGTATGCAGAGCACTGGACTGAGCGTTTGGGAGAGTACAATAAAATAGAGTTGGTAGACATGTTCCCTGCCCTCAAGGAGTTTACCGTCTGGAGGGGAAGACAGACAAGAAAATAAATTACGGATCCATACATAAGGGTTGTGGAGCAAATATCAAGTGCTTAAAAGGTATGGATCCACGTGCGCAGGTGACACAGAAAGGAGAGGGAGTAGGAGAGATGAGGACTGAGTCAGGGAAGGCCTCCTGAAGGAGATGGGATTTTAATAAGGCTTTGAAGGTAAGGCGAGTGGTGGTCTGTCCTATATGAAGGGGGAGGGAGTTTCAGATCAGAAGGAGGATGTGGACAAGAGATCAGCGGCAAAACAGACAAATTTGAGGTACGGTGAGTAGGGTGGCATTAGAGGAGGGAAGTGTGTGGGCTGGACTGTAGTAGGAAATCAGCAAGGTAAGGTAGGAGGGAGCGAGCTGGTTGAGTCCTTTAAATCCAACGATAAGGAGTTTCTGTTTGATGTAGAGATGGATGGGCAATCAATGGAGGTTCTTGAGGAGTGGGGAGATATGAACTAAGTAGTTTTTCAGAAAAATGATCCCGGCAGCAGAGTGAAGGAAGGACTGGAGTGGGGAGAAGCAGGAAGCAGGGAGGTCAGAAAGGAGGTTGACGCAGTAGTCAAGGCGGGAGAGGATCAGTGCTTGGATCAGTGTAGTAGCGGTTTGGATGGAGAGGAGAGGATGGATTTTAGTGATGTTGTGAAGGTAGGACAGGCTTTGATGAAATTGAATATGTGGGTTGAATGAAAGCGATGAGTCGAAGATTATGCCAAGGTTACAGGCTCATGAGACAGGGAGGATGGTGGTGCCATCTACAGTGATGGGAAAAATCAGGGGAAGGACAGGGCTTGGGTGGGAAGATGAGGAGTTGTGTTTCAGACGTGTTAAGTTTGAGATGCCAGCGGAACAGCCAAGTAGAGAGGTCCTGCAGTTAGGAGGATATGTGAGACTGAAGAGGAGAGATGTCAGGGCTGGAGAGGTAGATTTGGGAATCGTCCAGTGGAGATGGCAGTTGAAGCCAGGGAAATGGTGTCAGTTAGGGACTGGGGCAGCAGAGCAAAACATGCCCCTCGCCATTTCCCTAAAACACCAGTCCAATTACGGACTGGAAGTCACTGGGAAAATAGTCTATGTGGAAGGTTCCTGTTTCCTTTCAGCATTTAAGTTGCCTCCACTGAAGTTGCCTCCGATACTGAAGTTTTCCCAGTGTATCTTGCTTCCCCTTTATACCCAACTGTTTGCTCCCACCCTGCTAATCCTGGTTTCTAGACTTCTGCCAGTCTTTGTGGACCTTCCCCTCTGGGAACATTCCTCAGCTGACTTCAGTTGTGTTTGACCACAGTGAACCCTGTTTGGCTCTTTCTAGACCAGGCTGAGGGCCCATGCTGGGTGCTAAGCAACCATCCTCAGCACTCACTGTACCTCCAGAAGTGTCCTGGCAGGGGCCTGCCCGGGGCGGAAATCCAAGGTCCAGTAGCCATGGTGCCACCCAAACAAGACCCGACTGCCCACACTGCACAACTCCCTGGGAGGGGATTTCTGGCTACGTGTACCAACCTGGAATGATGCTGTGGGGAATAAGGGAGCCTGGGAAGCATGGAGCAGTTCAGCTTTGTGCCCACCCTCTGCCACCCTGGGGGCTCAGGTCCTGAGGGCCTTGTGGGCTTCACCGGAGTCCTCACCCACTAAGCGCTAAACTACTCACCTCACCCCCTTCTCCACATAGCACCCACAGACGTAGCTTGAAAAACTGCAGCTTTCCCTAACCTCTATTTCAGTGGTAGACTGTAAACTCCTTGAGAGTCGGCAGTGTGTCTACCTACTCGACTGTCCTCTCCCAAGTGCTTGGTACAGTGCTCTGCACACAGTAATCCCCAATAAATACCATTGATCGATGGACTGACTCGCTGCAGAACTCTAGTCTGGCTCCTGAAGGGAGGCAGCAATAGAGAGGAGCAGATGTAACCTCAAGGCCCACATTGGGGGGGGGGGGGGAGCAGGGGGGGAGACACTGCCAACGCCGATCCTTACCCTTGTTTCCCACGCATCCCACCCCCTTCTTCTGCTCGGGATCAGTCTTTCTCCTCACGCCCTTTTGGCATTCCAGCGCTCTGCAGGGGGAGTTCCATTCCACCTGAGTGGACCTGGTGGAAAGCTAACCCTGGGCATGATCCTGAGCCATTTCCCTGAGGCTTAATAAAAACACAGCGGGGAGTGAGCATCTGTCTCCTGGCCAGGACATGAATGGGAGGTGCAGAGGAGCTAGATTCCAATTTATGTGAGTTTTAGGTCAGCAGGGATGGCTCTGGGGTTTTGGATTTGGAATCTCTCTGACACTTACCTGACTCCGATGGGATGTGCTCAGCATCTCAAACTTGATTGTGGCAGCAGTGAGGACACAGATGTTTTCTTTCCACACCTCATCTGCCCAGGAAGCAATGGCAGAAGAGGGTATTAATTGTTGAGGTGTCTGTAATATCTGCATTTATTTATATTCATGCCTGTCTCCCCCTCTAGTCTGTAAGCTCGTTGTGAGCAGGGAATGTGTCTATTTAAGGTAATATTGTACGCTGCCAAGCACTTAGTACGGTGCTCTGCACACAGTAAGCACTCAAATACAAGTGGATGAATAAATGAATGAATAAGGAGCAGCTTCCACAGTATTCACTGGTCATCCCCTGCAAGGAGCTTTGGCTTCCCTGCTCTGTGATTCGGCCTTCCCCATCCTAAACATCTGAGCAGGAAGAAGACAGAGAAAAACAGAGAGAGAGAGAAAGACAGAGAAACACATACACACACACAGACAGCATGTGCCACTTGAGCTAGGAGGAGATGGTGTAATGGGAGCCAGGCAAAAAGATTTCCTAACAAAAGAATGAGCTACTACCTTGAAGATGGGTTCTCCCACGTTTCTGCACCGAGGCTTCATGCACCTGGGCCTGCCTGACTCTGTAAGTTAAAAAAAAAAAACCAAACCGAATAAATAAATGAAAAGAGGCCCTTAGGGAAAACAAGGAGTCCATTACATCAGGAAAGGCTGGTCGGGGTAGGTCCTCACCGTTTCTCTCCTTAGCCCAGAACCACTCTCTGGACCCTACGGGATGTCTGAGGCTGACATTAGGACCCCAGAGCCTGAGTAAAAACTGAGCCTACTGGGAGTAGGGAGCAGGGGGCACTAGGAAGGTACTAGGTGCTTGGAGGGTCTAGACAGAAGGGAAAGACACAATCTCTGCCCTCAAGGAGCTCACAGTCTAAAGGGGCCAGGGTCAACTGCTCGTATCTTCGGGGATCCCAGCACCTTCACCAGCAGCAGGGCTCCAGTTAGCTGCCACTGGGCAGGGACACAGGGAAGCAGAGGTTACAGGCCTGACCCCAAGCCCCAGAACCCCCTTGCTCCTCCCTGCTCGCTGCCGCCCAAAGCTCTCAGATGGCAGAGTTTCCGTCTAGGGGACCAGGGGAAGATTTCAGGGTAAAATTTCCATTCTTTAAATTCCCCTCTCCTCCCATCCCCTCCTACTGGCGCTCCACCACCACCTCCCCACCGCACCTGACTGGTCTCCAGATGGCTCTGGCCCCGCTCTACCCCTCCCCTCCCAGCAAAGTAGGGTTCTGGAGAGCAGAGGGATAGGAGGGGGTGAAGGGTGCCACGCCTTCTCCCCGCCTACAGTACAGTGGGCCTGGGGCTGTCAGGGGTCCCAGTGGGAAGGATGTAATTCCTGTTTTCTAGACCTCCCCAAGCCTCACAGATCCCCCCCACCCACCCCTTCCTTCTAGGGTCAGCCCTGAAGGGGAGAGGCAATGGACATAAATCGACAAATATACCATGGTTGAGAAAGATGGAGATAATGTAAAACATGCAAATGTAGCTGAGTAGTATAAATTATAGAAATACCAACTATGTAAGTGATTGATAAAATATAATGCACACATAAATGAGTGGCAAAACTAAACTTACAAAGCAGAATATGCAAATAAATGAAATCTATAAAAAAGCCAGTTGTGACGACGCATATATGTAGGTAAAGCGAGTAAGGTGATGTGCTCTCCTAAGCCCTTTTTACAGTGCTCTGCCCACAGTAAGCGTTCAATAACGACCACTGATTGCCACCTGGGTAGGTGGGGGATTGATCAGGGAATGCCTCCTGGAAGAGGTGGCTTCTTAGAAAGCCTCTGAAAGAGGATTTGGGTTTAGAGGAAGCCGTGCCAGGTGAGGTTAAGGCATGAATGGTGGAGCAGAGGCGGGAGAGAGATTTGGGAGACAGAAGAAGTGCGAGCTGGAGTGTAACAAGGTAAGATGAGAAGAGAGAGCCAGTGGTCAGGGGTTTTTGTTTTGAATGAGAAACAGAGGGAGTTTTTTTTATTTGGGGGGGGCGGGATATGTTCTAATTGGGTTGTAGAAAGATGGTACGCGCATAAGATTGACCTAAGGGGAGAGACTGGTAAGGAGGCTGTTACACAGCAGGGCCTGGGGTTCCCCCCCCTTCCCCATTAGGACCCAGTGGGGTGGTTTTATTCACAGGCCCCCACTATCCCTCTCGATACATGAAGGAAAGAAAGTACTTACTGATGGTATTGGAAAGCGTCTGGAGGTGCAGAAGAACCAGCAACTTTCACCGGGCCACAGACGAGGTATTTCTGAAAGAGAAAGAAATGCAGATAGCAAAACGGCTTGTTCCCCTCCCATCCTGTCATAATCATCCAGGTTCTCTTCCTCTATAGAACATCCCCACCTGGCCCCAGGCATCCCTTGGGATCCGATCTCACTTCTTCCCACAGCAGTTCTAGCATCCCACCCCCAACCATCTAAAAAATTGGGGTGAGGGGTGGAGATGAAGGTGTATGCCATGAGAAGCGCTGCCCACCTGCTTGAAGGGGGCACTGATGTTTAATAATCTCCAAATCAAGTCAATTTTCTGTTGCTGGAACTCCTCCTCACAGCTCACCACATAGATCAGAGTGCAATCATCCTTTGGGATAGGGCCCTGGCAAAGGCAACAGCAAAGTAATTGATCACACACACACCCCACCACCCCCCAGCAAACCTCAGGCTGCCCATCACAAGAGTAGTACTAGGATTTCAACCCAAGTGACAGCATGAAAATTCAACTATTTATTAGTACCTCATCTAGCGTTATGCTCCTCATGGACACTCAGTATTGGAGGAGCTGTTTACACACCAAGTTCACAGGAGATACCGGGCCACTTACAAGCTTGAGCTCAATCCCCTCCCAACACCCCAGCCCCCCTATAGCTCACTCCTATACAATCCCCTCCCCTACCCCATCCCTGTCATCCTTTCCTACATCGTTCCCACTCTTTCCCACACCACTCCCTGCAAATCTGTCTTGTTCCCCTCAGAGACCTCTGATCTTTTTACCCCCTCCCATCTTAAGTCATCATATCCCATTTGGTCTCCATACCCAAATTACCTTCTCTTGATGCACAAACTGACACCCTCAACACTGCCCTCTCCATTGAACTCAAATTCTCTCACTCCCCTGTGCCTCTGTCCATCTTGGACCACTAACTCGCTACCCACAGTCAGCTTCTTCTGCTCAAGCAGCAGAGCGCTGCTGGTAGAAATCCAGACACCAGGCCGACCTCGTCCATCTAGAATTCGTCCTCACCTGCTTTAATTCTGCCCTCTCCTCCCCCGGAAAGCAATATTCCATCTTTCTTGACTCCCATAACCACTGCCCGCGCCAGCTGTTCCAGACTTTTAACTCCCTCCTCAAACTCCTGTCCCCCCACCCCCACCCCCATCTCTTTCCCCTGATAACCTGGCCACATACTTTAATTGAGAAAATTGAAACCATCAGGCGTGATCTCCCTAAAATAATAATAGTAATAATAATAATTATGGTATTTGTTAAGCACTTACTATGTGCCAGGCAAATCTCCCCTGTTCCTCTTCCATCTCTCCCTCTTCAACTCTCCCATCTTTCCTAGCAGTATCTCAAGGGGAGATTTCTCAACTCCTTTCAAACTCTACTCCCTCCACTTAACACCTCTGACCCCTTTTCTTCATATCTTATCAAAACACTCACCCCCTCCCTTACCACCCCCCCAGACTGCCATCTTCAACCATTCACTTTCCAGTGGACTCTTCCTTACTGCTTTCAAACATGCTCATGTTTCCCCTACCCTTAAAAAACCCTCCTTTGCCCCCACTGCTCCCTCCAGTTGTCACCCCATCTCCCTCCTACCATTCCTCTCCAAACTCCTTGAGCAAGTTATCTCCACTGCCTCTCCTCCAATTCTCTCCTTGACCCACATCACTCCATGGAAACAGCCCTCTCGAGTCACCAATGGCCTTCATTTTACCAAATCCAATGAACTCTACTCCATCTTCATCCCCCTCCCCACCCCACAGCACTTGTGTGTATATATGTACATATTTATAATTCTATTCATTTTATTAATGATGTGTATATATCTAGATTTCTATTTATTGATATTGATGCCAGTTTACTTGTTTTGATGTCTGTTTCCCCCCTTCTAGACTGTGAGTCCACTGTGGGCAGGGATTGTCTATTTGTTGCTGAACTGTACTTTCCAAGCACTAAGTACAGTGCTCTGCACACAGTAAGTGCTCAATAAATACGATTGAATGACTCCTTCTTGACTTCTCAGCTGCCTTTGACACAGTGGACCACCCCCTTTCTCCTGGAAACATTATCCAACCTCGGCTTCACTGACGCTGTCCTCTCCTGGCTCTCCTATCTCTCTGATCGCTCATTCTCAGTCTCTTCCGTGGGCTCCTCCTCTGTCTCCCAACCTCTTAATAGTGGGAGTCCCTCAAGGCTCATTTCCGGGTCCCCTTCTATTCTGTATCTACACCCACTCCCTTGGGGAACTCATTCACTCCCATGGCTTCACTTACCTTACCTTTACTTACTATGCGGATGATTCCCAGATTTACCTCTCCAGCCCTGACCCCTCTCCTCTTGTAGTCTTGCATTTCCTCCTGCCTTCAGGGCATCCCTAACTGCATGTCCTGCTGAGACCTCCAGCTAAACATGTCCAAAACAGAACTCCCCATCTTCCCACCGACACTCTGTCCTCCCGCATCACTGCAGACGACACTACTACCCTCCCGATCTCATAAGCCCTTGGCATTATCCTGGACTCATCACTCTCATTCAACCCATATATTCAATGTCACCAAATCCTGTCGGTTCGACCTTCACATCATCGCCAAAATCCATCCTTTCCTCTCCAAACTCCTACTATGCACAGCCAAATACTTATCCTATCCTGCCTTGATTATTCTATCAGCCTCCTTGCCCACCTCCCTGTCTCTCCCCTCTCCCGTCCACACTTCACTCTGCTGCCTGGATTGCTTAAAAAAAAAAAATTCAGTCCACATGTCTCCACTCAAGAACCTCCAGTGGTTGCACATCCACCTCCACACCAAATAAACAGAAACTCCTTACCATAGGCTTTAGAGCACTCAATCAGCTCTCCCCCTCCTACCTATCAATCATATTTACTGAGCACTTACCATGTGCAGAACACTGTCGTAAGCGCTTGGGAGAGTACAATATAATAGAGTTGGTAGAAACGTTCCCTACCCACAGGGAGCTTACAGTTTAGAGGGGGAGACAGACGTTAATATAAATTATGGATACATACATAAATGCTACCTTACCTCACTGATTTCTTTCTACAACCCAGCCTGCACTTTTCGCTCCTCCAATGCCAACTTACTCACTCACCTCACCGCCAAGCCCTTGCCCACATCCTCCCTCTGAACTGGAAATCCCTCCTCCTCCATGTTTGACAAACCACCACTTTCCCCACCTTCAAAGCTTTATTAAAGTCACATCTCCTCCAGGAGGCCTTCCCCGATTGAGCCTTCTTTGCCCCTACTCTCTCTTCTTTCCGCATGGCTTGATGCACTTGGATCTGTGACCGTGAGCCCTGTTGTTGGGTAGGGATTGTCTCCATCTGTTGCCGAATTGTACTTTCCAGGTGCTTAGTACAGTGCTCTGCACACAGTAAGCACTCAATAAATACGATTGAATTAATGAATCCGTATCCTTTTAGCACTATCCCACCCTCAGTCCCACAGCGCTTATGTACATACCCATAATTTATTCATTTATATTAATGTCTCCCCTCTAGATTACACACAACTCTGCTGCACTGTACAGAGCTCTGCACGTAATAGGCACTCGATCAATACTTCTCTGTGCCTCAGTTACCCCCATCTGTAAAATGGAGGTTAAGGCTGTGAGCCCCACATTGGCTGGGGACAGTGTCCAACCCAATTATCTTCTATCTACCCCAACGCTTGGCCTAGTACCTGGAACACAGTACATGCTTAACAAATACCATAATTTTTTTTTTTTAATACCATTGGATGGATTGATTGTTTGGGCCGAGTAGCTTCCTGCAACTCCACAAGGGTTTCCAGGTGCTCTTCTCTCACTGTGAACAATGAAGAAGAGATGGTCAGCCCACATAAGGGTGATTTTTGCACCCTGAGAACCTCACCACCCAGCTTTCTGGGGCCCCGCTTCCCTTACTGTGCAATCGGGCGCAGGCCCGAGACGACAGAGCTAGAAAAGAAGGGTGGTGACGAAGGATGATACTTTTCAGCTTCCCCCGTCCCCAAGGGTTCCCTTTGGTACTTACCTAAGCAAGTGTCCAGGTTGGCATCATAACCTTCCAAATGCGGCTGCTGTTCAAGGAATTTCTTTAAGTGTATTTTGCACAGCACCCCGGTGGGTAGCCCTCGAGCCTCCAACTTCCGCTGTTCAACCAGGGCGGCAACACCCCGGCGGAGTACTTGCTTGGCTGCCGCCCTGGCTTCGGAAGACAAGGAACCTTCAGCAGATGCTGCAGGCCAATTCACTTTCAGCTGTTGAAGAAACCACCTGATTCGATCATCGTGCAAGGCTGGGACTAACCGCACTTCCATCCTACAGAACAAACGCAGAAGTAATGAGACCTAATGGACGGGGCACAGGCCTGGGACTCGGAGGACTGGGGTTCTAATCCCGGCTCCGCCACTTGGTTCTGGTGCCACCTCGGCCAAGTCACTTAGCTTCTCCTTCTCTCTGATCTCCCTTCCTCCTCTCTCGCCCCGCTCCAGTCTATTCTTCACTCCGCTGCCCGGCTCATCTTCCTGCAGAAACGATCTGGGCATGTCACTCCCCTTCTTAAACACCTCCAGTGGTTGCCTATCAACCTCCGCTCCAAACAAAAACTCCTCACTCTAGGCTTCGAGGCTCTACATCACCTTGCCCCTTCCTACCTCTCCTCCCTTCTCTCCTTCTACCGCCCACCCCGCACGCTCCGCTCCTCTGCTGCCCACCTCCTCACCGTCCCGCCGCTCCTCTGCTGCCCACCTCCTCACCGTCCCGCGGTCTCGCCTATCCCGCCGTCGACCCCTGGGCCACGTCCTCCCACGGTCCCGGAACGCCCTCCCTCCTCACCTCCGCCAAACTGATTCTCTTCCCCTCTTCAAAACCCTACTTAAAACTCACCTCCTCCAAGAGGCCTTCCCAGACTGAGCTCCTCTTCTCCCTCTACTCCCTCTACCACCCCCCCCTTCACCTCTCCACAGCTTAACCCTCTTTTCCCCCCATTTCCCTCTGCTCCTCCCCCTCTCCCTTCCCATCTCCTCAGCACTGTACTTGTCTGCTCAACTGTATATATTTTCGTTACCCTATTTATTTTGTTACTGAATTGTACATCGCCTCGATTCTATTTAGTTGCCATTGTTTTTACGAGATGTTCTTCCCCTCGACTCTATTTATTGCCATTGTTCTCGTCTGTCCATCTCCCCGGATTAGACCGTAAGCCCTTCAAACGGCAGGGACTGTCTCTATCTGTTGCCGACTTGTTCATTCCAAGCGCTTAGTACAGTGCTCTGCACATAGTAAGCGCTCAATAAATACTATTGAATGAATTCTCCGCGCCTCGATCGCCTTGTCTGTTAAAACGGGGATCGAGACCGTGAGCCCCACGCGGGGCAGGGGTCGCGTCCAACCTGATTAGCCGGTCACGACCTCAGCGGTCAGTACGGAGCCCGGCACATGCTAAGTGCTTAATGAGTACCGTACACGGAGAGGCTGAGCAAACAGCGCAAGGTGGCATACCCAAGGAAAGGGGATATCTGCGGAAATCCTAAAGGAACTCACCCTTGGGTCCTGAGGACTTCAGCCAGGTGATCAGCCACCAGGATGACTCTCAGGTGGTTCAGGCTGAGGGCACCCACCTTCTTCTGGCTATGCAAGGGCACGCAGTCCAAGATGATCACCTTGCCGCCGGCCGAAGGCAAAGCGGGAGGTTTGATATACCGCGGGACAGCATTGAGGACCTGCTGAAAGACAGCCGGCCTCTCTAGTCGGAGCACCAGCCCGGCCTGGGTCTGGATGCATTTCTGCACGGGGAGCACCCCGGGGCCTTCGAGTGCCGTTACTGCATCCAAGACGTCTTTGGGAACCTGCGGGGGAAATGGCAGGGGAGGAGGAGAAACGGCTGAATCGAAAAGTGCTTGCCGAGTCCCTCTGGCTCTGAACTAGATATACCGTCTCCGGTACCCTTCTCGAGAAGCCCACCCACCTGGCCCTTCCCCTTTAGGACAGAGATCCCAGTGAGGGATGTCGTGACTGCGTACTCGCCTACGGGTTCCAGGGAAGATCTGCATTTCAACCACGGAAGAGGGGGGGACAACGGGGGGAGGAGGGAAGAGGCGAGCAAGATAGTTTCGGTTTCAGCGAAGGCTCTCGGGGATGTCGGAGGAGGGCCTGGTTAAAGTCGAATCCCCCCGCCTTCATTGGTTTGGCCGGCGTTCACCCCGACCCGGCCCTTCCTCATTGGTTGCCAATGGCCCTGACCTCTCATCGGTCCACCCCCACTCCCCCATCCCACCTGCCCATCGCGGAACAGGGCCTTCAGGGCGCCCCTGGGGGCGAGGAAGTCGCGGCTCTGAAGGTTTCGCGCGCCGCTCTCCTTAAACCAGACGGATCTTCCGGGGTGGCCGGTGGCACGGTGGGGTCGTGGGCCACGGGGCTTCAGGGCCGCATTCAAAGCCTCTAAGGTCTCCCCGACGCCGAGGCGACCGGTCGCCATGGAGACCCCCAACGAAATGAAAAACATCGGAACGAAGCCCAACAACTTCCGGTGTACGGGGCCGCGGAGAGCCCAAATTCCCCTGGCCGGAGCTCGGAAAAGATTGGGTTTCCGCTTTCGACACTGCCAGAACGCGTTGCTCCGGCGCCGGTCCGCTCCCCCCCCCCGGCCTTTCCGAATCGCCTGTTTTGAGCCCCCTCTTCCGTCCTCCCTTCGATGCCTTATGATCAGCGTGGGAAGCAGCGTGGCCCAGTGGAAAGAGCCCGAGTTTGGGAGTCAGAGGTCATGATTTCGATTTCTGGCTCTGCCTCTTGTCAGCTGTGTGACTGTGGGCAAGTCACTTCACTCTCTGTGCCTCAGTTACCTCATCTGTAAAATGGGGATTAACTGTGAGCCTCACGTGGGACAACCTGATTACCCTGTATCTACCCCAGCGCTTAGAACAGTGCTCTGTACATACTAAGCGCTTAACAAATACCAACATTATTATTATTATTATTACTTCACTTCTCTGGGCCTCAGTTCCCTCATCTGGAAAATGGGGATGAAGACAGTGAGCCTCACGTGGGACAACCTGATGACCCTCTATCTCCCTCAGCACTTAGAACAGTGCTTGGCATATAGTAAGCGCTTAACAAACACCAACATTATTATTATTATTATTAGCCCCCGCTCCCGAACCCGGTGGCCCGGAGCGCTTTCGTGCTCTCCTTCCAACCAGGACTCGAAAAGGTGGCTTCTGGGCCCATCCCGGCCCGGCCCCAGCGGGAACTCTGCCTGCCTCCTTCCCCACCCCTAGCCGATATTCTATCGATCAGGGGTACTCTGTGCCGAGCCCTGGACTAAGAGCTTGGGAGCAGCAGCCTGGCATAGGGGCTAGAGCACGGGCCCGGAAGTCAGAAGGTCATGGGTTCTAATGCCGACTCGGCCATTTGTCTACTTTGTGACCTCGGGCAGGTCACTTCACTTCTCGGCACCTTGGTTACCTCAGCTGGAAAATGGGGATTGAGACTGTGAGCCCCACGTGGGACAGGGACTGCGTCCAACCCGATTTGCCTGTAATAATAATAATAATGTTGGTATTTGTTAAGCACTATGTGCCGAGCACTGTTCTAAGCGCTGGGGTAGATACAGGGTAATCAGGTTGTCCCACGTGAGGCTCACAGTTAATCCCCATTTTACAGATGAGGTAACTGAGGCACCGAGAAGTGAAGTGACTTGCCCACAGTCACACAGCTGTCAAGTGGCAGAGCCAGGAATCAAACTCATGACCTCTGACTCCGAAGCCCAGACTCTTTCCACTGAGCCACGCTGCTTCCCACCCCGGCGCCTAGTACGGTGCCCGGCCCTTAGTAAGCGCTTAACAAATACCATACTTAATTAATTGGGAGACAACAATACAGCGGAGTCAGCAGACATTCCCAGCCTAAGCCCCATTTTTCCTCATCTCCCACTCCCTTCTGCGTTGCCCCGGCTTGCTTCTTTTGCTCTTCCCCCCAATCCAGCCCCACGGCACCTGTGTACATATCTGTATTATATGTATCTGTATTGATGTCTGTCTCCCTGCACCAGACCATAAGCTCATCGTGGGCAAGGAACGTCACTATTGTTGTGTTGTACTTTCCCAAGTGCTTAGTACAGTGATCTGCACGAAGCGCTCAATAAATATCATTGAATTAATTCCCTGCCCATACCGAGCTTGCAGTCTAGAGGGGGAGACAGACAGCATAAATAATTTAGAATACATAAAGATGTACAGAAGTGTTTTGGGGTTGGGGCATAGTACACTTACTGAGGTTCTTCTGTATGTTGCTTACCCATTTTATTCTGGACCTGCACTTTCTTTAAATTGACAGTATTTCTTGGACACATCCTTATAATAATAATGTTGGTGTTTGTTAAGTACTATGTGCCAAGCACTGTTCTAACCGCTGGGGTAGATACAAGGTAATCAGGTTGTCCCATGTAGGGCTCACAGTCTTCATCCCCATTTTCCAGATGAGGTAACTGAGGCACAGAGAAGTTAAGTGACTTGCCCAAAGTCACATAGCTGACAAGCGGCTCTACTGTTTCCCTTATCTGTCATTCCTTTTAATGTCCGTCTCCCTCTGTAGACTGTAAGCTCCTTGTGGGCAGGGATCAGATCTACCAACCCTTTGGTATTGTGTTTTCCCAAGCGCTTAGTACAATGCTCCGCATACAGTACGCACTCAATAAATACCATTGATTGATTGAGTCTGGCATATGATGATGACGTGACCTCACAGGAAGGTAGATCCTTCAAGTAGATGTCTTCATTAGTTAAGGCAGGGAAGAATGTGTCATGGGAGGGATGTAAAACCTGCTTGGAAGATTTGACTACCTATGTTCCCAACCTTAAGACTAAAAATGTCTTGTGACAATGACCGCAACTTTTGTTTTCACTTTGTACAGTGCACAGTAAGTTTGGAAAGATAATTTTATTTAAATTCATTATTCTGGGGACAATTGGAATGGTGAAATGAGGCCAAACATCTGTGTGTGTGTGTGTGTGTGTGTGTGTGCGCGCCCACCTTTTGCAAGCAAAATAGGTGAGGCTTCAAGGGAGGCGAATCAGTCACCTGAAATCAGTAGCATAAAATAAAACCCAATAATGTAAAAAAAAAAAAAAAAAAAAGAGGTCACTGGCATTTTACCCCCATTCTACTCTCCCCTCCCAGAAAGTTGGCTAATCCTGGTCCAGGATTAAACCTGAGGGTATAGGTCCAAGACCAAGGCAAGACTTTATACAGCAGTCTAGAGTCCACCCTTGGCCAAATCAGTTTGAGGTTTGATCCAGGGCTTCAAGTCAATTCCAAAAAGGACCTAAGGGTCTCAATCAAACCAGAACTCCGGGTCCACTTAGAACCACACCCTGAATCGGCCAGTTCTGGAACCAACCCAGCCTCCTTCTTCAGGCCGGAGGACTCCCAAAAGACCACTGCAGCCTAAGCCAACTCATCTCAGTGAAGCTTTATTATGCATGGTTATTGGACTGGAGTCTGGTGTCCCCAGACAGTACTAGAACACACAATCTCTCAACTTTTCTATCAGGGACACTTCTTCCATGCTTTTTGGGGAGAGAGCCACGTGGGCCCCTTAGGGCAGAAAAAGAAGTCTGCTGGACCCTCTCTCTCTCTCTCTTCCCATCCCCACCCCCTGCCCCTCTTTCAACAACAGACAGCAATATAGAATCAACAATTTTATTTCCAGGATACGGAAGAGGCAGTCTGGTCTTTGCAATAAGCAAAGGGAGGTGTGGAGTCACTGGTCCAATCCAGTAATTACTTCTAGGAGGAAGAAACGTGCTTGTTAAGTGGGGGGGGGGGAACTAATGTCCTTGAGTGGCTGTCCTGAAGTCCATGGGCCACAGATCTGAATAGGGCAGAGCTGAGAAAGGAAGATTACCTTTGGACTAAGACCCTTGGGTTTTCTCCAGCTTAGAAGGCACAGGCCTCTCTCCCCTGCAATTCTTCTCCAGGACCCCAAAGCACATGGGCTGGACTGGCCCCCTGTTCCCCTCATCCTACCGTGGCAACTTCTCAGCTGCTTGGCTCACTTTAAAGTACAGCCTATTCCCCTTCCTGGCTTCTTACTCCCTTACCTCACTGAGGATGAAGGTCCGCCCTTCCATCTGGCTGCGTTTTCTCCTTTCCGATCCAATCCCTCTTCTCCCACCCACTCTTTTCCCTGCCCCATTCACTTCTTTCCTCTCTCCGGCCCCACCAGGGTGCTACAGTGCCAGTGCGGTGCTCTCTCCACCATCCATAGCCAAGAGATGATCTGAGAATTGCTGCTCACACCAGACCAACTACTGACCGTCTGCAGTGACAGGAAGAGACTTCCTCCCCCAGCATCCTGCAATGCCCTCTGCCTTTGCACAGCTACTCGGCAGTCAGCCTACCCCAGAACTTTCTCCCTGGTAGATCGCAAGAGACCTGTTCTCCCTCCTACTTGGACTGGAAATCCCAGGATGGACAGGGACTGGGCCTGCTCTTGAATCCACCCCAGTGCTTAGAACAGTGTGTGGCACATAGTAAGCATTGAACAAATGCCACCATGATTAGTATTAAAAGAGGAGGTGAGATCCACAAAGAGGACTAAGCAGTCATCTTCCTCTAAAAGGGACAGCTTCCAAAGGTCTCGACATGGTAGGGGGTGAACTTTCTCTAGAAAGCTATGGGGCAGCCTCCTCTCTCTCCAGAATCCCACCATCACCACAGTATTTATTAAGACCCGTTCTAGGGCTTTTTTATGGTATCTGTTAAGTGCTTACTATGTGTCAAACAGTGACCTAAGGGCTAGTACAAGTCAGATCAGACACAGTCCCTGTCCCGCATGGGGCTCACAGTCTAAGCGGCTTAGGGAATTGGCAGAAATAGAAAATGTGCTCTACCTTCAAAGAGCTCATAATCGAATGGGGCGGGGGGGAAATCACTTGTCATATATTGACAAATATACAATCGTATACAAAAATAAAAATAAGCATGAGGAGAGTGATACACAATAAGCAAGCAGGTGAATTAATCAGTAACAAACAGAAAAATGTATGCATTGAGGTGGTGAGGGGGTAGCAATCTGACTGGAAGGATTTATCTATCTGCTTCTCCCCACCTCACCTCCACCCCCAAGGACAGGGGAGCACTGGATCAATTCCTAGGGGTGGTTGGGCAGAGAACAATCCAGTCACCTGCAGGATCCCAGAACCAGAACATTAAGGTCACACCCCCACACACACACACACACACCCCACTCCCCCACCGCCTCTGACTAGGATGAAGGAAACAAGAGTCCTGCAGGCCTTGAATTAGTTAGGTTGTTTATGCTGGTCCCATGGAATGAGCTGAAATGCAGGGGGATTCACTTCAGAAACAAGCCACTGACCTTGGCACCAGAGAGGTCTGGGTCCGACGAGAGAGCTCAGGGATGGGATCGGAGGCAGAACCGTCCTGGATATCGGGCTCCATAAAGCTGTTGAGATCCAAGTTTCTCTGGGAGGCCCCGAAAGAGCTTTGGACGGACACGATATTCCCGATGGCTTCTTGGCTGTCCGCTCAACGGGAGTGATCGTGTCATTCCAAAGCGATTTCTCTCCCATGGAGTCTAGGCTAGAGAACCTTGGCTAGCGCCGATTACCACGCTCTTCTCCTACAAGACCTCAAGGAGGGGCAGAGTGCACACCGATGGACAGCATTCTTGACAGAGGCAATGGTTCCTGTTTGACGGTGGCCCGCTCTCAGCTGAAGAGGAGTCCCCTGTGAGGCAGGTTTCTTCACATTCACTGGGTAGGAGCGTGAGGAGGCCCCCAGGGAGAGGGCACACCCGGCTGCCCCATCTATCTCAGGGGTCTAGAGCGGGCCCTCCCCAGGGTTTGGGACCGGGCTGGGTCCCCACCGCTCAGGGAGCTTCTCTTCCCCTGGCCCTACAGCCCCGACAACCCACCAGCAGCAGGAAGCTCTTACACGTGACCCCTACCCCAGCCTCCCCAGTGGCTGGTTCCAGCCACCTTGTGGCCAGCTCTTGATGGCTGCTGCTATTGTAGAGACCGTTGTGGTAGTTCCTCCCCAGGAAGTGAGACACTATCTTTAGCAAGCAGCCGCCCAGGCCCCGAGACCTGCTGGACCTCACCGCCCCCCCAAGATGAACCCCTTTCACAAGGTGTAGCTTCCCCATCCCCCTTTACCATCTGCTGGAGCACAGCCAGGGCTGCAGTTACAACTGGTTTGCATGTCAGCCCGGGAGTTTCCCCATCCCTCACTGGCCTTGTCCAGGTTTCTTTTCTTTTTTTCCTTGTGTGATATTGGTTAAGCGCTTACTATGTGTCTCGCACTATTCTAAGAACAGAGCTGGGGTTGATACAGGTTAATCAGGCCAGATATAGTCCCTGTCCCACGTGGGGCTCACAGTCTAAGTAGGAGGGAGAACAGGTATTCATTCCCCATTTTGTCATGGAGGAGAAAGGCACAGAGAAATCAGGTGACTTGCCCAAGGTCATGCAGCAGGCAAGTGACAGAGCTGAGACTAAAACCCAGGTCCTCTGGCTTTTAGGCCCGCCGTGCTTTATCCACTAGGCTACACTGCTTCCTTAGGTTCTTCCAGGGACCTAGGCAGCTCTGCTGCTCTTACGCAAAGTCCAGTTTAGTGGGCAAAGTCCTCCTGAGTCCTCTGCCCCTCCAATTTGCTCCCCAGGACCTGCCTTCACTTCCTGTTTCTTGTCTTGGGAATCCCCTACTGCCGACAGTAAAGGAGGAAGAAGTGAGCACACATCAACCTTGGGCAGGACAGGAAGCCCGGCCTGGAGCTCCCCAAGTCCAGCCACTATTCCAGGGGCTTAGAGAAAGTTCGGCAAGGAGGACTCCCCTCTGGCCCCAAGCAATCAATCAATGGTATTTATTGAGTATTTGCTGTGTGCAGAGCACTGGACTAAGCAGTTGGAAGAGTTGGTAGACGATTCCTGCCCACAAGGAGCTTACACGCTTTCCACCTGCTCCAGGCAGATTGAAGGTAACGGTAGGGATAAAACTGGTGACAAGGCTGGGCTGACAGCAGAGATGTGGAACACAGTGTGGGGGACTCTTCTTCGTTTGCTCCCCATATCGCTCTTCTTAGCCCCCTCACCGATCTAAATCATCCCACTTCTACACTGAAACCCCACAGCGCTCTCTTACTAATCTGCCTGTGTGGCTTCAACTGGGCTCTACTAATTTTCTCGGCAAGGACCGTCAAAACTCATCTGGCACCTGACAGCTGGGAAGCTGGTGTGTAACTGAGCTCCCGGATAGCGTCGGAAATCGAGCCGCTACAATTCCCCTCAGAACCCAGGAAACAGCATGGCGTAGGGGATAGAGCAAGGGCCTGGGAGTCAGAATGTCATGGGTTCTATTCCCGGCTCTGCCATGTGTCTTGTGTGGCCTTGGGCAAGTCACTTCACTTCTCTGCACCTGTTACCTCATCTGTAAAAGGGGATTAAGACTGTGAGCCCCTTGCCGGGCAGGGACTGTGTCTAAAGCAATTTGCTTGTATCCACCCCAGTGCTTAGTACAGTGCTTGGCACATAGAAAGTGTTTAACAAATGCCACAATTACTTAACAAATATCAACCAAGAAAAGGTGTCTCCTGGTTCTGAGAATGGCCCCGGGGTTTTTTCCAGAGGCTCAGCAACATCCAGGACCCTGGGCCACCCTGACAGCCCAACCCAACTCATGACCCTGTACATGAGTAGGAAGGGAAAAATGTCTCCCTTCCCACATTCCATGGGAAATGTGACCTGAGTGGAGAGTTGGGATACTGCTCAGCTCAGGTCCCAAGATAGGAGCTGCTTGGAACCTTTGCTTTTAGGCATCACCTGGTCTCCTGCCCATGAGGTTGGGACTCGCAATGGTGCTCTTGCAGGATAGCAGGGAACGAAATCCAACTGCAGCTGGAATGCTCTGGAGACAACAGCTGCTTTTGGGATTCCGTTGCCTGCTGTCAAGCTGTCAAGGATGCTCCAGTCCCAGAACCTGAGAGAGGAGAGGCACCACATCTGAAGTCAAGCTCCCTGGAGGCTGCGGGGTTCTAGTGGTGGGTACAGTGAGACCAGATCTCCACAGCACGGGTACAGCTGGCACCATTTTGGCTTCTCTGAGGTTCTGAACATTCTAAAACAAATACACAAACACACATGCACCAAAAAAAAAAAAAAAAACCCCAACAAGATCCAAGGTCAAGGAGGTGCTGGGCTCCACTTTCATTTGGACAGGAATTCCCCTCCTTCCACTTAGCTTTTCCAATAAGATCCTTAGTCCTTTGAGGAGTTAGAGAGGCTCTCAGAGGGATTGTGTATAAGAGTCAGAAGATGGCAAGCCAGGGTCAACAACATCATTTTCGCCGGGGGAGGGACCAAGCCGACACCGAGCAGCCAGGCAGGAGCCCCTTCTTGACAGATGGGATGGTGGGGGTGCATGGCAACCCCGAGCCCAAGAGGAAGGAAAACAGCTCTGTCTTGGAGAACAAAGCCCTCACCTGTGGGTTGGGGGAACAATTGGTGCTTGTTGAGCTACACAATCCAGAGGGGCGGGAAGCAGAGGGTAAGAGGCTGCCCCTGAGACCAGGGCCCTCAGACTGTGAGAACCCCTGTACCGAAGCCAGGAAACTTGAGACTGATGTGGCAAAACCGGCCTCCCGAAGCTTTAATGCGGATTAGTCCAGGAGAGGAATCTCACCTGGGGGATTAGCACACCGGTACAATGGATCAGCTCCAAAGGCCTCTGCCCCAAGGCGCCACCACCTCCACTTCCCCTAGCAGAAAGGGGGGTGGGGAGGGGGAGTACAACTAGAGACTCAGAACCCAGGCAACCTAATGGCCAGAAGAGAGAAGTCCCAGAGTGAGGGGTCCTGGCGACTGAAAGCACGGCTAACTCAGAGACTTGAGTGTCCCCTCCGCCAAGCAGGCGGCACAACAAAAGGCTGCCGCCCAGAAAGGAGATTGATGAGAACACAGCAGCTCTGCCCTGAGTTCATTGGGGTCGACAACCTGGGTACCTCCCGTGTCCATCTGGAGCCAGGACAGCGGCCAAGGTTGCTGCTGAACTATTATCACGCTGCAGAGGCCCCTACTCCAGGTAGCCACGGTGGGCGCAGCAGGGTACTTGGGCCTAAATTCCGGGGCTTAGCCAGATGAAGGCGAGACGGGGCATTCACATCTTGAGCCCTAATGTTTCTCCCCAGCCCAGACCCGCCCGCTTGAAGAGGCCAGATATGGGGGAGAGTGGAAGGTGATAACCGCCCACCCAACCCCGACCCACCTTTCCGCAGGCTGGCAGAGGTCTACAAACCAGATCCAGCCCGTGCAGGACTCTAGCTGGGCTGGCAAAACTCCGAGCCCCCTCCTTCCCCCTCACCCCCTGCTCAGCCAGCTGGGCTCAGTGGGGAGACTGAGAAGGAAATGGGGCCCTGGGCCATTCAGCCATGTTGATAGCTGCCTGAAGGGAAACAACCAGGCCAGGGAGGAAGTGAAGCTGCTGAGAGAAGAAACAGGCCTCTCCACAGCCCCGGGGACTTCCGAGGTCCATCGTCAAAACTGGCGAGGGCCCATCCCAGCATCAGCTCTAGTGGGAAAGAACTGAGGTTGGGGTGGTTAGATCAAAGAGGGCTAGGATTCCAAATTCTGCTCCCAGCTGTCCTGCTGTGGCTCCAAGGCCTCGATTTTCCAAATCCTTACCACAGTAGTGATAACCCTTGCCAGTCCTAGGAGGCACTGCAAAGATGATTCTTCGCACCACACAAGGTCCCTCCTCCTCACCACCCCCTCCCCCTTCTGAGGCTGAGGGAACCGCAGCCTCTCTCCTCTCGAACCCAACTCAACATCCAGGTGAGGGGCTCACCTTGCTGGTGCCCCACTCCCACCCAGGTTGCTTGGTGATCGCTTGGGCAGCCCCGCCTCTAACTCCCCCAGAGTCCCATCTTCTTCGGTCATCAACCTGATAGAGTCTCCTCTGATAGACTGCAAGCCCCTCCCTCCAACCAGGGACAGGAGGGAAGCTCACAATCTAAAAACAGGAGGGAGTTCTCTCCCAATGCTTAGTACAGTGCTCCGCACACAGTACGTGCTAAATAAATACCATTACTACTACTTTCCTCACCTCTTGATTTTCAGGTCAAATTCCATGTCCCCTCTCCTAAAGATAGGCCTGGAGGACCCAATGTTTCCCTGCTTATTTTTCTGCTTTCCTAGGGAAATTGGCCGGAGACCCTACTGGACTTACAACTCCCAAAGAACTCATCCCAGAGCTGGACCTGACCAATGAACATCACAGTTGGAGTTGGGATCCCACCAGATCTTGGCATCTGGCACTGCCTTAGCCAGGTCCAATATCCTGGGGCATTATTTCCTTGATATCAATGCTGACCTCAGGTCAAGACCCATCTACTAAGACAAAAAGCAGAGGCTCTTTGCCATGGCTCAGGCTTGGTCTCTCACATGCCCAAATCCTTCAGCAATACTGGCTGAAGAGTCTAATCAACCAATCAGTGGTATTTGAGCGCTTATTGTGTGCAGAACACTAAACTAAGTGCTTGGGAGAGTACAAAACAATTGACTAGGTAGAGTCAATTCCCCTCTGATCGGGACTCCAAGTGCTACTGGAGCTGGATGGGAGCTCGTATTTAAGTACGAGGTGGGTGAGAGATATCCAGTCTTTTGCCTTTTGGGGGCTGCCCACGGCCCCAGGTTGCCTGCTCAATGAAGCTCTCGTTGTTCTGGAATTTTAGATGTGAAGAGGTGATCCAGCTGGTCAGTCGGCGTGAGGGGAGGGGGAAGGGTGGTGGTTGGGGAGGTTTGCCCCCCTGCTCTGCCAGGATGTATCCTGCGGTTCTGCAGGCTCATTCTGCTCCTGAATCTGATTCGGAAGGCTGCAGTATCACTACCTCTATTTGTACTCTCCGTCTTCTAGAGGTCTCTTGTAAGCCCCCGGTTTCTACCTGATGAAAAAGAGCAGTCCGAGGGGAGTGAGGGAGAAGGGGGCTCCCTCTGGGCAGGGGGCAAGGCAAGCCTTAAGGAAAGTGCTCAAATCCAGCTTCACTCAGGGTCCCAGCTTCCCCCAGCTGGAGAGACATTTAATGGGACCAAGACAGAGCTGCCGATCTGATGCCAAGACCTGAACACCTGGCAGAGAGGTCATCTGGGGTCACTTCAGGGATCCCTTCTTTCTCCCTAGGAATCACCCAGCAAATTCTGCACCCTCCCATTTGGAGCTGCCAGGCCAAAAAGCACACGGGGAGATTTTTTGGTTTAAAACGGTTCAATCACAGGTTGCCAATTGCTATTCAGTTGTCACTTTGAGCTTTCCTCAGGACGGCTTCCCAGTAACTCTTCCCTACCTGCACCCGGACTCACAGAGACTCCCAAAGGCAAACAGAGCCCACCTTTCCTTGCGAGGCCACAACAGGCTAGGTCCATACCCTCTGCTCCCAGACACCGCTGCCCTCCGAGGTGCCCTTTCCCCTCGGGGCTATGAGCTCTCAGCAGGATGTGAGACCAAGAGCAGAAGAGGGAGGAGGAAATACTTGTGGGAAGCTCAAGAGCCAAGAAATAGGAATTGGAGCATCTGTGGTGCTCGGGGAGGAGGGGGGATTCTGAGAAGCAATACCACAGGATGCACAGCTTCAGTTCCCCTGAACAGGCAGTTCAGCTGCCCAGAGCCCTTCAATTTTCCCGATTCTGAGCTGGGAATTCCTGCTCCCACTTCCCAGAAGGAGATGCTGGGAAAACCTGAAATATCACTCTCTCTCTCACTCACTCACACACACCCCGCCCCCCGGCTGACCCCAAGAGAAGACCGTACACTCCCACTCATGCATGCGCGCACACACGCATGGTCTCAAGTAGATGGGTGGGGGTGGGGTTCCCCTTAAGCCTCGCCTCGGCACTGCCGGGGCCGGGGCGGGGACCACCTGAAGGGAGGGAAAGGCAGGCTTGAACTGGAGGTGCTGGCAAACGGGGGCAGAAATTCCCAGCTCGGAACCTCTCTGCCCTTGCGGCGCTTTCTCCCCCAGCAGCGACAGGTTACAGCCCCTTACCCTTCGGATCGTCATCCTAGGGAGGGGTGCCCTAGGGGTTGGGGTCGTAGCGAAGGGGAAACTACGGAGGTCCTCTTTCGGAAAAGCCTAGTTCCAGCTTTTCCCTGGCCCTCCCGAGTTCCTCCCCCCCCACCCCACCCCCCACGCACTTTTTCACTTCTCGCTGGGGGCCAGGCCCTCCGGTGGCCGGCGGGGGGGGGATCCGACGGGCCGGCACGTGGCATTAGGGCCTCTTCCCACCCAGTCGGTCTCCGCTCCCTCGGTCCCGGCTTTCGGCAGCCTGTGTCTGCGGGCTGCCGGCTTTCCTCTCGGTTGCGGCCTCACGGCGGTGCCAGCTCAGCGTGTGCTTAGCCGGTCCTAAAGGCCTCCCCGTTTCGTCCCCTGGGCTTCCAACGATCGGGCCCGGGAGCCTGCCGGAACCCTCGAGCCCCCCGGCCGCATGGCACCCGTCGGGAACCCCCGTCTCCTCCCGCGCATCCCTCCCCCGCCACCCCCCAAGCAGACGGCCGGGGCACCGGACCCAGTGGAGGGGTGGGCCGAGCTACATACCCACACCTCCAGGTAGACCGGTTGGGCTGGGGGCGGGGAGGAAGCTTCAGCTGGGGGAGGCTCCCGGCCAGGCCAGGGGCCGGGGTCCCGGGTCCCGTCACCACCCCGCCGGCCTCCTCTGGCCCCGGTCCCTTCTCACCTGCCTGGGCCGAGCGACCGGTCCGGGCCGCGTGGGCCGGGGGCGGGGCGGGGGGAGAGCGCCCGCTCGCTCCACTTGGGGAACTTCCTCCCTCCGAGCCGCGGGGAGCGGCCGGCCACCATTCCGCGGGGCGGGGACCGGGGTGGCAGCCGAGGGGGGCCGGAGCTCTGGGGCAGGAGGAGGAAGGGATGGAGGGAACGGCGCCCCGGGCAAAGCAGGACCGTCGCCGTCGTCGCTGCCCACTCACCTGCCCGCCCACCGGCCGACCACCCCTCCTCACTCTCCCCGTCTCCGCCGGTTTTATCGAGGCGGCCCCGCCCCGCGCCGCGCCCCGCCTTCCACCCCCTCCCCCGGCGCCGCAGCCAATCCGGGGCCGATCCCGTTGGCCCCCGCCCCAGTTCCCCTTCCTTCTCGCCCGCCGCCGCTTTCGCTTTTGCTCCACCCGCCGTCGGTGTCCGAGCCCGGCCGGGGCTGCCGGATTCACGTCGGGAACCGCAGAGCGGAGGTCGCCGCCCGTCCCTCCCCTCCACTCCCGCCCCCCTTCCCCTCCCTCCTTGGCCACACGAACCTGGGAGAAGCGGTGACGGGTGACGGGGAAGCTGCATCTCTCCGGCTGGGATTCCTTGCGCGGGCCCGGACTGGGTGGGAGCTCTCGATCTCGCTGCCCCGCCCCCTCTTGCTCCCTAAATCAATCAACCGATTGATCGGTGGTGTTCACTGAGCGCTTACGTTGTGCGGAGCGCTGTACCGACCGCTTGGGAGAGTACGGTAGAAGAGTCGGTAGTGGTAATCGTTACGGTCTTAGTTGAGCGCTTACTATGTGCCAGGCACCGCACCGAGCGCCGGGGTGGGTACAAGCAAATCGGGCCGGACACGGTCCCCCGCCCCAGAGGGGACTCGCGGTCGCGAGCCCCATTTTCCAGATGAGGTCCCCGAGGCCCAGAGAAGTGAAGCGACCCGCCCGAGGTCACGCGGCAGACGAGTGGCGGAGCCGGGATCGGAACCCACGACCTTCCGACTCCCGGCCCCACGCCCTATCCGCCACGCCACGCCGCTTCACCGTTCCCCGTCCGCGACTAGCTTACGGCCTCGAGGACGAGGCAGACATCGAAAGGCATTACGGATAGGTACGGAAGCGCTGTGGGAACGGGGGGGCGGGAAAGGAGATGGGAGTGGGAGACGAGGAGACGAGGGCTTGGTCGGAGAAGGCCTCTCGGAGGAGATGGGCCTTCAGTAAGCCTTTGAAGGCAGGGACGGCGACCGTCCATCCGATACGGAGAGAGAAGCGTCCCGGGCCAGCGGCGGGACTTGGGCGAGAGGTCAGCGGTGAGATAGACCAGGTCGAGGTACAGTGAGTAGGTTGGCGTTAGGGGAACGAACTGTGCGGACTGGGTTGTAGGAGGTGGCAAGGTGATTGAGTGCTTTAAAGCCAACGGTAAGGAGTTTCTGTTTGATGCGGAGGTGGACGGGCAACCACCGGAGGTTCTTGAGGAGTGGGGAAACATGGACTGAACGTTTCTGTAGCAAAAGGATCTGGGCAGCAGAGTGAAGTATGGCCTGGAGTGGAGAGAGACTGGGGCAGGGAGATCAGCGAGGAGGCTGATTCGGTCGGCAAGGTGGCATAGGATAAGGGCTGGGATCAACGTCGTAGCAGTTGGGATGGACCAAGGCCATGGGTCTGTGAGACAGGGAGGATGGTGGTGCTGTGTCCAGTGATGGGAAAGTCAGGGGGAGGACGGGGTCTGGGTGGGAAGATGAGGAGTTCAGTTTCGGGTGTGTTAAATTTGAGGTGTCGGTGAGACATCCGAGTTTGAGATGTCCTGAAGGAAGGAGGAAACGTGAGACCGCAGGGAAGGGGAGAGATCAGGGCTAGAGAGGCGGATTTGAGAAATATACACATAGAGATGGTAGTTGAAGCCGTGGGAGTGAATGAGTTCTCCGGGGGACTGGGTGTAGATGGAGACCAGAAGGTATTAAAGGGAGTGAGCTTGAACACAATTTAATATTGGGAGAGACAACCAGGGGTAATGTCTTCGTTTGCCTTTCCCTCAGCAGCTCTCAGGCTTTCCTTCTAATTCTTCGAGACCTACTGAGATCCAGCGCCGCGTTAAACCAGGAGCTTCCCAAGTGGGATTTTGGAAAGTGCTGTGGAAAGGGAAGGATACTTCAGGGATGGGCCTGAGAGCCAGAACAAAAGTTGCTGCTTTTGTTAGCGAGGTGGGTGGGGAGAGACAGGCCTAAGAAGAGGTACAGATGCGGGAGCTAAAATTCATAGGGAGACATTGAAAAGCGGTCCTCGGGGACACAAGCATAGGCTTAGAGGTTCAGTCAATAAATTCTCCTAGCTGCAATTTCCATCAGAAGCTTGTGGAACCAAATCTAAGAGTACTATTTTCCTTCAGATGGCTCTAGCGGGCAGCTGTGGAGGGAAAGGATATGTGGGCCCAACCGTTTAGCGCTCCCCTCCCCCAACACTGGCAATTGGGGCAGTTTAATAGCAATTGGCAGGGAATCCGATGCCCGAAACCTGAGAGGATTAGTTGGGTCCCATTTCGGCCCTGGCCCGGATCCAGTTTCCAGGTGTTCGGGTCTGCTCTCACCTCTCCTGTTCCACGCTCCCTCCTGCTTTCCCAGAGCTCCAGCAACGCCTCAGCCTTTTGTTGATTTGCAGGGCAAGGACTGGACAATAAAACAACCTCATAGTAAATAGTCAGACCAGGATCCCCTGATCCAAACCGGCATCCCTAAGGCTTCTGTTACTATTTATTACATTTGTTAAATACTCACTCTGTGTAAAACACTGTACTAAGCACAGAGAAGAGGTGGAATAATAATTCGGACATGTTGCCTGGCCCCAGAGATGTTTGCCAGGGTGGGGGGAGCGGGAAGACCGGCAATCAGTTAATGGTATTTATTGAGCACTTACTGTGTGAGGAGCACTGTGCTAAGCACTTGGGAGAGTCCGCTCCAACAGAGTCCGTAGACACGTTCCCTGCTCACAAGGAACCCACAGTTTAGAGGCACAAAATAACTGTATTTGTTAAGTGCTTACTGTGTGCCAAGCACTGTACTAAGCACTGGGGTAGATACAAGATAGTCTAATCTCACACAGGGCTCACAGTGTAAAATGGAGGGAGAACAAACAGGTATTGAATTCCCATTCTGCAGATCAGGGAACTGAGGCCCAGAGAAGTTAAGTGACTTGCCCAAGGTCACCCAGCGGGTACATGGGGGAGCCAGGGATTAGAATCCAGGTCCTCTGACTCCCAAGCCCGTGCTCTTTCCATTAGGCCACATTACTTCCCAAAGAATGATAAGCATGACACAGACAGCAAAAAAACCCCCAACTTAACAACATAGACAACAACAAAAACAATGAGATCTGTGGTATATTTATTGCTAATGAAGTTTTTAGGCTTCTTACTACTCTGCCAGGACTGTCTAATCCAACAGTCACAACTCCTCCATCTGATTGTTTGGAATTGTAGTCAGTGGCTTCTAGTCCTTTCCTTTCCTCAATCACCCTGCCCCCTCCTACCTCACCTCGCTACTCTCCTACTACAACCCAGCCCACACACTTCACTCCACTACTGCTAACCTTCTCACCATGCCTCGCTCTCATCTATCTCGCTGCCGACCCCTCGCCCACGTCCTCCCTCCGGCCTGGAACTCCCTCCCTCCTCAAATCCGACAAAGGACAATTACTCTCCTCATCCCTTCGAAACCTTACTGAAGGCACATCTCCACCCAGAGGCCTTCTCTGACTAAACCCTCCTTTCCTCTTCTCCCTCTCCCTTCTGCGTCGCTCTGACTTGTTCCCTTCATTCATCTCCCCTCCCAGCCCCACAGCACTATCTACCTAACTGTAATTTATTTATTTATATTAATGTCTGTCTACCCCTCTAGACTGTAAACTCGTTCTGGGCATGGAATGTGTCTATTATATTGTACTCTCCCAAGCGCCTAGTACAGTGCTCTTCACACAGTAAGCACTCAATAAATATAATTGACTGACTGACTGACTTTAAAGCATTCTGATCCCACTGCCAATAATCAGGGCTGGTGTTTGTGCCCATATGCGTCATAGCTTACTCAATGGCTCCCTGCTTGCTCAAAGCAAGCAAGTTACTTTTCAGAGCCAGTTGGGAGAGAGGTGGATGGAAGTGCCAGATTTCCTAGTAATTATTTTGGAGTCACGTAGGTCTGCCAATAATGAATATTCACTGACTGCTTATTATTTATGGAGCACAAAATTGGGCACATGCGAAACACACAAAAGAAATAAAAGAAGTAGAAGCAGCATGGCATAGTGGATAGAGAACGGGCCTGGGAGTCAGAAGGTCATGGGTTCTAATCCCGGATCTGCCACATCTGCTGTGTGACCTTAGGCAAGTCACTTCACTTCTCTGTGCCTCAGTTACCTCATCTGTAAAATGGGGATTGAGACTGTGAGCCCCACATGGCACAGGGACTGTGTCCAACTCGATTTCCTTGTATCCACCCCAGCGCCTAGTACGGTGCCTGGTATATAGGCAGTGCTTAACAAATACCATTATTATTATTATTATTACAAAGTAAATGACAAGATCCCTGCCCTCGAGGTATTTGTCATCTAATGGGAGAAACTATAGACATATATTGATTAAATATACCATAGCTATGGGTGAGAGAAGTTATAAAGAATAAACGAATAAGTAATCCTGTGTTCTACTGCCAGTGGTCCCAAATCCCACTGCCTAATGATTTGAACTCCAATGCCCTGCCCCACATCCCGCTGCTTTCAAATTCCACTGTCTGTGACCCTAAATCCCGGTGACTCTAAACTCCATTCCTGAGTGTCCACAAACTTCTCTGGGCCTTGACTGGATCGAAGAAAGCAGAGGAACTAATTGAACCCAGAAGGATAACTAACTGCCTCAGTGAGTTTTGTTATCCAAACTGAAGCTCATAACAGGAGCTGATATGCCTGCTGGATGACCTTGGGTAGTCACTTAACTTCTCTGTGCCTCAGTTTTCTCATCTGCAAAATGGGGATTAAACACATTTTGACTTGGAACCCCATGAAGGATAGGGACTCTATCCAACCTGGTGATCGCATATTCACCCCAGCAGGTAGTACAGTGCCTACCATATAGTAAGCACTTAATACCCAATTCCTATTATTATTATTATTATGAACAGTGACCTGGCTTTAAAATACACTTCAGTGAGGCAACAGCATGACACATGGTCGTGTGAGCCGGTTGACAACAGCACTGCACTGGAAGTTAGGCACCACGGATCCTGTTTCAGCTCTGTTATTGACTTTCTTTGCAAACTTTGGGCTCTTTCCCTATTCACTGCCTCAGTGCCCTCCCCCTTGAAAAATAGAATTTTTGGATGGAAGAAACTACAGGGATTGAATTATACTTACGAGGAGAAGCAGCATGACTTAGTGGAGAGTGCATGGGCCTGGGAGTCAGAGGACCTGGGTTCTGATGCCTGTCTACTTGTTTTGATGTCTGTCTCCCCCCTTCCAGACTGTAAACCTGGTGTGGGCAGGGATTGTCTCTCTTTTTTGCTGAATTGTACTTTCCAGTTGCTTAATACAGTGCTCTGCACACACTAAGCGCTCAATAAATACGATTGAACGTATGAATGAATAATCCCAGCTCTGCCATTTGCCTGCTGTGTGACCTTGAACAAGTCACTTAACTTCTCTGTGTCTCAGTTACCTCATATGTAAAATGGGGATTAAGACTGTGAGTCCTGTGTGGGACAGGGACTGTGTCCGACCTGATTATCTTGGATCTACCCCGGTGCTTAGTACTGCGTCTGGCACGTAATAAGCACTTAACTACTACGATCATTATTATTATTATTATTATTACTATTACGAGGGGAGGGAAGAGGAAGCAGCATGGCCTAGAGGGTAGAGCACAGGCCTTGGAAGTCAGAGGACCTGGGTTCTAATCCCGGTTCCACCGCTTCTCTTCTGCATGATCTCGGGCAACTCGCTTTGCTTCTCTGTGCCTCATCTACCTCACCCGTCAAATGGAGATTCATATTGTGAGCACCGTGTGGGACACAGACTGCATCCAGCACAGTAAGTGCTTAACGAATACCATTAAAAAAAAAAAGGAGGAAAGGAGAAGTTTATTAAAACCAACGGCTTCAACTTGATCTTGCTTCGTTACCTCTCAAACTACCTGTCATTAAGTCTGGGGGAATTTCCTTCGTATATCAGTGTGGGACGCCTCTCAGACTATCCTATCTGTTTCGATTCTTCCCTAATAGAAACTTTCTGTTACTTCCCGCCGGTCCTCTTGCCTTCCTGCTTCTTCCTGAGGCTCATCTTGTGGGGCCCCGACATCGCTTTAGGGCAAAGGGGGGGGGGGCAAGGGTATTTACCCCTTTTCTCCGAGATCATGTAAGTAAAGAAAAGGCCTCGCCTAGGAAGTAGCGTGTCAGAAAAGGGGATCGCCGAATTCCCGTCCCCAAGTCAACCGGTAATGTTTTCCGCAGGACTTCTAAGGGAAGAAAACAAACGCGGACGGTCCTTGGAATTGGGCTAGCTTGGAATCGATGCCCCAGGGGAAAGCTCCTTGACCTGGCTTGAAAGGGAAGACGGTGGCCCTGTCGGTGGGCGGGCCGGGAGTCCCCCTGGCCATTTCATCTCCCCTCACCCACCGCGGACTCGTGCAGGTGTTGGAAATCCGGTTGAGGGGGGCGGACCGGGAAGTGGGGCGGGGGGGGAAGGTTCGCCGATACCCGAGGAGGTGAGGGTGGCGGAGCCCGGCAGGACGAACAATGGCTGGGTCCGGTGGGGGCCAGGCCGTGGCAGGTGCCCGTTGCCGCCCCCATCCAGACACCCGAGCCCGGGCACACCCAGACACCAGAAGCTCGGGGCCTAGCATAAGGGGCAGTGGGAAAGCACCTGCCCCCGGGGGGGTTTAGGGGCTTTTCGGAGACGCCAGAACCCGAGACGAGGAGGAGCGGGGTCCAGATGGTGACGAGACGCCTCCCTCTAGAGGGTGAGGGGCCGGCAGATGGGCGGCCGCGCTCAGGCCCGCCGGGGCAAGGCGCGAAAGGCGGCGGGGGCGGGGCGTGGGGCTGGGGAGCGGGAAGAGTGGGCAAGAGTTGACGCTTCCTCCCTGAGTTGCCATCTCTAGGCGGCAGGGGGCGGTGGCGGCAGCACTGAGTCAGGCCTCGGCCGGTGCTCTCGCGCTCGTTCTCGCGCTCGTTCTCGCGCTCGTTCTCGCGCTCGTTCTCGCGCTCGTTCTCGCGCTCGTTCTCGCGCTCCCGTGCTGCTGCCGCCGGAAGCGCGGCCTCTACCGTTCTCCCGCCGTGCCCCACATGGCCGGGGGGGCCGCAGTCCGGGCCCTGGCCCGCTCGGTTCCCGCGCTGAGTCGGCCGAGGGGGCCACCGAACTGGTGAGAGAGAGGTCGCGGCTAGACCCGGCGTCCTTGAAACGCCAGGGCTTCCCGTCTCTCGCTTCCTCCCGCAACTCCCCTTCCCGTTTTTACCCTCCTGACCCATGCCCACTCCTCCAGGACACCTTCCCCCTCTCCCGCCCCCATCCTCATTTTCCCTTTGCGCCCCCGCCCCCAATCTCCAAGACCTTTTCTCCCTCCCGATTTCTCTCCTGGACTCTCTCCCCGGGCCAGGCAGCCATGTCGGAGCCATCGCCTCTTCCCGGTAGATGACGAGCAGTTCCAGAGGACGACCGTTACCATGCTGGAGAAGGATTCGCCTCACATCTTGTTCGTCGATAGCTACAGCCCCAGAGGCTTCACTATCAACGGCAACCGGGTGGTGGGGCCTTGTGTCCTTATCCCCCAGTCCATCCTGCAGTGGAATGTAAGTACCTGACCCAGCAGACCTCCCCTCCCCTCCCGTGTTCGGGATCGGTGGATTTCCAGACCTAGGCCCTGCTTCTTCCTGACCCTGTTATTTGGGACACCCCTCTTATAAAAAAAATTATCTACCCCACTGTTGTGCATCTCGACGGAGAAACATCTGTTATTCGTGTCGGCTGGAGAAGACTTCCGCCTGCCTCTTTTGGGAACTTTCCCTCTTGAAGCTGCACTACCCAAACCTCCCCGCCTCCCCGAATCGCAGCACCATCTCCTCGCCCGTCTCGCTGGGCCGTCCCGGTTAGCGGGTGGGAGAGGATCGTGTGGAAGGCTGCTGGGAGGAACGGAGCCCCGCTTTCACTTCGCGTTGTTCTTTATAGGTCGGAACCCACCAAGATATCACAGAGGAAAGCCTATCGCTCTTCTGGATGCTGGAGCCTAGAATAGGTGAGTGAGAAACAGTGCTGGGCCTTCCAGAAGACCCAATTGCAATAGCGTGGCTGTGAGCTTCCCTGCACCCCAGGACCGGTGGCAGTTTGGAGAATCCCCGGCAGCCGGAGGAAGTCAGTGCAGCTTCACCCCCGTCACTTCTGAATTCTGCCGTGGTCCCTGGGAAGCAAAAACCCTTGGGGAGTGTCCAAGAAGCGAGCGCTATTTGTCCCGCCCTCCTTCCGCTCTTTCACTCTTCCAACCTCCTTCCCTTTTTAGAAGAGACGTAGTGAGCATTCCTTAGACCCCGAAGCGTGGTTTGACTCTAGGGATTATCCTTTGTCCATTTTTATCCTTTGACCTCCATGACCGTGGGGAGAAAGCCGGAGGGGAATGAGACTGGGATGGGAGAGTGAGTGGGCTTGGGACATCACGAAATTCCTCCCGTGCCAACAAAAGCGTTGGCCGTGACAGCGGGGAGCCAGTCAAGCTCGAGCCTGCTGCCTCCTTGGGTCGGTGGAGGCTGCTGCCTGTTAGTGACTGTTGACTCCTCAGGCTGAGTTACTTGTTTTCTTTCCTGGCCCAGAAATTGTAGTGGTGGGGACCGGGAACCAGATGGAGCGGTTGCCACCGGAACTACTGAAAGCCATGAGGAAGCGAGGGATCGCCTTGGAGGTTCAAGACACGGTAAGAGAGGGGTTGGGTTGAGTTCTCCTCCCTCTGAGGTGAGAGAGAATGATACTCCCCAAGTCAGGTTCCCTGTAACTGGGCACTCTGCCCAAGGTCCCACCACCTCTTTACTGCTCAAAATAGGAGTCTGGAGTAGTTAAAAGGCTCCCACCTCCCTCCCAGCAACCCCTGATGCTGCTGGAACATAGCCTGCAGCCTGCAGCCCAAAGGACTTGCTGAGCTGACCTTGGCTTCACTGATGTATGCAACATCAACCAGCAGAAAGAGAGCCCCTGGGAGGGGAGCAAAATGAATGATTTCCCCCTAAGCATTTGGTCTTCCTTGGCTTGTCTTTCACAGCCTAATGCTTGTGCCACCTTCAACTTCCTGCTTCATGAGGGGCGGGTGACAGGAGCCGCCCTCATCCCTCCACCCAGCAGGCTGTATGGGTCTGGCTCTTTGCCTCTGCCAACGGAATAAACACCACCTTGAATTCACCCAACTTCTGCTGAAGAGCTCTGACATTTACCCTTACAACAGGGATAATTGTCCCCATTTTGCAGACAAGAAAACCAGCGGTGTGGCCTAGTGGAAAGACCACAGGCCTGGGAGTCAGAGGACCTGGGTTCCAATCTTAGCTCTGCCACTGGCCTGCTGTATCAATGTGGGCAGGATGCTTCATGTCTCTGTGCTTCAGTTTCCTCACCTGTGAAACTGGGGGTTCAGTTCCTGTTCTTCCTCCCACTCAGACTGTGAGCCCTTTGTGGGACAGGGGCTGTGTTCAACCTGGTTATCTTGTAACTGCTCTGGCGCTTAGTGCAGTGCATAGCATGTAGAGTGTGTTTAATAAATATTATTATTATTATTACCCACCCACTCTCAGCCAGTGCCCAAGTTGAGTGTAGAAAGCAAGTCTCCTTCCTCTCAGTCCAAGTCACTTTTCACTGGACCAGGGCTTTTCGGTCTTTTCTGGAGACAGGTAGAGTGAGGAATTGAGAGTTATCTTTCAGTACAGGGGTGCCTCTGCTGATGGTGAGGTACATCACATGGAGAATCTCATGCAAGCTATGCCCATCTCTTCTGGACTCTTGCCAGCAGTAAATGCTCCTGGGTTGTCTTTGCAATGGTGCTGATGGACTGCACTAAGCCATCCCCTCTCCCTCACCTGGTCCCCCTATCCCCAGTGGCCCGTTGATAAGGAGAACAGAAGGGTTCAGTCTGTGATCACTGAACAGTGATCTCTGAGACCTCAACAACAAAATGGGTGAGGACATAGTGGTAACTCATCTTTGAGTATGATACTCAAGAGTGGCGTGCTAAGGGACAGGGGCATCTTTTCCACTTGCTTGCTGAAGCAAGAAGGACGAAACGAGATCAAATTGTCTTCTGCTCAGAGGTAGCAAATGGCAGGAACATGTGCAGGCATGGGCTGTTGCTTCAGGGGTCAGAGTAGTGTCATCAGAGAGTCACTTCTGTCTCCGGGCAGAGTTGGAAAGACCAAGTCTAACGATTGCCTGACCGAAAGCACTCCCCGACAGCCAGTGGTCCGGTGAAGAAAGACCTCACTGAAACAAGGTGCATCCAGCACCCGTCTCCGAGAGCCACGCTTCACCGGTGCAATGGAATCACCACCCCTTCTGGGTCCGGTTGCCTTCATCTTTCTGGACATTGACTATACTCATTGTCGTGTGTCCGTCCCCCCCCCCCCCAGCCCTGATCAGAAGGGGCAGGCACGCTATGGGAGCGAGAGTGAGGGAGCGGACTAGAAAAAGTTAGAAATCTAAAAATAAAAGCGCAGGCTCTTCACCACATCAGTCGGGAAGGCAGGAGTAAGGCACCACCCACCGCTTACGTAGGAGTCCTTCTGGATCAGGTCAGAAGAAGGACACACAAAAGACAAATGGTTTACCCTATTTACTGCTGTCGGTGAAAATAGACTAGTAATCATATTTATTGCAATGCACTGTTCTGAGTGCTTGGGAAATTAAAATGCAAAGAAAAGATACAATTCCTGCCCTGTAGGAGTTTACATTCTAACAGGGGGAGGAGAACTGAATGTAAATATTTACAGATGAAGTAATCAAAATGGACAATTGAATAAACGTATGCAAGTGCTGATGGTAGGTTTAAATAAATCTAGAAGTGCTGGAAGTGGATGGTGGGTGGGTTCAGGTTGGGGTGTTGAGGATTAAACAGAATAGGTCTGTTGGAAGAGATGAGATTTTCCGAGGGCTTTGAAAATGGGAAGAGCTGTGACCTGATGGAATTGGGGAGTAAGGGAGCGAGGGGATGGAGGCGGGAGTGAGGTGCAGTTGGAGGGTTGGCTTGGGAGGAATGAAGAAAGCAAGGTGGGAAGTAGCCCGTGAAGAGAGCGGTTATTAAAATGGGAAAAGTCTGTGGGGACCTTTAAAGCCAGCCCACCTCCCCACTCTTGGGATTTGGTGGTAGATGGAATGTGAGAGTTGAACCAGGTTCTGGGCTTCTGGAACAGGGAGGAGGAGGTTGGTGTTATCAATGGAGAGCAGAAAGTTGGAGGAGGAGTGGGTTTAAGAGGGAAGATGGGTAGTTCCATTTTAGAAATGTTGATTTTTGAGCTTTCGCGGGGACATCCAAGTGGAAATGTCCTTGGAGGCAAGAGGAGAAGCATGATTGTAGATTAGATAAGGTCAGGACTACCCGTCAATCAGTGGTATTTATTGAGCACTTACTGTGTGCAGAGCACTATGTTAAGTGCTTGGGAGAGTACAATACAAATAGGTTGGTAGACATATTCCCTATCATTCATTCATTCAATAGTATTTATTGAGCGCTTACTATGTGCAGAGCACTGTACCAAGCACTTAGAATGTACAATTCGGCAACAGAGACAATCCCTGCCCGATAACAGACTCACAGTCTAAATGGGGGAGACAGCAAAGCAAAACAAAACAAAACAAGACATCATCAAGATAGAATCAAGGAGATATACACCTCATTAAAATAAATAGGGTGGTAATATATACAAATGAGTGCAGTGCTAAGGGGAGGGGAAGAGCGGGGCGGTGGTGGGGAGAGAGGGAGGGGAGCAGAGTACCCACAAGGAATTTACAGTCTAGAGGGAGAGACAGATGTTAAATGATGGATCTGTACATAAGTGCTGTGGGGCTGGGGGTGGGGTGAATATCAAATGCTTAAAGGATACAGATACAGACCAACAGAAGGGAGGAGTAGAGGAACGAGGGCTTAGTCGGGAACCTCCCTGCCTCCTGTCTCTCCCAGCTCCAGTCCATACGTAACCCTGCTGCCCATGTTTCCCCACTCCTCAAGAACCTCCAGTGATTGACCATTCACCTCCGCATCAAACAGAAATGCTTTACTATAGGCTTTAAAACACTCAGAGAAGCAGCGGGGCCTAATGGATAGAGCTCTGGTGTGGGAGTCAGAAGGACCTGGGTTCTAATTCTGGCTCTGCCATTTGTCTGCTGGATGACCTTGGGCAAGTCACTTAACTTCTCTGTGCCTCAGTTCCTTCATCTGTAAAATGGGAAATGGGGATTAAGACTGTGAGCCTCATGTGAGACATGGACTGTGTCCAACCTGATTACCTTGTATCTGCCCCAGAGCTTAGAACAGTGCCTGGCACATAGCACTTCACAAGTACCATTAAAAAAAAAACAAAAAACCAACCCCCCCCCCGGTCGTCTTGTTGCCTCTCCTATTACAGCCCTGCCTGCACACTTTGTTCCTTTAATGCCAGCCTACTCACTGTTCCTCGATCTGGCCTGTCTCACTTTCAACCTCTCGCCCACGTCTTACCTCTGGCCCAGAATTCATTCAGTCGTATTTATTGAGCACTTACTGTGTGCAAAGCACGCCCTCCCTCTTCGTATCCAACAGACGATTACCCTCCCCACCTTCAAAGCCTTAGTAAAAGCGAATCTCCTCCAAGAGGCCTTCCCCAACTAGCCCCTCGTTTCCTCTTCTCCCACTTCCTTCTATATTGCCCTTGCACTTGGATGTACACCCTTTATTCCCCCCTTCCTCAGCCCCACAGCACTTATGTCCACATCCATAATGTATATTAAACTACGTCTCCCCTTCTAGATGGTAGGCTCATTATGGGCAGGGAACGTGTCTGCCAACTCTTTTGTGTTGCACTCTCCCAAGCACATAGTACAGTGCTCTGCACACAGTAAGTGCTCAATAAATACTATTGATTGATTGGGAAGGGCATTTGGAGGGGTTGTGATTTTAATAAGGCTTTGAAGGAGGGGAGAGTGGTGGTCTGAAGTATATGAACCAGGAGGGTGTTCCAGGCCAGAGAGAGGTTGCGGGCAGCAAGATAGATGCAGTGAAGGTACAGTAAGTAGGTTGCCATTAGAGGAGCGAAGCGTACAGGCCGGGTTGTAGTAGGAGAGTAGTGAGGTGAGGTAGGAGGGGGAAAAGTGATTGAGTGCTTTAAAGCCAATGGTGAGGAGTTTGCTTGATGTGGAGGTGGATGGGCAACCACTTAGAGGTTCTTGAAGAGTGGGGAGATGTGGACTGAACAGTTCTTTAGGAAAATGATCCTGGGCAGTAGAGCGAAGTACAGTCCGGAGTGGGGAAAGACAGGAGGCGAGGGGGTCAGCGAGGAGGCAGATGCATTGGTCAAGGCGGAATACAGTAAGTGCTTGGATCAGCACAGTAGCAGTTTGAATGGAGAGAATTGTGATATTGTGCAGATAGAACCGACAGGGTTTGGTGACACTGAATATGTGGGTTGAATGAGAGAGATGAGTGGAGAATGCTAAAGTTATGGACTTATGAGACAGGGAGGATGGTAGTGCTGTCTGTAGTGATGGGAAAGTCTGGGCGAGGACAGGGTTTGGGTAGGAAGATGAGGAGTTCTGTTTTGGACACGGTAAGTTTGAGTTGTCTGCCGGACAGCCAAGTAGAGGTGTGCTGAGGCAGGAGGAAGTATGAGACTACAGAGAAGGACAGCAGTCAGGGCTGGAGATGTAGATTTGGGAATCATCTGTGTAGAGACTGAAGTTGAAACTGTATGAACAAATGAGTTCTCTGAGAGAGTGGTGGTCCCTTGAGGGTGGGACAGAGGGTGGGAGGCAGAGGAGGAGCCCATGAAAGAAACTGAGAAGGGAGATAGGAGGAGAACCAAGAAGCAGCAGCATGGCCCAGTGGAAAGAGCATGGGCCTGGGTGTCAGAGGACCTGGGTTCTAATCCCCACTCTGCCAGTTGTTTTCTGCCTGACCTTGGACAAGTCACTTAACTTCTCTGAGTCTCAGTTACCTCAACTGGAAAATGAGAATTAAATCCTCTTCCCTCCAATTTAGACTGAGAGCCCCATGTGGAACAGGGACTGTGTCCAACCTGATAAACTTGTATCTACCCCAACAGTTAATGCCATAAATGCTTAAATGTCATAAAAAGACAAAAACCAAGAGAGTGCTTGTGAAGCCAAGTTTGATAATGTTTCCAGGGGAAGGGAGTGGTCCACAGTGTCACAAGCAGCTGAGAGGTCGAGGAGGATTAAGATGGAGTGGAGGCTGTTGGATTTGGCCACAAAAGGAGGTCACTGATGATCTTTGAGAGCAGTTTCTGTGGAGTAAAGGGGGTGGAAGCCAGGTTGGAGTGGGTCAAGGACAGAAGTAGAGAAGAAGTGGAGGCAGCAGGTGTAGACAACTCACTCATGGAGTTTGGAGAAGAATGGTAGGAGGGAGATGGGGGCAATAACTGGAGGGAGCCGTGGGGTCAAATGAGATTTTTTTTAGGATGGGGAGATGTATGCGTGTTTGAAAGCAGTGGGGAAGAAACCATTGGAGAGTGAACAGTAGAAGTTGAAGGAAGTGGGCAAGTGTTTTGATAAGATGGAAAGGGATGGGGTTGGATGCACAGGTGGAGGGGGTAGATTTTGAGACGAGGCGAGAGATCTCTGCTGGAAAAGGTATTGCTGGGAAAGATAGAGGAGTTGAAGAGACAGGAGGAGGGAGGGCCTGGAGAGAAGCAGGGGAGCTTATAAGGAGATCATGCCTAATGGTTTCAATTTTCTCAATAAAATACGTGGCGAGGTTGTTAGGGTCAAGAAATGAGGGAGCCGGGAGGACAGGGAATTTGAGGAGAGAGTTAAACACCTGAGTCATCTGTTCAGGGCAGTGGGAATCAATAAGGATAGAAGAATAATGTTGATGGGTGGAAGAGAGGGCAAGAGTTAAAAGCAGGTGAGGATAGGTTTGAGATGAATGAGGTCAGCCCTTGTGCCGGATTTTCTGCCAGGAATGCTCTGCAGCTCATTCACAGAAGCGGAGGGCAGCGTATTGTGGAGGTGATCCGGGGCTCTGCAGGTTAGTGATATGAGATTGGCAAAGGGGTAGGGGAGCAAGTGAGTTGATAGAGAGGGTGGTGTTGAGGGCATCGGTGGAGTGAAGGGATCAAAAACCTAATTCAAGTGGGTCAAGCAGAGGGTTAGTGCAGAGGAAATGAAGGCAGTTGGAGTATATGACCTGTTCTAGGAGTTTAGATAGGAAATGGGAGCAGAGAGATGGGGCTGTGGGTTTGAGAGAGGGTTCTCTTGGTATGGAGGAAGATTGAGCATGTTTGAAGGCATAGAGGGAGAAGTTGAAAATAGTGGAGGAGAGTGTTTTGAGAAGGTGAGAAGAGCTATGGTTAGAGAGAGTAAATTTAGAGAGCAGTCAGGAGACCTTTAAGAAGGAGCTAGTGAGTAAAAAGTAGCGTGACTTAGTGGAAAGAGCCCGGGCTTGGGAGTCAGAGGTCATGGGTTCTAATCCCGGCAGTGCCACTTGTCTGCTGTGTGACCTTGGGCAAGTTACTTAACTTCTGTGCCTCAGTTGCCTCATCTGTAAAAATGGGGATGAAGACTGTGAGCCCCACATGGGACAACCTGATTACCTTGTATCTATCCCAGCACTTAGAACAGTGCTTGACACATAGTAAGTGCTTAACAAATACCAAATTATTATTATTATTAAAAAGCAGAGAAAGTGATAGGGTGAGGGGGTGGTTGAAGAGACAATGGTTAGTTCACACCTCATAGGCTCAATTTTACCAACAGAGTAACTGGAGAGGTCATCAGGTGTGCTGGGGAGGAAGTTGAAAGTTTGGAAAAATTGGTGGGAATTATAGGCATGGAAGTCATTGAGGGAAGAATGTCAAAATGTCAGGAATGTTACTTGTCAAACACAAAACAACTGAATTCTAGGACTGAATTTGTAATGGCAGAAGTTGACTTGGTGCTTGGTTCAGCGCATGGGCACAGGAGTGGGGGAAGCTAACTGGGGGTGATCTAAGGCTGGGGAATAGTGGTGTGAGTGATGAAGGGATGGAGGGGTGGGCAGGTGAGTTGAGATTAGTGGTAAAGGCAGAATTAACATTATCTATTCTTCCTTCCAAGATTGGGAGTGTTGGCAGGGAATTCAGGAGGAGTGTGATGACCTGGAGTAGGTCCAGTATATGCAGGTCACAGAGAGGTGAAGACTGACTCTGAGACCCTGTGGGTTTGGGTGAGGTGGTAGGTTCAGAAGATCAATGCTATTTATTGAGCACTTACTGTGTGCAGAGCACTGCACCTAGTGCTTGGGAGAGTATACTGTAGCAGAGTTGGTAGACATGTTCCCTGTTCAAAAGGAGCTTACAGTCTAGAGCTTTAGGGGCAGGTTGGGAAAAGGTATGTCAAAGAACATGGGAGAGGGGGAGGGAGAGAGATATTCCCCTCCTTGGTGCCCTCCTGTCACCTGATCCTGGGTATGAGGAAGGTGAGCATGGTAACATCCCAAGAGAGGCCTTGGTGGCTAGTACCACCAGTTAAAATGCTCTTCTGTGGACTACACTGCCCAGATGATCAACTATTTTGCACAGGGTAACCACACAGATACAATTGATGATTGGAAGAGCATAGTAATGTGTGCAGATTAATGGTTTTGGGGACTTCCCCTCTAGACTGTAAGCAGGGAACATGTCTACCAACTCTATTATATTGTACTCTCCCAAGCACTTAGTACAGTGCTTTGCACACAGTAAGCACTCAGTAAATACAATTGGAGTCATAAGTGTGCCATACAATGAAGGGGATCTAAAGGAGCAAGCTAAGAGCTCCTATCACCACTGCTTAATTCAGCTTTGGTGGAGTTGTCAGGTTAGGACAGTTTCACCTGTGCATTAGTCCCAACAATTCCCAGGCATCAGAAGAAAACACTAGGGTCTAAATAAAGCCTGAGGTTTGCTTTATTGTTTGCAAAACTGTGGCGCTTCCCTTGTGGCTTCATTCAGGGAGGGTCACCTTGATGGAAAATGAAGCCACAGTATTATGTTACTGCAGTGAATTTTTTGGCCAAAGAAAGCATCGGTAACTGCAATGCAAATCTTTTTATATATACGGAGCAGAGCTGGGGAACAGAACAGGCTTGCAGCTGGGGCTGTAGAGCAGGAGCCACTCAGAATCAGAGCATGGTTGGGGGAGGGGGTGGCGGTCTAAAGAGAATGGCTAATTCAGATGGAAAAAATGAATCTCACACTTAGGAGAGCCAAGTGGAGACAGATTTACCAATTTCAATGTTGTACTTGTAATCACAAGTGATGATACATAAACCCTTACTCTGTCAAGCATTTACAGGGTAGGTACAAGATAATTTGAGTGAACACAGCCCCTGGGGCTAAAAGTCTAAATGAGAACAGGTATCCAATTCTCCATTTTACAGATGAGGAAACTGAGGCCCAGGGAAGTGACTTGCCCAAGGCCACACAGCAGGTAAGTGGAGAACCAGGATCAGAACCCAAGTCCTCCACTCCCAGGCCCATACTTTTTCCTCTAGGCCACGCTGCTTCAAGTCAGGTCAATTAGGCTCTTCAGAGCAGCAACTGAGGCACAGTATTTAACTGTGCTTGGGAAAGTGCAGTACATTAGTTGGTAGACACAGTGTCTGCCCACAAGGAGCATAGAGTTTACAGGACTGCCTGTCCCAGTAGGCCCAACATCACTAATCTGCCCCTCAGGTTCTTCCAGTAGTGACAGGATTGGTTTGGGGAAGGAATAGATTTGTCCTTTGAACCAGTGGGTGCAGAGACTGCTGTGATTGTGGACAGTTGTGAGAACCTTTTATGCTGGGGCTGGAGGACTTTGGCTTTGGATATTGCTCACATGTGTCTCCCCCAGTGCAAGATCTGGATTTGGACTTGAAACAGAACAGTTTGCATCCACAGTGGGAAGCTATTACTGAAGGGTTTTGTGTTGGATTACAACAAAGCACTGTACAGTTTATATATAGGAGGGCAGAAACCGTGGCTTGATTCCAACACCAATGGTCAGGCCACATGCCGCCAAGCCTTTGTGCCACTGTACTTTGCTTCAACACAGGAAATGCAATAACCCATCTTTTCCAATATTTTATTGAAAAATTTAAGTAATGGGGACAGACCGGAAATACACGTAAGGCAGATGGGGACTATCTCTCAGAAGAGTCGTTTCTCATAGCTGCAGAAAGAAAACCAGAAGTGTTCAATATTGTGCACCTTACATATCAAAAAAAAAAAAAAACCTCCCATCATGGGGAGATTGAAATATAAAGGGGAGATTTGCTTTCGCTTGCCAAAAGGAATAAGGCCGTTTGGGGCATTCGGATTGGAAACTGTGAATGGGCAGGGTGATCTCTTGTGATACTTACGAGTGGAGTCCATGGACCCCGCCCTCAACCTGGGCAGATGATGTCCTCTTCTCAAACTTGAGCTCCCCTGAATACATCATGGCTCTGAAAGGGAATGAACCTATTTTTAGAAGCTGATGTTTTGGTCCCAAGTGCTTCTAAAAAATACCATGATTATGACGATGAGGCTACCCACCCCTGTGGTTCCCTCTCCTTGACAGGGCAGGCCATGCCAAGATCATTCCCTCCCACCTCCCCCCCCTACCCCCGCAATTCTGCCTCTGTTCTCTACCTCTTTCCATCCTCTCTGCCCATGGGTACTCACCTGACGAGTGTTAAACTCTTGGCACCAATATCTTGGCAGGAATGCTGGATGCCAGCAATCAAGTAGGGAACAAATTTGTGGATGGATCCTTTGTCTTGCACGGCCCCAGAAACACCCTGGGCCACTTTGATCTTATCTGCCTCACTGTGGGGGCGAGGCGGGAAGAGCAGAGTTAAGGGATGGGTAACACAACAGTAGTAGAATGCAGTAGCAGACTAACTGGGGTCTGGGGTTTTGCAGGGCCTGTTACTTTTCCCTATAATTCCCCCCTCCCACTCGACTACTTCTGTGCATCACTTCTGGCTTCCACCCCTAAACTCCCACTGAGGCAGAGTGGAACAGGAACCCCCAGATTCCGACGCCCAACTGGTTCTAGCTTCTGGATGAGTGCTGCCATTCTCCACCCCCTAACCCTCTTGTCCGCTTACCTGAAGTAACGGTTCTGGCTGCCCAAGTTCTTGTCCATGGCATCCAGCGAGCCCATCCCTCGGTATTTCTTGAGCCGGATCCCATCAGAGAAGAAGTACTCACCAGGGGCCTCCGTGGTGGCAGCCAGGAGGGAGCCCATCATCACTGTAAGCGTAAACACCCCACCACCATCAAGAGCTGGAAGTTTAGAGGAAAGGGCCTTATCTTCCTCCCCCAGATGGACAAGAGGGGGAATGGGTAGAGGAGAGAGGTTAGAGACACGCCCCCAAGCAGGAACCCTCACCTGTGGAGGCCCCGAGGGCAAGGGCCTTGGCAATGTGTCCCACATTCTGGATGCCACCATCAGCAATCACGGGCACGCCAAAGCGCCGGGCATATTCAGATACCTTGTACACCGCTGTCGCCTGGGGTCGCCCGCACGCCAGCACTGCAGGGGGAAAGAAACGGAGCTTGCATCGTGGATCGAAGCAGAGCCACCAGTACCCCTTAGCATCAAGGAGACCCTTCTGGAGCATAGTCTTAGGAATCAGCCGGGACAGTGCTGAGCATATCTGAAAAGTCTGGCCCCATCCATCTCCCCCTGCCTTCCTCCTGGCCAACAGGTGACCCTACATCAAGGTCTGGCTGTACTGAGCTCAGATGTCTCCATCTCCATCCTGAGACCAAGGAGAGGGTAGGTTGTGGCTCAGCATTTTCACCTGGAACAGGAGGGCCTGCAGACCCAAATAAGAGATGTGTGGTAATTGTCCAATATCTGCCAAACCCTCCCCGGCCACCCCCGGCCAGAACCAAGGAGCCTGGAATTTCAGGGCAGCCATAGGCACATGCAAAATCCACATAGCCAACAGCCCAGGCAAGCTCCGGTTAGTGGCCATCTGAGAAAGTTCACAGTGCTGGTTAGTTTCCACACAGCAGTCCCCAGGAATGTAGTCTCAGCCAAGGAGAGTCCCAGAGCCCAGGGAACTGCTCCAGGTCACCCTCTGCAGATGAATCTGAACAGGAACAGTTGAGGAGTGCAGTCCAGCCTGAGCAGGTGAGGGATTAGGAGGTGAAGAAGAGCCAAAGAAGAATCCTATGACCACTGACTGACGCCAAGATGGTGAGCTGCAGCTAAGGCAGGGAGTGGATGACTTCTGGGAGCCCAGAAGTCCTATTAAGTCCTATTTAATGTCCCTCAGACAAGTGGATTAGGATGGCAGAACAGGTGAGAGGCTTTTGGAATTACATAGGGCTCCTTGGGGCAGGTTTTAGGGCTCTGTCCAAACCAGAACCCAAGGAGCCCCTACACCTCTTCCAATGCCACAAACCCCAAGGAAACTACAGCTACGTCAACCAAGAAGCCGGGCAATGGGCAGCCAGTGAGGGCCTGTGGCCGGCCAGGCCGGACTTACTATAAGTGCCCATGACAGTAGAAGGGCATTTGGGGCTGTGGGACTTTATGTCTGGAGGGATCTTTGGAGCCACTAAACAAAACAAACAAGACCAAAGTTTAGAGAGAGAGAGAGAGAGAGAGAGAAGAGCAGAGCAGAGCAGCAGCAGGGTCACCAGGCCTGGCATGGGTAAGGGGAGTGGGATTATTGATGGGGAAAGGCCCCATTCCCGGCTGGCAGAGCACTTACAATAGCAAGACCCACTGCTCCAAGCAACGCCCCCCCCAACCCCACCCCTCCTCAGGAAAAGGTCAACTCTTTTCAATCAAGGCCCCTCTCCAGGCTCCCCTAGTCTGCCTAGGGACCAAACTCTCACCCTAGAAGCAGCGTTTACGCTCCCGCACCACAGAGTGAGGTAGGATAGGCCCGGGGGAGCCCCATTCCTGAGGACAACCTGCGATCAACAGGTTGATCGCCTCTGCCCTCCGGCTTAGGTCCCGTGTAGCTAGTGATAAAGTCGGTCACTACACTCTGGCCTCCAGTGGGGATTCTACAGTGGGCCCGACCCAAGCCTGGCACACTGGCCCCTTCCCCAGCTGAGTCCTATAGGCACTTGCCAAGTACATAAATACCAGGGTCCCTTCAGCCCAGACCCTTGCCTTCCCCTTACCTTCCTGGGTGATGCAGATAGAGCCACTGCCCATTCCAACACGCAAGGCATCCACCCCAGCATCAATCAGGTTTTTGGCCTGTGCAGCTGTCACGACTGTGGGGAGAAGATGAGATGAGCTCAGTGGCCATTCTTCACACTCACTCTCAGAGTCACTCTCTGGGTCTGCAGAGTCCTAGGGTAGGGTATCCCACTACCTTAGGAGTTCAAATGACCCCAGCTACTCACATCCCCTCCCCATCTGGGAAGCTGAAGCTCAGATTAGTTAGGTGGGGTGCAGAAGAGGGAGGCCAAAGAGGATGGAGGCAGGACTGGGGATGTTACATTTGTGTTCTAGTCCAGTTTTAGTGTGTTTTGTTGGTTTTTTTTTGATGGGAATGGGGAGTGGAAGTGGAGAAAAGGTGTCTTACCATTGCCACCAATAACCTGAAGGTTGTGATATTTTTCTTTGATGTACTTGATCATATTGATCTGAAAGATGGAGTTGCCCTGGGAGGAATCCTGAAGGGGCGGATGGGGGAGAGAAGGGGGGGTGGGGGAGAGAAGAGACAGGCAAGGATCAGTAATAATACCTTGCCCACATCTTTCCTCTCCCCAGTCCCCCGTATGAGCAAAGAGTACAAACCCAAGTTAGATCCTACAAAATATATAACTGTCCCCATCCTCCGGGACTTGGCAGCAAGACGGGGCTGTTCCACTCACCAGCACAACGACATCAACCCCAGCCTGGGCCAGTAAGTCAAGTCGGTACTTGTCATCTTCATGTGTGCCAATGGCCGCCCCACACAGTAGCTGTTTCTTGGCATCCTTAGAAGCTAGCGGGTAGTCACGGTTCTTTTTCAGGTCCGTACGGGCAATGATAGCCACCAATTCATTATCTTCATTCACAATTGGCAGCTTTCCTGAGGGGCAACCAGCAGCCCTGTGAGTGCCCAGCTAACATCTCACACTCCCCTCAACGTGAGATTTGTCCAGGGAAACCCCAGAACCCCGAAGGTGGCCTCCCCACCCCCACTACCCAGGGACCAGGCCCCACACAAACCTTTCTTGCTCCGCTGCAGGATTTCATTTGCTTCTTTCAACGTGACCCCGGCCGGAGCCACCACCAGATCCTCCCACTTCGTCATGATCTGGCAAGAGGAAAGGAATGGAGTGTTAGAGAAGGCTGGCCTGTCCACCTTATCTTCCTTTGGCACATACACTGCAAGATATGGCCAGACTACAGCAGCACCAAGTTCCCGGGGCTTAAGGCCGAGTTCATCGCTTCGGAGCTAAAGCCCTGAAGAGGTCTCCTCCCCCCCCCCCCCCCCCCCCCCCCCCCCCGGCCATCGTGCTCCAGTACCTCTCCGAGATACAAGTCATGCTCCTCCTCCTTGAGGAAGTCAATGTCTCGGGAGGAGATGATCCCCATCAAGCGACTGCCCATCTTGCCGTTGTCAGTGATGGGAATACCGCAGAAGCCATGCCGGGCTTTGGCTTCGAATACGTCTCGGACTCGGTCTTTGGGGCTCAGGACCACAGGATCGGTGATGAAGCCCTGCTCGTATTTCTGGAGAGAGATTAGCAGGAGAGAAGAGTCAGTGTTCACGTATGGCAGGAGAATTGCCAAGTCCCACTCTTGCCCTCAAAGATCCAAGTCTCCAATCTTTTGGGAGATTCAGTTCCAGAGGAAACCTGGTCTCCCTCGTGCCAGGCTTCGCTCACCTTCACTTTCCGCACTTCGTTGGCCTGGAATTCTGGGGTGCAGTTGTGATGGATGAATCCGATTCCACCGGTGAGCTGAGGACACACGAGAGAGTTAACAGCTGACATTCTTAACCAGCAGAGCCCTTCCGATCTTTATTGGACCAACCCACCTATACAGGGGCTAAAACGGATCCTGACACCAGTCTGTCCCCGTTCCAGTCATAAACTCACATTGCCGGGCTACGAAATTTCTGCCAAATCCAGAGCCACGGAATCAGAGGTTGAACGCACTTTTGAGCTCCCTGCCGTGTCCGTAGAGCACGAGCAGGCACTTGAGACAAAGTGACAAAACAGAATCCGCCCCAAAGCTAGCGCACCGGAGCTACAATGGCTCCAGCTACCACTCCGTTTCCTCACTGGGATTTTTCACCCTCGGTCACCGATCAGAGATTCCGTCGCTCTTGCCAGGGCCACACCTGGTTCCCTACTGAACCCCTCCGGGCACTCATCTCTGCCCTCCGGGGGACTCACCGCCATGGCGATGGCCATCCCTGCCTCCGTGACCGTATCCATCGGGGAGGAGATGAGTGGGGTCTTGAGCGTGATCTTTTTGGTTAATGCAGAGGTCAGGTCCTAGAAGAGGTGTGTTTAGTTAGCAGTGAGGGGGAGTCCCCTAAGGGAGCTCCCTCCTGGCACTTACCGTCGTGGGGGCTGAGCTGGGCTGTGGCAAACTCCTCCCCTTGCTGGGGAACCACCAAGACAGAGAGAATCAAGCTGGAAAGGACCCAAGGAGTCGACCCCTCCTGCCTTTCAGCAGGACCGCTTCAAAGCCATTCCGGCTGTCTCCCGTTTCCTTAAGGTGTCCGGAGAGCCGACTCCTCGACTTCGGTTGCGGTAACGAGCAGCAGGCCCCAGAGCCACTCTGGTAGCCGGCAGTCCCTTTCCTGTCACACCCTTCCCCCCCGCACAACCTGGGGGCTCCGGTAGCGCTCCGGCTGCCGAGGACGCTTGTCCAGCTGTGAGTGTGTGACCTTAAGGGTTGCCTCGAGTTGGCCCCTCATCACTACTCGGTTTCCCGTAGCGTCTATCAAAAACGGGACCTCTGGCTGAGAGGGTCATCTGTACTCACCACTTGGTCGGCAGTGAAGTCAATGTAGCCGGGAAGAATAAGGAAGTCACTGTGGGAGGGGGGGAGAAGGTCAACACTCGGTAATAAAGGTAAGCAGGTTTCCGTTCAGTTATGAGATTTAATGCCCGACCACCTTCCCCCCGCCAACGGGCGCCTCCCCACTCGCTTCGGGATCAGCCCGGCCAGCGAGCAGCCCCAGGGCGGCCACGGAGACCCGGGCTTGGCCCCTGCTCTCTCTCGCAACCCCTCCACCAACTACATACCTAGCCCTGCCCTGGGTTCGGTCACCGCTGCTGAGGCAGGGGAGTGACAGCTCCATATGCCCACGGTGGGATATTTTAGGACTGTTATTCCAGCCGCCGGCTTCCTCGTTCCCTTCCACCCCCAACCCCCCCACCGCTCCCACGGATCGGCCTCAGCCTCATGTGCCGCCGCCGTCCTAGGTGAGTTCCTCTCTCCGCTAACCCTCAGCGAGCTCCCTCCCCATCCCCCACGTGCTTCCTCCTCGGCCGGGAGCCCGACCCCCCGGGAGCCCTCTTCACGGTTTCGGCGGAGCCCCGAACTCGTTTCCTCCCTCAGCCCCTAAGCCCGTCCCCTCCGTCTCCCGCCTTATTTACAAGGAGCCCCTCTCCCACTTCCCCCTTACTTGTACGTAAGTCCGTCCCCGCAGTTGAAGAGCTGCTGCGCCGTGAGTCCGTCATCCGGGACGTAGCAAGTGCCACCGCTAATCAGGTAGTCGGCCATGGTGCCGCCGGGCCGGCGGGGTTAACCGAGCTGGGCCGCGTGGAACTCAGCGTTTCTCCCGCAGAGGCCCGAGCTGGCTCAGTGGCGCCAATATAAACCCGCCCGCTGCGCTGACGTCACGGCGCAGCGCGTGCACAGCAGGGGCGGGACTAGGGCTCGGGGGGTCGGGGGGGAAGAGAGAGAGAGAGCGAGAGCAGGGGGCTGCGCTTGCGCACAACTAGCCCCTCGCCTTCCAACTCCCTCCTCCCCCCTTCCCCGCCCCGGGCGAGCCTCGTTAGAGGATTGTCGGCGCCCCCCCTCCCTCAGTGAGGGCTGGCGGCTTATAATCGATCCGTAAGGGCGACTCTCCTTCTTCGGGCCTCGGGGAGAAAGAGACAAAGAAATGGAGCCGTCGACTCCACCTCTGCCTTTATTCATTTCCCCATTCCCTTGCCGAAGACCTTTGTCCCGTTGAGCGCGGGTGATGCCACCCCTCATTTCTCCTCGCCGTCCCTTGGCCCAAAAGTGATCCGGTTTTCCCCCTGCGCCAACTATTTGCAAAGAGACTCCCCGGTTAGACTGTGAGATCCTCCAGGAGAGGGACCGTATTCTCCCAAGCGCTTGGCAGAGGGCTCGGCGGACGGGTAAAATGAAGTTTAACAGAACCGATCCGCAGCTCCGCCACCGAAAATGACCCTGGACCTCTCTGCCTCGATTTCCCCCATCTGTAAACCAGGCATCGTGGTCGACCGGTCGGCAATAGTAGTAATTGAGCCGATTATTATTGTGTGCGAAGCGCTGCGCTGAATAGGGGGAGAAAATACACAAGAGGGAATCGAACACGATCGCTGCCCCTCAAGGTGCTCGCGATCTGAAAGTCACAACGTAAACGATAAAAACCGCAATTGATTAATAAAAGGTGACAGGAAGAAATACCCCCAAAAAAGTGGCTTGTGGATCCTCACGGCCCAGAGACCAACAGCCTCGGTAACAGCCACGGCTAGGCCTTCCCGACTTTCTAATAATAATAATGATAATGGTACTTAAGCACCAATTATGTGTTAAACACTGTTCTAAGCGCTGGGGTAAATACAATCTAATTAGGTTGGACACAGTCCCCGTCCCACTGTCCTACATGGAGCCCTCGGTCTTTATCCCCATTTTACGGATGAAGTAACTGAGGTGGCACAGAGAAGTGACATGCCCAAGGTTATACAGCAGACAAGCTGCGGAGCTGGGATTAGAACCCAGGTCCTTCTGACCCTTAGGCCCACGGTCTATCCACTAGGCCAGGCTACTTCAACATTTCTGTGGAGGCCTCTCGTCGTCGTTGCTTGCGTCCTTCCCGCAGGATCGGTGCAAGGCCGGTCGACTCTAAAACTGATATCTGGGAAGGTGCTTTGGATTTTTAGGAGGCAAAGACAGAATACAGAAATATAGAACGACTATGTTCTAGGGACCGCACAGCTAATTTTAAACCTCCTTTCAACCCCCAAAACCCTTACACAAGCTGCTAACCAACTGCCGTAGAGGTGGTAACATGGGACTTGACAGGTTTCATTAACTGCCCTTTTGTCTAGCTTTCTTGAGGAGATGCTAACAAGCAGTCAAAAGACAGGGAAAAGGATTGCGAGAACCTCGCTTGTGATTTTAGGGAATGCTCCCGTCACGGTTCATTTATTTGGTAAACAAAAGCTACCATAATTATAATTGGTCTTTAAAAAAAAAACAAACCCAAACTACAGGCCCAGAATGGCCCAGAACTTGAAGTTAGAGTTGGCCTAGAGGAAATGGGAGTGGGAAGCCACAGCACTTGTTTGGGATGAACTTCAATTATTCTGATGGTCCCAGACAGCAGAGCTCTCTCTGCTGCTGGGGAGGCAGAGAGCTGAGACAAAAACAGGCGGGTCGTGTACAAAGTTATGGAGGCAAATTTTTTTTTTTTAAGTTACCCGACAAGGCTGGTCAAAACAACATCCTCCGGCCTCCTCACTCGCCATTTAAGATCGATCCCCTTGTGCCAGACACACACCTCTAGCACGTGTCATTAAGCATTCTCCCCTTTTCTGACTTCACAGGGGTGATGATGGAGCTTCTGTCCCAAACACCGGATGAGTCCCCGTCCAGCACCAAAGGCTCCAGGATCGGGAACGTGTGTGAAGTAAGTGATCAGAGTGCTAGCGATTTGAACGGCACTGCTCACACTCTCGGGTTCCTTCCAGTTGCATTCCTGCTGTGGCAGTGGGGTACAACAAGAGGGTGAGCAGATAAACACGAACCAAGTCTTCCCACTACCGGTTCCTCTAGACTGTAAATTTGCTGCGGGCAGGGAACGTGTCTACCAACTCCTGTTTTGTACTCTCCCAAGCAATCGGTACAGTGCTCTACACACAGTAAGCGCTCAATACATATCATTGATTGACTAGCATGATATAGTACGTACATTATCCAATATTTGGAAAGCCCTTAAATAGTCACCCGTTGCCTGAATGGTTATGGCTCCAACAGTTATGACTTGGCAGGGCAGGGCCAGATACAATGAGGTTCCTCACAAAGATACTCCTGTAGGAGGAAATCTCTTCTCACCAACCAGGGAAGGCAGAGAACCACTCCACCCTCCCTAAAGAATATACTCGAGGCATAAAACAAATGAAAGCAGCATCTCTTTCCTCTTCCCTAGCACCAGTAATGCTTCACCACGGGCAAGCAGGCAGTTGATATTTCCAAAACCGGTCTCTGACTCCTGCCCATGTAACCTTTTTTGAGAACACAAGCATCTGGTTTGCAGTCCCAGAGTTCACCCACCCAGATTTCCATGAAAACCACAACCCCCAAAAGCTGAAGGAACCTTTCGACGTTGCAGGAAGAAAGTTTCCTGTACATATATGCTAAGTGGCCTGGTTTGATTTAGCCTTCTTAGCCTCCCACTAAGTCGCATCCAAGGTGCCCAAGTTTGACTGGGATCCAGGCATTCTCAAGGGCAGCAGCAATGTGGCCCATTACATCAAAAGAATAACCAAGCCAGTCAGTTCCCTTCAAGACTTACTGTGGTTGGCCCTGAATGCAAAATATCTTCATTCGCCTCACAGGACCTACTTTTTACAAACCAAGTTCCCAGAGCTGTTCAGAGTAAAAACCTCAAGTTTTACTCAGCTGCTTCCCAAGCTGTCTTCGATAAAGAGTGAACAAGGGGCCTGTTCTCAAGGCAACCGTATTTGCCCAATCCTAGAGAGAGCCCGGACCTGGGAGTCAGAAGCAGCTCCACCACGTTTCTGCTGTGTGACCTTGGGCAAGTGACTTCACTTCTCTGTGCCTCAGTTAACTCATCTGTAAAATGAGAATTGAGACGGTGAGCCCCATGTAAAACATGGGCTGGGTCCAAGTGGGTTTGCTTGTATCTACTCCCAGCGCTTAGAACAGTGCCTGGCCGCTAGTAAGCACTTAAATATCATTTGGAAAAAAAACAAAAACAAAAAAACCGTAGAAAGAACCAAAATCTAGCAGGTGGCTAAGCTCCAAGAAGCACTTTAGGCTCCAACAAATCCCGAATGGAGGAGGTGGTGGCAAATGAAAATTGGAGTGAAAAATTTATGGCTTCTAACCTAACTGGGGTTATCCCGGCAGTCGAGAATAGAGCAATCTAAAGTACCAGGTCTCCCTCACAATACAGGGGGACTGGTGAGAGCGATGGGGCTGGGGAGAGCTGAAAGTCATTTTGCATGGCGCCAGGGAGGGGTCCTCTTCAGTCAGATTACATTTGAGCATGGGCAGCTCAACCAGACCTCTCAGCACGTGGGCTGTTGCGCTGTTACAAAAAGACTCTCTTATCTGTTCTCTTCTACTGATCTGTGATTCTCTGCCTCTGCCTCAGGAGGCAACAACCCCAGCTGCTTCATGCCAGACTTCTCTTATTTCCATTATGCATCAGCAGGACTAGGGGCAGCCGAGGAATAGGGATTGCTGTGCACCATTCAGTTTAGCTCCACTAAACGACTCCAGAAATACAGTTGACTCATCCTTCCGAGCAGCCAGAAATCCTTTTTAAGAGTGTCTGAGGACTTGAAGATGCTCATGTTTCGTTCAGGGATGAGAAGCCCCACGGGAGGGCTACTTAGGTGCCAGATGTTAATGGAGTGTTTTTGATGTGGTGTCCCGCCCCCCGACCACTCCCACCTTCCTTCCAGATTCCCCTTTAACTTCGCCATACACCAAATCGAGGAGTCCTTCTCCAGCCCATCTAGGGAAAAAAATTCTGGGGTTGAGATCCCAGGCTCTTCCTTTGTTTGCAGTTTACTAGTTCACTAGTAGTGACATTAGCTCTAATAGCTCCACGCGCCCCCCCCCCCCCCCAACCTGACACCGAGAGAACCATCTCCCATAGCACACCCACACCCAAAAGATGCAGGTTTACGATGTGGAAATATGAAGTTTTTTCCAAAAGGTGCCCCCCGGAAGGGGGAAGACACCAGAGGATGGCAACTCCATCCAAAGGGCAGATTTTCACCCTCCCAGGCCCAGACTAGGATAAGAGAGGATGGTGAAAGCATCACCTCCCCCAACCGGCCACTTACCACTTAGAGCTGCTTTACTCTCTCTAATCAGTTTTCCCTCACCTTCAAACAACCCAATCCCAGTCCACACGATTTGTAGGAGAGCTCTGAGAGAGACAAATCCACCTTACAAGAAGCAGATGCAAGTCAGAAATCCTTTTGGGCATCAACATCCCGCTGGGAGAAAGCACCTGCAAGACCGTCACGATCCAGCGGGGTTCTAGGATGCCAGCTTTCCATTCCTGGGGCATAGTTGAGCCTAATGGTTCCCTGAACCGGTCTGCCAGAGAAACGAGTTCTCGGCCAAGCTCTGCCGCTGGTCTACTGGGTGACCTCAGGCTGGTCGTTTAACCTCTCTGGGCTTCATGAGTAAAATGGGGATAAGATAAACCATGAGCTCTGAACCCTGTACCTACCCCAGCGCTCGGCACCTAGTAAGCCCGTGATAAATGCCACAATTATAACCTGTAATTGGCCCCTGACACCGAGTTCTTTTCTGTGTCATTCTGAAGTTAGGGATTTGAAAGAAGGGTCTTAACTAAAAGCTTTACATCTACCTCTGAAACATATTTAATGAAAGAAATTACAAAGGCAGTTTTTAAAGATATAAGGTTCAAGACATCGATTCAAAAACAAGCTCATGTGGTTTTAATTTTCATTCGATTCCCTCCCAATACACTGGCTGTCACCATCATCACCATCAACAGGGTTTATTGAACACCTACTGTATACAGAGCACTGCACTAGGCACTTGGGCACATACAACAGAAGTAAAGACATGATCCCTGCCCTCGAGGACCTCTCTTGCCTGATCCTCCCGCCTCCTGTGAAGACACGCCCATCCAATCAGCCTACCTCCAAGCTCTGGCGGGGGGCCTTCCCCTGAGGACAGTGAAATGGCAGCTCATTTGCTAGAGATGTTTCCTCTTCTTTCAGACCAAACCTCCCCCATGGGCAGAGCACTGGACTACAGGCATTCAAATGTTGGTGATTGAACGGTAAGAAGAGAGAAGTTTGAGAAGCAGGAATTGCATCTCCCAGGAGCAGTTGCCAAAGATAAGCTCAGATGGAGTTAGCGATTCCTCTCTCGGGAAGCAGATCTAACACAGCTCCAACTGGGATACTGCGAGTATCCCACGCTACGGAAGCGTCAGCCCCAGGACCTGCCGTGGCAGGTTATGGCAGGATTTCCAGAGCCTTCTCTACCCCCGCCTAAGTTTCCCCGATGAAAATCTGAAAAAGGAAAAAGACAGTAGCCAAATGCGTACGGGGCACAGTAGACACTCGATCCCCTCCTGGCGCCCAACCCCCAGACAACATGCTTTCCGGATTCATTTGCAATCCAACCAGATGGGCATCTGTAAACAGTATCATCTGCTGTTACGTTTTTGGATTAGCCGGTTCAGGCTCCATAGCCCCGAATTTGTGGCCACACGATGCCTCCCGGAGTTCCCGCGATTGGCAGCTGCTGCCCGGACATCTGGGCAGATCTCTGCTTCACCTTTCACCCACTGCCAACCTCCTAGGGTTCTCAGGGATTGCCGTGAAGCTCCCCAGGCCGCCAGCAGCAGCAGCAGGGTGGACTTGGGGATGGGACGTGGCTGCCTGCACTTAATCTGTGCTCTTCCTGCAAGTGTTGGTTCGATGCTGAGGGTCAAAAAGAGCAGTCCATTGGAACGTTTCTTGGCCGGGGGTAGGGGGTGGTGGAGAAAAAACAACAACTCTTGATCAAGACAGATCTAGCCGGTTCCTCGAGAATCAGGAGGAAACTCCCTACTCTTTCCCCATAAGCCAATTAAAAAACAAAACGCACACGCACAAAATCCACTAAAATCTAGAAAAGCCATCTTAGGGTCGCAAAAAGGGAAGGCTGCAGCTGCTGAACTGTTAACATCACACCCATTTTATCAAGGCATAGAAAAGAGGAAAGGATGAAGAATTCAACAGCGACTCAGCCAGTTTGGCTAGCAGAAAGAAGTTATCAAGCTACCTTTATCACCTTTCACTGGGTATCAGTAAAGTTATCCACACGTCCTAGAAACTGGGCAGGAATAGGAGGGAAAGAAGGCAATTCCCCGTCCACCCTCCAGTCAGCTCAGGATAGCTAAAACACCCCCGCCCCCAGTTTCCCATTCTCGCTTTCCTCCCCAAATAAAGACGCATCGTTCAATGGCATGTTGAAAAGACGTGCTCGTCATTCTTAATAAACAACTAGAGTAAGAATACATAAGAGAAACAAGGTGGTATCTTTATATGATACACAAGTGTATGTTACAAGAATCCCATCAGGCACAGGAGCCTCAAGTTTAAGGCCTCAATGTTAGGCCAAAAAAAAAAAAAGTAAAGTTTTTACTTTAACATCTAAAAATGTCACTTGTCTTTAGGGAATGAATAGAAATTGTCTTTAATTAATCATAACTGAAGTTCCTTCCCCTAATTTTCCATTATGATGCCAAGTTAATATCTGAGCACAAAAGAAAGAAAACATTAATTGCTGCCCCTTAGACGACCAGTCCAGCCCAAGCCTCAGTAGGCAGGTGAGGACGGCAGGTGTCTTCAGGGTCCATTTATCATTATGTCCACTCTCTCTGGAGGTGCGGAGGGGACCGGAAATTCTCCTATACGGTGGGTCCAGGCCTCAACCAAAAAAAAAAAAAAAAAGTCAGCCAGCAACTTTCCAGGACTTCCAGCTCTCTCAAAAACAGCGCTCCAATGGGTATACAGTCTGTCATGATGCACAGGGCGGGGGGGAAGGGGAGGGGGGTATGTTTTCCTTTTATACAGAAGCAGCCTAAAAGGGCTTCATAGCTACACCAATAAGGAGGGAAAAAAAAATAGAAAAGAAAGAAAAACTTAGGCCTCTTCTTTAGTGTGAAAGTCCATACAGTTTTTTTCCTTGCTTATTTCATTTCCTTTATCTCAGATGAGAAGGGAGCCTTAGTGCATATTGCTGGCATTTGCTACAGCAATAGCTTCCTGAATTTCGCGTATCACCAGGATTCGTGTCAGCATCTGCTCCATCTGCTCTCTGCTGATTGGCTGGATTGAATACCAGATGGGACTGTTGGGTGCCACGACGGGCTCCGGTGTCAGGTAAAACGTATCATTTCGACCTTTCACACTCTGGGGGCTGAAGAAGGAAAAGGGAAGCATCAGGACCAGGACCAGGCCCACCCCCGACTCTGGGACTCACCCACCTCCCCTGGACCTCTGGGACTCATGCAAACCGGACAGAAGGGGGAAAAGCACGGCACAACTGGCACGCCAGGGGCGGGGGAGCTGGCCCCCCTCAATAACCTGGGAACCCCCTCCCCACAAACATGCTGTCCGGGAAGATGTCACCTACGTTGCCACTCGGCGACCCTGTGTTCTATACAGACATTTTAGAATGCACAGTCAGTTCCCTGATAACATGGGTTTTCACCACGTATTTTTGGCCAGGGCGCCGTTAAGGGAATCAAGTACCGATCTTTCCATCGACTCGTGGGTCTGGAGGTGATGGGAGGTCCGGAAGAGCCACCCGTGTGTACGCACGTGGCACTGGTCAAGACGAGAATTTTCCTTAATAAGGGGTTCACGGAGGATGCAGCCCCTCGAGGGGTCATAGGAGAACTGAATGCATTTGGGATGCAGGCCCGATGGATCGCTGATCATTCTCTCTCTGATTTAGGGCCCCAAATCAATCTGGCAGTGAGGTCAGCCCCACGCACGAGAGCACAGTGCCAGGAAAGCCTGCTTACCATTTGAAGAGGTAGAAGTCATAGAGCTTTATGGGACACCTCAATGGATTCTCCGGGTTCTCCGTCTGCTCCGCGTACATATCATCTGTAACTACAAAACCCGCCCCACCCAAAAAACACATGGCATCGGATCTCAGACCGGGCTGGGCCACAAAGCCGGATCAAGAAGGTAACGGCAGGCGCCCCGCAAGCCACCGTCTGCACAGACTCAGCTCGGCGGGCACCCCCCCCCACCCCCTTCACCCCCCATGCCGCCCGCCATCCCACGCCCCCCCACCTACGAGTTAAGTTTCAACCGTTATTCCCTTTCACGATAAGTCCAATCCCCCTCTTCCGACACATCCGCCACCCACCTCCTCTAGTGTGATTCCTACCCCATCACAGAAAGCAAACAAACAAAAACAACAACAACAAAAAACCCCACCATTCCAAACACCCTGGGTTGGAGAATTTAAAAACTCTCTAGAACATCTGGGCAAGAACTAGGCTTTCAAGGCCACATGTAACCTTGGAACTAAAAGGTGCAAGAATGAGGCAGTGAGGAACAGAGCGATGGGCTTTTCTCCGAACCTAAGAAGCTCTAGTTCTACCTGGCAGGACAGAAGCGAAAAGTTTACAGTTTTCAAGAAGAGCCAGATTCCAGCCACCTGACACTGTGCCGGAGGACTTGAGCATCTGCACTGGATCAGAGGAGGATCCACTCATGCAAAGGGAAGATGGTCAAAACTGGCAATGGACTTGCATTCTTCCTGCAGCTCCCCCAGGACAAGTTTTATAAGAGAACAGGAATCATGAGCTGCTGCTACCCAACAAGACCCGCTCTCCCCGCCCTTGCTCTACCTTTCTGGCCTGTCTGGTGAATCCCAAATGCCTTCAGATACCGGATACTTGTGCTCTTATCCTTGGGATTCGAAGGGTTCTTCTTTGTCTGTCGCAAGACTTTGGAGAAGGCCAGCTTCATGTGCTGGTCTACGGTTTTCAACAGGAAGTACCTGAACCACAACCATAGACAAAAGATATTTGTGAGGTAAGATGGAATGGTGGGGAGAAAGGGGGAGAGACCTTTACTCACCCACTAACCAAGTATGGCCGAAAAGACTAGTGGGAAAGCAATTTCGAGTCAGGGATGAGTAAAAGCAAACTGGGCTGGTGGGGGCCCTAGTCCTTGTGGCGGAGGCTTCGGCCTGCCCTGGGTCCCTGCTCCACCGTGCCAACTCTGGGAGAAGCCCTGCCCGCCCCGGAGGGGAGGGCACGCTCAAGCTACCTTTCCCTCTCTCAGAACGTTGGGAAGGTTGTGGCGCTTTTGCGCACACAAGAACGCCCGGCTGGAGCCACCAACTGCCCCAGGACTGTAAAGTATTACACTTTTTCGCTGTCGGCCTGGTCGCGTGTTCTATTTTTATCTGGCATTCCACGTTGTGACTCGTTTTAACTGCTGGCTTTTCCCGGTGAGCCGGGGCCCGGGGCTAAATCAATGTCCTTGACTTTCTCCCAGCCATCGGTACGTGTACGGTGCTTTGCACTTGGCTCAGCGAATGCTACTGCTCTAAGGAGCTGGAGGACTCCCATCTCTTCTCCTCCCCGGGCCCCGGGAAACAATTTCAGGAGCTCAGCAGCGTTTTCTCAGCAGAGTCTCTCGGCCGCTTCTTGTCACATTGCGTTGATCAATTCGCGGCGGGCTCCTTCTCTCCCGTCTTCCCTCCCCCACTGACGCCTGGGTCTGTAACAGCAAGGGAGTCGGGTGGCACTACCACCGGGGCAGCCGATAGAAAGCCCTGCCTGGGCTTCGGATCCCTTTCCCCGCGAGGGCTGGTCAGGCAGACCGGCCTGAGGGTGAACTTGGCAGAGCCCAAGCTGGGTCTAGCCACTCCTCAGGCTCCTCCACAAACCCCCCTTGCGGAGCCACTTCTTGCTGGTTTGGGGGAGCCTCGATACACGGCAGTCACCCACGCGTGGCTTGCTGCACGTGCACGATTTTGTCGTTCCGGGAGCACCAGGAGCCTGCATGCAGAAACACTGCTCCCAAGGAAGCGAGGCCCCACTGCTGGTTCTGTGCAGACACTGGCCAGGCCTGGATCCCCAGCTCAGGCGTGGGTGGCCAAGATTTTGGGGGTGGGGAGAATTGGCTTGAGCTGCAAAACTGCAGTCCGCCAGAGGCTCTAGCAATCAGAGCTGACCTGGGGCTTGCTCAAGGAGGGGAGATGCCTGCCTGCACTTGGGCCACTCTCCAGCCCCACTCCAGCAGCATGGAAGTTGGGGGAGGTAGGCCGAAGCAGTCTGGGGGGCGGGAGGGGGTAGGGGGACGTCGGGGAAGGGGAGAACGGAGGGAGGAGAGTGAGTTGCAGTGGGGAGTGAGGTCAATCCCCTGGCTCTCCTGGCCCCTGCCAACGTCACAGGGGGGAAGGGGTGTCCCCCAAACACTGTGTCCTGGGACCCCAGTTCGGCTATCGAGGGGCACGTCTGACTAGTAAGAGGCACCAAATTCCGTGGGCTCAAGGCAAACTTCTGCTGGATCTGCGTCAAGCAATACCTGCACAAGATGCAGCCCAGGGACCTTGTTCTTGGATGAGACAAGAGCTACTCCTCTTGGGAAAGCCTATCAAATAGGCTCCCTCCCGAGGACTCAGTTCTCCCCTTCTTTCCTCCAGGCAGTGTTCTCTATTTCAAAGCAAAGAACTAGGCATGACCTTTGGAGACCAGCAACGCCAAAGAGTCAGCTTCAAAAGCAAAGATAATGGCTAATAAAATAAATACGATAAGGGTTTGAGGAACAGCATCGGCAGAACTTTCCCGTTCTGAGATAGGAATCAATCGAGTCCCCAACCCTCTTGCTCCAACCTCTTAATACAGGCTCCACAGAAACCTCCCCTCTCAGCCCCGACCTCCTCCAATCCACTCCACCGACCACAGCAAGCGTATAGGCCTCAGTGTCTCCGAAACACTTACTTGGTATTAAAAAACATGAGCGTGGTGAGCAGCGTGGACGGGGAGTGAGCGCCCAGTTGCTTACATTCCCACAGCATCTCCTCTGTCACATGACTGGGCAGGACGTAACCTATAATAGGTAGGGTACATTGTTATGGCAGACTCAGAAGGCTTCTTCAAAGGGGACAGATGTCATGTTTTGGGCGGGGGGGGAGGGGGGAGGGAGCAAGTCACTTCACTTATCTGGGCCTCAATTCCCTTATCTGTAAAATGGGGATTGAGACTCTGAGCCCCACATGGGACAGGGACTGTGTCCACCTCGCTTGCTTGCACCCACCCCAGCACTTAGTTCAGCCCCTGGCCCATAGTAAGCGCTTGACAAATATCATCATTATTATTATGAGTTGAAAATAAAGCAAGACATGTAAAAGCTGGTTGGTTGTTTTTTTAAATTATTTACACTGGACTAAGTCATCAAAAACCTCCAATGGCTGCTTGGCTTCAAGGCACTTAAGGGGCGTCACAGAAACAGGATTCCTATACCACCTTCTTTCGTACCCCAGATGAATCAGGTATGGTTTGTAATCTTTGGCCCCACCAATCTTTCCTCCCTTCTCCCCATGTCTTTTTAGGCACCACACATTTTCATACGCTTAAGCTCTATGGCAGTAAACTAACTGCTATCCAGCCTCTCAGGAATGAAAAGTTTGGCACACAAAAGCTGCTGCTCCCCGCCACCCCCCTGCCCCCCAACTCCAGCCCGTAACTACGCAATAGATTTTTCTTCACTGCATACGTACTTCCTCATGACTGGGGATCAAGATTACACATTTCCAGCCCACCTCCTCTTCACCAGAGAGGGAGTTGACCTACTCAGTATGACTGCCAATGTGGGAGCCCTACCACAACGTCAATAACCCCAACATTTACCTTGTAGTCTACATTCTGCACCAAAAGATGTGGTGGTGTTGCCTTTTTCTGATATGAAAAATGTCTTTTGACTTTCTGCTTAACAAACAAAACTCCTCCCCCTTTCCTTCATCTTCCAGATCCCTTGAAAATGACCTTCGGGGCTAAAATGGCTAGAGCACTAGCCCCCCAAATCTGTTTAGGTCTTTTTTCAGCCACGACAAGAACGGGTCCACTGGATGAGCCCATCTCGGCCGGCTTGAAATGGTAACCTGTACTCGGTCTCATGATCAAATCAGTAGCCAGGGGTGCTTGGGACACACCTGCCGTAGCACGGGCATCTTAACAGTATCTGAAGAGATCCCGGCTAAATAGGGGATATTCATTGGCACCTTGCCGCTTCCTACCTCATCTCACTGTTCTCCTATTTCAACCCAGCCCTCACACTTCGCTCCTCTAATGCCAGCCTATTCAGTGTACCTCAATCTCATCTATCTCACCGCCGATCCCTCACCCACATCCTACCTCTGACCTGGATCACCCTCCCTCACAGTATCCAACAATTACTGTCTTCGATTTCAAAGCCTTACTGAAGGTACATCTCCTCCAAGAGGCCTTCCCTGACTAAGCCCTCCTTTCCTCTTCTGTGTCCTTCTGACTTGCTCCCTGTATATATACACCCCTCCCAGCCCCATGGCACTTATGTACATATCTGCAATTTTATTTATTCACATTAATGTCTGTCTCCCCTTCAGACTGTAAGTGCCTTGTGGGCATGGAATATGTCTGTTATATTATTGTACTCTCTCAAGTGCTTTGTACCGTGCTCTGCACACAGTAAGTGCTCAATAAATACGATTGATTCTCCTCCCCCAGAGACAACTTTTGCTGTCCACCGAACATATACAGTTAATTAGGTGAACGTAGGACAGTGGAATTAATGCCGCAGTTCACCAACACACACAACCAAATGATGACTAGTGAATTTGGAAGCCATTTTAGGACAAGAGCCTGGGGGTGTTCCAGGAAACACCACCTCTCTCCTGAGGCTGTTTTACCTACTTCTTTCCACTTTCATGGTCTTGCAGTGTCCATTTTATCACCCTGTTGTCACCTTGTTTCCCTCCTTATAGAGCCCTGTAAAACTTGCCAGGCCTACCCCAATTGAATGAGTTGAGAAGTAGCGTAGTGGACAGAGCAGGGGCCTGGGAGTCAGAAGGTCATGGGTTCTAATCCCAGCTCCACCACTTGTCTGCTGCGTGACCTTGGGGCAAGTCACTTTGCTTCTCAGTTCCCTTATGTGTAAAATGTGTAAAATGGGGATTGAGACTCCGAGCCTTACATGGGACAGGCACTATGTCCAATTCGATTTGCTTGTATCCATCCCAGCGCTTAGCCAGTGTCTGGCACATTGTAAGCGCTATTGTTATAATTATGAGTTGAAAATACAGCAAGACATGTAAAAGCTGGCTGGTTTTTTTTTGTTTTAAAAGTTATACAATGGACTAAGTCATCAAAAACTCCAGTGGCTGCCTGGCTTCAAGGCACTTAACTCTCCCTCTCCTCCCTAACTTCGCTCCACTCCCATTACAACCCAGCCCACACTTCACTCCTGTGACACCACTGTGCCTCGCTTTTGTCTCCCCCTTGTCTTTGAACCCTTGCTCACCTCCTCCCTGCCACTTCATCTGACTACCACTCTCCCCATCTCTAAAAGCCTTACTAAAAATCGCATCTCCTCCAAGAAGCTTTCCCGGACTAACCACACCTCGTCACCCTAACCTTCCTCCCTTCTGCATTGCCTATATTCTTGAGTCTCTATCCCCTAAGCACTTTGATGATAATAATAATTGTGGGAATTGCTGGGGTAGATACAAGAAAACTGGGTTAGGCACATCCTTGTCCCACATGGGACTTGCAGGCTAAGTGAGCCCCACACAGTAAGCACTCAATAAATAACCAATAATGGATTGATATTTGTACTTCACTTTTGCTTGTCTATAATCTTAGGTTTCAAAAATGTCATTTTAAAGTAGTATGTACAAGCTGGTGCTCTAAAAATACTCACTGCACCACGCAAGAGGTGGTCTCATAAGCAAGTAACCTTGGCATCATCCTTGACTCCTTTCTCTCATTCAACCCAAATACTCAGTTTACTAAATCCTGTTGGTTCAACCTTCACAACTTCGCTAAAATCCATCCTTTCCTCTCCACCCAAACTGCTAACACATTAATCTAAGCATTTATCCTATCCCCACCTTGATTATTGTATCTGACGCCTCTGGTGACCTCCCTGCCTCCTGACTCTTCCCACTCCAGTCCATACTTCACTCTACTGCCTGGATCATTTTTCTACAAAAACCCTCAGGCCATGTTTCTCCATGCCTCAAGAACCTCCAGTGGTTGCCCATCCACCTCCACAACAAACAGAAACTCCTAGCCATTGGCTTTAAAGCACTCAATTCTAATAATAATAATGGCATTTGTTAAGTGCTTACTATGTGCCAAGCACTGTTCTAAGCGCGGGAGGGGATACAAGGTGATCAGGTTGTTCCACATGGGGCTCACAGTCTTAATCCCCATTTTACAGATGAGGTAACTGAGGCACAGAGAAGTGAAGTGACTTGCCCAAAGTCACACAACTGACAAGTGGCAGAGCCGGGATTAGAACCCATGACCTCTGACTCCCAAACCCGTGTTCTTTCCACTGAGCCACGCTGCTTCTCCAATTACCTTGCTCCCTCCTCTCTCACACCTCACTATTCTCCTAGTGAAACCCAGGCTGCACACTTCGCTCCTCTAATACCAACCTACTAACTGTACCTCGCTCCTACTCACTGTACCTCGATCTCATCTAACTTACCCCGGGCTTCTCGCCCACATCCTGCCTCTGATCTGGAACACCTTCCCTTTTCATATCCAACAATTACTCTCCCCACCTTCAAAGCCTTATTGAAGGCACATCTCCAAGAGGCCTTCCCTGGCTAAGTCCTCATTTCCTCTTTTTCCATTTCCTTCTGCAGCACTCTAAGTTGCCCCCTTTATTCACCACCCCTACCCCCAGCCCCACAGCACTTATGAATATACCTGTAATTTATTTATATTAATGTCTGTCTCCCCCTCTAGACTGTAAGCTCGTTGTGGGCATGGAATGTATCTGTTACATTGTTGTGTTGTATTCTCCCAAGCGCTTAGTACAGTGCCCTGCACAAACTAAGCACTCAATAAATACAATTGACCAACTGGGCCCAAAACAATTGTATACTCATTCATTCAAAGGACAGTTACTGAATCTCCCAGGTGAACTACAATGTGGGTACTCTGGAGGTATGGGGAGGGGGAAAAATATGTATGATCCCTGCTTCCAGAGGGATAAATGGGTTAACATCAAGTACAAGCCTTGGGCTTCTATTTCTGATCATGGATAAGTATGCTAAGGGCAGTGGTGGTAATGAAAGGACGGAGCTTGGTGGGTGAAGAGAGGAAAGCTGTTCCAGCATGAAAGGAAGGAGCGATATGAGAGGTCAAGGAAGCTTAGGACTAACTGAAGGACACCCAGGAAGGAGCTGGAGGACAGGAATAGGAGGTGGTGGGATGAGACTGCATGCTCTAGGGATCGGTTTACGTCTGAACTATAAATAACTGCTTTCTCTCTCAAGCTGCCGAATCCATGAAACAGAGGTTACACTTTGGCTCTTTCACGAGCTGCTAACGCAGACTGGAGAAACACAGTGACAGTTTTCATTCCGTGAATTTGGAACAACGGTGTGGGAAAAACGGTGTGGGAAAAATTACATTTACTGGGCTAGGGCTAGAGCCAAAGGCACTTTCAAAATGGAAAGAAGTGCAAAGGGCCATGAGATTGATTCAAATGCTCACATTAGCTTTTCACCCTGGGCATTCAAGATTTAAGCAGCGTGGCCCGGTGACAGAGCACAAACCTGGGAGTCAGAAGGTCTTGAGTTACAAACTCGGTTCCACCACTTTTGTGAGCCCCAAGTGGGACATGGACCGTGTCCATCCTGATTACCTTGTATCTACCTCAATGCTTAGTACAGTGCCTGGCACACAGTAAGCACTTAAATACCATATAAAAAAAAGGAAAAAAAAGAGTGGCCAACCATGCAGTTGGAGCTTTAGGCCCAGAACATGGTACCGAAGAGTTACTAAACCATCCTTCCCCTGGACTAGTCGTGGATTTAAAATGTTTTGTTTCCTGGGATACAAAGTCAAGCACACTTCACATTCTATGGACGTGATTTAATGAGTCTTGATTATGCTTATTCCGTTGTACTGTACTCTCCCAAGTACTTAGTACAGTGCTCTGCACCTAGTAAGCCACTTGTTGGCTGTGTGACTGTGGGCAAGTCACTTAACTTCTCTGTGCCTCAGTTCCCTCATCTGTAAAATAGGGATTAAGACTGTGAGCCCCACGTGGGACAACCTGATTCCCCTATGTCTACCCCAGCGCTTAGAACAGTGCTCGGCACATAGTAAGCGCTTAACAAATACCAACATTATTATTATTAATAAATACAACTGATACTGATTGAACGTGCCCAGCTTCATTCATTCATTCAATAGTATTTATTGAGCGCTTACTATGTGCAGAGCACTGTACTAAGCGCTTGGAATGTACAAATCGGCAACAGATAGAGGCAGTCCCTGCCCTTTGACAGGCTTACAGTCTAATTGGGGGAGACAGACAGACAAGAACAATGGCAATAAATAGAGGCAAGGGGAAGAACATCTCATTAAAACAATAGCAAATAAATAGAATCAGGGTGATATACAAATTAAATAGGGTGATGAAGATATATACAGTTGAGTAGATGAGTACAGTGCTGAGGAGAAGGGATGGGAGAGGGGGAGGAGCAGAGGGAAAGGGGGGAGAAGAGGGTTTAGTTGCAGAGAGGTGAAGGGGGGTGGTAGAGGGAGCAGAGGGAAAAGGGGAGCTCAGTCTGGGAAGGCCTCTTGGAGGAGGTGAGCTCTAAGTAGGGTTTTGAAGAGGGGAAGAGAATTAGTTTGGCAGAGGTGAGGAGGGATGGCATTCCAGGACCGCGGGAGGACGTGGCCCAGGGGTCGACGGTGGGATAGGCGAGACCGAGGGACGGTGAGGAGGTGGGCGGCAGAGGAGCGGAGCGTGCGGGGTGGGCAGTAAAAAAGAGAGAAGGGAGGAGAGGTAGGAAGGGGCAAGGTGATGGAGAGCCTTGAAGCCTACAGTGAGAAGTTTTTGTTTTGTGCAGAGGTTGACAGGCAACCACTGGAGGTTTTTAAGAAGGGGAGTGACATGTCCAGAGCGTTTCTGCAGGAAGATAAGCCGGGCAGTGGACTGAAGAATAGACTGGAGTGGGGAGAGAGAGGAGGAAGGGAGATCAGAGAGAAGGCTGACACAGTAGTCTAGCTGGGATATTACGAGAGCTTCCCAGTAGCACCCTCTCCCCGACACACCTCAGCACTCATATGAATTATCTGCTCAGTTGCCATTTAGTCAATCGACCAACAGTATTATTGAGACCCTGTGTGCAGAGCCCTGTACTAAATTTGTGGAAGAGTCCACGAAAGGCTGTAGGTAGGATCCCTGCTCGCAAGGACCTTACAATAATAATGTTGGTATTTGTTAAGCGCTTACTATGTGCCGAGCACTGTTCTAAGCGCTGGGGTAAACACAGGGGAATCAGGTTGTCCCACATGGGGCTCACAGTCTTAATCCCCATTTTACAGATGAGGGAACTGAGGCACAGAGAAGTTAAGTGACTTGCCCACAGTCACACAGCTGACAAGTGGCAGAGCTGGGATTTGAACAATCCAGTATGTGGGGTGTGTGTGTGTGTGTGGGGGGTGTTAGGGGGAGAGAATGGGGAGGACATAACCCACAGCATCTACAGAGAGAAATAGGAAAAACGGATATGTGGATGAATAGGTGCTTAAATAGCAGGGTATATAAATCAGTAAGCACTCCAATTCTACTACTACTGGGGGTGTGACTCCAAAAATTGACAGAGAAATCCTGAGGGGGATGGTTCGGGGAATATGATCTGGGAAGAAGAAAATTAAATTGGCGATGAAGATGATGTGATTTCAGAAGGACCCTGAAAGATGGGAAAGATTGGTCTTTCCCAGTTGTTGAAAGGGGAGGGAGTTCCAGGCAGGAAGGAGGGCGTGAGCAAGGGGTTGGAGGCAGAAGAGCTGAAAAAATGAAGTTGGAGGGATGTGAAGAGTGCTAAATAGGGTGTAGTAGGAGAAGAGTGGATAAATAAAAGGGACAGAGCTAGTACAGTGCCTTAAAGCCAATCATCAGGAAATTCTGCTTGATGCAGATGGAAATGAGTAGCCACTGAAGTTTTCAGGGAGTGGGGAGATGCGTGCAGAATGACATTTTAGAAAAATGAAGGGGGAGGGAGGAAAGACTGAAAAGGCTGATGCTCTGGCTGATTCTCAGGCTGATCCCTGAATCTAGCCAGGATGTGACATGCCCGCACCAGTAGTGGCTGTTTGGATGGAGAAGAAGGGATGGACTGAGGAAACGCCATGGAGGAAAAACCGACAGGAATCAGGACTGAAAGAGATTATAAGATGCTTATGGGAATGGGATGGGTTTCCCAATGTTCTACACATGTAAGCGCTCAATAAATACAACTCTGACATGAGAGTTGAAAATGAGGGAGGTGTCAGAGATAATGTCAAATTGTAGGCTTCAGAAACAGGGAGGGCAGTGGTGTTGTCAACTGCAGTGGGAAAGTTAGGTGGAGGAAAGGATTTGGGAGGGAAAATGAGGAACTCAGTTTAAGCCATATTGACCTGAAGGCACCAGCGGGACATCCATGTGGAGTTGTCATAATAATAATAATAATGACGGTATTCATTAAGCGCATACTATGTGCCAAGCACTGTTCTAAGCACTGGGGTAGATACAAGGTAATCAGGTTGTCCCACATGGGGCTCACAGTTTTAATCCCCATTTAAATCCCCAGATGAGGTAACAAGCACAGAAAAGTGACTTGCCCAAGATCGCACAACAGACAAGTGGCGGAGCGGTGATTAGAACCCATGTCCTCTGACTCCCAAGCCCGTACTCTTGCCACTGGGCCACGCTGCTTCTCATGTCATGGAGGCGAGAGGAGATGCAAGACAGAAGAGAAAGTCAGAGAGACCTGGGAGTCATTTGTATGGAAGCCATGGGAGTGGATGAGCGCCCCAAGCAAGTGAGAGTAAGGTGAGAAGCAAAATGGGATTCAGAACATCCACAGTTAGTGGGTGAGAGGCTAGCTGAAGTGATGGAGGACAGGCCAGAGAAGGAGGAGAAGAACCAGGAGAGAACCATGTCAATAAAACCAAGGCTAGACAGCAGAAGGGAGGAGGTCCGCAGAATCAAAGGCAGCAGAGAGAAAAAGGAGAGGATAGAGTTCATTAGCTATGCGATTAGAGGATCTTTGGTGACCTTGCAGAGAGCGGGTTCATGGAGTGAAAAGGGCAGAAACCAGAGTGTGGAGGGTAAAGAATGGAGTTGGAGGAGAGGAAGGAGAGACGGTGGGTGTATACAATCCATTCAAAAAGTAGGGGCAGGAACAGGAGGGTGCAGTGGGATCCAGAAAGCGCATGTTTGAAAGCAGAAGAGAAGGAACCAGCAAAGACAGAGAGTTGAAGACAGTGGTCAGGGAAGGAAGAATGGGAGCGGGTGTTTATAGAAGGCGAGGGGGGTGGAGGGAGGGCAGGGGTAAATATTGAAAGCAGTCAGGGCTCCTCTTGAAACGCAGCTGAGAAGGATGAAAGAGTGAATGTAAAAGTAGGTGGTGTGGAGGAGTTTACATCTAATGGTTTTGATTTTGGCAACAATGTAGTTGGAAGCAGAGTAGTAGTTGAACCTCAGGTTTATTGTCTGTACCTCACCTCCACCCTTTAGAGGGTACGCTCCCTGTGGGCCCATCTCTTCTTTGTGTTGCTCTCTCTCGAGTGCTCAGTACCAGTCCAAGTGCACCCAGTGGGTGCTCAAATACCGTTACAGCCACTATTGGCCACATTTTACAACGGTCTCTCTCTCCCTAGTATATTAGCTATTAGGGATCATGTCCTTCATTTCTTTGGAACGTTTCCCAAGTGCTCAGACCACCAGTCCTCTGCACACTATAGGCACTCAAGAAATGATGCGGGAAGTTATCTTTTCATGTAATAATTGGAGATATGTTGCAGTTAAAAGGCTGCATCTTGCCGGTTGGCTGGTCCAGCTGGTAGAATGGAGGTTAGTCAGAGGACCTGGGTTCTAATCCCAGCTCTAACTCTTGCCTGCTGTGGGACCTTGGGCAAGTCATTTAAGTTCTCTGGACCTCAGTTTCCTCATGTGTAAAATAGGGATTCAACACCTGCTCTCCCTTCCCCTTACAATGTAAGCCCCACGTGGGACAGTGACTGTCCGATCTGCCTAGAGTGCACTTACCCTAGCGCTCAGTATAGTGCTCGGCACCCATTCCCACCTACAGTTACTATTACTGAACCATGCCTCACCAGAGACCCAGCTTCATCTCCATTTGGTGGACCAGGGTTCCTGAATCCCACTCCATCATAGTAGAAATGGATTTATGTAACTTCATCAGAGACTTGGAGAATATAATTTGGCAATAATAAAGCTCAGCGGCAAGCAATTACAAACAGGCAACAGGTAACCATCTTCCTCCCTGACCAGCCTCACAGTTAGGGATTGACCACATAACATCCCTATCGTTCCCCCTAGTGATCCATTAGGAACTTCTCATCTGGGAATTTTCCCTCAAATTGCCAAATCGGAAACCGCAAGTGCCAGACCTGGCCCGGCAGTTAGGTGACCCCGGGGCCTCAGAGCATCAAACTCGTTAAAGAGTCTATTACAGCATACTATGACCATGAATAGACTTCACCTATAAGTCTCATTATCTTCCATTCCCTAGGGGAAAACAGGTTTATCTAATTACTTAGTGTTCACAGGTGTTTGAAGGCAGAAAGACCTATGAACTCCATTAGGGAAGGAAGGAAAGGGTGTTGACTTCAAGTTAAATCGATGTTAGTTTAAACTACCTGTTGCACACCTGCACTGCTTTCCAATAAAATTCCTCTGGGGTGCTCAAATCTTCACGAAATTGAAGATTAAATGGACATTTCTTTAGAAAAAAGGGGGTGGTGGGGAGAGAAACGGTATGACAACGTAAACTCCTCGCTATTCAAGTGGGTTAACTGTAAAATGCCTGGTCACACACAAGCAGGATGTTTTGAAAGTTACTTTAGTGGAAATGACACCCCACTGATCCTTGTGTGTTTGTTGGTAACTTGCTGATTGCTACTGCACAAAATGCATTTAAGTAAAACATCAAAAAGCACGGAACAGAATTCCATCAGAAAGGAAGTTAATCTTTTTGGTCCAGGGCCGAGGTTCGCCAAGATGCTCAGGGAGCAATCGACCTACCACTTCAGGGCCCAGAGCCACCTTTTCCCTTGGGCCATTTCGGCTCCCTCATCACCCACAAAGTTTCAACAAAAATACACAATCTCAAAAATCAAATTACCAGTGACAGGCATTTATTTTTAAAAATGATACACATGAAAAGGCCAAGTTTGTTGTTATTTCCAGGACTGAAAATGTGTCAAGAACACTGACAGGCTTTGAAACGGACTAAGCCTGTTGCACTAAGGATCTTGCCCGGATTTGGACCGCTTTATTACTCTGACGCACCCCTCGTGGGCAGGCCGAAAAGGGAAAAAAAAACCAACCAAATCCATCGATTTGAGCCACTGATTCCTAACGCCTGCATCGGTCGGTGAACTGTTTGTCATACTTTCTTGACTGCATAGAGGAACCAGAGTCTCTTCTGTTCATCTGTTCGCTCAATGCTCATCGTGGGGTGACGAGGGGGGACAGAGATTAACAGGGAGAAGCGAACTCTACCAATCATCCGAATGCTTCATTTAAACCAAAGGTTTCAACCGCCTCTTCTACCAAACCTTCTGCTAGAGTCACTCCATGCAGCATAACTGATAGACGTTACACCGCCTTCCTTGCATTTACCCTTCACTTCCTTTGGTAAAATGCACGTGGACCAGCCAGAGGAAGGTCAAGGCAACAGAGAAGACAGGTAAAATTTCTCTGGATGATCCACAAACTGGGTGACCGTGCTCTGAATAAACAAGTTGTTTGTAGATCTCTTTTCTACAGCGTACCCTTTTGAAAATCGGGTACCCACTTCTTATGTACACTTACAACTCCCTGTACCCAAACTAGGAAACTGGATGGAATCTCTATTAAGGGCTCTGATGGTGTTTGATTAGCTTTGCGTGGTATGTCAACTACCTGTGGTTTGGGCTAATCCATGCCCAAACTTTGCCTGATTGTCCTGAATCATTTAGAATTGACCACACTTATCTTAACCCAGATTTCGCAAAACAGATTTCTCTCAAAAGAAACAGTTTAGGAAGAAAAAGCAAATGAAGGGAGCATTACTTTACTGTAGTACTCACTTATAAAAAGTGGCAAAAACAAACGAAGTCATCCTCCCCATTCTTTCCCTCCTCTTACCCACCAGTTCTGAGAATTGCCAGACCGAACTACGTAACTGGACCCAAATTCTACAAGGCAGTATGGCTTAGTGGACTGGAAGTCCAGGAGACCCAAGTTCTAATCCCCGCTCCGCCACTGGCTTGCTGGGTGGCCATAGATGAGTCACTTAACCTCTGGGCTTCAGTTTTCTCATCTGAAGACTGGGAACCCTGTAGAGGATACATCATCCTGTTTCTACCCCACTGCTTAGCAGAGTGCTCTGCACACAGGAAGTGCTCAATACAACCGGTTGACCGATATAACTCTGCGGGGGGGAGAAATGTTTTTCGAAAGGGGGGTGGGAGAGGAGAAAACAAAAAAGGAAACGTCTCTTACCGAGAGGGGTGACCCGAGGCTGAAAATCCTTTAGAACTTCATGCAGCCACTCGGTGAACCGGACATAGTAAAGATCAGAAAATATGTCATCTACTCGACCATTTTCAAACAGGTACTGCAAAACAAAATCATCACTAAGTTTAGTAGTCTAAATAAAAAAGGTTACCCGCATAAGAGAAAACAAATTGATTCCTAGGATAGGTTTTAAAACCTGGAAATAACCCCCAAACTCTTGTGAAAGCAGAATGATACCCAGAAATTTGCCCAAAGGTAAGCTGCAGTGCACACACAAGTAGCTACTTGGTTCTTTAGCTTAGTGCATTGAAAAGCAAACTCCTTCCCCATCCCTAATCTGAGTTAAAATTTCAGGGGAGCGGAGGAGAGGGAGAGAAAGAGAGAGAGAGGGGAATGGGGTGAAAGGCCATTCTTCGTATTCAAAGACATCATTATTAACGATGAGATCCTAGCCCCGCACGTGGTGCAGCTGAAACAACCTATAGCGTGACCAACATGCCATTCCACATTGCATGTGGAGTATCCTTTACCACGGTGATGCACTGCCACTTGGACCACCTGTTGCAGTTTCCAAATCTGCCTCAATCCCACGAACCCCCCAAAGTCTCAGTCCAGGAGAGCAACAACCAATCAATTGTATTTTACTCTTTTACTCTGGCAATCCACCAGGGGTTGTGCACATTTCTCAACGATCTGCAGTTTTCGTCGGCCTCTCTTTCATTCTGAGCAGCTGCAAGGTGCATATTGCCAACACATTTTTTGCTTTTGCTTCCTGTAGTTTCTCAACCTCTGCCATTTTCCCTAAACTTTGCTTGGGGGTGTCCCTTTGCCCTATTGCTACGACTTCGCTAAACGGTCCTAAATGCCTTCCTTTGTCCTGAGAAATAAGTGAATCAAAGACCAAACCTAAATTTCAGTACTCTCGGGAACATCAAAATGTCAATGAAGCATTTTTTTAAAAAATGCAGTTGCTATAACGGTTAAAAGCAGGTTCTTAACAAAGGTCAAGTTATAGGGAACACGAATTAGAAAAAGTCACTGAAGCTCTTCTGCAACCGCCACTTTTTTTTTTTTAAACCGAGCCAAAATGTTGCTCTAGGGAAGTTTCCCTCCTTTCCCCCTCCCTTTACCTTCTGAATACAGAGGAAGATGTAGTACAGCACATCTGGGTCATAGGCCTCCCCTTCTCCATTGCGGGCTTCCCGTGTCATTAAACACAGCCCATAATTCAACTCTGCCACTGCCGAGGAGATGAGATCTTCCTGGAACCTCAGTAGCTGACGTCCTGCAGAACAAAACCAAGAGATTAATCTTTCCAGACCCACTGTTCTCTTAGAGCGGAAAATCCCAGTGGTAGTCTAAGGCCAGGACATCACCTTAGCCTTCTTCCCTGGCATATCTGAGAATTTTGGTTGTGATGTCTGTAACCAATTACTCTCATGCTCCTCAACATCTTACAGGATTTTCCTCATTGTTTTCTCCTTTCTTGTCTCAGCCCCAGTTTTCTCATCCAGAAAACAGATAAAGTGCACAACTCTGTCTACTGGCCCAAAAGATACAGGGCATTTTTAAGCCAACTTTTTCCTTCTTCTTCTTTTTTTAAGGGCATCTCTGGGGCCAAAACACTCTGGATTCAAATGAGTCTGAAGAAGGTCACCTTTCGGCTTGCTGACTGATGTCACAGAGTGGACAATACTTTTAATAAACTTGCTTAATACATCAACTTGGCTATTCAGGGATCTTCCGCCTGTAATGCTCTTGAATTTTAATAGCAATGCACTTTGAGCTAACCCACCAAGTTTACCTTGGCTCAAACCTCCCACTTTTCACTCTGTCTCCATCCCTACCCCTTCAATAGTATTCTGACTGACTTAAAAAGAGAGGTTTGGAACCCATTTCAGGAGCTGCTTGTTTTCTGTTTAGCATTAAATGAGAGAACTTTAGTAGGCACCAAGTGTTTTTCTTGTCTTTATGTAAACATAAAAATATCGAACTCAATTTTTTCTTACTGATTAATAATTACATTACTATCTGATCGAGTAACTCCAGTGTGTTTTTTAACCTTGTCATTTAATATATTTATAGTGTATTGGTCAATTTTTTGAGTCTTGAACAAAGTAACTCATTTTATGTCTTATGGCTAACTATACTTTAATCTGCAACCTTTCGTGTTAACGCTCCAATTAAGAGAGAGTTTTACTCACACATTGATCTCAGTGCATTTCTTATACAGTAAAATGTATTTTTCAGCCTGGATACCGCACCGTCGCATAAAGAAGAAACGCTGGTTACAGCTTATGGAATTGAATCGGACTGATCAGTAAGTGAAAAGCTACAGCCAAAAGGGAGGAAATGCGGTAGCTTTGTGTCTCTTTGGCTGAAGCCGTAGTGCCACAGATTTAAAAGGACTTAAAACTCACTTCAGGGTGCAATCTTGAAAACTACACAACTTTCTGGCCATTTCTGGTTCAGCATCAAGACTTCTGGCTTGGCACTACCACTAACCAGCCACAGTAGAGACTGGGAAAAGAAAAGGGAAGAGAGTAGAGGAAAGGAAAAATGGGGGGCAGGGGGAGAAGAGAGAGAGAGAGGGAGGGAGAGAGAGAGAGGGAGGGAGGGGGAGAGAGAGAGAGAGAGAGGAGAGAGAGGGGGGGGGAGAGAGGAGGGGGGAGAGAGGAGGGGGGGAGAGAGAGAGAGAGGAGGGGGGGGGAGAGAGAGAGAGAGAGAAAAGAGATAAAGGAAGAGTGAGGAGTTTCCCCTCCCTCAAGCCCTAACACTGGAAATTCCTGATTCCTGGCACTTCTTGTGCAAGATAGGGGGCCAGGGAGTTCTTCATTAAGTCACCCGACACACAGAACTATTAACAGGCCTTGATCCCTTTTTGTTTACTGAATTATATTGCTCCCCCCCACCTTTTTTTTTTAAAGGAGTACACTTCAGGTAACAAAGAAGTTCATTTTTAAAGCCCAAAGTGGCTAGAAGCAACACTGATGCAATCTACAATATTGCACAGGCAAGGATAAACTGCATGGCCTAGTGGAAAGAGCCCAGGCCCGGGAATCAAAAGACCTGGGTTCTACTCCCCGTTCTGCTCGTCTGCTGTGTGACCTTGGGCAAGTCTATTCACTTCTCTGTGCCTCAGTTACCTCATCTCAAGTGGCAATTAAGACTGAGAGCTCTATGTGAGACAGCGACTGTATTCAATCTGATTATTTTGCACCTACTTCAAATCTTAGTTCAGTGCTTGGCATATAGTAAGCACTTAGGTACCATTAAAAAAAAAATAGGGTGCTGCCTTCAAATTAGTGGCAAACTTGGGGCAGTACTTTGAGAGGACCCAGAAAGAATGCTTCTTTGGGAAGCAGCATGGCCTAGTGGCAAGAACACGGGTTTGGAAGTCAGAAGGCGTGGGTTCTAATCCCAGCTCCACCACTTGTCTGCTGGGTGACTCTGGGCAAGTCCCTTAACTTCTCTGTGCCTCAGTTACCTCATCTGTAAAATGGGGATTAAGACTGTGAGCCCCATCTCCACCCAGTGGTTAGAAGAGTGCTTCGCACATAGTAAGCACTTAAATACCATAATTATTACATTGTTATTAAGAATACTGTGGGGGAGTGGTTGTCTGGAGAAGGAAAAGGAAATAAAGGAGGGGGGAAAAGGAAAGGCAAAAGTTGGAGGGTGAGAAGGTTAGAGAGGCAGGGTGAGGTACTCACCCCATGTCTGTCCAGACAGTCTGGGGGATCCTCTGGGAACTCGATGGGAGGTTGGAGCTCTGGAGCCACAGCTCTCTGCCGGGCAGCGGTGCTAAACTGCAGCTCCAGGGCTCTGACCCCACCTCGTCCCCAAGGGATTCCCTGAGCTACCAGCACAGACAGCCTGCTGAGGGTGAAAAACTACCAAGGCAGAGCTCCCGCAAGTGGACTTGGTGCCAGTGTACATAAGACCCAACTTCTAATCACAAAGTCACGGGAAGACAGAGAAAGTGTTGGGGGGCCAGAAAGAGTCATCCCGTGATGTAGGTAAGTCCCTGCTTAGGCTCTCTCACCCAGACCTCCATTGACATGGAGTGAGTTGTGTCTACGCTTCCCACTCAGCCTTGCATTTTTAAAGTTCTAGGCCCAAATACTTACTCCCAATTGGCGCTAATCTGTTCTGGGCGTCCTTCTCCAGTTCAGCATTCTTGGTCTGGGCCCAGCTCTTCCACACTTCAAGCCCTTCTTCTGGTTTTAGGGAATTTGGGAGGAGGAGTTCGGGTGAAGGCTGCGGTTGTGGTTGTGGCTCAACTTCAGCAACCTGGACAGCTTGAGCCTGTGAAAGATAGACAATCATAGGCGTGTCACACTATGGCCCTCCCCCCAACCCCTTAAGCAAGCCAGCTAAGAAATGGTAACCCAAGTTCGCTTATGGCATGTCTGACCCTCTGCTTCCAAATTACAGGGGTGATGGGAGGGTGGGGGGATGGACGTGGCGGGGGGGAGGGGAGGGAAGGGGGTGAGGAAGGGAAGGGGATGGGGGGGGGGGAATGGGAATAGGACACTTTTGGTCTCAATGGTTGCATCCTAACCCTGAATCCCAGCTCCCTGGTATCATTGCTCCCTTACCTGACTCCAAAGCACTTGCACTCCCTCATCCAGCTCCCCAGGGACCTCCTGGAAGATTTTTTAAAAAATGACACTGGTAGTGTGCTGGGGAAGTGAAAGTGGCATATACATACTACTGGCATCATTACTAAAGGCACTGAGGAACCAAGTGAGCTTAGGGTGCCATGGAGCTAGGGAAGGGAGCTGGGATCTGGAGTCCGTCACTGGACCACGCTGGTTGACGCTACACCTTTTTGAGCTCTTGGGCAGTTTTTCCCAATTTGCGAGTTTTCCTCTTTAGCCACCCAACTCCCCTCACCCTAGAGCTCCCTGACCAAATGCGTTCCTTGAAGACTCTTTCAATACTCCTTATTAAGGATCAGGCCAACTTTACCTAGTGGGAAGTGGGGGGCCACTGCCCCAAGGCCCACCACCTCCCCGCAGGTGCCCCTATGCCTTTGGTTAATTAAGACAGCATGCAATCGCATTATAAGATTGCAAGGCAGTGATTAAAACCTTTTGGTTTCCCACCCAGCCAAACCAACCCGCTTCAATGTTGAAGATCGTGTAGACGATCGCCCTCTGCTGGAAAGACTGGAGAAGAGGGCCGAGACCTAATCTTTGTCCAGAAAGATTGCTCTGTAGTCCACACTACAGCTCCTGGATAAAGCGACTGGATTCAGGCCTTCGTAATAAATTCCAAAAGCAACACCACCCATTTCAAGTTGGGCAAATAACGATGACCTGCAGGATTTCTGCATTAGAAAAACTCCAGCGGAATGGACACGTTTACAAACAAAACCTCTCCATTTCAAAATTGTTTTGGGGGGGGATTTTTTGGGTTTTTTAATAAAGAAAACAACTCCCACTCTCCCCCCACCCCCCGGCCCATCATCAAAATCCCCTTTGGGAATTTTCTAAATCAAAACTTGCAACCTGGCTTTAATCTAAACTGCCAGAAGACAACTGGCTTATAATCACTTGGATAAAGGTCTGCCCCTGCCCATGTCAAATCAGCTTTTAAAGAGGAAATGGGTGGTAAATATCATTATTATCCCAATTCCAAGCAAAGGAACAAACAGAAAAGAGGAGCTTCATGATATTAAAGTATATGCTCAGTATGGGTTCTATTAACTCTGACAAGATTTCTATTCAGGTCAGTTGAGAAATGCAAGCTTTTCGATTACAACTGCCAGTTTCAAATGGACAGTATAATGTGACGCATATATAAGTTTGGTTCCTCCCCCATTCCCAAGGGCACATGCTATGTGTGTTAACTGCAACAACGTGCATAAACTGGCAGCATGGATTCTCCTCTCTGGTCACTGTTGGTAATCGGAAACTTCCGATGAAAAATACGAAGTGACAAGTACACAGAGGGAATGGGGTTAGGGAGCTGTTATTCTGGCTTTGTGGCACTCCTATTCAGTAGCATGATAACCAATAAATACTGCTCAATAAATGATACTCAACTTCTTTCACCCTTCAGTTTTTGAGATTACTTCAGTGAAGGCTAATGGAACTAAGCCAAATTTTCCAAATTCAATCATTTGATCAAGGTCTCCTCCTTCCACACTCTGAAATTTATACAGAATATTTTTTACCCCTTCAATCCCTGAAACCTCTCAAGGAACTAAATCGAACTAATAATATACTTCCTGGAAGTGGAATATTGTTGCTTGATAAATAGTACTTTTTTTTAATTGTAAGGACCTGTACCAGATGGCCAAAGGGGGAAAGGTAGACATGGCAGTGAAGTTGCTGATCAATAGGGAGGATATGGATTTTTAGTTGCCTTTTTTTAAAAATCAATTTTAATTTGATTTCTATCCTCAATCTATTTTTTAAAATTAGGATTAACCCCCCCCCCAAAAAGCAGAACAAATTTAATTTTAAAATTTTTTCAAAATTTTCCTCAATATTATCACTGCCATAATGGGCTTCAGTAGATAGACAAATCCATCCCTATTCTGCCACTGTTGCCTCAAATCAACTTGGTGCCTTAGTGTAACAAACTGTCACTACCTCCCTGTCATCAGTAGAACTGCCAGGTATTTTGCAATGAGATGTCAGGATGACTTTATTTGAAAAGTGTGCTAAGATTTTTTTCCTAAGGGGATTTTCCCTCCTTTCCATTCTGTAAAAATGAGTCTCCTTCATATCCATGGTAAATTTGTGGTTACCTACTGGCTGTTACTCTTCTTGCTCCAAAACATAAAACCCAACAATCACCCTCTCCAAATGATATTTTTTAAGCCCCAAGAATCCTCACCCCAGCTACAGGGTGGAGGGTTCTTTAGTTTTTGTTCTGGGGGGGAAAAAAAAGACTTTATAAAGCTTTAAAACCTACAGAATTTGCAGAAATTCAACTCCCTAGCTCCCAGCTATTTAAATATTTTAACACAGTTCAAGATCTACGAAAGAGAAGTCAAATGTGTTACCCAAAGCAAATGAGACATTTATCACCTGAGAAAATTATAATTTTCCTGATGATGCATTTTACAGTAGAGATCTATAAATCCCAAATCAGTAGCAGATAGGCTGAGGTTGAGGGGGTGTTTGTTCCAGCACTGCAAGGGTCAACCCCTACAATTATATTATCTGAACAATTTCCACAGGAAAAATTTAATTCAGCCATCCAAAAAGTCACTTCTCTGAAATAAGAAGATGTCATGTTTTAATCCAATCTGGACATCCAAGTCCCTGAAAGTGGAGGACTCCAGACAACCATGACATCTCACAGTTACCCCATCACTTAGTACAGTGCTTGACAAGTAGAAAGTACTTAAATACACAAATAAAATGCTCCACTCAAGGGACCAACTTCTCCTTTTTCAGCATGGGGTTGAAGCTGAGGGAGCAGGCTTTCCAGGAGAGGAGCTCGGAAGAAACAGGAATCTTCAACAGCATTTATTGAGAGCCTGGGGGCAGAACACTCAAACATTTAATAGAAATAAAAGATGCTTCCCTGTTACCTTGCACTTCCCTGCAAACTAATTGGGGAGCTAGGCAGGCACAAACTGTCAACCATTCAGTAGGTAAAAGGAGACGAAAAATGATTTTTTAAGTAGGCAATTAAATAAACAACAGATATACATATGACTGCTATGGTAGCAGATGGAATGGGTTGGGAAGTCAGAAAGAGGGAGGTGAGAAGGAAAGGCGGTGAGAGGGGAGAGGGAGGGAAGGTGGAATGGGGAGGGAGAACGGAGAGAGGGAGGGCTGGAGAGAGGAGGGGCATGAGAGGGAGGGAGGGTGAGGGAACAGGGAGAGATGGAAGGAGGTGAGAGGGAAGAAGGGAGGGAGGTGAGGGGGAGGAAAGGAGGTGAGAGGGAGGTAGGAGAAAAGGAGGTGAGAGGGAGGAAGGAGGGAAGGAGGTGAGAGGAGGGAAGGAGGTGAGAGGGTGGAAGGAGGGAAGGAGGTGAGAGAGTGGAAGGAGGGAAGGAGGTGAGAGAGTGGAAGGAGGGAAGGAGGTGAGAGGGAGGAGGGAAGAAGGTGAGAGGGAGGGAGGAGGGAAGGTGAGAGGAAGGAGGGAAAGAGGTGAGAGGGAGGGAGGAGGGAAGGAGGTGAGAGGGAGGAAGGAGGGAAGAAGGTGAGAGGGAAAGGGGAGGTAAGACAGGGAGGCAGGAGGTGAGAGAGAGGGTACTTACCCTCTGCGGTTGCGCTGTCTCCGCCTTCTGCTGCCGCCACTGTCACCACCAGCCAAGTGGCAGTGGCCCCAGAGCTTGGCCCAGAAAGGGCCAGCTGAGCCAGGGCCACCGATGCCTGAGCGGCGGCGGCGGCGGCAGAGGATGCCATCCCCTGGCCTTGGGAATAGTGCAGCAGCTGGGCAAACCAACCTTGCAGCCCCGACACCCGCCTCATCCCCGGAAGGTCCCCCAGACTTTCTGGGCAGCCTGGGGGGAAGTCAGGCTGACTTCCTGCTCGCTCCCCCTAGGCTCCGGGACTAGTGGCGAGAGGCGCCCCGGCCCGGCCCCGGTGAGGACGAAGGAAATCCCACATATGCTGGGGCCAGGCCAGGTAACCACAGCCTGCTGTAGGGGGAAAGAAGTAGAGCAGACATCTAACCATCTAACCAAGTAACCGCCAGTAGCTCTGGCTGCCCACTGTGTCCCAAAGATGTCCCCGGTCCCATGGGGGCGATGGCCCTCCAAGTCCCCGTATAGCAAACTGCCTTGTTGTTCTGTTTATGGTTATACAAAATATCTTTCAGTAGGTACGCTGCAGGAAAAAAAACAACAACAAAAAAATCTTAAGTGTGTCAGTGAAAAGACAGAAACAAAATCTGTGAACTCCTGGTCTCAGATGATGCAAAATTCTGTGATGGCAAACACAGTGATTTGAAACCCACAAAATACTAGGCTAACTGTAAGTATGCTGCTTCGAGACCCTAAATTGGGTCTCTCTCAGCCGTGACCTAGCAGGGACTTTGGAAGGCCTTAGCCACATCTTCTCACTTTTCCTGGCTTTGTGCATCCCCCGACTCCGCTGTGCACTTTTCATTGCTTTTCATCGGGAAATTTTCATTGGTTGCACTGGGGTGGGTGAGGAACCGCAGAGTAGAGAAAATCGAGAAGCGACCAGCGGGATGGTCACAGCTGAAATGACCTGCAAACGGGTGGCAGTCTAGGGTGCCAGCCAGTTTTTAATTGGTAAATCATATGACCAGGCACCTGAGACCTTCAACTTATTTTAACAGAGTTGGATGTGGCTTTGAGGAGACTCCCGAGCCCTAAATCAATATGGGCTTTCCTCCCCCTCAACCCCTCGCAACATTAAAAATGGCCGGGTAGTCAAGCCTAGCACCAAAACTGAATAATGAACAGACTGGCCAGGGGGTGTCATCCACCTTCCCAGTGTGAATTCCAGGGTCTTTCGAACAGCAACTCGGGTCAAAAAATGACTGTGGCTAAGCAGTTACTACGATGGGGGCGCAAAAACCTTCTGCCTTTTAAAAGGGCCTTAAAAGGTTAACTTTTAAGGGAAGTTAACCTGTTTTCCATTGGAGCTTGCACCCAGTAGAAGTGGAATCCCGGGCCTTTAAGACCCAGCTGTGATGCATAGAAGGAGTGTCCACTTCAGTCCTAAAATTAAACTTGGGTCTTCTACTACCTCACAAGAGGAATGCTACATGGGCTTCCCCTCAGGCCTCGGGATCGCCCCATTTTCTCTCCTCTACCTTTCATCCAACTCACTCTTCTAATGCAGTTTACTCCCAGGATCTCCTTAGCCCTCTTCTGGTTTTTTGTGCCTTTGATCTTACACTCTGGATAGTGACTAGCCTATCCCAGACATCTAATCCTCAAGGAGCCACCCATCTGGAGAGCCTCCAAAATCAGCAGCCAACCAGGCCACGTTCCCTCTCTTCCAACTGGGGGATGTCCCTCTGCTCCGGAAAGCAGTTTCGGCTTCTTAAGTCCCCATGTCGGGTGCGCGTGTGGTGGAATGTGTGTGGCACGCTAAGTCTCGTGTTGAAACGACAACTACACGTGCTCACTGCAGAACAATTCACAGCCACGAGGCGTGCGGCCTGACTTGACATTTTCCTTCGTGAGCCAAAATGTCAAGTCAGCTGCTCGGCAGAAAACTTTCACTTACTGAACAGGTTACTTGAAGCTGCTGCTGCTGCTGTTGTTGCTGCTGCTGCTGCTGCGTCTGCTCCTGTGGGGTCTGCTGCTGCTGAGGGTCCCATATGTGCACAGTCTGCGCTGCGTTCTGGTAGGTCCCCGCTACGGCCTGCACCGCCACCGGAATGTGGATGTTGCCATTCATGAACTGCGCTGGAAAGAGGGAGTTGGCCAGGGTCTGCACTACTTCCTCATGCGAGTTTTTCACTACGGATGTGGCGCCCACCATCTTATCCTTGTCATCCTCCAACTTCACAGCTGTTAAGGCCGTCGGCGAGCCACTGACGTGGACTGCGTTGTAGGCCTCCTGAGGGATGGCGATGTGGGTTATGTTCTGCTGCTGCAGGTCACCGCGGGGCTGGGCAGAGTACACGGGGATGGTCCAGGTCTCTCCGGTCGGGCTGGTGATGGTCCCGGTGGCGCTGTACAAGTGAGCGCTGTCCACTGTCAATAGGTCTGGCCTTAAGGACACGTAACTCTGCTGCTGACCTTGGGGAATAGCCAGCACGGTAGCAACTGGCTGCCCAGAAATAGCATATGACACGGTAATGGGCATATCCACTTTACGTTTCTTCACCGGCTGAAGAACGCTGGCCGTGCTGATCCGCCGTTCCCCCTCCCTCGGCGAGCCTTGCTGGGAAGGCGGAGGGGACAGGGCCCCGACTGTCTGGATCTGGATCTGCTGACCCCCGGCGATAGCCTGCCCCGCCACGAGCTGGGCCTGAATCTGCTGATGCTGTATGTGCTCCTCCTGGATCTCCGGGGCCTGAATCTGCTGGGCCGTCTGCACGTGCTGCACCTGGATCTGAGCTGCCTGAAGTTGAGACGGGCTCGGGTTCTGCAGAGACTGACTCTGAATCGCCTGGGGGGCCTGCTGCTGGGCCTGGCCTTGGATCTGCACCTGGACCTGTATCGGCTGTTCGGCAGCCTGATGGACGGTCAGCTGAGGAGAGAGCTGCTGGGCTGACACCTGCTGAGGGGACTGCTGGACCTGCACCTGCACCTGCAGTAACAACAAGTCATCCAGACTTCAGCCTACAAGACTCATCCTATCCATCGGCCCCACTCCCTGCACGGCCTCCTCTTTGGCAACCTCAGCCTGAGGGAGCAGGGCAAACCCGCCACGGCATCACGCAGGAGGAAACCCAACAGAAACGGAACGATTGAATTGCTGCCCGGGACTTTCGAGCTGAGTTGCTCGCCGTCCTTCACGGGACCCATTTAGTCCGAGGGAAATCATGAGACGCTTCCTCATCGACCTGGTGAGAAGTACCAAAGGGTGGGGAGAGTGGACACGGACCACCCGGGCAGAGAGAGGCTGGACTTTGCTCCTTTAACACCGGAACCCCGAGGCCTGCCTCCCTGGAGACGAGCCGCGTGACCCCCACGTTCCTCGGACTTCCGCCTCACCTCCTCTTTTCCAAGGCCACACTGGGAGGCCCAACTGGGAACTTGCCTTTCCAACTTTTAGACCCCTGGGAAGCCTAGGGCTGAGGCTACGATGATTCTGACTTACTGGGCCTCTGAACAGCCCTAACTGGGCCTTGGGTAATCTGAAACTCGGGTCAGCTCTGGTGGTCTTATGGTATTCAGCGTGTCTACGTCTTGAACTGGGTTTGTGTTCCTATGTTGCTGCTGGTTTGTTTTTTTAAATGGAATTTATTAAGCGCTTCCTATGTGCCGGGCACTGTATTTAGTGTTGGGGTAGACACAAGCAAATGAGGTTGGATACATTCCCTGTCCCACATGGGCTCAGAGTCTTAATCTCCATTTTGCAGATGAGGCAACCGAGGCACAGAAAAATGAAGTGACTTGCCCAAGGTCACACAGCAGGTAAGTGGTGGGGTGTGGGCAGCACCCACTCTCTTGGCCCTGCACAAGTCTTAGACTGTGAGCCCCCCCAGGGGGCCAGGGACCATGTCATTCTCACCCATGGAGTTTTTTTTCTCCCCTGGCTTGCACATCATAGGTGCTTAATAAATACCAAGGAATGAACACACACAAAGAAAGTAACATAAAATGCTCTGGCAAAACTGAGCAACACCCCTTAATAAAGTTGCTTGCCATAAGGAAGAGAGTTATACTTTCTCTCACTATTTCTATTGCTTCTCCAGTAAGATCTGCATGGCCTAGGAGATAGAGCACGGCCCAGGTGTTAGAAGGACCTGGGTTCTAATCCTGGATCTGCCACTTGTCTGCTGTGTCACCTTGGACAAGTCACTTCCCTGTGCTTTGGTTACTGCATTTGTAAAATGGGGATGAAACCTGTGAGCCCCATGCAGGGCATGGATTTGTGCCCAACCTGATTACCTTGTATCCTCCAGTGCTTAGTACAGTGCCTGAAACATAGTAAGCGCTTAACAGACACTTACTTAAAAAAAAAAAAAATCAGGGCCCAAAAGCTTGACAATTCAACAGTTTGCAAAACAGAAGCCTCAATACTAGGAGTTAAGCTGTCTTTATAGTAAAGAGAGAGATGTTCACACTTGAAAATACCCAAACTGTGCCTGATGTCAGTGGGAGACTTGTTTCCCGAGTAAGGTGCAAGTAAAATGAGTCAGCTCTCCCATAATACGTATTTTAGCTATGCATTTTGGAGACAATGCTGTTGGGGAAATAGGGACTGCTTCTTCAACACAAAAGTCTGTCTTGATGGAATGCGAGGCGCTGTCCGAAAGAAAGGACTGCACGTGCACACCGTGTTGGTCGAGGCATACCATCAAGCGAGTTTTCCTTAACTTGGGGTCATGGGGAATGGAACCCTGTGTTATAGGAGAACTGACTATATTTGATGAGCCTTCAAACTAGAAAAACTAGATTTCTTTTTAACCAGAGGAATGAAGGCAGGAACTAATGGCGGTCGTTAAGAGCAATAGAGGGAGAATTAAAAAGCACTATTATTCCTTATCTTCTTCTATGCTTAAAACTAATTGTTTCTCAAATCACAGCCTACAGCACCCCAAGGGTTTCATTTCCTCTCTTTATGGAAAGTGATTTATCTGGTCTCAGGATCAACATTAAAATGAAAGAGACTAGCATAAAGACAGTAAGTCAAGTTGCTATGCCCCGAAGACCTGATCCTCATCCAGGGTGGCACAATTCATCACAAAAAACTTGCTGTTTAGTCAGTCAGTAGTGTTTATCCCACTTGCCAGCTGTGTGACTCTGGGCAAGTCACTTAACTTCTCTGGGTCTCGGTTCCCTCATCTGTAAAATGGGGATGAAGTCTGTGAGCCCTATTTGGGACACCCTGATTATCTTCTATCTACCCCAGCACTTAGAACAGTGCTTTGCATATAGTAAGTGCTCAAGAAATGCCATTATTATTATTATTATTTTTCAAGTGCCGTGTGAAGAGCGCTTGGGAGAGCACAAATGGGAAGCAGTGTGGCCTAGAGGAAAAAGCCTGGGCCTGGGAGTCAGAGAACTTGAATTTTAAACCCAGCTCTGCCACTTATCTGGTCTGTGACCTTGGGCAAGTCACTTAACTTCCCTGTGCCTGAATTTTCTCAACTGTAAAATGGGGATTCAATTCCTGTTCTCCTTCCCACTTAGACTGGGAAGTGGGACTGGGACTGTGATCAACCTGATTAATTTGCATGCACCCCAGAGCTTAGAACAGGGCCTGACATAGTAGGCCCTTAACAAATGCCATAAAAACCCCCCAAACACCAAGAGATACAGTCCCTGCTTCCAATCAAATGGTTATTTTCTGACTAGAGCCTTTATTTACATGACAATGCTTCCCCAAGCCCCCACCCACCATCACTTGAATTTTGTTTTCCAAAGGCACCCAGGATAGAAATTAAACATTTCAAGGGACTGATAAATTGAATGTACACAGGACCCCAAACTCACTGCCAAAGAGGGTTTGCCACCACATAAAGTTTAGCCCAACTCAGCCAGGAAAACAGCGTAGTCCAGTGGAAAGAGCATGGGCCTGGGTTCTAATCCCAGCTCTCCTATTACCTGCTGTGAGACCTTGAGCAAGTCACTTCACTTCTCCAGGCTTCAGCTTCCTCATCTGTAAAATGGGGTTGGAATATCTGTTCTCTCTCCCGCGGACTGAGCTCCACACGGACAGGGACCGTGTCTAACCGAATTATCTCATATCTACCCCAGCACTTAGTGCTGCCACATTAAGTTCACCACCACTCTGTCACATAGTAGGTGCTTAACAAATACCACAGTTATTAAAAACATATCCTCCCACTCGCTCCTGTGTGAAACAAAGAGAATAATGGTCCTATTTTGCAGGACCAATCCTCTGGTCAAGTCCCTTTTCCTCTTATTCCCCCTTGTTCATACACCTAAGCTTTTAAGGCTGCATGATCACGGCATTTCAAGTATCTTTCCCAGAATAATGAGGAAATTTCCTCTTGTAAAATGCCACATTCTCAGCTTCACTAACAGGGGTAGAGATGGAGGGAAAATGTACTCATGTCCCCTATACCAAACGTTGACAATACTCTCTTCCACATCCAGAGGAGAGGTTAAAAAGGGGGGGGGGGGGGGGAGACATGGGAGGCTTGCCAGGAATGGTGTAGAAAAGAAATTCATATGGTTAGATCAGGGATGGCCAAACCCTGACCTCATCCGTGTCATGGGAGGAGGCTCAGGTGGTACTGATGTTGGGAGACTGAGGCCTTGGAGGTAGATTCAGAGTTTGACAGGTTGGATGTGGTCCTGTAGATGCTGCAACTGTGGACTTCTTTCCTTAATTTCAGGCTGACCTTCCCTTTCCATCTGTTTGCTCTGCTCTTATCTATCTACACAGATTATCGCTTCCCCATACTGGTTCACAGAATAAACCTGAAAAATTCCACCCGGTTTTGGCAGTGAGAATATGTTACTTTTCTACGGTCCTCTCTTTCCTGGGGAGAGAAGTTCCTTTCCCATTAGCGGGAGAGTAGGGAAACAGGTTTTTGGTAAAAGCAAAATAAGATTAGCCAGCATAAAACTCGTCTGTTATGTGACCGTGGGCAAGTCACTTTGCTTCTCTGGGCCTTAGCTGCCTTATCTGTAAAACGGGGATTGAAACTGTGAGCCCCACGTGGGACAGGGGCTGTGTCCAACCCGATTTGCTTGTATCCACCCCAGTGCTTAGTAGAGTGCCTGGCACATAGTAAGCGCTTAACAAATACCATTATAGTTATTATCAAAGGGCACTAAGGTCATTAATTAACTCGCCCAGCCAACTGGATCTTCTGATAAGCCCAGACCCACTATTCCCCAGAGAATGAATGACCAATTTCTGTGATTCCACAACTTCCTCTTCTCCAGAGCCCTGAAGAGCTGAGTGATAACACTGTTCCAACTGAACCCTACGTGGGTGGACCTGGTTCTCCTTTGGCACGTATATGTATATTTGCTTTCCATCAGGCTCTACTCTACTCTAAGTTTAAGTCTGCTCATGACATTAAAAAAGTAACCTGATGGTTTTTCAAGGTTTTTCCACCCCCATAGGATCTTTGGTTGGAGACTTCTGCATATAAATGAATGATTTGTTTCCCCATTACCAAATCCCACCCCACCAATAACTTCTCCCGAGTTACTCTCCAATTTTTCCAGAAGGAGATGAAAAAAAAAGGGGAAACGTTTCTGGATTTTCTCCAAAACCTTTCACGTTCTCAGCTAGAAGAGACAGCTGGAGACTTAGGTCACTAAGGAGCAATGTGAAGCCACCGAGGACCTGTGAGCAAGACCACCCAAGGTTGTTTTTGAACTTTTTGGTCAAGAGCACAATCAGTTATGCGATAATGTGCGCTTTCACATGTTTGGGCTGGAATGTTGTTAGGGAATTAGGGAACTTTTATCCTATGACACGTATCTAAGATTGGATTCAGCACGCTGGGTCAGAAACGGGTGAGAACTACAAGTGCAAATTTTCCTCCCTTTGAGATTTGGCAAGAACACAGTCCCTGCTTTCTAAGAGAACTTGGTGTACTATCGTGCTTCTTTTCATTCAATGACATTCTTAAAGGGCTGCATTTTACTAGGGAGCACCACCACCATCAGCATCCATTTACTAAGGGAATAGCTCTGTACTGGGTGCTCCTAACATGGAAATGACATGGGCTGGTTCTGAATGGCAGGAACCAGTCCAAGGGGCCTCAAAAGAATAAAAATCCCTCTAGGAGCAGAGCGAAGACTACAATACCTTAGGCAAAAGAGGATAGGAGGGGCTTACTAGGGGTATACCAGAAGGCCAAGGAGTCTATCTGCCAGTTAGGGGTGTGGGAGAAGGGGTTCAGGAGTCCTGCAGCATCAGTACTGAGCTGAGAAGCAGCATGGCTTAGTGGAAAGAGCCCGGGCTTGGGAGTCAGAGGTCGTGGGTTCTAATCCTGGCTCTGGCCCTTATCAGCTATGTGACTTTGGGCAAGTCACTTAACTTCTCTGTGCCTCAGTTACCTCATCTGCAAAATGGGGATTAAGATTGTGAGCCCCACGTGGGACAACCTGATTACTCTGTTTCAACCCCAGCACTTAAAACAGTGCTTTGCACATAATAAGCACTTAAATACCATAATAATAATAATGATACAACAGAAGCAGGGGAAAGGGAGCCTAGGGGAAGCATCTCTCCATTCCCAACCTCTGCTCTCTACTTTCCTCTTTGGTCTCTCCTGTTCCAGAGAAAGGGTAGAAGGAATGTGAGGCCAGAGGAAGCGAATTATTATTAAAGAAAGGCACAAAAAAGGAAGTCCTAGAAAAGGAAAGCAAAGTCCAAAACTGATAGCAAAGATAGTAATATTATTCCATAAACTTTCAGAAGGCACAGACAGTTGCATAAATTAATCAATCACATTTATCGAGCGCTTATGGTGTGCAAAGCACTGTACCACGCACTTGGGAGCATACAAAATATGACACATTTCCTGCCCATAAATTAATTAGATTTATGCAGATCATGCAGATAGGAGATCAAGGATGTGCAGTAAAATGGATAATGGAAGAGGTTCTCAATCCATCAGTTATGCCCATCTAGGGTTCTTCAGAAAAAAAGGCAAGCAAGCACTGAGAATCATTGACTTCAGAAGCCTAATAAAAAGATAAAACCCTAATATGGCACACTTTCTAAATTCTGGGAGACACACTTTTTTAGTGAGTACTTGCTCTGGATCACCTGGAATGGGGCAGATTAAATTAGGACACAATATTTCAGTTCAAGCCCTCTATTTCTTTCAGTGGGTCCCAGAAGGAGGAAGTCCCTAAAAACTCTGTACACTGCATGCGTCTGCTTTCTCTCACTCTGACACTCTTAGGATAGACATCACGCCTTTCCTTTTGGTTTCACTCTACTTCCAGTGGCAATAAATACGGCCCTTGGCCACTCAACAGACACACACAAAAAAAAACAACAAAAAAACCCACCCAGGCTTTGCATCTGTGGTAATTACCTTCAAAAATATTTCCTTTTTGGATATCCTCATCCCCTCTCCCCTAAGATGATTCCCCTTTGCAATAGTCTTCCACATGCCAATTGCCTTGACTTGCTATATCTGATTTACCTTGAGGTCAAAAATCTCACTCCCTGCAACCAGTGCTTTTGTGATAGTAATGTCTGTTCCCCCTGCCTCATGGAAGAAGCGGGCTACTAGGCCTGGCTGGTGAGACTGGGCACTGTTATTAACAGGGAAATGCTCTGACTACAAAGAGGTGAAGTGCCAAAGCTTTGTTCGGGTACATTTCACCAAACCCACTTTGTTGAGCCCAAGTGGAATTGTGCAAATATACTATCAACTGGGTTCCCTTCAGCCACTTGTAACGATACAAAATTGCCACATAATTTGCTCTTCTTGAAATTTAAATGCCTTCACTACGCGTTAGAGGATATTCCCTCTTAGCCCATGTTCTGCTGCTTCTGGAAAGGCCAAAGGTGAAGTACAAAAATCAAGTACTAAATCCTCTCCCCGTGCCTAACACACTTTCTGGTAGAACTCTAGTTCTCCAAATGGATCATTAACAAACCTTTTTCAACCTCCCTCATTTACTAATAGCCTACTTTTGTTAGATTCTCAACCCATTATTCATTAGCCCGATGGGTTCCAAACTCAGATTGGCGACCTTTTGTAAAGAGCAGAAGTGTTGGGGAATACATACAAGGAAAGGTTCGCAGGAACTGAGCTATGGGACGCCAAAGCAGCCTGAGATGCCTTGAGGGCTAGGTTAAGAAGAGGAAAAGGAATCTTGGCAGATAATTTAGGAGAAGAAACCAAGTACCCAACTCCTGATTAAAAGAAAAAAATTCTTAGCAAACTTGGGGGGAGCAGGGAAGGAAGGGGGAGAAGGGAGGAAAGGAGAGATGAAGGCAGGTAACAAGGGAGCACTGGAGTTGCTTTGCTCATCAATGCAGTCTCCAACTAAGAAGAGGATTAGGTGAGTTCCTCTAGACCCGTAGAACTAGAAAAAAAACCCAAACTCGCTAATAAATGCACCGAACTACCATCCTACCACAAATCAACATCATGGTATCGATGCTGTTCTGGAGAGGAAAGCAAGAGTCAAAAGCCAAATGAGGTATATGATGTGAAATGGGCGGGGGGGGGGGGGGGAGAATGTGGTTCATTTTAATTTTGTGTACTGCTAGGGGAACAACCATTGTTGAAATTAGATGAGGTGAACAAAGTGAAGGTGTCTACAGGCCACCTCTCCCTATCTATACCTATTTAGGGGGTTGCTGGGAAGGGAGAACAGGTAGGTAGTTTTATCAGTCTAATGCTCTTAAAAGGAAAAGACTGGGAATTTATTGCCTCATTCCAATACCCCTAAACACTAGACCAACTTCCACTCCCAAATCACCGCGGGGATAAATTAGGTCTGTCCACCTCTACTCAAATTCTCCCCCCCCGACTCTTAAAATCCCACCCTCCGGGCTACACCAAGGGCGCAGACAAAGGAATCACCAAAATTGATGGAGTCGCCCATCGGGAACGACGGACAAGCCTCAGCCCTGAGACTTCAGGAGTGAGAACCCAAGTGATGGATTTGACGATCGTGACAGTGGTTTGTACAGCGCCACACCCACTCTCTGGCCCCAGCCACGGCAGGGAGCATAAAAAGCAAGGAAGCAGGCAGGGGTGCGGTACACTGCGAAGAGCATAAAAAGGTTTATCATTTCTGCGCCGGGCCCATTTACGACCAAAGTGACTGTGGTAGTTGGTCAACCGCCTAGAGAGCTGCTGTGGTCTCCCCCACCCAGGTAATCAGCTGTCCTTCAGGATTTCTGTTGGGCCCGTCCACCTTGCTGAATGTCCAGGGCAGCTCTCGGGTCAGCAACCTCCACCACTCATAGCACAGTCATGGCAGGCAGTCCCTTACAACATCAGCATCATCGTTGTAAGAAAGGCATTTAGAAGAACTTACTCTGTGCCAAGTCCTAGGGCAGATATGAGGTAATGAGATTGGTCACAACAGGGCTCACAATCGAAAAGGAGGGAGAGCAGAACTAGAACCCAGGGCTCCTGATTCAATCAACCAATCAACAGCATGTATTGAGCATCTACTGTGTCCAGAGCATTACACTAAATGCTTGGGAGAGTACACCAGAATTAGTATACATGAATAGTGCCCTCAAGGAGTTTTTACAGTCAAGAGGGGGGACACAAACAGACAAATGAGAGCTAGGAAGAAATAATAGAGTATATGAGATCTGCCCCTAAGCGATACAGAGGCTCTGAGTCCTTAAGTGCTTGAGTGGCACGAAAGAACTGAAGTGGTAGCTGGGGAGATGAAAGGTTAATCGAGGAAGGTCTCCTGGAGGAAATGTGATTTCAGGATGACGATTTTCTAGGTGGGGAAAGCTGTGGTCTGTTGATTATGAAGTTGGAGGGAGTTCCAGGCAGCGGGGAGAATGTGAATAAGAGGTCTGCGGTGGGAGGTGAAGCAGCGTGGCCTAGTGGAAAGAGCAGAGGCCTGGGAGTCCGAGGACCTGGGTTCTAATCCCAGCTCTGCCACATACCTGCTGCATGACTCTGGCCAAGTCGCTTCACTTCTCTGTGCCTTAGTTCCCTCATCTGCCAAATGGGGATTCAATCCCTATTCTCCCTCCTAGAGACTGTGAGCCCCAGGTGGGACCTGATTATCTTGTATCTTTCCCAGCGTTTAGTATAATGCTTGGCACACAATAAGCACTTAACAAATACCATTTTTTATTATTATTATGATGAGAACAAGGCACAATGAGCAGGTGAGCTTGAGAGGCATGAAGAGTGACAGCTAGGGTGTAGTGGGAGAAGAGAGTGGAAAATAGGAGGGAGGAGCAGAAGGGAGAGAACTGATTGAGTACTTTAAGTCAGTGGTCAGGAGTTTCTGCTCAGTGCAGAGAGGAACAGACCGCAGACTGTAAGCTCGCTGTGGGTAGGGAATGTGTTTATTATACTATACTCTCTCAAGCTCTTAGTACAGTGCTCGGCACCCAGTAAGTGCTCAACAAATACGACTGACTGACTGGGCAACCACTGGGGCAAGATGCATACAGAAAGACTCTTTAGAAAAATAATCCAGACAGCAGAGTGGTGTATGGACCGAGGAGGGGATCAACTGGAGGCAGGGAGATCAGCAAGGAGGCTGATGCAGCAGTCAAGCTGGAATATTGCCTGGACCAGTGTGGTGACTGTTTGGATGAAGAGGAAGGGGGAGAATCCTGGTAAATGTTGCAGAGGAAGAACTGACTGGACTTGGTGACAGACTGAAGATGGGGGTTGGAAGACAGGGAGGAGTCAAGAATAATGGTAAAATTATAGTCTTGAGAGACGGGGAGGTTGGTGACAGGGGAAGGTGGGTGGAAGGGAGGATTTAGGAAGATGGGGAAGTTGTTTTGGACACACTGAGCTTCGGGTTGCAGTGGGAGATTCGTGTAATCAATCTAGCGATCAATCAGCGGTATTCATGGGCTTTTACTTCGTGCGCAGCACTGGACTAAGCATTAGGGAGACACCATCTCGGCCCTCAAGGAGCTTGCAGTCTTGTTTTGGAGGCAGGAGGAGATGCGAGATTGCAGAGAAGAGGGGGGTCTGGTAGTTGAAGTTGTGGGAGTGGATAAAGCTCCCCCACAGACTGTAAATTGAGAAGAGAAGGGAAACCAGAACAGAGCACTGAGGGGGACCCACAGTTAGGGAGTGAGAGGCAGAGGAAAAGTCAAGGAAAGAGTGTGAGAAGGATTGGCCAGAGAGGTAAGAAGATAACTGTCAAAAAAAACCCCAAGGTTGGAGACACTGACCTCTCCCTTGGATCAACGGCATAGAGGGTTGGGAGGGAAGGGGAGGAAAGGAGGCTCCTGAGGCCTTCACCACCACAACCCGACTCCTAGCTTAGCTTGCCCGCCCCCCTCCCCCCCTCAGCTCACCTTCTTTTTCTCCTGGCAAGGATGTGGGGGGAGGTACCGCTGAAGACTTGTGGCCATTGGGACAGCACGGCTGCACTAGTATGACCAATTAAAAAAATAAAAAAAAAGTAACGACACACTCCTCCCTTTTCCCATGCCAGAGAAAGGAGGTTCATGCCCACGCCCAGCTCACCATTTTAAAAATTCCTCGTCACGACGGGATTGCCAGAAGTAGCTGGAGGCGGCTGTGGAGCACCACACGCGGTCCATCGGCAAACCGCCTGGGCGATCTGTCACCACATTCTTTTTTTTGTCGGGATGGAAGTTGCCAGTGTCGGCAACAGATAAACTCCCTAAATTTTCACGTGTCAGGGCATTTTAAATGGACAAACGTAACTGAGTTAGCAGAAAACACTTCTACGATCTAATAGTCATTGCGAGCCAATGCATTAGAAACTCACGAACAGATAACATGAATGAGTGATTTCAGGAAATACTGCCTTCTACTACTTAAGTTGGTATCAGTTGCTTTTCTTCCATGAAGCTCGAAGTCCATAAGAGAAATGTTCATTATTCCTCATCACTCAAGGGGCGTGAAGAAGGGAGAAGGAGCCGAGAAATTGAGGCATGGAAGAAGTTTGGTGCCCAAAGGCCACACTTCAATATGATTAATGGCCATTCCACTTCCTGTTCACCAGTCCACATGGTAAGGAAAGACTAATATCAAGGTCTCAAGGAGTATTCAGATAGCACTGAACTGAGGACCTATGCAGACCGGTGAGTGGCCCCTTCAGTGTCAAACTTCTATGGAGGATCTCATAATGTTCTTTCACCCTGGGGCCAGATTTGGGGGACACAAGCAAAAGCTTCCTTATTCTTTCAACTCTTTGAAGAGAGACATCGGTTTATATTTCTCCCTTTCAATGAGTGTACAGGTGTACCCCCCACGATACCACTGAGTTTTTTCTTCAAAAATGTGGCCGTATCATGGGGTATGTTTCCCCAGAGGCTTACAGGCAAATAGCTAGGTTCCAGTCCAGAACCAGCCCCGACATAACGGCCGAGCCTTACAGGTAAGTAAAAATGATACTGTAAATCCCTCCCTGTCCCCACATCTCCTTGCCCCTTCCCCTGTTCCTAGCAGTTTTCCCGGCACCCATGCTTCAAACTTGGCCCCCTCTTTCCCTGTGCCTCTCCCCCAACCACGCTCCAGTATTTTTTGTTTTTTTCAAAGACTAGTGACGCTTTGTCTCTGTACCCGTCCCGTTCCCATGGCTAGGGCAGGGAGGTGGAACTACGAGTGGGAAGAGGGTAGAGAGGGGGTGGTGCTGCACACGTGGTCTGAGCCGGCACCACACACATCACTAGTTTAAACAGAGAAAAAAATAATACTGGAGCGCGGGAGAGAGAAGTGGGATGGTGGTGGCCAAGTCTGAGCTGTGGGAGAATGGAGGGGAGAGGGCAGGAAAACTGCTCAGACCAGGGGAGAGTGGGAAGGGAGCAGGGCAAGGGGAGGAAGGGGCAGGGAGGGAATCGACTTACCTGCGATTGGACGTAACGTCAGGGACGGGGCTTATGGATCCTGGGGTACGTCAGCAAATAGTGCAGGACGTATCCCTGGGTTGCACGTACGGTAGGGTGGCCGTAACCTGGGGTACACCTGTATACAAACCAACATAGCAAGAAACTCCAGAACACAGTGAAAAGCTCAAAGTATACATCTTAGATCAACATATTTCACAACTAGATCCCAACCTGCTAAATCATTTAGAAGATAGGCTCAAAAGAGAAATATAGAAAAAAACTCAAGACAGCAGCCACCACGCAAACCGACCAGGGGAAAAGCCCTTTAACATAACTTCCATCCACCTACAGCAGAAGCAGCAGAGACAATTCCCGGGAAAGTGACACTGCTTTTTGTGTTTTGTTTGGTTTGGTTTAAAAAACCTCCAATAGACTGTTGGTCGTGAAGCTGTTCAAAACTTATCCCCGTAGGGCCCCCCAGCCAATTTCCAGATCTTCTTCCCAATTTCTGCTTCCTGGTCCTCCTCCCTATCCCATCTCTTGAGAGAGTGGAGGGAGAAATTCCAAGAGACACAGTTCTGGAAGAATGGAAGGGAAATATAATAGAGAAGATAATAAAAAATGCTACCCTGGGTGAGACCAATGATCCATCTTAAGAGAGTGGCACCAAAGCGTGCTTGGATAAATAACGTGAAGTTGCGCTATGAGACAGGTATTAAAACTATGAGTAGATTAAAGGTATCAAAGAGATAAAGCGAAGAGGTTTTTTGTGTTTGCTTTTTTAAAGGAAACACAGGTTTCTACTCCCTCCTTAAGCTGTTATTATGACTGTACATTTTGGGGCGAAGGATCAACTGATCGAGCATAACTGACCCTGGAGACATCAGAATATCCAACTGGAAACCTGAGGATGATCCAGTTTGTGGAACTTCAAACCCGGCCAGTCCTTCACCTTTGAAACACATCCAGTTCCAAATTTTCACGATACATACCACTGATGGAATAAATTCCATGGCAGACCTAGTCGGCGCTCCTTGGCTGTCACTTGAGTGTATAGTTGGAAGGGAGAAGAGGAGCGCAGTGAGTGAAACAACTTTTCCAGGCAGAGGACCCAATTGGGTAGAAGAAAAGGCAAGGGGATCAGTACTTAAATTCAAAATCCAAAACTACAGAGTTTTAAATAGCAGATGGCCAATCAAGCAAATCCCATATAACCAGCTGACTTGCGTTTAAACCTACAAGCAAAAAGTGTGTGTGTGTAGAGAGGTTTAGATATATAGATAGATAAATTCTTTACCTGAACCTGCTGTGGCTGCTGAACTTGAATCTGCTGTTCTTGTTGGGTCTGTTGTTGGACACTGGTGGTAACAGGACAGGCAAGTTCAAGCAAAGATCCAGCTACTTCTGTGCTATCTGTGTAAATGCAGTTCCCACCCTGCTGGTATACCATGGTGGTGGTAGCCGTCTGTTGGAACTCCTGAAGGGCTTCGGGTCCCTTGGACGCTAAGGAGTCCAGGAACTCCTTCATCCTGTGCTGGGGGATTGACCGTGCTTTCACCCGGATGTACTCTTCAAAGGAAATGGTGTTTTCCAAAGAATTATTCATATTGCAAGGTTCTTAGGATTCCTAAATAAACAGAAAGGAATCAATTAACAGGAGGCACACATTTTTCTGCTTTCAGGTTTGTTATGCACAAAGCCAATAGCTAACTTTTAACCCTGGAGCGGAATTTTGCAAGGCAATCACACATACAACTTTGCCCCAAATTCCAGGTAATATAGCAGTTCATGCCTTAACATATTGTTCTTAAAGCACTCTGCAGTAGACCAAAACTTTCAGTATTATTTCCACTATTAGAAGGTATTCTGCAGTCCCTGTAGAAAACACTGCCTAATCATGGCATTTATCAAGTGTTTATTACTATGTGCTAAGTGCCAGCGTATACATGAGGTTCTGAGATGAGGCACAATTCCTGTCCCACACAGGGCTCACAGTCTATCTTATCCCTACTTTACAGACAGGCACTTAGTAGAGTGTTCGGAGGACAGTAAGTGCTCAATAAATATTTCCGACTGATTACAGATGAGGAAAGTGAGGCTCAGAGAGGTGAAGTGATTTGCCTGAGGTCACAAGTTGACAGAGCTGGGACTGTCTGGGACTCTGACAGAGTGACAGAGCTGGGACTCAAACCTGGGTCTCCCGACTCCAAGTCCTGTGTCCTTCCCAGTTAGATCATGCTGCTTTCATTGAGCACATACGGTCTCAGGCCTGGTTAAAATGGAGCAGGCACAAAGTCCATTAAACTCCACCTAGTCAACTGTGTTGAAGAACTTTATAGATAACTGCTCTAGAATTGCCACACAGTTTTTTGAGGGGTGTGGAGAATAACAAAGGGAAGAAAGGAAGGTGGGGGTGGGGGGGAGAAGAGGGAGGAGAGAGAGAGAGAAAGAGAGAGAGGGTGCGCAAGCGCACGCACCCGCAAATCTGACAGTATTGCTACCACATGATCTGGCCTCAACAGTGCCAATATTTTCACCATACAAAATGTGGAATATATTTTTCCCAGAAATGATACAAAGAACCATGAAACTGGTGGTGTGCTTCCACCTAAAGCACTAAAGACATTCAGAACCAATTCTCCCCCTCCCCCACTGACTGCCTTTTGGTCAGTAATATCCTCAGGCAGAGGAGACAAAATAGTCTATTTTGTTATTTGTAAACAGTTGTTCTCTCACTCCCCAGATGCAGTTAATAAAGGAAGAGAGAGGCAGAGACAAAGTGACCTCAGGGAGTGTTGCTCCATCCAATATTGCACTGGGGCCTTTCTCCCTTAGGGTAAAAAAGGTTATATTATCATTTTTAGCACAGAACCCCCCCTCAGTCACCCACCTTCCGAGCTTGCCAGGGGGTTTCTTGCTTCTAGTGCCTGTGAACATCACCTGCTCACAGGCATTAGGTTCCAACTCCCAGTGGCACATGCTGCACTCCAGCTCTACTCAATCAATTGGCGGTATTTGCTTACAGTGTGCAGAGCACTGTACTCAACGCTTGGGAGAGATCAATACTCTGTATATATTTTCATTACCCTATTTATTTTGTTAATGAAATGTACATCGCCTTGATTCTATTTAGTTGCCATTGTTTTTACGAGATGTTCTTCCCCTTGACTCTATTTATTGCCATTGTTCTTGTCTGTCCGTCTCGCCCGATTAGACTGTAAGCCCGTCAAACAGCAGGGACTGTCTCTATCTGTTGCCGACTTGTTCATTCCAAGCGCTTAGTACAGTGCTCTGCACATAGTAAGCGCTCAATAAATACTATTGAATGAATGAATGAATCAATACAATAGAGTTGGCAGGTGCGCTCCCTGCCTAGAGCGAGCTTACAGTCTAGAAGGAAGGGGCAGTTTCTGCTTTTCCTGAGACTACTCCTTCCCCAAGTCATAACCCCTTCAACCTTTGAGAGGAATCCAAAAGCACCAACTTCACAAGGTAAAGGAGTGGGAGCCGCAACTCGCCCATCGAATTGGCACTGGGGGTTTTGGGCAGGACCGACAGCCTACTCCACCCCTCCAAGCTAGAAAGGGAGTCAAGAAGCCGGCTTTTGCTTTGTGCCCTCTGCCAGCAGGCCACCGGTCCCCCAGGTTCAGCCCCAACTCCAGCCAGGTTCCCATCATCCTTACAGTAATGATATCTGGGGGATTTGTTGAGCACTAACTATGTGCCATCCACCGTGCTAAGTGCTGGGGGAAATAGAAGACTATCAGGTCAGACACAGACACTGCCCCACATGGGTCTCACAGTTTAATGGGAAAGGAGACCACATATTTCATCCCCACTTTACAGACAAGGAAACTGAAGTGAAGCGACTTGCCCAAGGTGACACAGGCGGGCGGCAGAGCCGGGATGAGAAGCCAGCTCCTCTGACCCCCAGGTCCGGTCTCTTTCCATGAGGCCATGCAGCTTCTCTCCCTGTGGCTGGATGCTCCTCTCATCCCCAGTGGGCCCCAGCGGCTGGCTGTCTAGATGGCCCGGGGCTGCCTGGATGATAAGGTGAGTGTTGGGGGTTTCGAAGCCACTGCAGCAGCTTGTGTCCGGCTTCCCAGATGTGAATCCACCACCTGAACCTGTCTCGGCCCAAGGCCAGCTCAGCTGACTTGTCCTGGGCTGCTGCTGGAGTCATTAGGAGAACACCCAGCAGAAAAGGCTAAATTACCTTTCCTCTTCCTCTCCCTTCACCCTCTTCCCGTTTCCTCCCTTCTCTCCAGTCCCCACCTCTCCTTCCCCACCTTCTTCCTCAAAGCCCTGCCCCAAGTTTGCCCTCAAACTCCAAATAAAATGTTGACACCCCTGCTTGCTCTCCTAGAAATGGCCCTGACCCCATCTGTTTCATTCATTCATTCAATAGTATTTATTGAGCGCTCACTATGTGCAGAGCACTGTACTAAGCACTTGGAATGTACAATTCGGCAACAGATAGAGACAATCCCTGACCACTAACGGGCTTACAGTCTAATCAGGGGAGACAGACAAAAACAATAGCAATAAATAGAATCAAGGGGATGTACATCTCATTAACAAAATAAATACAAATGAGAGGATGAGCACAGTGCTGAGGGGAGGGGAAGGGAGAGGGGGAGGAGCAGAAGGAAAGTGGGGGGAAATGGGGGCTTAGCTGAGGGGAGGTGAAGGAGGGGGGCAGAGAGGGAGCAGAGGGAAAAGGGGAAGTTCAGTCTGGGAAGGCCTCTTGGAGAAGGTGAGCTCTCAGTAAGGCTTTGAAGAGGGGAAGACAGTTAGTTTGGTAGAGGTGAGGAGGGAGGTCATTCCAGGACAGCGGGAGGAGGTGGTCCAGGGATCAACAGCGGGGTAGGCGAGAATGGGGGATGGTGAGGAGGTGGGCGGGAGAGGAGCGGAGCCTATGGGGCGGGCGGTAGAAAGAGAGAAGGGAGGAGAGGTAGGAGGGGGCAAGGTGATGGAGAGCCTTGAAACCTAGAGTGAGAAGTTTTTGTTTCGTGCAGAGGTCGATAGGCAACCACTGGAGGTTTTTAAGAAGGGGAGTGACATGCCCAGAGCGTTTCTGCAGGTAGATGAGCCTGGCAGCGGAATGAAGAACAGACTGGAGCAGGGAGAGACAGGAGGAAGGGAGATCAGAGAGAAGGCTGACACGATAATCCAGCCGGGATATTATGAGAGCCTGTACCAGTAAGATAGCCGTTTGGGTGGAGAGGAAAGGGCGGATCTTGGTGATATTTATAAAGGTTAGACCGGCAGGTCTCGGTGCCATGGATTGGATGTGTGGGGTGAATGAGAGAGCCGAGTCAAGGATGACACCAAGGTTGCGGGCTTGTGAGACGGGAAGGATGGTCATACCATCCACAGTGATAGGGAAGTCAGACAGAGGACAGGGCTTGGGAGGGAAGATAAGGAGCTCAGTTTTGGACATGTTGAGTTTTAGGTGGCGGGCAGACATCCAGGTAGAGATGTCCTGGAGGCAGGAGGAGATACGAGCCTGAAGGGAGGGGGGGAGGACGGGCAGAGATATACATCTGTCATCTGCATAGAGATGAAAGTTGAAGCCCTGAGAGCGAATGAGTTCACCAAGAGAGTGAGTGTAGATGGAGAACAGAAGAGGGCCAAGAACTGATCCTTGAGGAACTCCTACAGTTAGAGGATGGGAGGGGGAGGAGGAGCCTGCAAAGGAGACCAAGAATGAACGGCCAGAAATATAAGAAGAGAAGCAGCAGAGGACGGAGTCAGTGAAGCCAAGGTGAGATAAGGTGTGGAGGAGAAGGGGATGGTCTATAGTGTCAAAGACAGCTGAGAGGTCAAGGAGGATTAGGATAGAGTAGGAGCCACTGGATTTGGTCACCCCATGCCGAGGGAGGGATATACACAGGGCTCCCTTCTCTCCTTTCATCATTCACTCTTTTGTGAGCAGGCAACAAGCTCCTCCTTTTTTTGGTTTGTGTTTTATAGTATGTGTGAAGCACTTACTACTCCGCAAACATTGTTCTAAGTGCTGGGGCAGTACAAGTTAATTAGGTTGGACCCAGTCCCTGTGCGGCAGGGAACTCACAGTCTAACTAGGAGGGAGTCGGATTAATCCCCATTTCACAGTTGAGCAAACTGAAGGACAGAGAAGCTAAATTACTTGCTCAAAGTTACACAGCAAGCAATCGTGGGAGCCAGAATTAGAACCCAGGTCCTTCTGACTCCCAGGTCTGTGCTCGATCCACCAGGCCAAACTAGTTCTCATTGGGGCCCCCACCTTGTTTTAATATTGTGGTAATTGTTAAGTGGTTACCATGTGCCAAGCCCCATGCTAGGCACTGGAGTAGCAAGAAGATAATCAGAGCAAACACAGTCCCTGTCCACATAGGGCTCACAGTCTAAGGGGGAAGAGAAAGCAGGCATTTTATCCCCATTTTGCAGATGAGGAAAGTGCATGCCTAGAAGCAGCATGGTCTAGTGGATAGAGCATAGGTTTGGGAGTCAGAGTACCTAAATTCTAATCCCAGATCTGCCACTTGTCTGCTGTGCGACCATGGGCAAGTCACATCATTTCTCTGGGTCTCAGTTAACACATCTGTAAAATGAGGAGGATTAAGACTGTGAGCCCTATGTGGGACAGGGACTGTGTCCAACCTTTTTAACTTGTACCTAGCTCAGTGCTTGGCACCTAGTAAGCACTTAACAAGTACCATTATTATTATTACTAATACCACTTAGAAATGCTATTGAATTTGGGTCCTTTTCATTCTTTTCTGAGTGGTCATGCACATACTGTTCAATCAGTCACTCACTCCCCCAGCAAGAGCACGCCAGCATCAGGGTTCCGTCCTACTCCCTGCCTGTAAGGGATGGGGCAAGTTACCTATACAGTTCCAAGACATTTTCCACTATGGCACGTTAGGCAAAATCCTTCACGATGAGAGATCAGAGAGCGGTCTCATATGTCTTTGGGACAATTGGTCTTCCCTATTGAATCACTAGGTCGCCCCATCCTATGAGTAAGGGGAGGAGCCGTGGAAGAGCGAAGCTGGAGAGAAAGGAACCCAGGCTGGGCACGGGAGCAAGCGTGGTTTCCTCTGAAATCCAAGTGCACATGGAAAGGAACCCAGGCTGGGCACGGGAGCAAGCATGGTTTCCCCTGAAATCCAAGCGCACATGGGTGAATCTGGAGCTAACCCCTGTGACAGAGGGGATTCCGGTCTGGGCTGCCACAGCCGGGGGTTCCCAGCTGGCTATGGAGAGCTGCCGCTCTCGGGGCTGCGGAAGGGGTGAGGAGGGAGCCCGAGAGCCGTCATCACTGCCGCCCTAAAGAAAAAACCAGATCCCTGGCCGGTGGGGAAGGGGTGGTGAGCATTCTTTTATTTAAAAATAAATCAAAAAAGATATTCCCTCTGGGTGCTGGTCAGCCTGATTTCTACCCCTCTGGACCCTACTCCGCCTCCTGTCTGTCTCCATCCATAGCCCGGTGCCCCGAGGCACTGGACGGCTGTGGGTGGCTCCGGTTCTGGTGGGACAGCTGGGGAGCTTGGCTTCTACTCCTCTCGGCCCCCCCTCCGCGACTCTGCATCTCGAGGGGCAGCGGGGCTGGGACAGGGAAGGATCCTGATTTTGATTTTTCAGAAACTCTCTCCATCTCTTGGTCTCCATGCCCCACTCTGATCTAATCATTACACGGGAACCGGGGGCTTTTAATAAAGCTTCTGCTGAGACACAGCAGCACTGGCTCCAGACCTCTCCCGCAGCAGGGGCAAGGGAGCTGGGGTTGGGGAAAGATACACATTCTCTCCATCTCTAATGAAGTTTTAATAAAGTTTCAGATCCCGACGGCAGGAAGGTCCCAGCCCCAGAAGCTTCCCAGATACTGATTTTGACTTTTCAAAAACATTATTTCCATCTCTAATAAAATTTTAAATAACGTTTCAGATCCTGTCGGCAAGGACCAATGAAACAACGAGGCTCACGTCAGGGGTAAGCAACTACTCCATAAATTAAGGAAGATGAGATGGGTGCCAGGGATGGCTGTAGTTTAGGCACCTGGCTCCTCTGAGGTGTTACTCCTCTTTCCCTCTTCTCCTAGGGCTTGTTGTTTCCCCACAAATACATAATATAATGAATACATAAAACTTAGAGGAATATGTTTCAGAGGTGTATCTTCCAGTCTTCCATGAAATCTCTGCTTCCTCACCACAGATCTAGACCCAGTTCAGAGAGTTCCCATCCTTCCTGGAGACCCGAGAGAAACTTCCTGGAGCCCAAGGATGCACGGGTTTACGATTTATCAGTCACTCCAATCCAGATCCAGGGCCAATTTTCCTGCCTGCGCACCTTCACATATTCCAGACAGCAAGGCCCTTCTGGCTCCTCTTAATCAATTGTACATTAAGAGACAAGAAAATAATGCCCCACACAGCAGATGTTGGGAGTTCATGAAAATGCAAGCATAGAAGCTCCTCACCCCCCTACCTACCAAATCCCACCAGAGCAATAGTATGGGAGCCAGTCCCAAGAGGCAGAGCCTGGTCTCTGTGAAGGAGAGCAGGTCCAAGAGGAGGAGTTACTCAGCCATGGGGCTACCTTCCATTTTTACAACAGTTGAGTTTTCTAGATTTTATTTTTTATTATTAACACTGATGATAATGATTTTACCATTAAGAATAATGATAATAATTGCAGCATTTGTTCAGTGCTGACTAGGTGCCAAGCACTGTACTAAGCATTGGAGCAGATTCAAGACCATCAGATTGAACACAGTCCCACATGGGGCTCACAGTCTAAGGGGGGAGGGAGAACTGGTATTTTATTGTGAGAATGGAAGAGTCAAGCTACTGCCGGAAGAGCCAAAAGGAATCCCTTCCTTCTTGCTCATGGAGCTACCCACCAATAAAGATACCCTGGGTAGCCCACCAGCCACGCTTCTTGGAACCAGGCAACTTGCGATTCATCAGCCTCCATAGATGTACTGGTAAGTTCATTCATTCATTTATTCATTCAATCGTATTTATTGAGCGCTGTGTGCAGAGCACTGTACTAAGTGCTTGGAAAATACAATTCAGCAACAAAGAGAGACAATCCCTGCCCACAATGAGCTCACAGTTTAGAAGGGGGGAGACAGACAGCAAAACAAGTAAACAGGCATCAAAAGCATCAATATAAATAGAAATACAGATATACACACATCAAAACAAGTAAACAAGCATTAATTATAAATAAATAGAATATGTACACATATATATATATACACACACAAGCGCTATGGGGCGGGGAGGGGGGTATAGCAAAGGGAGCGAGTCGGAGCGATGGGGAGGGGAGAGGGAGCTGAGGAAAAAAGGGGGGCTTAATCTGTAAATGGAAGTCAGGGCACAGGTCTCTGCCACTTTTCTGCCAGAGAAGGAGAACATCTGATTCAAGAAACTCTGGATCACCATAAGTAATCAATCTCATGATCTTCAAGTTGCTCAAGGATACTCAGCCCCCACGTACCCCCAACATGGGTACACCTGATGCCGACCTCTCGGGCTCTCTGGAAAATTGTAAGCTCTTTTGGAGAGGGTGATCCTCATTTGCCCTTTCCTTCTCACCTGTTAATTTCCAGAATTTTAATGAAATTCAGGGATTGAGGTGAAAAATGATCAAAGCAGGCCCATACAAGAGTGGCTCTCAATTTCAGAGCTTACTCTAGCAGGTCTAATGCTCCTGGGATGTGACACCCCCACTGGCTTCATCCAAGAGGGGAGGCCCAATTACTTCAACTCCATCCTCAAGCACTCACACCGGCAGCTTGACTCCTGAGCAAGCAGAAGGATGTGTGTGCCGAACCACAGATCTAGAAATTGTGCTGGCAGCTAGTTAATCACCGGTCTGGATATCTCATTCACGGAAATGGCTGGGTTCCTCTCGATGATTCTGGCATCAGAGCATCAATCCTATTGAGGGCCCCAAATCTCTTGCCAGGAGGGATTAAATGGGCCTCAAAGTAAGCTCAATCAAGGCAAACATAGCAGCCATTTCCATGTTTCACCCTCCCCAGGAGGGTGGATCAGTAGGGAAGTATGCTGCCCTCCAGTCAGTCGCACAGCTCCTCTAATGCCCATTTAAGCTCATCCCATCAATTGGCTTATGGTATTTGATGTCCTAAGAAGTAGAGGAACTTGCAATCCCAATAATGTCAGACTCACCCATCTGACCAAGCCCCCTTTTGAGTCACCACATCGTTATGGTCTCAAGTTCCTCACCTGGTGGCTGTCACTTCTGCTCTGTGAACTCCACACGCCGGCTGATCAATGCCCCACTGTACCAGGCTCCTCAACTATATAAACTCACTCAGGCTTCCTTCTACATCCAATCAGGAAACTGTCCTGCCTCTATTTTTTTCCTACTCCAAAATCCCAAGGGAAAGTCATCCTCATGCTGGACCTGGTGGGGGCGGAGGTGGGGGAGGAGAGAAGGAGGTCACTGTACTATCTGGACAGCTTGAAAACCTTCAGGATATGCAACTATTTCCTGGGCCCCTGCATTCCTGGGTCAGGCCATCTTGAAACCGATTCTGACAAAATGGTTAGTTGAGTGTATCCTGTTCTGTTACAAGGGGGTGGGACTGTCTTGGCCCACACCATCACGGCATTCCTGGGCAACATTCCCATAGAAGAGATTTACAGTGCAGTTACCCAAGTACACAGTCTACTCTATTCACTATGGATCATTACTATCTGAATGTAGCTTTCAGACTAGATCTGTTTTGCTACATCTATCCTTCAGTATTTTTTTCCCCTGCAGCACTGAGTACAGATTCAAGGACTAGTTACAAAATCAGCATTATGTATCAAGGACCTGTGTGCAGAGCACAGTACTAAGTCACTTGGAGAACATTCAGAAGTGAGAAATGCTCCTTGAGAACTCCACAATCTACGGGAGTAGGCAAGCTGTCATATTAATATATTCGTTCAATTGTACTTAATGAGCACTTACTGTGCGCAGAGCACTGTACTAAGCACTTGGGATATTGGTCGAAAAGCAGCTGAATGTGAGAAAAAGATAAACACACAAACAAATGACCCGATAAGAGTACTGAGGTAGCTGAGGAGAAGGCATACCCAGGAAGAAGAGTGGATAACTGGCAAATGCCTCCTGAAGGAGGTAACTTTTTAGAATTTTAAAGGAGGAGGGATTTGGCTTGACAAATTGGGGGGTGGGGAGGAGGACGTGGCACCCCACCTAGTGGGTAAGAGGGATGAGCAATGAATAGGATGGTGATGAAAGAGCCTGAAGGGACAGTAAGGTTTGCTTGGAAGGAACAAAGAAAGCAGATTTGTCTTGAAGCCAGTGGTCTACAGTTTTGGGGGCGGTTTTTGCAGGAAGCAATGGGGAGTCATTGACGATTTCTGAAGAGAGAAATAATGTGCTCTGACTGGTGGTAGCTGACACCATCTTAGCTGATGATGTTCCTCCCAGAGGGAGAAAACTAGGAGGTCCAAAAATGAACCTTGATGGACTTCTACAGTGAAAGGGTGAAGAGAGGAAGACAAGTCAGCAAACAAAATGGACAAGGAACAGTAAGCTCCCCAGAGGTAGGATAAGAATCAAAGGAATACTATGTCTGTAAAACCAAGGCTGGAAAGATTATCTAAGAAGAAAAGTCAGGAGAATTAGAAAGAGACCATCAGATTTCACCACCTCCCGGTAAGTGCAGTAGCAGTAGAATAAAGAAAACAAAATCCAGCTTTTGGGGGATCTACAAGAGGTGGAAGAGAGGAAGTGGAAGCAGCAGGTGGATACACCCTGTTCAGGTTGAGACTGGAAAGGAAGAAGGGAAATGGAGTGATAGAGGGGAATGATGGGATCAAAGGAGACTTGGGCTTGTTTGAAGACAGACCGAAGGGAAGCAGTCAGAGAAGAGGGAGGGGAAGGAGGAGGAGTGAGCACAGGCATTTAATAATAATAAGGCTGTGTAAGGCATAGATAGGAGGGTCAGCTCGAGACAGAAGGCGAGATCTCTTCTTGGGAGACAGTTGGGAAGGAGAACACTGAGGAAGCGAAGCTTGCATCTGACAGCATCTACCTTGTTAACCAAACGGTTCAGGAGGTTGTTGCGAGTTAGGGAAGAGAAGAGGTTAGGGGAGCACTGAACATCCAAGTTGACGAGAGAGCAGTCACAGAAGACTGGACAATCACATGGCTGGAGAACAACTGGGCATGTGGCGGGAGGCCCATTTCCTTCATGACTGAGGAGGTCAACTGGCTTTACTGCGCTCAATCAGCTCTTGCCCTCCCGGGAGAGTATCGGGGGTTAAGTATTCCTTCTCTTCTAAGGACTGAAATCTATAAGATTCATACTTCAAAGACCTCCTCGATTCCTGAATTCAATTTCATCTGTAATCGCATGGCGTTTTAAGGCCAAATCCCCCAGCTTTATACAATTTAAGGCCAGTCGAGAAATTTAGAAGAGGATCAATTTGCTTGCTTGCATTTTTAAAGAAAAAAAAATCTTGTTGGGGAACAATTGGAACCAATCCTCATGATTCCACTCTCTACACCCTCACCACCCCAATTAAAGCTGATCAAACCGCAAGAACGCACAGGAGGGAAATTAATTAGCCAGCCAATCAGGCTGCTTAAATTCAAGATCAGTGGAAGGCAGGTGGTTGTGGCCCAATGGATTTAAGAGAAACCTACTCAGAAGGAGTTCAGAATTCAAGAAGTCAAAATTACGTTTCTTGTATAAGAGAAAAGACGAAAATACTCAAGCTGTGCTGCTAGAGTAAAAGCATTTCAAAACCAGGAAGCTTCACTCAGGGAATGATAATACAAAAAGTTATTGGCTGATCATAAACAATATGTCAGGACAAGAGAGCAGGGAAGGAAAAAAAAATCCCTGGAGCAATTCCTGAGGTGCTCAGAGCCACAGGAAACAGGATTAAGTGACCTTAATATTACTGACGGTTAATTAACAGAGAGTCAACAGGCACTAAAGGATCCTCTCTCTTCCACCACTGAAACTCCCTGGTTAGGGTTCTTAATTAGTTCCATGAAAATAGTGTAAGCCAAAGTGCTCCAAACGACATAGTTTTCCATAGGAAATCATACGAAGCACATTAATGCATTCCCACCCTCCAAACAATTGAGATTCATTGAGATATGTGTGTGTATATATATGTGTGTGTATATATATATGTATACACACATACACAATAATAAAAATAATGATGGTATTTAAGTGCTATATGCCAAGCACTGTTCTAAGCGCTGGGATAGATACAAGGTTATCAGGTTGTCCCACGTGGGGCTCACAGTCTTAATCCCCATTTTCCAGATGAGGTAACTGAGGCACAGAGAAGTTAAGTGACTTGCCCCAAGTCACACAGCTGACAAGGGGCAGAGCCAAGATTAGAACTCAGGGCCTCTGACTCCCAAGCCTGTGCTCTTTCCACTAAGCCACGCTGCTTCTCGTATATCTCGTGTGCCCATATGTATGTGTGTGTATATATAAACACAAACCAAAATGGATAATTTAACACTGCTAGTATATACCAATAAGACTTTATACATTTTAAAGAATTAAATGTTAACATATGTAGTTTGTTTTTTTTTTAATAAATGCAAAGCTTTTGATCTGACGCTCACCAGAGTTTAGACTCACTCCAGGACGTTTGCTACTTGCAGCATCCGATTCTGCTCGGAGCCACCCGCCTGCCGCATTCCAGGCTAGATATCCTACTAGGTAGCATTATTTGAGATCTGCTTTGAGGTCACGATGTACTTTATCTATCTGAAGAATAACTAATCAAGGCAACGCACAGCAGCTGAGCCCATGCATGCCCATCGCAGAACACCCACCTTTCCCACTCTGAGCAGCAAAACCCAAGCACTATTGTGAAGAAGAACAGCACTGTAAAGAATACTGGCATTAAAATTCAGGAGCCCTAGAGAGATTGTTAGATAGATAAAAGAACAAAAGAACTCACACTTTGCATGGGCATGACACGTAGGCACACACACCTAGAGATACAGGCAAACAAAACATCCAGGCTCGAAAGGAGGGGGAAGGGAAAGAGAGTCACAGAGACATCGAGGGAGGTGGAGACTTACCTCTTCGGCTTGGTGACTATCCAGAGCTCTTACGTGTTGCCAAGATGGCGTCCATGACCAAAAGTGGGGGCCTGAGCCTTGGCAGCAGTGTAAGGGTCAGATACCCTAACCACCACCACCCCTACCTGACTTTTGTCCCCAAGGAAGTAACACTGCATCAGGTGCACGGGGCAGGGGCGAGTAAATGCTTGGAGAAGCAGTGTGGCCTACAGGACAGTGTACAGACCTGGGAATTAGAAAGTCCTAGGTTCTAGTCCCGGCTCTGCCACTTGTCTGCTATGTGACCTTGGGCCAGTCATTTAACCTCTCTGTGCTTCAGTTACCTCATCTGTAAAACGGAGATTAAGACTGTGAGCTCCATGTGGGACATGGACTGTGTCCAAACTGATTAGCTTATACCTACCCTAGCACATAGAACAGTGCCTGGGACACAGTAAGCACCAGTTATTATGAGGAAGAACACTTCTCCATGTCCTAGCTAACAGCCACCTGCTGTAGGCACCCTTCCGCAACCAATGCCAGAGAGCTCTAACAAAGGCCCGGGGGGGGGACGGGGATGATGAGAAATAAAAAAATGCAAAAAAACCCTACCCTACTAAACACGTATCTGGTATCCATCACGCATTGACACGTGATAATCTCCTTATTTCCCGACCCACGGGAACCACAGTATTGCATAAGTGACAATTCTATGATCCATAAGAAAGTGGGCAGGGAACCAACCGTTATGCGAAGCAGCTTGACACAGTGGTTAGAGCACTGGCCTGGGAGTCAAAAGTTCACAGTTTCTAATCCCAGCTCCGCCACTTGTCTGCTGTCTGACCCTGGGCAAGCCACTTCACTTCTCTGGGCCTCAGTTACTTCTTCTGGAAAATGGGGATTGAGACTGTGAGCCCCACGTGGGACAGGGATGGTGTCCAACCCGATTTGCTTGTATCCACCACAGCGCTTAGTACAGTGCCTGGCACACAGTAAGTGCTTAACAAATACCACAATTTTTATTATATTGTACTCTCCCAAGTGCTTAGTACAATGCTCTGCACACAGCTCCAATAAACAAATTGCCTATACGAAAAATGGAAAAAGAGAGCCAGCAGACTGTAGTGAAAGGGATAAAGTTACCATACACTGAAGGATCCAAGTTTCTTATATTTTTAATAATAGGATCCAAAAATGCCTAATTCAAATACTAAATCAAGAGGAAACACAGGAATTATTTTCTGGTAAATCCAATTTCAGATAAAATATCAAACTGCCTTATTTTCAAATAAGCTATCATTCCATTTTAAAAGCTAATTTCTCTTAAACTGGTCTATCAACAACAAGACTAGTAAGCAGGACCATAAACAAAGAACAATGATAACTAGCAAAATGCGGGATTGAAAAGCATCTTTATATTCTTTATATCAAAAATGGGCCCTCTTCTATCATGCAAATTGGAAGGGTCTTTGTCTCAAAGTGCTTCAGTTGGCTTGGAGAGGGTCCCAGGCAGCAACTAGTAGGAAGGATAGTACCCGCGGAGAGCCAGGGCAGAGGGAGAGACTCAACATAACCTTCTCCTGCCCGCATGGATTGGGTCTGCAGTGAAATTAACCCCAGGGTGGGGGAGGAATTGCTTTTCCTCCAACCTACCCTGCAGTGCTCACCAGCATCATAGCCTGGATTTCCACAGGAGGAGCAACTTAAATTCTCCCGGCGTGTGGGGCAGTTCTCCCCTCCAATCTGCCCACCCCAAAGCCTGGGCATTACTCACCCACATACCCTCCCTCATAGAGACCAATACACTTACCCACTCAGGTGTCCTTGGGGTGGAGTGGGGGGGTGCGGCAGGGGGGCACGAGGATTAGCTACGTGAGAGAACAGTGGCGGGTGGTGCTGCTTAACACCGCTTAATCTCACAGGAGCTAAAACTGGAAGTGAGCCAGAGCAGCAGAACATCAAGTGAACCTGCAGTTCCTGCCATTGGCTACCTAATTTTCCGTGCCACGAGGACAGCCATGTAGGGTAAGTGTATCTGCGTGTGTGCCCTCTCTCTACCCCTACCCATCCGCTCATCTTCTTTTCCACTCTCTTCCATTTTCTCCTTTACATTCACTTCTCTACTTATCTCACACCCATAGAAACCCCAGGTCTTTCTGCTAGCCACATGTTTGAAAAGGCTTGGATTTCTTTGGGTTTTTAATTTTGTTTTTAGTATTTTTAGTGATGGCGTCTCTATTCCGGCAAGAGGCTGGGACCGGGAGTGGAAAAGGAAAGAGAGAAAATACAAAAATGAAAATGAAAAGGGGAAATGGGATTGAATCAAGACAGAACAACATATAGGGAACACTCATTCTGGGTACCGAATAAGAGAAAGAGATGGTGGCAAAAGAGGGCTATCGAAAGGAAGTTGCACAGTCCTACTTTAGCTAAATGGTTGCCAATGGAAAAAAAACACCAAAAAACCAGTATTATGGCTTGACTTCTCCATTAAGACAACATAAGAGAGAAGACTGCATTTTGGGGGGCTGACCAGCACCAAATTTGGCCTCCAACTGCTTCTAATGGTCTGAACTCAAAAGAAGCTCAGATTTCCACCTCTTGGCCTGAATGGGAGGCAAAATTGGGTGGGGGAAACATAAATTCAGCCTGGCCCACTGTTAACCAAGCAGGGCTCCACAACGCACACACTCACATCTGAGGAACGCATCACTGATTTTCACACATTTCTAAATGTCTCCTCCCACAAAAGCCAAATCATGAATTTTATTACTACTCTCCATTTTTAGGGGAAAATCAATACCCACCTGAGCTGTTTCTACGCCATTCATAACTTCCATAAGAACATAGTGCCCCTGGGACACTCTCTAAAAATTGCAACCATGAAGAACAAATAGGTTGCCGTTTGGAAAGAGCTTGTTTTTATATATATACACACACACACACCATAGGTGCAAAGAGCTCTTCCTGAGATGTTTTCTCTGCTTCCAATGCTTTTTTATAGCAGCTCAGCAGAATCACATAAAAGTGGGCTCACCAATCTCCACTCCCCACACCTCCTAGGCAGGCCTCTTCCTGTTATGGATATCACTAAGCTAAGAGGACACAAGTAATGTACTCTCCCAAGCGCTTAGTACGGTGCTTTGCACACAGTAAGTACTCAATAAATACAATCGAATGAAGTACTTTCCCACTAACCAAAATCCTCATGAAAGGTAAAACATGAAATTCCCGAAAGTCTGAAACGTAATTTATTTTAGAAACAGAAGGTACGTTCATTTGTAGTTATTCTCATGTGAGAGGCAGCCTCTTATTTTTAGCCCATCCAAAAGTTACGTTCTGCAGAGCTGGTCTTACAGTTGGTCCATGCCGCTTCTGGAACTGAATCTAGTCCAATAGAAAATGGGTTTGGTGAAACATTTGTTCAAAAGCACGCTTACATTACATTGAGGTGTGCACTCACGATTCGGCTCAGTTTTAATACTGCTTAAAGGACATTGGTTTTAAGTACCATAAAGTGCCTTTCCAAAGCACCTGGGCACAACATACAGGAAGTGGGGGAATATGCCGATTTTTGAAGCTATTAATGGTCTGGAGTAAGGGATGGAAGCAATCCATTAGGTCATCTATCCCTAATTTCTGTCAGAGTGAGTCAGATTGAGGAACATTTTCGTTCTGGCTTTATTTTGAGAAATACACTCAAAATACTTTCAAAGTTCTGAACCAATTTACCATTCTGTTTCGGCCTGAACGCTAAAACCATGTGGTACCATATTTCCCAGTTTTGTTGGAAATGATACAAGCCAAATTAACAAGGAAATTCAACCTTTCTTTTGAAAGGGTAGTGCTTGAATTTGAAGAGACAGCTGGATAGAGTGGGCACATAACGTTGGGTACACGTCCTTCATTTTAGAATATACTAGAACTTGTAAAAACATTCTTGGGTGTTTTTCTCCTGGGGAAGAAATCTTGTCCGTGTTCCTCTCCTGGTAAATGCCAAGGCTGATTAAAAAAAAAATAAAATAAACCTATTTTACAAATATGAGCTCCTCGTATGTATATCTACCCATCCCTTGAGAGTACTTTTCTCTCAAACCCAATTGGAAACCCAATCTTTAAATTACAGGTTTTCAGAACAAGTCGGCCTAAAGCTCACAGCAAATAATGACCGTCATAGCCTTTGGTGACCGGCAAGTAGAGCATCAAGAGAAATAACTTGAACCATTTTCCACCCGATCAATTTGGTTCAGTCCATTAAAAAAAAAAGGGGGGGTGATTATTTAGTCCTTGGCAGGATAATCATTTGATCACATTTAAAGATGAAACAACCGTCCCAGCAGCAACCTGATGCTGGATTCCAAGATATAATTCTTCCATCCTTAGGTCAATTGAACTTTCCAGTAAATGGCTTCTGGAAAACGGCAGAGTACTGTATTTGAAGTGATTTATACGACTTTAAAAATAACATTACAAAAAAGATGGTGCACACATTTCCGGCACGTGAACAATTCTGACTCACCAGTCACCATGTTTGCATGCATCTCTGCCGCTCACTTGTCCTGAGCTCTTAAGACTTGCAATGTTCTGAAGACAACAAACAAGTGCCTTCCATCCCCGGTTTCTTTTCAGTATTAACTTTTAAAAATATATACGACAAGCTGTAAACAGTGGTTTTCCTCCGATTCCCAATTTATCATTAACGTCCTCGTCCCCACACAACTTAATGAAGCAAGGCTAAGACAGATAATTAAATGCACCAGAAAAAAAAAAAAAACTCTTTTCCAGAATCCCTTTACCCAGCTGAAACTGGAGAAGCTAAAGGTATTAAATAGGTGAAGACAGTGCCCAGTTTTGCACGGGATGTGATTTTAATACAGGAGTAGAAGCGAAAGGAAGTATGGAAAAATGGAAATAAATTTGAGATTGGCCCTAAGGGAAGTCCAAACTGGGAACAAGTCACCCCACAATTTAAAATACCATCACTGATACCAGACGTGGAGCAAATTCTTTAGCACCAGTCTTCTTCCTTTTCCACTAGTGAATTGGGAAGAAAGGGGGCGGGGGGAAATGTCGGCAATCGCTGGCGAGTTCGTTTGGTCACGACCAACTTTGGGCGATCGCAGACCAACGGATGACAAACGAATCCCACCCACGAGCCAATGCTGCAATGGAGAGGATTGGAAAGGAACATCGCAGAACTGGGAGTCTCACCCAGTTGTTGACCCACGCTATGGCGGCGACGCGGATCCCGTTTTTGCGGGCACAATGATTTGTGTGGGGTCGTGCGTACGATGATGACTTACTTTCTTTTTAGGAAGAGTGAAAAGGAGACGAACCTTTTTTCTGCGCTCCCCCTACCCCGAGGCCTTGGCTGTTGACTGCGGGCCAGGCTGTACGCGCTCTCAACTGCGGGGCCGGGGGCTACTTGCTCCCCGCCCCCCACCCCGGGTCACCGCCGACCTGAAAATAATAGGCCGCGTCCCACCCCGGCAGCGGGGAAGTAGAACCCCAATAACGGCACTTTCCCAACCGCCCGAGATCGGTTTGCTCCTCCAGGCTGGGGGAACGTCAGCAAGCTCCAAAGGAGGCAGGGCCCCTGCCCACAAGCCCTTCGACGAGCGCGCTCCGGCCCCCTCAATGCATCGGGCCTCCGGCGCGCGCTCCCGCCGCCGCCGTCCCGCGAGGCGTGCACACCGACCGGAATGGCCGGGGGGAGGGGGGGGGCCGCAAGCCCGGAGATTGCAGTCTGCGCGCGTACACCTACCAGCCAACCCGCCGCCTGGCCACAAACACGCGCTCCCGAGGGAGACAGCTCCCGCCCCCTCTCCGCGCGCGCGCGCTCCCGCCAGCAACTCCCAATCACACCCTGTGCGCGTTCCCATTGTCGACCGGATCCCCGAGCCGAGGCTTCCCAGGCCTGCCCCGTGCGCGCCCCCGACCAGTTTTGCCGCGCGCGCGCTCATGGAACGAAGTCGCCAAATCCCGTTCGGTGCGCGCTCCCGGGAGCGGTTCCCTTCCATCCATCCCCACGTCCCCAACGATCTCCCAGACCTCGCGCGCGCCTCACCTCGATCCCGCATCACAGAGAGGGCCGAGGCGGGGTCGCGGCGCGCCAGACCCCCCGTGGATGTTCTCGGCCTCGCGGATCCGCCCCGCGGCCTCTCTGGCCCAAACGGACGCGGCAGCCCCCTCCCCCCCGCCCCCACGCGCGCGCGCACGCGCTCTCCCCTCCCCCCGGTTTTGTGACGAAGACGGCCTAGTGGCCCGCGCATCGACCTCCCTCCCGCCCATCTCTTAATGCACGGGAACCCTTACCCGGCGCCTCCACCGCTCCTCCCGCTGCGCCACTACGGTCCCCGTTCTGCTGTCCTCGTTTCAGACCGACAGGATTTTCCCTTACAGCTCTCTGGGCGCCATCTTACATTCAACCTCTTCAACCAATGGGCACTAACCTTCCTCTACGCGAGATTAGGGGACTCAATCGCCGCGAGATCTGGTGGCGCCGTTTGGCCCGCCTTAAAGGGAACGCGCAACGGCGAGTCCGGGGGGAATGGTTGGCCTTCTGTCATTGTTTCTTATGGAGGTGGGCCGGTGGCGCTTCCTCGCCCCCCACGAGCCCTTTGCCGCTAGGAGCCGAGGGAGCGGGGAGATGGCGGACGCCGGGGTCTTTCCCTTAGGAAGGGTGGGGGGAATGGTCACTGCTGGCACAGGACTTTTGGTGCAGCGGCGCTGAGGCCCTTTTCCCTCACAGTGACGCCCATTTTCCCGGAAATACCCCTCCATTTATTTTTTTCCCCCATTTATTAAATTACGGGGCACGTTTAATTAAACGGTCTCGGCACATGTACCCTGCCAAAATAAAATCAAGATTAACGTCCTGGGCCGTGGAAGTGGGGAAAGGCTGTGAAGGGGAACTCAGAAAGGTCCAGGCTAGTAACTATAGGTAGGCTAATTGAAGGTAGGGGCTTGAATTAGATCCAGAAGCTGATGAAGAATGGGAGGGGGGAAAAAAACAACTTGTGAAAAACAATATAATGGGAATGACAGTGGAGGAACATGGCCAAAGCTGGAGATCAGTAGGGAAATTTGACCGTATTTGGAAGTAGGAGGGAGGATTACATCGCTAGCAATTGTAAAATAATATTCTTCACAAATTTCCCAGTTCTGCACTGAGGGGAACCACTGGTACTCATTTAAGAAAGAGGAGAGAATCAAAAGGGTGGAGTGGGAAAGGTGAAAGCCAGGTTTGGATCCGTTGCAACCCAAGAAGCAATAAACTCTGATAAGGGCAGTTCCTGTCACCTTAAACATGCCCACCCTACTACACTCCTCAAACAGGCACACACACAACCGATTTAAGACAGTCCAGCACAACCAACACATCCATAAGCCAATCTTTTACAAATCCAGAGGAAACAAGCTCTGAAATAGTATTTGCCATCTCTTAGGCATTAGTATGAAACACCCTTAACATTCCAGCCCAGATGCCAAGACCAGGTAGCCTACCCTTTGGCTCTCAGACTCAACATCGAATGGGGACAAGATTTCTTTCCCTCCCAAGACAACTTGGGTCCGTCCCACCACCCCCCGGACTGCAGCCCAAGGCTCCGGCTTCCCTGGATTGGGCCCTATTCGCTTGCTTCCCATTCCCATGTGTGACTACTTCCCACATACATCAACATTCCTGCTTTAAGGTGGCCCAGAGTCTAAGGCCCTTCGGGCCTTGTAGACCTGCATGACCATTTGGCCTCACCAATCTCAAATGTCTGGCAGCACACAACCTCATAACTAATTTCTCCCGGTAAGGGAGTGGATTGGTCTTTTACTTAAGACGTTACAATTGCTTTAAGCTCCTTCAAGTCAGTTAGCTTCACGTCTGCAGTTCCCTGCAGTCCACCTTAAACCAGGCCTTGGGTGACTGTGAGTGAATGACTGGGCTCTAGTGTTTGTATACAGTGGGAAATGTGGATAATGTTAAAGCTGCAGTGACACATTCACGGGGTCCAAGGAAATGGAAGTTGCAAGGCATCAGGACCAGGGAAATTGGTTGGTTTCTCTCCCTTGGCCTTCGCCTCAAGAGTGGATGGTTGTAACCACAGCCGTCTCATTAAACATGGAAACTCAGGGCCCTATCTTGCGTTCTTCCGCAACCCTTACGGTAAGGTATCTGAGAACTCCCATCCCCTAAGCCATAGTAGGAATAGGGAAGCTTTAGGATGGGGGGGGGGCAATGGGGGCAGCACAGGGACAGGGGTTTGCCCCTCTCATGGTGGGCACTAAAAATAACGCAGGAGAAATTCCAAATGCCAGCTGGGAGGGAGGCCAGTATCACCCTCAGTGCACTTTCAAATGCAGCACCTAAAACCATGTCCTGGGGTCAATCCCAATGCTGCTCCTGGTCAGATATGCCCAGTTCTCCTAGAATGCAGCAGGTGTTCATAAAGAACCTCATGGTATGGGAACATTCATATTATAATAACCATTGATTTGAAAGTACCATTAGATGATGGATATTTTTCACCATAATTTCCTCAATTATGCCCCTCTGGTCAAATGCTTGACACCCAGGCCACTCATTGCTGTTTTACTCGATTAAATACTTTAAAGTTGCAAAAACACAAAGTTACCCAAAGTATAATACAGTATGGCCGAGGCAAAGGCTGGGAACTGCAGCAACATCACACTCTGATGGATGCCATGCACATGTGCATAACCATTTCTTCCATCTATTTGAGGAGCAGTGAGCCCTAGTGACTTAGAGCATGGACCTGGGAGTCAGAGGCTCTGGATTCTAATCCCAGCTCTGCCACTTGTCCCTGTGACCTTCAGCAAGTCACTTAATTTCCCTGGGGCTCGGTTCCCTCGGGCAATATGGGGAGTCAATACCCGTTCTCCCTCCTAGACTGAGCCCCACATGGGGCTTCATTTTCTTCTATCTACCCCAGTGCTTAGAATATAGTAAGCATTTTAATACCACAATTATTATCAGTACTTGCACCAACTTGTGGGAAGAACATTATCTGTTTCATTGTATTACATCCAAACTCCGTAATGTAAAATATGTGCTATAGCAGAACTGACTGTGCTGTGGTTTGCCCCATCCCAAGAATACAGCTCTGGCCAATCACTTCTTGGCTTGGCTTTGCCAACAATCATTTCTGCAACCTCCCACTGCCTCCAAACAAACAAGAGTAGAAAGAAGAAAATTTCAGTGTAATTATGGCTCGTCTCCTAGTTTTTGAGCTGGGGCTAAGGACACTTTTCTTAGGGACTCAGGCTGGAGTCTTGGGAAGAGAAGCTTCTTCCTCTGGCTCCTTCCCAGACTGACCCCGGATTACCAAACACCACCATGACCCTGAGCTGAGACGAGAGAAAGATAAGGTGGTGAAAGCGCCCCAGAGATGAGAGTTAAAGGTGTGGGAGTGGCACCTAGTAAAGGAGAGAAATAGAGGTGGCTTCAAATCTAAACCAGAACAAAAGCATGTTAAGAATTTGAGCTTCTCCCCTATCTCCCATCCCATGGCTCCAGGCTCCAGCTTTGGTCCCCCATTAAAGCCTGGGTTGCTTTGGGTCAAATGGGTTTAACTACCACAAGGAAGAACCACAAGCAACAGAGGAGACAGGGAATAAGACCTCTCTCCCCTACCCGACTCTTCTCTGCACCCCCATGCCCAACTAACATTTCAAGAGTGACACTCTTCCCACCCTAAACCCATTCTATCCCTCCCCTATTGCTCCATCTCCATGTTCCTAAACTCAGAGGCTTAATCAGTCTTTTCAACCTATGGCTGGTCCATAGCCTGGGCCAGTTATCAGTGAGGCTGAAAGGAGCCTACTTGAGATGCTAAAACCAAGTTGGGACAATTGGCACTAAGTAGGGTCAAAGTCACCATAGGGTGAAGACACAGAAAACCGTGTAGGAAACTCTTCAACTCCTCTCCCTCCACTCAGCACCTTCAAATGTGTTGGAATAAAAAATAAGGAAAGTGCAAGAGGATATATAAATAAGGGTCCCGATTGTAAAGACCAGGGAAGCGGTAGTGCCAGAGCCATGCTTTTGGGGAGGAATATGTGATGATGGGGAGACTCATTAAGCCATGGGGAATAGAAGAGGACTGTTGAGTCCACAGCAAATAGGGCTAGGGTAGAAAGGAAGAGAAAAGGACCAAACTTTAGCAAGAATCCTTTCCCACATTTAACTGAGTGGCTCAAAAATCTTCACTTAGGTTATCACATGATTCCCAGTAAAGTTTACTGCACACAAATCAAGTGTAGGGGCAGCCTACAGGGGACCAGTAAAAAAAAATAGGGAAGCAGCATGGCTCAGTGGAAAGAGCCTGGGCTTCGGAGTCAGAGGTCATGGGTTCGACTCCCGGCTCTGTCACTGTCAGCTGTGTGACTGTGGGCAAGTCACTTAACTTCTCTGTGCCTCAGTTACCCCATCTGTAAAATGGGGATTAACTGTGAGCCTCACGTGGGACAACCTGATTACCCTGTATCTACCCCAGCGCTTAGAACAGTGTTCGGCACATAGTAAGCACTTAACAAATACCAACATTATTATTATTAAGAAACTGTACAAACGAATGCTTGGCAATGTTGAGTTGGCTAAAGCAAGCTAGCTGTTGTACAAATAGTTGGCCAAACACTTGGCCAAAAAGGCATCTGGCAAAACCGAGGGCTCTGTGCCTGGGGGTAGCACCCTTCCCAATCCAGTAGCAAATACAGACCAGTCTTTGGAGCCTTGGAGGAATCACCATCCCTTTGACAGGAAAAAAAAATCTCTTTTCCACTCTTGGCCTCGTAAGCAGTTTAAACCAAGAACCTATATACTGTTCCTGCTTTTAGAGTGAGTGCAGGGCACATGCCAAGTGGAGCACCAATAGAAAGCTAGAGATCACCCTCAAGGTTTCACACAACTGAACAAGGATACCTCAGGGAAGATTTTGCTGCTGTTTATTGAGATTGGAGTTGTACCCAGGGTAGGCCTGGCAGGGGCCAGCCCCAGTAAGGCAAAGGTGGGTCCATTTGTGCATTGAGCGGTTGCTCCTGCAGGCGCTCTCCACAGAGCGGGAGAGTAGCTCCTGAGTGGTTTCCTTGGGTCCGGGCCCACAACCCTCACATCTTGCCGGGATCCTCCTTCAGAGTCACCGTTAGGTTGAACACGAGCTGGGGAGGAAAGAAGGAAGAGGCGATAAGTATCACTGTGGTACACAGATCCTCCCACTCAGGCTAGAATCTCGGGAAGAGATGCTTCTTCCTCTGGCTCCTTCCAGACTGTCCCCAGGATACCAAAATACCACCATGACCCTGAGCTGAGACGAGAGAAAGATGAGGTGGTGAAAGCGCCCCAGAGATGAGGGTTAAAGGTGTGGGAGTGGTACCTAATAAAGGAGAGAAATAGGTGGCTTCAAATCTAAACCTGAACAAAAGCGCATTAAGAATTTGAACTTCCTCCCTCATCTCCTACCCCATAGCTCTAGGCTCCAGCTAATTTCAGGGAGGGACTCTTCTAGCAAGGAAGATGCAGAGAAACAGCGTGGCTTAGAGAAGAAAAAGCATCAGCCTGGGAGCCCAGAGGACCTGGGTTCTAATCCCAGCTCTGCCACTTGTCTGCTGTGCGACCTTGGGCAAGTCACTTCACTTCTCTGGGCCTCAGTTACCTTATCCATAAGATGGGAATTAAGACTGCAAGCGTTTTGTGGGACAGGAACTGTGTCTAACCTGATTATCTTGTGTCTACCCCAGCACTTAGTACAATGCCTCGCACTTAGTAAGCACTTAAATACCATAAAAAAAGGAAGGGGATAGGGCAAGAGGGCCAGGGAACTTACCTTTCCATCTGTGCTATCGGGATCCACCGAAAAGTAACCCAGCCGTTCAAACTGGAACTTGTCAAAAGGCTTTGCGTTGCAGACAGAACGATCCACCAGAGCCCCTTCAATCACCCGCAGTGAGTCCTGACAAACAATAATCCATCGTTTTAGATTGGAGGCATAGATCATTTTAGTTTGGACTAGAAATTGGGAGCTTGAATGTCAGCTGGGTAGTGGATAACTTCACTTCTAGCAGTGGCACTGGGGTAAGAGGGAGGGGGCAGGAGTAGGTCAATCGAATTTACTGAGCACTTACTGTGTTCAGAGCACTATACTAAGCACTTGGGAGAGTACAATAACAGACACATTCCCCGCCCACAACGAGCTTAAAACCTAGAGAAAAAAGGAGGGGGTCAACCGGGGTAAGGAAAACAGGCAGAAAATAAGCATAAATCGAGTATTTACTGAGCACCTTATGTGTGCAGAGAACTGTACAAGTGCTTGGGAGAATATGATAGAAGACAATGACAGGAGAGAACTGCATTGAGGCCAGGATGATTTAACAGACTGGGAGGGAATGCTCCACAGCATCCAAGACAGCTGAGGGTCAAGGAGGATTAGACCAATAGATCTGGCAAGGAAGAGGTCAGTGGTGACTTGCGAGAGAGCAATTAATGGTATTCGCTGAGCGCTTATTTTATGCAGAGCACTGTCCTAAGGAGCACTGTCCTAAGGGTGAGTAGAACAAGAGAGTTGGAAGACCCAATTCCTGCCCTCAAGGAGCTTACAATCAAGGGAGGGAGACATATTGGACTGTCATCTCTTTGAGGGCAGGAATAGGGTCTCCCAACTCTACTGTACTGTACTTTCCCAAGCACTTATCGGTGCCAATTGATACCACTGATTGATAAATTACAAGTAGGGGAAAGAAAGAGTGTAGGCATATGTACATAAGTGCTGTCAGGGTGAGCAGTCTCTGTGGAGCTAAGGGGGTGGAAATCAGACTGTGGTGGGTCCAAGGGAAGTTAGTTGGAAGAGGGCAAGTAGAAACAGTGGGTGCAAGCCACTTGTTAGGACAAGAACGGGAGCAAGAAAATGGAGCAATAGCTATAAGGGGCACTGGGATCAAGAGAAGGCTTTTTCAGTGAGAAGGAGATTTGGAGCGTGTTTCAAGGCAGTGGGAAAGGAGCTATCAGAGAAAGATCAGTTCAAGTTGACAGGAAGGGAAGAAGGGTGGGAACAGATGTTTTTGAAAGACAAAAGGGGATGGGGTCAGAGGCACAGGTAGAGGATTAGGGTTTGAAAGCAGGTAGATCTCGAGAGACAGCTGGGAAGGATGAGAGAGTGGACGTCGGGCCAGAAGGGAAGAGCCACATCATTCATGCAGTTACATTGCCGGGTTTCCAGTCCCACCAGAAGCACAGGGACTTCTGTAATGCCTTATGGACGCTACTGGGGTCATGGGCCACTCCAGCACAGATAATTCTAAGTGCTTAGTACAGTGCTTTGCACACAGTAAGCGTTCAATAAGTAGGAATGAATTGAATGAATTTACCACCAAACCCTTTGGGTTTTCTGAGCTGTGCTTCTCAGTAGCTACCCCTGGTCACAGGGAAATGGCAGAGTGATCCCCCTTCGTAACATTCTTCTTTTAAAGCTTTATCCCGATAGAGTACTGGCAGGAACAGTGGCACTGAAATTCCACAGCACATATACGTCGCACATGCAGTGAACAGGAAACGTGGGTTCTATGGCGGCCACGTAATGGTTGTGTTTTGCACTGAAGTTACCGTAGTTTTTTCAGATACAGTACATCATGACCTCGAAGAAAATCTTGACTACTATAAAAGATTAGGCCATCTAGCCTGGCATGCAGCAATCAAATATCAACAGGGTTTCAATCTGGCAGTTAAATTAAATGTGTTGAAACATCTGGGCTCAGATAAACATCAAAGAATGAAAAGCCTTTTCTGAGAACAGCTTTTTATGGATACATGTTAGCATGTGTTTAATAATTTTTTGTTATTGGCACATATTTACATCGCTATTTGATCATGCAAGTAGTGTTAACCCCGAGAAGCAACGCCGCCCGGTAGATAGGGCACAGATCTAGGAGTCAGAAGGACCTGGGTTCTAATTCCGGCACAACCACTTGTCTGTTGTGGGATCTTGGGTCCCACAACACTTCACTTCTTCACTTCCCACTTCACTTCTTTGTCTCTTGGGGATTAAGACTGTGAACCCCATAAGGGACATGGACTGTGTCCAACCTGATTAGCTTGTATCTACCCAGAACTTAGTACAGTGCCTGGCACATAGTAAGAATTTAACCAATACCATTTTTTTAAAAAAGCCACCAACACAACTGCATTTATCACTTAAAATATGTGTATGGTTTTGGTCAATATTTTGGATCTTGGGAACACATTGATATTATACCTTACATTATTTCCTCTCAGAAACTAAAAGCACGCTGCTATCTCTCACTTAACACTATTTTCCTGGGCCCAATTCAGAGACCTAACTGGGGTGTTTCAGCACCAGACTTACATCAAACTCTTCAAACATTGGCCGGGTACTTGCGGCTGGAATAACAAGGACCCCCAGAGACTGATATGCCAAGCCTCATTCCTCAACTTGGCGAGTTGAAAGGATCAGCCAAGGCCCCATGGCTAAGAGGAGGAATTGCCGGGATTTGGGCTCTCTCGCTAAAGTGGAAAGTGTTTCACATACATACTGTACATACTCACGGGATTTAGGTCACTTAAGAAACCACCAGGGACCTCAGAAGGATCTTCAGGATTCTTGTGCAGAAATCTATAATCAGACAGAGCTTGTGAGCACCCCCGCCCCACCCATCTATTTGAAACCCACGTAACAGAGGCAAGTGCCCCCTTTACCCTGCAGGGTGTCGATCGCGGTTGGAGGCAGGATGTTGAAAATTCCATTCGCGGCCTAACCCCTACCACTTTCCTCCACTCCCAGAAGCAAAGAAAGAAGGGGAGGTGAGGAGATGCAGGGCAGGAATCCTCCAAGCCAGAACCCTGGCAGAATGGAGGCTTTTGCAACTAGTTCCTTCTAAACACTTCTCTCCGGCCGACTGGCTGGAGCCCCAACACCCCAACAACGGGGACTTCACTGACTGATTCCCAGCGGGATTCTCACTCTACAAACGCACCCTGTAATTTTGGGTGCTGTAAAGTCCAACGAGCCCATTATATTTCAGACTGTGGCTAGTTCCTCCTCCTCACGTCCACCCCCTCCCAATCCCAGCTCCCTCAACTTACAGTCTCTCGTAAACTCGGACCTCACTCTGCAAGGGTTCCGACACCCAGTGAATAAAGGCTTTGGGTTTCTCTGAGGTATCGGACTTGCTGCAAGTCACTTCCAGTTCGATCACACGGCCGCTGGCATCCTGAAGGTGAAGGTGGAGGGTGGAAAGGCAATAGACACATTTGCCTCCGGTTCCAGACCAGAGGAAAACAGGGTTGAAACCTCCCACCTTCCATTCGGGGGACAGCTCTACTACTGAGGAACAGCGTGGCCTAGGGAAAAGAACCCAGACTGGGGAAATCGGAGAAGCTAGGTTCAAATCCCAGCTCGGCCACTTGCCGCTGTGTGACCTTTGGCAAATCACTTCAGTTTTTCTGTGCCTCAGTTTCCTCATCTGTAAAATGGGAATTAAGCCCCCTTCCCTCCTACTTAGATTGTGAATCCCACGTGGGACAGGGACTCTGGGTGATACAATTAACTTACATCTGGGCTAGAGAGCAGACTTAACCTTCCTGAATGCTACTGCCAGACACATGCCCTCAACCCCAATTCTCCCACATGTAGGACTATGAAGTCTGAGCCCTGAGTCACCATCACCATCTAGGGGATATGAACTAACAACCAGTGAGCCGGGGGGGGGGGTACAGGAAGAGGCTTTAAATTCTGCTTCACTTGTGGTTTGAGACCAACAGCCGCTGACCCACATAAACAGAGAGTTTAGACTTCGCTCGGTAATTTATATCCCTCTCCTCTGGGAGACAGTGCTGTTTGTCCCAGTGCAAGTGAAGCATCTTCCTCACCTTGATGACATTCTGTACAGAGATGACATAGCCAGCGTGCCTCAAGCCCACGGGCTGGTTAGGTGTCAGACGCTTGTAACCCTTCTCCAGGACCTGCAAGGACAAGGCCATTAATACAAGCCCTGCGACCAAACAGGCCTTGGGCTGGGGTCCAGCAGACATGGCCAGCTCGGCCTCAACCCCAACCTACACTGCTGAAGGGAAACACCCCACCAACTCCCGCAGTTAGCAGTAGGGGGCTGTCAGACACCCAGATTAGCCTTTGCCCGCTAGCCAGTGGCAGGGAAAAAACAATTAACCAATGAGTGAAAAGGCTAGTAAAACTCCAGTTGCTGCAATCACCATAAGCCTTGGCATAAATGTCCTTCTGTTTCAGTGAAAGGCATCGCCCTAGATCCCAAATTTTTAAATGTGGTGGAATGAGTGCGAGTGAAAGATGTCAATGATAACGTGTGGGAGGCCTGAGGAGGGGTGGAGGGTAGGGGTACAAATGAAGAGAATAAAAGTCTGAGCGAGAAGGACGCCTGTGGTTATGATGTGGTGCGGTGCCTAGGCAGGAGTTAGAGGGACATGGATAGGGAAGGCAGGCTAGTAGGCTGCCCCTCCACCCCCAATCCATCAGGGCTGCATTTATTGTTCTAGAAGCGTTGACCCCTGCATCGAGGCTGGGGGCTTCCCAGGCCCCTTTAAGTCCCAAACAATGCTGCCCACCTCTTTGGGGAATTGGAAAAAACACACAAAAAACCCCACCCCATTTCCATCTTCCTTCTAAGCTCGCCTTGCTCCTCATCTAGGCCCAACCCCAAAGGAGGATTGCTAGCGTCACCTCCTTGAAGTCCGTCTGCTCAATGTAGATCGTGGATGAAAAGGAGACCTGGTGAAATCCCTTGGTCTCGTCAGCTGGAAAATTGGGCACAAGAACGTTCATTGCCTGCAGGTAGAACATTCAAACGGCAACAAATAAGAAACGTCTAAGGGAGCGGCATGAGTACTAATCTGGGACAGAGGGGCAGAAAGAGATTTCCCCAAATCTTGCAAGGAGAAAAGAGGGAAGACCTGGAGGCTGAACAGAGAGCAGAGCTGATTCTGCTTCCCCTTTCTCTGTACCACCAGTATACCCGGAAGGGGGAACTGGTACACCTAGAGGAAACAGGTGTATTTGCCCCCTCTCCTCCTCACCTGCGCCAGCCCTGACAGACCCTCACCTTGCTGGAGGGAAAATTGGTGATGGTAACAGGGAGGGGTTCCAGCACAGCCATGGCCCGGGGGGCTCCATCATTCAGCACGTCTCGCACACAAGCTTCCAGAAGATGTGGCTCCAATGTGGTCTGGGCAACAGTTACTCCCACCTGACGGACAACACAGGCTTGGTCACCGTTCGGTCACCATCCTTCTCCAGAGTTCCTACCCGACTCCTGCCAGACTGGGTCCCTTGGGGTAGACCAAGCACTAAATACAACGCACTGCACTCCATAGGTGCTCAATAAATCCCAGTACTACTAGTAGACCCCCCGCAGCCCCACACTTACCCGAGCACAGAAGTTGTTGATGGCCTCGGGGGGGAAGCCACGCCGACGTAGTGCCGTCAGCGTGAAGAGCCGGGGGTCATCCCAATCCCTGCAATATTGTCAAGGTTGGTTCCAGTTGGTACCTGGCAAGTCAGCTCCATCTAGACCACCCTCAAACACTGCCCCCCTCTGAAATGCAGGAAAGAGACCTGGGCTCCAACAAGAGCCAAAAGCTGGGCATTTCAAGGAGAGGGGCCTGGGGGCCAAAAACAATCCTGCTTTTTTAAAATTCATTCTCTCTCTTGCTCTCCTTCCCCCCCCGCCCGCACACACCCCCTTTTCCGGTCCCCATAATGTCCAGTGTACTCTCACCTGACAGCACCCGCCTCCACCAGCTGGATGATCTTCCTTTTGGACACGACAGCGTAATGCAGGTTGAGGCGGCCATATTCCCACTGCACGGGGCAGTAGACGTCCAGCGCATTACACAGCCAGAAGTAGGAAGAGCGCCTGCCGGAAGCAGCTGCTCAGATCCCGCCCACATGGGTAACCAAACACAGCCTGCAAGCCTCATGTTCCTTCCATAGTTCTCCTCCAGGGCTCCTGAACCTATGGCCTACACCGCATCTGGGTCCCTGATCGTCCCACCTCCTCCCCGATATAACCCACTCTCAAAAGGCTCAGTTACTGGATGAAGATATGCAAGTGGCTCTTGATCCAAAGCCCCATGATCATAGTGGATGGCAGTACCCCACTCCACCTCCCCCACCTCAGACTTCCTTCCAGGGGCAGCACTTGTCTCCTAAAATTCAGTTGTCTCCAGGTGTTCCAGTCACTCACCTGGCCTGGAACTCTTTGGTGCAGAGGGAGTGGGTGATGTGCTCAATGGAGTCACACAGGCAATGGGTGTAATCATAGGTAGGATAGATACACCTACAGAAACAAAGGGGCAACAGAAGTCAACAACAGTCTGGCCGCTCTACCTCAACGAAAGCCAACTCAAGACCCTTTCCCTGGCTGCCACTCAACCCGATACACACCACAGATGACCCCCCGCTCCAACACACATGCCGAGAAGCCCCTCACAGATCTGGAGCAAGTACACATACCATTTGTCTCCCGTGCGGTGATGCGGGGTGTACTTGATACGGTAGGCCACGGGATCCATTTTTCCATCTTCCATCACCAGCTTCATCCGCAGAGTGAGCTCACCCTCTGCATACTTCCCCTTTCTCATTCCCTGGGAAGTTGGCGAGAGGAATCAAATACTCTTCGGCTTCTTTCAGCAGGAACAGGCCCCAGTGGCGGGAGTGCTCAATTCTTCCTACAGTAGGCATCAGTGCCTAGGGTACCTCCTTCCCACAGCATGGGTGGGGTGGGCCTGGGGATAAAGCCAGAGATTTCAACAAGCTGCCCTACCTCAAAGAGCAGTAGCGACTCCTCGACAGGCCGGTCTCGCCACGGGGAGAGTGGGGGATTGTGGCCTTTGATCTCCTCCACTCTTTGGTGGCAGACATAGGCATGGCCCCTGCACAGAAAGGAAAAACAAAACAAAAACAAAAAAACAGGTCCATCAGCAACAGCCAAGACCACACAGTTGATCTGTATTAGTGCCTCAGCAGGCCGGGCCAGAATCTTATTATAGACTAGGTCTGTGGTCAACACATTCCTCACCTTGCTGGTCAACCCACCCCCATCGACCAGCTTGAGAACTCATGCGTACATCTGTTCAATCCTTTATCAATTTATTAATTGCTAGCTTTTGGTTTTTTTTTACTCCATGCTTTCACCCTTTCACCTTTCACCCTTGGAGAAGCAGCGTGGCTCAGTGGAAAGAGCACGGGCTTTGGAGTCAGGGCTCATGAGTTCGAATCCCAGCTCTGCCACTTGTCAGCTGTGTGACTGTGGGCAAGTCACTTCCCTTCTCTGGGCCTCAGTTCCCTCATCTGTAAAATGGGGATGAAGACTGTGAGCCCCACGTGGGACAACCTGATTCCCCTGTGTCTCCCCAGCGCTTAGAACAGTGCTCGGCACATAGTAAGCGCTTAACAAATACCAACATTATTATTATTATTATTTCAACTTGGATATTTGGCAATACATGAATGCTAGCCTCCCCCATTAGGTCCTAAGCTGCTCAAGGACAGGAACCAGGTCTTTTACTTCTAGTGTATGTTCCCACGCCCCGAATACGGCGCTCTGCACACAGTACATGCTCCTTAAATGCTGATGATGCTGCACAGTCTCAATAAAAGTGTTCTCCTTCCTCCACCCACCAAGCTCAGATTCTCACCTGCGGATAAGTTCCACAGCCCAAGCATACAGCTGATCAAAATTGTCAGAGGCATGAGTCACCATGTACGGTTTGTAACCTGGAAGACAACCGAGCCGATCCATGGGAGCGGGGAGGGGGGGAGGGGAAAACCACACACACACACACACAAAATCTAACCCCATTTTCCTCTTAACACCCATTCTCGATCCCTTCTCCTGTCCCACATTCCTCTGTCCCAGCAGATGTACAGCTCCTTTTGCTCCAAGTCAACCCGGCTCAGAAGGAACTTTGGAACCTTCCCGCTCTAGTCCCACAGCCAGGAATCACCATCAGAGGTGCCGTGCAACTGCTTAGAGAAGAGACAGGAGACTCCCCTCCTTCCAGGTACAAGAGTACTACCACTCTTAAAAAGACAAGTGCCTTCTCCTTTCATATAAGTGCCCTTCCCTGATGATTCCAGGGTCTCTGGGCAACTTCTGAGGGTAAGAGTGAAACAGGTCTTAGCTATGAGATGGCAGAGTGCAGGTCATACCTAGCCACTCCACCATATCCAGGATGGCGGTGAAGTATTTCTCCTCTTCCTTCTCAGGATTCGTGTCATCATAGCGCAGGAAGCAGATACCGTTGTTGGCCTAAAGGGAATACGGCAAGGTCACACCAGTTCATTCCCCTAAGTCTCTAGCCCCGGGGGGTGTCTCCATCTCCGCTTTGAGACCAAGGGGCAAAGACAAGGGAGCAGCTATAGCTGTCTTCTGTCCCCTCGACTCTCCTCGGACAGCTGTCGGAGGGGAAAAAATTGCAGAGGCTCACGAAGGCATAAGGAGCTGCAAAGCTGGAAGCCAAAAGTGCTGCTGTCCCCTTTAGACTGTAAGCTCCTTGTGGGCAGGGAACATGTCTACTAGCTGAACTGCACCTTCCCAAGAGCTCAGTCCAGTGCTCTGCACACAGTAAGTGCTCAATAAATACCACTGACCGGGACCGGGCGCTCCCGTCAACCAGTGCAAATAATGATAATAATAATAATAGTGGTATTTGTTAAGCGCTCACCATGTGCCAGGCACTGTATAAGCGCCGGTGTGGAGACAAATTAATAGGGCTGGACACAGTACTTTTCCCACATGGGGCTCACAGGCATAATCCCCACTTAACAGATGAGGAGACTGAGGCCCAAAGAAGTTAAGTGACTTGCTCAAGGTCACACAGCAGACAAGTGGCAGAGCCAGGATTAGACCCCAGATCCTTCTGCCTTCCAGACCCATGCTCTATCCACTAGGCCACGCTGCTCTCCAAGCAAGTGCCCAGAGGACTTAGGTTCCCAATGCCCCAACACTCACCTTGGCGTAGCCAAAATTAAAGTTGATGGCCTTAGCGTGGCCAATGTGCAGGATGCCGTTGGGCTCAGGTGGGAAACGGGTGCGTACCTGGAAAAAGGGGAAGAGAAGGGCTCGAGAGAGCCGACCGGATAGAAGTCATTCCCAGCCACAGCCAGTAGAAACAGCGGGCTCCAAGTCGGTGCCCTTCTCAAGGAGAAATCCCTCCCTCCACAGTCGCTGGAGGCACCTCCCATATCATATGCCAGCTACTAAACAGGCACAGCAAGAGGGCCTAACAGGTAGAGCAACTCTGCTCCCTCTACCCCCCCTTCACCTCTCCGCAGCTAAACCCTCTTCTCCCCCCTTGCCCTCTCTTCCTCCCCCTCTCCTGTCCCAAGCCCTCAGCACTGTACTCGTCCGCTCGACTGTATATAGCTTTATCACCCTATTTATTTTGTTTATTTTGTTTAATGAGACGTACATCACCCTGATTCTATTTAGTTGCCATTGTTTTTATGAGATGTTCTTCCCCTTGACTCTATTTATTGCCATCGTTCGTCTGCCTGTCTCCCCTGATTAGACTGTAAGCCCGTCAAACGGCAGGGACTGTCTATCTGTTGCCGATTTGTACATTCCAAGCGCTTAGTACAGTGCTCTGTACATAGTAAGCGCTCAATAAATACTATCGAATGAATGAATGAACTGAGAAACATCTGAGAAGCAAATTCCTTTTTCTAGCTCCACTGTGCTTCTTTCTCCAAGCCACCGGGAGGTTTCTGTCACGACTGCAGCAGCTCCATTCCTCTTAGGGACACTAGGTCCCCTCCTTCAACTCCCAGGCCGGGTCAAAACCATGGTCCTGCCAGGGCCTGGCCGAACGCCTGCCACAACCACGAGGCCAACTGGGCAAGGCAAACCCACTCCACCAACCCCCTTCAATCCTGTCATCCGAGAGCAAAGGAGAGATGATGACAGGAAGCCTTAGCAGTCTAGCGAGCTGAAACAGCCTCCGAGGGCAAAGACAAGCACCTGCCCACCCGTGACCTCCATATGCTGCTTCAGCAGATCCATGGTGTTAGAAGTGACCACATAGCCAGGAGTCTTGTAGTTTTCACCTGCAAAAGACAGAGAGCAGGACTGTCACTCAGGGCTGGGGAAGAGCTGGGAGGTCCCATCCACGATCATTTTGTGCAGGTTCCACGATGTTGTTGCCTTCACTCATTCACTGAAGAAAAAAAAACCTCTCCCCTCTATTTCAGGGTGGTGCAGCGCACAAGGGCTGCTTCCTCATTTAACCCTAACCCCCCTCCCACTCTGTCCCCACTTCCCCTCCACATCACACACACCTCTTGCCTCAGACTTCAGGCAGCCAGCTCCTTCTAGAATCAAAAAGTGTCGCTGAACCTACACCAACCAGAAACGAGGTCGGCCTACCCATCGGTCCGTACCCTTTCGGATAGCCAGCTGGGGTTGACCCCTCTAGAGTGTAAACTCGTTGTGGGCAGGGACTGTGTCTGTTTATTGTTGCACCGTACTCTCCCAAGCACTTAATATGGTGCTCTACACGCAGTAAGCGCTCAATAAATACAACTGAATGAATGAATCCCGGGACCATTAAAATACACAGTCAAATCACTCAATCGTATATACTGACTGCTTATTGTGTGCAGAGCAGCACCGTGCTAAGTGACTGCGAGAGTACAATGTGACAATATAAGACACGTTCCCTGCCCACAAGGAGCTCGCAGTCTAGAGAGGGAGACAGAAATTAATAAAAAATCAACAAATTATGGATATGCACATAAGTGCTCGAAGGCTGAGGGAGAGGGGAATAAAGGGAGCAAATCAGGGTGCCGCAGAAGGGAGTGGGAAAAGAGGAAATGAAGACCACAGCAGAGCTGCCAACACTAGTTACCTGGCTTGTGGAATTTAAGAGCCTCCCCTCTCAACTGCTCCATCAGCGACTGGGATTCTGAGGCGACCTCACCTGTTGAAGATATGTTATTTGCTCGATATGTTCTCTGAATATTAGCCTCAGATACCCTTACAAACTATCATACTTCTAAATTGAGATATAAGAGAATATTCTGAAAAGAAACTTCTTCTAACCCACTATGAGAATTTACAATTCTTAGAAAAAAAAAATTACATGTCCCTAGAGACTAAAATGTTTACTTAAATCCTAGTGGTATTTTATTATGCACTTAATATGTGCCAAGCACTGTGCTAAGTACTGGACTGATACAGGATAATCAGATCAGCCACGGTCCCTGGACTGCTGAAAACAACAGCAATGTCTAAAGCTTCACCCTAATAATAATAATTATGATGATGGTATTTGTAAAGCGCTTACTATGTGCCAAGCACTGTTCTAAGCACTGTGGTAGGCACAAGGTAAGCAGGTTGTCCCACGTGGGGCTCACACTCTTAATCCCCATTTTACAGGTGAGGTAACTGAGGCACAGAGGAGTGAAGTGGCTTGCCCAAGGTCATACAGCAGACAAATGGTGGAGGCGGGATTAGAACCCTTGTCCTCTGACTCCCAAGCCAGTGCCCTTGCCACTAAGCTACGCTACTTCTCTGAGTGCCAAAAACAGCAGATGCTAGCCAGGAAGCAACGACTGGTGAAGCCATGCCAGTGAGAATTCAGGAAGTAAAGAAACTAAAAAAGGGAACAGATAGTGAAATCAACTTTCTTTTACTACTTTTTCCTCATTAAAGGAAGTTGAGCTTTAGCTAAAATTTATGGGAAAATAAAAGGTCAAACCCATAAGAACTTCTGAAGCCCTTTCATTCTAAAGTAGAGAAAGGTCTCCAAGGAGACTTGGATAGGGCCTACTATGCCCTGAGATTAGTTTAGAAGTATTTATATGGCACCTTTCACACTGCAGTAAAAATACCTACTTGTGAGCCCGTCACTGGGCAGGGATTGTCTCTGTTGCCAAATTGTACATTCCAAGCGCTTAGTACACTGCTCTGCACATAGTAAGCACTCAATAAATACTATTGAATGAATGAATGAACTGCAACTGAGAAGCATTGTGGCCTAGTGAAAAGGGCACAGGGCTGGGAGTCAGAGGACCTGGGTTCTAATCCCGACTCGGCCACTTGCCTGCTGTGTGACCTTGGACAAGTCTTAACTGTTCTGTGGCTCAGTTTCTTCTTCTGTAAAATGGGGAATCAATTCTCCTTCTCCCTCCTACTTAGAAGACTGTGAGCCCCAGGTGGGACCTGATTATCTTGCATCTCCCCTCAGAGCGGCATGCCATAGTGGACAGAGCAAGGGCCTGGGAGTCAGAAGGTCATGGGTTCCAATCCCAGCTCTGCACTTGTCTGCTGTGTGACCTTGGGCAAGTCACTTTACTTTTCTGGGCCTCAGTTACCTCATCTGTAAAATGGGGATGGAGACTGAGCCCAACATGGGACAGGGACTGTGTCCAACCCAATTTGCTTGTACCCACCCCGGCGCTCAGCACAGTGCCTGGCACATAGTAAGCACTAATAAATGCCATTATTATTAGAAACCAATGGAACATCATGACTTGCTGTCCAAGGCCAGGTTGTACTAGGTTCAAGCATTATGGAAGCACGTATGATTAGTTCAGAACAAATGCAAAGATCAAGGCCCTGCATCTCTTGAAGACACCAATGACCAAATCACTCCAAACTCCCAGGGTAAAGGTCTAGACTTGAGACCTGCAAGTGGGAAAGGTCAACTTGCAGTTCTTATCAGGTGAAAACTGTAATGGTGTCAAATGCTCTAATAGCAACACCCCTTCCTGAACCCACTAAGCTGCACTTGTGAACTCCACATTCAGATTTTTTAAATGACGCTCCACAGATCTCAAGCTACCGCACAGTCCCTGAGCTTGGTACCCAGGGACCTGTTCCAGTGACAGCCAGGGAAAGAGGTCCCAAGGACACCAGATGTTTCCTGCTTATCGAGGATGACAGCAAATCGGGAGACTTGCATTTAGGCTGGGGTTTTGCTAAACTTTTGCCAACACCCCTAGTCTCAGACCATCCATAGGCGCACATCAGAGCCCTGGTGTAGTGCAGTGAATTGAAGTCATCGACTCTAGCCCAAAGACCACAGTGAAGTCCCCAAAAGCCTTAGAGAGATGAGCAAGAGAGGATGGCTATATCTTGACAGTTCAGAATCTTGTAGTAAAAAGGAAATGAATCTTTCAAGCTTTCAGTCCAGTGTCGGAACATCAACCAGTACATTAAGATCCAGGTTTTGGGGCCAAGCAGACAGTGCCAGAGGGTTTACGGCCTCTGGAGCCAAATTAGACAACAGACCAAAAATGATGTGTCTATCTTTTTGACACCCCCAGGCTTACCATTCTCCACCACATCCCCTGGCACTTTCTTCTCCGTCTCCACAGGTCTTGGCTTCGCAGCCTGAAGGGCATAAGAAGGGAAAAATGGACCGTGAAAGCAGTTCCATATCCTGGCAAGCCCCTCTGCCCTCTTCCCCAAGTATCTCGACTCACCACCCACACCCCAGTCCCAATAAAAGGGACCAATCACAAGCTTCTTAGCCGGTCCATACTCCAATAGATTATACCAACAATAATAGTAACTGGTTTTGTTTTAAGCGCTTACTCTGTGCCAAGTACCGTTCTAAGCGCTAGGATAGATATAAGATCCTCAGGTTGGACACAGTCCCTCTCTCATGTGAGACTCACAGTCTAAATAGGCTTTTTACCTATTGGACAGAGCAAAGGCTTCATATCCATTTTTAAGTGATAGACTACGAACAGAGACAACTATCCCTGTTGATAGGGTTTTCAAAGTGATTTTGAAAGCTTCCCTTCCTTATGGAAGCAAGTCGTGTTGCCTGTCTGTCTTCCCCCACTAGATGGTCAGATCCTTGTGGACAGAGATCGTGCCTTCTATTAAACCCTCCCAAGCACAGGAGCCTGATAATTACTATTGTTGGGCTAATATTTCCTCGCGCCCCACATCATGTCCCGAGCATATCAACAGAGAGGCAGGTGGTAGAAATGGTTGTTCTCAACTTAAGGCCTGAGATCCTAGGCTAGCCTCAAGCTCTCAACAGCAAATAATTCCTTGCTGGCGCCCAGATGTTCGAAGACCTAGCAACCTGAAACACTACGAGACTGCCAGAATGATGGGGTTTTTTTAAGTTCTTACTGTGGGCTGAACACTGAGGTAAGTAATGATATTCAAATTGGACACAGTCCCTTTCCCACGTGGGGGCTCATAATTTATCTCAACCCCAGTTTGCAGATGAGAAAACTGGAGCACAGAGAGATTTTACGACTTGCCTAGGGTCACACAGCTGGCCAGTGGCAGAGCTGGGACTAAAGCCCAAGTCTCAACTCCCAGTCCTGTATTCTTTCTACCAGGTGATCCTGCCTTTTATGGTTGATCCTTTACCCTGAGCAAATACTTGGCCCTCTCCATAACCTCAAATATCCTAGGCCATAGTCTAATTCACAATCCAGTTCGAGATCCTGGCTGAGCCCCGGAGAAAGTACCCACTCAATAGCTGTTACCTTGGGTTTCTTTTCCAAATCAGCTTCTGTCTTTGGGCCCAGCAGATGAAGGACCTGAATTGGGGTGGGGGAGAAAGACACCTGAGAATTGGGACAGACCAAAAGGAGGAAACACTGGCTTCTCCTGGCTATCATGTGAAACTTCCCTGGTGGAGGGGACTTAGAAATAGCTCAATTAACAAAAAGCTCTCACCCGTTACTGATAGCTTCCCCTCCACCACACTGTAGTTCTCCACCAAAGACTCTAAACCGGAGACAAATATATTTTCCACAGAAGGGTCAGACTCCCACTTCTGGGTATCTCCCTCAAGGAAGAAGTTGCTTTGGCTTTCACCTTACAAGAGGCAACATTATTCCTGGGCATGACCTATCTAGGCCTTCCCAATGTTGACCCACCTGCATATCAACTTCATTCTTAATAATCTTGCCATCCGCCCACTTGAGCGCAGCACGTGCCTCTCCTGAAAGCAGAAAAGTAGCAGTCACACAGGAAGCAGCATTAGGCATTTCACAGAATACTATTCCCACGGCACCTCAGGCCTCCACTTCGCAATTTTCCCCATTTAGCTGCAGAGCTTCAATACTAGGTCACAGGAGTGGAAAAGACAAAGCCGATGTTCCGGAAAGGGATAAAATGCAGGTAGAGCTACATACGAACACGGTCTTTGAGCTTACTGCAGGAACCTGGATTACATGAATGGTAACTGTGTCTGGGTTCCTTCCACTCCTTTGGTAAAACAGGACTTACGCAGGAAAGGAACTAAGACATCGCCTCATAAATACCATGAGTGCTAGGGACTATCCCTCCAGACTTCAAAAGAGTCGACATAGCAACCACACTTACCCATTAGCAGCCCCATGCTGAAGTGATAACGTTCTGCTAGTAGCTGTGAACGATGTCGGGTAATAGACGCCTCAACCTACAGAGGGAACAGTTCAAGAAATGGTATTTTTTGAGTGCGAACTGTGTACAGAGTACTGTACTAAGCACTTGGGAGAGTACAATATGAGCCAAACTTAGGCGCTTTATGTATACCAAGACCGAGTTGACTGAATGCCTGGTGGGATGTTTAGGGAACTCAATATTCTAGAGGGCATGACAATTCAGAGGGGGCAGTGGGGGGGAAGAGAAGAAATCATGCTGAACTTTCTTCAGAAAGCATTAAACTGTTACAGTGAGCCCTTCCGTGTCTGTCCTGAATGCAGAAAGTGTCCAAAGCAGCTCCATTTCCCCTTATTCTTAGAGGCCAGACCTCACTGCATAAAACTGGTAGGCAACCCTGAAAGTAATAATGATGGCTTTTGTTAAGCGCTTACTATGTGCCAGGCACTGTAGGAAGCCCTGGGGCAAATCAGGTTGGACACAATCCCTGTCCCACGTGGGGCTCACAGTCTCAATCCCCATTTGAGACAAGAGGGAACTGAGGCCCAGAGAAGTGAAGTGCCTTGCCCAAAGTCACACAGCAGAGAAGTGGCAGAGCCGGGATGTATTAAGCTGATGCTCACTGACCATAAGAGCAAACCCAAGAGTTTCTGATCACAAGGTAAGACGAAACTGGAAGGGGATGGGGAAGATGAGTCAGTTGTCAGAATGCTTCTTTCCACCCTTCCTTCCCAGTACTCACAGCCTCTTCAATCTGCTCTGGGGTCACTGTCACCCCCACTCCACATTCCCGCTCAAAATCGGAGGCATCAATGGGATCCAGCGGATGACTGCGCACATACTCCAAAGCGGCTAAGAAGAGAACAGATCAGGACCAGAGCTGCAGGCTCACGCAAACATCAGGAAGTTTACAGAGTCAACCAAAAAAGGGCAGTCTGCAGCAATACTAATAGTAACGGGTTTGTTGTTTTTTTTTTTTTAACTTATTGAGCACCTGCTGGGTATAAAGCATTGCAGTACGTGCTTGGAAAGTACAAGTTCTCTCGTTCACCCCACACATCCTATCCGTTACCAAGACCTGCCGGTTTCACCTATACAATATCGCCAAGATCCGCCCTTTCCTCTCCACCCAAACGGCTACCTTACTGCTACGGGCTCTCGTTATATCCCGGCTAGACTACTGTGTCAGCCTTCTCTCTGACCTCCCTTCCTCCTCTCTCGCCCCGCTCCAGTCTATTCTTCACTCCGCTGCCCGGCTCATCTTCCTGCAGAAACGATCTGGGCATGTCACTCCCCTTCTTAAACAACTCCAGTGGTTGCCTATCAACCTCCGCTCCAAACAAAAACTCCTCACTCTAGGCTTCAAGGCTCTACATCACCTTGCCCCTTCCTACCTCTCCTCCCTTCTCTCTTTCTACCGCCCACCCCGCACGCTCCGCTCCTCCGCCGCCCACCTCCTCACCGTCCCTCGGTCTCGCCTATCCCGCCGTCGACCCCTGGGCCACGTCCTCCCGCGGTCCTGGAACGCCCTCCCTCCTCACCTCCGCCAAACTGATTCTCTTCCCCTCTTCAAAACCCTACTTAAAACTCACCTCCTCCAAGGGGCCTTCCCAGACTGAGCTCCTCTTCTCCCTCTACTCCCTCTGCCACCCCCCCTTACCTCTCCGCAGCTAAAGCCTCATTTTCCCCTTTTCCCTCTGCTCCTCCACCTCTCCCTTCCCTTCCCCACGGAACTGTACTCGTCCGCTCAACTGTATATATTTCCATTGCCCTATTTATTTTGTTAATGAATTGTACATCGCCTTGATTCTATTTAGTTGCCATTGTTTTTACGAGATGTTCTTCCCCTTGACTCTATTTATCGCCATTGTTCTTGTCTGTCCATCTCCCCCGATTAGACTGTAAGCCCGTCAAACGGCAGGGACTGTCTCTATCTGTTGCCAACTTGTTCATCCCAAGCGCTTAGTACAGTGCTCTGCACATAGTAAGCACTCAATAAATACTATTGAATGAATGAATACAACACAAATAAGTGATGAGTCCCCTGCCCATGAAGAGCTTACATTAACAGGGGAGACAAAAAATACAACTACAGTATTCAAAACAGATAACAGACTGTAAGCCCACTGTGGACAGGGAATGCGTCACCAACTCTGTTCTGTTGTACTCTCCCAAGTGCTTAGTACAGTGCTCTGCACACAGTAGGTGCTCAACAAATACATTTGATTGATAATTGACTACACATATGTACACACAGTGCCGAAGATGGGCGCAAAATGCGTAAATGAGAGGAATGGCTGGTGAGTTTGTGCAGCTCGAGGTGTTGGTGATTGTGCGGGGAAGGCTGCCAAAGGCAGTGGGATTTTTGGAAGGCTCTGAATGAGGGAAAAGCTGTGGTCCGACAGATGGGGAATGGCATAAGTGAGGAGAGGGAGGCTGGACAGTCAGGAGCAAGATACAGTTTGAAGATCGGCTTGGAAAGAATGAAGCATAGGAGCTGAGGAGTGGCAGCTGAAGAGAGCAGATACTGATGATGGGAAGGGTTGGTGGAGTGTCTTGGGGCTCGATGTAATTGTCACATAAGTGCTCAGGCTGGCCCGGACTCCCAAGCCCGGGCTCTTGCCACTGATCCACGCTGCTTCTAAAACCAAACGAAACCCAAACTGACCGTTGAGCTGAAGGTCGGTAAGGATCTTCTTCCTGGTGACATAGTCCACGAGGAAGCTGAGCCGCTTCTGATCCTTGAGACGGGAGGCTATATTGTAGAGGAGGGTCCCCGTAGCCTTGTCGATGTTGGGCCCCAGGGCCCGCTGCGCCTAAGGGATGCGGGGGGGTGGAGAAAGGAAGGGAGAGTGACAGACAATCCCGCGCACAATCGCTAAGGCCCCCGACAATCGGCGCCGGCCTCCTGAGGCCCGGAAGACGAGAGCCCCCGCGGAGTGGGGCGGCGTCCGGAAAAAAGCAGCCGAGGCAGTGGTGTGAACCACGTGACACCGGGGACCCTGGAGGGGGCCGGGTCCCATCTCCAAGGAAACCCCAAGGGTCCAAGGTCGGAGGGTGGTACCTGGACTGCCGCCTCACGGAGCTGCGCGCTTAACACCTCATTCCTGAGGGTTTCGCGCGCCTTATGCTCACTGAGACCGAGGCCGGTGAAGAGCGAGACCCCGTCGGCAGCCATCGTAGCCAGCCACCGAGCACCGGAAGAGAACGGGGTGGCCAATCGGCGCCCCTCCGCGCATCCACCAATCCCGGGCCCGAAGCCCTATTCCAGCCAATCGGAGGGCCGGCCATCTACCGCCACGCCACAAGCCTCAGTGAGCTCTCTCGGGGCGGTGTGAGGCTCGCAGTTAGACTTATTGAGCGACCTGTGGACGGCAGAACTGGCTGGCCCGCTTTCCGGCAGTTTCAAGAGTGGATGGGGGGCGGCCATGCTGGGGGCTGGCCCAGCTGGGGACGTGTGTAAAGAGGGTTTGATAAATGAAGGCCCAGGTCCGAAACCACAGGCGGAAGGAGACGCGTGGACTGATTTATGTGACCAGTCCGCTCCCACGCATGCGCGGTTAAGGTCCGGCCTCTGCAGAGTGACGCGCTCCTCTCTCTCGCCGGTCACGCTCGCCAGGAACAAATATGGCCGACTGGCACACGACCAGTTTTGCGTCACCAGCCAAACCGCCGATTTAGAAGATAAGCAATTAGCGTCGCCATAGAAACGGCCTCGAACGAGGGAGGTCTGTCCGTTAAAAAAAAAACCCTTAGCCACCCTCCCCTCTGCGTCGTCGATGCGCTTGGCTTCGTCACCCTTAAGCGCTTAGTATAGTGCTCTGCGCACAGGGAGCGCTCAATAGATACGATTGATTGAATACCTTTCCCAGCCCCACAGCACTTACGGACATATACTTGTGCCCTGCCATTTCCCCTATCTCACCTAAATGTTTAAAGAATATTATGAAAAGAAACGTCCGGGACTAGAGACGGAGATAGCCGAAGGTGGTTCCCGGGACAAAATTTGGGCCCAAAAGGGCGCCGGCTCACGGGGATTGGGCTCGTCCGGGCTACTGTCTATAGAAAAATATATTTTTATTTCTGAGGTTTTACATTTACAGAATTTTACATTTATGTGGTTTATGATCGAAGTCTGCGGGCATTTTCTAGGCTTTAGTGACTCAGCCTCCCGACCTGAACGGGGGGGTGGGGGGGTTGTCCCGCTAGGTTCAGTTCACTCATTCATTCAATCGTATTTATTGAGCGCTGTGTGCAGAGCACTGTACTAAGCGCTCGGAAAGTACAATACAGCAATAGAGACAATCCCTGCCCACAACGGGCGGGGTGGGGGGAGGAGACATCAAAACAAGTAAACAGGCATCAGTATAAATAAGTAGAATTATATATACATATGTACATATGAGAAGCAGCATGGCCCAGTGGCAAGAGCTCAGGCTTGGGAGTCGGAGGTCGTGGGTTCTAATCCCAACTCTGCCATTTGTCTGCTATGTGATCTTGGGCAAGTCACTTAACTTCCCTGGGCCTCAGTTACCTCATGTGTAAAATGGGGATTAAAACTGTGAGTCCCACGTGGGACAACCTGCTTACCTTGCATCTACCCCCGTGCTTAGAACAGTGCTTGGCACATAGTAAGTGCTTAACAAATGCCATTATTATTATTATTGTTATTACTAAATACTTAAGTGCTGGGGGGGGGGGGACAAAGGGCGTGAGTCGAGGTGACACAGAAGGGAGGAAGCACTGAGGTAAAGGGGGCTTAGTCTGGGAAGGCCTCCTGGAGGAGGCAGTAGGGCTTTGAAGAGGGAAGAGTGATGGTGGATTTGAGAAAGGAGGGCGTTCCAGGGCACAGGTAATATGTGGGCCAGGCGTCGGCAGTGGGACAGGTGAGACGGAGGCACTTTGATAAGTTTAGCACCAGAGGAGTGGAGCGTGCCGGCTGGGATGGAGAAGGAGAGAAGGGAGGTGATACCTCCTATTGATATGGAGGTTGATAGGCACCCACTTGGAGATCCACATCAAACAAAAACTCCTCACCATTGGCTTTCAAGCACTCAATCACTTTGCCCCCACTGTCTAACCTCCCCACTCTCCTACTACAACCCAGCCCGCACACTTTGCTCCTCTAAGGCCAACCTTCTCACTGTACCTCAATCTCGTCTATCTCACCGCTGACCTGGAGGACCCACATCCTGCCTCTGGCCTGGAATGCCCTCCCTCCTCTAATCCGACAAAGACTCTCCCCACCTTCAAAGCCTTACTGAAGGCACATCTTCTCCAAGAGGCCTTCCCTGACTAAGCCCTCCTTTCCACTTCTTCCACTCCCTTCTGCGTCTCCCTGACTTGCTCCCTTTATTCACCCCCACTCTCCAAAGCCCCACAGCACTTATGTACAAAGCTGTAATTTATTTATTTAATATAATATCTGTCTCCCCTTCCAGACTTTAAGCTCATCGTGGGCAGGGAATGTGTCTGTTTGTTATATTGTACTCTCCCAAGCGCTTAGTAAAGTGCTCTGCACACAGTAAGTGCTCAATAAATATGATTGAATTAATGAATTAACTCACTTTGTGGTTTATTTTGTGTGTGAGGAAGCTGACAGTGCTGTCCAACAGTCTGTTGGTAGGCAGTAGTTTCTTGGGCTATGTCCCTAGGCAAATTCTCTAGAATTAATACATCACCATTCTCCTCCACCACATATCCTTGTCTTCCTACCAACTCAATTTCTATGTAAAAGTAGACAGCTCTACTACTACTTCTAAAATTCCACTGTTTTCCCAATTTTAGCTATTTTTGGGGGAGTAAGTTATAATTATGGAGAGGTTTGGGCTGGGTTTTTTCTCTAGTTCAAATGGCCTGATCTCACCCAAAAAAGGAAGCTTACGAGACAGAAGCTGTGATATTTTCATTCAAATATTTTAAAAAACTGTAATCGATTAATCAGTAGTATTTACTGAGCACCTGCTATGGGTAGAGCATTGTACTGAGTGTTTGGGAGAGTACAATAGAGTACAATTTTTAGATTGTGAGCCACCCCCAGGGGCAGGGACCATGTCTAATTCCCACCAACCAACTCTGGGGCCAGTTTACTCTTTGTACCTTGCTCTTGTCTTCCCTCGGGGCTTCAACTAAGTCCCTCCCCCTTCAATAGGAGAAGCAGCATGGCTTAGTGGAAAGAGCACAGGCTTGAGAGTCAGAGGTTGTGGGTTCTAATCCCGGCTCAGCCACTGGTCAGCTGTGTGACTTTGGGCAAGTCACTTCACTTCTCCATGCCTCAATTGCCTCATCTGTCAAATGGGGATTAAGACTGTGAGCCCCACGTGGGACAACCTGATAACCTTGCATCTATCCCAGGGCTTAGAACAGTGCTTGGTACATAGTGAGCCCGTTGTTGGGTAGGAATTGTCTCTATCTGTTGCCGAATTGTACTTTCCAAGCACTTAGTACAGTGCTCTGCACACTGAAAGCGCTCAATAAATACGATTGAATGAATGAATAGTAAGTGCTTAACAAATACCATCATTATTATATCCAGCAGTCCACCACACTCCCTCCCTTCAAAACCCTCCTAAAATCACATCTCCTCCAAGAAGCCTACCCTGACTAAGCCCTCATTTCCCCTCTCGGTCCTCCCCTCTGCATCGCCTATGGTCTTGGCTGTTCACTCTTTAACCACTTTGATATTCACCTCAGCCCTACAGCTCTTATGTACATCTCCTCATACTCTGCCATTTCCCCTATCCAGAATTAATTTTACTGTCTCACTCTGTGGACTCTAATCGCACTGTAGGCAGGGTTTGTACCTACCAACTCTGTTCTATTGAACCTTCCCAAGTCCTGAGTACAGTACTCTGCATACAGTAAGTACTTAATAAATACTCTAACTACTACCTCTAGCAGGGGGGAAGGGGCAACCATCCACTTTTCCTAGTTCTGGGGCTTCCAGGAGACACTCGTCTACAAAGTCAAGAGCAGGAATGCTCTGTCACCCCGGCCCTCACGCCCAGTTACTGAAAGAGGAGGGCTTGGAGGAAGTGCTGGATGGGATGGGGGCTGGCAAGAGGGTGAAGCCTTTGGGGTGCGTGGCTGCCTGCAACCAGCCCAGAATGGGGCACAGGGGAAAGGGGAGAAGGGAAGGAGTGGGGGAGGCGCATGGGGGAAGCTTGACTGTTATCAAGGAAGCAGTAGAGTTCAGGGGATACTTGTTTCACTAGAGGGGTTTCCAGAGATCCCATTACCTATGGCCAAGCAGCCAGAAACCCCCCTCCTGATTTGCAGTTCTTCTGCTGGTTATTCTCAGCAACACCTTGGCTTTTCTGTCCATACAGTGGTCTTATACTTTGGATCCAGGTTTCACTATTCTGAAGCCCTAGGTCTTTCAGGTCATTATCGACAGTACTGACTGAGCAGCTTCTGTGTGCAGAACGCTTAAACTACTAAGCGTTTTGGAATGTACAATAAAAGTAGAGACTCAGGGCTTGCTCTTTTTTAAAACAATGGTATGTTTTACGCAATGCCTGTGCATCAGGCACTGTACTTAGCTGTATAAGCTAAACAAGTCCGACTCCATTCATGTCCTACGTGGGGCTCAGTCTTAATCCCCATTTTACAGATGAGCTGCTTGCTCTTGAAGTACTTTCAATTGAATCAAGCTGCTATCTCTGCCAGTGTTCCAACTTGGTCCTCATCTAGGAGTTTAACTTTCAAAAAAAACCCTGATCACTAGATCCGTATCCTCGGTTAGCTTCAGATGAAGGTAGTGAATTGACTGTCCATATTGCCTTTTTTGGGGTTTGCTTTCCTTTGACATTCTTCTTTTGGAAGGGGTCTTTTTCCATTCCCCAAGTTCCCTGGCAGCCCCCTTAGGGGAAATGGAGGCAAAGACAAGAAATGAAGGAGCCTACTGAGAAAAGATTTATTTGAAACTTTATTTAATATCCACCCCAGGGGGCATGCTAGGTGCTGTCCCAAGGTGGTAGAGGTATGAGAACAGGTTCAAATCCTCCACAATTCAAACACAATCAGATTCAGACATATTTGAAAGCCTGAAACTATGGCGGTGGGTAGAGAAAGCCCCTCTCACCACCTCTCATCTTCACATGAACATCTGAGCCGTGCTGGATAAAATACTAAACAAGTTCAGCAGTAATGGTCCCTACCTTCCAGATTTTCATATATTAGCTGCCTCTGTCTGTCATGAGCCACTCTGGATTGCATGTTCCCATTTCCGAAAAAGAATGAAATGCCCAATAATTAGAATAAAGGAGACCGACAGGTAACAGAAGGAATTAATCATAGTGCGTTGAGACCCAGAGCACCTATTTACAATCCCCACCACCCTCCCCATTTTTCCACAGGAAACGACAAAGCCTCTTTAACCTCCAGTCGGTCCCAGGAGTAGGAGCCGACTGAATCTGAGGCTGATTTAATAGCCTACCTTGTAACCTTATAAGACAAAATCTCCGGTGCTGAATGGCCATGGACCTTCTCAAGCCCTGGAACTAGGTCTCATAAATGGGAGATGACAACTGGCTGTTCTGCAGTGAAGCTGTATTAACGCCATCTATTGTTGCTCTTCAGTCGGCCTCGCTTACGGCTACCCCTTGGCCTAAGATTCTTGGCGTTTCTAAGCCAGGCTTCCCCCATTTATTTGATCTGGTTCCATGTGGCTTACACGCTATTCTGGTTGTTGCTGGAGACTTCTGGGTTTGGATGATCTACTCCCTTGCAGTCAGATCCACCAAGGGTCAGCCAGGGGTGTGCAAGGATCTCTTCCAGAGAAGGCCTCCCGGAAGGCTGGCTACACAGGCACCATTCGATCAAGTTCTGGCACTCTGCAAAGGGGAAGAACAGGTGACAGTTTCAATGCCCAAACCACACCACCATTAAACGCCTTACACACCTTATACCCAGACACGGACTACCTCAGCAGACTCTCAGCATTCGGCCCAGTGGTCTGCTGAGGTAGTAGAATTTTCAGGTCGTTAGGTGGGAGCAGAAGCGACTAGTTATGGAACTTCACTGCGGCTCCACCTCCGGTGTAGACTGGATGATGCGATGCCCTCCGCCATACTTTCCCACCTCTAAAGCAGGAAGGGCAAGGCTCTGTCAGAATACGCAGGGGGCCAAGAGAGGGGAAACACATAAGGGAAGAAGCGGGGGGCGGGGTGGCAGCAACTCCACCCTAACTACCACCATCACCACCAAAACCATCAAAGGGAGGATGGGCATGCAGCAGTAAACGGAAAGTTGAATGGGAGCTTAACTCTGCAGCCAGCTTAGTTGTCAGCGAGTGAGTGTACGGATGTTCCAAAACAAAAATCTACTACTGGGCCACAATCTTCCTTTTGCATCTGGATAGAATAATAATTACCATTATTCTTTAAATCCAGAATAATAATGGCAATTATTATTCTTTAAATCCATTTGTGATTATTTATTCTTATTGTTAGTACGGTATTTGTTAAGTGCTCACTATGTGCTAAGCACTGCTCTAAGTGCTGGTGTAGATACAGATTAATCAGATCTGATAGTCTCTGACCCACACGGGGCTCACGGTCAAAGTAGGAGGGAGGACAGGTACTGAATCCCCATTTTACAGTTGAGGAAACCGAGGCCTAGAAAAGTGAAGTTGGCTTGCCCAAGGTCACACAGCAGGTAAGCGGCGGAGCCGGGATTAGAACCCAGGTCTTCTGACTCCCAGGTCCGTGCTCTTTCCACTAGGCCAAGCTACTTCATAAGAACAAAACCTTATGGAGGTTATCAATTTAGCATTTCTATCTTATGAGGGAATTACAGACAAGATTGGTTAAAAAATGCAAATGGCATCCAGAGCTTGGTTATGCCTTTTCCCGAGCATGAGACCGTATCTTAGAGTTTCTGACTGAGAATATGTCAACCACTTCAATTGGCCAAAGGAACAAAACAGTAAGCTCTAGAACGTAAGCTCGTCGTGGGCAGATAATGTGTCTGTTTACTGTTATACTGTATTCTCCCAAGCACTCTCCCACCTACAGTGCCCTGCATACAGTTAAGCGCTCGATAAATATGACTGAATGAATGCATGAATCAACTGGGTAGAAGCTTTGGGAGGAGAGCAAGTTGATGCAGTGGGGTTGGGAAGATACGTAGATGCCCTAAATTACAGATAAGCAACTTGCTCCAAAAGAGATTTAAATGTTACCGATCAATCAGTGACATTTATTGAGCACTTACTGTGGACAGTGCAGTGTACTAAGCAATTATATGATGGAGTAGGCCCTTTTCCATGTCCCTCAGCCTCAAAATTCTCCAGTGGATGTGGCATCAGACAAATTTTCCCCAGCTACTCCAACTGTCCTGGTCCCCAGTCCCCATCTCCTTGATTCACCACTCCTCTTCCTCGCTCACATCTCCTCACCTTTGGACAGCGAGCAGGGGTAGTTAACACTTCCCAGGAGGATGTCCCGGTCCTGCTCGAAGGGGATGTCACCACATACCATATCGTACAGCAAGATCCCCAGAGACCAGACGGCCGCCGAGGGCCCCTGGTACTTCCGGAAACGAATCCACTCGGGAGGGCTGTAGACACGGGTGCCTGACAGGATGAAGAGACGACCACATGATTAGAGGACCAGCTCTCTACCAATGACTACAATTGGCCAGTTCCCTTCCCACAGTTTCAGGGAGCCCAGACTGCTCCCACTGCAAGTACTTCAAGTGAGGGCTCTGACTCTAAGCTTGTTATGGGCAGGGAACGTGTGTCTGCTGATTCCGTTGAATTTTACTCTCCCAAGTGCTTAGTACAGTGCTCTGCACATAGTAAGCACTCAATAAATACCACTGATTGATCGATTGAGAGAGGGAGAGGCAGCAGCAGTACGGAGGAAGTGGGAAGCAGACATCTCACTCTCCGATCCATACTAGGTCGGGTGGTGGAGTGGTTACCGGCAGGCTCACCGTCAAAGTCGGTGTAGGGTGTATCCCGGAGCAATGCTCCAGAGCCAAAGTCAATAAGCTTGAGCTCCCCTCGGTTCAGATCCACCACGATGTTCTCATCCTTGATGTCACGGTGGAGGACGCCCCGGGAATGGCAATAGCGCACGGCTTCTACAATCTGGCGGAAAAAGTTAGCTGCCAGCTGCTCGGACAGAGCACCGTGCTCTGAGATGTAGTCGAACAAATCTTGGAATGGCATGGGCAACTCCATCACCAGGCAGAAACCATCAGGTATCTCGGCCCAGTCCAGGAGGTGAATGACACCCCGGCAGCCCGAGGACACCTTCTCCAGGAGCAGCACTTCCAGGGGCACCAACACACCGTTCTAGGGGAGACAAGGGAGTGAAGGGAGGGAGGGAGGGAAGAGGAGACAAGGACCATTATCATCCTCACTAGAGCGGAAGAAGGGCAGAAACTGGGACCCATTCAGCTGAAGCCTCCAGGCTACTGGGGACCGGGGCTGCTTCCGGCCTCCTACCAAACAGTGCAGGAACCAAGCCTGTCTTCTTGACTTTTAGAACATCGACTTTCTGAACACCAACGACTGAGTTTGCCTGGAGCAATGAGGTATGTATGGGCTTTCCCTTCCAAGTACTATTTAACTACGTATTTAATTTTGGATTGTGGAATTTTAACTTGGCCCAATGATTGTCATTTATTCTTCTTGCTTTTTTGTGTCTATCCTCCCCCACTTAGACTCTGAGTCTGTTATGGGGCAGGGTATGTAGTGAATTGATTTTCCTGTGCTTACCTCAGTGCTTAGCACAGCACTGTGCATACAGTAAGTGCTCAATAAAGTCCATTGATCGCTATTGTTTTTGTCTGTCTGTCTCCCCCATTTAGACTGTAAGCCCATCAATGGGCAGGGATTGTCTCTATCCGTTGCCGAATTGTACATTCCAAGCGCTTAATACAGTGCTCTGCACATAGTAAGCGCTCAATAAATACTATTGAATGAAATACTATTGAATGATCGATTGCTTAGTACGGTACTTGGCACACTGAGAGCCCGCTGCAAATATTAGTAATAATACCCATAATAATCAAGTTCTAACTGAGTGCCCACAGGGACCGTAGCATTGTATGAGGCCTAGATCCTGGACAGAGCAGAGATGAAAGTGAGATAGTTGAACAGGACTGGAGACTCACCAGATTCTGTAACTTGCTGACTCTTGTCCGTGGGATGTATTTGATGGCCACCTGCAAGGGGCAGTGCATCTGGGAATCCCATTTAAGGCTCCAGGAGGCCTGCCCACCCTCCAAATCCTTTCCCCATATTCAAAGCCCTCCTAAAATTCTTCCTCCTCCAACGATTACTTCCCACACCCCAAGCTGTACAACCATTTGTATGGATATAGACTTGTTTCTACCCACCCTCAGCACTTTTGCACATAGGTTTATTCAATTGTACATTCAATTGTTTACTTTGATTACTTCACTTATAAATATTTTTAGGACTGTTCCCCCCCCCCCCCATTATCAGCTCCTTGTGGGGAGGGAACAAGTCCCTTTTCTGTTTTGGACTTCCAAAGAGCTTAGTTGAGAGCACTGCACTCAATAATACTAATATGGAGAAACAGCTTGACCTAGTGGATAGAGTAGGGGCCTGGGAGTCAGAAGGACACGAGTTTTAATCCCAACTCTTCCACTCGACTGCTGTGTGACCTTGGGCAAGTCACTTCACTTCTCTGTGCCTCGATCCGCCTCGCCGCCATCTTGCCCAGCCTTTCTGCTCACCGGTAGGTTATCGCTGTTCCGAATCCCTTTATAGACGGTGCCAAAACCGCCACTGCCGATGACCGAATCTAAACGGTAGCGCTGATCAAAGGACGACATGACTGCGGGGACAAGCACGGATCAGATTGCAGGCTCTACCTCTCATCGTACCCCTCCTTCAAAGCCCTCCCCGAAAGCTCCTTCCTTCGGGAGGCATTCCCTCATCGATCCGCCATCCCTCCTGGTTACCCCGTCCTCTAGCCCGCCCCCGGAACTCCTTTGAACTGGCCTGTTTCTTTGTGCGTTACCGATTCACGCATCTACTTGTGTTTAATATCTGGAGGTACACCCGCGCTATTTTAACCGTTGTATTAGTATTCATTTATGTCAGCTTGCCTTCCCTACTATAAGCTGCAAGAGGGCAGGGAACGTAGCTAAGCTTGATTTTGCCCAACTGCCACCCCCTCCGTGCTGCCGGTACCGTAGAGGCCAAACGAAGTTGGCCTCATCTTTTCCGGGAGCCCCTGATGCAGTTCTACGATAAGACCACCAGGGGGCCTGCCTCGGCCGCCCCTCGTAGCGCCCAGCGGGCTCGTTCAATGGCTTTTCCTCCACGTTCCTCTCATCTTCCCGGCCCATCGGGTCCACCTCAATCTCACTTCAGAAGCTCGTCCCTTCCTTCACCCCGGCTCGACCACCTCTTCCGGCTCCCCGAACAGGGCCGTGGAAGCCGCTGCCTACTCTTGCTAAGCCGGATGGAGGCAGCGAGCCCTGGGAGGATAGAGAGCGGCTGGGAGGGAGGGAGGCAAAAAAGAGGGGGAACGGATCGACCTCTACCTGATGGGGCTACCAGTCTGACCCTCCCACTTGGATGGGGTTTTTTCTCTCTTCCAGGCAACCCCGGATCCTGAGCTCTTCGCTGACGGCGGTCTTTAGGGAAAGACGACACACTGTAGGTGCCTCCACAATTTCTTCTGCGCCACTTCTCCAGAGAGCGCCTCTAACGCCGGGGTAGAAAGCTGCCTGGCACCTGAGACTCACAAAATTTCCTCAGAAATCCTCCCCGGTGACCGAAGCCGGGGGCCGGGTCCCGGGCCACTCGCCCTGTACTCACCGAACCGCCCCACCTCCGGAAGAGTCTTGGAGCTCGGCGGACGGTCGCTGTTGTCGGAGGGCGGGCATTGTTGTGAAGTCATTATTGTTGTCGGTGAATTAGCTTGGGGCTCCCGGCCGAGCTCCTTAGGGTCCTCTTCGGCTAGTAGGAAAAGGCTACCCGGATCCCGGGCAGGTCGGCTACGGAGGCTGCGGTTGAAGGAGGCTCGGCCTCCTGGATAGGCAGCGCCCAGCCTCAAACCCACTTCGGCCCCCGAGTGCCCCCCACCCCCGCCACCCCCGCCGCACAAGCTTCAAAACCCAACTCCGCCCGGGAGGGTTCCCCCCGACAGGTTCGGTATCTATCTCAGCCGAGTAGGGTTTGTTCTCCACACTCAACCCGCGCGATAAACTCGGTATCCATCTCAGCCGCGAAGGGTTCCCCCCTCCCCGCGATAAACTGAGTATCCATCTCAGCCCCGGAGGGTTTCTTAGGCCCCCCCCCCCTTCCCTGCGATAAACTAGGTTTCCCTCCCTGCTCCGGAGGCTTCTCCCCGCCCCTCCCGCCCCCATCTCCCTGATAAATTCGGTATCCACCTCAACCCTGAAGGGTTCTCCGCCCGCCCGCGGTAAACTCCGTATCCACCCCAGCCCCGGAGGGCTCCCCCGACCCCCCTGCGATAAACTAAGTGCGCACCTCAGCCCCGGAGGGTTGCTCCCAACAAGCTCCGAGAGCCCCTGAGCTCAAGAAGAGTCGCGCGGGACGAGCTCCGATCCCATCGCAGCCCCGGAACGTTCCTCCCGACAAGCTCCCTATCCACCTCAGCCCGGGAGGAGTCCCCCGGGACTAGTCCCCCGGGACAAGCTCCGTATCCATCTCGGCCCCGGAGAGTTCCTCCCGATAAGCTCCGAACCCACCTCAGCCCCGGAGGGTTCCTCCCGACCAGCTCCGTAACCACCTCCAGCCCTGAAGGGTTCCCTCTGACCAGCTCTGCAACCTCCTCCGGCCCTGAAGGGTTTCCCCCCGCAACAAGCTCCGAACCCATGTCGGTTCCTGAATGCCCGCCCACGGGCTCCGAACCCCTCTCTGCCCCGGAGCACCCCTCCGCGCCCCCCGAACTCCAAACCCACAGGACTGGAAAGGGAGGGAAGGGGTTCCTGAGGTCGATGGATTGGGCCGACTATCCGGAGACCCGAACCTTCGGGAAAACTCTTATCCAATCCAACCCGACCTCTCGCGGGTTTTGAGAGAAAGAATGGCAGAAAGAGTAGTCCAATACCAACCCCTCGGCACTCGGGTCCAAAAACGGCAGCAGCCTCTCAGCGCGGTCGTATTCAAACGATGTGAAAGGGCTGTCTCCTCAGGGAGCCTTAAAATGGCTCCAGTCGCTGACGGCATGGCCCAGTGGAAAGAGGGCAGGACTGGAAGTCGGGAATCCCACGTTCCCGCCAGTCGTCTTCTGCATGGCCTCGGGCGCGTTCCTTAACTTCTTCTGTACCTCGATTTCCTCATCAGTAGATTGAGGCTTGACTGAGGATTCTCCCACCCCCTTGATTGTGAGCCTGATGTGGGCAGGGATTGGGTCTTCATTCATTCGTTCATACATTCAGTCGTATTTAGTACACTGTGGGACAGTACAGTATAACAATGAACGAGCTCACAGGGGGAGACAGACGTTAATACAAATAAATAAATTACAGCTAGGTAGATAAGTGCTGTGAGGCTGGGGCGGGGTCGATCGAAGGGAGCAAGTCAGGCGATGCCAAAGGGAGAGGAAGAAGAGGAAAGGAGGGCTTAGTCAGGGAAGGCCTCTGGAAAGAGCACGGGCTTGGGAGTCAGAGGACATGGGTTCTAATACTGGGTCCGCCACTCGTCTGCTGTGTGACCTTGGGCAAGTGACTTAACTTCTCTGTGCCTCAGTTACCTCATCTGTTAAATGGGGATTAGGACTCTGAGCCCCACGGGGGACAGCCTGATTACCTTGTATCTACCCCAGCGCTTAGAACAGTGCTTGGCACATAGTGAGGGCTTAACAAATACCATAATCGTCATCATCATCTCTGATCTGATTATCTTGTATCTACCCCAGCCCTTGGCACATAGTAAGTGCGTAACAGATAAATACCATTGTTATTACCATCTCTCAAAGTTGGTGATGGGATGGAAGTGATCCATTAGCAAGGCAGAAATTAGGAGTCTCAGAGCCAAGCTACCGGGGATACTTGGTTAAGGAATAGATAGCAGTGATGCTGGCAGAGAAACCCTCTTCCTCGAAGTGGTGTATATGGCATCATTATGATATGTTGCATGCCCACACAACATGATATAATGGTGTAGTCTGAAGTGTGGCCCTTTTGGCCCACTTCAGGGTAGTAGAATGCCTAAAGCCAGCCCTTCCTCTGAGCCCCTCTGGCCAGATATGAGTGTCTGCAACCTGGTCAAATCCTTTAGATGCTCCCCCAAGCGTTTAGTTCAGTGCACCCAGTAGGGACTAAATAAATACAGCTGATTGATTAATTGAGTGACTGATTGGATTGTCCTCTGAGTTTTTTGCCAGCTCAGTGTGGAGGGAGGCAGCTCTCTAGCAGCATCAGTGCCCCAGGAAGTTGCTGGTGGAGACAGAGGTTGTGGTTACACGCTTCTTGGGAGGCCTCAGCTGCTAAGCACAGTTTGCCAATCTCCATTTTGCAGAAAAAGCTTCTCTGGGCAAACTGGGTTATGAACCAGGGAACCTGGGTCTGGGTCTGGGTCTGGTTCCTTGCCATTCCGAGCTCTCTGCCCACTGCTTTGCTGAGTGACAAGTCATGTCCTCTCAAAGACACATCCGTGGATGCAGCCCTCACCATCTGGGGTGTCTTCAAGCAGAAGAACTCGACCACTACTACTTTGGAGTGCCTCACCAGTAAAATTGGGGTTACAGTATTAGTAAGGATATTTATTGAGTGATGGCTGGCTGCAAAGCACTGGACTTGGGAGAATACAACAGATACGTGAGACCCATTCTATGCCAATGATAAGTTTACACTGTAGACTCTTCCCATGGAGGGTGGGTGTGTATTTTCTGTGGTATTTGTTGAGCGCTTACTATAATAATAACGTTTGTATTTGTTAAGCGCTTACTCTGTGCAGAGCACCGTTCTAAGCGCTGGGGTAGATACAGGATAATCAGGTTGTCCCACGTGAGGGTCACAGTTAATCCCCATTTTACAGATGAGGTAACTGAGGCACAGAGAAGTTAAGTGACTTGCCCAAGGTCACACAGCAGACAAGCAGCAGAGCCGGGATTAGGACTCAGCTCCTTCTGACTCCCAGGCCCATGCACTATCCACTAGGCCTCATAATTGACTGTGTGAATGCATACTGCCTGTGGTCACCTAAGGAGAAAGATGGACTGAAGAAAGACCCGTGAAAGTCCCTAATTAACATCCAGAAACGCCCCTGTTAACACCTAGGGTGGTCCTCACAGCTCAGTCCTGAATGCTGGAAGGAGCCCCACTTGCTAAAATCATCAGGGAGCTGATTTATCTCCTTATTGGGGTGTGGAGCCCCTCCCCGGCGAAACTCTGGCCTGAGGGATGTCCCAGGACTTTATCTCCAGATGTGAACTGTACGCAGGGTGTGAAAGTGTTTAAGGCAGTCAACAGGGACATTTCATTAATTGATTCATCCAATAGTATTTATTGAGCGCTTACTACGTGCAAAGCCCTATACTAAGTGCTTGGAGGGCAATGAGGACAGAAAACCTGAAGCCTATCATCCTGCCTGCAGAAGAAAGACCTGAGACTATGAAGGGCAGAGGTACAAGGTGTGGCTCTGTGTGTGTGTGTGTGTCTGTGTCTGTAACAAAAGCAGCATGGCATAGTGAGAAGCAGCGTGGCATAGTGGATAGAACACGGGCCTGAGAGTCCTGGGTCGTGGGTTCTAATACCAACCCCCTCACTTGTCTGCTGTGTGACCTTGAGCAGGTCGCTTAACTTCTCTGTGCCTCAGTTACCTCATCTGTAAAATGGGGATTGAGGCTGTGAGGCCCCACGTGGGACTGGGACTGTGTCCAACTCGATTTGCTTGTATCCATCCCAGCGCTTAGTACAGTGTTTACCACATAATAAACGCTGAACAAATCCCACAGTTATCATAATAAAGGTGTGTGCTTTGGGTTTAAGACAGTTTGCTTCTCTTGATCCGGTGTTTTGGCTGTCTCCTGTCTCCTCCTGGTGACAGTTGCCCATTCGAGGGGATAGTCCACATGGCAAGCCTGCTTCTTTCCTAACCGCAATGCTAACTGGAGAATAAATCTTAGTGCAACCTTACACGAGTGCTGCTGAACAACGATATAATTAAATATATAAATCCTACAGGGTGCCACGGATTGTTGTGATCCTGGGTGTTTGGGAGTTCATCGGGAAAGGCTTGTTGAAGAAGGTGGTGTTTTTAGGAGGGCTGTGAATTTAGGAAGACGTGTGGTCTGTCAGATTAGCCATCATCTGCATAGAGATGGTAGTTGAAGCCATTGGAGCGAATGAATTCTCCAAAGGAGCAGATGTAGATGGAGACTAGAAGGGGACCCAGAACTGAGCCTTGAGGGATCCTCACTGTCAGCGGGTGAGAGGTAAAGAAGGAACCTGCAAAAGAGACTGAGAAGGAGTGGTCAGAGAGGAGGAGAGCCAAGAGAGGACAATGTCAATGAAGCCAGGGATGGAGAATATTTCAAGGAGAAGAGGGTGGTCTACAGTGCTGAAGACAGCTGAGAGGTCTAGGAGGATAGGATAGAGTAGAGGCCGTCAGATTTGGCAAGAAGAAGGTCATTGATTACCTTAGAGAGGACTGTTTTGGGGGAACGTGGGGGGTGGAAACCAGATTGGAGGGGATCAAGGGGAGAGATGTAGTTAGAAAGTATAGTTAGTAAGAGCAGGGTCCTGGTAGTGAGAGAACCTGGGTTCTAATTCCAACTCCAACACTTGCCTGCTGTGTGACCTTAGGCAAGGCACTTCATTTCTCTGTGCCTCAATTTCCTCAGGTACAAAATGGGGATCCCATACCTGTTCTCCTTTCTGCTTCTTCTGTTAGCTCCATGTGGGACAGGGACTTGTGTCAGACCTAATTACCTTGTATCTACCCCAGTGCTTAGTACAGTGCTTGGCACATAGTAAGTGCTTAACAAATATAATAATAATGATAATAATAATAATAATAATAGATGGAGGTTTTGGAGGAATGGAGAGATGTATGCCAAGTGATGCTTCAAGAATCTATCAATCATTCAATGGTATTTATTGAACACTTACTGGGTGTAGAGCACTGTACTAAACACTTGGGAGAGTATGAATTAGTAGATGATCCATGCACCAGTGCGTAGCATAGATTGGTTGGAGAAGAGATTGGAGTCAGGGAGACCAGTGGGTAGGTTGAGACAATAGTCTGGTCACAATATGACAAGATCTTGGACCAAGTAGCGTGGTCTAGTGGAAAGAGCGCGGACCTGGAAGTCAGAGGACCTGGGCTCTAATCCCAGCTTCCGTTGCCTGTTGTGTGACCTTGGGCAAATCACTTCTCTGTGCTTCAGTTTCCTCAACTGCAAAATGGAGATTCAATATCTGTTCTCCCTCTTACTTAGACTATGAGCCCCACGTGGGATAGGGACTGTGCCTGACCTGATGGATCTGTGTCTATCCCAGTGTTTAGAACAATGCTTGTCCCACGGTAAGCACTTAACAAAGACCATAAAGAGGTAGCAGTTTAGTATGAGAGGAAAGGGTGGATCCATGCAGTGTCGTGAAGAAGGAACTGGTGGAATTTACCAGTAGATTGAATATACAAGCTGAAGGACGATGAGGAGTCAAGAATAACACCGAGGTTGTGGTCTTCTGGGACAGGGAGGATGGTGGTAGTATTATGAACTGAAATAGCAAAGTTAGGAAGAGGAGTAGGTTTTTTAGTTGAGAAGGTCACTTTTAGAGAGGTTCGAGGTTCCAGTGAGACAGCCAAGTGGAGACGTCCTGAGGGCAATAACATTGCCACACCTCAACGACGGTTTCTCCCCCTTTAGTTTTTTTTTTTTATTTGGCACGTAGGGAAGGGTTGGTGGCGGACGGGGATGAACCTAACCAAGAGTTTGACCAGACTGGGCCTGCCGAACCTGATGCAGCCGGGGCTAAGAACCAGCCAGCGAAAGAGGCAAGTGGCGAATGTCTCGACTTTGCGTTTCGACGTGAGATGAAAACCGTGTAAATGCCGTATAAAAAATAATACACGAATAATCGCTTGACCATTTTGGAGCCACCACCTGAAGCATTTTTAGGAAGAAGAGTACAGGGAATGGGAACCGCTGAAAGAGAATGGGGAAAGTCCGGGCAGAAGGTACAACGGAGCCTGCTGTGCATGAGAACTGCCAAATCACAGTGGTTGTCTTGGAGACCCTCAGACTGGTAGTGAAGGGAGCACAATGTCCTTAGACTCTGGGGAAATTCTACCTCCCCCCCCCCCCCCGCCCCGAGCGTTATATGTTCAAAAATACACCCGTCAACGGTCATTGGATCATCGAGCATCATTGGATCAGGCGAGCAGCGTCACGTGCACCATCCCTAGATGAGCCAAATTTTCCTGATCCCAAATTCCCCCCACCCCCTTCTCTCCATCCAGTCTTGAAACCTTCCTCCTCTATCTCCAGGTAGGGTGGAGAGAGGGCCGTTTAGTCATTGGCTGACGAGCAGAAAGAAGACAACCCCTTGGGGGGGTGGGGGTGGGGCGTGTGTGTGTGTGTGTGTGTGTGTGTGTGTGTGCGCGTGTGCGCGCGCGGTAGCCTAGGTCCTCCTCGTCGAGCTCGAGATCTGAGGAGAAGAGAAGTGCTGCGCCCTGGGCGGCCATTTTACGAGCACCAACGTGCGTGGCATTCGACTGCCCGCGTTTGGTAGGTGCCTGCCCAGCTCTCAACAGCGACTGCAAGCGTCTCCTGCCCCGCACCCCGATCCCCCACCCCCATCTTCTGAATCCAAACCACCCCATTCATAAGCTTTCATTCGCTTAATAAGCACACCGGCTCTGGGACCACCCCTCCCTCTCCAAGGAGTACACTATCCTTTGGATCGGAAGCTTTACCATTTGGCGGGCTTCCCTCCACCATCACGGTCCCTGTTCATCTCCCCCACTCCCTAGACTCCATAGGTTGATGAAGATTTCAGACGCTAGAATGGGGGCAAGGGAGAGGGGAGGAGAGGAAACCCAAGACACGCTGCTCTCTGCCTCATTTGGGGCACACCATGCCAGGCCTGGTCACTCTGCCGAACGAAAGGGATGGGGGATTAATTGAGGAACTGACACCAGAACCGCGGAGAGGTTCAAGTTTATTGAGATGAAGGGGCGGGGGGCGGGTGGGGGGAGAATGGTCCAGAGAAGATCCTTCGGGGGTGTTTACACATAGTACAAGACCCGTCTGCCCAGGTAAGGGCAGGGGGCGAATCCAACCTGATCGACGGTACTCAAAAATACGATGCCCACTCCCAACCGCGGAAGCATTCCGCTTCTGCTTCCTCTGCCCATGGAAGTGGCCGAGACTGCCGGTGGAGCCCACTTGGGTGGGAGGAAGTAGACGGGAGGTATGCGACCCCTGGCACAGTCACACCCACCGATCCTATCACCCATCCCCTCTGAGTCAGGCGAGCCCACGGATGGTCACAGACACAGGGCCCAGGTCCCCATCTCCCCCTCCCTCCTCTGGGAGGGGGAAAACTTATCCAGAGCCCTGACCTGGAGATTCTCTCTCCCTACCATCGTCATCCATCTCCCACATCCCGCTTCCCGCAGAACTTCAGGTGGAGGCGGCGGCGACCTTTTACTGAAGGTTTCTCCTTCGTTCGGGTCTAGGTCCCAGGGTTTCTAATCTGGTCCAAGCCTAGCGCCCCTGGGATGGGAACGGAACCTCTTCCTGCTTCTTCCCTCAGCGTGTGCTGACCCCAGGGTAACTGCGGTACTTGGGCCCGGTCTGGATTTGAGACCGAGACACCTCTTTGGTAGAATTGGAGGGGAACTTAAGATCCGTTTTGCGTGCCGAGCTCTGCTGACCCCGTCAGGAAGGTCCCGGTGGGGATGGGATCCTGACCCACCGACCTGCGGCGGCTACTTATTGCTGTAACGAGAGACTTGGCAGGGGTCGGCGGCGGGGCGGGGTTGTCTGCGTGGTCCCCTTCTGGCCGGGATGCCCCCTCCCTCCGTTTTATTGCCTGTATTAATTCCAGTTCCGGTCCCTGGTCCGCGGCGTTCCTTGACTTTTGCCCCACCCCGACCTCCCGGTGCCTTAAACTCACTAGCGCCTTCGACGCTCCCTCGGCAAGCTTCCCTTCAAAATAGGGACGGGGAAAGGAGCCACGTTGTTCCCGGATCCCGCTCGGCCTCCCGGTTCTCAACTCAACACTTCCCCCAGGGTGAGCTCGCCTTTTCCTCCTTCTCCCTCCTCCTCGGATGCGGGTTCCCGCGGCAGTTTCCCATGGGCAGCTGAGGCCTTCCAGGAGGAAAGGGCTTCCGGTTACCGACCTTAATCCCGGAGCCGGGGCTCCGGCTGAATGAGGCCCCCAGGGACGTTTTGAAGCTTTGCTCTTTCTACCGACCCTGGTCTTCAGAAGTGACCCTACCCTTACGCCGTATGAAGGGATAGCAAAGGGCGCTGGAGGGTGGGACAGCGGGAGCCGGGGATATATCGGGACAGGAGGAAGAGCCAGGAGGGCCCATTTGTGCTTTCTTTGGAGATGGGAAGTAGGGAAAGGGGTGGATGGGTGGGGCAGAGAAGAGGTCGCCCCGGGCGGCCGGGTGATGCCCCAAGACGGCGGAGGGGGAGTTGGGCAGGACCCTGGAGCGGCCTATGGGCACGTGGTAGTCGCCCGGACTCACCAGGGGCTATTATCCAGACTCGGGTCCCCGCTCCGCGAGAGCTGGGGTGGGGGGGAAACGATGGGGAGACCGGAGGGAAGAGACTGTTTTAATGACACTGCCCGAAACCGCCATCTCTATTCCCAGGGATATTCCCGCTCCCTCCCCTCCCCCCGGGCGGGAAGGGGGGTGGGGAGGCGAGGCAGTCGGGTCTTCTGTCTTTGGGGCGATCTTCCGGGAGGGGGCGGAGAAGGAGGGGAAGCTTCAGGACCCAAGCACCTAAGTCTAGCCTCCTCCGGGGGTCGACCCTGACTCAACTCTTGCCGGGCTCGGCGAGGCAACGATCGGTCTCTTCGCTGGTGGGAGGCCGCTCGGCAGCGCGGCCTTTGCGCGGCCCCACCCAGGCGTGGTGGAGCACCCCGGCGCCCGGTGCGCGGTCCGCCTGGAGCGCGGACACCGCCCGCCTTTTGCCCTGGCCTCGCAGCGCTCGTCGCAGCTTCTGGCGGGTGAAGGCGTAGAGCAACGGGTGCAGCACCGTGGTGCCGTAGGCGGCGGCCAGAAAGCAGAGGCGCAGCTGCCCCAGCCGCTCGCTGGGCCCTAAGCACAACACCAGAAGGTTCCCCACGGAGAGCGGCGCCCAGCAGCCCAAGAAAGAGCTGACGATGAGCAGCGACATACGGAACACGCGGCGCTGCCGCTCCCGCCGGTCCCGGTGGCGCCGCACGGCGCGGCGGAGCGCTATGATCACGGACACGGAGGTCTGCAGCGCTGGGGCGGGCGCGGGCGGGATCTGGGCCAGGCCCCGAATCTCCCCGCCGGGCCCGCCAGGCCCCTCCCCGCCGGCCCCGGCCCCAGCCCCGCCGCGCCGCCGCCGCCGCCGCCGCTGCCGCTTGTTGGGGCGGCGCTGGCTCCGGCGCGGGCGGCGAGCGCCGATGCCCAGGCTGAGCGCCTGCAGGATCCGCGCGTAGGTGACCAGCATCACGGCGAGCGCCGCCAAGAAGGCGGGGATCTGCACCAGCAGATGGCAGTGCGCGGCCAGCCCTACCGCCCGGGCCGGCCCGCCCCCCATGCAGGGCAGCGTGCGGTTGTGCGGCCCGGTGGCCGCCGCCGCCAACTCCCCTTCCAGGAAGGGGATGAAGAAGGTGGCCAGCGAAAGCAACCACGCCCCGGCCAGCAGCAGCAGCGCCCGCGGCGGGGTGAGCACCCGCCGCGCCGGCCGCACGGACATGTCGTAGCGGTCCAGGCTGATGACCAGCACGCTGACGGCCGTGGCCACCCCGCTGAAGGTCACGCAGGCCTCGTGGAAGCTGCAGAGCAGCGCCCCCTGTCGGCCGCGGGGCAGCAGCAGCACGGCCACCGTCAACGGGACGCAGAGCAGGCAGATCAGCGTGTCGAGCACGTGCAAGTTCACGGTGACCATGTTGCTGACCGAGTCCACCAGGCTGGTCTGGGCGCAGTAGAGCACCAGCACAGTGAGGTTGCTGCCGAAGCCCAGCACGATCTCTAGCACCAGGAAGCCGGCCAAGGACACCTGGAACCCCAGGGGGAAGGGCAGGGCCCAACCGGCCTCTTCGTTGGCGCCATCGCCGGTCTCCAGGACAGGGCTGTACAAGTCGGGCTCCATGACGGACTCCATCTCGGGGCTCTCGGCATAGTCCTGAGACCGGGGACTGGCCTGCGGAAATGAGAGGAAAAAGGCCGGATTGGGGGGGGGGGGGGCGGGCCCCGAGTCCCTAAAACACATGTGTGGACAGTGGGTTCCTGATGTTTCCCACAGCCCTGAACGGCACCAGAACCCCCGCCCCCCACCACACACACACAAGGGACCTCCAGTGCCAGGACAGGTCCACAGATATGGGGCCTTTGCCCATCTATCGGTTTGTATATTCAAAGGAGACACCCCCCCACATACGCCCCGTTCCAGTTCCGGCTCTGCCACTTGTCTGCTGGGTGACCTTGAGAAAGTCACTTCACTTCTCTGTGCCTCGGTTTTCTCATCTGTCAAATGGGGGTTGAATACCTGTTCTCCTCCTCACTTATATTGAGAACTCTATGTAGGACAGGGAGTGGGCCCAATCTGCATATACTGTATTTACCTGCTGCGCAGCGCAGTGCTTGGCACACGGTTGGTACCTAACAGATACCAATATTATTATAAGATTCAAAGATGATGCTTCTGATGGTGGAATTTCATCTAGATGTGTAAGTGGCACGTACAGAACTATAGTAAGGCCCCTTTTTCTTGCTCCTGTGGGGGAATGGGGTTTAGCCTATCCTGCTTTCCCCATCCCCTAACTCCCCTCTCTAGCCTCATTCTTCCCCTTCTTTATCAATTAATACATAAAAAAAAACATTTATTGAGTACTTACTCTGTGTGGAGCACTGAGCTAAGTACTTAGGAGAGTACAATCGAGTTAGTGGACACGATCCCTGCCCTCAAGGATCTTACAGTCTAGCTGGGGAGAAAGACACTAAAATAAATTGCAGATAGGAGGAAATAATAAAGTAGATGAGATGTCTACGTAAGTGCTACAGGGATTTGTGAGTATTTAAGTACTTAGGGGGGTGGAGTAAGTGGGAAAGTCTACAGAGCAGAGCAGAGCTCATTTCTGAGTTCAAATCCCAGCTTTTTTAAAAAAATGGTATTAAGTGCCTACTATGTGCCAGGCGCTGTACTAAATGCTGGGATAGATATACGCTAATCAGTCAATCGAACAATCATATAAAGAAGCAGCATGGCTCAGTGGAAAGAGCACGGGCTGGGGAGTCAGCGGTCATGGGTTCAAATTCCGACTCCGCCGCTTGTCAGCTGTGTGACTTAGGGCCTCAGCTGCCTCATCTGTAAAATGAAGATTAAGACTGTGAGCCCCACGTGGGATAACCTCATCACCTTGTATCCTCTCCAGCTCTTAGAACAGTGCTTTGCATATAGTAGGCGCTTTACAAATGCCATTGTTGTTATTATTATTTATTGAGTGCTTAATGTGTACTAAACACCTGGGAGAGCACAACACAACACAGTATAATAGACACATTCCCTGCCCACATGAGCTTGCAGTCTAGAGGGGGAGACAGACATTAATATAAATAAATAAATTACGCATATGTACGTAAGTGCTGTGGGGCTGGGGCAGGGTTGGTGAATAAAGGGAGAAAGCCAGGGTGGCGCAGAAAGGAGTGGGATAAGAGGAAGTGAGGCCGAAGGCCTCTTGGAGGAGATGTGTCTTCAATTGGGCTTTGAAGGTGGGGAGAGTAATTGTCAGATATGAGAAGGGAGGGCGCTCCAGGAGAGAGGCAGGATGTGGGCGAGAGGTCGGCGGCGAGATAGACGAGATCCAGATATAGTGAGTAGGTTGGCATTAGAGGAGCGAAGTGTGTGGGCTAGGTTGTAGTGAGGGAAAAGGTGATTAAGTGCTTTGAAGCCGATGGTAGGGAGTTTCTATGTGATGAGGAGGTGGATGGACAACCACTGGAGGTTCTTGAGGAGTGGGGAAACATGGACCAAACGCTTTTGTAGAAAAATGATCCGGGCAGCAGTATGGACTGGAGTGGAGAGAGACAGGAGGCAGGGAGGTCAGCAAGGAGGCTGATACAGCAATCAAGGTGGGGTAGGATAAGTACTTGGATTAATGGTAGCAGTTTGGATGAAGAAGAAAGGATGGATTTTAGAGATGTTGTAAAGGTCGAACCAACAGGATTTAGTGATTGATTGAATATGTGCGTTGAACGAGAGAGAGGAGTCAAGGAAAACGCCAAGGTTAGGGGCTTGTGAAACAGGAAGGATGGTGGTGCTTTCTCCATCATAATAATAATAACTGTGGCATTTGTTAAGAGTTTACTATGTACCAGACGCTGTACTAAGTGCTGGGACGGATGCAAGTAAATCGGGTTGGATGGGAAAGTCAAGGGTTTGGGTGGGAAGATAAGGAGTTCTGTTTTGGACATGTTAAGTTGGAGGTGATGGGAGAACATCCAAGTAGAGATGTCTCAAAGGCAGGAGGGAATGCGAGACTGCAGAGAGGAGAGAGATCAGGGCTGGAGATCAGATTGAACAAAGTCCATGTCCCTTGGAGCTCACAGTCTTAATCCCCATTTTCCGGATGAGGTAATTTAGGCACAGAGAAGTTAAGTAACCGTCCCAACATCACAGAGTAGGCAAGTGGCAGAGCCAGGATTAGAACCCAGGTCCTTCTGACTTCTAGTCCCATGCGCAATCCACTAGGCCACGCTGCTTCTCACTGCTTCAACTGTTCTGCTTCATCGCTATATCCATAGTAGGCAGCTATCCATTCATTCATGCTTTTCGTAGGCCTACAAGTGAGTGGGTCTGTCCTAGGTGATATGGCCAACTTCCGAGGGAAGCCCGAGATGGCTCAAGGACAGGAAACAGATCCCACATCGACTTGCAGCAGGCAAACCCTAGTACAAGCTAAACACCTTCCTCAGAGCACTCAAATGACAGCAGTCCCTGGATATTTTGATGTCTCGGACCCACTGCTGAACAAAAGCTAAACATCCTAAAGGACACAGCCTAGCGCCAGTTGGCAGACTGGAAAGCACTATCTGGTGTCCATGAGATGTCAAGCTTCAGACCAAACTAAATGTCCCCACCCCCTGTCAACAATGAGTCGCCCAACACTCCCACCCCCAGAGTGACGTGGGAATACCCAACGTGCCAGGAAAGCAGCAGACTGGGTTGGTGTCACACCCTTTTGGACTGGGCTCCAATTAGTGATTGGGTTGGGCAGGAGGGGCAATGGGCATGTTGCACTGCCACAGAACACATTTGGGCACTTGTCCAGTGACCTTCTGAGGAGTGGGAGCGGGAACACGGATGACTAGCCTCTGAGGTCCATCTCTTTTCTATCACTTGGACATACCACGTGTGATATCACCTGGCTAATCCCCAGAAGTCCTACTCCTGTAAATTTGGTATTGGGGTTAGGCATTGTGGCAATTGGTCCAGCCTGGTGAGCTCAGGTAGTCTGATCCTGCCTAGGGCACTTTCCTCTTCTCAGAACCAAGCAGAGTCCTCGTAATTTTCTGCACAGTGACACTGATGGGAATTTGCTTGGGGCCCAGCACTTTGGCCTGAAGCATCTACCGTGAGGAAAATAGCAAACAGCAGACTATTTCCTGGACCTATGGCCCTATGGGAGACACCATAACGAAACTCATTCCAGCAATAGTAACACAATCATAATTGTGATATTTGATGCCCGTTCACTATGCACCAATCATTTGATTTGATTAGATACAAGATAAGCAGGTTGAACACAGTCCCTGTCCCACACGGGGCTCACAGTCTAAGTGAGAGGGACAATAGGGATTGACTCTTCATATTAATGATGAGGAAACTGAGGCCTCAAGAAGTGACGTGACTTGCCCAGTATCTCAGCAGGCAAGTGGCAGAGTCGGTATTAGAACCCAGATCCTGTGCCTCCCAGGCCTGGGCTCTTTTGGATCACACTGCCATTGCTAGAAGCAGCTGAAACTAGGATGAGGGGAAGACATCTTCCTATCAGTAAAAGTAATATCTGTATTCTAACACCTTTCCTATCTAGAAATTTCTGAATGCAACTTATTTCTAGAATTCAAGCCATGTTAATTGCCATTCCGCTTCCATGGTGGTGCTGTAAAGGAAATGAATAGATAGAGTAGTTATCCCCATGGTGATCGGAAGAAAGACAAAGACACACTGAGAAACGGTCAATAGCAGGATATCCTGTATCCGTGATGTAAACTACAACTGCATAATGATGGACTCGGGAAGGAGATTTGGGAGTTGCACCCAATTCTGCCAGAACCTGTGTTTTCACTACACGTTTTCACTGGAACACTCTTAGGGGACTAGGGGATGCTTATTAAACCACATGTGCCTGTTTGAGCTCCAAGTGGGCCATTTCTGGAAGAAAATGTTTAGGTGCATGTGTGCAGCATTGGGATGGGTGAGTATGACAGCGCAAGTGTTCCATTTTTGCAAAACCACGACCTTGCATTATAGGGGAACTGGGGGTGTATTCATTCAATTGTATTTAATGAGCGCCTATGTGTGCAAAGCACTGTACTAAGTCTACTCTTCCCTCAAATTGTTGGTCCAATGTGTGATGGCAGCCAAAAAAGCCAGAAAAAAATTTGCAGGGGGTGGAGGTGGGGGGTGGCATCAGGGAGGGTAAATAATACAAAAGAAAAAGCATAATTTTGCCACTCTTTGAGCCACTCTTGATGCTAAGTACAGCATGTGTGCGGTTTAGGTCATACAGCTAGGAAATCAATCCGTCGCTCAATCAATCAAGGAGTGGAGACGACTGAAGAAAACATTGGAAAAAGCATAGGGGGGCAGCAAAAAGATCAGGAGCAGCTTTTATATGAGGAGAGGCTGAAAAGATCTAGCCTGGAAAGATGCAGGTTGAGAGGGGGAGTGATCGAAGTCTACAAAACCCTGAAGCAGGGTGAACCTGCAACTGTTGTTCACTAAATCCCACCCCACAGGACAGGGGGCACTCACTGAAACCTGAGGGAAAAGGGTTCAAAACAAACAGAAAGAAACACTTCCTTCCAGAGTGGTTGGTAAATAGATGGAATTAATTTCCCAGGAAGTTGTGCAGGCCGAAAATGCCCGCAGATTCAAGAAGGGTTTGGATAAATTCATGGGCAGAGGAAGATGGTAGGGAACTTGGAAGGCTCAAGAAGGATTCAATTCATTTTGGACAATAGTTCTACGATGGATTTCTAGAGGGAATACTACCTTCCCTAACCATGAGATTGGATGTCCAGGAAGGCCACCATCATATAATTTCTCCAACATCCTTTGGTACCCCTGATGGAGCTAAGACTACTGGGATAGATCGTTATGTTCTATTGATGCGGAGTCAATCTGATGATTTGGCTCATACTTATTCTGGTATTTATAAGTGCTTACTGTGTGTCAAACATTATTCTAACTGCTGTTTTCATAGCTGGTGCTGAAGGTATGGCATGCAAGCGTGGCATTTGCCCCAAGTCATACCCTTCGGTGAGTTAGCCCCGATGGTCTCAACGTTTGGGGAGGCCCGTGTGTGAGGTTGGGAGTTCTCGCCACCATCAGTTCATCCCCCAGGTAGCTAACTAACCATCTGCAGGCCTTCATCCTGTGGTTTCATTGTTCACTGCACAATTCCGATCTCTCCTGTTCCAGTCCCACCTCATAAAATGTGAAACACAAACCATGACTAATGGGCAAAGCCATAGCAGTCTTTTAAGCCCGCAGTTAGCGCAGGATAATGCAGGGAGAAAAATCCCCAGGCCTCCCTGCCTGATCGGCCTTGAGTTTCTGAAGCCCGGCGGAAAATCCCCAAGTCTCGCTGTGCTTATTTAATACTCCCTTCCCCCCTCCTTCTTTTCTCCCTGCCCCCTCTCCCCTCCCATTCCGGCTTCTCCTCAACTAGACATTGCGTTCTAGCCCCAGGCAGACGATGGGGTAAGGAGGCTCCCTGGCTTCATAACATTTCAGAGACTTTAGAATGCAGCTCACGGAAGCTCCTCGTTCCCGGAGACTATAAATAGCAATGTCTTCTCCTTGGGCAGGCAGCCATGCACGGGAGCAGGTCCCTGTCCCTCTGGATGGGACCTCAAGGACATGCCCTCCCCCGCTGTGTGTGTGTTAGGGGGCGTCTCTTAGAAACCATGTGGCTGGCAAAAGGGGCTACCCAGAATTACAAGTTGGGAGGCCCGTCGCCCTGCATTCCCACAACCAAGCATTGCCGCGCTTTCGGCCAAGGGCTCCCACTTGCCGGGCCCCAGGAAGGATCAGGAGGGAAGATGGGAGGACTACAGACATTCTTCCAGCCCAGAGAGCTGACCAGGGTTAACTTGGGGTTTAGCCTACTTCCATCGGTCTGAGAAGTAGCTGCCCCCAACCCTAAAGAACAGGTTGTCCTGGGAGATAGGAAGAGACACACCAGGCGATACCACCTTGGCTCCTGTAATCCAACCTCCCCACAGCGCAACAATAATAATAATGGCATTTGTTAACTGCGTGTTATGTGCCAAGCACTGTACTAAGCGCCAGGGTGGTTTTAAGACTGTGAGCTCCATGTGGGACAACCTGATTCCCCTATGTCTACCCCAGCGCTTAGAACAGTGCTCGGCACATAGTAAGCGCTTAACAAATACCAACATTATTACAAGCAAGTCGGGTTGGACACAGTCCCTGTCCCACGTGAGGTTCGCAGTCTCAGAGCAGGCATCCCCTCTCCCCCTCTTGTTTTCAAGGGCCCAGTGCATTTCCTCTCCCTCCTGTTGGCCATCCTAGCTCAGCGCCCTTCGTACCCTAAAATGCACCCTCCAGTTACAGATGGGCTTGGCTCTTCTGAGGTTGGAGAGTGGGAGAGGAAGAGAGGGCATAACTTCAGATGACCTCTCCAATTCTCTAAGGGTCATGGGGGCAGAAATAATAATAATAATAATAATAATGATGATGATATTTGTTAAGCGCTTACTATGTTCCAAGCACTGGGATAGATACAAGGTTATCAGGTTGTCCTACGTGGGGGTCACGGTCTTAATCCCCATTTTCCAGATGGGGTAACTGAGGCACAGAGAAGTGAAGTGACTTGCCCAAAGTCACACAGCTGACCAGTGGCTGAGCCGGGATTAGAACCCATGACTTCTGACTTCCAAGCCCGTGCTCTTTCCACTAAACCATGCTGCTTCTCAGTACAAGAAATTTCATATGACTTTTGAGCAGTTAACCTCCCTGACCAATGAACAGCATTTGTGATTGCATTCCCTTCAGCAGAGCCAGCCCACTACGAAGATGTTTGTCCTTGCTATTTCTCTCCAAGGTCAGACAAGACTCTTCTCAATGGGAAGACCCTGGATGGCTCCCACCCCCTTGGGGGAGGAGCCTAGGGAATTAAATGTTTACAGATAACCAGTGACAGTCCATTTCCAGGAGCAAGATAGCTGGGGATTTGCTTTGGGAAGTAGCTTCAGCCTGATTTTGCTGTAGAAGTCTCACTCCAGCATTAAGAGTTGCTTTCATTTGGTTGCTGGGGCTGTAACATTCACCCTTACACTTAGCTACAAAAAAAAATTCAAGAATATGTGCGTAGGTCTGTGCATGTGTTTAAGTGCGCACACATGACCGTGTGCACGTACTTATAAAACTCCCTGAGAAAATCCAAGAATTGGGATTGAGCAAAGACCAGCTGGCACATATATACCTGCTTGAACAAGTTTCGGGACAAAGGGACTTGGTAAATTCAGAGCCTTGGAAATCTGGCTTCAAGTAAATGGAATACACAACATTTGCCTGAATGTGTCTGTGGTCACAGGTCCCCAAATCGTGGCTGACCAGATATGACCAGGCATAGTCTAGTTTACCATTCATACAATTTATGAGTGTAATCAATCAATGGTATTTACTGAGCGCTTATTGAGCACAAAGCACTGTACCAAGCTCTTGGGAGAGGACAACACAACAGAGTTTGTAGACATGCTCCCTGCTCACAAGGAGCTTACGGTCCAACAGTTGAAGGTGGAACAATGTAATAGACATTGGTGGTCGGAGTTATAGTTCACACCTCTGGTTGTGGAACAGACTTAACTATTAATACCGCATCCACACTAACATTTCAGGACCACCCAGACAGAGGGTTTAGGGCTGGGGTACTTGGTTGATCCTGCTTAGCTGGGGGAAATCTGAGAAACAGCTGCTGCCATCAGGTTAGCAGCTCCTGGATGAGTGGGAGAGGGCAAAGGGACTCCTTGACCAACCCATTTCTGGGCAGGTGTGCAGAAAACCAGTAATAATAAAAATAATAAATACTGGAATAATACTTGAGAGCTCACCTCCTCCAAGAGGCCTTCCCAGACTGAGTTCCCCCCTTTTCCCTCTGCTCCCCCTCCACCCTCTGCTCCTCCCCCTTCCCTCCCCTCAGCTGAGCTCCCTTTCCCTCTGCTCCCCCTCCCCTCCCCACTCCATCCCCTGCTCCTTCCCCTCCCCCCTCCGCACTGTGCTCATTTGTACATATTATTTATTACCCTATTTATTTTGTTAATGAGGTGTACATCCCCTTGATTCTATTTATCGTGATAATGTTGTCTTGTTTTTGTTTCGTTCTGTTTTGCTCTGCCGTCTGTCTCCCCTGATTAGACTGTGAGCCCGTCACTGGGCAGGGATTGTCTCTATCTGTTGCCGAATTGTACATTCTAAGCGCTTCTTAGTACAGTGCTCTGTACATAGTAAGCGCTCAATAAATGCTACTGAATGAATGAATGGAATTTGTTAAGTGCTCACTACATGTCAAGCACTGTTCTAAGCATTGGGGGAGATCCAAGATAATCAGGTTGGACACAGTCCATGCCCCAAATGGGGCTCACAGCATTAATCCCCATTTTACAAATGAGGTAACTGAGGCACAGAGAATAATAATAATGTTGGTATTTGTTAAGCGCTTACTATGTGCTGAGCACTCTTCTAAGCACTGGGGTAGATACAGGGTAATCAGGGCGAGCCACGTGAGACTCACAGTCTTAATCCCCATTTTACAGACCAGGTAACTGAGGCACAGAGAATAATAATAATGTTGGTATTTGTTAAGCACTTACTATGTGCTGAGCACTGTTCTAAGCACTGGGGTAGATACAGGGTAATCAGGGTGAGCCACGTGAGACTCACAGTCTTAATCCCCATTTTACAGACGAGGTAACTGAGGCACCGAGAAGTGAAGTGACTTGCTCAAAGTCACACAGCTGAGAGGTGGAGGAGCCGGGATTAGAGCCCATGACCTCTGACTCCCAAGCCCGTGCTCTTTCCACTGAGCCACGCTGCGTCTCTAGAGAAGTAAAGTGACTTACCCAAGGTCACACAGCTGACAAGTGGCAGAAGTGGGATTAGCTAATTGGCGGGAAATGCTCTTCAAGGACCATTTGCCATAGCAATCCCATGGGATTCAAAGTCCATGCAGTCCAGGCAGAAGAGGCAGGAAGAAAGGAATACGGAGGTTGGGCTGGGTAAAGCCAGAGGCGCTAAATCAGTAAGTAGTCCATGGCGAGGTTCTGCAGTGATTTTTGAACAGGTAGTGGGAAATGAGGGGTCAGGGGAAGGTTGAATTCCACAAGGGGTAAAACCATTTGAGGTAGGACCTTCTCTGGGTTGGGGGGAATCATATCGTTGCCGGGCGTGATGAGGGGCGACAAGAAGGGCGACCTGAAGCCCAGGAAGTGGTGGGAATAGACATGACATTCTGGGAACCATTAACCCGGCTGGGATGGAGCTATTTATTCTGGGGAAAGGCAGGAGTTCTAACTCAGCAGTTGCAGCAGCAGCCACAGCAGCAGCTTCGTCCTGCATCTGCCTTTGTGGGTGAGGGAGTATGCTCCCATGCTGGCCTAGTGAATGGAAACAGGAGGTGGATCCAGGGAACTTGAAGAGGGGAAGTTCCAGTCTTCGGTTGGCAGGGGCCAAAACCACTTTGCAGCCCGATGGCAGTCTGGGCCTAGGTGAAATGTGGCATCCCTGGGGTCATCAGGCACTTAGGAGCGAGGACTCCTCCCCACCCCTGGCTTGTGCAAACGGCTGCCCAAGCCACCCAACCCCGGACTCACGACGCAGATATATTTCAGCCGGTGGCGGGGGGTGCGGACACCACCGGGATGGGGCTGGGAATCGGAAGATCTGGGTTCAAATCCCCCTTTTGGCAAATCTGCCCTATCCCTAAATTCCCCTCCGTTGGGGACTCACAGCTCTCCCCGTGGAGAGGCTGGATGGAACCCAGGGGCCCGAAGACAGAAGGCTCCTCTCGCCCACGGAGCCTGCTGTCCCCAAGGCGGGCGGCTCAGGGAGAGCGTACCTCGAGGTCCAGATTCAAGGACTTCAAGGAACCCACCCGGGTATGTGGGGAGGCCGGGAAACCAGACCCTGTGGCACCTCCAAGGTCACTGAGGTCGGTAGGCGGTGGAGCAGGTGGGACGATGGGTTTCTCCGAGCCTGACTCCGGCGCCGAGCAGCCAAGAGCGGGGACGAGATGGGGAGGGGGGTGGGGTGACAGGCTCCGGGACAGCGGGGGCATGGGTGGGGAGTAGGGGGTGGGGGAGGGAGCGGTGTCACGTGGCAGGGGAAGGAGCCGGGCGAGCCAAGGAGGGTAATTTCGCCACTTCTCGTCTCGGAGCGAATCTGGACCCCGCTCCCCGACCGATCGGCCCTCTCGGCGCGCCCCCCCCCCCCCCCCCCCTTCAAGCCTCCGCATTCCGGTCTGGGCAATGGGTGACAGGCACGTGTTCTATCGAAGAGGCATCGAGTCCCCGCGGGCCAGCTTCCCCCCACCCCCGTCCCTCTCCGCAATCCCTCGCTGGGGCTGGGGAATCAGTTTTCCCGCAAGTCTGGCAGCCGCCGGGATGAGTGGGTTCTCTCTCTCCTCCGTCTCCCCTCGACCCGGGTCCTCGCCCTCGACGAGCATATAATCCCGAGCCCCGGGACCTCGCCCCGTCCTATACCCGGCCCGTGGGTGGGCGACACGGCGGGGCGCCCAGGGGGAGCTTGGTCTCGGCCCGGCCCGGCCCGCCCGCCCTAACGGGGCCAACCCCCGCCGCGGCCCAACACCCTCCCGCTCCCCGAACGGCTGACCTGGGGCCGCTGGACTCAGCTTCCGGCCGACGGGCGCCCCGCTCGCCCGGCCCCGCCGCTACCGCTGGCCGGGGGCAGATCCCGGCTCCGCGCTGGCCCGCCCCGCGCCATCCCGCCGCCGCCGCCGCAGCAGTCCAGCTGCCTCCCGGCCCCTGCCCGCGCTCCGTGCTGCCAGGCCAGATGCTGCCAACCGTGCGCGCCCGTTCGGCCGCATGTGTGCACCGCCGGCGCGGGCACGCGCCTCCCGCTCCGACAGCTGGAATGGGGAGGGCGCGCGCCACTCCTGCCGGCCGGGCAGCTGGACCACCTCGGGCACGCGCCTGGCCTGCCGGCCGCACAGCTGGCACCTCCGAGACCTTGGCCTTTTTCGGTGCCCGCAGAACAGAGCTGGTGTGGAGAGGGCGGGAACGGCCAACGGTGCCATCCGAGGAAAATGATCCCGCCTCGCGAGTTTCACCCCCCACACTCGGGTCCGGGGCGGGGGCGGGGGGGCGGAGGGGGGACGGGCGGCGGTCAGGAAGACACACGAACGGTTCCTTGGAGCCACCGGGGCGCCGGAAGGCCCTGGGAGGGTGCCCGACCCAGGGGTGCTTCGCTTGCCTCGATTCTCCCCCTTCTAGGATAGGCAGAAGGAGGGAGGGTTTCTGGTCTTGCCCGGCGACTCCGCCAGCGCCGAATAGCAGAAGGAGGATGGGGATCCCGAAGCCCGGTTCGCGAGGGTCGAATAGCAACGGGATCTTGTGTCGGAGGCTTTACGGACCCGGCCAAGCTGCCTCTTCCCCCCTGACTCGGGAAGCCCCTTCGGGGCTTAGGAGGCAGCGCCGCTCAGGGCTTAGCGGAAAAGGGCACAGGACGGGGAGTCAGGAGACTTGGATCTTAACCCCCGGATCCGCCACTTGCCTCTGCTGTGAGACCTTGGGCAAATCGCTTTTCTGAACTTCGGTGGGGATGAGACAACCTGTTTTACCTCCCGCTCGGAGCGTTAGCCTACTGTGGGTCAAGGACCGTATCTGCCGTAGCGCTTGGCATATCGTAAGCATTTAACATATAAATAATGAAAAGTGTGGTATTGGTTAAGCGCTTTCCATGTAATAATAATAATCGTGATATTTGTCAAGCGCTTACTATGTGCCTGGCACTGGACCTAAGCGCTAGGGTGGATACGAGCAAATCGGGTTGGACCAGTCCCTGTTCCACATAGGGCTCACAGTCTTAATCCTCGTTTTCCAGATGAGGAAACTGAGGCCCAGAGAATTAAAGTGACTTGCCCAAGGTCACACAGCAGACAAGTGGCAGAGCTGGGATCATTCATTCATTCATTCAAACGTATTTATTGAGCGCTTACTATGTGCAGAGCACTGTACTAAGCGTTTGGAATGTACCATTCGGCAACAGACAGAGGCAATCTCTGCCCAATGGCGGGCTCGCAGTCTAAACGATTAGAACCCAGGTCCTTCTGAATCCCATGCCCGGGCTCTACCCATTAGGTCACGTTGCCTCTTATATCATCATTATTATTACTAATAATAATGATGATGTTGGTATTTGTTAAGCGCTTACTATGTGCAGAGTACTGTTCTAGGCGCTGGGGTAGATAGAGGGTAATCAGGTTGTCCCACGTGAGGCTCACAGTTCATCCCCATTTTACAGATGAGGGAACTGAAGCCCAGAGAAGTTAAGTGACTCGCCCATAGTCACACAGCTGACACGTGTTAGAGCGTGGATTCGAACCCATGACCTCTGACTCCCACGCCCGGGCTCTTTCCACTGAACCATGCTGCTTCTCTAATAAGGGGGAGGCAGGGAGAGGGAAGGATCCCGAGGCAGGGTCGCTAGAAGCCAGGGGCGGAACTGGGTAAAAAGGAGTTGGGTAAAACCACGGGTCGGGGAGGGTGCTGGACGGAGCAAGCTCAGAAGCTGGTTCACCGAAAGGTCCTGATATGGAATGTTGCGTCGAGGGATGGGCGGACAGACAGGTGGAGCGGTCCTCAGCTCCTTTCAGTCCCCCTACTCCGTGCCCAGCTGTGACGGACGGAGCCCGCCCGGCTGCCCGCCCGGCAGCTGCCGGCCTCTGCTGCCCTCTGGTGGCTTGCTGGGAGGACATCCGACAGCGAGCCGAATTCAACCAGACGAATTACCCCAAGCGATGGGCCCGAGGGCCCACCCACTTTATCATTCTGGTTCCTGCGTTCCTGCCCAACCCAGGGCTCAGGTCTACAGTCGAAGACCTGGGGCTCTTCCCGACCCTCCATCAGGAGCCAGAAGTACCCTGCTCATCCGTCTGCTAGTCTCCCTCTCGGCTAGCCATTTCTGACAGCATTTCTGCCCTACGCCAATAAATTGCCCCAGAGCCAAGTGCGGGCAAATCGAAGGGCACGGTGCTACTGCTCCGCTCAGGCTTGGGCCACACGGAGTCTTGTGAGGGCCACTACTCGAGTGAGCACGATTTAACTTTCATGGTGACCTTGGAGAAGGTGGTCTCAGTCGGGGGGGAAGGGTTGAAAACCTTCTTGCCCTCTTGCAGCGGGCAAGAAGAGAATTGGTGGAGAGGATGTGAAGGCGGTAGTTGGAACAGAAATAGGAGCATGGAGAGAGGGTGGCGGAAGCTAGTGGAAGCTGTGGGATTTCTACTTGGATGTTTCACTGACGCCTCAAACTTAACGTGTCCAAAACAGAACTCTTCATCTTCCCACCCAAACCCTGTCCTCCAGCTGTCTTTCTAATCGCTGTAGGCAGCATCACCATCCCCCCACCTCACAAGTCCATAACCTTGGCATTATCCTCGACTCGGCTCTCTCATTCGACCCCCATATTCAGTCTGTCACCAAATCCTGTCGGTTCTACCTTCACAGCATCGCTAAAATCCACCCCTTCCTCTCGGTCTAAACTGCTACTATGCTGATCCAAGCATTTATCCTAGCCCACCTTGACTACCGCATCGACCTCCTCGTTAACCTCCCTGCCTCCAGCCTCTCCCCTCTCCACTCCAGACTTCACTCTGCTGCCTGGATTTTCTAAGAAACCATTCAGTCCATGTCTCCCCACTCCTCAACAGTCCCCCATGGTTGCCTATCCATTTCCACATCAAACAGAAACTCCTTACCATCTCAATTAAACCTATTGGTTGATTGGCTTCAAGGCACTCGATTAGCTCTCCCCCACCTACCTTACTTGACTGACCTCTTACTACAACCCAGCCTGCACATTTCACTCCTCTGAAGCCAACCTTCTCACTGTATCTCGATCTTGTCTGTTTTGTGGAAGCCCTACATGGAAGGGGGGTTGGGAGGAGCAAGTTAACCTGCCTCACCTTAAACCTGGCCCCAAGCTTGTCCTACCTTTCCCACGGTCTGGCCCATGCCCATGCCCATGTCCATGCCAGGCTCTGCTGGGTCCCACACCAAGCCCCCTCTCGGGACCTTTCCATCTACCCTAAGGTGATGGGGGATTTCCAGAACCAACCATGGACTCCAAACTTGCCTTTGGGCTCATGTGACCTCCCTCATTGTATAGGGAGGAGAAGAATGGGGGAAAAGGAGAATGCGATGGGGGAAAAGGGATTCTGGCTCATCCACTTGTAATTGCAGTTGCTGCTTTTGCTCCATTTCTATTCCCTCCAGCTTGCTGTCCTCTTTAGGTGTTGCGGTGGGGAACGTGGGGTTTGTAACATCAGCCCTGGACATTAGAAGGTAGCAGCTGCTTCCAGCTATGAGGTGGCAGGTGCAGGAAATAACAAAATGGATTGCAGTGTATGTTTGCAATGTCAATTTAGGAGTCTATGTATGCAAGTGTGAGCGTTTGCATGTGCATGTATGGATGGGCAACTCAGCGTGTGAGTGGAAATACATATGAGGTAGATGCCGGCTTAAGGGCAACCAAGTGGAAAATTAGGATCTCAAAGACAAACGGAGATACGCTCAGAAATGGGACACACTGAAACAATTCCTATCAGAGGAGCATGAGAGAGAAAGGAGATTGAATTGGAAGACGAAGAAGAGTCTTATGCGAAAGAGACACAAATGATAAAACGAAACGCACAATAATTATGGTAATTACTCACTTTTAAACATTACAGACTTTATAGCATTACTTTTGGCAATATTACAATATAAATTTAAGGACGCAGAAAAACAGCGTCAGACAATGCAGCATCACAGCTGAATGATGGGAGACAACTGCGGCAGAGAGAGCAGCCTGATATTCTGTAGGCGAGAAAGGAGCAGCTCTTTTCAAGAGCGATGTGAAACCATGAGGAAGAGTCGAAAAACGGCACCAAGTGCTGCAAACAGCAAACGCAACAGAACTTCGGGACGGCCTTTAAGTGTGCCCAGAGTGGTTGGGTCTGTCTGTCCTGCACTAGTCTTTTTCAGCTACAATTCACCCCTACATAAATTTCACCTTCAGTGGCGTCATCTTCAAATACAAAGGACAACTACATCATGGCCGAGTCAAAAGAACACCAGGGCTGGAGATCTGGAGACCTGGGTTCTAATTCCAGCTCCATCGCTTGCCTGCTTTGTGGCCTTGGGCAAGTCGCTGGACTTCTCCATGCCTCAGTTAAATAAATACCTGTTCTCCCTCCCCTTTTGACTGGGAGCAGGGGAGCGTGCTAGACCATTGGAGACTTCCACATCCTTCCGGATCATTCAGGTGCTGGCCGAGGAAAGTAAAGGTAGATGGGCACACTTCTAGGTTTAAGAATAAATACATAAATAAAGAAATGGTATACAGACCACTTCAATCAATGATACTAATTGAGCATCAACTGTGTGCAGAGACAGTACTAAGCACTTGGGAGAGTAGAGCAGAAATTAGTAGACGCGATCCCTGCTCTCAACGAACTGACAAGCTAGCGAGACAGATACTGAAATGTTGTGGAGGGAGGAGGAAGGAGTGGACCTGCATATGAGTCAGTGCTTAGATTGTAGGGTGTGCAGCCCCTAAAACCAACTGCAACTCACCCAGGAAACTTTGGAAGGTTCCTTGGATTGCATATTTAAATCTTAGAGGAAGATCAAGCAATTTTCCTACCCCACTCTTAGTTGTCATATCTCTTTGATGTCCCTGCCCAAGACAGTTTAGGCATTGACCTACTTGGAGACAGGGGTCAGGATTAAATGACCTCTTGAGGGTCTTTCTATTTTCCAGTCCTAGAATTCTATGGCCTTACCCAACTCTTCCAGGATGCAAATGATCTGGCCTTACAGAGTTGGAGGAGGGGGAAGACTGAGGGAGGAGGAAAGGATGAGGGGGAAGGCAGTTTGGGGAAGGGCCACTAAGGTGCCAGTGCAAATTCAGAGCGTTTGCATCTTAAGTTCAGTGGCGCTCACTTTGGACAAAATGCAGCCTATTTCAGGAAAGAAGATGGCCCAACAGCTGCCCTTGTTCCGTCAAGCCAGCTGGGTTCCTCGCTTTCACCAGGAGGAACAAACCCGAGAGGCAAAGGGAAAGGCAGTAGCTTTGGTGGGGGAATGGATGTGGGCATAGTGAGGGCTTAACTCCAGCACCCCCAACGCCACATCTATGACTCAATGTGGATGACCCTTCCACCAGGGCATCGGAGACCTCCACACACTTTATTACAGATTGCACCCCCTTCAACCAGTTCATACACAACAGTTTCTTAGTGGATCTGTGCCACTTTGGTGCCACTTCCTCCTCGTCCTCCTCATTAAGAGCATTTAGTGTTCAGCGACCCTCCAGTAGAGACTGCCAATTCCCCAAATAAGTGCCAATTGCTGGAAGGGTCACGTTAACCTAGGGATTATTTCAGTCCCAGGCAATGAGTGGTAGTTGGGCCTGGGTCTTGCCTAATTTCTATCTTGTCACTAAAGGCAAACTATCAGTAGGGGTTACTGATGCTCCATTTCTCAGGGGGCTTATATAGTTGGGTCATTCTTTACACGACTCCATCGCTCAGGGCCTAAAACTCCCCAAACACCTCCCCACAGAGACAGATCACCTACACACACAAACCGCCCCCTTCCCCCGACCTTCCTTATAGGGCTAACCTAGGGGTTGATCCAGACCTTCCTCTTGGCCTTCCAAGGTTTCTCCCTGGTTCGCATCTGCTCGTTGCTCCTCAGAGCAGAGGCTTCAAGGCCCCTTGTCTTCGGCACTACAGATATGGAGTGACTTAATTTTTCAAACTGGCCCTTCTTAAAGCCTTGACTGGTAGTGCTTACAGAAGACAATGATAGTGGAGGTAAAGCCTAGTGGGTCTTGAATCAATGGCATTTATTGAGTACTTACTGCGTGCAGTGCAGTGCACGAAGCACTCGGAAGAGTACGGTATAACAGAATTGGTAGACACGATCCCTGCCCACAGTGCGCTTACAGTCTAGAGGAACACACTGTCAATTAATCAAAGTTATTTATTGATCACTTACTGTGTGCAGAGCACTGTACTAAGCACTTGGGAGAGTACAATCCAATAGAGTTGGTAGACATGAGCTCTGCCCACAAAGAGCTTACAGTCTAGAGGGGGACATAGACATTAAAATAAATTAGAGAGGGGAAATGGCAGGGTGTAAGAATATTATTATTATTATTTTTTGTTAAGTGCTTGCAATGCGTAAAGCACTGTATTAATGCTGGGATGCATACAATAGAAGCAGATTGAACACAGTCCCCATCCCACGTAAGGCTCACAGTCTAAGTAGGAGGGAGAACAGGTACTGAATCTCCAGTTTACAGATGACATAACTGAGGTACAGAGAAGTGAAGTGACTTGTCTAAGGTCACACAGCAGGCAAATGGCAGAGCTGGGACTAGAACCCAAAACCTCTGACTTCTAATACCCTGCCCTATCCACTAGACCACCTTGCTCCTCAGTAAGTGCTTCGGGGCTGAGAATGGGGTGAATATCAAGTGCTTATGTGGTACAGATCTGAGTGCATGGCTGATGCAGAAGGGAGAGGGAGTAGGGAAAGGAGAACTGACTCAGGGAAGCCTCTTGGAGAAGATGTGATTTAAATAAAGCTTTGAAGGTGGGGAGAGTGGTGGTCTGCCCGACCTGAAGGGGGAGGGAGTTCCAGGCCAGAGAGAGGGGTCAGTGGCAAAATAGACGAAATGGAGGTATAGTGAGTAGGTTGGCATTAGAGGAGCAGAGTGTGCGGGTTGGGTTGGAATAGGGAAATAGCCAGGTGAGGTAGGAGGGGAAGAGAGGGGGGAAGATGATTGAGGATTTTAAAGCCAGCTTTAAAGAGTTTCTGATGTGGAGGTGGATGGGCAACCACCGGAGGTTTTTGAGTGGGGAGTCACGGGCAGCAGAGTGAAGTATGAAACACAGAGTGGAAAGACAGGAGGCAGGGAGGTCAACGAGAGAGGTCAATCAATGGCATGAATTAAGTGCTTACTTTGTGCAGAGCATTATGAAGCACCCGGGAGAGAACAATAGGGTTGGTAGACATGATTCCGCCTCTCAAGAGCTTACAGTCTAATGGGGGAGACAAATACTAAACTAAATTACAGATAAAGGCAGCAATTGAGTATAAGGATACGTACACAAGTGCTGAAGGGGGTAGGACTAAGTAAATGAAAGAACCCCCATGTTGAAACCCAATTGGAAAATTAGGGAGTACCAATCGCTTGAGGATTTGGGAAAAAGGGCTGTTGGTTATGGAAAAATTATAAAAGGCAAGACAAATATTGCAGGGAGATGATCATACCCCTTCTCATCCTTGCCAAAAGAAGCAGAGAACCGAATCTGGTTGCCAAGGATCTTAAAGATTATAGGCAGAGAGGCCCAAGGACCTCTTGAGAAAGATTAAAAGTCCTGTCAGTTAACAAGGACCACAAATGGCTTAAGGGCTGTGGTTCTGGTCGGATTTTGGTTTGGCCTCTGGGCAGGGATCACGTCTACCCACTCTGTCGTCCTGTACTCTCCCAAGCGCTCAGTACAGAGCTCTGCATGCAGGAAGTGCTCAATGAATACCATTGATTGATTGACTTCCCTTTAATATCCTTACTAAACACTCTTCTACACCCAGACCTGGTCATTTGATTGGCGGGACATGTTACTGGGGAGGGAAGGGTGAGACTTGGGCTCTTTCAGTACTGACAACTCCAGCTGGATACCTGGGATGGTGGTACCTCCCCCTCACACCTATGTCCTACTCTCCCAGGGCAGGAAGGCATAGGGGGAAGGGGACACACTATTTAATACACCTTCAGCTGAGTGACAGGGGGTAAGAGTGACTGAAGGACACTTCCTCAAGAGTGTGTGTGTTGGGGGGAGTGGCGGGGAGGGGTGTGTGTGGGTGTTTGGTGGTGAGGCGGGGGGGCAGATGGTCAACTAAGTCCTATTTCCTACATGAGGGAAAACCCTTGGAGGATTTTGAAGCCTGGGAATCTCAACTCCCTTCCTAAGACTGTGAGCCCCCCGTGGGACAGGGACTCTGTCCAATCTGCTTATATTGGACAAATCCAAGTATTTCATATAGTGCTCTGCACATAGTAAATGCTTAACAATCACAACAAGAATAACAACAACAATAATAAGTAACCAGTGGGGCTTCCCTCAAGCTGGGGAAGATGCGGCGGAAGTCCAAGAGGTTACATACAGGCCCTGAACTGGAAGCATAAGAGCAGAGATGGGCCGCCTCTGCTCAATCGTATCAGGGGGTGCGGGGGCAATGCCACAGGTCTTGGCCGCAGACCTCTTCTCTGACTAGGGGGAAGTGGGACCCCAACAAAGTTAGGTGATTCAGCTGGGCCGAGTGGCACCGCAAGTTTATGAGGGACTGCAACTACTCTCCTGGGCAAAATGACCCAGGCAGCCACTTGAAAAGATCGGTCGCCCCCAGGTATGCCCAGGAACCTAACGCCCTCCCTCTGAGGTAGGAATGACCTTAGGGGGTCATGCTCGTGCCCCCACCCCAAGCTTGCTGCCACTTTCTGAGGATTTTCAGAACTGCACTTGCAGATGGTGGGGGAAGCAGCCAGGGTCCAGTTAGCCCGTTTTTTTTTTTTCCAGAGAGCTGGCTACTGGGGCTCAGGGAACAAACACTCCCTCCCCGTTCGGCCAGCGCTGTGACACAGGCTCTGAAGTTCGCAAGTCTCTCCCACACGGCCTCCTAAGAGTAACCAGCTTCTACTTAGGGATTTAAATGATACTGGTTTTCGTTAGGCAACAGACTTTTAACCAGAAATCAAATCAGAAGTCAGAACATCTCTACCTGAAGTAATATTTTCTGAAAGGGGGTAGTCTCCTCCCCCTCCCTTTGCCTATCTCTGCAGGTGGTCCTTCCTGTCCACCGGCATGGTGGAGTTACAATAGTTTATTTTTTAAAATATATTTAGACAGCAGCAATCACTTCCAAATGCAAAAAAAAATACAGTAATTCAAATAAAATAACGCAAGTCAGAAAGAGTTGAAAGTACAACCGAAACATTTTGAACCCAGACAAAACAAGGGGCACAGTCACCTCCTGTCCACAGCTCCAGCCTGGGAATGCCCAGGACCAGGACTTGACCAACTTCAAGCTACCGGGTAAAGACGGGAGTGGGCATGAAGGAAGAGGGGAAGGGAGGGGGCTCAAGCCCAGGGCCTGTGTTTGGAGTGGCTTTGGGAGGACAGGGCTGCTGCCACCTGGGCTCAGTCCCTCCAGGTTCCCTGGACAATATCTGACCCTGGTCTGCAGCGAAGGATCCAGCTCTGGCCCGGATGTAGGGGGGCACGGGGTGGAGGGTTGGAAAGGGATGGCGCTGGAGAAGGGCACGGGCGACCTCACTAAGCGGCTGTTGAAGCCCAGCCACCTCAGCTCCAACGTCCACCTCCCTAATCAGGTGGGCAGGACAGCCCAGTCGCTTTGCCTCCACACGAGGAGGACAGCGATCACCCTCTTCTCATGACTGAACTTTATTGGAAGAAAGGGAAGCCACTTAAAGGTGCAAAATAGGGCCATGCTTCAGGAAAGCGACCGTGCTAAGACCCAGATCACCTCAGGGATGAAGAGGGAAGGAGAGAGAGGAGAGAAGGAGGGGCCGTGGGGGGTAGCCATGGCCAGGGCTCCCCCTTTCCTTCTGGCCCCTGCAGCACACAGACAAGGCAGCCTCCTTCACTTCCCATCCCAGCCCCTGCGGGGAGAACGAGGTGACAGGTGCCCGAAGGAGACTCTGGTGGCCATCAGCTAGCTCAGGGAGGCCTGGTGGGAGAAAGCAGCAAACCCTTTCCATATACAAAAAAAAAACCTGCCTTCACTTGAAACCTCCAGCAGCCCCTGCCACCACAGAACCGGACACCTAGGAATCCACGGGCTTCATCTCAGTCAACCTTCGCCATGTTGCTGTAGGTGGGGGTGGGCCGTTCCAGCCGGTCCACAGGGTGGGGGAAGAGCTCGGTGACTCCGTCAGATGTCAGTGCAGGAGCCGCCGCCTCGGAGTCCCGGCCAGACGCAAAGGGTTTGGCGTTCGCTCTCTGCAACAGAACAAGGGGTAAGAACAGGGAGAGGCCACCTGCAGCTCGCGGTTCCACGCCGCCCTGCAGAGGAATCTGAAACCTGCAGCTCAACTCCCTCTGGGCTTCTAAACCATTCTCCCTACAGGCAAGAGCCTATGGCTGGTGGCAATTCTCCCTCTCCTGAGCCTCTTTGCTCCCCACTCCTCCAGCTGGAGGTGAGCAGGAATTAGGATGGGCCTGGAGGTCACTGTCAGGGGCAGTTGGGGGCTAGAGGTAGATGCAGGCCAAAATCTGGGAACCAAGTCTGGTGGTTCTCTGGCCTGGAGGAGGGGGGGTCATGGGCCATGCCCAAGCCTGGCCCAATGCCTGATTTTGTCCAACTTGGCTCCTCAGCTCCCTCCCTATCTCCTTCCTGGAGTTGTGGGCCACAAGTCAGGGTGGAGGGCAGGACCAGGACCAGAAAGAGACCACAGCTGGTGCTTGCAGGAGGAGGTTGTGGCTTCCTCCTGACCCTGGCAGGCCAGGCCTCACCACCCTCTCAGCACAGGGTGGCTTCATCATCAACTCAACCAGGCCTAGGCCACCAGGCTCTTTTTTTGTCTGGCCATACTCTGTCCACTTCACGAGGGGTCCAGGATACCCAGCCATGACCCAGAGAGGAGAGGCTTCGTGGCCAGACCGCCTGTTAGCTCTCTCTAGCCTTCACCCTCCCAGGTCCCTCCATTCCAATATGGAGCTTGGATTCCCACTGATGGGCAAGCCAGCATCCAATCCCTCCACCGAAGCTCAGGAAGCTCAAGGACCGCTGGAGGTTGGGGGCAGGACTCTCTGGGCAGCAGGAGCAGGTCCCCAAGTCCTAAGAGGCAGTGGCACCCCTGTTCCGGCCTGACCCATCTTCCTGAGGGAGCCCAACATGCCTACGTTAGAGGAGAGGAGACAGCCACATTAGGGAACAGTTGCACTTTATTGAAACATTAAATACAGGAAGCAGCTCTAGATGGCCTTTTCCAGGATGGGAGTCCGCTCCTGCCCCCACAGGATCTCATTTTAGCTCGGATCCAGTTAGGAATGGCTGGACAGAGGAAGTTGGCCAGGCCAAGGAATGCCCTGAGGCAGGAGCTGGAGAGCTTTAGTCAGGATCCACCAAGTGGTGGGGGGAGGGAAGGGGAGGGGGAGGGGGCGGGGCACGGTGGAGCCTCCAAGGAGTGTTGAGGTGGAGAGGCCTGCGGTGGGTTGGAGGCAAACGGCATCAGCAATGCTTCCGGGATCCGTCGTCCGTTCAGAGCAGAGAGCAGCCTAGCCAGGAACACCGCAGAGGGGGAGCTTGTGGAGGTAGCGGCAGCTGGTTCTTCTGGGGCAAAAGGTAGACAGATGGCACTAAGGTTCAGGGGACTCCCCCGTCCCCAGGTGGCTGCTCCTGGCACCACACCTACCTCCAGCGTTGCCTCCCAAGAAGGGGGCAGTACCTCCCCAGAGCCAGGGCTGGCCAGATTTGGCTTATCTCCAGTGGCTCTGGTACATCAGCGGGTAGAAAACATTCAGGAAGAATGCCACAATGGCGACCATGGTGCCCAGGACGAAGTAGCGGAGGCAGCCCTCATCTGGATCTTCTGTGGGCCGGACCTCGGGGGCTGCCCAGTTGTAGGGGCCCCAGTGGCTGCGGCGCAAGCGGCCACGGGCCGTGAGCTGCGGCTCCTCGTCAGCCTCCAGCTCCTGCCATATCAGGGAAGCCTGCGATGTGTGGAAACCGGTGTCAGCTCGAGTGGGGGTGTGGGGAGGGGGAGGGAGGGTGAGGGCCCCAGTGCCCTCACCAGCTCCCGCCCAGCAACGTCTCAAGTGGTGCGAGAAACCATCCCCCCACCTCCCCAGGGCTGCAGTGTGCCTCCTAGAGGCCCAGGGCCTTGCGCCGGGCTGTCCGCTTGCAGTATTCGGAGAGTCTGAGAAGTCACCCAGTGTCAAGTGGCTGCAAGGGAAGCCAGGAGGGAAGAAAGATGGTGTAGCCTGAGCCACTCAGTCCCAGTTGTTCTAATTAGGCAAGGAGCACTCCCAGGGAACAGATAATCACAGTGCAGCTTTCTTGAGCGCCTGAGGCTCAGAGGGCAGCCATTCATAGTTCAGCTTCCTGGTGGGCCGAGAGTCACAGCGGTTAGCCAATCGCAGTTCTGTTCTTACTGCATGAGGTGCAAGTACGTAGGGCATCCAGTCCCAGTGCGGTTCTTTTCCAAATGCAGAGAGCTCACACAATGGGGAACCGATCCGAACGCACCATCCCCAAGAGCCCAAAGCTCGCACAGAGGAAAGCTAATCTCAGTGCAGTTTTCTTTCCCCAAGGGCTAGGGTGGGGGCGGGGGGGGGGAGGGGGTGTCAGTCACTCGGAGGGACAGCTAATCATGGAACATCTCTTCGGCCAGTAAGAAGCTCTCCCCGGAGAGTTCTTGCTGATTTCGGCCACTCCCAGAGGCTGTGTGGCCTCGTCGCTGGAGCACACAGGCCCAGCAGCCATCACGCCCATCCCTCCTGGACAGCCAGTCATCTTGCCCTGCTCCTCCGCCAGCAGGGAAGGATAACTAGGAAACCCCCTGCTGAGCTAGATCCCAGCAGACACATCACTCAGAGAAACCATGCCCTGGCAGGGTCCATGATGCCTCTCTTGGCACAGACTAGCTGGGTGTTGGGAGGGGCAAGCAGAAATGCCTGGCCTGTGCCCCAACGAAGTATGTGGGGGCCACTGCTGGGACCTGGCCAGCCTTCCCTGTCTTATCTTTTGTCTTGAGCCAGCCACTCGGGTGATTCAGGAGCTGGAGACAAACGGGACTTCCACAGAAGCTCCTGGCTAGCACATCTCCTGCCACCTGACGATGGCCGGCCAGGAAGGTTGGGTGAAGCAGTGTGGGGATTGGACTCTCTTCTCACCTGGATCCTCCGATACTAATGCAAAACCATGGCCCAGTCACTCACTGAGTGGAAATCAATGTGTTCTCAGATGCTCAGATGCTTCCCTGGCAAATGGTGGCTATCCCCCTTCTCCTGGGGGGCCGGGGGGGGGGGGGGGGGGAGAGGGTGTCTTCCCAGTCAGTCAGCTTCTCCGGAAGCCAATGGATCCCAGTCTTCTGGGAATAAGAGGTTAGACCCCACTCCCCATCCCCATGAGCCTCCCCTAAGGTGTCAGGTCCCCCAAGAAGCTGAGCCCCAAGAAGAGGTGGGCTCAGCAGAACCTCTCAGTCCTGTGGGAGGGAAGAGACAAGGGGGAAGAGCTACTTACCACAGGCGGGTGAGCACACGCACACATGTGGGTGTCATGTGAACATGCATTAATCCCCGCTTTCCTTGCATTAGAGCAGGTTTCTTTCTACTCTGTGACACAAACAATCCCCCCACAGTGTCCCCCGAGGCCCTGCAGAGGCAGAGACCTAGGCTCCCTGGGGAAGACGACAGGAACACCTGGCTCAGACCCAGGATGACTGAGGGCCAGGATCCACTGGGCCACCAGAATTCACACTTAGTCTTTCATTATTCAGACACATAAACCTTCCCGCACTCTGAGAAACTGAGCCAGCCTTATATGCTCTAGCATATAAAGGTCAGTAGAGTCCACGCTGGGGCCTAGCAGTGGGGTGGGGAATATCTCCAAGCTTAAAGCACTGGTTTAGCCATGACCCAGCATACAGGGAGCTCCCTCCCACGTTGCTAGTCCACAGAGATGCTAAGAACCCCAAACCTCCAAGAGCGGTGGCAGGGGGATGGGACTGCTCCGCAATTTTGCTTTCCTCCTCTGCTTGCTCACCTGGCTGGCGGTAGCCTCAGCAGCAGACCCCAGGTCAGGGCGGTGATCGGTGAGAAGCCCCCGTGGGGGCCTCTCCACAGGAGAGTTCCGCCGACGGTAAAAGAGGACGTAGGCATATCGGGTCACCACTTGACTCTCATCCACCGTGGTGACCGTGCTGTCGTCAAAAAGCCTCCAGCCTGGGAGGAGAGGAGATTGGTGACTGGGAGGGCTCTCTTGGGACAGTATCCAGTCTCCCCCACCCACTGCTCCCAGACAGACACTCAGAGCAATAACATACTCCTTAGGAGATCCAGAGTGGACACTGGAACTTAAAATTAGGGCTCTCCATTCCTCAAACCCAGATCTGGAAATGCTTTCTTGGAGGACATGAAAATCTGGTTCCCCTTACCTCAGTCTCTCACTTCTTGAGGTCATATTTTTCTTTTTTTTTTAAATGGTATTTGTTAAGCACTTACTATGTGCCAGGCACTGTTCCAAGCCCTGGGGTAAATACAAGCTAAGGAGGTTGAACAGAGTCCCTGTTCCACATGGAGCTCACAATCTTAATCCCTAGTTTTCAGATGAGGTAACAGGCACAGAGAGGTTGAGTGACTCACCCAAGGTCACATAGCAGACACTGGTGGACCAGGACTAGAACCCAGGTCCTTCTGACTCTCAGGCCCGGGCTCTGTTGGCTAGGCCAAACTGCTTCTTAAGGTTAAAGAGGATGGGAAATGGCAAGTGAGGGAGCTCTGAAAGCCAAGCCTGATCGGTTTGAGTTCTGTACTCAGCTTTGCAACTGGGGTGACTTCTACACCTTGCATTTGCTTAACAGTCCATCAAACAAGCACGCATCCCCCAGGAATTGATGCCTGCACGGACGGTTGGGCCTTTTGAGCCTGGGAGGATTATGCGAGAGTATGTGCCTTGAAAGGCCTGAATGTGGGCCTGAGGAAGCCAAGCCCAGGTGGGATGCAGAGGTCAAAAATACAGAGCCCAGTCCAAGTTGAGCTCCAGGAGTGCGGATGGCCAATCTGACGCCTACCCTTTCTCCCTGGGAGGGGCAGGAAGGGAGGTGGGAGTGGGTGGAAGGGGGACAACATAGCAGGCCATCCCTCTGGGTAGGTTGGACCATATACTCAAAGCACTGTACGTGGGAAGTGATGACACAGCCACGGCTATTATCAAGGGATCTAAACACGGACTGTTCAGCCCACGCTCCCCCACGCAACAAGGAGCTCCAGTGGTTGCCCATCCACCTCCGCATCAAAAAGGAACCCCTCGCCATCGGCTATCACCTTGCCCCCTCCTACCTTAAAACCCCTCGCCACTGGCTACCACCTTACCTCACTCCTTTCCTCCTACAACCCAACCCACAAACTTCGCTCCTCAAATGCCAACCTACTCACTCTAACTCGATCTCATCTATCTCGCCATCGACCTCTCACCCACGTCCTGCCTCTGGCCTGGAACACCCTCCCTCTTCATCACTCTCCCACCTTAAAAGCCTTATTAAAAGCACATCTCCTTCAAAAGGCCTTCCCAACTAAGCCCTGATTTCCTCTTCTCCCACTCCCTTGTCACCCTTGCACTTGGATTTCCACCCTTTATTCACCCCTCCCTCAGCCCCGCAGCACTTATGTACATATCCATAATTTATATTAATGCCCATCTCCAGCTCTAGACTGTCAGCTCGTCGTGGGCAGGGAGTATATCTACCACTTGTGTTTTATTGTACTCTCCCAAGTGCTTAGTAGAGTGCTTGGCATACATTAAGCATTCAACAAATATAATTAATCAACTGAAAGTTCCAGAATCTGATTCCTCCTCCCCCTGCTCAGCCACTTTATGTCCTGAGTGTGTGTGTGTGGGGGGGGGGGGGTGATTGAGGGGGGAGGAGAAGAGAGGAAAGGCAAAGAATCCCAAACATGGTAAAGAGCAAAAGTTGGAGCTGAGAGCAATTCCTGGATCAACAAGGAGGGGATATGGGAGGCAGTGAGGCTTAGCAGAGACGCTGGGCTTGGAGGTGGGGAGCAGAATTCACCATTCCTTCTGAGTCTCAAGTTTCTCACTTGTAAAATCAGCTAACGATCCCTGTCCGACCTTATCGCCCAGGGATCTTGGTGAGGACCAGTGAGGTAACAGATTTGAGAGCACTTTCATGCAGTCAGACGCTGCTGATGGCAAAAGTGGCAGGACCCCCAGGGCTGGAGAGGTGAAAAGTCCAGCCATGTGATTCGATGCTCTTGGTCTCAGCTTCCCGAGAATGCCAACAAGCTGCGGAATGGGCTCCTCAGCAAATGGGAGTGGAGGAGGGCAGCTATCAGAAGTTTTAAAATTTGAAAGCGGGCACCAACTCACCCACATCACTGCGCTGGCTGTTCTTGTCACTGGGCAAGCGGGCGTAGGCAGTGTAGTGTCCCCCAATCATGCCCCCATAATGGTTGATAACAGCATACAGGTCATAAGTGGGCAGCTGGTGGTCGTCTTTCTGGCCAATGCAGAATTTGCTCAGGTCCAGATTCCTGCAGCAGTTGGGGCGGGAGGGAGAGAGGAGAAAGATGGCAGAAAATAGGTTGCAAGACTTTTCCTGGGTTGGTGACAGAACCGCTAGGGCCACCTGCCTCTACTCCTTCTCCTGCTGGAGTCTCAGGCCCCTGGACCGCAGGATGTCATGGTTGGGCAGGGTGTGGCCTCACCTGACGGGGAACTCCACCATGTCATTGATTTTATCCCTCCAAATGAAGCTCCGGAAAGAGAAGCGCTTGAGCTGAATGATGAGCACGTTGGGCAGACGCCAGAGCATCAGCTGCTTTGAGGCTTCACGATGCTGCTTACATTTGGGGCAGTACCTAGGGAGGAGTCAAAGGGAAATGGCTGTTAAATTGATCTGTAGCAAAGTGTCCCCATCTGAAAAACAGGAGAACAATCCCTGGCCCTCCAACCATGAGTGCCAGCGTGCACAGCTCTGTACTAAGCACTTAGTACAGTTCTTTGCACACAGTAAGCTTGCAATAAATACCACCGACTGATTGCTCGATTGATTCCTGGCCTACAAGGAGCTAGTACTGTTCTCCTCCAGTGAGAGATGGAACTACCGAGGCCCGGGACGGGTGGGGGAGCGGGAGGGGCGGTAAATCACATAGCAAAATGGGGATGGAATTAAGGTTACAACTCACAGTACCTTGGTCACTTTTTTTTATTTAAAATGGTATTTGTTAAGCTCTTACTATGTGCCAGGAAGTGTACTAAGTGCTGGGGTAGATACAAACTAATCAGGTTGGAGGGTGGCAGGACCGTTTGTTTTTTTGGTTTTTTTTTTTTTTTTAAAGCATAACCCTAACCCACACTGTTTGGACACTTGTTTCCTAGAGTATAATGATCGTAGGGAAGTCTCTACTTGCAGACTGTGGGGGCTGGATCAGATTCATCATCTCCACTTCTTGAATGGGTGTCAGCTCTACAGCAGGATCTGATTTGATGTTTTATCCTGTGGCCTCTTTCTGGTGCTTAAGATTAATAGCAGCGAGGCCTGCATCTAACCCTGTGGGCAAGGAACGTGTCTAACAACTCTGTTGCACTGTACTCTCCCAAGCTCTTAGCCCAGTGCTCTGCACTCAGTAAGTGCTCAGTAAATATCACTGAGTGATTGATTGGATCAGCTGGGCCAAGCTCGGGGCCTGCTCCTCAGGGGCTTCGGAAGCCCTAACGAAAAACAAACCAAACCAAACCAAGATAGCAACCCGGGTCTCATTTCTGGCTGAGGAGAGGGTTTGCCGGTCAGTCACCCAGAGGCAGACTTAAGAGCTAGAGAAACATTCCCAGCTCCAGGGCAGAGGGCACAGAATATGCCTAGAGAACTTCCCCAGGCAGTGCTCATCTAGGGGAGGGAACTGAGCAGGGACAGGAAGCAGGATGGCAACACTGACCCCTCAGGCCAACTCCCAAAGGACATGCTGGCCCAATCACCTTAGCGATGCAGCCCCCTTATTAATAACAACAATAATAATTATGGCATTTAAAGCCCTAACTATGTACCAAGCACTGCTCTAAGCGCTGGGGATGATACAAGGTAACCAGGTAGTCCCATGTGGAGCTCACAGTCTTTATCCCCATTTTACAGATGAGGCAACTGAGGCACAGAGAAGTTAAGTGGCTTGCCCAAGGTGACACAGCAGACAAGTGGCGGACCCGGGATTAGAACCCACATCCTCTGACTCGCAAGCCCGGGCTCTTTCCACTAAGCCACGCTTAATCGATCCACAGAAGATTTTGAGCCCTTACTGCATGCAGAGGACTGTACTGAGCACTTGGGAGAGTTGGTAGACAAGATCCTAGCCCTCAAGGACCTTACAACCTCAGTCAGGCGGAAAAAGAAAGCCGAGGTGATCGATAACTCCCGCTCCCTGAGCCCAGCTCTGGGTTCTCTTTCTTTCTTCCTTACCAGGCTTCCTCGGGGGCCAGCACCTCAGGCTTGGTGAAGAGGTTGAGGCACTGCTCCAGCGTGAAGTGGCCGGCCCGAGCCGCCTCACTGGCTGAGCCAGGGTCTTCCATATACTCCAGCTCCTTGGAGCCGACCAGCACAAACTCCTTTAGCCGCTCATTGTTCTTCCAGATCAAGGCCAAGCTGTTGTCCTCACTCAGCTCCAGAGGGACCTCACCTGGGAAGGGCCAGAAGCACCACTCAGACTCATACCTTCTTTGGGAGGGGCTGAGCATTGGGTCTCTGGGGGCATTTCTTCTTTACTATTACACAATGTCCCCATGTGCTCTACCTCAGCGTCTCCCACCGTCCTCAGGCACCTTCCTCCTCTCTAGGGGCCCCTTTCACAAGTTCCCAAGGGAGGCGGTAGGTAGAAAATGTAGGTTGGGCACAGGCCCCCGACTTGACTCGGCCCTGCCCCCCTCAGGGCCCACCCCTTGCCCACCCTCCCGCCTCAAGCACCTTTATCTTCCAGCTTCTGTTCTTTATTGGCGGCATCGATTTTGTGGATGAAGAACTGAGGGGTGTGGGAGCCCACACCCTCAGTGGGCTGCTGGTACCCTGGAACTACAGCTGTCAAGGAAGACCCAGGTGTTAGCCACAGCCTCTTGCCCCTTGGGGTGTTCCTCCTCCCCCTGCAGTCAGTGCCACTAGAGCATCACTGGGACACCTGCCCCACCTGCCCGTCTTCCCCTTTCTCGACTCCACCGTGGGACTGCCTGATCCCTGGATGCCCACCTCAACAGCTGCTTTCAGCCCCCTTAATCTCCAGATTTCTCCAAGCAAGCTGGACCCTCAGTTAGGGCCCTGAAAGAAGTTCTCTCAGGGCTTCTGGTGATTGGTCTGATTCTCCCTTGGCCCTGTCCTCAGCATCATCTGACCACCCCTCTGCCTGCTCCCATTGCTCCCCAGGGACCTTCCCAGGACAAGAAAACTGGGAAGACACACACCCACGCACGATCACGTGACTTGCCCTGCCACTGAGGTCCTGTCCAGTCTAGATGCCAAGGATATCTTAGTCAGTGCCTCTTGCCCCCTTCCCTGCATGGCTCTCTGGTCCCACAGGCAGAGCTTTGGTGTTAGAGCTAGAAACCAGATCTCCATCATCCCAGGAGCACTTCCCAGCCCTTTCTCCTCCGCCCCCAGGTCTCCCCTAAAAAGCGCCAGCTCTGAGCCATTGGGAGGTCTTGACTGCTGCGGTCCTCCCCTAATCGCAGCAGACCGGACCCCTAGACCGCTCACCTTCAGGCTTGAATCCTTTCTCTCCAGTGGACTCCCTCGGGAGGCTGCCCTCACTGAGCGAGCTGGTTGCCTGCTCAGAGAAGCCTGAGGCGGCGGGGCTCAGCAGGGAACTTCGGTCAAGAGGTGCCCGGCTTCTCATGGCGATCCCACTTCCCTGTTCGGGGTGCGGTTCAGGAGCCGGAGCGGACGCCTGTGGTTCCATGGGGAGGTGCAAGTCTTGGTCTCCATCCCCTAGTCCTTGGGTGCTGGCAGCACAGGCGTTCTTGATCAGCGAGTCCGGTTTCTCGGGATTCGAGGTTTGTGAGCCCTGCTCTGGAGATACCCGGCCTGGCTGGAAGGGTGGCTGGAACACACTCACCGAATACCTGGGCAAGGAAGGGAAAGAAATTGCTCGGGGCCTGCTGCCTACAGGAGCTAACGCAGCCCCACCCAATGCTAGGCCTTTGGGAGGAACCAGAGGGTGAAAATTCCCCGTGTTGGGAGTAGCTGTTGTTGGAGCTGCCTAGCTGGCAAGGGAGCACCTCCAGGGCCTCGTCTGGAGGAGGTGAGGATGCAGGCCTCAGGCTGAGGCAGTGAGGACTGCTGACAGGGTGTCCTGAGGGACCTCTCCGCTGGGATCACATTCTTTTTTTTTATCAGTAGCTCTGACTCGGGCACAGGGATCTCCCCACCCCTGGGTCCTAGAGTGGGGCCTGGCCCCTGACATTCACCTTGCGAAGCCTTCCAGCAGCTGGGAGAGGCGGGCATACGTGAGGCGGGACTCGGGCACACTGACGAGAAAGGGCAAGCCGATGTTCTCAGGGCGGCAGAGGCCTTTGTGATCCGGCCAGTGTGTCTTCTGACAAACCCTGCAACGCAACCAAAGAGCTCACGCCGGCCCTGGCTCCGGCCCCAGGGCCTGCACTGCCCTCCCGGCTCGGAGCTGACCGGACAGAGCCCCGGATCTCTTGCCTCTCCCTGGGAAACGCTGCTGCAGCCCACCCAGCTGGCCCCGAGAGCCTTCAACTCATGTCTAATACACAGGTCGCAAACAATGTTCCCATCACCGGGATGAGCTATATGGCTCCCGAACCACCTGCAAGGTGGGCCAGGATGCCTCTCCATAAACATAAGGAGACTGAGGGCCAGGAAGGATGGTGATTTTTACAGGACAGGTGGTAGAGCCAAGATGAGAATGTCGACCTCTTAAATTTCCAGATGGCTGGTCAGAGGGGGAGTTTGGCGAGCCCTAGGTCAATGGGGTCAAGCAGGCAGGGAGACAGACCGACTGGGGCTAGGGAAGGGCTGACTCACTGGTTGCAATAGCCAACCCGGTAGCAGCGGGTACAACGCTTCAGTTTTTCATCCTCCGGCTGCTGCTTCTTCTGGCAAGCCGCGCATTTGGTGATGGGAACGCTGGGCACCTGGGGGCGCTAGGGAAAGCCAAATGCAAGGCTGAAGAGGCAAGCCTCCACAGCCTGATCACCGTTCTCTGCCAGGAGGGTGGCCGAGCGAGTGGGTGCCACCCAATCACGCCAGGCTGACAGGGCCTGGCCTCGGCTCGCCCCTTCCTCCAGCTCCGGGAGGCCCACAGGTCTGGCCGGGGGCTAGGCTTGGCCCTGCCCACTCCCTCTTCAGCACCCACACACGCAAACAGACCTGCTGGACTTGAAGCACTATGACGCGCTCCTTGGCCAGGTCTGATGACAGGACCTCGAAGCAGAGCAGTGGGTCCGAAGGGGAGATGGCGTCCAGTGAGTGGGAGGGCAGGAATATGCGGTGGAAACGGTTCTTAGACACCTGTAGAAGGGGATCCCCACTCTGAGGAGTCCTTTTCCAAGCTAGAGGTTCCTCCTCAGCCCACAACGCCCCAGCGGCTGCCCCCTGCCCTCCCCCTTCTTCCAGCAGCCTAGGAGGAGGGATACTCATCTTGCCTCCAGGAGAGAGGGGGAGAAGCATTCTCTCTGAGGAACCATAACCACAGCCCATGGCATTTACTGAGGGCTTACTGTGCAAAGAACACTGGACTACAAAAAAGGAGCCTGAGCGAGCACAATATGGTCGGCAGACACGAGCCCTGCCCTCAAAGCCCTGATAATCTAGTGGGGGGGGGAACAGGCACTAAAACTGCAGGCAGGGAGGAGCAATACCCCTCGGGAAAGCTCCCAGGGCAGGAGGCCCCGCCTCTAGTAAGGGAGAAGTCGGGGCCAACTGGTAGGGACGTGGCTGCAGGGGGAAGGTCTAGGGGAAAGGAAGAAGAGGTCTCAGTCATCTCACCTCAGCCAGGCGCAGGTTCTCAGGCTTCACATGGACGCTGTGGGCCAGCGAGTCAAGGACCTCCATAGCGCTGGAATTTTCTTTGCTGATGCTCACCAAGAACTGGAATACGAGCGGAGCAGAGGGGGCATTGGGGGATGCCAGGGAGCTGGGGCAGGGGCTGAGGGTTTAGGAAAGCAAGAGGAAGCCTGCGTGCGCTGTCCGGCATCTGGAGAACCTCTCACCTTAACTGGCTTCTTGTGAGGCTCCTTAGCAAAGTAGTAGACAATGAGTACCTTCTGTTTCTGAGGCAAGGGTACTGGCAGGTACAGAAAGGGGTCAAAAGTGATGGAAACCTAAAAATACAGAGAGCAGTGTACAGGGGGTTAGGTCCCTAGTGTGTCCCGACCCTCTCACCCTCAACCTCATGCTGAAGTTTAGGTTAGAGTGGGGTTGGAAAGCCTGAGTTGGCAGCCCCCTCGCCCCTGCTGTTCCCCAAAGAACAAGCCGAACCCCATCCTTCCCCAGATCCAATGCCCCCCCCCATCCCTACTAGCTGGGGGTTCCGGCCCCACCTTAGGCCCAGGGTCAGCCGAGCAGGGCAAGTTTGTGGGCCACATGGGAAGAGCCCGGACTGACACGCCACCCTCTGCCCAACATCTGCTGCCGCTAAGCCTGGCCAGGAGAGGCTGGGTCCCACCAGGTCCTGCCCACCTTGGTGCACACAGGGCAGACCAGCTTTGACTTATACTGGCCCTGGAACAAGTCCACAACAAATGAGTCGTTCCTCATCTTGTGCCGCTGCCAGGCCTCCTCAGCCACCACCTGTGCAGGAAAAGCAGTGAGGAGGAGAAATCCCTCCCTGGGCTTCCCAGGTCTCAACCGCTGTTCTGCGTGGCCCCAGGCTGACACTGACCTCATCTGGCCGCCCATCCGAATCAACGGTCTCGGTGTAAGGCTTGTTTTGGATGCGGTTTAAGTCCTCGTGGAGGCCATCCAACAGGAACGCCATGAACTCCTGGGCATCATGCTGGGCATAGCCCGTGAACTGGCTGGCTTTGCCTGCCACGATGGCCTGCAAAGAGTTGAGACGGTATAGGCGTGGCTCTTCCCCCAAGCCCAGTCTCAGGTTCTGGACTCGTGGGGGAAAGGTGGGCGGTGGGGGAGAGAACTTGGCTTGGCTCTGATGAATACGAGAACGGCTGTCTGCAGAAATGCAGGGAGGGGCGGGAGATGTGAGGGTGGATCCAACCTCACCTTCAGCTTAGAGGGCTGGAAGGCATGGTGGGTGCCTTTCCACAGTGTCCGCAGAAGCCCCGCAAAGCCGATGGCCAGGCGCCCGCCCGTGCCCAGAGGGTTACTGTAGTTGATCTCCATCTCAAACGAGCGATCTGGAAGCACCAGGTCCCGCGCGTGAGGATTGTTAAGTGGCTGGCCCCGCTTCTCCCGCACAGCTCGCCCTGGCCCAGGCCCAGTCTCACCGTGGAAGTAGTCCCGGAGCTCGCGGGTGTTAGAAAGGGACTGGATGACACTGTTCATGAAGCAGGTGTTCCCCAGGTTCACAAGGCCGGTGAAGCCGGGCAGACACACCTTCTTCTCCTCCTCCTCCTCCTCCTCCTCCACGCTCTCACTACTCACTGGGCTGTGCGGCATGGGGGGTACCATGCACGTGGGCTTGGGCTATGGAGAGGGCACAGGGTGAGAGGAGAGCCAAACAGGCCGGCCCCGGCTGGGGCGACAGTCCCCGGGAGCCATGGGAGGGACCCCGCCTTCCAGCCCTCCTCGCCACTCACCGAAGCGACGTTCGGCTCTTGTTTCACAGCGACGGACTGCTCTGACGCCATAGGGGTCGCCACCCCCTCCAGTCCCGGGGAGTCCTCAGTGGGGGGCTTCTCCTTCTCCCCACCTCGGGCCTCCTCCTTGCCGGAGAGGGGGTGTGAGGTGCCACCAGGTGGAGTTTTTTCCAGAGGAGTTGGGCCAGATGGCCCAGCAACCTTTGCACCACCCACTGCACCTTAAAAATGGGGAATGGGGGGGGAGGGCTGGTGGTTAGCAGCACGTGAGACAAGGAGCGAGCCCCCTTCCTGCGATCGCCGCTGCTCCGAGAAGGACCCGACGTCTTGAATGGGGGTGGCGAGTGGAAGAGATGAGATCACAAGGGAGGGCGGAGCGGGACAAGGAGAGGGTGACATTGGGGGCACAGTCAACGGGGGGGATGGTCAGGGAGACGGGGGGAGCGCGGGGTGCAGACCTCGTGTGGAAGGGGCCTCTAGCCCCGCCCAGCGCTGGCTCTGCCGCTTCTTAAGGCAGATGTTGACGCGGGTGACAGTAAAGTGATACTCGCACAGGTCTGGCTCGATAAGGTTCCTGGCGGGCAGAGAGGCCGGGCTCAGGGCATTGCGCCGAGCAGGTTTCACCTCTGAGGGTCAGGCTCTTCCCCACCCCATACCTACAGGGAGCGAACAGCCCGACCACCAACCTGACCGACCCAGGCTCCCTCCAAAACCTCAGGCGGCATTGGCCGCGGCTGTCCATAGGGGCTGGGGACCAGCAGCTTGGGTTCCCCTGTATGTCGGAGTGCCCCATCGTTGCCCTACTGGAGTCAGAGCCCTCAACCAATCCCACTGGGGCAGGTGGGCAGGGGTGGCGGCGGGAAGAGGGGAGGGGCGGAGAGAATATCGCCGCTCCGGAGAGGGCAACAAGAGAGCTACCCTTCAGCCCTGGACCGAAGCCTCAGGGCAGCCAGTTGGAGCATAAGCCATACCTGAGCTTCACCTGCCAGCGGAAGACTGTGTGGGGCCCACAGCCCGGATGCAGCCGCAAAAAGTTCACATCACTGCAGAGACACAGAGGGAAGTCGGCTCTTAGTCAGATCTCGGTGTTCCTTTTGGCCTAGCGTAAGGATTCTCGTGATCCCAGGAGAGCCTCCGTAGGCCCGGTTCCAGGGGAGCGGGGAGGGACAGAGACCGACCACTGGGCACTCAGTGGGTCAGGTCCCATCTCCTCCAAGAGGCTTGCCCTGATTAAGCCCTCTTTTCCCCGGCTCGCTCTCCTTTCTGCGTCGCCTGTGCACTTGGATCTGTGACCTTTGGGCATTTGATATTCGCCCCACCCCCAACCCCACAGCACTTACGTACAAATCTTCAAATTATAGGTTATAAATTACTTCTTTTAATGTCTGTCGCCCCCTCTAGACTGTAAGCTCGTTACGGGCAGGGACTGTATAGGCTAATTCTGTTGTGTTGTACTCTTCCCAGCACTCAGTACAGTGCTCTGCACATAGCAAGTGCTCAATAAATACCACTGATTGATTGGTGAGCTGTAAGCTCCTCACGGGCAAGGAACGTGTCTCCCAACTCTGCGGTATTATACTCTCCCAAGTGCTTAGTACAATGCTCTGCACACAGTAAATGCTCAGTAAAGCACTTACTTTGATCGATTGCTGGTGGTGGTAGTGCGTGGGAGGGGAGAAGCACGAGGGAGGGGCAGGCCGGGGTTTCGGGTCCTACCTGGTCTGGAAGACAAGGGTGAAGTCCTGCTCACGGAACAGCACGCGGCAGGTCTCCTTGCAGATCTCCTTCACGTACACGTGCACCACCACCGCGTCGGGACCCTTCTCATAGGAGTCATTTTTCACAAAGGCCAGGCTCACCATTGGTTCAGGCTCTGCAGGAAACCCAAGCCCCGCCCACCCCGGCCCCAGCTCTACGGTTAGAGACAACCAGCCAGACATGATGGAGGGGCCACCCCTGGCCACGCACCCTCCCCCTGCCCCCGCCCCAACTGGCCACCGGGACCCCAACCCTCTCCCCTCAGCCCTTACCATCACCAGTTGGAGTTTCCAGGGCCGCCACCTCTTTCGGTTCATCTCCCTTTTCGGCGTCTCTCCCCCGGGGAACGGCTGGGGAGGCCCCGCCTCCCCTGGCGATTGCCGCCGTCGTCACCTTGTCCTCCGCCAGGGGAGCCCCCAGTGAGGAAACTCGCTTCTCTTTCCCACCACGAGGTTCCCGGGGAACTGCCTCCCGCGCCACTGCTGCTGCCTATTCACAGGAAGGGGACTCATCAGGCAACAGGCCTGCTCACACCTACTCTCCCGGCTGCCCTTTGGAGCCACCCGGGGTGTCCCCCTAAACTGCGGGGGGTCAGGAGGGGGCGGGGGGGAAAGAGGGGGGAGCACGAAAGGGTGGAGACACGCCACCTCTCTCGGGGTCTCTTCCCATCCTAGCCGGGCTTCACCTCTGGTAGGACTGGGCTAGGTCCCCGGTGTCTTCCCCTTTCCCCTCAGGGCCCCCACCCGCTCCCCTCACCTGAGTTGTCGGGTCGGTAGCGCGGGTCGCATCCCTTCGGGGGCCCAGGTTGCCCTTGCGGGCCCCAGGCTCCACCTGCCCTTCGCCGGGTCCGCCAAGGTGCACGGCCCGCTTGGCGCTGGGCCCCACCGGGGTCCCAGAGCCGATCCCGGCCCCGATATCGCCGCGGCCCTGGGCCCGCTTCTGGTTGCGGGACTCTTGCTTCCCCTGCTGGGGTTCAGGGCCGGCCACCTGGCTGGGCTTCTTTGGGTTGGAGGGCAGGTCCTGTTCATTCTCCTTACAGAGGGTGCCACAGTCCTGGCCACAGGGTCTCTTCTTTTTCTGTGGGAGATCCACCAGCATCAGCGGCCCCCCAATGGTTCCCCGTCAACTCCCCTGCCCCGCCAGTTTCCTCTGGACAGAGGCGAAAGATCCCCGATGGTGGAATCAAGATCTGAGGACAGACTGGATTTCTGGGAACCGACACCACAGCCAGGGTCCCAGAAGCCTGATCTGGCCAAACCATCCACTGGGCCAGGTGGAGCTCGGTGGAAAGCAAGAGGGGGGCAGGGAGGAGAGGGGGCACAGAACAGGTAGGCATCCATGCAACTAGCCCGCCCACCCTCCCCTCCGTGCCCCACCCAAGGCCTGGTAGGAGGACAAAGCTGCTCACCAGCAGAGAGGGCCAACACAGCAGTGGGATCTTCTTGTGAAGCACCAGCTGCAGGAAGCCACCCTTGCGGTACTGCACTTTGCTGTAAGAGCTCTCGATCTCCTCATGAAACAGACCGCTCCACTGCCGGCCATCTGCAGGCACCATCACCTCTATCAATGCCGCGGTTCCTCGGCCAGGGGCTGCCCCCTCGGGCTCCTCCCACCTGCCGGGCACCTCACTGTTCGGTTCCCCCCCCAAATCCCAATTCTAGAACCCTAAGGGGATTTGGGAAAACCCACGGGTTCAGTGGGCTCTGAGGTTTGGGGTGGATTAGCTCGGCCAACCTGATCGGAGGACACCCTCCTCTTTCCCGGAAGCCTCCCTCCACTCCCTTGAAAGCAAATTTCCAGCCACGTCCAATTTAGTGGCCGTTGCACTGCAGCCAATACTGGGGACCAGCGCAGGCAGGGGCCAGGTCTTGGACCTCCAGGCCCTGCAAGTTTCCATCCTACCACACCTACGTCTCTTCCCCTCCCCACCTCTGGTACTGGCAGGGGGAGGGGTATGCTGAGGAGACCCGGGGGGGGGGCGGGGGGGCAAGTCCCCTACCTGGGAGCCGGACCACACAGTCAGTATCCGTGAAGGCTGCATCCACCTCTTCCAGCCGCAGTGGCTTGGGTCCCACGTGTAGCTTGACGATCACCTCATCAGCATTCTGCTTCCAGTCTAGCAGCAGTTCTGTGGCAGGGAAGGAAAATTGGGCCGGAGAGCCACCAAACAGCCACCTTCCCCAGCTCCCTGCCCTGAAGGTCAGTGCCCACGTGGAAGACCTCTTGAACGTTCAGCACAGTGCTCTGCACCCAGTAAGCGCTCGATAAACACCCTAAACGGATGGACTGATTGAGTGAAGACTCCCCTCACCCCACAGGCTGAGAGGCATGCCCCGGCCCAGCCCCACTGGGTGCTCTGAGGTTGAAGGGAGAAACCTCCCCGTCTCATGTCGGGCCCAACTTCACAGGCACTTCAGCAAGCCCTTCCACTCCCTACCCACCCAGGGTCTGACTGTCCCCAACCCCCTTCTCACCTTCCTCCAGAACTTGCTCCTCCTGGGAGTGCAACTCTGAGCCAGGGGCTGGCCCTAGGAAAGAAACCAAGAGTAGGAAAGCAGTGAGGGCCTGGTTGAAGGTAGTGGGTTGAGTTAGTTGACAGCATTGACTGGGCACCGGGCCGTGTACATGACGGTCCGTGGTTGGGATGCTCACCACGAGGAATCAGCCTGGTCACAGAGGAACAGAACTGGGAGCGGAGCTGGCTCCCCTCACGCTCCTCTTCCAACGAAAGTATCTCCCAATCCTACCCCGCTCTCTCCCGTGACTTCAGCCTCGCCCCAAGGAGACTTGCTCTTCCAGACGGCTAGTCCCTTATCTTCTGTCTCCCCACGGCCACCCCCCAACCCTTCTGATCCTGGAACGCTCACACCACACGCAAACTCAGGTCCTAGCAGCAGACAGCACGCCGGCCAGATGGCACCTCCGGCCACGCGCCTTGTCGCCCCAAACCTCCCCAAAGGTCACCGCTTCTGGGTCCCTCACCACTCTCCCCTGTCCACTCACGCCTAGGCTTGGGGGGAGGGGCAGGGGATCCTAGAGCATGGAAGGCAGGAGAGTGGTGGAACACCATGAGGCAAGAGTGGCTTGGGCAGTGGTAGAAATACCAAGGACGCCCAGAGCCAGGAGAGGAGGAGAAGCAGCTGTGGAGCTGGCCTGAGCCTCACCCACTTTCTCCACAGCCCCGCCCTAGAGGTCACAGCAGAAAAAGGTGGTTGGTTAGCGTGGGCCTCGGCAACATTGAGGGCCCGAGCTACAAGCAGGAGGTAGAAATCCCCCCATCTCAGAGGAAGATCCCGGCTGTGCCGCACCACGTTGCTTGAGCCCCCAGCAGCCTCAAGCTGAAACCTCAATCAAGGTTGTTCCTAACTGAAAGTGCTTAATAAATGTCATTACCACTCTGGGGAATGACTAGACTGTCAGTTCCTGAAGGGCAGGGGCAGCGTCTTCCACCGTGCTCTCCCAGACGCCTAGCACAGTGCTCTGCACAACGTAGGCGCTCAATAACCACTCCAGAAGGAATGCTCTGGCAGAGATATGGGGCCCCCGGAGAACTTCATTTAATTTGGTGTCCGGCTCCGGGTCCAAGTGATGTGGGAAGTAGAGGTAGGAAGGAAAGTGGAGCGTCAGAGGTCTTTCTGGGGCCCAGCTCTGCCCCTCTGGGTCTGCCTCGCTCTAGGCTACATGGGGGTGACTGGAGTGCCCTTCCAGGAGTGAGCTGAAGAGTCCAGATCCAGAGAAATATATGAAGAAAGTAAATGACTGAAAAGGAAACTTCCAAAGAAGCCAAATGGCTTCTTTGGGTGGAGGCATAAAGTATGCAGGCCAATGCAAATCATTCTGCCAATCACTCTGCAACCAAAGCAAAGGGTGACTGGTGACAGAGGGTGCTCTTCACTGGAGAAAGGGTGAGCAGCACCTCCCCGAGAGGGAATCTGCTCCCAGCTTTCCTTCCAGTTTCTCTTCTCCAAAAGTGGCTTGGGGCCTTCCCGCTCCTACCTCTCTTAGGGCCTGTGGCAGCAGGCCGCTCCCCCTCCTTGCTCTCCTGGTTAGCTCGATCCTTCTGCTTCTTCTTGTTGGTGGCGTCCTCCAGCCCCTGGGATGCCCTCCTTTGGCCTGCGGCACCGGTACCGCTGGACATCTTTAGCCGCTTGGTTAACACCCAGAGTCCCCCGGGATAGGTAATGGAGTCTGGGTCAGGGGTGCGGCGCTTTCTTCCTGGCCCAGCTATCTTGGCGACTCTCTGTGGCCAAACTCTCTGGCAAGGAACAAATGGCCTGAAGAGAGAAGATCATGTGGTTACTTCTCTGAGGCCTTGAGGATGAGATGAACAGGGACTTCTGGGCTACGGAAAAGGGGGCAGGCCCTATTGACGGAATGGCCAAAAGCCCCTGGAGCCACTTAGAAATGGCGGCAGGGGACGATTCTCAGATGCAGAACTCATGAGGCTGTGAGGGCTACTAGGTCTGGAAGTCCGGAGACCTGGGGCCTAGGCTCGGTCACGCTACCGGCCGGTGGGACCTTGGGCAAGTAAGTCACTCCACCTCTCTGCGCCTCAGTTTCCTCCTCCGTAAGATGGGGCTTGTAATGTCCACCTCTCCCTACCTCACAGGGATGCTGTGAGGTCAAAATGAAATAAATGATGCGGAAGCCCTTTGGAAAAATAAAAGCACTGTACTAATTCAAGGTTGTATTACGAATGCTAAGAGAATGGCATGACTGGAAAAGCGTGTGTGTACACATGCGTGCGCGTTGCGGGGGCAGGGAGGTGAGGAAGGAGGGGATTAATCAGGGAAAGCCTCCTGGAGGAGATGGCCTTCTGGAAGCAGCTTTGAAGGGGTAGGGGGCAGGGAAGGGACAGGGTTTGGTACAGCTGAGGGTTGCGGGGAGGGGAAAGGCATTCCCGACAGGGGAAAGGGGACGAGGAATGGGGTGGGAGGCAGAAGAATGGAGAGCAAGGGGTGTTTGGGAGGTCTGCTTGGGAGGAGCAAAGAGTCTGAGCTGGGGTTTAGGAGGAGAAGAGAGCGGAGGGCAGGCTGTGCCAACATGGCAGCCAGGCCGTTCCACTGCCCAGGGAACCTCCTCTCCTCAGCACATTCTTGTGGGGCAAAAATTGGGTCCGGAACATTCGGGAAGGGCTATTCTGGGGTCCAGGGTGAGTGACACCGGCAGCGGGTGTCCAGGGAGAGTGTATGTAGCAGCGCCCACTGCAGCCAGCTCCAAGACACCCCGAGGAGTAGCAGTCACAGGGTCTGCCTGCGGCTCCCTCATTTAGCCCGACCCTCCAGTTCCACCACGGGAAATGGGAACCCACTTCAAAGATCCAAACAGAGGCTCAGGACCCTGGAGACCACAAAAGGTCCAGTTACACTGAAACTATTATTCATCAGCGCTATTCAGCTGGTACAGCTCCCTGGGCGGTAACAGAGATGCCTGGCTCCCTAGGGTCGGGGCAGCATTGTGTCTGTTCCTCTTATCAGCCAGAGATGCCACTGCCCCCACGACTGCATACGGCGACCCGTCTAGGAGAGAGGGGAGGGCTGGAGCCAGCTGGTCTGGGGTTTCACTTTCACTCTGTGATGCTTAGTCACCTCAAGCAAGAGAGGCTGAAGAGTGGGAGGACCAGTTTCCATGGAGGAAAACAGGATCATCCCAGGTGCTAATGAGGCTCATTCAAAGTAATAACAGCAGCCCCAGCAGCGGCAGCAGTGCCAGCTGGGGAGATCACCCAGCTAGGTTGGGAGAAGCAGAATCATCATTGCTTTCTACAGGAACAGCCAGCGTCTGAACTGCACTCTGGATCTTGGTGTTTGAGAGAAGTCTCTCAGGCCTCCTTTCAGAATGCCCTAGCAGGCACCACCTGAGGGGCCAGACCTCGGATACTGTCCCTGCAAGAGCTTGGGCCCCAGCCAAAGGGAACCTGCTCCTAGCCGAGCCAGAGCCAGGGTAATAGCTCAAGCACTAGGGCCGGGCCCCAGCCCAGCTCTCCCCACTTGCTCTGCTGCCAACTCTAAGTCAGTCTCGAAGCCCCACGATGGGCTAGATCCTCACTAAGGAGGCTTATTAGGATTTCCTGTGAGGCCACAGGGTGAGCAGAATTAGCCTGGTAGACCCTAAGTAAGGTACAACATTTGGGCTAGAACCTCTCCATTCCACAATCCTAGAGCGGCAGGGACCCCAAAGATCTGGAGGCCACAGAGAAACAGGAGCCCGGCCCTCCCTCTTCCTTCCCAGAGGAATCACTCAGACCATCTGGTCGCCGAGCCACAACACTGTCTCCTTTGTTCCCTGCTCCCGTTCCTGCTTGCCACCATGCACTCCGCCACACAGCCTTATAGCCCTGGAACCACCTCTGCCTGACCAGACAGCTACCTCTCTCCCATCTTTCGGCTCCCTCTTTGCACCCTCCCAAGTGCTCTGCGCACAGTAAGCGCTCAGTGAATACCACTGACGGAGTGATCGGTCCTTCTTCAAGCCTCATTTTCCTAAGAGGCTTATCCTCAACAACCTTGGCCACTGAGGATGACGAGAGCAGAGGAACAAGTGGGGGCTGAACAAAAGGGTAGTCCACAGTCTCCCACCCTCCTTAACTTTAGCCCACCAGAACAAGGGCTTTCAACCTTTTTTTGAGTAACTGCACCCCTACGGTCTCCAGGTTTCACCTAAAGTATCCCCACACTCGGACACCCGGCCCACGCCACCTTCACCCTCACGCCTAGAAAAGCAGCATGGCTCAGTGGATAGAGCACGGGCCTGGGAGTCAGAAGGAGCTGGGTTCTAATCCTGGCTCCGCCACATGACTGCTGTGTGATCTTGGGTAAGTCACTTCACTTCTCTGGGCCTCAGCTACCTCATGTGAAAAATGGGGATTAAGAATGTTAGCCCCAAGTGGGACAGGGACAATCTGACTTAATAATGTTGGTATTTGTTAAGCGCTTACTATGTGCAGAGCACTCTTCTAAGGGTAGATACAGAGTAATCAGGTTGTCGCACGTGAGGCTCACAGTTAATCCCCATTTTACAGATGAGGTAACTGAGGCACAGCGAAGTTAAGTGACTTGCCCAGAGTCACACAGCTGCCAAGTGGTAGAGCCGGGACTCGAACCCATGACCTCTGACTCCCAAGTTCGGGCTCTTTCCACTGAGCCACGCTGCTTCTACCCCGGTGCTTAGACAGGGGCTTGGCACATAGTGAACGCTTAACAAGTACCATTATTATTATTCATTCAATAGTATTTATTGAGCTCTATGTGCAGAGCACTGCACTAAGCGCTTTATTATTATTACCTATCCTCCTCTCAACCCTGAGGAAAACACTGCTCTCACTACACGTTTTGGGTAGAACGTTGTTACGGAATTAGGGGGAGTTGACCCGGCAACAAGAGCCTGTTTGGTTTCGGTATCAATCAATCAGTGGTATTTATTGAGCGCTTACTGTGTGCAGATCACTGTACTAAGCATCTGGGAGAGTACAATGCAAGAGTTGGTAGACACATTCCCGGCCCACAAGGAGCTTATGGTATATTGTGTATCGGAAGTAAGGGTTTGTACATGTGTGGTGTCAAAATGGGTATTACAGCATTTGCTTTCCTTAAAGTGGGGTTTTATAAGAGCGCAATCCCTGTATTACAGGGGAACTGGGGGTACTTATGAAAGCCAAGGGAGTGGAGCAGTGGCCACCAGAGAAGGTGATAAGAGAAATTGTTCCTGCTGTTGCTGCCATCACCGGCTCCTCATCAGTGGAAAGAGGGGGAAAAAAAAGCCCCCCCCCTCCCCCAACCCCTCCTTTTCCGGATCCTGCTTATACATTTCAGTCTCTGCCGCACCTGCCTTGCCTTTTTAGAGTGAAATTTCCAAGAGCATAAACTGTGCCTTCGGTACAGCACCTGGCCAGTTGAGGGGTGGTAATTAACTAAATGACAGTAAGAGCAATATCCCTTTCTAACCTCTGCAGTGACGCCAGTGACACCCGGAGTTCCCATGACTACAACTGCACCTTCTCTCTGTTGGTGTATTGTACGACGGGTTCATATTTCAAGACTTCTGGGAAGAGACTGGACTGGGCCTGAAACCAATGCAGTCCTTCCCCGTGTGCCACAAGCCATACCGATGGGACTCCATCCCGAGGCGCCCCAGGAACCCTGGGCCCTGCCACATTGAATTACCGCGTGTGCATGCACACACGCATGTACGTATGTGTAAACACAGACATTACACAAACACACACGCAAAGCCCAAAGACCTTTTTGTTCTGAGACATTCTGATCACATATACCCACCCCACATTCACATACCCACCCCCCCACCCCCCACCTCCCCCAGATCTCTGGCAGGGGGTAAGGGCAGCGAGAGTACCCACAAAACTGAAAAGATCAGAACTCTTCAGTCTAGAAAGGCAAAGGGAAAGAAAATGTCAGCAAAACCTACAGAATCATGAAGACTGTGGATGGGGGTGCCTACAAGCTCAAAGGAGCTCTATCGGCATCCTCACAAGTCTTTCTGCAGATAATCTTCTTGAAGTATCACTCAGTTCACATCTCTACCCTCTGAAAAACTTCCAATAGTTTCCTATCAGGCAAAAACTCCCCCCATAAATGGCTTCAAGGTTCTCCACCAGATCTTCCCTTCTTACATATCCACCTGCTACTCCCATTCCTTTCCATCCTCACCTCTGAATTGTACCACCCTCCTGATTCTCCTGGTTCTGTCTCCTTGCTCAAACAGTTCCTCTGGGCTGGAACGCCTTTCCCCTCGTCTGCCAAACCACAACTCTCCCCATATGTAAAGCCCTCCTAAAAAAAAAAAAAAAAAAAAATCCCACCTCCTCCAGGAAGCCCCATGAATTCACTCAACACCCCAGGCTCATAAACTCAGTAGCCCCCTTTGTCCTTAAGTCATTTTTTTTCCTGTCCTCCATGCATGTACATTTGTATATTTTTATTGATAAAATGTGAACGTTTGCATTATAAAATGTATTTGTATTTTCACTTGTTTCATCGCTTAATTTGCTTCTTCACCCTGATATGGTGAAACTGTTTCCTATTATAATCCTCCTACTCACATGATTTGCAAATCATTTGTCTTCCTCTCCCATTACGTTTTGAGCTCCTTGAGAGCAGGGGGCATATATGCATCTTGCTTCTGTTGTTCTCTCCCGTGTGCATGGCAGAGTGCTCTGCACTCAAATACCACTACTTGACTGAGGGAAAGGAGTAGGTTCCAAAGAGAGAGAGAGAGACATTACCAAGCGGGCAAAAAGCACATGGAGTTCATTACTACAGAAAGTGGAACAGGCAGAAAACATCAACGGGTTCAAAAAGAATTTAGATACATTCATTGCTGACAGATCCATTAGGGATGTGAGAAGGCTCAAAAAAGGTTTAGATAGACCCGTGGACAATAAGTCCTCGATGGGGCACGGGGAGAAATGTTTAGGCTGTTCAAGGGTACTTCTCCCTTGACGATGATGAATGACAATGTGGGTAATGACCACTCTGTCCCTCCAAATACCCTTCGGTGCCATTGCTGGAGATGCCATATGGGCTGGAAGGAGTGAGCGATCCCTTCCTGAATGCTACCAATGTCCCTTCCTCTAGAGCTGAATCGACTGAGAAGCCCAAGGCGCTGGGACAAAAGGGGCTACAGAAAGGAGATGTCGGAAGAAAGACAGGGTAGGGGGGCGGGGTATGCCCTTTCAAATAGGGACCTGTCTTAACATAACATTTTATTTGGGTGTCCAGAAAGTCCTTTTGCTCAAACCCCACGGCTTATTTCCTCCATCTGAGAGCCTCCCTCCTTCTTAATTACAACTCTAGCAACGGTTGAACTGCTAGGCTTCTCCATGGCCCCAGATGGCACAAAGAGAATAAGTAGGTCTTTACTAGACTAGACCCATAGGCTTAGGAGCCTGGCTCTCCAATACCCTCGGGGAGCGAATCCGGATTGATCCCCTGGGCAAACTATTTACTGAGCGCTAACTGCGTGCAGAGCACTGTACTACTCGCTCGGGAGAGTACGACGTAGCCGAGTTCTATCAGAGGGTCCGCTGGGAGGAAAGGAACCAGACCAATCCCTTCACAACGCTGTGGGCTGCTCCCCGATCTTGTTTCGGATCGACGGCCCACAGCCCGTTAGGCCCTCTTTTAGGCTACTGAACTCACTCCTCCGCTCGCCTAGTGCTCCTCGGAATCGCTTCCCCTTGCTGCCCTGATAAATGCTCCGGCGGCCCTTTGCTTCCTCGCCCTCTTTAGTCCCGGCTACCTGTCGTGATGACAGCCCCGAACTCTGGCAAAGACCACTGGCTGGGTCCCTATTTATGCCTGTAAACGGACACTTCGGCTCTTGGCCTCTCCCGAACCGGCGACGGCCGCCAGCGGCCAGACCCGACACACTCGGGTGTTCTTCCCTTTAGCGCCCGGTGCCCCGGACGGTTTGGTACGGGGAGGGGGTGGGGGTGGGGGAGAGACCTGGGGTTGCGGGCTCTGATTTCGAGGGTGAGTCACGAGGACTCTACCGGGAAAAGTTGCACAGGGCGGCCGATCTCTCGGGGGGAGGGGGGGAAACACTTAAGGCGCGTTCCGAGCTGACGAGAGGGTCGCTCTGCTCACGGGCCGGCCGGGCCGGGCATATGCAGGGCCGCCTACGCACGTTGCAGACGCCAGGGTCTCGGGGCACCATCGAGACTGGGATCCCGGGCTCCTGCGCTCCCGGGCCCGGTTGGCCGTGACCTTGGGTCGGTCACTGCCCTGGGGAGCCGGGAGTTACCCGCTACGTTACGGCTCCGACACAAAGCCGGGGGGCGGGGGGAATTCTCCGGCTCGGGGGATCCGGGCTGGAGCCCCTTGAGCGGGGCTGCCCCCGCACGCCGACTCCACCCCCGCCGTAATCGCGGGACCCGGCTCGGCCCGGCACAGCTCCGTTCCCAGGCCTGACGGTTCCAGCCCCACTCACCGAGTGCGCTGCCTCCGCCTCCGGCCCCGCTTCGGATTCTCTGCAACGAGCTCGGGCTCCGCTTCCAGTTCACCTCGGCGCGGCGCTGCGGTCCGGGCCCGCCTCCCCCTCCCCGCGCGCCTCCGGCGCCTTTGCCGCCGCCGCCGCCGGTTGTTTTGTTCCGAGTCGAAGTTACAACCGACTAGGGAGGCGTGAACGAACTCGTGACGTACTTCCAGGCCCGGCGTCACGTGACACGGAGCGGCGGCTCCCGATCACGTGAAAGTAGCCGTTGGCCGGGGGGGGGGGGGGGGGGAGGAGGAGGGGGTGTGCCCGGCTTCCCGCTCTCCGGAGTCTCCCCCACTCCTCCCTTCGGCCCGTTCCCCTCCTCCGCAGGACCCCGCCAGCCCAGAGGGGTCGCCAGGCGCTCGTGGATCCCGAGACTTAGGGGACGCAATTGCAAGGCCTCCAGCGGCTTCGCGAGCCGCCCGTGTCACAAAGGGTCCCTCTGTGCAGCACATTATCGCCTCTTTAAAACGTGGTGGGACGCCATCACTCTCCCCCGAAATCTCCACTAGCTCTCTCCGCCGTCTCTCGGATAAAATAAAAAGCGGATTTGGAGTCGCCCTCGACTCCAAGGTGCTCCACTGGTGGTCTCCTTCCCATCGACTCTCTGATCCTCTTACAGCCCAGCCGGCGCTCCTGATTTCCTCCAAGCTAACTCCCGTGAGTTCGGGAACACGGGGTTACGTCCTCAGAGAACCTCATATTAAAGGGAAATCCCTCTGTAATATTCGTGGTCTGACAGACGGCATCCACATGTGCGTAACTGTTTCTTTTAGCACCGGATTGGGCTCCATCCGGACAGACGGGTGTTGGGGGAAGAATGTCCCTAATTCTCCGATTCTGTTGGATCCGGATCGTGTGACGAAGACACGCTTAGAACAGTCCTTTGCACATAGCGCCTAACAAATGCCATCGTGTTGTAAGGCAGAACTGACTGCACCTCGTGAGCAATTCTCCCTCCTTTAACCCATTGCTCGCGCTTTACCTCCTGCACGAGACTCCCTACTCGCTCGGATTTGTTAAGCCATACCCCTTCCAATACTAATTACACCACTACTGCTCATAATAATAGTGGTACTTCTTTGGTGCTCATTTTGTGCCAAGCACTGTGCTAAACACTGAGGTAGGTGCAAAATACGTGATGATGGTATCCGTTGAGCACTTACCGGGTGCCAGGCATTGCACTGAGCGCTGGGGTGGATACCGGCAAATCGGATTGGACACGGTACCTGTCCCGTGTGGGGCTCACTGTCTCAATCCCCATTTTATAGATGAGGTAACAGAGGCCCAGTGAAGTGAAGCAGACAAGTGGCAGAGCAGGGATTAGAACCCACGTCCTTCTGACTCCCAGGTCTGTGCTCTATCCACTACGCCACGCTGCTTCTCTAAACAGGTGGAACACAGTCCCTGACTCGTGTACAGCACTTAGGTACATACCTTTAAATTATTCATTAGAAATTATTTATTCATGTTAATGTCCATCTCCCCCACTAGACACTCATTATGCACAGGGAATGAATCTGCTAATTCTGTTGCATTTTACTCTCCCAAGCGTTTAGAACAGTGCTCTGCACATAGTAAGCACTCAATAAATATCACTGAATGATCGACTGATTGATTGTCCCACATGAGGCTCACGGTCTAAGGAGCAGAGAGAACAGATACTGAATCCCCCTTTTACAGATGAGGAAACTGAGCCCCAGAAAATTTAAGTGACTTGCCCCAAATCACACAGCAGGCAAGTAATAGGGCTGGGATTAGAATCCAGCAGGTCCCCTGACTCCCAGGTCTGGACTCTATCCACTATGCCACACTGCTTCTCAAAGTCCTAAAAAGTCACCCCTTACAAGAGGCATTCCCTGATTGATCTCCCACCTTCTTGCTCAAGCCACACCATCAACCACTTTAGCAAATGTTGGTATATCTGCCTATTTGTTATCTTTCATGTAATTGGTTTTGTTTTTATCATTTATCTAATCTTTATGTCTTTAATATTTGGCAATTTGGAGAGAGAGAGAGAAGACTCGGTGTGTGAAGGACTCACTGGAGTTGAGGTGGCCTCTGCCTGCACCAGGGCTGAAGTTACGCTTGAGGCTTCCACCATCTCTTGCCACAGGTTTCCTGAGTGGTGCCAGCTGCCACCCTCATGCCTACAGATCTGATCACGCTCCCTTCCCCTGCCAATCCGCAAAGGGTCATAGGGACCTCAGTCCCCGGGGGCCAATGCACGAAGCAGACAGAGCAACCTGTCACCTACCATTTTCACCACTCAGATTTATTCACTCAACCCAGAAAGCAACTACAGAGTTGGCCTATACAGCAGTACTGTAATCTCCCTTCCTTGCAGCAGGCAGCCCCCTCCTCTCATGGCCTCCACAGTTGGTAGAGAGGTGTGACCCCCTCACTATCGCCCTCTGATAGGCCGGTGAAGAGCAATCAGAGGGGAAAGTTAGGACATGTGAGATAGTCCACTCCTGACCAGGTGATTGAGTACTAAAAGGAGGGCAACCATCACACGGTGCCTCCAAGCATACGTTGGTACCCCGATGGCTAGGGTATACTAAGATATACTAGGCATATACTAGACTTCTGGCATATTTGCCCCTCTAGCAGGCGGCGGGTAGATCTACTGCTTGTGAATGGACTGCAGTAGGGTGTGGAGAGTGTGTTAGAGGGGGCAGAAACTATGGGAAGTGAGAGCTCACAAGATGCAGTTGTCTGGGGAGAGGAGGGTGGGGTCCCACCACACATGCGTACAAACACACACACACTCACACACATATATGTGGCCTGGCAGAGCCTCAGACCCCACTTCCGTGACACAGCTCCTGCTGGGCAAAAGGAAGTTGTGTTTGCTCAATGGGGGAGTGGAGCTGTGCGATGGAGGGAGGCACAGTGGTCACTGGCAGGTGTTATAGATCTGAATCTGCTGATTGATGGAGTCGAGAATTCCCTTCATCTTTGCCTCCAACCCGTCCAGCTGAGCAGCCTTGTCCTCCAGCTCACGCTCATTCTCCTCGTATGTCCCCTCCAGCTCTGCGGGGACACAGTTTCTTAGCCCCTCCGAGCCCCGTAGTGACCCCATCCCTCACCAGGTCCCTCTTCTCCTCACCATGCAGGCGCCTCAGCTTGTCCTGTGCATCTGTCAGGAGCCCCCTTGCCTCATCTCTCAGCCTCTCGGCTCTTTGCTTGGCCTGCAAGACACCTTGAGCCTTCCGCTCTGCCAGTTCCTGCACGGTCTGGAAGCGGTCTCCCAGCTGGTCTTTCAGCAGCTGCAGCAAGACCCACAAGCTTACCACTCACTCTTTACACAGCACGAGGAATTCATCATCACAGGAAGTTGTGCGGGCAGAAAATATCGATGGATTCAATAAGGCTATTGGACAAATTCTTGGGTGATAGGTCTGTCTGTGTCGGGGGGGATGTTAGGGAATACGAGAGGGTCTGCCCCTAACCAGGTGTTTGGATATTACAAGGAGGGCAACCAGAACACGGTTCCTCCAAGCATACTTCGGTGCCCCTGATGGTATTGGATAGGCCACTGTTCTGACCAAGATGGCAGTTCTTATGATTTTAAGGCAAAACAAGGCCTGTGAGCCATCCCTGGGCTCTTTCCCAGCTGGACCCAGTGGAAAGCAAGAACGCGGTTGGTCTACAGCTCCTTGGGGCAGGTGCCAAATCCCCTAGAGGGCTACTGAGCGGCTGATGCCAAGTGGCCCTTGCCCTTCAAGCTTGTTCTTCAGCCGTGGCTCTACGGGGCGGTGGGAGGAAACAGTGTTAAATCTGGAGGATACGACACTAGGTTACAACAAGTTCCCAGGAAGTCAACCCCCAGTGGCACCACACACACACACACACACACACACACCTTTTCTGCCTCATTGGCACGGCCCTGGGCATTGCTGGCCGTCTCTTCTGCCTGGGTAGCTGCCAGGCTATTTCCGGCCCTTTTCAGCTTAAGGGCATCTAACTGGGCATCCAGCTGCTCTGCACGCTTGGCTGCAGCATTCAACTCTCGCTCAGCCCCAGCCGCCTTGGCCGCCACCTGCCAACCAGACGTCATCCATCAATCCATCGATCGTCAATGGTATTTGAGCACTTACGCTGTGTGGAGCTCTGTACTAAGCACTCGCGAGAGTACAATACAGCAGAATTAGCAAACACGTTCCCTGCCCGTAACGAGCTCAAAGCATCAAACCCAATGCTCAACCCACACCCAACCACTCTCCCTGGCCCTTGGTGGGGTTAATGGGCGTTAGCTAGGGGCAAGGAAGAAGGATTGCTTCACCCCCTCCCCATCTTCTTTCCCCTGGCTATTGAGGGTGGACACATGGGGACAAGGGGCACAGGGACCAGCACTTTCCTAGCAGACCTGATGTTAGGGAGCAGGACGGGGGCACAGACTGACCAGGTACCCCAGCAGCCCTTGTATCTTTCAGTGGTATTTCCCATTTGGGGAGAGAGTGTTTCCTGGGTGGGGATGGGGCTGTCCAGGGCACGGTCCCAGGGCTCACCGTGTCTAGTGTCCGTTCAGTGTGCTGGGTGTCATCAGTAGCACTGCGGATGGCCCCCTCGGCTGCGCTCTGTGCTCGCTTTGCCTCTTCCAGGGCTTCCTGCACCATCTCTGCTTTCTGTTTCTCCCCCTGGGCATGACTCCTGCAAAGCTCCTTCTCCATCAGCACAGCTGTTCTTGCTCTCCTCCCCAACCACATCCTGTTGTCCACCTGGTCTCCTGCCTACCCCCACCCCACAACTCCCCCATCTCTGACCCCGCACCCTCTCCTTCCACAATTTCCCTTTCCTGTCTCCTCCTCCACCCCCCGCACCACCTCCGAAAAACCACTGGGCAGGGGACGGTAACATTAATGCTAAATATGGGAGGGGCCAAGGAGGGATAGAGCTGGGCAGGAGCGGGAGTGGGGAGAGAAGTGAGGGGTGCATTAAGTGAGGGGGCTGAGTTTGGGTTGAAGGGAAGAGGCCTGACCGTGCCCGCTGAGCATCATGCAGGAGTTGCTCGGCTTGGCGCACGTCCCCGGCCGTGCGTTCCAGGATGGCATCCACGTGAGCCAGGCTGCGCACCCGCTGGGCGATCTCTCCTGCCAGGTGGCTGATCTGGGAGGACGAGGCCGGAATGGACAGCTCCAGAACCCGGTTGGCCACAGCCTCGATGCTCCCTGGGTCCGCCCCCTCCTCTGTGAGACAGACAGGCAGACAGAGGTCTCAGAGTCCCCCAGGGACAGGCCAATACAGTGTATAGAGCTCTCTGGGGTCAGGTAGGAACTGGCCCAAAGGGTTCTCGGGGGCTGGCAGACACTGTCCTTAGGTCCCCAAGGGACAAGAGGCTGCCCCATCTTGCAGGTCAGCCCCAAGAGTCAGTCTGGTCCCATGAAGAGTAACCCTAAACTGCTCTTAGCGGGTGGGGGTTGGGGAGAGGAGGGTGGTACGATGGGCGGGGGGGTTGGGGGGAGTTATCAGATCAGGAATAACAGGGAACAGAGAGCCAAGCCTCCTGGGGCTGGCCCAGTCTGGACTTGCCCCTCGGGGACCTTTGAGGGAGGGGAAATGGAGGCAGAACTCCCTGGGGCCTTTGCTCCATGGCATTATTGCTGTGGGAGCCTCTCACTGCCCTTGTCTCACCCCAGCCCTCTGCTCACGGCTTAGGAAGTCCTTGATGTTCTGGATGAGCTCCCTCAATTCCTGATTGGAGCGCTCGACCTGACCCCGGGTCCTGTTGGCTTTGTCCAGGGCCGCCTGTGCTCGCAGCCGTGCGGCACCAGCCTGCAGCTTGGCCTCAGCAACCTGGAGGCCCAGGGGAGAGCTGTCGTCACTTACCGTCCTGCATTTTCTCCATCTCCCTTGTCCCCGCCACCCTTCGTCTTCCTCCCGAACCCCCCCACACCTCCCACCGACCTTGTTCACGAGCTCGTCGGCGTCACCCAGAGTTCGCCGCAGCTCTTCCTGAGTGTGCCGGGCCCGGCCCAGGGCGTTATCTGCGGTGGCTGCTGCTCCCTGGCAGTTGAGGCCCCCGCACCGCCGCTGTCCATCCTCATCGCGGCAGCCAGCTCCCCCGCAGGGGCTCGTGGCGCAGGGGGCATCTCCTGGGGCCCCACACACCTGGGAGGAGGCCCCCGGGTCACTCCGGGTTAGCCTGGCCAACGAGGCATATCCCTCCATCACTTGTCCCACCTGGCCCGGCTGCAACTCACCAGCTCATTGATGCCTGTCAAGCTGAGGGCATTGGCCCGGGCTGAGAGATTCTCCAGGGCCTTCTGGTTGGCGACATTCTTGCGGTTGAAACTGTCCCGCCGGCTGTCCATCAGCTTCTCCACCCGACGGCGGGTGCCCGCAGAGTCACTGATGGGGCTGGGCACCGCCAGGGCGGAGGCGTTGGCGTGGCGCTCGGCCTCTACCGATTCGGTGTAGGACTGTAGAATGCTATCGTAGGCACCTACGTCGGTCACATCGGAGAGGCACATCACGGCCGGGCTGTCGGCTCTTCAGGTCAACCTCCCTCAGTCCCCTTGCCCTCATCATGGGTGGCGATGGGGGGGTGGGAGGAGGTCTCCCTATCTCCCCAGTGCCTGGGCTCTGAGCTCTTACCCAGGAAGTTGGAATTCTTCAGGAGGTCCAGCTGGCGGCCCAGCTGGTTCAGGGTGAGGTTGAGGGCCCGGCCATCCCTCTCCAGCCCACTTAGTGCGTGGTTGGAGTTGAAGTTCTCATCCTGAGCCACGGTCAGTTCCCGTTCCAGCTGGTTCAGCCGTTCTGTGGCCTCCCCGATCCCGCTCCTGGAGGGCAGAGGCAGCATCTCAGTCAGGCTGCAGCTGGATGTCCTTGATTCCTGAGGCCCTCAGGCCCAGACTTGAGATAGGGCAGATCCATCTTAACAAGAAGACCCTGTGGGCGCTCTACCCTCTGGCCCATGGGCACTTGGCCTCCCTTCCTCACCCACTCAGCATACATTTACCCTTGGATTCCCATTCAGACTGCAGGGTGCTCTCAGGTGCCCCAGGCAATCCCAGCACCGTGAAGGGGAGGCGGAGGGGGAGGAGGGGAGGGAGGATGAGAGGGGGAGGAAGAGAGAGAGAGAGAGAGGAGGAGGAGGAGAGGGAAGAAGAGTGGGAGGAGGAGGGAGAGAAGAAGGAAGAGGAGGAGAGGGAGGGGAGGGAAGAAGAGGAGGAGAGGAAAGTAAGGGAAGAGGAGGATGGGAAGAGGGGAGAGGTTGCCCTCTTGGGCAGCATACTATATTGATCAAAGATCAATCTCAGGGATTGTAGTATTGGACTATAAAGACTATCTTACAGGAAAATAAACACGTTATCTGGACAGACAGATGGATGACTGTGGGGAGACAGACAGATCCATCTGGCAGCAAATGCCTGCTGCCCTCACCGCAGTTCCTCAGTGATCTTCATGAGCTGGGTGATGGCTGTGGCGGTGGTGTTTCGAGCACTGACAATGCCCTGCACGGTGCCCAGTTTCTCTTCCAACAGCCGGAAGTTCCTTTCAAAAGCCCCTATGGCTCCTGACTGCTGCAGCTCCTGTGCTCGCTGTCCCAGGTGCCGGGTGCGGGTGGCCAGATCCTGTACCACTCGGTCCCAGTCCCCGAAACACTGGTGGCAAGGATGGCAGATGGGAAAGGTGCCCGAGAATCCCCGGGCACACTGGTCGCAGCGCACACCAGATACTCCCGGACGGCAGTTGCAGTGACCCGTGGTGCGGTGGCACTGGAGGGTCTCGATGCCTCGGGGATCACAATCGCAGGCTGGGGGGCAGAACCGGGCCAGTCACCAACCCACTGTGCCCACCGGCCCCCGACGCCCCGGCCCCATTCCGCTTTGCTCTTGTCTTCCGGCCTCCTCCCGGGCCTCAGCTCTCCCACTCCCACCTCTGACTCCTTCCCCCCTCCCCCCACCTCTTGTTCCTCCCTCCTTGTCCACTCAGCGGTCCCCCTTTCCCTTTCCTGGCCAGGCTCGCAAGCCTCACCCCGGCACTGCTGGCTAGGATCTCCCCAGTGATTCTCCTGGCAATCAGTGCAGGCCCGGCCCCCAAATCCTGCCCGGCAGTGGCACTGTCCTGTGAACTGGAGAGAGAGAGAGAGCCCCTGAGCAGTCGCTGAACGGCTACCCACCGCCCTCTCACTTCCACCAGGGCAGGCAGGCATATGTGGCGAAGAGGGCGGGCTGGGGAAGGGAGATGGCGCTCTCTTTAGAGGTTTACGATAGTGGTGTGGCCTAGGGCCATGCAGAAAGACCCAGAGGTTCTGTCCCATAGGCTGGATCACTGAGCTAAAGCCTTCTGTCCCGGGGCTCCCACCTCACCCCCGGATGGGCGGTACTGTACCTCATTGCAGGAAGGGCTGACCGAGTGGCTGGGGTGGCAGTCACAGGGCTGGCAACCTTGCCCGCTGGCCAAGTTCCAGAAGTTAGGGGCACAGCGGTCACAGTTCTGGCCTTGGATATTTGGTAGACACGGGCACTGCCCGCTGCTCTGGTCACAGTGGCACTCTTCTTGAGAGGGGCACTGACTGCGCTCGGTGCCCAGGAAGTTACAGCTGCACCCTGCCGAACCAGCAAATCCACGTCACTGGGTTGGGCACTGCTCTGGGCCAGCAATATCTTCCAATCAGTCCTCAAGAGACTCTCCCCACTTGGTGTCACCCTCTACTCCCCGCCCCATCTCAGCTTGGTAGCGGTGCCCTGTCCCCAATCCCCTTGTATACTCACTCCGGCAGCTGTGGTGAGCAGCCTGTCCGTAGTAGCCAGGACGGCAGTAGGCACAGTGGGGTCCCTCTGAATGGTACAAGCAGCGCTGGCACTGTCCGGTGCGCCGGTCACAGGCCTCGGGGTCGGTAGGGTCTATGTTGTTGCTGCACTGGCAGGGTTGGCAGCGGCCCCCAGCCTGGGACGGGTTACCATAGTGCCCAGGAGCACATTCCTCACAGCGGGGTCCTGCAGCCAGTGTCAGTTTCAGGGTACCATCCCCTCATTGGGACCCCTATTCTAGTTGAAAGGTTTGCCCTGGGTGTGCCGCCCCCACTTACCTGTATGCCCAGGCTGACAGTGGCAAATAACCTGGTGGGAGTGCCCATCTTGATGGCAGGAGGCAGCAAAGTGGCGTCGACTGCCTGGGCCCTCAGGGCAGGGGCAGGGGCGGCAGTGCCCACCTGAGGTCAGCACTGGGTTTCCATAGAAACCAGCCACACACCTGTGGAGTGTGGAGGGGCAACAGGGTGGGAAGAAGGCCAGGCATTTCTTGAGCTGGGGGCCACCCGGGGAGGAGTGAAAAGTGACTTTAGGGGTCTCTGTTAGCACTTCAGTGTTCCCATTCAAAGGCTGCTCCCCTCCCTCCACCGCCCCCCCCCAGCACCCCAGTTCTCCAATTCCCCTGCCCCTGACCTGTCACAGCGGTCCCCTGCAGTGTGATCTCGGCAGGCCTGGCAGGCCCCTGTCCGCTGGTCACATTCTTCGGCATGCCCGTTACAGTGGCAGGGCCGACAGCGGGGGAAGCCCCAGTGACCCGGCTGGCAGTGGTCGCAGCGCGATCCGAAGGCACCAGGCCGGCAGGGGCACTGGCCACTGACACTGTCACACAGGCTGCTCAGGGTGCCCTCGGGGTTGCACTGACATGCTGAGGGAGAATAAAGGTCCAGGAACCAGAGCGGGGTTGGGGGAGGGAATGGGGGGATGGAGTGGGGGGCAAAGGGAAGGGAACTAGAGAGGGGAGAGGAAAGGGCAGGGGAGGGGAGAGAAGGGCAAAGAAGAGCTCCCCTTACCTCTGCAGCCGGAGGGGCCAAAGCCATAAGTCCCCACGGCACAACGGTCGCAGCGCCGCCCCACGACGTTAGCTTTGCACTGGCACTGGCCGCCATGGGGGTTGCACTCGGAGCTGAGAGAGCCCTGGGGGTCACACTGGCAGGCTGGGGGCAGAGAGATGGGACTGAGCTGCAAGGCCTGCCCCTGGTACCAGGAGCACCTATTATCTGGCTAAGGGCACTGCTGCCTTTTTTCTTTTCTTTCTTTTAATGGTATTTGTTAAGCGCGTACTGTGTGTCAAACACCGTACTAAGCACTGGGGTAGCTAGAAGATAATCAGGTTGGACACAGTCCCCGCTTCTCATCAGGCCCACGATCTCAGTATCTGCCTTTTGCCCTTTGCCAGCAGGAGGATGAAGAAGAGGATGTTGCCATCACCACGTTTGGGGTCTTAACTGGGGCTGGGCACAAGGGGCTCCTCGTGACCCCACCCCAAGGCCCCGGGAGGAAGAGCTGTCGGCTTGCCTCGCCCCAAGCAGCCTCAGGGACCCACCGGGGAAGGGACGGACGTCAGAGCTCTGCTGCTGTGGAGGGAGGTGCAGGTACCACACGGGCCACCCAAGTGGCACCTCACCAATGCCAACTCCATGGCCCCAGGAGGAGTGAGGGACAGGAACCTTCCCGCCTCTAGTCAATGCTCCCCTTCCCCACCCTCTCTCCAACCTACTCACACCCTCCTCGTAGATGCCCTTATTCAGTCGGCTCCCAGCTGGGGGAAACCGTTCTCCAACCAGCACCCCGGTCAGCCTGCTGGCTGTGTGGTGAGAACTCACGCAGCGCCCCATCATGCAGCAGAGCCGCCAGGCTGATGAGCAGTGGGGCACAGGCCTCCGCTGGGGATCCCTTGGCCGGGGTCAAACTCTCCTCATGGCAGCGGTACCGCTCAAAGGTGGTGCGGCGCTCGATGGAGTCTGCGTCTCCCGCACTGAACATCTCCAGCATCGAGTAGTAGGGCACCAGCACAAGCTATGGGGACAAGACCTTAGGCTGCTCCCCCTTCCTGCCCCCAGCAGCTTCCCCTTTCCCCAGTCTCCTACCGCCTCACCCTCTTTCTCTCCCCTCTTGGGTCTCCCAGAGAAGTTGGATGCTCTGGGCTGGGATGGTGAGATCCAAAGGTCAGGGAGGGAGTAGCCTCACTGATGTTTTATCGGGTTCCATCCGGCTTTTCTCCACCCCATTGAGTGACCCCCCCCCGCCCCCACCCCCGCTTCGACTTGCCTCTCGGGCTTGCCTTTCCTGCGTCTCAGTCAATCAATTGTTGGTATCAATTGAGCACTGTCTGTGTAGAGCACTGTACTAAGAGCCTGGGATAGTACGAGACGTTTAGAGCTGGTAGATGTGATCCCTGCCCAGGACTCACCGAGTCAAGCAACAAGCCGAGTTCAGGGGCACCGAGACGGGTACCTCCATGGGTCAGCTCAAGCTGGATCGTGTACTTGAGGCCTTGCTCCAGGCAAATGCGCTGAGGCAGCACCACATGCCTGTGGGGCAGGGAGGGGAGCAGGAGGATGGTCAGGGAACTTCGGGGTCGGGGGTGGAAACCACTGAGGCGGCCCATCTCCCCCTGCCCCCCGCCCAACCTCACCTGACTCCAGGAGGGAGCATCCCACGTAGCCGGTCATCCTCAGGGATGGTGTTGCCACAGGGGCTGCTGACGGCCACTGGGCCCGGGCGTTGCACCAACACTGTCACTTCTGCCCATTGATCCGGGGCCTATCAGAGAGCCACTCTCAGGATTGCCGGTATCCTCCTGGCAGAGGATGGGATCCTGCCAGCTGAGGTGTGTCGGGGGGGTAGGGGAAGAGCTTGGGCTCTGGGCCAGAGGGCAGAGCAGGGGCAACAGAAAAGCCCAGGGTGACCCTTCCAACATCCCTCTCAGATCTCTGGACGCTCACTAGATGAGATGAGTTTTTCTAGGTTGGCTCCAGTCCCTCCTCTCCCGCTTCACTCTTTCCTGGGACAATGGAAGGCAGTGGGGACAAATGAGGCCCAGGGGGGAGACAGGCAGGGTAGGTGTGATGGACAGCTGGTGGGACAGGATGAATGGACAAGAAGCCCAAGGGGTGGGCTGGCGGCAGGGAAGACCAACCTGTGGCTCATAGCGAAGGAGCAGACTATAGTCCATGGAGAAGGGGAGGTTGTCCACGGAGAACTTGAGGGTATTGCCCTCCTGGAGCTGCACAAAGCCAGTGCCAGTCCAGGAAGGCTCGTGGCCAAGGAGCGCCGTCCGTTCCACCACCTTGACATCCTGCATGAGGACAGAGCCGGGGCCTGTTCCTACTGCCCCTCTGGGGCAGAGGAAGGTCTAGCCTAGCACACACCCATCCTCAGATAAATGCCGGCTGGGGCACTATCCCTTAGAGCTCTGCACAGGCTGGGCCAGGCCAGGCTTTCTTCTGGCCTCATCTCCCCTGCCCTTCCTGGATTCCTGCCCCTTGATTTTCTCTGTCTCTGCCTTCCCATCTCTCTTTGCCCCCCTGTGACTCCACCTCACCCCCAACCCCAGCTCCCCCACAACCGGCCCCCCTCCCAGACCACGCAAACTCACCCAGTCCCGCTGGGCATCCTCAGCCTCGTAAGTGTAGTGGTCTAGATACGGCCGGTAGTGCCCAGGTTGTACTTGGTTGCAGCGTCTTCCTATCATGTGGTTGCGGCAATGGCACTGCCCTGTCTCTCTTGCACACCTGCCATCACAGAACCTATTAAGTGCTGCCCAAGGACTTACCTCTCCTCTCCCTGGGACCCACACGGGGGGAAAAAGGGATCTTGGGGTTTCAGGCCCGTTTGCTGGAGTAGCCCCCGGCACCCTTGCAAAGCCTACTTCCGTGCCTCTCTCTCCTTGGGTCTCCAGCCCGAGTGAGTTCCCCTGTGGGCCGTCCTCCCACGGTAGCTCAGTCCCTGGTTCTCTGGCTCCAGGACCCCCTGTGCTCTTGGCTGGCTCCCTGGCCCCCCAGGCCCTCCCTGGGCCCCCAACACCCTGGCCCCCCCAGGCTCCCCGTGCCTGCAGGCTCCCAGTCAATACCCACTGGTTGTCGTAGGCCCCCCCGATGTCACAGTCACAGGGGCGGCAGCCGTGCAGATCGTTGCTCAAGGCCCAGTGCTCTGGCTGCAGGGGACAGCACAGGGTCACCCTGACTACAGTGCCCGTTCCCTTCCCCTGGCACCAAATACTTGGCCCCAGGCCCCCACCTCCCCACCCACCAGCCCCAGCTTTGCCATGGACCGACTCTGTTCCATCCTCCAAGCCCCAGCCCTCCCTTCCCTTCCTTTCCCTCCCCATCCAGTCTCAGCTTGAGGGGACGCACCAGGCATTGGTCACAGCTGGGACCCGTGACCAGACGCTTACAGAAGCAGTCCCCGCTCACAGGATCACACGGAGGCCCCCCAGACACTGTCCCCCGGGGATCACAGCGACACCCTGAGAAAAAAGATGGAGGTTCGTGCAGGCCGGGGGACCCTTTTCCAAAGAGCATCTCCATCTGCTCTCTCTCAAGCAGAGGGCCCCCGAGATCTATTCTGCGGGGACAGCCCCCTCTTCTCCCCAACCCAGGTCACCCCACCCCCCGCAGGGACCATTATAGGCTAGGAAGGTGGCCAAGGGGAGCAGCACACAATCCCCAAGCAGGGCCCGGAGCAGACAGGATAGTGTAGGAAAGAGGATGGTCGGGCTTTGATAGAGGAGTGGGGACCAAGGGGTGATTCCTGGGCAGGGTAGAGCACTGGGGAACTGGACCTGGGTAGGGTGGGGTATTACCAGGCTGTGCCTGGACAGGACAGGACAGGACACGAGGTTCAGGGTGCAGGCAGTGGGGAGCTGGACCTGGATAGGGTGGGGTATTACCAGGCTATACCTGAGCAGGACAGGACAGGGCACGAGGGACAGGGCACAGGCAGAGCAACAGGGGAAAGCGTCAGGGTGAGATACGTACGCCGACAGCCCTGGGAGTTGTCAGCGCTCAGGCCAAAGAAACCATCCCGGCAGCTCTGACAGCGAGGCCCTGCCACATGATCCTTGCAGCGACACTGGCCCGCGAGGAGTCCCAGGGCAGGATCGTCATGGGAGTCACAGAGGCCACCGTTCAGGGAGCCCGACGGGTCACAGTCACAGGCTAGGGGCACAGAGGGAAGGAGAGTCTCGCATCCCCACCTACCCCACCTCCCACAGTATGCTGTCCCCTTGGGCCCTCCTCCCCAAGCCCCTCTTGCGTTTTCACCTCGGCACACATTGGGATCACGCAGACCCCTGCTGGGGTCACGGTAGTAGAAGGGACGGCAGAGCTGGCAGTGCTGTCCCATGGTGTTGTGCTGGCAGCCATCGCACACGCCTCCACTCATGTTGCCCGAGGCCAGGAATACGGCCATGTCGAAGTGGCAGCTTCCGGAGTGCTGGTTACACTCGCACTCTGGGGAACAGAACCCTCTGAAGTCACAGCCCTGGGTCTCCCTCCTCCCACCTAGCCCTCCAGGTAAGCAAGCTGCCTTGGCTCTGGCCCCAGAGATGGCCCTGCAGTCTTACCATGGCCCCGGCGATAGCCTCCAGACGGCCACCGTAACTACACGCCTTGCTCCAGTCCTCCCTCCCACTCCTTTTCTGCACGTGCTGCTCTCCGTCTACACCTGCTCACCATCCTGACTCCCATCTCAATCAACTCCATAAAGCTCAGCCTCCCCTGGTCTATGCCATTCCCCCCGACTGGAATGCTCTCCCCACTCCTCCTCCCCAAACCCACTTTCCCTTCCTTCCCCACAATCCTCCCCCTCCATGAGATATCTGCAGGTTGAATGACTCCTATCACTCTAGTTGTTCCAGGGTCTTCCTTGGCACTTCTGCGTAACCAGCAGAAAAACCCAGTCAGTGTCTGGGGGGGCCCTGCCTTTGCCCTTCTTTCAGTGCACTAGTTCCCATCCTTATTTCTGATCTTTGTACAGCCAGACTCTCTTTCCAGGGGCCCAGCTCTCCCCAGTGGCCCTAGTAATAATAATAACGATGGTATTTGTTAAGCGCTTACTATGTGTCAAGCACTGTTCTAAGCACTGGGGCAGATTCAAGGTAGTCTGGTTGTCCCACGTGGAGCTCACAGTCTTAATCCCCATTTTACAGATGAGGGAACTGAGACACAGAAAAGTTAAGTGACTTGCCCAAAGTCACAGAGCTGATAAGTGGCAGACCGATATTAGAACCCACGTCCTCAGATTCCCAAACCCGTGCTCTTTCCACTAAGCCATGTTGTTTCTCTATGACTTCAGACTCTCAGGCCCCAGCTCCCCTGCTACCCTAGTTCCCTTATCTTTTTTTTTAATGGCATTTGTTAACCACTTACTATGTGCCAGGCACTGTACTAAGCACTAGGGTAGATGCAAGTTAATCAGATTGGACACAATCCCTGTCCCACATAATAATAATAATGATGGTATTTGTTAAGCACTTACTATGTGCAAAGCACTGTTCTAAGCACTGGGGGAGATACAAGGTGATCAGGTTGTCCCAAGTGGGGCTCACAGTCTTAATCCCCATTTTACAGATGAGGTAACTGAGGCCCAGAGAAGTTAAGTGACCTGCCCAAAGACACAAAGCTGACAAGTGGAGGAGCGGGGATTAGAACCCATGACCTCTGACTCCCAACCTTGGGCTCTTTCCACTGAGCCACGCTGCTTCACATGAAGCTTACAGTCTTAATCCTCATTTTACAGATGAGGTAACTGAGGCACAGAGAAGTCAAGTGACTTGCCCAAGGTCACACAGCAGACAACTGATGGAGCCGAGATTAGAACCCAAGTCCTTCTGACTCCCCGGCCCACTAAACCACGCTGCTTCTTGGCTCTAATCCCGGCTCCACCATTTGCCTGCTCTGTGATCTTGGGCAAGTCATTTAACTTCTCTGTGCCTCAGTTACCTCATCTGTAAAATGGGGACTAAGACTGTGAGCCCCATGTGGGACAGGGGCTTTGTCCAACCCTATTTGCTTGTTGCTACCCCAGCCCTTAGAACAGTGCCTGATACCTAGTAAGCCCTTAACAAATACCACAGTTAAATTAATTAAACCCAGGTCCTTCTGATGCCCAGGCCCATGCTTTACTCACTAGGCCACACAACTAATCTTCCTGATATTCTTATACTTTCCCCTCCCCTTTTCTGTTACTGGGGATAACATCGGCTGAAAAGATGAGGGGGGGGCCTATAGGTGCTGGGTCCTGCGCGACCCCAAGAGAGCTATAGAGTGGAAGGCAGAGGCCCAGGATGTAGAGAAGGATGGAAGGCGAAAGGATGGAAGGCCAGGGTAGGTAGATAAAGCGTAAGGGGGAAGGTCAGAAGCAGAGTCAAGGGGTCAGACGTGATGTAATGAGTGTGTGGAAGAGGCAACGCCAGGCTTGTAATATAGGTGAAAGGTCAACTGCTGTGAAAAGCTACCGACCACCTTCACTGACAAGGATCAATGAAGGGGGACCGTCCTTGAAACTGCTGCCTCTCCATGCTCTGCTTCTTTGGGAAGAATGTGTAACTTCTTTAAAAAATCCATGATACACCACTCTGTCACGGAAGGGGCAGACCGAGGATTAGGAGTGTATAAATACCAAAATCATCTAGAATGTATCGAGTCTTCCCTCCTTTTGTTGCTCAGATTGAGACAGGCACTCAACGTCAAGTGCGCTCACTGATGGAGGGGCTCACTTTGGAGTGTACCCGAAGTAAGGGCTTTGTGTTTGTGTGTGTGTGTGTGTGTGTGTTGTGGCGGTGCAGGCGGGTGCGGGGAATGGCAGAAAGGTTATTTTTGTACAAACCATGAAGCTCGGTTTTTCTTTTTAATTTTGCTACAGAGGGGAACGTTGCGGGAGCTCTAGGCCACTGGAGATAGGTTTTCCGGTAACAATTTCCCCTGCCCCTGCCTCTCTCACGGCCCAGCCATGGCCCTGCCAAGGAGCCCTCTCCAAACCAATCGACGCTCTCAGTTGTGACCCAGCTGGAGGCCACTTCTGCTTCATACTGAGAGATACAGCTTCGGAAACCTTGTTTATTTAGTCTCTATCCTTTATGTTCTTGTGCCTTTCACATGTTTACATGCTTCTGCCATTTGTGTTTCGTGTCTACCTGTTGTAGGTGTTTTTGTATCTGTGGTATTTCATAAAGAGTCCGGCACAGGATGAGCGGTCAGTACATTTTTGTTGTGGTTGATAAGAAGGACCCGGGTCTGTCCTCTGGAATTGCCCTGGGTGAACCGGGGTTGGGCCAGTCCTTCCTGGCCCCCGGCTATTGGGGCTATGAGAGTGGAAGCAAGGCTCTCTGAAAATTGCTATTCTGGAAGCTTATGGAAGAATACCAAAGGGAGGGAGGCAAATATTTCAGAAGTAGTAACTGGGGTCCCTTTTCATTTTTGATCATCTTAAGTAAGGACCACAGCAGCGGAGGGGTAGGAGGGCACAAGCAGGAGCCAGGATGGAGGCAAAGGATGAGACGCACTCACTTTTGCAGGCATAAGAGTTGGAACCTTCTGCTGGACGCCAGGGCAGGTCATGATGGAAGTCATCACACTTTTCACAGTTGAGCCCCTTGGTATTGTGTTTGCACACGCAACCACCGTGCACCTGTAGGAGCGGGGGTAGTGGAAGAGAGGGAGTGGGGAGTGGGGAAATTATGAGACAGGAGGAGGAGGAAAGGGAAAGGAAAATGCAGCCTAACAGAGGGGCTGGCTGGCACGAAGAATATCTGGCCCCTGTTCATTCCTAGTAGCCCCTTCTCCCCAGCGCCCCCTCCCCACCCCCGTCTCCCTCTCACCATGTTCTCGATGTCGGTGGGAGCCCCGGGAGCAGGGGCGCACTCGGAAGCATGACCATAGCAGAAACAGTTTCCGCGCACCACCAGTTCATACAGGGCATAGTAGTACTTCTCCCTGATTTCCTGCCGGGGATCCAGTAGATTGTCTCCCAAGGTGTGCAGCCGGGTCAAGTTCACTCGCAGATTCGTAATCTTCAGCAGGTCTAGGGTAGCCATGTTGGAGAGAGACTATAGGGAGCCCAGGCATCCTGGGCTCCTCCCCCACCTCAACCCCCTATAGGAAGAGAGCTTCCTGGGCCTCTGGCACCCAGAGTGATGGGAGATACACCTAGCCTCCCCAACTCCCTCCCCTTCCCCCCAGTCCCACTGCTCCTAAACCTTCCAGCCTGCCACTCCCTCCCCTCCTCCGACCCCCACTCACCTGCCCCAGCACTCCCAATCCCTCAGGCCTCCCAGCCAACTACTCTTGCCTCTCAGTTGTGGGCTAGCCCCAGACCGGCCTCTTCACAGTGCAATACTGGCTCTAGGCCCCAGGAGGCACTGGGCTGCTGAGAAACTGGGTGCCCAAGGCCAGGCAAATCGGGGAGGGGAAAATAGTCTGCACTGACTATGGTTAATGGGCACTGTCATGTGTAGAAGAGGTTCTCCCCACCCCCATCCTCAACTCTAAGCCCAGAGCTAAACTCAGCCACTGCTCCGTCTGGGGAAAAAGACCCAAAATAGACTAGCTGATCCCAATTAGCAACCAAGACGCCTGGGTGGCTGGACAGAGTGATGTGAGGGGGGCGGGGGATGGAGGAAGAGAAGAAGGGGAAAGGAGGAGGAGGAGGAGGGAAAGCAACGTTGGCACTCTAGGAGGGTGGCAACAAGCAGGGTTTCCCCCAGGGAGAAGGGCAAAGACAGTCCTGGGGAGGGATTCTCAGGGGAGCCTTGAAACAGGGGGCTGGAGCCAACACTCACTCTGGATGTTGGGGCTGTAGGGATCTGGAATGGGGATGGCCGGATCCAGCACACGGTAAATCACCTGCCAGCAGAAAAGACCCCTGAGCCTGGGCAGGTGGCCAAAGCTGAGGGCCTGCCTCGTGGGTTCTGTTCTCCTTGCGGTAGGCAGAAAAACCCAGTCGGAACCGGCCTGGGCATCTACACGTTGTCTTTGTCGGTCGTGCCTGTGGCCAGAATGCCCCTCGCAACCCATCATCCAGCTACCCTCCTCCCCACTCACCTCGCCCTCAGTGGAAGGCTCAATGTCCGAGTAGCGTGATTCACAGATGACATCATCTCCCCGGCGCAGCGGGGCCAGAGGCACCCCGGGGAAGTCGGCAGCACAGTTCTGGGAGAAGTAGCGGTACACTTGCCAGGTACGGCCAAAGTCCGCTGAGCGTTCCACCAACATGGCTGCGGGCCGGAAGGTCTAGGGAGCCGAAGAGGGGAAGGTGGAGGGAAAGGTTCAAAAGGAGTGGCGGCTCCCAGGACTGGGGACCTCAAGTAGAGAATCTCATGGGGGTGCCATGGCAGGAAGGGCCCTGCACACTATTCTGGAGTTGCCCCTCACTGAGGCGCAGCCTTCCTCTTTCTAGAAACTCACCTTGAAAGTCATGATGAGATGGGTGAAGTGGAATTCAGCCTCCAGGTCCAACTGGATGGTCACTGCGGACAGGCCTAGGGACAGACACCAGTCAGGAGCACCCCATCCCTGCCACCAAGCTTGGGGATTACTGGACAGGATAGTCCCTTGGGTGGCTTCCTCTCCTCCCCTCCCCAGCCCTTGACTCCATTGCCTCTGCTCCACAGCACAATCGCTTGGACTCCGCTGCCTAGAAAGAGCTGCCAGGCCTTCATCCCTGCCCTGGGTTCTGTTGGTGCCCACTTGAGTCTCACCGTTCTCTGACTGCCACCAGGAGGCACGGCGCTGCGGGGCAAAACTGGTCACTACATTGCTGATACGGTGGCTTTGAGGGTTGGTCCGTGGGGCGTACGGTCGGCGTGAGTCACACACAAAGCACTTCTTCTCATCCTGGAACAGAGATTTCATCAGGGCTGGAACTGTCAGGCACCCCTACCGCTCTGGCCCAAGCCTGCTGATCTGAGATGTACCTTCTCCCCCACCTCCACTCACCACCCGGTGTCAGCCCCTCCCCTGGCCCTTTCTGTCATGAGATTCAGGCCAGAAAGCCTCACCTGCAGGTGGCTGACGATGCAGTACGGTTCAGGCCTCTTCAGCCCACAGGTGGAAGAAGCTGTGAGCTGGTTGACTCTGCCCACTAGCAGATCTCCCGTGGCTGGATAGCAGCTGCCCAGGGAGCAGCCTTGTAGATGGTCAGGGGGCTGAGCCAGAGCTCCTGCCAGCACTGGGGAGAAATCAGAACTACGGTAAGGAGGGCAGCCTAGGAAGAAAGACCTGAGAGAAAGAGGAGGAAGGAAACCGGGACTATGGAGGGGGTGGAGGGGTGGAAGGAATGGAACTGAGAGGGAGGAGGAGTGACTACAGCTCTCCCTGAGGAAGGGCGGGGGGCACCTTGGCCTGCATGAGCCAGGCTGGTCCGCTGAAGCGTGGATTTAGATTGGACTCAGGATGGACTGGGTAGTCTGGGCACCTTAATTTTGGGACTTCCAAGTCCATCAGTGTCCAGGAATAACTGTGGATGTGCACCACTACCCACATCCATGGCCTCAACTCACTCCCACTCCTTTCTGCTGGTGAGTTTTGGTCTGGGAGGTATGTGGAAGGCTTCGTTTGCCCCGCTGCACTGCCCCCTTGAGCTGTCCTGAATTTGAGGTTCTAGGTGCTTGCACTGCTCCAAGTAAGGCTTGCCTCAAAAGGCAGCAGCAGCAGCAGCAGCAGCAGCAGCAGCAGCTCTTTGCCCTTAGCTCCCTCACTGCCCATCTCCATCTCTCCAGACCTCTCGACTGCTCCAGCCTCATCCTATCCCCTCCGCCTTGTCACCCAGGAATCCAGACTGAGTGGCATCAGAAATGTGGTGAGACAGAGACGGGGCCCCTTCCTCTCCTCACCTGAGAGAACACAGTCCCATTAGGCCTCTCCCCCAGCCGAGGAGAGTAGAGGGGTAGCGACAAGGCGCCCATGCATGGGAAGACCAGGGCTGCCGACCCATATCTCCCTTCCATGGTCTGGGGATAGTGCCCCCTCTCTGTCTGTCTCTGGGGAAGGGGTGCCAGTTGCCTTTGGGAAGACACCCCAATACCTTATCTCTGTTTCCTACCCATGGACTCCCCCGGGGCTCTGGCCCCCAACTGCTGGTCTCCGCTGGGCGCTTGATGGGAGAAAGAGAAGGGGAGGGCCGTGCAGGTCTCAGGGGGCTGGAGAGAAGGAAGCAGAGGGGGCGGACACATTTTTCTCACAGAACATTTCTGTTCCATTGGCACAAAATGAGATGGGAGGGCGGGGGGAAGAGGGGAGTAGAGAGAAGGAGGGGGGATGGGGAACCTCCGGTCAAGGGGAGTGGGAGGCTCCGGACCATCAGGGACTGCTCTAATTGCCAGAAATTAGTTTGGACTGGCTCAAGTTACTCCCGGCCAGACTACCTTTCCACCCCAATAACCTGATGGAGGGGTCTGAAGCCTTGAACCGATCTTCCCTAACTCACCAGGCACATCCCTGGGGCATCCACCTCCCGAGCAGGTGGAAGGTACAGCCCCAGGAGCAAGGACAACCCCTTTCTCCCTTGTCCAAAGGATCTCACCTATCTCAGATCCCTGGCCCCCACTTCCTCAACCCCCTGTCCCTATCACTTCAAGAGCTCCCTCTTTCCCTCCCTTCCTCCCTCAATCCCTCACCCCTTCACCCATCTCTGAAATTAGAAAGGAAAGAACCAGACTCACCGCTCAGCACCAGACCCAGCAGCTCCATGGACCTGGGGTCTGGGTCCTCCAGTCTCTCCCTGTACCCACAATATCACTTCCCAATCTGAGGAGAAACAGGTCGATGAGGACGGGGCACACTGGCACCCCAGCATCTGTCCCCGTTTCTTGCCGAGGCTCCCAGGGATCAGCCTTGTTGTGGCTGATAGTGTAGCCCAGAGTCCGATGAGGCAAGTGCCCTTTGGGGACTGCCTGGGGTGGGCATGCCTCCAGAGGCTGCCAGTGCAATGCCCAGACCCACCCTGCCCAGGCTTCTAGTAACTTCAAACCCCAATGTCCCACAATGTGGGTACTGGATTCGGTGGGGTCCATCCACTGGATTGGCCAGAGAGGGTGCCCAGTTTGGGGAAGGGTACCCCCCCCCAGGACGCTGTTGACTGCTCACCAGCCGCTTTCTTCTTCCACTGCCACCACCGCTCCCAGTTATTTTGGGAGTTTGGAGAAAGTTAGGATCAGTTGGGCAGGAAGAAAAGCCTGGACTGGAGCTCTGCAGGAACCAAGATGGCTGGGCTTGCCTGGTGACAGGGTGTGGTACCAGGAAGGAAAGCCCGGAGAGCGGATGGTTGGGGGAGAGGGGAGAGGGGAGTGGGAAGGGGGGGGTGGCGGTTTGAGTTGCTATGTTTCCTCACCAGAGCCTTGACCTGGCCACTTGGGCAATAGACAACCTGCTGCAGTGACAACCTGATTCAAGTTCAGGCTGACTCTCCCCTTCCCTATATAATAATAATAATAATGTTGGTATTTGTTAAGCACTTACTCTGTGCAGAGCACTGTTCTAAGCGCTGGGGTAGATACAGGGTAATCAGGTTGTCCCATGTGAGGCTCACAGTTAATCCCCATTTTACAAATGAGGGAACTGAGGCACAGAGAAGTGAAGTGACTTGCCCACAGTCACACAGCTGACAAGTGGCAGAGCCGGGATTCAAACCCATGAACTCTGACTCCCAAGCCCGGACTCTTTCCACTGAGCCACGCTGAGCCACTCTGCTTCTTCTATATGCCACTCTTCCCACCTTCAAAGCCTTATTAAGGTCACATCTCCTTCAAGAAGGCTTCCCCGGTTAAGGTAAGCCTTATTTTCCCTGACTTCCTCTCCCTTCTGCATGGCCTACCCGATTGGATCCATGACCTTTGAGCATTTGATATTCACCCCACCCTCAATCCCACACCACTTTTGTACCTATCTTTAAATTCTACATTATAAATTACCTATTTATATTAACATCTGTTTCCCCCTCTAGACTGTAAGCTCAATGTGGGCAGGGAATGTGCCTGCCAACTATGTTGTACTGTATACTCTCAAGTGCTTAGTACAGTGCTCTGCACATAGTAAGCGCTCACTAAATACCATCGATTGATTGGGCCTGAAAACTGGAGGACAAGAAGGGAGGTAGCTGCCACAGCTGGGATACAGCAAGTGGGATGCAGTTTGGCCTTGGCACACTGGTCCAGGGTGGGGAGGCAGTCCAGCATTGACACTCATCCTGGGGATGGAGGGAAATCCAACCTCCCCTGGCATACAGGTCTAGGGGGAATATGAGCATCAGCCTGGCCCCATAACAATCCTGGGGGAGCCTGTCCTGCTCTGGCACTCATATCACTTTGAGTTAACGCTAGGAGCCTCAGTCCTGGCAAGGAATGACTGAAGTGGTATAGTTTGACTAGATGGTCCAGTTTCTCCACCTCCTGGCTCTTCAACATGGCCAGTGAGGGCCTAGGCTAAAGTATCGCCACCCCAGTGCTCCAAAGGGAGCTTGGCTATCTGTCGAATATTAAGCTACATAAGGGTGCAGTGTCCCCCAATTGTTCTGTTGCAAAGCAAGGGGGACCCAAGGCCAGAAACTGCAGTCCTGGCAGCAGTGTCCTGACCCACAAGGAAAGAAGGGCAGAGTGAAAATACAGGGGAGATGGAACTAGATCTTCCCTCGGTGAACCATCAGTTGAGACAAAGTTCAGGTAGCGGTTCTTGGAATGAGACTCCTTGAGCTGGAAAAGTCATTTCATGGCCATCTCCCCTCCCAGGCAGGACCGTATTTAATTCAGTCCAGAAGAAAATCCCCCCTTGACAACCTTTCTCAATCACTCATTTCAAAGGGTAATATCCCTCGCCATCTGGCTTTTCCTTATATCTAACCTACCTTTCCTCATGCTGCAATTTATCCTCTTATCTTGCCCTAAGTGAAGATTAGAGAACAACTGATCACTGACTATACTTACATATCTGGAAACAAAACCATACCTGAAACTTTTCTTTTCAGACTAAATAATCTTAAATTTGGTGACTGCTTCTGCTCTCCGGGCAGACGGTATGACAATCCCAGAGTTAATTTTGTCAAGGCCTCTGATCAGGGGCTCCAACCCAGTCCTTTTTCCTGGGTGGGTGGGGGGGTTGGGGATGAGGGGCTAATAATAATAATGTTGGTATTTGTTAAGCGCTTACTATGTGCAGAGCACTGTTCTAAGTGCCGGGGTAGATACAGGGTAATCAGGTTGTCCCACGTGAGGCTCACAGTTAATCCCCATTTTACAGATGAAGGAATTGAGGCACAGAGAAGTTTAGTGACTTTCCCACAGTCACACAGCTGACATGTGGCAGAGCCGGGATTTGAGCCCATGAGCTCTGACTCCAAAGCCCGGACTCTTTCCACGGAGCCACACTGGCTAAGAAACGTGTCCTCTGATTAGATGGGAGGGAATGTGGGTACACTTATGTTTAAACCTTCGAACCCCAGGCCACATTAAAGGTAGGTGAGATTCTATGTTTGTGCATGCTGATCTGGGAAGCAGGGCTTGACACATGTTCCTAAACCGGTGCAAAACCTGTACCCCGCATTTACCAGAGTGAAACTGAAGCTCCTGGAGGTCAGGAAGAGTGTCTTGTATTTCTGTATAACCCCCAAACACCAGTGCTCTGCACCCAATAGGTGGCGCTTGTTAAGTGCTTACTCCGTGCCCAGCACTGTAGTAAGTGCAGGGGTAGATACAAGACCATCAGGTTGGACACGGTCCCTGTCCCACATGGAGCTCACAGTCTAAGGGTGAGGGAGAACAGGTGTTTCATCCCCATTGCAAAGATGAGTTAACTGAGGCCCAGAGAAGTGAAGTGACTTGTTTAAGGTCACACAGCAGGCAAGTGGCAGAGCTGGGACAGAATCCAGGTCCTCTGACTCCCTGTCAGTGCTGTAGGTTATCAGCTTCGAGGCCCTCCAGAAATTCTCCCCGGTGGGGCTTACTGGAAAGAGCCTCGGCCCGGGAGCTAGAGGACCTGGGTCATAATCCTGGCTCTGACAACTGCTTGCTGTAAAATGGGGGTTAAATCCCACTCCCTCCAATTTAGACTGTGAGCCCCATGTGGTCAGAGACTAACATGATAAACCTGTATCTACCCCAGTGTTTAGATCAGTGCTTGACACATAGTAAGTGCTTAACAGATACCATTAAAAAAAGAGTGCTATTTTCCATTCTCCAGTTCACTCTTTGTTCCTTCCAAGCTAAACTTCTAGTTGTACGTCGCTCTTGACTCTTCTGCCTTTGTCTCCTCACTCACACTCTTTCCCGGGCCTCCCTCCCTCCACCAAATCTGATAGAGGACAGGTTTCCCCACCTTCAAAGCCCTCATAAAATCCCACTTCCTCCAACAAGCCTTTCCCAATTAACTCCCAACACCCCAACTCTCATCAGCCCATCTCCACCTCTGCTACTTGCATATTTATTTATCCCTCAGCAATCAGGTTTATGTACACAATCAATTGCACAGTCATTCTATGTATTCTAATTACCCTATTTGCAAATATTTTATGTCTGTTTTTCCCATTAGAGTCTAAGTTCCTTGTAGGTAGGGAACAGGTCTCGTATTTCCGTTGTACTTTCCCAAGGACTAAATGCAGAGCACTATACCTTTGATCGGCATCCTTTGCGGCTGCTAAACCTCTAACCTGATCCCCAGGCTCTTTCTCTACCATTGTTGCAGGACAGAAGCAGTGGATCAACAGAGGACATTGAGGACTTCCCAGAGAGTACTGTCCCGGCCCTTCTGGGTATGTCCCCAGCCTTTCACCACGGTTGCCATTCTCCCCACTAAGCTCCCTCATTTTCCCTCACAGTAAAATGGGATCAGTCTCTCAGTGATCTCTGAATCCTATCCCCAGGATCTCCCATGGGAAAAGAGGCCCGGAACCTGGAGAGCAGGTGACGGAAGGAGGCGGAAACGCTAGCCGAAGCCTACGGGCGGCAAGGTCTCGGACAGGCGACAGGGTTGGTGACAGAGAAGTGGGGCCTGGGCCTGATGGGCTCCTCAGAGGAGACTCTGGCCCTAGGCCCGTAGAACCCGATCCGTTGGAGAACTCGCTCGCTCCGGGCTTTCCGGCAGGCTGCGAGCGCGCACCGGGTTTGGAATGCTCGTGCTGCCTTGGGTTGGTGCCCGAGTGGGATTGGGAGGGAGGAGGAGAAGAGGGCGGGGGGCGGCGGACGCGCGTCCCCTGGATCCGCCTCCCCTCTTCCTCGTCGTCGTCCGTCTCCCCCCGCTGCCCAGTCATATCGTCGGGCCGCACCCTCATCTTGAAACCTTGAGACCCGCATTCCTGGGTGCCCAGCCAGAAGCAGGGCGGATCCCCAGATCTTGGACTTGGGACGGGGACCAAGGCCCCTAACTAGGTCCCGGCCGGCTCCTGGCTCAGGTGGCTGAAGGCAGAGTTTCACCCTCCTTTCAGAGGTGACCCAAGAGGTGACGGTGGCGGTTCCTCCCCAGCCGAAAATGGTTCGGCATGTGAGGGTGTTTCTCTCCCGCTCCTTAGAAATCAGACAGAAGGCTGCGGAACAGGTTGAGGTCACTGCTTTTATGGGGGGAAAGGGGAAGGCAGGAGAATTTTCAGACTGCTCCCATGGCAGAGATGGGGCTGGGGCTCCGGCGTTTCCACAGGGAGAGGTTGTCCAGAGGGATAAGGAGAGGGCAGCAAGGTGGTGGGGCAGCATAGTCTGGAGGTTCAGGTCCTGGGCTGGCCCGGCTCGACCTACCCCGCACCCCTGGCCCATCTAGCCAGATTAGGGATGGGAAGGTGGAGATCAGAGCAAGCTGCAGCTGGCCCTGGCCTGTCACTGTTTCCATTTCAGGGGTGGGAGGGACGGCGGGGGGTTGGGGGGGGGGGAAACGGCAGGGAGGAGGGAAGAGTCATGCTTCCGCTGGAGGAAAAACAAATTTGGTTCCAACTTGCTATTTCCGGATACTTGAGTCGCTGGGAGAATGGAGAAAGGGAGTGGGATGGAGAGTTAGGGCTAGAGATTCAGCCTTTAACCCCTCACATGGGGAATACAGGGTTTGCTAGTGAATGTCCCCAAAATTAAAGAGACATAAGGACACAGTCTTGAGATATGGGGAGATGGGAGGTAGGGATTTTCCTCTTTTCACACCTGTTGGCCTGGCCCTAGCCCAGAAGTAATTCCCAACTCCAGGAGCCAGAATGCAGACTTCATAATCCTGGGCCTGATGACCCAAAGCCTGTATGTGGGGGTTGGTGATGGGGAAGAGGGAGGTGTTGAGAAACAGATGCATGTTGGGTTTAGGATGATTCATGTCTCAGCTGGCTGTGTTTGGCTGAGTTTAATGAGAGTATTTGGGAGCTGAGAGGAGAAAACAGCAAACAGGTGGGGAGATCTCAGTGGTTGGGGGGGGAGGGGGGGGGCGGGGCACCCTGACTTAAGCTCCCACAAGGGAAAACACTGAAAGGTTTTTAACTAGTCTGTTTTAGGGGGAGAGAAGAAGTGGGGAGGACAGAGTTGGGGGTGAGCAACAGGAACAGGGCTCAGCAGGTGGCATAAGCATTGGCCTCTTGGCGGATATGCTCCAACAATCCTGAGACCTGCTTCTCAAGTGTCTGCAACTGGGAGACCTTCTCTTCGAGTTCCTTTTCATTCCTCTCAAATCGTTTCTCCAGCCCTGGAAGGACACCCCACAAGCCCAAATTCAGGTCAGCCTCAGTACCCCTGGTGCCAATCCCCAGTGTTCTGGGAGCCTACCTCCTCCCTCTCCACACCACCCCTTTATATCTCACCTTCTAACTGGGTCTTGCTTCCACTGACTTTCCTTAAGAGCTCCTGGGCTTCATGCTGCACCTGTCGGGCCCGTTCCCAGGCCTTGTTCATCCCACCCCCCAGGCTACCCACCTGGCCTTGCAACTCCATATATCTTTGCTTCACCATTTGCATATCCTAGAGCGAGAAGAACAGAGAGAAGCAGGCACCTCGAAGGTAAGGCACAAACATACCCTTCTCCCCCTACCCTGTAAAAGCTGTGCACCACAATTCATGGTTACCCAGTTGGGGAAGTGGGAGGGAGGAAATTATAAAAGGAGGCACAGGCAGTTGGTTACCAGTTGGGCCAGGATCCCCCAATTCTTGTGCCCTTGGTGGCATGGTGGTCCCATACCACCCTCTTTCTCCCCGTCCCCTGCTTCCACTTAGTTCCGTGCTTTGCGCACAGTAAGCACTCGATAAATACGATTGAATGAATGGAATTGAGCCTCTACATTTTCCTCTAGTGGTGGATTTACATCCAGGGTACCAAGGTTGAGGAGGCAGCAAATTTGGCCACCCCTCCCTGCTGTCATGCCCTTCTTGGAGTTCAGTGGGATCAGCAGCTATTAGGATGGGGTTTGTGAGCAGGAGCTAGAGCAGGGTCAGGAGGAGGGAGGCAGTGGGGCACCAAGACCAGAAGCCAGGCTCTGCTTTAGAAACGAGGCAGTGGTCAAGGATACCTCAGAGGTGAGTTTCTCAGATGCAGAAGAGGGGCCACTTGGGGTTGCAGTTGGTTTGGGGGGCATCGAAAATGGCAAGAGTGGCAGGGCCAAGGCCTAAGGGTGGTATAATCCCAAATCCGCCACCGCCTCCCTCCTCTTCATCAGAGCGGTCTAGACCCGGCCTCACCTCAGTTGGGCCAGGAGGTACAGTGGCAAGGCTGAGCCCAATTCCAGGGTCAGGGTACAGCAGGACTGTGTCCTCCACCCTTCCAAGTATGCACCCATAGCCTCTGCCTCAGGGACCACACCCTCGGAATGGTCTCGGCTATAGGCCCAAGAATGATGGCTTCTAGGGACGTTACGCAGTCAGCTTTGGAGGGTACCCTCAGGATCCTGGAAAATGCCCAGATTCTGAGGGTGCAGAGCTTTCTGAGTACCCTCAGGTAATCAATAGCTCTTAGGCATCAGACTTTGTGAGAAGCAGCGTGGCTCAGTGGAAAGAGCCCAGACTTGGGAGTCAGAGGTCCTGGGTTCGAATCCAGGCTCTGTCACTTGGCAGCTGTGTGACTCTGGGCAATTCACTTAACTTCTCTGTGCCTCGGTTACCTCATCTGTAAAATGGGGATTAACTGTGAGCCTCACATGGAACAACCTGATTACCCTGTATCTACCCCATCGCTTAGAACAGTGCTCTGCACATAGTAAGCACTTAACAAATTCCAACATTATTATTATTGTGCCTCACCTTCCCCAGTTTCTTGGCAGTACTGGCGGCATGGCCCGCCTTTCCCTCAGCTGCTTGTGCCAGTTTTCTGTTGTCTGCCATCTTAGTCTGCAGATTAGCCACCTCCCTTGAGAGTTTCTCCAAGGCCGTATCCATATCCACAGCCCATGTCACTTGCTGCAACTTCCTGTCCACCTGCAGGAGGCCCGGAGCCCCAGGAGGAATTAGAAAGATCTTGAGGGAGAGTGGATGCAAGAGGTGTCTGGGCTGAAGAGGAATTGGTGGGGGTGGGGGGCACCACAGACCAGAATGGAGCTGGTGGAGGGGTCAGAACCAGCCACATTCTTACATCCTGAGCAACGCCGTGTTCAGCCATAGGCCAGCACATCCCTGCGGGAGCAGGGGTAGGGATCAAGTCTGAAGGGGAAGAAACGCACAGGGATTTGTCCTGAGGCCCAAGCAGCCTCTCACCCCAGGGTGTCACCTGGTCTTGTCCCTGGTGCCAGAGACCCCAAGAAAAGGGAGAGGGTGAGAAGAGTACTGGGGGTGCACGGCTAGCCGGGGTGGGAAGAATCCTTACCTCCCGCACCCGGCTCTCCACACCTCGCAGTGCTTGCTTTGCTTTCCGCAGCACCTGCTCTGCTGCCCTCATGCTTTTCCGAGTCATCTCCAGTGTGCCCTGTGTTTCCATGATGGTGCCCTTCACTCCCTCTGCCCATTCCCTGTAAAGAGACACCAGTTAAGCACATGGGCAGCTCAACAGCCGTATGGCCAGGGAAACGACCCCACCGCCCCTGCCTGCTGGGGCTCCGGCCCCTGGCACGTTCCCCCTCACCTGGCCTGTTGCCCTCGCTCCAGCAGTCCCTGGGCAGAGGCCATGGCCCGAGCAGTGCTGTTGAGGAGCCGGTCTACACCGTCCAGGCTACGGAGGCTGTCCCGGATCTCTTCTAAGAGGTGCCCCACTTCCTCAGGGCTGCTGGGTAGTGAGATGGCCAGAACCTGCCGGGCCACTAGCTCAATGCTTTCTGGGTCTGCTCCTTCCTCTGCAGGGACAGGGCGTTGTTCCAGATGGACATAGACTAGGCTTTTCCCAGGTCACTGATGTCCTCTGGACTACCTCTTCTAGTCAGCCCCTGCTGGGAGCCCTGCACCCCAAAGAGCCAGGCGAGCCCCCTCCCCACCCTCCTGTCTGACCTACCCATCAGGAAGAGGCGGATTCTCTGGATGAAGTCCAACAGTTGGGCGGTACCCTTGCCCGCCCGTCCCCGGGCTGCCTGTGCTCGGCTCAGGGTCTCCTCTGCCTGGGTCTGGGCAGCCCTGGCCACTGCCTGGATCTCCAGCAACTGTAAAGGAAGCACCATTCAGGGCCATGGGAAAAGACCTAGTGCTCAGGTGGTGTGATGTACCTGGGAACTTCTGGAGTCCTTAACTGTGGGTCCAGGGTGGGGCTGGGCCAAAAAGAGATGCAGAGCAGGAGAGGTAAGGGAAGGGGATGCTTTGGTCCATGATTCCAAAAAGCAGCAATTCCAACGGAAGAAAGGTAGGAGATCTCTGCCCCTCAGTGCTCAGCACCACAATTCTTGGCTCACCATTTGGGGAAGTTGGGGGGAGGAAAGGAGGAAATTAAATGGGACAAGGGAAGGGAAGGTCAACTGTGCACCTCAATCTGTGACCTTAGGACACTTGATATTCTCCCCACCCCCCAGCCCATAGAACTTATGTACATATCTTTAAATTATATATTATTCATTCATATTAATGTCTGCCTCCCCCTCTGGACTGTAAACGCCTTATGGGCAGGGAACGTGTCTGCTAATTCTGTGGTACTCTCCCTAGCACTTAGTAAAGTGCTCTGCATGTAGTAAGCACTCAATAAATACCTGTGACTGATTGATTGAAGGGAGAGAGAGGAGAAGGAAGGAGGGAAAGAGAAGGAAAAGGGGAAAGGCAGGGAAGGTCCCAGCTCTCCGCTCCCTAATCCTTCTGAGCTTAGTTTCCATCCCTCTGGTCTCCCTCCCTTTTCTCCCAAGCCCTGTCCTCCCAGTCTCTAGACCTCATGGCCCAGTACCTGATGGGCAAGCTGTCCAAGCTGCTCAGTTGTGTGGCCCAATGCTCTTGAGACATTCTGGGCGGTCCCCAGTGCCTTGAGGGAGACAGGCAGGGCCCCAGGGCAGTTGGGGCCGCCACAGTGGCGCCGCCCCAGGCTGTCCCGGCACTCTGCCCCTCCACAGGGGGACAGGGCACAGCCCTTCTCACCTCGAGCCCCACAGATCTGCAATCGCATAAAATACTGGATTAGTACAGACTCCCTTCTCCTGCCAGGTTTCCTCTGAGAGGGGGTTCCCTGACCCACCCCTTTTTTCCCTCCTCTTTCCCCCACTCCCGCCTACTCTGCCCCTCCCCTTTTCTTTTCCCCAAGAGCTTTACCCCTCCCAAACAACCTCTCTCCTCCTCTTTTTTCTTTTCTCCCCCCACCCCCCAAACACCCCTCCCTCCTTGGATCTGACCCGCTGATTGGCTGTGAAGATGCTGAGGGCCTTAGTGTCTGTGAGCAGCCCTTGCAGTTTGGTACGCTGGGCAGCCATTCCTCTTCGCAGAGTTTTCTCCGTTTGCTGCAGCAGCTGCTCTGTCTGGCGCCTGGTGCTGTGGGCCTGGCCCAGGGCACTGTTTGGGCCCTGCAGGGAGGTGTTGGTCTGGCGTTCTGCATCCCGAGAGGCTTGGGCAGCTGCCAGGATGTGGCCTATAGTTTCTGAGGTCCCCAGGAGATCAGAGAAAAGATGGGGAGGGAGGAAATGGGGGAGAAGAGGGAGGTCTGTCAAATGAAAACATAAATAAGCAGTGCCGTTTCGGGTCAGATCAATCGTCCATCCAAATGGGTATTCCGTCGCTATCGATGGCGCCAAAGGACACTAGGATGAACAGTGTGGTGGTGGTTGTCCTCTTGGATGCCCATCCTCATGGGGATTGATAGATCATCTAACATTCCTAACGTTCCCTCCCATCCTGGACTCCTTGTTCCTGAATTTATCCAGACCCCTCTTGAGCCTCATGTTTTAGCCCTGCTCATCTCCCTGTGGTCCTGAAGTCCATCTGCTTACCGCCTGCTGAGGGAAGGAAGTGCTTCAGTTTGTTTTGAACCTACCACCTTCAAGGTTCAGTGGGTGCCCATCAGTCTATGGCAGGATCTGGTGAACAAGTTTTGTGTTTGCCCTGTCTACACCCTTCATGATTTCGTAAACTTCAATCACATTCCTGCTCAACCTTTATCTTTTTGGATGGCAGAGTCTTAATCTTTCCAGTCTAACATCATTTGGAAACTTCTCCACCGCCTCCGGTTCACTTTAAGCTATCCTTCTTGGTAGCTTCGCCAGCTCTATTAGGTATGCTTCCTAAAATGCAGTGGCCAGACCTACATCCAGGACTCTTGGTACAGACGTTTAATGGTTTTATAGAAAGAATGGCCAAACTACGCCTTTTGCTTTGCGTTCTGTCCCACCACAGTCACTCCCTGGTAAGCTTCAGCTCCACAGATGAACTGAAAAATCAATATCCAGGTACATGTTGGTGCCTGCAGAAATATCACCTCATTGGAACACAGACTGTATGTAAGGTCCCCGTGGGCGGGGATTGTGTCTACGGACTCCGCTGTAGTGTACTCTCCCCAGTGCTTACTACAGTGCTCTGCACACAGAAAGAGCTCAGTAAATACTGTCGATTGATACTACGAAGACCATTAGTTGAGATTATCAAAAGGCTAAGGAGAGGGATAGGGATATTAGAATTAGGGCTACAACTATCAGGGACAGGAGGGACAGTGCCGGGATTGGGGCTAGGGATAAATCAGGTTTAAGGTTAGGGCGAGGGCTGCTGTTAAGACTTGGATTAGGGACAGGGTTAGAGGTAGGATCAGAGCTCACATTAAGGCCAGGACTAGGCATAGGGAGGATTGGGGTTACGGATGTCAGGACTAGGGTTGATAGACCCCCGACTGAGGGCTTGCCCTCACCACTGGTCCTGGCCTCCACGGCATCTCGAAATTGCTCCCAGAGTCGGGTGGCGGAACCATTAAGGTGGTTTAGCTCCCGAGCCAGCTTTCCCAGGCGGCTCTGCTGGCCCTCAACCTGCAAGTTGCTGCTCACCATGTGTTGCTCCACTGCCAGCAGTCCCAGCCCCAGGGCTGCCACCTCCCTCCTGGAAGATGGAAGGGTCCAGACAGCCTCAGAGCTTGCTCTCCCACACAGAGCAGACTTCTCAGTTCTCTGGTCCAATTTTCACCTATCGTGTGTCTCTCTCCCATCCCCCCACCAACTGGACTGGACTTCCCTCCCTTTCCACCCTCTCCATTTTCTCCTTTCCCCCATCCCGTCCCCCCTCCCCCCAGCCTAAAGCCGACTCTCTTGGGCCCTGTATTCTCACCTGGGAGTCCGTTCCTTACCTGAAGTTGTCCAGCTGGCGTGTGAGCGGCTGCAGTTGGGTCTCATGGAAATGTCCGGCTCCCAGAAGCCCCTGTACCTGACGCAACTGCTCCTCTAGACTCCTCAGGCGGGCGCTGCTGACCTCGGGCCCCGGGCCCCCTAGCCGCAGGGCCTCGGCCTCCTGGTTCAGCCAGGCCAGGTGTTTGCGGAGCAGGCCCAGCTGCTGGTCCCAGTGCGTGAAGCAGGGGTGGCAGGGCGGGCAGTGCGGGAAGCTGTCCTGGAAGCCCCGGGTGCACACGCTGCAGCGTGATCCCGTGAAACCTTCCCGGCAGGAACAGCGACCAGTGAGACGGTGGCACTGCAGGGACTCGGAGCCCCGGGGGTCACAGTCACAGGCTGCAGGGGTGCGATAGAGAGTGAGCGAATCAGAGCTGGGCCACAGATTTCCCTTCCCTCGGAGACACTCCCAGTTCTACCGGGGAAAAACTGCAAGAAGATGTCCGTGTGATCGTACAAGCCGGGGTGGGGGAGGAGTGTGCGCGCATGCCTGTGGGTGTCCATACATACACTTATACGATTTGCTTCCCTCCGTCTCCTGCCCCTAGTCTCACCTCTGCACTCCAGCTCCGGGTCACCCCAGTAGCCCTCCTGGCAGTGGGAACAGGTGCGGCCTCCAAAGCCTGCCCGGCAGTGGCACTGTCCTGTGAACTGAAGAGCAAAGGGGCTGCTTCATGGGAACCCTCCAGTCTGGGGGGGTCCGAGGAAAGGCAGCAACAAGGTGGGGAGGCCTCACCGTGTTGCAGGACAGATGCAGAGAGCGGGTGGGGTGGCAGCTGCAGGGCTCGCAGCCGTGGGTTCCACCAAAGTTCCAGAAATTGGGGGCACAGCGGTCACAGTTGCGTCCCAGAACGTGGGGTCGGCAGGAGCAATGTCCAGTGATCCGGTCACAGTAGCAGGGCCCAGAGAGTGGGCAGCGGGTGGGTACTGTGCCCTGTAGGTTGCAGGTGCAGCCTGTGGAGGGGCAGAATTGCTCGGAGGAGGAAGGTGGGGGTTTGGCGTGTGTGGAGAGATCCCAGCTGTGCCCCCACCCCCACAGCTCTAAGGGCCTGACCCCACACGCACTGCTCCACAAAGTCCCATTCAGACCACAGTCTGGCCCATCTGCTGGGCAAGCCCTCCTCCTTGTCCCCCCAATCAGGGCCTCAGCCCAAGAAGCTGCCTCTCTGGCACTAACTCACGTCGGCAGCTGCGTTGCAGGGCGTTGCCATAGTAACCAGGGCGGCAGTGAGCACAGCGGGGCCCCTGGGTGTTGTGGAGGCAGCGCTGACACTGGCCGCTGCGGGGCTCACATGCCGCGGGGTCGCTGGGATCAATGTTGTTATTGCACTGGCAGGGCCGGCAGTCTCCTCCCTCCTCCACCGGCCGCCCGAAGTACCCGGCTGAGCAACGGTCACAGCGGGAGCCTGAGGAAGAACGGAGGGAGAGAGGGGAAAGGGAGAAAGACAAGGCAGACAGAGCCGCTGGGATTGGAGAGGTTGGCGGAGCCAGGTGTGGCAAAGAAGAGGGAGGCAGCTAGGGATCCGGGAGGGGGAGGAGGAGGGGGACCAAGAGGAGGGGAAGGGTGTCAAGGAGCAAAACCTTGAGTCTTTCGCATTGATTGGGGCCCCATGGGAAGCAGTGGATGGAGGCCCTGGCTGGGCCTCCCCAGCTCCCTGCACCCCGTAGCACGGGTCTTACCTGCATAGCCTGGGGCACACAGGCAGACGATCTGGCCAGTGTGGCCATCGGCCTGGCAAGAACTGCCATGGTAGTGGCGGGAGCCAGGGTAGCCGGGGCAGGGGCAGGGCCGGCACTGCTGCCCGGAGCCCAGCACCGGGTCACCGTAGTAACCGTCCAAACACCTACCAGAAGAAGGGGCCGAGGAAGGGAGAGAAGTTGGCACCAGCACAGGCTAACCGCTCGCCCTCAACCACCCGCTGGCAGTGGTACCCCCCCCGCGGCACCGCTGTCCCAGGTCCCCACTTCCCTCCTATTCCATCCCCCTGTGAATGGGCCCTTCTTCTGGGTCGCAGTATGCCCCCAAACTTCCCTTTAGCAGGCAGCACTTAAGAACCGAGAAAACAAGAGTGCGGGCCCAGCGGGTCTCACACCCACCTCTCACAGTGGCGGCCAGCAGTGGCATCTCGGCAGTCCTGGCAGGCCCCTGTGTGCGGGTGGCACTCCTCAGCATGCCCGTTGCACTGGCAGGGCCTACACTGTGGGAAACCCCACTGTCCAGGCTGGCACCGGTCACACTGGCGCCCCATGATGCTGAGCCGGCACTGGCACTGCCCACTCACTGGGTCACAGAATCTGCTGGTGGCACCTTCAGGAGAGCAGCGGCACTCTAGGGGAAGAGCACCAAGTCATGCGGGGGCGGCAGCGCAGGGGCAAAGAGGCCGGGGGGATGCCTTGCCTCACTGCCCCCGGCCCTGTGGGAACCCGCCCTTTCCCCGGTTGCTCCTCACCATCTGGGGGACACACGGTGGCTCCCTCGGCCCTGTGGTTGCCCCCTTCTTGTGCCCACCTTCCATTACTCACCACTGCAGCCTGTGGGTCCAAAGCCAAAGGTGCCCGGTGCACACTGATTGCAACGTCGGCCGATCACGTTGGCTTTGCACTGGCACTGCCCCCCTAGCTTGGCACACTCAGTGCTGGTGGAGCCTTGCAGGTCACACTGGCAGGCTAAGAGGGTACGATAGCAAAGAGGGACATTTGTTATTGCCAATTTCCCCACGTGCCCCAGAAATACCCTTGGCCATTCCCAGTTCCACCATCACCTCCTTGCTTCCCCGCGCTGCATCTCTCGGCCCCTTCTCACAGACCGAGCCCCTGGGACCTAGCACTCATTCCTGTCCCTCTCCCAGGCCTGTCTCTCCGGTCAGATCCCGTACTTGCCCCTCGCTCCTTTGTAGTGAGTCCCACCCCACTCATGTCATTCATTCAGGTCCCGATCAGGTCTCGAGCCCTCATCACTCACACAGAGCTCCATCATGCAGAAGGGCAGAAATGCTGCACAGCAGCTCAGCGCAGGACTCAGCCAGCACGGGCAGGGTCACCATCCTGAAGGCCTCAAGACAGCGGTATCGCTCCATGTCTTGGTGTCTCTGGGCAGCTCCAGGGTCCCCGGTGCGGAGGCCAGGGAGCTCCAGCACCCGGGGCAGCAGCACCAACTTTGGGCCAAGAGAGAAAGCCAAACCATCAAGGCCTGGAGTTGGGCAGATGGGGCTGGGGAAGTGAGGCTGGGCCAGACGGCAGGGCTGGGGCCATCGCCTGTAGCTCCAAGCTCAGTTCGAGTTATTTCCCCTGCTTCCTGCAGCGGAAGGAACTCTCGGGAGCTGGAGAGGACCTAGGGCAGCTTTATTGCAGACCTTGGCTATCTAGGGCTTGGGACTCAGAGTTCATGGGTTCTAATCCCGGATCCGCCGCTCGTCAGCTGTGTGACTTTGGGCAAATCACTTCACTTCTCTGTGCCTCAGTTACATCACAGTGGGACAACCTGATCATCTTGTATCCCCCCAGTGCTTAGAACAGTGCTTTGCACATAGCAAGCACTTAACAAATACCATCATTATTATTATTATTATTATCTAGGGGCTGGCAGAGTTGGGGTGAGGAAACTAAGGGGCGAGGCTGGAGAGTTGGGGGAGGCTGGGGAGTAAATCAGCCTGATTAGGGGGAGGGGGTCGTCCAGGGCATGGGGCTCCCTCACCGAATCGAGAAGAATGTAAGCCTCTGGGTGCCACTGAGTCACCCCTGCCCTCTGCACCCGTAAGACGACCTCGTAGTGGGTTCCGGGCTCAAAGCAGAAAGGTCTGGCTAGTACCACGTACCTGTTGGGGGACGAGGGGGAGAGGGGACGGAGGGAAGGCAGAGAGACACAGGGTTCCAGGCTTGAGGTTCCTGAGCCTCTGCCTTCTCCCCCACCCAAGCCCACATCTCTTGGTTCGGTTGTCGCCTCCCTTGCTTGGCCCGGGGTTCCCCTACCTGTGGCGGTGGGGCAAGGCCTCATGGTATAGCTGTTCAGAGGGGAGCACATTGCCACAGCGGGGGCTAGTGGGCAGCGTGCTGGCACGGACGCTCACGATGGCTTCCCAGTCCTCTGATGACTGTGGGGATATGAAGCAGTTGCCTCAGCTGAGACAGAGAGCCATGCAGCTAGCCCTCTGTCCCAAAGCCAGAGTCAGGTCCCTCTTGTGAGGGGGCTCCTCAGGGCCCTGATCTTGGCCTCTCACACGCAGTTGCACTACCCTGCCACCTCTGTCTGGCCATCTCCTGAGCCAGAACTACCCATCCCAGCTTGGTCAGTCTCCACCCACTTCCGCTACCTCTTCGACACCCTTGCTTGACTCTACCACTAGGCAGACCCACCTTGTGCCCCTGCCCCTCCAAATCTCCATTCTGTCCCCTCCAAGCCTTGCCTACCTGTGGTTCGTAGCGTAGGAGGATGTCGTAGCCGAGGGCAAGGGGTACGTGGTGGATGTGGAAGGAGAGTCCGGCCCCATCCCGAACCCGGGCAAAGCCAGGTCCCGTCCACGTTGGGGCCGTCCCGACACGTTCCCTAGGCACTGGCTCCACGTCAGGCTGTTGGCATAGGACAAATCTGTATGTACCTGGCTCCCTCTCCCAGAAAAATCTGCACCTTTCTCTCTTTCTCGTTCTAATGCATCTCTCCACCCACCACCACCCCCACCACCATTCTATCTCTACTGTCTCTACTTACCTTAGGGAGGAGCTGGCGGCTGCGTCGGGCGGGACTGTGGGACGGTGGGGAGCGGGTTGGGCTCCGCTGGCGCCGGAGCCGTGGTCTGTGCCTGCTCTGTGGGCGGCTGGGATCCTGGGGGCAGTCTGAGGGAGCCTCAGGCCGGGGAGCACCCTGAAGGAGGCAACAGCATGGGGGTCAGTGCTCCCATCCCTCCTACTCTTTTTTTTTTTAAATGGTATTTGTTAAGCACTTACTATGAGCCAGGAACTGTACTAACCCCAGGGATAGATACAAGATAATCAGGTTGGTCACAGTCCATGTCTCACAAGGGGCTCACAGTCTTAGACCCCATTTTATAGATGAGGTAACTGAGGCACTGAGAAGTTAAGTGACTTGCCCAAGATCACACAGCAGACAGGTGGCAGAGCCAGGACTAGAATCCAGGTCCTCTGACTCCCAGGCCTGTGCTCTATCCACTAGGCCACGCCACGCTGCTTCTTCTTATCAACAAATACTCAAGTGCTAGAGGTGGCTGTTAGGTTGATACAGCTCAGGGTGTTGGATATTAGTTGGGGAAGGTTTGTTGAAGGAGACGAAATTTTAGGACATTGAGGACTTTAGAAGGAGGATCAAAGGGGACTGGGGGGAAGAGGGGAAGGTGAGGGCCAGGGGTGGGGGGCAGTGCTCTTCCCAGATTCTTCCCTCAGCTGGCAACTTCTGCATGACTCATATGCTCTGGTCAGGAATGCAACCCAATACCAGTAAGTTGAGGGGAGTGGGAGTGGAGGCAACTTCCCAAACTGAGGAGCCCGGGGGGCTATGGAGAAGAGGCAAAGAGAGCTAGAGAAGTGGGATGGGCTCAAGTACGGGAAGTACATTCACTCCAAATTTAGGCCTTCTTCTCCTTGTTATCTGACCACCCTGTCCACTTCAGCCTCTGTCCCTCAACAAAGTGGCAGGGGTGAAGGGGCCTGAAGGACTTGAGGTGCAAGGGTGCTGAGGACTACAATTCATCCCCATGGCTGTGACCACAGAGCTACCCTGGCCTGGGCTCAGGCCATCTCTAATTCCCCAGGCCTCTCCTTCGGGTTCAAGCGCTCTGCCCCTGAGACAGCTTTCTCTTTCTGTCCCCATTTTCTGTCCCATCCCCAACCCCACCCGGCTTCCCAAACCCAGGTCTTTTGTCCCTGCCCCACCCTGCCTGGCCCCTGGCTCACTGGCAGCAGTGGGTCTGTGGGCGGGTGCCCCTGGGCATGCTCCGCCTCGTACTTGGCCTGGTCAAGGGTGGCACAGTAGTAACCAGACTGGAGTTGGTGGCAGCGGCGGCCACTGAGATGTGGACGGCAGGGGCATAACCCATCCTCCCTCGAACACCTGGAGGCGGGGTGAGGCAAAGTGAATAGTGAGTAAAATGGGATTGAGCCCTGGGTTTGCCCACGACCCTCGCTTGGCCCCAAGGCTCCTAGCACCAGGACCCCAGCCCACCTACCTGTTACTGTAGGCTCCCCCAAAGTCACAGGTGCAGGGGCGGCAGCCAGCCAGGTCATTGCTCAGACCCCAGAACTCGGGCTGTGGAGACAGGCGATGAGGAGGGCAGAAGGGGGCGGATCCCAGTTCAGGTGGGTAACTGGGAGGAGGGAGGAAGGGAGGTGCAGGGCTTTAGGGAAGAAGGAAAGCAGGGACAGTGGGGAAGGAGAGCAGGGAAGGGCTAGGAGGGAGGTATTGAGGGACTGACTAGTTGGAGACGTGGGGGCAGGAGATTCACCCAGCCAAATCCTTGGAGAGAAAGAGAAACCGGGAACCAGGGCTGGAGTTGGAGGGCAAGGAAGGGGCGAGATGGGAGGAGGAGCACAAGGGTGGCAGAGGGCGCATGGAGATAGGGGGTTCCACAGGGGCGGCAGTCCCACCCCCACCCTCTAGGCTCACCAGGCACTGGCCACAGAAGCGCCCAGTGACGAAACGCTTGCAGTAGCATTCTCCGCTGACATGATCACAGGGGGCACTACCTGCCACGGTGCCCTGGGGATCACACCTGCAGGCTGAGCAGAGACAAAGGGCCACTCACACACACTGCCCCCTATCCCTGGCAGCGCTTCTGAGCTCAGGGAAGGGCAGTTTCTGCCACCAGACCCTCTAGCCCCCTCCATTCCCGTTCCATTTTTCCCTTCCCATGACTATTCTCCTTGGACCAGAGGGCTGTGGGGCAACAAAATAGGTAGGCAGGGAGAGGGTGAGGGCCCAGGCAGAGAGGCAGGGATGAGGGGCGATGGGGCAAAGAGGTGTGTGGGGAGTAGAGAGGTCACAGGGTCCAAGAGGGATAGGCAGTACAGGGGTCCCAAGGGATACTCACGCTGGCATCCGAGAGGGTTGGCTTGACTGAGCCCATAGAAGCCTTGGCGGCAGCTGTCACATCGCTGACCCCACACATTGACCTTGCAGCGACACTGCCCAGCAATCAGGCCTAGCGCCACATCTGTGCGCCCATCACACACTCCTCCATCCAGGGAGCCCGCTGGGTCACAGTCACAGGCTGGGAGGTGAATACAGAAGGCTCACGCAAGGCTGGCACCAATGGGGCCTGTTTTTCTTTCATTCAGTCATATTTATTGAACACTACTGTGTGCAGCGCACTGTGCTAGGCGCTTGGGAGGGTACAGTATAGCAATGAACAGGCACGTTCTCTGCCCATGATGAGCTTGTAAGCTCCCGGAACCTTCCCCAAGCACCTAGTATAAGGCACGTAGTCAGTAGGGTTGTTGATGAGGAAGAGGGATAGATGATGACGATGATGATGATAGCTGAGCCCCTGTGAGGAGTTGGACTGGAAGGCATTTCAATCGATTGATCAATCGGTCGATCAGTAGTATTTACTGAGTGCCTACTCCGAGCCAAACACCGTATTAAACAGTTGTGAGAATAAAATAGAATTAGAAGACATGATCCCTGCCTTCAAGGAGTTTATGATCTGGCAGAGGAGACGGACGCTAAATATTACAGATGGAATGAAGAAGGAAAAAGGAACATGTATGCGAATGAATGCCCAAGTACTATCAGGTATGAAAGATGTGCACCTAAATGCTAAGGGAGGCTGTGAGTACTTAAGTGCTTAGGAGGTACAGGAGTGCTGAAATGGAGATTGGGGATTATAAACTTTGAGGGAATTGAAATTAATCGGGGAAGTCCTCCTGGAGGAGATGAGATTTCAAAAGGACTTTGAAGCTGAAGAGAGCCGGGGTCTGTCTGACGTGCGGCGGGAGGGGAGTTCTAGGCAGGGGGCAGAGCGTGGGGCGTGAGTGAGTAGGAGGCCGGTGGCAAGAGAGACGAAACTGGAGAATGTGGCAAGGGAAGCAGGTTGGCTTGAGTGGAACAAAGTGTGAGCTGGGGTGTAGTGGGAGAAGAGAGAGGATATGTAGGGAAGAGTGAGGGCTGATTGAGTGCCTTAGAGCCAAAGGTTAGGGTGTTTCTGCTGGATGTGGGGAGGAATGATTAACTGTAGGAGGTCTGGAGTTAGAAGGTTGAGAATGGGCTGGAGGACTCACCTCTGCAGGCCACTGGGGAGCGGAGGTCAGCTCGCGGGTCACGGTAGTAGAAGGGACGGCAGAGCTGGCAGTGCTGCCCCATGGTATTGTGCTGGCAGCCATCGCACACGCCTCCACTCACATTGCCCGAGGCCAGGAACACAGCCATGTCGAAGTGGCAGCTCCTAGAGTGCTGGTTACACTCGCACTCTGGGGAACGGGACTTGGGTCAGCACCCTCAGTTGACCTAGCCCACCCCCTGGTGCTCCTCGGGATAGGCAGCTGGGCCCTTATGGGCACTCATACCTCGGCAGATGTGAGGGTCGCTGGGCTCTGCTGGGCGCCAAGGCCGGTCGTGGTGGAAGTCCTGGCATCGCTCACAGTGAGGCCCAGATGTGCGGTGTTTGCACACACACAGCCCGTGGATCTGCAACGGCAAGGAGGTCGATCCCCGGAGTCCCGGGCCTCCCGGGCCCGGGTCCCCAGGCTCCTTCCCTCAGCCAAGATCCAAACTTACCTCTACTCTCCCCCAGTCCCCTTCCTCCAAGCCAGGCACCTAGATCGCTCCTCCAGCCCCCTGCCCTGCCCCCCAAGTTCCGGCTCAGCCACTCCCTCACCCCACCTCACCATGCCTGGGCTTCCAGGAGGGACCCCAGGTGCAGGAGCACACTCAGAAGCGTGGCCGTGGCAAAAGCAGCTCCCACGCACCACCAGCTCGTACAAGGCATAGTAATATTGGCGCAGTCCCTGGGGCCGCCCGTCCAGCAGGTTGTCCCCAAGAGTGTGTAGCTTGGAGAAGTTGACACGCAAGTTGGTGATCTGCAGGAGGTCTGAAGGGGGAGGAGGATGAGGAGGGTGAGGAGGGAGAGGTGGGGGAAGTTGGGCCCCCCATTCCACTAGGCAACTATTCCACTGCTTCCCTGCACTCCCTAGCCCCCCACGTGTCGGTCCCATTCACACACAGCCAAGGTGCTTCTACCCCCCCACCCTCGGAGCTTCAAGCATGTGGGTGGGTAGCGTTACCCTGGATCTCTTGGTTGTAAGGATCATCCACCTGAATGGCTGGATCCAGCACCTTGAAAATCACCTAGGATCAAGCATGGTAGGGTGTTGGGGAGACAGAGAACCAAGAGCCCTGACCACCAGAGCCAGCCCGGACCCCGCATGCCCCATTCTGCCACGAGCTCCTCCAACGAGGCCATCCAGCAGCCTTCCAGACCACTTTTGTCCCCCTCCATCCCCATTCCCGCGGGCAGAGCTCTGACCTCGCCCTGGCTGGAGGGCTCGATGTCAGAATAGCGCTGGTCACAGACGAGGTCGCTGACCCTGATTCCAGGGGCAGTGGGGACCCCAGGGAACAGCTTGCTGCAGTTGTAAGCGAAGTAGCGATAAACCTTCCAGCTGCGGCCAGAGTCGGCTGAGCGCTCAATCAGCAGGGCTGCAGGGCGGAAGGTCTGTGGGCGGGGAAGGAGGAAGGGAGAGGGAGTGCGGGAGGAGGGCAGGAGAGGGGCAGTGGAAAGGGAGGTGGAGGGAGAAGGATACAGCAAGCCAGGGAAATCCCAGGAAAATTTGTCATCCGGTGAGACTCATGAGGCTGGAAAGCAGAACCTGAGGGCTCTGAGGGACAGGGGGTGGAGCAGGAGAGTTGTCTGCCTCACTCCGCATCTCTCCCCTTCACGCGCCCTCGCTCTTCCTCTCTCCCTCGGCCTGTACCTTGAACTTCATGATCAAGTGGGTGAAGTGGAACTCGCCATCCAGGTCCAGCCGAATGCTTACATCTTCCACTCCTATTAGAGGCCAGATTCAGGCCAGCCCCATGTTCTGCCCTCCAGCCCCTAGACCCCTGCCTGGGGCCCAGAATTCTGCCCCCTTCCTCGGCAGCAAGGGTTCAAAGATCGACCTTGCTTCTTTCCCCGGGGTTCTCATCCATCTGGATGGGGGACTCAGACCTGAGGGCCTGATGCCCTGATCTCCCCAGGGTAGTTTGGTGGTTTACAGCTAAGCAGTCTGGTCTGGGCCTCTGCTCAGGGTCCCTGGAGGAGTTGACCAGCGTGGCCCCGCCCCTTACAGCCAGGCTGGCGCCACCCCCTGGCCCCACCCCCTCACCATTCTCTGACTGCCACCAGGTCTTCTCCCCATCCTGCCGGCTCAAGTAGATGACATTCTCAATGCGGTGTCCAGCCCGATCGCCTGTCATCCGCGAATCACAGTAGAAACATTTCTCAGAATCCTGTGGGGAGCAGGCCAGTGAGGCCCTATAGGACCAACCCTTGGGCTCTAAAAACAAAGCACCCTCCCCCTTCCCTCACTGACTCCCACTGGCCCTCATTCTCCCCATCCCCCAGCCCTAAGCCCAGGCTCCTCAGAGACACTGTTCTAGGGCCATCATTCCTCCCCCCCAGCCATATATTCCCCCATCCCCCTTACAGGGTCCTGACCTGCAAGTGGCTGACAATGCAGTACTCCTGGGGCCCATGCAACCCACAGGTGGAGGTGGCACTCAGGCTACGGGCCCGGCCGATGAGTAGGTTGCCGGTGGCTGGGTAGCAGCTGCCCTCCGAGCAGCCTGGGTGCAGAAGATCTGGCAACTCCTGGGCAGGGACATTGGGCATCTTGACTGGAGAGAGAGAGATAAATATATATATATATATATAGAGAGAGAGAGAGACCTAGTCAGGGGCCCTGAGAGCAGCCCTCCAGGGACCTTTGTCAGGGCAGAGGGGCTAGAAGGAAACTTGGGAGGTCAGGGCCGAGATGGCCGAGAGACCAGGGATGAGGCCAGAGGCCTCAGGTCGCAGTTCTCTCTTTCTCTGAATCAGCTCCGTCATACCTAGGACTTACTGAGCACTTCCTGAGCACCTTTGGGGGCCAGACAGAAATAGTAAAAGGTGCAATCTCTGCCCTTGAGGAACTTATAGTCTAGTTGGGGGAGACAGACATAAACTGAGCGCTGGGAATCCGATGGGCAGGAACGTTTTGGGGATACAAGAATCAATGGGAAATCATTGGAGATTTTTGATGGGAATGATGTGTTCTGATTGATGTTTTAGAAAGATACCTACAGCTGCCTCCAGGCAAACCCGAAAAGGGAGAGGTGGGGAGACCATCATGGAGGCTGTAACAGAAGCCCAGCTGGGAGGAGATGAGGGCTAGTAGGGGTGGATCCACAAAATATTGTAGAGGATGAATCGGCAGAATTTAGAAACCAACTGAATGAGGGAAGTTAAATGACAGAGAGAAATCAAAGAGGACACCGAGGTTGCGAGCTTCTGGGCCATGGAGGATGCTGGTGTTGACAGTGATAGGAAAGGGATGATGACGATGATAGTATCTGTTAAGCACTTTCTATGTGTCAAGCACTATTCTGAGTGCTGGGGTAGATATAAAGTTGATCAGGCTGGACATAGTCCCTGTTCTACATGGGGCTCCCAGGCTAAATAGGAGGGAGAACAGGTACTGAATCCCTATTTTACAGTTGAGGAAACTGGGGCCCAGAGAAGTTAAATGACGTGCTCATGGTCACACAGCAAGCATTCAGCAGAGCTGGAATTAGAACCTAGATCCTCTGACTCCCAGGCCTGTACTCTTTCCACTAGACCATGCTGTTTCACAATGAGGCAGAGGTTCAAGGACAGAGATGAAAAGTTCAATTTTGACCATGTTAAGCGGAGAACCCTGGAATTATCTGGCTCCTCCTCTTATCCTGGGAGATCTAGTTGTTTCTGCCAGGCCAGGCCTTGCCAGGGGGTCTTGGATAGTGGCAACTGGATCCCAGGCAGCAAACTAGGCAGTTATCCAAGGCCTGTTGGTTTCTGGCTGAGCTCCGTGGGTTTGGTTGGGACTAGGCTGGACCTGGGCTTCCCAAGGGCTCCCCGCGGCAAAGACAATTGGCAGTCTGGACTGACTTAAGGGAACCCGAAATCTGGTCTCCTTTGGCATAAAGGAGCCAGAAAAATGGGGGCAGAGAAAGAGGAGAGAGCCAAGAGGAACAGGGAAGGATGAGAGTAGGAGCGAAGGAAAGTGGGTAGGGGGACTAAATAGGGCCAGAGAACAAGGGGACTGCCTTACCTCCTTGTCCGCCCCTGATGCCGCCACTGGCTGTCCTCCACCAGTATTTCTGCCCGGATGGGAGTTTCTGGTGTGGCCGGATGATAGGCTTCCAGCTGTGCCAGAAACTCCCATCCACATCCTGGAAGGGCCTTGTCAGCTGCAGTGGTGGCAGGGGATGGTTACTGTTGCTACCTCCTCTTCTTCAGCTGTGGCTGTAGCTGCCACCACGACCAAGAGGTTCTGGATCTTCAAACTAGCCCGATGTGGGAGACTAACGGGTCCCTATCTTAGGTCTTTCAGATGGCAGGGCATAACCCCGAAGCCCACGACTGCCCTGTTTTAAACTGTCCTGGACTCTTCCCCACTTCCAAGAATCCTGTGAAAGCTCGGTAGTTCTGGAGCCCCTGGAGGAGTATGTTCGCTGGGGTTTGGGTGACCCTGGTGGGGTCCTGGGCTGAACTGGAACCCTGGGCCTATTGACCAGAAGAGGTTCAGCCCCCTAGAAGCCCTCATCTCCGGGGTCAGCCCACAGGCTGCCGGTCTGCATTCAGCCCAGAGCGGATCAGCAGGAGGCCACGGCTGAATGGCGTCTGGGGGCTCTTTCAACTGGGGCGGGAGTGGAGGGGGGTAACCGAGCTTGGCCCTGACAGTCACCTCTGGCTCAGGAAAGACCCAAATGAGGTAACAGAATTGCCTAGGCTTCCCCTCGCCCTCCAGCTGACCCACCACCCTGGTGGGGGTGTTGTAGAAACTAGCTAGTTAGAAAGCTAGAAACTCTCTAAGGGGAGTGTCTGGTCCAGAGCTGGAGACCACAATGAATTCTTCTGGGAATTGTACCCATATAGATTACTCCCTGGAAAATATCATTTGCATATTGGTACCCCACCATTCCATTTCTGCCCCAGAGCTGCAACAGCAACTTCACTTGTGAAAATGACAGCAGATGAGAGGTCCCCTTGCCCTGGGCCTTCCCCTCCTTAGGGGCCCCTAGATGCACTTACCCAGAAGCAGCAGCAGCACCTCCATGGACAGCAGGGAGGGGCCATGCCCACCGAGGCCAGGCCTGGAGAGAGGTCAAGGAGAGTGAAAAACCCCAGCAGGGACAGCACACCTGCCAGGGTCAGTGTGCCAGGTCCGGCCCACCCAAGATCCGAGAGCTGGGGTCGGACAAGGAGAAGGTGCAGACAATTCCTGGTGATGGGGGAGGGGGGAGGTTTCTCAGCCCGGTGGAGAGAGAATCCTTGGGTCATGGACCTGCCCAACCCCTCCAGCTGCCCCATTCCGGGCCTGGCAAGCACCACTCACTACTCACATTGATGAGCCCATCCAAATGCAGCAAGCTGGGGAAGAAGAGAGCACCGGTGAGAGGGTGGGGGTTTGGACCCTACAAAAAGCACCCCCCCGCCAATGCTTCCCCAAGGTGAGAGGACCCAGGCAGAGGCAGAGCTGGTGTGGGAACTCAGACCAGACAAACACAACTGGCATTGAGGGGCAGGCAGGCGAACAACCCCCGCCCCTTCTCCCTCCCCTTGTGCCGGGCCTGAATGGGGCACAATTCTTATTCAAATTGACTGTGCTGGCTTTGAAAAGCCTCTCCGTCTCCCCGGCCACCGGAATGTCACAACCGATTCTTTCTGCTCTGCAGCACCAGGGTTTTAAGAGGAGAAGCGGCCCCCTTGGGGGGGATGGCTGGGAGGGGGAAGCCAGGCCCCCGGAGTCTGGGCCTCAGAGATAGGGTTGGGGGGATCGGGGTGTATGTGGGAGCACAGCTCACAGATCTTCAAATATGTTGTTGCGAGGGGGTGTGGAGGGGGAGGAGGTGAGGGGGGAAGACTAGAAATTCTTTCTCCTTGGCTTCACCAAGCTGAGAATTAGACCCAGACATCTGCCAAGGGCTGAAGGGGAGAGAGTCGAGGGTCATGAACAGGAAGGGAAAACAGGACAGACAAAGGGACAGAGGCCACCCTAGGGGAGGGGGCTAACAGAGCACCTTGGGAGGAGGGGAAGCTGAGAGATGCTGCAGAGTCTCAATGGCTCACAGGGACAACTCAGAATCAGATGTGGCCTTCCTGGGTTCGAGGCCCAAACCCAAGGGGTCCAAACCTCAGCTCTGCTTCCCTGCAAAAAGCACCAGGGAAAACCAGATGCCAACCGGACAACTCCCTGAGCCTCCGGGAGGTGGGGAGACTGCACCATACTCCCCCAAGCCAGTGCCCAACCCTCTGCCTGGAGCTGGGAGGGAGCAGGAGCTACCCAGAGGCTGACAGAGACAGGGAGAGAGAAGGAGAGGGAAGAGAGAAGAGGAGCTTATAGCTCCCGTGTCTAGCTCTGGAACCTAGGGACCCAAGTGAACCCTGCCCCCTCCCTACCTGTCCCTCTGCTGAGCTCCCAGCTCTGCTTTCTGACTCCAGCTGGCTCTGGCCTCAGGGCAGGGTTTTCCTGGTTGCTGCCTCCGCCTTCTGGGGAGTGCCAGGGGGTGGAGCCAGGTGAGTTGGGGCCAGGTCCCTGTACTGGCTGGGCACAGCTTGCAGTGTTTAACTGATTTGGGGGGGGGAGGGATCCAAGGAAGGGGCTGGGGGACTCAGGCATTAGAGGACAGAGGACGGGGGAAGGGGCCATGGATGCTAACAATTAGGAGGTGTTATGGATTCTGGAAGCAGGTATGTATGTGTGTGTATATGTTGGGGGGGCGATGCTTAGAAGCAGGTACTGAGAATACAGGAGGAGGGGGTTCTTGCCCCTGACCTGTGAACTTCATCATGCCTCTCTGACTGCAGGAGGGAAAAGTGCCCACAGGCACACTCGCCTTGACCCTGAACACACTCACCTCTGGTCTGGACCATTTGGGAGTTTGGGAGTCTCATGGTCTTTTTGGTTTAAGCCCTCCAAGAGACCTCTGAGGAGTCTGCAGTTTGGGCACCTCAGGTCCAGTCTATATTCCCCAAGATCTGCTGGAGGCTCAATCTTGCACTAGAAACCTGTTGCCCCTCCCACCCAGGCAGGGCTGAATCCTGCCCAGGCCCGGATGGTAACGTTTTGGGGCCCTGTGCCAGGAAAGAATCGGGGCTCTTTTCTTACAAAATTCAAAAAGCAATCTTAAGCGTTTTTCGATTTCTTGTTCTGGCAAAGCGTAGTTACGTAATTCGCATTCTTTAAATGCAATACAGTGAGATATTTTTCCAAAGAAAAAAGAAAAGTTTGATGATACAGTTTGAAGAAAACTTAATCTGCCTTATTTAATATGAAAAATTATAAAATGGGAAACAATCTGGGGGCCCAGGTGGCCTCTTCAGTCTGGGCCAGATCCTGCCCTCTTTCCTCCTCCAGAAGACCAAGTGAGGTAAGGAAAGAGGAGAACAGAGGAGGAGAGGAGGACGATCGTGGGGAGAGAGCTAGGAGGCTCCGGCTGGACTGCTGGAAGAAACAAATGGGGACAGAGGACCCCAACCATTCAAGTGATCAGAGTTAGTTATTGAGTACTTACTGTGTGCAGAGCACTGCTCTGAGCATTTGTGAAATACACTGGAGTAAGTAGACCAGATCCCTGTCCCCTCAAGGAGCAGAACTTGAGGCTGAGGAAGTTGGAGAAAGAAGAGGGCTCCTTTTGTCCCAATATGCCATGCTCAAGACCTTGGCCTTCACAGGGTGCTGCCCCTTCAAATTTCAGGCCAATAGTTTCCCCGAACTGTTAGAGGCCATCTCCTCAGCCAAGTCTTTACCCTTTGTGTGTATTGCTCCCTAGGGCATCCGGAGCTGGGGAGAGTGTGAGGGCAGGGGTGAGTCCACACTGGGGGTGGGGGGTGGGGGACGACTATGCGGCTCCCTAGGGCCAAACAACTGCATCTATGCCACAGGGACCTGCCTGGAGGGGAGCAGGTGGAAGGGGACTTAAGCCTCAATCCCAGTGCCTTGTTTTGGGTAGGAAAAATAAATGAGAGGACTACAGGGAAGGGGGTAACTAACTCTCTCTCTCTCTCTCTCTCCCCCCCTACCCCTCCAGCACATCATGCTGCTTAGGGGAAATAAATGAGAGGACTATAGGAGAGGGGATAACACACTCTGCTCTTTCCCTCCTCCCCTTTCCTGACATAATAGTGTTTAGCTGCTGGAGAAGGCAGACACCAGGGCTGCTCCGGGGAAAACGAGCTACAAGGTACTGTCAGGAAAGGACACAGGCAGAGAAGTGGGAGGAGCTGGAGAGGCCCCGTATGAACTTTCTTCCTGAAGCAGTAATGAGTCACACCAACATGATCCCGAGTGCAGTTTTTTTTAACTCTGGGACGGGAGTAAGGCAGGGCAGAGAAGTAGGGTTAAGAGAGGCCAGTAAACAGCTTGCGTGGCCACAGCTTCCAGGTTGGGATCTGCGCGAGAGGTAACTTGTAGAGAAAGAGGAAGGAGAGGAGAGAGAGGAAGGGAAGGTGGGGGTGGGGCTCTATGTAGTGTGAGAGAGGGAGGGCTGAGGGTGGTCATTACAAGAGGGAGCCATATGTGAGGCAGATGGGAGAAGAAGGAACGAGGGATAGGGTCGGTGAGTAGAATGGAACAGGGCAGGGGCAGAGAGTGAGTGAGGGCAGGCAGGGTATCTTCTCAGGCCTACTTGCTGCCCATCACCATGTGGCACCACCAGCTGGCTTGCACAGTCCAGCTGAGCACCTCTCATGGGTCAATCTGGGCCAGGTAGTGCGGTCGGGCAGTTGCCCCATTCTGTTCAGGCATCAGAGCCTCATGTAGGTAGTGCAAATCCTGAATGCACATAGCTCAGGAATGCCCACCAGTGCCATCAAGGAGCACAGAGTATGTAGGAAGCCTGCCTTGGCACGCAGCACCACAGATGCCTGTAGGCACAGCTCCTAGATTGGGGCGAGGTTAACATCCTGTCAACATCGCCCAGCCCTGAGGCAGACAGGTCAACAGGACGCCTGCCCTTTCACAGAGTGTGGTCTAACTTTTCCCTCCTTGGCCAAGTCCCACCTTAGCTTGACCTGTCGCCCACCTCCAATGTCCAGTCTCCTTCCCCTCCTCCTAGTTCATTCCCTACTCCTGCTAACTAATCAGGTCTTGTGCTCCCCTCCCCTCACTCCCTGCCTGGTTCAGCCCCATCCCCAACCTGATCCATTTTCCCCTGACTCTCCTAAAGGCCCAGAATTGGTTTGGTCCAGTAAGTGTTCAATAAATGATGATTGAATGAATGAGCCTCTCAGCTGGACAGAAATCCCCAGTCCACTTTGCTGCTTCTCTGAATCCCCTTTGGTGCTCTTCTGGATCCCCTTTGACCCTGCTTTTAGCCTGAATGGTATTTGTCGGGCTGGACTCTTCACTTTCCCTATGGGAGGAGAGAAGCTTCTACCCCAGCCCCTCACCTTCTGGGCCCCACATCCACCAGGAATCCAGTGCCTCTTCTTCTAAAATCTCCTACTCACTCTATTCCAGGCCAAACTTTCCCAAATTTCAGCTCCAGCTCTACCCTTGCCCCATGACATTGGAACTTATGGAACTTGTTGGGGACAATACAGGAAGAAGAAGTCGAGGGTGAGGACTAAGGGTACCCATTTCTGTTCAAGTCCCAGGAACCACACTTCCTGTGACCCAGGATGTGTCCAAAGTCAATATGCAGCAGGTTCCCTGGAAAGGATACGTCTTTGGTCACTGGGCCTCTGGCACCTCCAGCAGCATTTTTCTCTCTGGTAACCCCAAGGCTTGCTCCTGTGCCCCAGTTCCTAAGATGGGATGGATGTCCATGGGCAACAAACTTGTGTCCCTGGATATTGGACTGCTCCCTTTAGCTTTAACCTGTTCCACATTCAAGATGTTGCCATCATGTAATCCTGGGCAACTGGGGGAGACATCAGAGATGCGAGATGGGACAAACCTTTCCAGAGTTGCATAACACTGGAGGAAGCATACCTGGGAGGCTAGTACTCCTATCTCAGCTCCATGAGACCCATCCATCCCTCAAACTCTCTCCTCTGCCCCACTCCTTCCTACCCACTTCCATGAAATCCCCATGCTCTAGGCAAACGGTAGGGGGGTAGAATGGGGGAGGAGGCCAAATTTTTTATGGAGTGGCTGACAGACTTGAGCCCTGGGAATTGGTCCAGTCCTATCTGAGCCCTTTGGCCTACCCAGCCCAGGGGTGTTACCTGTAGGGGAAGGCTCTGGGCTTCCAGCTCTTCACTGAGGCCCCATCTATTCTGGGATTCTAGGGCTTAACTCTGTCTCAGTCCCCTTTTCAGGGTTGCCTCCTGTCCCTGTCCCAATGCCTATTCCACCCCACCCTTAAACCTGCCCTGGTCTCCATCTCCTGTTTTCCCCTCTGCTTTAGACTCAGCCCCAACTCCTACCCACACTGTCGCCACATCGGCTCTTCCTCTACTCACGCCCCTTTTCATTCAGTCATTCAATCAATCGTATTTATTGAGTGCTTACTGTGTGCAGAGCACTGTACTAAGTGCTTGGGAAGTACAATTTGGCAACAGACAGAGACAATCCTTATCCAACAATGGGCTCACAATCTAGAAGGGGGAGACAGACAACAAAAGAAAACTAGTAGACAGGCATCACTACCATCAAAATAGAACCATAGATAAATGCACATCATTAATAAAATAAATAGAGCAATAAATATGTACAAATATGTTGGTATTTGTTAAGCGCTTACTATGTGCCGAGCACTGTTCTAAGCGCTGGGGTAGACATAGGGGAATCAGGGTGTCCCACGTGGGGCTCACAGTCCTGATCCCCATTTTACAGATGAGGGAACTGAGGCACAGAGAAGTTAAGTGACTTGCCCACAGTCACACAGCTGACAAGTGGCAGAGCTGGGATTCGAACTCATAAGCCCTGACTCCAAAGCCCATGCTCTTTCCACTGAGCCACGCTGCTTCTCAAATATATACAAGTGCTGTGGGGAGGGGAAGGGGGTAGAGCAGAGGGAGGGAGTAGGGGCAATGGGGAGGGGAGGAGGACCAGAGGGAATGGGAGGGCTCAGTCTGGGAAGGCCCCTTGGAGGAGGTGAGCCAAGAGGGGAAGAGAGTTAGTTTGACGGATGTGAGGTGGGGGGCACTTCAGGTCAGAGGTAGAACGTGGGCCGGGGTCGACGGAGGGACGGGGGGAATGAGGCACAGTGAGGAGAATAGCAGCAGAGGAACGGAGTGTGCAGGCTGGGCTGTAGGAGGAGAGAAGGGAGGTGAGGTAGGAGGGGGCAAGGTGATGGAGAGCTCTGAAGCCACTCCCCACTCTTACCTTCCACCCATATCTTTCCCTCTTCCCTCCTCTACCTTCTCCTCTGCCCTTATCTCTCTCCTACCCCAGATAAATCAATCAATCAATCAATGATATTTATTGAGTGCTTACTATGTGCAGAGAACTTTATTAAGCGCTTGGGAGACTACAGCAGAATTAACAGACACGATCCCGGCCCATGATGAGCTTACAGTCTAGAGGGGGAGACAGACATTGATATAACTAAATAATTGATACCTATGTGCCCCTGCCCCCGTCTCCTTCCCTTCTCCTCCCCCAGTTCCAGCCTTCTCTTCCTCTGGGAACTTGCTCCAGAGCCATTCATCCCATGCAATGTCCTTGAAGACAATGTCACTGCCTCCACCACAGCCCCTCTGCACCGTGGGAATGATTATGCCCTCTTGCACTAGTTCAATGAGGTCGACAGGATCCTGGTCAAGCGTAGGGGTGAGGGTTGGGCACGTTTGAGGCCAAATCCAGAAACCTCCTGGCTCTGTTCTGCCACTGGGGAACCCCCTTGGCCCAGGGTCTTTCTACCTGAGACTCTGACTCAGAGGCTTGTGGGGCTGGAGGATCTGGGGTGAGGTAGGGGAGGGATAAGCAGAAGAAGGGGAGGGCGGAGCTGGAAGAAGCAGGATGGAGAATCAAGTAGCCAGTGATGGGCTAGAGGGAGGCTGCTCCTACCCACTTCCCAGTTGGCGGAGATGCAGGCGCAAGGCACCAGGTTGAGATCCAGGCCTTCTTCCTGCCCAGTGGATTCCATTACCAGCAGCATCTGCGGGAACAGCTGCCATGGGGCAAGGTCAGGGTGAACCTATCCCAGACCTCCCCTCTCTGGATTACCACCCTTAGTGGTACTCGGCCTAGTGGATGGGCACCCACCCCAGATCAGCACTCCAGTTCCCCTCAGGGTATCCTTCGTGGACCTGGGCCTTCACCTTTCTGCCCTACTGCCTCCTTCCCACCAAGACACTCTCCCCGCCCCAGAGCCCCCAAATTCCCAGCTTTGCACACTGCCACCTGCCATTCCTCTAGACGGTAAGCTCGTTGTGGGCAGGGAATGTGTCTGTCAACGCTCTTATGTTGTACTCTCCCAAGCACTTAGTACAGTGCTCTGCATACAGTAAGTGCTCAGTAAAAACAATAGATTGATTAATTGGATTTCAGCACCCTTCCACCAGATGCTAGCATGGCCCCGGGCCAGGCTTGAGAATCCTCTGGGATCTCCCTGCCTGGGTGGTACCCAGAGGACCAACGTGTCCTGCCGCAGGTCGTTCCCATATTTGAAGGTTAGGCTCATGGGGGAACCACGGGGGCTGGTGGTGTCCCACCCCAACTAAACTCCAGCCACAGTGGTTTCTTTTTGGAGGCCATCACCTTTCACTGCCCTCCCTGGGGGAAGAAGAGGGGAAGTGGCAGGAGGGTTGAGAGGAGGAAAGGAGAGTAGCAGAAGAATTAGGAGAAGAGGGCCAGAGAAAGCAGGGAATCCCTGTTCCTGAGCTCCGCTCTCAACCACAGTTGGGGGCCCCTGATGCCTTGAGTCCTGGGCCTGGGCCTGGGGCCCTGGGAGTCTCACCGTAAGGGGGCAGATCATCCTTGTCTGGAAGCTGAGCTTGCAGAGTCTCTGCCACGGCCTGTAGCTGCCTTACCGGTTGTAACTGGCGGCTGGAGCTGGACAAGCTGGCCCTGGCTGCAGTCCCACAAGGAAGGCCTCCAGCAGGGTGGTGTAGTGGGCCCAGTGGCATGGGGACCCACTCATCTCTGCCCACATGTACCAGAAGAAGAAATGCCCCACCCGCCGACTCTGAAACCCATGGGCGGTGTACAGCTGAAGCCGCAGCTCCCAGGCAGGAGGGAAAGGGGCCTGTTACAAGAGGCAGAGGAACCCACTTGGGATGTGTGACCCAATTACCCTACCCCCCCCAACGCACCTCCAGGTTCCTCACATTTGCACTCAATCATCTCCTCCTGCTCATCATCACCCAGAGGTTCCCCTGGGCCCCTGCAAGCCACTCACTTGGCTGGGACAGGGTTTAAGCAGGGTTCCGGGCTCTGGCTGTCACCTGAGTCCTGAGTCTTCCAAGTTGTGGGTGCTTGTGCCAAGAGGGAAAGAGGCGAGATGACTACCTGGTTGCCCATCTGCACCAGGCATGGCCAGATACAATGTAGAGTGGAGCCCAGGCTGGGTTCACTGCCCCTTCCTCCTGAAGATCCCTTTCACAGGGGACCCTGCATAGGACATGGTGGCTGGGGAGGAAAAGGTTTACCTGCAGGGCTCGTTGGAGTAGGAAGCAGGCAAGGGCACTGTCATGGTAGGGTTCAAATTTGAAAGTCTGCCAAAGGGTCATTGCTGGGTCAGAAATGTGCCAGAGCCAATGATCTAGGCCTAGCTGCCAGGGTGCCATCCCTGGCTCACAGATCCCGGGCCCCTTGGCCTCTCTGACTCCGCTCCCTTCTGTGGCCATGGCCCTGGTCTCACATGTACCAGCTGCAGTGAGCAGAGCAACAGCTCCTCTCTGGGTGACACTTTCAGCTGCCACATCACCACTCCCCTCACCGCTGGGGCAGCAAAGTCAGGGCCTAGGAGCTCCAGCATCATGGCTATGTCCAGCTGCTGGGACTTCCAGCACCAGAGCAGCCAGTGGGCCATCTCTACAGCCTCGGGGTCTCCCTGAGTCCTGCTGACTTAGGTATTGGGGCAGGCCACTCCCACGCTGGGCATTCTTCAGTGTAAACTGCTCCAGAGGATCCCAGCCAGGCCTGGACAGGGGCCTAAGGAGTGGAGGCTCAGTCTTGTGCGGGTAGACTGTGGGGCTGAGAGCCCCAGTGGAGTGGTAGCCCGACAGGGCAGGCGTAGGAATCCGGGATCAGAGAGACTGCCGCTGTGGCCCTTTCCGCATCGGGGTTGCCTTCAGCCGAGAGCCGGTCAGCCTCTAGAGTAGGCAGATGGTGTTTAGGTCCCTGGGTCACAAGAGCAGGGTGCGGGTTCCCTGGCACGGGAGGCTGTGGTGGTCTATGAGCAGGAGCCACCAAAGTGTTAGAGGCAGGTCCATCACTGGACTCACCCGCCCTGGGTAGAAGCGAGTCTGGGGTGGGGAGAGGCTCCCTCAGGACAGCCTGATCGCTGGCACCACAAACCTCCAGGAGCAGCCGGGCCCCAAGCGGCAGGCTCAGGGTGGGCAGAGCAAACCACAGCTACAAGTGCCGTACCACCTCTTCACTCAGCGCTCTGGGTGCTCAGACCACCTGGACCAGTACCTGGGGCCCCCGAACCACTGGAGCCTCCACCCATACTTGGTGAACGCTGGGCCTGGGGGGCAGGGGTGGCTTGTCAATTCCCACCAGCTTGGTCCCGAAGCGGCCGGCACCGTTCCCAAGGGCAAACAGAATGCCAGAGCCTGGCTTCCCGCTGTCCCTTTCCTTAACTTCTACCCAGCCCAGCTCCGCTCTGCTCTCCAACAGTGGCCATGAAAGGAAAGGTGACTCAGCCTCCGCCTCCAGAGTCCCTGGGGTTGGCACCATTGCTAGCTGCAGCTCCTGCTGGGCCTACAAGCAGCACCACACCCACGGGAAGTCCAGTAGAGGTCATTTCCCAGCCCAAAGCTCCCCCGGGGGAAGTAGCTTGAGCCATCAGGACTTGTGGGGGGTTGGGCGATGCCCGGCCTCACTCCGGCGGGGTCTGCGGGGGCCCTCTGCCGCACCACATCCGCCGGTGCACGCACATCCAACTGTTGCACCAGGTTCTCTGCCTGGTAGCACAAGGTCACCGGCTGCTCCTGGGCCGCCGGAGCCTGTGGGGCTAGAGATGAGCTGTAGCGCAAGCCCAGAGCTTGAGCGGGTAGCACTTTGAGAAGCAGCGTGGCTCAGTGGCTAGAGCACGGGCTTGGGAGTCAGAAGGACCTGGGTTCTAATTCCGGCTCCGCCACATGTCTGCTGTGACCTTGGGCAAGTCACCTTACTTCTCTGGGCCTTGGTTACCTCATCTGAAAATGGGGGTTAAGACTGGGAGCCCCACGTGGGACAGGGACTGTGTCCAACCTGATTAACTTGGATCTACCCCAGTGCTTAGAACAGTGCTTGGCACATAGTAAGCGCTTAACAAGTACCATAATGATTATAATAATAATATAATTATTATATTAATTATAATATATAACATATATTATATAATATATAACATAATATATTATAATGTATTATATTATTAGATAATATATAATATAAATATAATAATAATAATATAATTATTATTATCGGGTAGCCCTTGGGGTCCCTGAGGTGCAGTCCCTCTTGCCAGAACCCAGCCAGTTGCCTGTGGGCAAAGGAGAGCATGTCAGCTTGCAGGGGCCCTTCGGACCAGCCCAGCTGCTCTACCAGCACAGCCCGGGTCTCAGTGGAGTCCCTGGACTGGGGACACGGGTGCACGTGACCCCATGGGAGACCCACCTCTTGCCAGTGCCAGACAGCCCTTAGGTGAGACAGGATCTGCTCCCCATTGTAGATCTCATACCAGACAGCTCCCCGGCCTCACTGGTGTAGTATCTGGAAGGCAACTGGGTCTCTGAACCGGTAGAACTGGGGTTGAGTGCTAGCCTGCTGGGCCCTCAGCCAGATACGCAGCTGTAGATGCAGGCAGTACAGTGGGCAGGCAGTGCCACCATCCCCTCCTCCAGGGGCTGGGCCACCTGCAGGCTAGGTAGGTAGAGTCCCTGGTAGGGTAAGCAGGGCTGGGGGCCTGAGGCTGGCCTCTCACTGGGCAGAGCCGCTCCAGTCCCCCGGGCCATTCCAGGAACGCCTGTTATCTAGAGTCCCTGCCAGGGACTTAGTCAAGTCTCTGCCAGGCTAGGAGGCAGAGTTCTGGCCACCAGGTCTGGGCACCATCTCAGTCTAGTTCCGAGAAGAGGAGGGGCCTGGGAATGGTGGCAGAGGAAGGGGGTCAGTGAGGCTGGCCTGGGGTGCAGTGGGGCTAGGAAGGCAGAGGCAGGCCCACGATGGCGCAGGGGCCAGACCAGGGAGAGTCCTACTTGAATCTGTGATAGAAGACAAAGCCCCAGGAGCCTCGAAGCAACGGGCGGGAGAGTGAGCTGGTAGATTAGTGCCAAACTGACTGGGCAGCCAAGTGGCAACAAACTCACTTCCTCCTTCCTGGTTGGACCTGTACCTGGGAACCTACATGCCTGCCTCTTGTCCACTGGGAGAAGAGAAGGGCATGGCCCAGCTCCCCTAATGCCCAGCCTGCCATCTGGAAAAGACGCCCTGCATGCCCTCTCCCTGCCGGAGGCTCCTGGTGCCTCTCCTGCCTCGGGGTGCGGCCCTGGTTGAGAGATTTCAAGGGGCAGCAACCAGCCACTACTTTCTGACCCATTTCTGCTGGGGTTGTGTTCCATGCCCCCACAAGGGAGCAGAGTTATTGAGGGGTTAAGGGAGATCTGGGCTGTGGTCGGGAAAGGGGACCACATTGTACTCTTAAACAGAGAGGGGAGGAAGCTGTCTTCTAAGACTGGGAAGGTGGAGGCCAAGGGTTCCATATCAGCCCGGCTGTAAGTCATCAGACCACCAGTGGGTGACTGGTCTCCTTGGATAGAGCCCAAGTTGGGTGGGACGCTTTGAAAGGGGAAGATAGAAAGTCCCTTTATTCCCAGGCTTTTCACACAACAAAAGTGGGGCTGATAGCCTCTGTTAGTGAAAGGATTAGACTATATGCTCCTTAGAAGACAAGGGAAAGCACGTTAGGGATTGATGGGCAAGATATGCCCCCATCCTTGGTGGGTTTAGTGCAGGGTAGAGGGGGCTTCCTACTCCTAAGAAGGCACCCTGACCCTCCAACTTCTATTTGTCAATCGTCCCATATCTACTGCCAGCTACTTCCATTCAGCCACCTCTCTCTTCTTTGCCTGCCTACCCTATTCATCCACAATGACGGGATATCAGAGCAAACTCCAGACTCTTCCCTTCCAGGTCCCTTCCCCACCTGATTTTGTGTCCCTAAGAAAACAGCAGAAGCAGCATGGCCTAGTGGGAAGAGCACAGGCTCGGGAGTCAGAGAAGGTGGGTTCTAATCCTGGCTCTGCCACTTCTTTGCTGTGTGACCTTGGGTGAGTCACTTCACTTCTCTGGGCCTCAGTTACCTCATCTGTAAAATGGGGATTAAGAGTCTGAGCCCCCATGTGGGACAACCTGATTACCTTGTATCTAGCAGCGTGGCTCAGTGGAAAGAGCCCGGGCTTGGGAGTCAGAGGTCATGGGTTCGAATCCTGGCTCTGCCACTTGTCAGCTGGGTGACTGTGGGCAAGTCACTTCACTTCTCTGTGCCTCAGTTACCTCATCTGTAAAATGGGGATGAAGACTGTGAGCCTCATGTGGGACAACTTGATTACCCTGTATCTACCCCAGTGCTTAGAACAGTGCTCTGCACATAGTAAGCGCTTAACAAATACCATTATTATTATTAATAAAACAATCTGATTCAGCTCAAACCACAGGGTGACTTTCCCCTGCAATTGACCCAACTCTAAAAGGGGCAGGAAGGGTCTGGTGCTGGCTGCTAACAGGATACAGGGATAAAGTAACCGAGGAATGGCCTGGAGAGGGACCAGTGAAATCCACTCTTGGCAGAATAAACCAAGCCACAGAAGCTGAGAGAAGGGTACAGGTGGTGGGAAATAGGGAATCCGTATTAGTCTGGATCAAACTCTCAGTCGGTTTCTTCTTCCCATCCCCAACCCCCAAACTCAGGCCACGGTAGGATGTGAAACTAGGCTGTGGGTTGAGGAAATCTTAATGATCCAGGCCCCTGCTTGTTTCTTGAGTTCACATCTTGCAGCGTGGGTGATCCTGGTTGGGAGGGAAAATCAGAAGGGTTGACCTCCCAGCTCATCTTGTCCTGGAGGAGCTCCCAGACAGGGATCGTGTTGATCTCTGACCTCCCCTCAGCGGGGAACAGGATTCTGATGTTCCTCTGGGCGGGCCCTGATGGCACTCAATAATCCCCGAACCCTTTACAGTACCAGCCAGGGATGGACCGTCTGGTAGAAAACCTGATGAATGCCACCCTACAGGGGGAATTGAAGCCTAGGGAATGAACGGAAGGGGAGAAAGAACCCAGGAATCTGTTCTCCTTCCTCCTTAGAGTGTGAATCCCACGTGGGAGGGGGCTGTATTCAACCCCATTACCTCGGATCCACCCCAGCACTTAATACCAGTGCTCGGCCTAGAGTAAGTGCTTAACAAATACTGTGGAAAAAAAAGACAAAAAGGAGTCCTGGCTCCCAGTCTCTCTCTGTAAAATCTGTCATGAGCAGCTGACTGTCGAGCGGCCAGGGAGGACCACCGCCCATACTCACACTTTCTCTTGGGTGGGCTACGACTTCCTGCATTCTGGCCTCCTCTGTTTCCTCGGTGTGGGCAACAGTTCCCTCTGCTGGCCCGGCCCGGCCTGAGCTGAAGCCGAGCTGTTCCCTGGAGGCGTGGCTGCTCTCCATCCGGTCCTCGAGAAAAGCAGAGTCGGAGCCCGAGGACACCTGTGGAGACATTTTGGGTCTTTTAATGGGATTTGTTAAGCGCTTACTCTGGGCCAGGCACTGTTCTAAGCGCTGGGGTAGAGACTGGCTAATCAGGTTGGACGCAGTCCATGTCCCAGGTGGAGCCCCCGGTTTTAATCCCCATTCTACAGATGAGGGAACTGAGGTCCAGAGAAGTTAAGTGACTTGCCCGACGTCACCCAGCGGACAGGTAGTGGAGCCGGGATTGGAACACAGGTCCTCTGACTCCCAGGCCTGGGCGTTTTCCACTAGGCCATGCTGCTTCTCACTTAGCAAGGGAAGCGTGGGCATGACTGAACCGGCAAACCGGAAAGTGAAAGAGGAGAGGGGGAGCCGAGGCCAGGAGAGGGAAGAACAAAACTGCAGGTCTCTGAGGGCAGGCAGAGGCAAGATCACCCCTTGAAGATCCCACCGGGGCTCCATGCACTCCCTTGCCCAGGACAGTGGAGGGTAGATTCGGGTGGACTGCCAACTTTAAGTTGGATAATTTTTCAAAATAAAGATGCGATGTTACAGAGCTGGGTCTAAATGGTGCCTGGTAGGTGGGAACCATGACAGCTTATACCCTCCGCTGTCTGGGAGAGTACAGGCCCCTTCGGTAGCTCCAAATACCAGGCTTGGGCTCTAGGAGAGTAAGGAGCATGCCCACTCCCAGCCCTCCCCTCTTGGTTCATCTCCCTACTTTCCCAACTCCTCTGCGGTCACTTGCTTCCCCTTTTCAGATTCCCTATACTCTGACCCTAACCCTGCGGTTGGTCTGGTGGAAGGAGCACCGCTCAGGAAATGGGGAGACCTGTGTTCAATCACTCTGATCCTAATCCAAGCCTTGGCCTGCATAGCCACTTACCAAGGAAGCATACCAGGTCTGCTAAGGGGCACGGACCCAAGACGCCATCACGGGTGAACTTCCCAGAGTCCCTCCTTCACCTTTTCAGTGTGCTGCTAACCCCTCTCCTCCCTTCTCCTCTTTCCCAGCTGTTTCTTCAGAGTTCTCTTGCCTGCTCTTCAAATCTTGTACCCATTTCCTCTACCAGCCATCCGGCAGTGCACGGCGCTGGACACAGCAGCACAGGTGAGAGAATGTTGGTGGTTCAGTGCCAACCAGCACCGCTACTGCAAAAACAGCTCAAGTGCGTGTCCTGCTGCCTATAGGCTATACCTTTCTCCTCTTGAAATGGTATTTAAGGGCTTACTATGTGCCAGTCTTAAGCGCTGAGCTAGATGGAAGCTAATCAAGTTGGACACAGTCCATGTCCCACATGGGGCTAACAGTCTTAATCCCTACTTTACAGATGAGGTAATTGGGGCACAGAGAAGTTAAGTGAATTGCCCAGGGTCTGCCCAGGATTAGAACCCAGATTCTTCTGAATCCCAGGCCCATGTTCTATCCACTAGACCAAGCTCCTCTTGCAGTGCTCACCCACAATGGCAAGGGGGTCAGAAAAAATGCACTGCTGAATTTTCAAGAGCACAGTGTTCAGGAGATTCTCAGTGTGACCCTTAAACTCATGATTTCAATCTCGCTGTCAGCAGCGTAATCTTCAAACCAAAGGACAACTCTCTCTCTCTCACTACTTCTGACTCTTAAAACGGACTCTTAAAAAACCTGACTCTTATAAACACTTGATCCCGCTATTCGCCCTTCCCTGACCACTGTCTTCAACTACTCAGTCAGTCTCTGACGGCTCTACCTCTCTATGTTCAATCACACTCATCTCACCTGTTCTGAAAAAGCTTTCTCTGGACCCCTCAGCCCCCTCCAATTATTAGCCCAACTTCCTCCTCCCATTCCTGTCCAAACCTTTTGAATGGGAGGGCTTTTGTTTCCTCTCCACACACTCTCTTATTGAACCATTTCAGTCAGATTTTGGACTGCTTTGCCTCTCTGAAGTCATTAGGGACTGCTTGATATCCAAGTCCAATAGGCTCTATCCTGCCCTAATCCTCCTTGGCTTCTCAGCCACCTTCGATTCTGTTGCCCACCTCATTCTCCTTGGAACACTACCAACCACAGGCTACTCGCCTGGTTCTCCTCCTATTTCTCTCGTTCACTCCTCTTTCACCTTTTATTCCCTCAACAGCAGGTGTCCCACAAGGTTCTGTTCTGGGTCCTCTTGTCGTTCTACACTCGCTCTCTAGGGGAACTCATCCGCTTCCTTCCAAGTTATCTCCTTTATGCCGACGACTCCCAAATACACCTCTCTAGCCCTGCCCTCGCTCACTAGCCAATCCTCCATCTCCTCTTGTCTCCAGGACGTCTCATTGTGGATGGCCCCCTGATACCTCAACCTCAGTATGTTCAAAACATTTCTGTCGCTATCACCGTTCTCCCTGTCTCAGATGCCCACAACCTTGGTTCCTTATTGTCTTTCAGCTCGCACATCTAGTCAACTGCTAAATCCTGCCAATTCTTCCTCCAAAATATTTCCTGGATCTGCTCCTTGCTTTCCACCCAAACAGCCACCACGCTAGTACAAACGCTTTGCATAGTGAAGCAGTTAAGACTGTTGTATTAGTCTCCTCCCTGGTTCCAGCCTTCTCTTGCTTTAGTCTGTATGCCCCACTGTAGCCGGAATGATCCTTCTGAAAAATTGTTCAGTTCACATTTGTCCACTCCTCCTGAACCTCCATAGCTGCCAATCTCCCTCTGAATGAAATAAAAACTTACTATTGGCTTCAAAGCTCTTCAGCAGTTTCCTCCAGCTTACAATTTCTCAGCCTTAACTCTTTCTGCATGCATTTGCTTCTCCCCACTGAACCTTGCTCTCGGCCCCTCTATTTCCCCCACCCCCCCTCCCCCGGCCCCAACCTGGGACCCCTGCTCCCCTTCAAACGTGCCAGACCTAAGCCCTTACCCATCTTCAAACCCCCGCCCCTACCCCCAGCTAGCCTTCCCCAATAGATTCCTAAAGACCTTAAATTCATTTCAACCCAGTGGTCACCCCTAGCATATATGTTTGTTCCCAGCACTTAGGTATGTATGTATATTCAATTTATTCAGATTTTTCATCCCGGCATATTCAATCTTTTATTTCCTCCTTGTACTTCCTACTACTCCCGCCATTAAATGTTGATTAGCTATGACTCTCTCATTAGATTGCAAGCTCATTGTGGGGCAGGGTATATGTCTTTTCCGTTTTCTGTGCTTTCTTGAGCCCGATCCAATGGAAAGAGCACTGCTGGGGGAGTCAGGTGCCTAGGTTCTAAACCAGATTTTGCCGGCAGCTAACGTGGGCAAGGTCAGCCCATGCACTTTGCAATGTGTTGCTCCCTGTCCACATACTCGTTTCTTTCACTCTGTTCTCCAGGGGGAACAGGGCTGGTAGGAATGAGAGTGTGAATGGCACCATTCAAGTCCCTGTCACACTGATCAATTCCTCTGTCCAGGTTCTTGGTCCTGAAGTCTCAGGACTGAGGTTCACCAGTCGTTTCTGACAGGGAACTCCATGGTGACTTTCCCAAGTGCTTAGTACCGTATGTTGCATTCAGTCAATACTCACTAAATACTAAACTGATGGGGATAGCAGCTTTGGAAATGGGGTGATGTTCCATAAGCAAACAACACTTCAGCAAGTAACTCTTCAGGAGCCAGTTGACTGGGGAGGGAGGTAAGTCTGTCTCTCAATGCAGGATGGGAAGAATAGGATGAAGAGAAAACCCTGAAACCAATTTTTCTCCTATGACTCGGTGCCACTACACGAATACTCCAGGTAAATGGGAGCTGACTCTGATGGGAAGTGGGGCCCGGCCCAATGCTGATTTAGGTGAAGCGGCAGAGTGAAGATCAGTTGCTCCCACTAGAGTGGAGGGGACTCTTGCCCTGAGGCCTGAAACTCCCAGGAAAAGGGGTTCAGGTGATTTGTTTCAAAGGAGAACAAAGATTTCTCATTTTCTACATTTGGTTGAGGGGTCCCGGTCACTGACACCCTACCAAGACACTAGCCCTCTGTGAATTCATGGAGGGAAAATGAGACTTAGAAAGGGAAGGCCAAGCCAGGCAGGCAGAGAGAAGGAGAGAGGGCAGGCAAGAACTAAAAGTACAGGAAGAAGATAGACCTAGAGGGGTGTGTGGAGGGGGGGCGGTGGCCAGAGGGTTGCAGCTTGACGGATCATGGATAACGATGCAGGCATTTTTCTTCTTGGTCTTCAAAGCACTGCCATCCCAGGATCCTGTTTTCCTAAAATCAATCCACTTCTCCTCTGAGACTAAGGGATATTTTAGACCTTGGCTCAGGCCCAAGAGAAGCCCTAGTCCCCAGCCAGATGGCGCTCTGGCTCCTCTATTATCACCAAAGCTGTCGGTTCAGGTTGAAGTCTTCTAGAACGCGGCTAGAAAGGGCTCTGAAAGATTCTGTAACCAAACCCTAACATATTACTTCCATCAGGAGAGTCAGATTCACACCCCCTGTTTACTGTCGGTGAACGCTGGGGGGGGGGGGGGGTAGTGGTGGCTGGTGTGTGTGGGGCGGGTTGCCAAAAATCCCCATCGTGGGACTCCCAAGGAGCCAGGAATATGTCTGCCCAATCTTGGGATAAAGGGTTAGGCAGAGACCTGACTCTGGGTATAGAGTTCGCTTTGTTCCTATTTTGTTGTTGTTCAAAGGTTTCCCGATGGAACACGTGGAGGACAGAGAGTGGCCTGTACCACTGACACTGTAGTGCTTTCAAAGGGGCTTAGATCACCTCAGATCCACCTACGAAAAAAGCAGAGTTCCCATAGATGGGGCCCACCCTACTCCAGCACGCTTCCAAAGGCCCCTGGGCTGCCTCCTCCCAACCTTTGCACTGCCAGGCCCCGGACAAGGGATAGGCAGAAAAACTAAGCCTCTGTCTACCACACAAAGGGATCGATCCCCTGTATTTAGCCGCCATGGCCAGAGGCATAGGAAGGAAGCTGCTCCGGGCATTTTGCTTAGCCCAGATTCCCTCGAGTCCTCCAGGAGACAAGAGACCACGCTGCAGGGCTTTTCTACAGCCTCTTTTCCCACACGACAAGAATAAATCAATCAGCTTTCATTAGAAGTTCCTCGCAGAGGAGCCAAAGCTCTTTAGTTCCATGAATTCTCAGAGCATCGCTCAGCTGGCAGGAGAGATCACCAATTAGTAGTCCTGTGGTGGAACAGCAGAAAGAAAACTAGGGTTTCTCAATGCCCGTTTCTTCTGCTCAGGAGTTGGTGATCTCTACCACTCTCAGGGTCATTAGTCAACCCTGCCCCTCCAGGAGAGGTCCAAATACAATAGGGGCAGCTGCAGGGAGGGGGGTGGGGAGGCTCCCCAAAAGGCGGGGAAGGCACCTCCCTCGGATCTCTTCAGCCCCACTCAGACGGCACCAGCAACAGGAAGAAATAGCCCAGGTCTCTAGTTCCTCTATTGTTCTCCAGTCAAGAGCAGCTGGGAGAGAACAGTAAGCAAGTCACTCCCACTATGGAAATGAGGCTCCTTTGTTCCCCGTCTAAAAAGGCTTCCCCTTTCAGAAAGCCCAGTCTTCGCCTGGTCAAGGGGGTGGCGCTACTCTTCCAGAGGTTCCCCAGATTATCTTTGGGTTGGAAACAAATCAATCCACAGGGAGGTAGCTTTGGGGTGGCAGAATGGAGGGAGCATGGGAAAGAGGACAGAATTGGAGGTGAGGTGTGTGTGTACGCGGGGAGGGAGGCTGAAGCACCATTTACTGAGGATGGCAGAATGGGAGTACCTGCTGGCATTCAGTCGCTGCCAGCCCATTTCATTGAGAAAAGAAGAGACATGGATGGCTCTGGTGGCTGTTAATTGAATAACACGAGTGTAGCCTTTTCACCGAGCAGCATAATTCCAAAATGTACAACGCTCAAGGAAGGTGCCACACACCTCATATTAAACATTAAATACCAATAGCTGAAGAAGCATTACATGAATCAATAAAAATTTCAAATCCATTTCCAGGGAAAAGGTAGTCTGGTGGTTGACACTTTTCCAAGCTTTGATACAAACCCACCAATCAATAGTATTTATTGAGCGCCTGTGTGCAGAGCACCGTACTAAGCGCTTGGGAGAGTACAATAGAAGTTAAAAACCACAATCCCTGCCCTCAAGGAGCTTACAATCTAACAGGGGTAGACAGACACAAAATAAATTACAGATAGGAGGAAAAAGGATAGAGCCTGGGGAGGGGACCCCAGGGTCTACAAACCAAGGAGCTAAGCACCCCCCCGCCACATAGGAAAGAATTGAGATGTGAATGGAAGGTGGAACAAATCCCTGTCTACTGCAAGTCTGGGCCAAGCTCAAACTGGAGTTATGGCTACAGCCCCCACAGCATAATAATAATAATAATAACTGTGGCATTTAAGCGCTATGTGCTAGGCACCCTCCTAAGCACTGGGGTACATACAAGATAATCCGGCTGGACACAATCCCTGTCCCACATAGGGCTCACAGTCTTAATCCCCATTTTACAGATGAGGGAACTGAAGCACAGAAGTTAAGTGACTTGGCCCAAGTCACACAGCAGACAAGTGCCGGAGCTGGGATTAGAACCCAGGTCCTTTGGACTTCGGGCCCATGCTCTGTCCACTAGGCCACCCTGCTTCCCAGCATCTGCAGGAAGCAGATTCTGGAGCAATGGCTTCCCACCCAAAGCAATGGGGCCTAAACCCCGCCAGAGTTCAGCCATGGCCCTTCGTTTGGAAAGAAAATTCCCTAAAAGCACCTATACTACTTCCCCCTCTGCTGCCTGGGGAAGCATATGCTCCCCAGCCCACTCGCCCCCGTCTCTTTCTCGAGCGCCACTGGCTGCTGAGAGCAGAGAGGGCAGGAGTGGGGAGTTGACCAAACCTGGGGCGAGTCTAGTTTGGAAAAAAACAACAAACAACTGGCAATGGCAAGCCACATTGTGGGGTTATTTGTGGGGTCAGTGGGACTGAACCATGAGCGAGCGAATTTGGGGGCACACACTGAATGCCTTAGATGGTGCCAGGTAAGCATGATTGCCAATTGTGGGACCGCTCTCACCAAATTTGCCTGTGTGTCTACCCTTGGAATACTCCTGGTATTGTATTCACTTGACTGCCAAAGTGATTAAGGTTCTCCCCCCACTTCTTGACACCACATTCTGATGACCCGGGTACCCTATGGCAGGCTTGTGGCAGGCTGAGCTAGAGTGCAGGTCTCCCAACCCCCTCAGGAAATAGCTGTCATTTGGATGAAGGAGCTATTCAAGAGGAAGCCCCCTCACCCTATTTTTATATACTTTACCTATTGGTTCCCGTCCCACTGAGCTCAGCTGGAGTGAGGAGAATTAGTAGCAAACTCTCCTAATGTTAACATCAGGTGGAATCCGCAAAATTTGAGTGGGCAGTTAGCTCCGCCTCATGGATACACAGGAACATCCCTCCCTGCCCCCCCAACCGCTTCCCCTCCCCGGGACAAACTCCCGAAGTCCAGAGAGGAAGGATGTTTGCTCAGCTGTTCAGGCAGCCTGTAGCATTCTCCAGAGAGGAGAGGGCATCCTGAGCCAGAAGAAGGGGACTGCATCCTTCGAATGCTCACCCGTCCCAAAGTAGCCCGGAAGTATGGAGATAGTTTGAAAAAGGCCGAAGAGGTCAACGCACTGATGTGCCCATGTCCTTCCAGTCCCCTAAGGCAGCCGAGGGTGCCTTAGAATGCAAGATCCTAGCAGGGAAAAGGCCACGCCTTTGTTCCATACAGAGTCCAGCCTTCGTTCCATATGGAGTCCAGGCACTTAGCAGGAGCCCCATCGAGAGCCCAGAGCTGGGGTTGGTCCATACATTGCGGAAAGATGAGAGAATGGCAGTTACCTCCCCAGAATGATTTGATCATTTGGAACGAGAAAGACTTGGAAGAGAGCTCATAGTTGAAACTGAGCAATCCCGGTGTTACTAAGAGGGGGCGATTTTAGGCTCCGTTGAAATTACAGTGTATTAAAAACCTCAAATCACTAGCCAGAACCTAGCAGATTGGACAGCTGAAGTGCTAACTAAGGACATCTAAGCCTCTCCGGCCCTGCCTTGTCCCTCCACTTCCTGAGAGCAAGAGATGTTGGGCCCTGCCTGTAGTGTAGCCAGAGGCAACCCCTTAAGAGACCCCAGGGATGGGGTCTGCACCCATCCTAAAGCACAAATGATCAGCACCCGCTCCACGGAGCGAGGCAGCAACATTTCTTGCCAAGGAGACCTGCTCCTGCTCTAGGGGTAGCAGGAGGTGCCTGGTCAGAGTACAAAGGGATGCACAACAGAAAGTAGGGTCAGGACCAATCTACCTATTCCCACTGAGTAACTGAAACAGGATGGGGCAACCCCCACGTGACAGCTCTAAAATAACCCTGGGCCCAGAACCTGGCCCAAAGATTAAGCTACCCAGCAGCCTGGAAGGGGGCGGGGCAGGGGCGGTGCAAATAAAGAAGAAATGCTGGACCTTGGCAACAAGAGGGACGGAGGGAGGAAGAGAGAGGGAGGGAGGGAGGGAATGGGCGGGAGACTCCATCCAAAGTGTGGGCTGCATGTGGGTGCGTAAAGTGTACAAAATTGGACCAAAACAAAAACAGTTAATGTGCAGCTTGAAGAACAAATCACAGTGTATCACATCATGAAGAGTTATGTGGTCTCCCAATTGCACGAGTGTATCCCTGCCATGTTAAGAAAAGCATAGCCAAGAGCGCCTCAAGTAAAGTCGGCACGCTGATGCTCCACTTTCTCCCAACTGAGATGTGGGGTCATTTCTCGGGGAGTTCTAAACATGGCTCTGGACCCATGCAATCCAATGCGGCACAGTGGCCAGACAGCGAACAACAGGAATGGAGCAAGCGGCCCAGAATCGTAGCTATCAATCCATCATCTACTGTCACCAGACACAAGAGAAGGAAAGTTGCTTTCATTCTCTCCGTGATCTGGCCATCTAGCTTGCACATATGAATTAAAATGCAAATGGCAAAAGAAGCGACTCAGGGCACGGGGTGAAATAACGGGTGAATTCTGATCACAGGGGAGAGATTAACCCTGAGGATCTTCTGGGCCCTTTGTCTCACTTCATCATCCGACGAGGTCTTATCCACTTTGATGATCCAAAATTTCAGAAGGTTCAAAGTGCTCTGCCCCAGCTCAGATTTAGTCAGGCAGGGAACTGACTTGGTTTTCTTCTTCGGCGGAGGTTCTTTAACCGCCTCGGCTCTCTTCCTTTTCCGAGCCCCCGTTTCCCGGGGGTCGTCGCTGCCGTCTCTCCAGTCGATTCTGCCAACGGGGACGTCTGGGGCTTTGCTTCTGGGGGCCTTGGATGGTGAACCTCCGCTGCAGCCCTGAGAGGAGCTACTGGAAATCCTACCATTCAGGATCCCTGACGCCTTGCAGGCATTGCTCTCCTGCAGGACCCGGCCACCAGGACTCCTCAGAAAGCCCTCCGCAAGCCTGGTTTTCTTAACTACATTCTGGGGCCCTTTAGCAGTCTTGCCCAGAGTTGACAGCCGGGGAGCCCCCGAGGCCTTAACCAGTTTAAGGTCAGCGTTGGCAATGCCAAGATGTCCTGGATTGTATTTGGATTCTAAACAGTTGGCTGTTGACTTTAAAGGAACCAAGGTCTCCAGGACCACGGAGACTCTCATGGCCGGGTAGACCCCAGGATACGTGTTGGCAGGGAAACTTGCCGTGGCCGTCTTCGAGGTGTCCGATTCAGTCTGCTTCAGCGAGTTCAACAGAAGGTTGGGGGAACTGGTTTTGGACGTCGGCGAAGGGGGGACTTTCGAGGAACTCACGGAGACCGCCCCAGGGACAGCCAACATTTCCGCCATCGCTGCCACCGGGGTCCCGGAGGGAGCATCGGGAGGCGCCGACAGCCCAGCAGCTGCTCGGGAAGTATTCCGGGCAGGCTCCTTTGTCTGCTCGGGAGTGTCTGCTGTACAGGAACTGTATCCGTACACATCCTTACTCCCCAAGACTGTCGGCTGGTAGCCTTCCTCCCTGAGACCTTGGAGAAAGGCCACTAGCTGTGTCTCTGTATCTGCCAGGTTCTTGGACATGGGGTTGAAGACCCGGAGAGCTTCCTCCAGTGCTTTCTGGCCTGCAGAAGAGATTCTGGACCAGGAATGGACAGCTTTTTCCTCCCCATTAATATTCATGGCATTAGGCTAGGGAACTTCCCACAGGCTTCAAAACCAGCACTTGACACCTGAAGGCAAAAAAGAGGAAGACCCATTAAAGGACAGAAGCACACTAATCGATCAGGCTCAAACTGTAAATACTGCTTCGGTAGTCTGGTGGCTTTTCCGGGCAATCTGTTCGCAGAGGCTGTAAGGAAGTACTTTGCAGGGAGGTGCAGGTCACTACAGAGTTGCTCTTGGGTTCAGAGATGACACTGCCGCCGACAGGGTGAATCGAGAGGATCTCTCTGCACGCTTTGCTGGGGTGAGCCTTGCTGAAACACCGATGGTGGAGAGGGGAACAGTGGGTCCTACTGCCAACAGGCCAGGCAGGGTACGGAGTTGTTTTCGTGACAGTGGTGATCTTTACACCAAGCCATCTGCCCGCCCTCACTTCCTGGTTCCCCTCTACTCAGCAGCATGCCGTGTAAGATGGCTAGAAGGGGGGAAGGGCTGCAGTCTGTGGTCACGGAAAAGTATCTCCCCGAGACCTAACAGGAGCAGGTATCACTGAGCCCTCACCACGGGTGCTGACGCCAGGGGAGCGACTGCCCCCTTGAAGTCAGCACAGGGCTGAGAAATGGAAAGGGACCAGAGGCAGAGCCAAAATGGCAGGGGGGTATTTTGTTTGTCTTTTTGGGGGATGAGGGAGGTGTTTGTGTGTGGGGGGGTGCTCCAATGATATTTGCCAAACAGGTACTGTGTGTCAAACACCCCGTACTGAGTGCTGGGGTAGCTAGAGGATAATCGGGTCGGACACAGTCCCCATTCCTCATCAGACCTTTTGCCCTTTGCCAGCAAGAGGATAAAGAAGAGGTTGTTGTCAACACCACTTCTGGGGTCTTAACCTCTGCCAGGCATCAGGAGCGCCTCGTGTCCCCACCCCAAGGCCCCGGGAGGAAGAGCTGTTGGCTTGCCTCACCCCAGACAGCCTCAGGGACCCACCGGGGAAGGGACGGATGTCAGAGCTCTGCTGCTGTGGAGGGAGGTGCGGGCACCCCATGGGCCACACAAGTGCTGCTGCTTTGGGGCCAGGATCCGTGGCCTCACAGATCACGGCCGCTGCTGCCAGATACAGCCTAGCTCCACTGCCAAAGCTGGGAACCCTGGCCCAGGAGCGGTAGTGTTGGTGAGGCCCTGTGAGGTGCCCACGCCCAAGTCCCTGACTCCAGTGGATGCTCCAGATAGCCCGGGCAGGTGAGGCAAGCAGTTTTCTCTTTGACAAGAGGAACTGCTCATGTCTAGCCTCAGTGAGAACCTGGAAAGAGGTGGCAGTGAAGGAATAGCAGCAGAAGCAGTGGTACTAATGAGAACCTTTTCCTTGTCTCTCTATTGCTCCCCTTCCCTCCTCTGCCTCCCTCCCTTTTTAATACTAATAATAATGGCATTTGTTAAGTCCTTACTATGTGCCAAGTACCGTTCGAAGCACTGGGTAGATACAAGGTAAACAGGTTGTCCCATGTGGGGCTCAGAGTCTTAATCCCCATTTAACAGATGAGGTAACTGAGGCACAGAGGAGTTAAGTGGCTTGCCCGAGGTCACACAGCAGACAAGTGGCAGAGTCGGGATTAGAACCCCCCCCCCCCCGACGACTCCCAAGCCACGCTGGCACTAAGCCCCGCTGACAGTCCCTATTATTTATTCCTTCACACCCCGCCCCCGCTCCCCGAACTCCCTAACTCTTCCCCCTCTCCCTTCTCCTTCCCCTCAAGGCCAAGTTCAGCCCCAAGCTCAAAATGAAAAGCCGGCACCTCTGGGCCTCACCCATTTCATAAATCACCTTTGGGGACCATAGTCAGAGTGAGAGAGTGCAAGTCAGGATGGTCTCTTTCACTTTCCTGTGAAATCCGGGGGAAAAACACACAGAAGAAATGGGAAAAAAACCCCAAAAAACAAAAAACAGCGGTAGCTACCACAACTACAACCACAAAAATACAGCTGTTCTGGACACAAATAGGTCGAAGTCAGACACATGGCAGGGGCATCACCACACATCAGATGCAGGCTTGGGGAGTTGTTTCAGGGCCCATTTCTACCTCGGGGCAGATTTTGGAAGGCCCGATGCCAGCAACTGTCTGATGGCGGAGCGGCCTTTTGCTCTGATGGGCAAAGACCTCCGCAAAACAAGGGATATCCAGCATCTGCTTCCGTGAGCTCGCCCCCAAGGCCCAACTTCACCCAGAGCTGTGTGAGCAACTCCATACCTGACCAGCCCATGTGCTTCAAATGACACCATCCTTCTAGGCGACTGTCCCACAGAAACCCAGCAAGGAGTATGACACGGAAGCGATAGCTTCCTGTAGACTGTAAGCTCCTTGTGGGAGGGCATTGTGTTGACCAACTCTGTCATACTGTACTTCCCCAAACATTTAGTACAGTGCTCTGCACACAATAAATGCTCAATAAATACCACTGATCGAATATAGCAGAGTGAAGAAAAATAATCCTGAAACCATAAAAAACTTAAAAAATCAGGAAGCCAGGAGCAGGGGAACCCTCCTTCCCCCAGAAGTCCACTTTTTTGGGGTCAGACCAGTGGAAAAACACATAAAAAAGAGAAATGGCTTACCCTGCTCACTGTCCTTCTGCTGGTTGGGTCCGGTTTGAACACTATTGTTGAGTCACACTCTCATTACTGACGTACAAAGCACTGACAGTTTGAAGGGGTTCGGTAATGGAAGTGGCAGTTGTAGACAGTGAAAGATTGGGAAAGAAAGAAAGCCAAAAAAAACAAAAACAAAAAAACCACAAACAAATCAAAAAAACCCCAGCATTGGACCTGAAAGAAAAAGAAAAACTGTAAGTGTAAGTCACTTACTGGCCTCTGAATGCTTTTTCCAGGAGAAATCCGGGGCTCGAGGCTCTTCAAGAGACTCATTTGATATGAGCCTAGGAGGTTGAAGCTCAGGCAGCAGCGTCCAACAGAAACATCTATTATTTGCTAAGAGTAGAGAGGGCAATTTTTCAAGGACAGATTAAAAAGGAATGTCTTCTGGCAAAGCCGAGTTTTAAATAGATTAAAGGCCAACGGAGCATTCTACCATCCCCTGGGACCGACACACCTGAAGGACTGCAACTCTGAACTGAAAATGTGGTGTCTTTGTAACCACAGCCTGTCACTCCAAACACCAATCAACTGGTGCCCACTTTTTCCACAGTGCCTAGGCACCCAGGCTCACACTCACAAAAGCTTACAAATTCTCATTTGTTGCTTTCCTCCTGGATTTTTTTTTTTTTAGTATTAGGCTTTTTGGGGGAAAGTGTTCTTCCAGGCATCCTCATCAATCAGTCCTTAGGTGCCATGGAGTTTGTTCATGCCATGAGACAGGTTCTAGGGTAGACCCCAGCCTGGGATGGAAACTTCTGGCCCGGTCCAGCCCATCCAAATTCTGGCCCCTGCCCAGTCTGAGTGGTCCTCTGTAGCGGTAGCGGTATTTTCTCAAAGCCCACTTGGTGCTATGCATTCCGCTAGGCACTTGGGAAGTACAGAATAAAGAAGTGACATGATCCCTGCCCACTAGGAGCTCGCACTCTAACACGGGGACGGGAGTGGGGTGGAGACAAACATTTGCAGTAGAGGTGTCAAAATAAATGAGTATATATACACACACACAAAGTGCTGAGGATGGGTAGATCATCTGAATCCCGTCTGCTTCGGAGTCAGCCCAGATGTGAGCCAAGGTTGAGCTGGGAAGAGGCCTGGGCCTCCCTGCCGTGCAGGCCCAGTTTTCCCTGGCTTGCCAGAACCTGTAGATCCAGCAGCCAGGGGGCTTAAGCACACGTGTGTGAAGCCACGACACAGGGGGCCAGTAGCACTCCTAGAACTGAAGCCTGGGCTGGTTACAGTCTAGCAGCACTTTAGGCACCCTTGGGCGGCCAAACCGGGACAAAACTGGCCGGGTCGGGCTTTGTTCCTACCTCACAGGCTTCGGACCTGTGGAATAAGCATAGGCCACGCCAGGGCGTATATCATAGTTGATGGGGAAGGACTTTCAGAAAGGCCTGGAGGACTCCAAATAGAAAGAAATGGATCCCAAAGTGACACTGATATCATTACCTTGGCAAAGGGCCCCTTGGCAGGTGAAAACCGGCAGAGGCACATCCGAGAGCTTCTTTTTGAAATTCCCCGCCACTTCTGGACTCATACACCTAAATTACACACAATTAACTCCATCCGCTCTACAAAAACGGGGAGGTCGGCATCACAGAAAGCTCATTCCTTCTAGGGATGCTGGCAGTAGAGGTCAGAAGAAGAAGAAAAAAAGTTCCTAATCGCTCCCCACTGTCAAGCTCTTTCTTCTGCGGACCTAACTTTAAGGTCACAGCTCTGCTGAATAACTGAGAAATAGAGACCAAAGTCAACGCCTTCTGCAACCATCGTCCACCCCTAGTTAAAATGCAAACTATGGGATCATCTGTCACCTCTGCCGCTTTCAGCTATAGGACGAGGGGGGCAGTCTGGAACTAGATCCCACAAAGCTCAAAGTCAGTCTTGGGGGGCTGGGGCAGAAAAGGTCCTGGGACTCTCTGGGCCAAATCTCCCATCTTTCAAACAGCACACGCAACTATACCCAATAATAATAATAATAATGATGTTGGCACTTCTTAAGTGCTTACTATGTGCAAAGTACTGTTCTAAGCGCTGGGCAGGGGGACACAAGGTGATCAGGTTGTCCCACGTGGGGCTCACAGTTTTTAAATCCCCGTTTTACAGATGAGGTAACTGAGGCACAGAGAAGTGAAGTGACTTGCCTAAAGTCACACAGCTGGCTAGCGGCGGAGCAGAATTTGAACCCTTGACCTCTGACTCCCAAGCCCAGGCTCATTCCACTGAACCACGCTGCTTCGACACTGCCAGGGATGTTTTTAGCCAGGAAAAGCAGCAGCAGGACAGAAGGGGATTATCAAGCTTGGAACGGCAGGACCCCACAGCTGTCAGGAGGGACCCAGGACAGTTTTGCCCCTTTGGGTCCATTGTTAAAGTGGCCCTAGGCTTAATGAGTGGTGGTTACCCGGTTTAGAACCTCCAGCGGTTAGGAGCACCGGTGAAGTCTGATTTTACCCACGGATCACTTCTGGGCCCCTGAAATGATTTGTGTGGCCTTGATGTCTAGAGTCAGAGACTTTTTTTGGGGGGGGGGGGGGGGGTCAGAAATGTGAAAAATTCCCAACTGGGTACAGCCTCCTCCCTAGTGCAAACTGGAGCTGCTACTTCTTTTAAAGAATCTAAAAGGATTAGATCCATTGCTAAAAGGATCTGATGGCAGGATTTGTAAGGCAGAGATCCCCTGCCTCTCTCCTCATGTACATATACATGCCTCTTCAGCTCACGTATAAAAGTAAAACCCAGAGGGAGCTATAGTTAGCAAGATAATCGACACTAGTAAATAATTCCCAAATGAAAGCTCATTAGCAAGAGAGCAGACATAAATCAAGATCCCTTGTGGGACAATGGGCATCTTTCTAAGTATTACTCCCCATACACATAAACTGAAAGAGGAATTACCTGTCTCTCTCTCTCTCTCTCACACACACACACCCACTCCCACTCTCTCTCCCTCTCCCTCCTTAATACAAACGGAGTCAAGGACTCAATTTGAAAAACTCCTTCTGAAGTATTCCCCAGAGCAACTGTCATCTGTTTAGAAGCATTCCTTTATGCCTCAATGTTTGGCAGGTTGGAGCCGGGAGCTATCCCTTCACCACCCCATTAAACCACAGCAATCTTTTTAAATGTAACTTTGGACCTTTATTTCATTTTGGGGTAAATGAATAAGCTCAGAGAGTCCCACAGCTCATAGAAAAAGACCTGCGGGGTAAACGCAGGCTAATTGTGATCGGCAAATCACATCAGGCTTCTGAGCCAAACCCTCACCCCTGCCCGGCAGATAATAAGTACAGTGAGTTATGTCGGATGGGGCGTGTTTTGTTTTGTCAACCTCGGCCCGGGCCTCGGCACAGTCCCAGGGAAAAAAAAAAAAAAATCAAGGTTGAGCCCTGAGGTCAGTAATTTATACTCACCTGAAACGGGCTACTTAGCTTCGGTACTGGCTCTCTGCAGGCCCCGCACCACTTCCTCACACACGGGCTCTCTACCAAGACACGTTTCGCGTTTCACTGTCATACGAAAACCGGGACAATAATACGGGCTAGGTCTAGCGAGACCCACCGAATTACCGGGGAGGCAAGTTTAAGGCCGATTCGGTCTAAGGGGGAAGGCTGGCACCGTCCCTATACATCTGGCGAGGGAAACCTCCTTCCCTCCGAAGCTCATCTTCGCTCCAGAAGAAGTGTTCTCTCCGAGGCGGCGGTGATCCCCAAAGGCTACTGAGCCGGGGGCTCGCGTTACGGGATGCGAGAGGCATCGAAGCCCGAGCCCGTGTTGCGGAATCAGCTCCGACGGGACGTCAGTGGAGAGGACCGGCAGGGTGGGAGAAGTTGGGGATTACGGTCTGGGACGGGAGAAGGCGAAACGAGAGGGCGACGGGAGGGCACCGGGAGGGGAGATGGCCCGGGGGACGCTCCCTCGAGGGGCGGGGAGGCTGCAGAACCCTTCGGGCGGTCCGCCCGGCGGGGGAAGCGGGACGGATGCTCTAGGGAGAGAGGAGGAGAGAGAGAGAGCGCCAAAAAGGCCGGGGCCATCGGAGGCCCCGGGAACGTCGAGAGGCCCCGGGGGCCACTGATCCCGGCGGGGAGGGAGGGAGGCTGGGAGGGAGCCAAAGAGGGAGGAGCACTGCGCTGCCACAGGCTCCACCCCTCAGATCTCCGCTTCCCGCGGCGGGGCAGAATTAGACGGAGTCCGGGCCCTGGGGCGGGGGCGGGGCGGCGCCCCCTCCGAACGGCCCCACCCGGCTGGGGGCCCCCAACCTACCAGCCGCGGCGGGAGCCAGGACAAGTCTCTGCGCCGCCTCCGCCGCTCCAACATGGCCGCCCCGCTGAGGCCCGGAAGTGCCGCCTCACTTCCGCTTCCGCCCCTTTTCCCTCCCTCTTTCGCCGCTCCTCGGCGCCCCGCCCTAAGCCCTTCTCGACACCATGAGCGTCACCGCTCGGGAGTGGGCCTTCGCCCGCCCTCCGGCCCTCTCATGGCAGCGTGACTCAGTGGCAAGATCCCGGGCTTGGGAGTCAGAGGTCATGGGTTCGAATCCCGGCTCTGCCACTCGGCAGCTGTGCGACTTTGGGCAAGTCACTTCTCTGGGCCTCAGTTCCCTCAGCTGGAAAATGGGGATGAAGACTGGGAGCCTCACGTGGGGCAACCTGATGGCCCTGTATCTACCCCAGTGCTTAGAACAGTGCGCCACACATAGTAAGAGCTTAACAAATACCAACATCATCATTATTATTATTATGGTTTCCTCCCCGGCTCTTGCTGCCCAGTCGCTCTCCCCTTTCACTCGAAATCGCGGTGAACTCACCCCCCGTGGCCACCCCGCCTGCCGGACGACGCCCTCTTCTCCTGGGTCCAACCTGCCTACCTTGCGCTACTCCCTTCAGGTCTCAGGTTGTCCGGGACCCCTGGATGCCTCCCACGGATGGTCTCTATCTGTTGCCGAAGTGTACGCTCCAAGCGCTTAGTACAGTGAGTGCTCAATAAATACAATTGAACAAATGAATGATTCCCTCCCCCGATCCTCTCTCATCTGCCCTAAACCCTCTTTTGGAATCTTCGGTGACCCGTCACATTCCTCTCTAGGCTCCCTCGCGTTTTAAACACTTCTCCTCTTCTCTTTACCCCCCTCAGCAGAAGACTCGGGCACCCGAGTGACACTCCGCTGAGGCGACACGGGCGACCCTGACTGATTCTGAGTTTCCACCTCTTCGACCCTCTGACGTACTCTCTCTTCCATCCACGGAAATAGTCACGGGTACGGGGCTACAGATGAATATCGTACATTCAGCACTGGGGGTGGGTTTCGCCGAGTGGCCCGTGCCAGATGCCACCTGCAGAAGACAGCGGGATCTCAAACGAGTTGGTAGCGATACCGCACCATCCGTGCACTCCCCCCCCCCCCACCTCCTTCACCGTGACTCGGCTTCGGTCGGAGCGATTCGACTGCCGGAGTGGAATCCGTAGCCACTGAGCCAAGTTTCTAAATAGTAACGCCTGTTGACCTTCTTTTTCTCCTTCAGCCATTTTCGGTGGGCGGTAGGAGAAATCTAATCTCTCAGAGATCTAACCCTCCAACTCTGCCCCGGTTCTCCTCTGAAACCAGGTTTTCCCCACCCCAAACTCCAGCCCTCTCTCAAACACACTTGACAAGCTAAGTAAGGGCTGAAAATAGGAGTGGGGCCAATTGGCTCGGGCTTGAGCTCGATAGACCTTTCCTAAAGTTAGGCCAGGGTTACCTGCTTTTGAAACGGGGCCAGGGCAAGGAAGACAAACTGAGGGACACTCCCAGCCTAGCACGGAATCTGTGTCAGAACACAGGTTAGCACAGTCGGTTGTCAAAACAGATTAAGATCAGGATTTTCTGGTTCTTGGGCTTGAATTTAGCCCACTGAATCCATCACAGTGTCCTTTTTATCTCCCTCCCATCTAGCACTGGCAAATATCAGAAAATTCTTATATCCCTCTCGACTCTAAGCTCATCGTAGGCAGGGGATAGATCTACCAACTCTCTTATACTCTCCCAACCAAGTACAGAGTAAGCACTTAGATACCATTGATCAGAATCCTCATACAAACATTTTCCTCATCCTTATGTCCAACCCACTGGGAAGTTTTGCTTCATCACCCCAGAGAGGACTATTTCTGTATCCTATGTCTCATCTCTTCTGCTGAGATGGTCAAATGATAACTAATAGCTGGGATACTAATAGTAAAGGCTAGAACTGACCCTTAGCAAGAGAGCTGAGTCCGCATCTCCCTCCATGACCCCTCCTATTTTCTCCTCAAAATTAACCTCACGCTACTGCCTTCTTACTTTTGCTTTTCTTTATGTCTTCCCTAGGGGATTCCACCCCAGGAACTCTCCTTCCGATCCCCCTTGTCTGGTTTTCCCTGCCTGTGGCCGCCATGACCTCACCTCCCCCATCCCCCTCCTCCTCCTATCTTCAACTCACCTATCCGACAGCCATCAGAAATCAAAAGGCTGAGCATTCCCCAGGGCACAGCCAAATGCTGGATCCACTCAATTAATTACACACAGCTGGTGAGCCCCAGAGGCACCAGGGACTCCAAGCACAGCAGACAGAACACATGACAGCAATTCCCAGAGCTGAATTAGGCAGCCAGTAAGGAAAATGTTTTACTGAATCCACAGGATCCATCGGCACGATGCTCCTGACGTGACACTGATAATAATAATAATGTTGGTATTTGTTAAGTGCTTACTATGTGCAGAGCACTGTTCTAAGTGCTGGGGTAGATACAGGGTAATCAGGATGTCCTACGTGAGGCTCACAGTTAATCCCCATTTTACAGATGAGGGAACTGAGGCACAGAGAAGTGAAGTGACTTGCCCACAGTCACACAGCTGACAAGTGGCAGAGCCGGGATTCGAACCCATGAACTCTGACTCCCAAGGCATATGTTCATTTGCCTTTTCCTTCTGGGTTGAAACATCTGTAGCCAATAGACAAGCAGCATGGCCTGGTGAGATGAGTTTGGGCCTAGGAGTCAGACCACCTGGGTTCTAATCCCAGATCTGCCACTTGCCTGCTGTCTGATTTGGGGCAAGCCACTTCACAGCTCTGTGCCTCAGGTTTCCTCATATGAATAATTGGGATTCGATAACTGTTCTCCCTGCCCCTCACACTGTGAATGTCATGTGGGACAGGGATTGTGTCTGACCTAACTGTCTGGTATTTACCCCGGCACTTAGTACAGTATTTGACAATCAATCAATGGTATATATCGAGTGCTTACTGCGGGTAAAGCACTGCTTGGGAAAATACAGTACAACAATTGGTTGATACGTTCCCTGCCCATAAGGAGCTTACAGTCTACAGGTGGGGACAGACAGTAAAATAAATTATGGATATAAACCTGAAGGCTTAAGGAATACCATTATTATTCTTATTATTATCAATTATTATTATCATCATATCACTGTTTTCCCTGGTCCTTCTTTCACATCATCTGCTCGCTGTTCGTTTCAACAGCCAGGAGGCCAGAGAACTCCAAGACTAGTAGGCCCTACCCCCCAATTGGCCAGTCAATCAGTGGTATTTATTGAGTGCTTAATGAGCACACAGCACTTTACTAAATGCTCGAGAGAACAGTACAGTACAACAGAGTTAGTGGACACGATCCCTACCCTCAAGTAGCTCCATGAACAGACCAGTGATAGTACACAGTATCATTTATTAATTCCATTACTATGTACTGTAGTCATGCTGGGGAAAAATACAATGAAAATTAGCATAGTCCCTCTTTTCAAGACACACAATCTAAAATAGGAGAGAAAAATATCCAACTCAAAAATTACCAAAGATGGCCCGAGTTGATGGTAATAAGAAAATCAGAAAGAGTTCAGTTCAGACAGTCAATGATAATAATAACTGTGGCGTTTGTTAAGCGCTTACTGTGTGCCAGGCACTGTACTGAGCTTTGGGGTGGATACAAAAAAATCAGGTTGGACACCATCCCTGTCCCATGTAGGGCTCATAATCTCAATCCCCATTTTACAGATGGGGTAACTGAGGCCCAGAGAAGTGAAGTGACTTGTTTAAGGTCACACAGCAGACAAGTGGCGGGATGGGATTAGAACCCATGACCTTCTGACTCCCAGGCCCATGCTCTATCCACTACACCATGCTGCTTCTCAACAAATACCATCATCATCTTGAGCAGGGAACATGGCTGAGTGTGCTATGGTGAACTCCCTCATGTCCTTAGCACAGTGCCCTGCACCTAAGAAGTGCTCAATAAATACCATTGTTCAACTGATTGATTGATTCTACCCCAAAAGGGGTCCTGGTTGAGTGGCTGAATGGCTGATCAACCCCACTTAGCTGGGAGCTGAGGGGAAGGGGAAGGAAGGGGAAAGAGTGCCTAAATTCAGGACCTCTAACCCTACAGCTGGCTCCAAATGGAACCAGGCTCCAGAGGGGCCTACATGGTGCCACTGCATTAGCTGGAAACTCCACTCGTGCACTTAATAATAATAATTACAGTATTCATTAAGCACTTACTATGTGCCAGGCACTGTGCTAAGTTTGTCTCTCAGTCCTTGAAGACTCTGGTGATCACCTTTGTCCTCATTACAGGATTCCAATGTGTTGCACTCGGACCAGAAAATCCCAGCTTTCATTCATTCATTCATTCATTAATTCAATCGTATTTATTGAACGCTTACTTTATACAGAGCACTGTACTAAACGCTTGGAATGTACAATTTGGCAACAGATAGAGACAATCCCTACTCAACCACGGGCTCACAGTCTAAAGGGGGGAGACAGACAACAAAACAAAACCAGCAGTCAGGCATCAATACCATCAAGATAAATAGAATCATAGATACATACGCATCGTTAATACAATAGAGTAATAAATATGTACAAATATGCATAAATGCTGTGGGGAGGGGTAGGGGATAGAGCAGAGGGAGGGAGTAGGGGGAATGGGGAGGGGAGGAGGGGCAGAGGGAAAGGGAGGGCTCAGTCTGGGAAGGCCTCCTGGAGGAGGTGAGCTCTCAGTAGGGCTTTGAAGAGGGGAAGAGAGTTAGTTTGGCGGATGTGAGGAGGGAGGGCATTCCACGTCAGCGGTAGGGCGTGGGCCAGAGGTCGACGGCGGGACAGGGGAGAACGAGGCACCGTGAGGAGGTTGGCGGCAGAGGAGAGAAGTGTACGGGGTGGGCTGTAGGAGGAGAGAAGGGAGGTGAGGAAGGAGGGGGTGAGGTGATGGAGAGCTCTAAAGCCAAGAGTGAGGAGTTTCTGTTTCATGCGAAGGTTGATGGGCAACCACTGAAGGTTTTTGAGGAGGGGGGTGACACACCCAGAGCGTTTCTGTAGAAAGATAATCTGGGCAACGGAATGAAGCATAGACTAGAGCGGGGAGAGGCAGGAGGATGGGAGATCAGAGAGGAGGCTGATGCAATAATCCAGTCAGGATATGATGAGAGCTCGTACCAGTAAGGTAGCAGTTTGGATGGAGAGGAAAGGGCGGATCTTGGCGATGTTGTGAAGGTGAGACCGGCAGGTCTTGGTGACAATAACTGTTAAAATTGTACTTCTGTCACTCACCGTGTTGCATAGGGCAGATCCCTCCATTTCCCTCTCTGAGTCTTCCCCGCCCAGTTCTAGGGAACCCACTCTAGGGAGGAGTACTGAGCTAATGACAGGTGCATTTGAGACCAAAGTTATTTTACCTGCCCTGGCTTAATTTTTCAAATAACTCTGAGAAAAAAGACCTGGGTTTAAATAGAAGTCCTGCTCCAGGGAGGAGGAGCCAGGAGTGAGTCATCTAATCTGGGTCTGCACTGCAGGGAGAAGGGGAGTCTCCCCAAATTTGAAAAATAATTGCAGAGTGAGGATGTTCTCCATACCCTTTCTGGAGAATAATAATCATACTAGTAATAGTGGTATTTGTTAAGTAGTTAACTACATGCCAAACCCTGTACTAAACTCTGGGATAGGGACAAAATAAGCAGATCAGATACAGTCCCAGTCCCTGTCCTACAGCCTAAGGGGGAGGGAGAACAGGCAGCTCGTCTCCATTTTTACAGATGGGGAAACCGAGGCCCAGATAATGATGATGATGTCCATAACTGAGCTCCTTATCTTCCCTCCCAAGCCCTGTCCTCTTCCTGACTTCCCTATCACTGTGGATGGTACGACCATCCTTCCCGTCTCTCAAGCCCACAACCGTGGTGTCATCCTTGACTCGGCTCTCTCATTCACCCCATACATCCAATCCGTGTCACCGAGACCTGCCGGTCTCACCTTTGTAATATCGCCAAGATCCGCCCTTTCCTCTCCACCCAAACGGCTATTTTACTGGTACAGGCTCTCATAATATCCTGGCTGGATTATTGTGTCAGCCTTCTCTCTGCTCTTCCTTCCTCCTGTCTCTCCCCGCTCCAGTCTATTCTTCATTCCGCTGCCCGGTTCATCTTGTTGCAGAAACGCTCTGAGCATGTCACTCCCCTTCTTAAAAAGCTCCAGTGGTTGCCTATCAACCTCTGCACAAAACAAAACCTTCTCACTGTAGGCTTCAAGGCTCTCCAGCACCTTACCCCCTCCTAACTCTCCTCCCTTCTCTCTTTCTACTGCCCACCCCGTAGGCTCCGCTCCTCTGCTGCCCACCTCCTCACCGTCCCCTGTTCTCACCTATCCCGCCGTCGACCCCTGGCCCACATCCTCCCGCTGTCCCGGAATGCCCTGCCTCCTCACCTCCGCCAAACTAACTCTCTTCCCCTCTTCAAAGCCCTACTGAGAGCTCACCTCCTCCAAGAGGCCTTCCCAGACTGAGCTTCCCCCTTTCCCTCTGCTCCCTCTGCTGCCTTTCTGCCCCCCCATCTCCCCTCAGCTAAGTCCCCTTTCCCCCCCTTTCCCTCTGCTCCTCCCCCTCTCCCTTCCCCTCCCTTCAGCACTGTGCTCATCCTCTCATTTGTATATATTTTTATTACCCTATTTTGTTAATGAGATGTACATCCCCTTGATTCTATTTATTGCTATTGTTTTTGTCTGTCTCCCTGGATTAGACTGTAAACCTGTCAATGGACAGGGATTGTCTCTATCTGTTGCAGAACTGTACATTCCAAGCACTTAGTACAGTGCTCTGCACATAGTAAGCGCTCAATAAATACTATTGAATGAATGCTGATGATGGTATTTGTCAAGTACTTCTTAGTACAGTGCTCTGCACACAGTAAGCTCTCAATAAATGCGGTTGAATAAATGAGTGAAGACTACGTACCAGGCACTGTACTAAGCACTGGGGTGGATACAAGCAAATCGAGTTGGACACAGTCCCTGCCCCACGTGGGGCTCACAGTCTCAACCCCCATTTTACAGATGAGGTAACTGAGGCTCGGGGAAATGAAATGACCTGCCCAAGGTCACACAGCAGGCAAGTGACAGAGCCGGGATTAGGGCCCAGGTCTCCTGACTAGCTATGCTGCTTCTCACGGAAAGCCTGGGTTCCCAGATATCTCTTCTGCTTCACAGATCCCCCCAGCTATCTGGGGGCAACAGAGTGTCTAAGGTCTTCTATTAACAAGCACAGTATCACAGCAGAATGAGAAACTCAGTTTAGGAGAGAGTGACTCTCTGGGCATAGGTCAGTGTCTGTTGCACAGCTGATGCCTGGGGTCTGCTCGTCTGCTCTGCCTTCTTCCTCTCTGACTCAAGGAGGAGGCTTTGGTTCACCGCTGTGAGAGAGACTGTGAAGACCCAGGCGTAGGGTTTAGGGCTGAGCCCTTTCTGAGTGGCGACTTGGTTTCTGTAACACATTCTGATCATTGGCTCAAGTGATGAATAATACCAGGAATTTGTATGGCACTTTCATTTTTCCCAAAATGCTTTGACATTAATTATCTTGTTTTGTCACTTCTCTAATACCGACTTACCCATTGTGCCTCGATCTCATCTATCTCGTAGCCGATCCCTTGCCCATGTCCTCCCCCTGGCCTGGAACTTCCTCCCCCTCCACATCCTACTAACCACCACTCTCCCCACCTTCAAAATCCTCCTAAAATCACATCGGTCAATCAATCGTATTTATTGAGCCCCTACTGTGTGCAGAGCACTGTACTAAGAGCTTGAGAGAGTACGATATAAAAAAGTTGGTTAGAAATGTTCCCTGTCCACAACGAGCTTCAGTCTAGCGGACATCTCCAGGAAACCTTCCCTGGCTAATTTCTAAGAGTAATAGTATTGATTAAGTACTTACCATGTGTACAGCACTGTCCTAAGCTTTGCACAGAGGAGGCCCTCCAAAATTTCTACTATTTATTGAGCACTTACTGCTTGTAGAGCACTTTGCTAAGCACTTAGGGGAGAGAGATTCAAGCCTCCTTGTTGCCCCTGGGGTCCAAGGTGGCCCCGCAGTGCAGAGAAGGGGCTCCCACCTGCTGACTCTGCCCCTCCCTTCCTCTCCTCTCCTCCCTGCTTGTCTGCGGCACCCACTGAGGGCCTGAGCTGCCACCGCCGCTTTGGGGCGCCTCATGGGGTTAGGCAGGGGTCTCCCCGTGTCCGCATGCAGCGCCTCCCACCCACCCATCCACCGCCAGTCCCGGGGACTGGCATCAGCGGCCCAGGACCACCGCCCCCTTCCCCTCGCACACCCCAACATCGAAGGTGTCCCGGTGCATCCCCTAGCTCCAGCCCCAGAGTGCAGCCTGCCGTGGCTCCTAAAGCTCCCTGCTCTATCACAGCTTGGGATGGACCCTACCGCCCCGTGTTCCCCCAGCACCTTGGGAGAAGCATGGCCCGGTGACTAGAGCACGGGCCTGGGAGTCAGAAGGACCTGCGTTCTAATCCCGGCTCCGCCACGTGTCTGCTGGTTGACCCTGGGCAAGTCGCTTCCCTTCTCTAGGCCTCAGTTACCTCATCTGTGAAATGGGGATTAAGACTGGGAGCCCTATGTGGGACAGGGACTGTGTCCAACCCAATTAACCTGTGTCTACCCCAGTGCTTAGTACAGTGCCTGGCACATAGTAAACGCTTAAGAAATACCATTACAAAAAAAAAAATCCAGCCCAACCCTACGCATGCAACTCAGTTCTCCAGGCTTGCCCTGCACTAGCAGGAAGGACACCAGAAGTGGCGGCAGGAACTTCAGCATCCCATACCACCAGCCCGCCAAGCTACACTGCTGAGAACCCCCTTCTGGCTCATAATAGTAACCTTTATTAGTAACAATAATAATAACTCTGGTATTTTGAAGTGTTTGCTATGTACTGTCCTACACCATACTAGGTGTTGGAGTAGATACCAGATAATCAGGTTGGACACAGTCCCAGTCCTACAAGGGGTTGTCAGTCTCAGTAATGATGATGGTATTCGTTAGAGAAGCAGCATGGCTCAGTGGAAAGAGCGCGGGCTTGGGAGTCAGAGGTCATGGGTTCTAATCCCAGCTCTGCCGCTAGTCAGCTGTGTGACCTTGGGCAAGTCACTTCACTTCTCTGTGCCTCAGTTACCTCATCTGTCAAATGAGGATTAAAACTGGGAGCCTCACGTGAGACAACCTGCTCACCTTGTATCCCCCAGGGCTTAGAACAGCGCTTTGCACATAGTAAGCCCTTAACAAAAACCACAATTTTATTTATTTAAGTGCTTACTAGGTGCCACTTAACAAATACCACCATTATTATTATTACTATTATTGTCTATCTTCACTTCTCTGTGCCTCAGTTCCCTCATCTGTAAAATGGGGATGAACACTGTGAGCCCCACATGGGACAACCTGATTCCCCTGTGTCTACCCCAGCGCTTAGAACAGTGCTCTGCACATAGTAAGTGCTTAACAAATACCAACATTATTATTATTATTATCTCACACTGGCTCACAATCTAGCATAAGACAACAACAACAACACAGCAGGCCAGTGGCAGAGCTGGGACTAGGATCTGGAATTCCTGTTTCCCAGTCCCCTGCTCTTTCTGCTAGACCACACTGTCTCTCTTCTACATATCTATTTTTCTTCTTGTTTCTTTTTTTAATGGTATTTGTTAATCAATCATTGCATTTATTGAGAGCTTACTGTGTGCAGAGCACTGTACTAAGAACTCGGGAGAGAGTACAATATAACAGTGTAACAGAGTCGGTAGACCCATTCCCTGCCCACAATGATCTTACAGTCTAGAGGGGGAAACAGACATTAATATAAATAAATAAATTAGGGATACGCGCATAATGTGCTGTAGGGCTGAGGGAGAGGTGAATAAAGGGAGGAAATTGGAGTGACACAGAAGCGAGTGGGAGAAGGGGAAATGAGGGCTTTGTCAGGGAAGGTCTCTTGGAGGAGATGTGCTTTCAATAAGGCTTTGAAAGTGGGGAAATTAATTGTCTGTCGGCTATGAAGAGGGAGGGCGTTCCAAGCCAGGGGCAGGATGTGGGCGAGAGGTCAGCGGTGAGATAGACAATAATAGTAATAATAATAATGGTGGTATTTGTTAAGTGCTTACTTTGTGCCAAGCACTATTCTAAGCACTGGAGTAGATACAAGGTAATCCGGTTGTCCCACTTGGGGCTTATGGTTTTAATCCCCATTTTACAGATGAGGTAACTGAGGCCCAGAGAAGTGAAGTGACTTGCCCAAAGTCACACAGCTGACAGGTGGCAGAGCCGGGATTAGCACCCACGACCTCTGGCCCCCAAGCCCGGGCTCTTTCCGCTAAGCCACGCTGCTTCTTGAATCGACAAAATAGAGGTACAATGAGTAGGTTGGCATTAGAGGAGCAAAATGCGCAGGCTGGTTTGAAGTAGGAGAGCAGTGAGATGAGGTAGGAAGGGGAAAGGTAATTGAGTGTTTTCTATGTTCCAGACACTGTACTAAGCACTGGGGTAGGTACAAGATAGGTTGGATACAGTCTCTAGACTCATTTTACAGATGAAGTAAGGCACAGAGAAGTTAAGTGACTTGCCCAAGGTCACGCAGCAGATATCTGGCCCAGTGGGAATTAGAGCGCAGATATTGAGTCCCAGACCCGTGCTCTTTCCACTAGTAATTGTGGTATTTGTTAAGCACTTACTATGTGCCAGGCACCGTACTAAGCGCTGGGGTGGAAACAAGCAAATGGAGTTGGACATAGTTCCTGGCCCACGTGGGGCTCATAGTCTCAATCCCCATGAGGCACAGAGAAGTGAAGTGATTTGCCCAAGGTCATTCAGCAGGTGAGTGGCGGAGCAGGGATTAGAACCTATGACCTTCTGATTCCCAGGTCTGTGCACTATCCACTCCACCATGCTATGTCTCCAAGGTCACGCTGCTTGTCCTTCACTACTGTGAAAGCTCCCCGTGGACAGGGATCATGTCTACCGATTCTTTTGAACTCGCCCAAGCATTTAGTACTGTGTTCTGCACACAGGAAAGGCACTCAATAAATACCTTTGACTGACTGATTAAGGGGTAACTTTCTTCACTCATATGAAGGGCTCTTAGGGGGCGGATGCTGACCAATTGTTCTCCATGTCCACAGAAAGTTTTTTATGGTATTTGTTAAGTACTTACTATGTGCTAGGTGCTATACTAAGCACTGGGGTAGATACACGCTAATCAGGTTGGACACGGTCCCTGTCCTACATGGGGCTTGCAGTCTTACTTCCCATTTTACAGATGAAGTAACTGAGGCATAGAGAAATAAAGTGACTTGCCCAAGGTCACTCGGCAGACAAGTGGCCAGAGCAGGGATTAGAACCCAGGTCCTCCTGACTCCCAAGCCTGTGCTCTATCCACTGGGCCACACTGCTTCTTAAGTTGAGTGAAAGGAAAAGGGCTTAAATTAAAACCAGAGTTATTTTGATTGTCTTGTCATGTCTTATGCCGTGGAGTCGTTTCCGACCCTCAGAGACACCACGGACGCATCTCTCCCAGAACGCCCCGCTGTCCATCTGCAATCGTTCTGGTAGTGGATCCATAGAGTTTCTTGGTAAAAATCCGGAAGCGGTATACCATTGCCACCTTCTGCATGGTAAACTTGAGTCTCCGCCCTCGACTCTCTCCCATGCCGCTGCTGCCCAGCACGGGTGAGTTTCAACTTGTCGCAGATTGCCTTCCACTCGCTAGCCACTGGCCAAGCTAGGAACGGAATGGGTAGGCCTCTGCTTGACTCTCCCTCCCGTAGCCGAGACTGGTAGAGGACTGGAAACTCTCCGGGTGCAATCCTGAGAAGGGTAAGTTTGGAGTAGGCCCGGTCTTTTCTCTTCTGTCTGTAAATTATTTTATGCCTGCCTCCCCCATAAGACTGTAAGCTCCTTGAGGGCAGAGATCATATCTTCTTAATCAATCTATAGTATTCATTGAGCACCTAGATGCAAAGCAGTCAATCAGTGGTCTGTACTGAGTACTTAATGTGCAGAGCTTATCAATCAGTCAAACAGTTGATAGTACTGAGCACTTCCTATGAGCAGAGCACTGTACTAAGCTCCTGGGAGAGTACAACAACACAGCCCAGGCCCTTAAGGAATTTACCATCTAGAAGGAGAAGCTGGCACTAAATATATTATAGATAGGAAGAAGAAGTCAGAAAGAAACGGGGGGATATATATGTACATGAGTTGGTGGCTAAGTAATGAGGTATGTTAGGTATGACTGAGAGCACTTATGAGATTTGGTGACCAGGAAGTGATGAAGTGGCAGTTGAGCAGAGAAGATAAGGTGGGAAGATTAAAAGTTAAGTGAGGAAGTTCCCCTGAAGGAAATGTGATTTCAGAAAGGCTTTTTTTAGTCAGGGAACGCTGTGAATCTTCTGATATGAAGAGGGAAGGAATTCCAGGCAGGGGGATGGAAATGAGTAAGATGTCTAACATTCATTCACTCATTCATTCAATAGTATTTATTGAGCGCTTACTATGTGCAGAGCACTGTACTAAGCGCTTGGAATGTCACTATCATGCTCTCCAAAGCACTTAGTATATTGCTCTGCATAGAGTAGGCACTCAGTGAATACTGACTGATTGAGAAGGCGAGTTCCCTGCCCAATTCCTGCCCTTCTTGCATTTGTGGTTCCAGCTCCTGGCCTTTCTCAAGCTCCTTGACTGGAAAGGAAAGGCTAAAAAGTCTAAAAGGCACCCCAAAGGCAGGTTCTGCTCAATCTCCACTCCGCCCCATTGCTGCCTCCAATTCCTTAGCCTTGGAAGCCCTGCATCTCTGACTAGAGATCACAGAGTCCAGCTCCCAAAGTAAGGCTAGACAACCCTTGCTCTCAAGTGCACAGGCTAGATAGCTGGGTCTCCTGAGATTAATCCAGGATTATACTCCCTCCTAGACATGGTTTAGGACTGGTGCTTTCAGTTCACAGCCCCACTGATTCACTCTCCACAGCTGACCTCCTTGCCTCCCGTCTCTCGCCACTCCTGTCCACTCTGCTGCCTGGATCATTTTTCTACAATAATGTTCAGTTCACGCCTCCTCACTCCTGAAGAACCTCCAGTGGTTGCCCATCCATCTCTGCATCAAACAGAAACTCCTTACCACAGAATTTAAAGCACTCAATCACCTTGTCCCCTCCCATCGTACCTCCCTGATTTTCTACTATAACCCAGCCCACGCATTTCGCTCCTCTAACGCTACCTACTCAGTGTACCTCTATCTTGTCTATCTCACCGCCAACCTGTCGCCCACATCCCGCCTCTGTCCTGGAACATCCTCATCCGACAGACGATCGCTCTTCCCACCTTCAAAGGCTTATCGAAGGCACATCCCCTCCAAGAGGCCTACCCCGACCGAGCTCTCATTTCCTCTTCTCCCGCTCCTTTCTGTGTCACCCTTGCACTTGGATCTGCATCCTTTATTCACCCATCCCTCAGTCCCACAGCACTTATGTACATGTCCATCATTTATTTATTTATATTGATGCCCGTAACCCCCCTCTAAACGGTAAGCTCATTGTGGGCAAGGAACGTGTCTATCAACTCTTGTTATATTGTACCAAGCACTCGGTACAATGCTCTGCACACAGTAAGTGCTCGATAAATATGATTGATTGATTGATCGATCGAAGGAAGTACGGCTCCAATACAGGGGAAGATGTCGTGGAAATGATCCCGAGGAGGGAAGGAGGGATGGGAGAGCAGCCTAAAAGAAGAGGCTGAAAAGATTCCACGAGCAGGGAACGGCCCTTGAACTGGCTTGATTTCCTCAACTGTCATCGGGTCCCTGTCTCCCGCAGGCGGGAGGACTCCCAGCCCACTTCTCTCCGGCCTCAGGGCCGCAGCCTAAACACCTCCTGTCTGGGTAACAGGGTTGTATTGGATGCAGTCTCAACTGCAAACCGAACGCTTCCCTTGGCATCCTCAGCCTTATGTCAGCATGGGAACTCCTCAGAAACTTTCTGCAGGGAGAGGCTGGAAGTGATGCAGGGAGGGGCTGGAGGCAGCTCAAGAAGGGCTGGAGACAGGGCAGCTCCCATCAGCTGCTCCCATCAGCCCCAGAGAGATGACAAAACCTCGGCTGGCACCTACTCAATGCCCATCTCTCAGGCAGCCCAGCTTCACTACCAACACACCAGCAGGTGCTGAGACTGATGCACTCACTTCCTAGTCTGTGGTAAGTGACGCCGGGGTAAACTGGTGCTCTCCAAAGAAGGTGTCTACCCTCTCCGGTTCCTCTCTGTGTTTCTTTTTCTTCCCCCAGGCTTTCTCTGGGCTGCGCCTCTGCTACCGGGAGCGTAATACAGCCGGATCTTGGGGAGTCTGGGCCCAGGGCTGACTGTGGTCTGCGAGGGAGAGTGGGCAGAGAGGGAAAATGTCAGGGGCCTGCGGCTTCGGAAATTCCCTCTCCCGCCTCTCTTTCTCGACTCCCCTCAGCCGCATCTGTGGATCCGGAGAAGAGGTTACAGCTCCGGTTTCCGTCGGCCTCTAGTGACCGGATTTCACTAGGTTTGACGGTGAATGCCCCCCAAATTTTGGCTCGTTTCTAGGGCCGACCCCAGCCGGGGGGACGAGGGCTGGCTCGCACCTCCCGAGTCAGAGCCTGCTCCCTCGCCGGGGTCTCCGTAAGACTTCAGGGTGTTATTTCCAGCCAGGCCCGGCCACTTGGTCCTCGGACCACCCCGGGTCCTCTTTGGGCCCCGACCATTTCTTTGTGCGCATCCCTCCCTGCCAGACCTAATTTCCTGAGCCTGGCTGGCGCCGGGTTCCAGATTAGGAGGAGCTGGAGAAAATGCTAAATCCCTATTCAATCTCTCTCCTCTCCCACCCCTTCACTCCCTCCCTCTCTTCTGGCATGGAAGACTCTTCCACGCGCTTCCCAGCAGGTGGCGCTGCCCGACCAGCAGGAGGACACTCTAGGCAGGACCCAACGGTGACTTCCGATCTCTATGGTGCTGGCAGCCGGGAAGGAAGTAGGAAACTGGTTAGAGGTAACGAATCCCGGAACTGAGACTCCTTTTTTGGTTTTATTAAGCCTCCTGACGGGGCTGGATCCATCGTTCCTTTTCCCCTTGCCTTGTCCGTTTCCCCCCCACCCCGTCTCGCCCTCCCGAAAGCCCTATGTCCCTAGCTCTCCTCTGCTTTGGCTCCCCCGTCTCTCCATTTCCTTCCCTCTCCTTAGGAAGCATGCTGCCCCCACCGGAATGCCAAATACCTCCACGTCTGGGCATCCTTCCCAGTGAGGTCTCCGTCTCCCTTGCTTCTGGGGATCGCCCGTCCCTCCCCTCCACCCCGGTCTCTCTGCCCCGTGAGGGATGATTAATGTCTTCCCAGAGCAGATTGATTAGGAACAACCCTCATCCTTCTAACACTTTAGCTTGGGTTAGCCCTCCGGTCACGTCGAGCGGCAGCCTTTGAGGGTGGTAACGGGATAAAAGAGGGGAGGATGTGATATAGGGCAGCCCAGAGCATCTGCGTTCTTTAGATTTTATGCCTGGAGGAATCTCATTCCTTCATGAGTCCTTCTCTTCCCAAGCAGCCACACGTGAATCTTCTTTCATTAATCCTTCTTTTGCCAAGCAGCTACACCCGGCTTTTGTGCAGTTGGTATCCCGGTCCATGAGTAAGGAGGCATAAACGAGAGGGTCCCCGTGTGACGGCTGCAGTCGTGACATTCGTGAGTGGAGGGGATAGAGCTGTGGACAGAAGACCTAACCTGGGGAGAATGTCCTCCCCTGGGAGGTGCCGTGCAGGTGCTGTGGTGAATAAATCCCAATCCAGGAAGAAGCTCTGTCCGGATCCTGGGGGTGGCTGCCAAGGGGAGCCAGCAGGAAGAGTCCCTAAACTGGAGAGCCAACCCCTCCGTAGGGAGAAGGATCCCCCCGATCTCAATCAAGAGGCCAAGGGCTCCCGGGAAGCCGAAGAACCACTGCAACTTACACCTTCTCCTGCCAAACTCTTGGGACGGGGTCCAAGGAAAGTAGTTCTGCATGTGGACCTGAATAACACCATCCTGGTGTCAGACAGTGTTACAAACCAAGGTCCTTTGGCAGCCCTGAACAATTATCTGAGCACTGTTTGCTGGGGGAAGCTGAGCCAGACGGGTAAGCGGTGGAAGTGGAGGTTTTGCTTGATGTGTCTCCTCAAAGTGCCGAGATACCTTCCTGCCCTACCGTAGTCCTGTCTCGGTGCCTTGGTGGGGGGTCAGGGGAGCGTGTGGCCCTCGAGAGGAGTCTTGTGATGTCAGAATGCCTGCGGGTCTACCGCCTTCCACAAACCTGACCTGTAGTTGCTGTGTCTCTTTCAGGTGAGTGGCAGTGGCTGAGTTACTCACCCTCTCTGCTACCTCCCAGCCCAAACGCGGTCAACTTTTACACTCAGTTTGGCCGGAATACCAGGTTCACGGATGGCAACTTGGGCCTCCCTTTCCAGAGCCTCCTTGCTCACCACCTGAAACTGTTGGAGTGGTCAGGCCAGCCAGACAAAACGTTCTCTATCCCGGGGGAGGATGGCAAAGAGTACCACCGGATTCTGCCCTCCTTCTTCCATCTCTTGGAGACCCTGCTGCGGCAAGGCAGGCACTTTGCTGTGGTGTTCCGCACCTTTGGCCAGGATCTACCTCCTGTGCTCCAGGCTATGCACTCTGCCCTGAAGGGGCAGCACCCTCAGTTCCCTGCTTTGCAGGAGATGGCGGTGAGTGGGGCTGAGGGAGGGCAGAGTGGGGAGGGGGACAGCTCAGGGGGCTCCCTTTGTTAACTGGTCAAAAAGTCTTTTCTAAACACCTATGGGAATGTGTAGCGCTTGGGGTCTGAGTCAGAGGATAGACATGGCCCCTGCTTTTGAGGAGCTCGTACTCTAATAGGTGATGTAGGATTGCATGTTTATCTAAAGATACAGTAATTTTAGAGATGTGCGGGTCCCGGATTGTATCGGTAAGTTGGAAAGTGAGTTAGATGAATCAGGGAAAGCTTCCTGGAGGAGGAGGAGGAGGAGGAGGAGGAGGTAACCTCGGAATTGAAACTTACCTTTCTACCTCCGGAAAGGTTTTCGGTGCCCTTGCCGATAGAGGACTAATTAGACCGGCGATGTCGTTGGTTTAACCGCTCTCACCTTACCTGGCTGCCTCCGTCTTCTGAAAGCCCTCACCTTTTCCTTCCCTTGAGGAAGCGAGGTCATCAAACAGTGGTATTTACTGAGCGCTTCTTTTAGGCAGAGTACTGCACCGAGCGCTTCGAGCGAGTACACTGCAGTAGAGTTGGTAGGCATGATCCCTGCCCTCAGGGAGCTTCCAGTCTAGTCGATCATGACACACTCATTTGTAAACTCTTCTCCTCACCCCCGACTCCCCATTTTACAGAGAGGGAAAGCGAGTTGTTCAGTGCCTCCCAAGGAAGCCGAATCCCACTTTGTCATTCAGGTCTGACCCAGGACCAGCTAGGGGAGCACTTGTTCATCCTGGCTGACAAGATCGGGAAGAATCTCCGGCCCTTCGGCCACCTGTTGAGGCCATCGCCAGAGTTGCTGTACCTTGCGAAGAACTTGTCTTTTGGCCAGCGCAGCCTCAGTAGACCACCTTCCTCTCTTCCCCGATCCCGCAGTTCCCCACGAACCTTTCCCCTGGTCGAATCCAGTGCAGCACCCGGGAGATAGTGGTCAGCCGAGGAGCGGAGCGTGTTTCTAGCCGGCCAGATGGGAGAGGAATGTACCGTTACTTCAGTTCTATGGAAGGCCTCGGGGGCTTCCGGGATCATTTTGAATGGTGAGGACCTCTGGGGCCCTGCCAACTCGGAAAGGGGGCTGCTTCTCTTTTGGGGAGGTTTCAACCTTTTCTTGAAGCCGGTTGCTTTTGCTGAGGACCACTACCGAGAAAGCTGGCTGTTAAGAAAAGCCAATGGCTCTTTCCCTTGGATAAGGGGACGGGGGCAGAAAGGGGTGCTCTCCAGCTGGCCTTTCCCAGACATGAGATTCAGGGGAATGGCAATTGGCTGGGTTTTCTGGGACCCCTAACTCCCCAAATTCTTGTAACTTTCATGTGAATTCCCTGCTGAGGCCCCAACCCAGCAGTGGAATACTGGCCGGGGGAAGGAAGGGCAGCGCCGCCCTCATCATCCTGGGGACTGGGATGGTGATTTGGGGGTTACCACCCCTTTGGGCTCCTGTCTTCCAGGTGGTCCAAGAACAGTTTCTCCAGCCGGGGCGGGAAACCACTGTGGATCGACCCCCACGACCCTCAGGTTCAGCACATCTGTTTTGATGACAACATACGCCTGCAAGACAGTGACAGCATTATCCACCCTCAGGTATCTGCGATCCCTTACTGAACAGCAAACCCTTCTTCCCAAGGCACCCACCTCTTTGGGTGGGTTGAAGGAAGACAGCTGGTGACAAGTTGTCACCTGCTGGTCACTTCTTGAGGGTGGACTCTTAGTTGCTTTTTACAGTCCCTGGGGGGAAAGTGCACCAGTAGGTTGCTCCCACCATTCGTGTCTAATAAAAGTTTCAAACAGCAATTGATCAGTTTGACACTCAATTTCAACCTGGGATTCCTGATCCCCATCTCTCCTCTCTCCCCTGCCCTCCTGTCAAAAAAAAAAAAAAAAATTGCACTAGACTTTCCTCGGCAGTTTTCACTGTCCACAGAGGTTCCTCCTTGGCCCTTCCTTCACTTCCTATCTCTGGGGAGTTTTGTAGACTTTTTTTTTTTTAGCTCCCACCTCTTTGCCTAATTCCTCCCTTGGAATTGGCTGAGCTGCAGCTGATGCATTCAGGCAAATGAGTGATGTGTTATGTCAATAGCTTTCCCCATGGGAAGGATATTAAGGAGCTGGCAGCTTGCTTGTTCTTGAGGCTTCGGCCTGTATGCTTAGAAACTTGCATTGATGTATGTGGAAGGCTTGGCCGAGCCAACCCGTCACACAGATAGGCAGGCATGGCAGGGAGTCAGGGATCACAGTAAGTGTACCGCCTACAGTGAGGAGAACACCCCTGGTCAGTGAACTGGCTGAGAGGGGGAAGGTCAGTGGGCTTTTCGCCCTTTGGTAACTAGAGGTATAGTCCCGTCCCCATTCGTTCTTTTCTAGCCTCTTCAGGGAAGGAGGAGAAAGATGCTGCCCTAATGGTCAAGTTGATTTGCTTGGCACCTGCTCCAGCACAAAAGTCCTGCGAGAGGTTTGATGCTGTGTGAGGCTGGCAATGATGTTGGCTTCGGGAACCCTCTGATTCAAAGGTGCCGGTGGCCCCATGAGATTTTTCCCAGTGTCTTCCCGGAACAACAGGCAGAGCTTTTGGAGCAGCAGCCAGGGTGGCTCTTAGCGACTGCCTCTGTAGGCTGTGATTCCTCAACTCAGACTTGCCGGGTACCCATCTTCTCTCCCGGGGGACAGTGCGGGTACCCTTGATCCCCGGTGAACTGCCCGGGTCTTGGTTGGGAGCATGAGGCTCTGCTCTGTCTAACAGCTGGGTTTGTGACAGCTTGAGATTCCAGAGTAAATGCTCCAGTTGACTGCCGAGCCTCCAGCTTCCCACTGGGATCGTTCCGCCTCTTGCCCCAACTCCAAAGAGGAGGCATCTCGAGAAGGAACTGAGCTGATGGCAGTGATTCATGAAGCTGAACGGTACTCCGGCCCCCGCCCCCGTCGAAACGGGCCAGTTAGCAAAGGGCTGCTGTCAGCTTCTCCAAGTGAGGGAAAGATCTCTAGGGTCGGAGGGAGCGGACCAGACCCGTGGGATCTTCTCGGTCTGCCTCAGGTTGGAGCTGCCTGGGTGTGTGTGCTGCCTACCCTTCCTGCTGGTTTAACAGCATTCGGAGCCAGATCGCATCGGGGGTAATGGGCTCCCTTGTTGTTCTTCCCCCTTCTCCCCAAGGTGTTCGTAGGGCAGGGCAGCCGAGAAACTTACACCGCCCCCACTGCCGAACTGTATGGCATCTGCCTGGTCCAGACAGACCTCCTCAAGGCCATCGCTGACCCCGACTACTTCCTCACCGCCGTGAACGACTGCGAAGAGAACTACGAGAACTTCCTTGCCCGGGCCCAGGGCCATTGCTGAGATCAAGGCTGGGCGCAGAAGTAATTGTATTTATTAAGGACTTATTGTACTAAGCACTGGGAGATAATATATAGGTAGGAATTAGGCACGGTCCCTGTCCCCCGGGCGGGGTCACAATCTGAGTAGATGGGGAGAAGGGATTGGAAACACATATCAGGAGTGACGCAAACATTCAAACGTAACACAGATGGACAAAATAGGCTCAGAGTCTTGGTGGAGATGGAGGAGTTTGAGGGAGCAGCTTTTTATCCCCGGCCTGGTGGGCCCGGAGCAAGTTGGGAGCAGGGACCCTGAGTGGCTGGGGGGAAGGTGGCGGTTACTGCTGTGCTTTGCTTGGCGGGGTGGAGGGTCTGCTTGCCCGGCTCTGCCGGCAGGCCCCTCCTGGAATGCCCAACTGTGCTGGGGACTTGACCCAGGGCTTCCCTCCCTGCTCTTTGGGGAGCAGAGGGCTAAGAGTGGCTGAGGCAGGCCTATTGCTTTTTCATCTTCCAGGGGATGAAGCGCTTGCTTTCAGTTTTTTCCTGCGACACCACCCCACCCCAAAATCAGACTATCGCACTGCAGCTCTACGAGGGATTTCTAGACGTATTCCCACCCTGGACTTCTGGGTTAAACTGACTCCGCTCCAGAGGGGTCTCTGAGGACGTCTGCTGCGTATTCCCTCTGGTTCCTCTGTTCCATAAATGATGGTTTGAGTGCAGCTGAACATTAAAGCTTAACCCCAGTATGGGGCCCATAATGGTGCCTTTATTTCTTTCTGCAATGTGCTCAGGTTGGGCTCGGCAGTAGTCCGCTCGCCTAGAAAATAGCGGTTTTGCTCTTGATGAGACCCTTGCCAAGGAAAACACGTGCTGTGATACTCAAGCCTCGACTGAGGTCCTGCCAGGGTGCGCAACCGACCGTTTCTTCCGACGACGCATTGTGTTCTTATCCACTGTCAGCTGAGCGTTTCCCAATTGTCCAACAGTGTTCTATCCCAAATGTTAAGTGAAAATACATGCTATGGGAGAACTAGCTGTAGGAGTAGCCCTGGGGTAATGTTGGGTTGGGGATCCCCTATTGGCAGTGGGCAGTGGTTTCTTGCCCAACTGAGATGCAAAAGCAGTGTGGCTTAGGGGATAGAGCACGGGCCTGGGAGTCAGAAGGACCTGGGTTCTAATCCCAGCTCTGCTACTTGCCTGCTGTGTGACCTTGGGCAAGTCACTTAACTTCTCTGTGCCTCAGCTCTTCATCTTCAAATGCCGTCGAGACGTTTCCAACCCATAGCGATTCCATGGACATGCCCTCTTCAGAACGTCGCATCTTCTATCGTAAAGTCGTTCCGGTATGCGTATCTGTAGGGTTTTCTCGGTAAAGGTATGGCTAGTGGTTTACCGTTGCCGCCTTCCATACGGTAAAAATCTGAGTCTCTGCCATTGTCTTTGATCAACGTTTTGATCACTTGATCATCCGCCTTTGACCCTTTCCCATGCCGCTGCTGTCCAGCACAGGTGAATCAACTCTGATGCTTCGGCTTAGACCTTTCCATTATGGGTAACCCTATATGGCTTAGCTCTAAGCTTCATCAGCGTACGCAAAATCTCCTGTCATGATTAGGCGTCGATTCATAGGAGAGGTGCCTCAGTTACCTCATCTATAAAATGGGGATTAAGACCGTGAGACCTGGACCTGGCCTGTGTCCAATCTAACTTGTATCTATCCCAGTGCTTAGTACAGTGCCTGGCACATAGTACTTAAATACCACTAAAAAAAAAAAAAGACCCATCTGCCTCCACCAGTTCTTCATTCCTAGGTTCCCTCAGGCAGTCATCTAGTCTGGGCCTAATCCTGCTGCCTTAGAGAGATGGAGCCTGTTCTTTGAAGCTCTTGGTCTCCCTGCTCATCTGGATTTCAGCGTGATTCATTCAATAGAATTTATTGAGCGCTTACTATGTGCAGAGCACTGTACTAAGTGCTGGAATGTACAATTCGGCAACAGAGACAATCCCTGCCCAATGACGGGCTCACAGTCTAATCGGGGGAGACAGATGGACAAAAACAACACAACATAATCATGATAAATAGAATCAAGGGGATGTACACCTCATTAGCAAAATAAATAGGGTAATAAAATATAGAGATGAGTACAGTGCTGAGGGGAGGGGGAGGAGCAGAGGGAAAGGGGGCTTAGCTGAGGGAAGGTGAAGGGGGGAAGGGAGAGGAGCTGAGGGGGAGTGCAGAGGGAGCAGAGGGAAAAGGGGTAGCTCAGTCTGGGAAGGCCTTTTGGAGGAGGTGAGCTCTCAGTACAGCTTTGAAGAGGGGAAGAGAGTTAGTTTGGCACAGGTGAGGAGGGAGGGCATTCCAGGACAGTGGTAGGATGTGGTCCAGAGGTTGACGGCGGGATAGGACCATACTCCAGGATTAATAGATCAATCACTGGTATTTATTGAGCACTTACAGTTTGCAGAGCACTGTACTGTGTGCTTGGGAGAGTACAGTATAACAGATTTGGTAAACATTCCCTGCCCACAAAGAGCTTGCAGTCTAGGGAGAAGTATTGGCTTCTAATTGTGTTTGCATGGGTCTTTAATTAGGGCTTGGTACATCTCCCTCACCTACTCCTTCCTGAATTCTATCTCTGCAGAGAGTATGCCTTGCTGGAGCTCCTTTAAACAAACCACCCTCATTATCAATATTAATAATAATAATAGTGGTATTAAAGCACTTGCTGTGTGCCAAGCACTGTACCGTGTGCGGGGATAGTTATAATAATAATTGTATTGAGGGCTTACTATGTGCCAGGCACTGTACTAAGCCCTGGGAGGATAACGACCCCAGCGCTTAGAACAGTGCTCGGCACATAGTAAGCGCTTAACAAATACCAACATTATTATTATTATTATTAAAAGCACTATAAAAATATTACAGAAGGAAGAAGGAAAAGGGGATTATGTACCTAAATTTGGGTTTAATAGTGGGTGACATGGAAGAGCTGAATGGGCAGTAGCAGGGGAACCACTGAGGGGAGATAGGAAATTAATCTGGGAGGGACTCCTGGAGGAGATGGGATCTCAGAAGGGCTTTGAACATGGGGAGAGCTACGGTCTATTGCATTTGGAGGAGTGGGGTGTTTCATGCAGGTGGGAGAGATGAGAACGAGTCACAGTGAGTAGATTGACTTGAAATCGGGGTAGAGGTGAGAGAAACACTCTCCTCTCAGCCTGAGCAGATTTCTATCTGGAGAGAGAGTAAGCGTTTTTCTCTCCTCCCCCGCTTAGGCCCTAGGGCTGAATACTGCTACTTTCTACCCCCTTGGCTTTTGCCCGCTGGTTTGCTGTCTCCGGCCCTCCCAGTTGCTCGACTGGTTTCTCTGGAGACTGTGGTGATGAGAGGGCAGGGGATGTCCCTTCTTATTGTTGCATTGTACTCTCCCACGCGCATGGTACAGTGCCCCGTACATAGTAAACGCTCGATAAATACGGTTGAATGAATGAGAGAGCCTCTGACTCCCGGGTTTAGCAGTGCCTGAAGGCTCTGGGTTCCTTTGTGACAGTACAGGTGTCTTGGGGAACTCGGTTCATTTGGGTCACTACCAAGTCAAAATGGCTGTGGCGGGCTGGTGGCTGAGACTGGCCTGGAGCTGGCTGGGCGGTACGAGGAATGTAGGCTCATCCTCTTGGGTTTGCGGTACGGTGGTGAGTGATCGCCGCATCACTCGGTGGATTCTTGAGAAGGGACGTGTCGCTCCCAGGGCCCTGGGATGCTGAACGGGAACTGGGGCCTCCCGACTGGGTAGAAAATGCTCCCGGCACCCGAGGCGGCTGCTCTGCCGCTCCCCATTTGACTCTTCTCTTCCGAGCTGCCGTCCTCGAGGTTCTTAGCGAAAGCGAGCGAGAGGCTGGCTGCCCTGGGCCCCTAGAGGGAGCCTTGCAGTCATGACATCTCGCCTCTAGCAATGGTCGCCGAGCAAGCTGAGGCCGCACACTGTGACTATCCTGCCTGCATTACTGCCATGATGCTCCCTCATCCCCTGATGGGCCAAGACTGACCAGAGGCCAGAAGGCAAGGACTTGGGAGGTGGTTTTGCCTCTTCCCGAAGACACAAAAACTCTTCCCTCTTCCCCCAGACGAGCCGGTTTTGCCGTTGGGCAGACAACTGGTTTGTGGAAGTCGATAGGCGGAGGCGATGAACCCAGAGGGGGAAACCTGGGGTCTGGCACGTGATGCTTGGCCTAGTGCCGGGTTTAGCCAAGTGTTCTCTCCGTGGGTGGGGAATGTGCCCCTGGAGTTCCCCAGCCGCAGGCTTCTAAAGCCAGACATTGCTCCAGGACTCAGTGGATCTCTTATTCTGTGTTGGTTTTATAATAATGCTGGTATTTACTAAGCACTTACTATGAGCCAATCCCTGTTCTAAGCGCTGGGGTAGATACAAGATAATCAGGTTGTCCCACGTGGGGCTCACAATCTTAATTCCCATTTTACAGGTGAGGTAACAGGCACAGAGAAGTGAAGTGACTTGCTCAAAGTCACACAGCTGACAAGTGGTGGAGCTGGGATTGGAACCCATGACCTCTCACTCCCCAGCCCGTGCTCTTTCTACTAAGCCGCACTGCCTCTATGGGCAAGCTCGTTCCTTCCGTTACCCTAATTTGGGAGTCTAGTACAGCATCATCCACCCGGAAGGCACTTGATAAATGAAAGTAATGTTAACGAATACCTGTTCTCCCTCCTACTTAGACCGTGAGCCTCATGCGGGACGGGGACTGTGTCTGACTTGATTATCTCATATCTACCCTAGCGTTTGGCACGGTGCTCGACACGTAGTAAGTGCTTAACAAAGCCTGTAATAATCATCGTAACGATGAAGAAGCGGTGAATCTGACGGGGGTGTTCAGACGAAGGCCCGCATGACCCTCTGTGAAGATGGAATGACTGAAAGCCAATTTCACTGGAAGCAGGGAGCAGGCAAAATGCAGAGACCCACTGAGGAGTTTAGAAATGACCGGCTGCCAAGACCCAGAAGAGCCGGGCTTGGTATTTTGCCATTAACTGAGGTTCCAAGAGCCCATAAGGGCCGTGCCCTTTGGAAAGAAAGAACGGGATGGGAAAGAGAGAGGGAGAAAGCCACCACAGGTGAAGTTTATTGAATCAAATCCAACAGGTGTGAGGCTTTGCATAGGATTGCCTAGACCTAATGTGTGTTAGTTGGGGGGGGGGCGGCCTTAGCCCTCCTTGCCCTAGTAGTCATCGTGATGGCCTTTACTGAGCACCCACTGGGTGCGATGCACTGTGCCACGCACAACAGGGGCATGAAAGGCATTCCCCGGCACCAAGGAGTTTGTGCTTGAATGGGGGAGGCAAGACGTAAAAAGAGTTCCAAACGGCGCGATCGGAAGAAATGACGAACTGGGTAATTGATTATCCGCCTCTCCCCAGGTGCTGAGGAAGGGGACGAATGGATAGGTAAGTACTGGAAGTGGCTAGCGGGGAGTGAATGGAGGAAGCTTGTCGGAAGAGGTGGCGGCCCTGCCGGAGCCAGGGGCCTAGCCTTCAGATTGAGTACCCTCCCAGGGGATTTGGGAATCTTCTTCTTCTTCCTCCTCAGCCTCTGGGCGGAGGAGCTCTCCGCCCTTCCCTGCCGGAGCCCCCTCGTCTCCCTCCCACCCCCCTCCCTCGGAGGTTATTTATTATCGAAGTGTGCGCGGGGGGGCCGGGCCGGGCGACGGCTTCCACCTGCCTTCTCCAGCCGGAGCCGATCGGGCCCGAAGAGCGGGAGCATCCCCAGGGGGCGGCGGGGGGCGGTCCCCCCTCTCGTCCCGCCGGGGCGCAATCTCTGCGCCCCTTCGGTTCTTTCCAGCCTCCCGTGGGGGCCCCCGTCCTCGCTGGGCGACAGCCGAAGGGTTAAAACGGTGGGTGTTTTCTTCTCCCGTGCTGGTGAGAGCTGCGAGCGGAGCACCGAGCCGGCCGCCGAGCAGGAGAGGTGCGCGGAGTTGAGGGGGGAGCGGAGAGGCCCCGACCCCCGCCCAGGCCGGGGCAGGCCGGCCCCACTTTGTTCTCCTCGGGAAGTTTGCTTGGAACCGGCCGCCCGGGGTAAGTGCCCTCGGGCTTTTCCTCACCCCCCTGGCCGGACCCCGCTGGCCGCAGGGCTCCGGGGGCGAGTTTGGTGGCGGGCGGGGCCGCGCATCTCCGACCCTCTCCGGGTCCCGCCCCTTGGCACCCAACGCCGCAGCCCCTCCCGGCCCTTCACAGCGCGGGGGCGGCAAGTTTGGAGCGGGCCCGGGGCGCCCAGCCGAGATTCCCCCGGGGGAGGGCCGCCCTACCGGAGACTCTCCCCGGAGAGGAGGGAGGGGAGACGCTCGACGCCGCAGCAGGGAAAGGACCCGGGAGTGCGGCTTCCCAGATTCTGGCTGAGGATTTTAGCGACAGTCGAAACGTTTGTCGGGGCGGCGGCTTCATCCCATACTCCCGGTCTGAAGAGGTTCCGCCGCCTTGTAGCGCCCGGTTCCTTTTCCCCTTTCCGCCTCCAACCCAGTGGCTCGCCGCCCCTCTCCGGGCTTTCTCCTCACCTCCCGGGGTTCTCTTTGAGGAACTGGCTGACCGTGCTAACTTCATCCCTAAAATGTGGGAAGGATCCTCAGGGCCCCCTGGGGCGGGGTGCAAGAGAACCTGTTCCCCCAACCTCCGGGCCTTAAGCGTTCTGGCCGGGAGATTCCTAGCGCACCGGTGGCGGGGGGGGGGGGGGGGGGGGGGGGGGGGGTGGTGCGGGGAGGAGAAGATCTCCGTTTCGCTTCCACCCTTCTCAGGCTGGTAAGAGGCCCAGGCGCTTGATCAGAAGCCAGGGCGTCGGGCCCCTCGCCGAGTGGGAACATGCTAGCCAGAGATGCCCGGGGGTGAGAGGAGGGTGTGGTCGTCTGCCGTCTCCGTGGCTTGCCGACCTACTTGCCCTAACAGGCTCCGAACTCTGCATGTGGTGCCCTCTTCCAGCTGGAGCTCCAGGAGAGACGCCACGTAAGCCGCAGTAAACCTACTTTCACTGAGCGACTTTGCCAGAAGGCCAGGGCCGTTCCTAAGGGCAGCGGAGATCGCTGTTGCCACCGGCTGAATGTCATGACGGTGATGGAGCGGGGGAGGGGGGGAAGGGGTTGGGGGGTCTGGGGTTTGGAGGTTCTTAAAATGGAAGGGAGGCGACAAGGGTGTTGTGGAATGCGGTGGAACAAGGCGAAGACTAAAGAATAGCGGACGGACACTCTGGGAGCAGAAACAGAATGTTCAGACTTCCCGGAAGGCTGAGGCAGCCTCGTGAATCCCTCCAGTGGATTAGGGAGAACCTAGAGCCCAGAGTCTGTGGGGGGCCCGAACGTCTTCCCTCTCTCCTTGGTACCTGCTTGAGACTGTTATCAGTCCATGAATTGAGTACTTGCCTGTGTGCAGAACACTGTATTAAGCACTTGGGAGAGCACAGTACAACAGACCTGGCTGACAGGTACCTGGCCCACAGGGAGCTTACAGTCTAGACGGGGAGATGGACATTAAAATAAAAGAAATTACAGCTCAATCAATCGTTTCTTGAGTGCTTACTGTGTGCCAAGCACTCTACTAAGCACTCGAGAGAGTACAATATATCAGAGTTTTAAAAATCTTGTGGGATTTAAACATTGACCGTGTGCCAAGCACTGTATTAAGCCCTGGGGTAGATACGGTCAGGTTGGGCACAGTCCCTGCCCTACATAGGGCTCACAGTCCTGATTCCCATTTTACAGATGAGGTAACTGATGCACAACCAATCAACTGGAGTTATTGAGTGCTTACTGTGTGCAGAGCTCTGTACTAAGCACTTGGGAGAGTACAATATAACAGAGTTGGTAGACATGTTCCCTGCCTGCAACGAGTTTACAGAGAAGGACTTGGAGCATTGTGGTTAATGGAAGAGGTTAGTGTACTGACGGAGATGAGAGAGAATAGGGTTTGGCGGGTACGTCTTGTCACTGCTAACCAGTCGAAGCTGCCCATCGCTTGCACGATCGATCGTTATGCTCCCCGTCTCTCCTCTTTCTCCTCTACCCCCTTCCAGGCTCCCCTCCCCAACCTCCCATTCCTCCCACCCACCGAAAGTAAAAAAGCACAGGGATCGAATGCAGTGGCTGCCCCAACCTCAACTGCCCCACCCCAGTTGCCCCAAAGCACAGAGCAGGAAACGGACTATATTTCCCAGTCGCCCCCGCGCCGTCTCGGCCCTGGACTTCTGGCGCTGCTGCTCTAGAAATTAAATGACTTGCTCAGGGTCACACCGCAGGTAAGTCATGGAGCTGGGATTAGAACCCAGGACCTTCCGACTCCCAGACCCATGGTCTATCCACTAGGCCTTAATGCTTCTCTACTACTACTGGAGTTGATAGACCTGTTCCCTGCCCACAACGGGCGTGCAGTCCAGAGGGGGAGACAGATTTATTTAAATAAATGATGGATATGTACGTAAGTGCTGTGAGACTGAGGGAGGGGTGAATGAAGGGTGCGAATCCAAGTGCGAGGGTGACACAGAAGGGAGTGGGAGAAGAGGAAATGAGGGCCTAGTTGGGGAAGGCTTCTTGGAGAAGATGTGCCTTCAATAAGCTTTGAAGATGGGGGAGAGTGATCTCCTGTCAGATAGGAGGGAGCTCCAGGCAACGGAGTAAAGTATGGACTGGAGTGGGGAGAGGCAGGGAGGTAGCAAGGAGGCTGATGCAGTTGTCGGGGGGACACGATAAGTGCTTGGATTAATGTGGAAGCAGTTTGGTCGGAGAGGAAAGAGTGGATTTTAGCATGGCTTAGTGGAAACGGCACGGCTTGGGAGTCAGAGGAGATGGGTTCTAGTCCCCACTCCGCCACTTGTCCGCTGTGTGACCTTGGGACAAGTCACTTAATTTCTCTGTACCTCAGTTACTTCCTCTGTAAAATGGGGATTAAGTTTGTGAGCCCCACGTGGGACAAGCTGATTACCTTGTAACTACCCCAGTGCTTAGAACAGTGCTTGGCACACAGTAAGCGCTCAACAAATACCTTATTATTATTATTATTATTATTATTATCATCATCATGTTGTGAAGGTTGAACCAACTGGATTTGGTGACATTAAATATGTGGGTTGAATGAGAGAGAGAAATTGAGAATAATGCCAAGGTTACGGGCCTGTGAGACAGGGAGGATGGTGCTGCCTACAGTGACAGGAAAGGCAGGGGGATGGCAAGATTTGGGTGGGAATATGAGTTCTGTTTTGGACATGTTAAGTTTGAGGTGTCAGCGGGACATCCGAGTAGAGATGTCCTGAAGGCAGGAGGAAATGTGAGACTGCAGAGGAGGGGAGAGGTCAGGGCTGGAGATGTAGGTTTGGGAATCATCCTCATAGAGACGGTAGTCAAAGCCATGGGACCGAATGAGTTCTCCAAGGGAGTGGGTGTAGATGGAGAATAGAAGGGAACCCAGAACTGAGCCTTGAGGGCCTCCCACAGGAGGTGGGAGGCAGAGGAGGAGCCCAGAAAAGAGATTGAGAATGAGCAGCCAGAAAGATAGGAGGAGAACCAGGAGAGGACAGTGTCAGTGAAGCCAAGGTTGGATAATGTTTCTAGGAGAAGGGGGTTGCTGACAGTGTCGAAGGCAGCTGAGAAGTCGAGGAGGATTAGGTTGGAGTAGAGGCCATTCAATTTGGCAAGACGGAGCTCATTAGTGACTTTTGAGAGAATGGTTTCTGTGGAGTGAAGGGGGTGGAAGCCAGACTGGAGGGGATCAAGGAGAAAACTAGAGGAGAGGAACTGGAGACAGTGGGTGTAGACAGCTGATTCAAAGAGTTTGGATAGGGATGGTAGAAAGGAGATGGGCAATTACTGGAGGGAGCCATGGGGTCAAGGGAAGGGGTTTTTAGGATAGAGGTGACATGAGTATGTTTGTAAGCAGTGGGGGATGGGGAGGAAAGCTACTGGAGAATGAACAGTTGAAGATGGTGGTCAGGAAGGGAAGAAGGGAAGGAGATGTACATAAGTGCTGTGGGGTTGAGGGTGGGGATCCTACGATGAGGGAAGCCAGCCCGGTGATTTCTAGGCAATAATGCCTGCAGAATTGTTCTTAGGATCTCTCTTCCTCGAACCCAAGTTTGATTCACTTTACTCCTGAACTCCCAGATGTTGGGAATAATAATGACATTTATCAAGTGCTTACTATAAGTCAGGCACTGTGGTTAGCGCTGAGGTCGATACAAGATAATCAGATCGGACGCAGTCTCTGTTCTATCTTGGGCTTACAGTCCGAGGGGGAGGAAGAATAGCTATTTTATGCCCATTTTACAGATGAGGAAACTGAGGCCCTGAGAAATTATGTAACTTGATCAAGTTCGCCTAGCTGACTAGTGGTGGAGCCGGAATTAGAAGCCAAATCTCCCGACTCCCAGGCCTGGGCTCTTTCCACTAGGTCAGGCTGCCTCCCATTGAATAAATCGGCTGCAAGAAGATTATGTGGGGAAGTAGACTTGTGAGGGTGGGAGTGGCCTGGGCCAGAGAGAGCCAGCTGCACTGTGTCTTCTGTCTCTTCCAGGAGAAAATGGCCATGGAAGTTCAATGTGGAGCCTGGAAGAGGAGCTGCTGACCAAGGGTGTGATTTCTCATCTTCCAAGAAGAGTGGAAACAGATCCAGGCACTCTGCCTGGAACTAGAGGCATAACAGCAACACGGGTCTGGTCTGGGGTCACTTGCTGTGCCTGGCTCTCAGTCAACCCTAGGACCTCCCAAGAAGGGCGAGAAATACCAGAGTTGAGGCTGGAGCCTGGGCTTGTCCAGGTTTAGCGGGTCCGAGGGTGCTTCGTCCTTCCCAAATTGGCAACTGGCTGTTTCCCGTCCTTTGAAAAAGAAGGGAGGCACATTTTCCCCTTAGGCTCTGAGGTGCAGCTGCCTTTCCGGGCTTCAGAGACTCTGTCTGGAGCCAAGCCTCCATCCTGGGTCGCTGCCCTTGGTCCCCAAGGACTCGTTCATTGCTCTTGTCCTTCTGGACTTGGATAAGACAGAAAGAGGAAGCAGCTGGGGCTTAGCTGTCTCCAGATCATGGCCGTGGGCCCTAGCTGCAAACAGGCCGCTGCCCCCAGTCTCTCTTGAGTGACCATGCCCATGAGTGTGATGGCTACCAGCAATGCCAGGTCTTTCAGCTGGGAGATCTTCCCCCCAATGCCCACTTGTCGGGTGTACTGTACACCCGTATACCAAGATGGGCACTTGTTTGTGATGGGTGGTTGCAGCCAGGCGGGGATACCCCTGGGCACAGTGGAAATGCTGGATGTGATCTCCCAGAAGTGGGCAGCGCTGCCTCCCCTGCCCACGCCTCGGGCTGGGGCTGCCGCAGTGGCTCTGGAGAAGCAGGTGCTGGTGATTGGGGGCATGGACTCGGAGCAGAGCCCTCTGGCCTCTGTGGAGGTCTTCCGCACTGACGAGGGCAAGTGGGAGAAGAAGGCAGCGCTGGCCCAGCAGTCCATGGGTATCTCAGCTATCGAGAGAGGTGAGAGTGAGCCTTGGGCTTTTCTCTGGGAGTGCTTCTCTCCTCCGGGTCAGGAGCTGTTTCTGGGTTTTGGAGGGAGAGGGGGCAGCCTACAGCATCTAGGCCTGGGAAATCCTACCCCTCTGTGTCCTGATCAGATTTCCTCTAGTTCAGTCTCTTCCCACTCCCTGGGGTTTTTGTGTGTTTGTTTATGGTATTTTAAGGGCTTACTATGTTCATTCCATCATATTTATTGAGTGCTTACTATGTGCAGAGCACTGTACTAAGCACTTGGTGTCAAGCACTGCTATAAGCACTGAGGTGGATTCAAGTTAAGCTGAATACAATCCCTGCCCCACATGGGGCTCACAGTCTAAGTAGGAGGGAGAACAGGGATTGAATTTCCACTTTGCAGTTGAGGAAACTGAGGCACAGAGAAGTGAAGTGACTTGCCTGAGTTCACACAGAAGGCACGTGGTGGAGCCAGGATAAAGATCCAGGTCCTCTGGTTCCCAGGCCCGTGCTTTAATCCACTAGGCTACACTGTTTGGTTTGTCAGATGGTTTTTCCCCCAACTGGGATAGAGAATTTTCACCATTCACTTTCTCAGTTCTTGCCCAACTTTTTTTTTTCCTTTTAAATAATCCAAGAATCTTTGCCCCTGTCCTTTTCTTTCTGGTTGGTTTTCATTAATTCTTCCCAAAATTCCATTTCTGTTTCTTTACTTTGGGGATCCAGAATGACTCTGCCACCCCCTTTAAATCGATCTCTCAGGTCCCACAATGATTGACTGTGCTCTCTGACTAGCACCCTGTTGTCCTTAGTTATGGGCCGGCCCACTGCAGGTGAGGGCTCAGAAGGTAGGATGGGGAAAGGGTGGTGGGGAGGGAACTGTGGCTCCCAGTTTACTTCTGACACAAGCCAGGGAGACTGGGGTCTGATTGACTGGGTTTGGGGCTAGATCAGTATCATTTTTTGTATTTTCACAGCTGTTCCAGGGGTACTTTCTGTTTCTAGAGCTAGGTTTGAGGCTTTTGCTCTAAAAATCTAAGCCACTATTAGATTTGGACAACTTTCATCTGGAGGCTGGGCCATGTTCCCATGTGCAAGACCCCAGGGTAGAATGCTGAGAGAGAAATGCCCTCAGGCATTTTATAAAACAGACCTGCTTGCTGATTTTCTGTGGAAAAAAGGAGAGAAAGTGAGACTGAGAGGGAGATTTAAGGTCATTTAGGGCTTGAGCAGATCTCATAAAGATGGTTAAGATGTGTTGTCATTGGAATTTCTCTCTTTCCCTCCAGGGTCATCTAACCTTTGGAGTGATGCAGGCAGAGCAGCTGGGAGAGATGAAATGTGGGGCTGGAGGCTGGGAATTGGGACTTCCTGGTTTGGTTCCCAGCTTGACTGCTCACTTGATCAGTCAGTAATATTTAATGAGCACCTACTGTGTGCAAAAAATTGTCTAATGCTACCCTCAAGGAGTTAATCTAGCCAGGGAAACAGCCATAAAATACATACTGAAGTGCTTGGTTGTGGTTGTGAGCACACATGTGCTGACTTGGTAACTGGGAGCATTTGACCTGGGGAAAAGAAAAGCTTTTTGGGGAAGGCCTCCTGGAGGAGGAGGGTTTTCAGAAAGACTTTGTTTGGTACTCACCCCTGCCCTCACACTTAAGCATTGATCTTTAAACTCTTGCTTTCTCCACCCACCTGTAACTTATTTTAGTGTCTGTCTCCCTTGCTAGATTTTAGCTCCTGATGGCAGGGATTGTGTCTATTAATTCTATCATACTCTCCCAACCACCTAGTATGATGCAGCATGGCTTAGTGGATAGAGCACAGACCTGGGAGTCAGAAGGACATGGGTTCTAATCCCTGCTGTACCACTTGTCTGCTGTGTGACCTTGGGCAAGACACTTAACTTCTCTGTACCTCAGTTACCTCATCTTTCAAAAATGGGGATTAAAAGTGGGAGCCCCATGTGGGACAGGGACTGTGTCCAACCTGATTAATTTGTATCTACCCCAGTACTTAGAACAGTGTTTGGCACATAGTAAATGCTTAATAAGTACCATAACTATTATTATTATTATGTTCTGCATTTAGTAAGTGCTCAATAAATACTACTGATTAAACTTTGGAAGTGGGGAGAGCTGTGGTCCGGCAGATTTGAAGTGGGAGGGAGTTCCAGGTTGGAAGAAAGGAGTGAGTGAGGGTCAGAGGTGGGAGAGAAAAGAACGAGACACAGTGAGTAGGTTGGCTTGAGGGGAATGGAGGGTGAATTGGGGTGTAGTGGGAGAAGAGAGAGAAGAAATAAGAGGGAGAGAGCTGATGGACTGCCTTAGTCAATGGTCGGGAATGTGTTTGATGTGGAGAGGAAGAGGTACCCCCTGGAGATTTTTGAGGCCTTGGGAAAACGCGTGCAGAATGATGCTTTAGAAAGATAATTAAGGCGGCAACGTGCAGTGTGGACTGAAGAGAGGAGAGACATGAGGCAGAAACACCAGAGAGGAAGATAATTCAGTAGTTTTGTCAGGCTATAACAAGTGCCTGAACTAGGGTGGTGGCTGATTGGATGTGGGCGGAAGAAGGGATGGATCCTGGGAATGTTGCGGAGGAAAAAACAGCATTTAGTGAAAGACTGAATGTGAAAGTTGAAAGAGAGCAAAGAGTCGAGGGTGATATGAAAATGATGGGTTTCAGAGACAGGGAGGATAGTGGTGGTGTCAACTGTGGTGGGAAAGTTAGGTGGAAGAGAGAAGATGAGAAGTTCAATTTCAGACGGAGTGGGGTGCCAGCAGGTTATCCATGTGGAGAGGCAAGATGAAATGTGTGACTACAGAGGAGAGGGGCCCGGCCTAGCGAGAGAGATTTGGGAGCCATCTGAATAGAAATGGTAGCTGAGGAGTGGGAATGGATGAGCTCCCCGATGGAGCAAGTGTAGCTGGAGAAGAGGGGAACCAGAACAGAACAGAGCCTTGAGGGACACTCACAGGGGGTGAGACGCAGAAGACGAGCGAGGGCAAAAGGAGAAGCAGGAGAGAGCTGTGGCATCAGTTAAACCAAGGTCAGAAAGTGTGCTCAGGAAAATAAAATGGCCCATGGGGGCAAAGGCAGCTGACACAGGTCAAGGAGGACTAGGTTAGAATCCATTAGATGGAGTTGAGAGGACTTAACCAAGCCTTTCCCTCTCCTGTGCCCTCTTCCCTCCACAAATAGACTTTGTGAACTAGTACTCAATCTTTCCAGATGATTTAATGGGACTCATGAGATTCCTTGGCGAAAACAGCTGGCTGGGGTGAAACCTTTAACGTCTTTTACACACAGACTGGGTTTAAAGAAAATGGAAGGGGAAGCAAATGTAGTGTGATGCCCGACCACATTGGTGTGCTTCACTTTCAGTCCAGCTTTAAAATTCCAAGGTGATCTTTCTAGCAGGGTGGCCTTCAGTGGTATGACCCAGCTGGTCAATGTTCTCCTTGATTCTGTCCCTCATTCATTCATTCATTGAATTGTATTTATTAAGCACTTCTGGTGTGCAGAGCACTGTACTAAGCACTTGGGAAAGAATACAACAATAAACAGCAACAATCCCTGCCCACAATGAGCTCAGAGTCTGGGGTCGGGGTGGGGTGGGGGACAGACATCAATACAAATAAATACAATTACAGATATATACCTAAGTGTGGTGGGGCTGCCTGGGGGAAGAGCAAAGGAAGCAAGTTAGGGTGATGCAGAAAGGAGTGAGAGATGAGGAAAAGTGGGGCTTAGTATCTGAAAGCCCCTTGAGGAGATGTGCTTTCAATAAGGTTTTGAAGGGGGTGGGGGGGACAGTAATTGTCGGGTTTGAGGATGGAGGGTGTTCCAGGCTAGAGGCAGGATGTGGGCCAGGGGTCGGGTAGCGAGACAGGCGAGATCGAGGCACAGTGAGGTTAACCCCCTCCTTCTCTCCCGCTCCAGGCACTTGTCTAGGGTAACACCTCTGCTTTTCCAGTAACCCCAACCTTCCCTCTACTAGCTGTCATTGGTTCCCTGCCCCTCTTGAGGCCCAGACTGCCCACCTCTCAGGAAGGGCTACTTTGCCAGCTGCTTGCCATGGGGAACTCTGGGAAACAAATCTAGCCAGTGATATGCAAGAGCCGTTACAAACAAGGCAAGGGTGAAATCTAAAACAGGGAATTTCACCGGAATTGACGTGCGGTCTGAAGGGAGCTGAGACTTTTCCCAGGGGCTGAATCTGTTTTATGTCAGAACCTTTGAGGGTTAAGATTATTTTGAAGCACAAGTCTTTAGTTTTCTTTTAACCTTTCCTGCAGACTTTCTCTGGGCTTTTGGGAGGTTGGGGAGAACATGTGTATATGTGAGCCTGGGGACTGGGGCTTCAGTTTTTGGTACCTCTCCTTTCCTGGATCTTCTGTACCATCTCTGAAAACCCTTTCTCTAATTGGAGGCTGGGCCTTCCTGGGAGAGGAAAGTCTCTGGAGAGACTGCAGCCTGGGTGTCTCAGACTGGAGAAGCCACCTGTTTGATTAATCTCCCAGAGGGTAAGTGCTCTTAGGAGGAGAGGCGTTAGACAACACCCCCCAACCACCACTGGGTTAACGGTTACTCATCGCTAAGGGAGGCACTGCTATGAGCACAGACGGCGGCTCCCTTGACTAAAAATAGGGCCCAGCGGGGAGAGTGTGTGGGATGGCGCCGCAGGTGGAGCTGAGAACTTGATTAGGATAGTCCGGGTCTTGAGCCAGGATCGGGATTTCCTACCAGAAGCTTATGGAGTGTGGTCATAGGCAGGGCAAGGCCTTGTACTCCAGGGAGTGAATGGAGCACAGGCTGAAGCTCTGTCCCCTACTTCCACTGAGGAGCAGGTCTCAGAGTTTAACCTTCCACATCTGGGGTAAATGCTCCCCGAGAGCTCCTCAGTGGCCGGAGCTCACGTGGAGGAAGCAGCCTAGCCCCTGAGTGCTCTGGCTGCCTAACTGGCTTGCAGCCCAGAATAGCAGGGAGCCTAGAGGTCTGCTGGTGGAGATGGTCCCTTGCAGAACAAAAGGAAAGAACATAAAGCCCAAGTCAGATAGTCACCATGGCAATGGGGCTGCCGGTTACCATGGAGGCCTCATGTTTTCCTTGCCCGCAGGTGACCAGCCCCCTCCTAGACATCATAAGGAATCAGTAGCCTCTGCAAACACTCACCCTGCCCAGCTCTGCACAGGCCATTTTGGGAGCAGCTGCAGCCATGTCGGGGAGGAGACACAGCCCCAGCCCTCTTTATCAATCAGTGGTGTTTATTGAGCACTTGCTGTGTGCAGACCACAGTACTTAGTGCTTGGGAGGGTACTGTATAACAGAGTTGGTAGACATGTTTCCTGCCCAGAAGGAGCTTGGAGGAAAATAAGTCCTCTGCTGTATTCCCAGGATTCTTTCCCCCTCCCCTCTACCTTAAGACTGCAAGCTCATTGTGGGCAGGGAATGTGTCTGTTTACTGTTAGATCGTACTCTCCCAGGTGCTTAGTACAGTGCTCTGCACCCAGTAAGCGCTCAATAAATATGACTGAATGAATCCATAAAGCCTACTCCCAAACTGCCCTTCTCTGACTGTCTGGGAAGTCAAAGTTCTGTGCTTCCAAATTGACATCCTGTCCCCAAGTAACACACTGTCAAAAAAGAGGCAGTCAGTCTTCAGCCCATAAGGACAATCTCTCCTCCTATAAACCTGTCATCCCCATTCAGTGAACTATGCTGAAGTGGAGAACTGGTGCTGCCCAAACTACTGCTTCTCCTCTTGCTCCTAAGCCCAGAGAGGTTTGTACCTGGGATCTTTCCCTGCTGGTGATACTGTCGAAAAAGTCAGTAGGCAAGGAGGATTAGGGCTTCTGGGGATTGATGACATCATTCATATGTGTGACATCACCAGAAGACGGAATCAGGGGTAGGCCAAAGGTACTAATGTCCCCCCCTCAAACCCTCTCTGGAAAGTGCATCTTATCCCCTGCTGAGAAAATGCGTATATGCCCTCACAATCGCTTATCACAATCAGCTGTGTTCTTCTGAAGGATCCTTAGAACGTCTCACTCCCCAAACATTATTGCTTCTAAATTTAGAGGGTAGAGGCCCTGGCACTCTCCTTCAGCTCCTTAGAAACAACCCCTAGTCCGTCCTTCCTCTGAAAGCCCAAAGGACGGTTGCCTGGGTGTGTGAGAACACTGAGAAAGCCTTGCTTGGGACACCAGCTCTGATCTACTGTGTGCTCCCTCTCCCTCTCCCAACTCTTCTCCCTCTCCCTTTCTCCATCTCTTACCATCCTGAGCCAGTCTTTGGTTGAGCACTGGGATATGGGGGCCTTGCTTTAATTCTAATGGACATGAATCTGGTGGGACTTGGTGGTGGTTCTGCTTGAATGCTGGACTGGGTTGCCATGGTGTCTCTAGGGAGACACAGAAAAATGATTATAATTAGATCCTTGTGCTCTTTTTTTATTTGAATATCCAGGGGAGGGGGAAGTCCTTTGGGGTAGTGGGAGTAGTCTGGCTTAATCTTGCCCCAGCGAGGTGGAGGTGGCTACTGGACCAGTCAGAGAGGAGAGTCCCTTATGAGACGGTGGGGTGAATGGTGGCAGACTGCAGGAGGCCTGGCAAGCACTGTGGGGACTCTTGTAACCAGCACGAGATGCCCCATGGAGTTTTCCTTTGGACTAAACGTCAAAAGCGAAATGTTGGCCCTTGTGCAAGGAATGCAGTGGTGAAATTGAATCCTAAACCCTCTTCTTACCCCACAGTGCTAATGTCTTCATACAGTTTATCTACTGATCCTACTAATGCTCTCTCATTTCCTGTGTTCAGGAGAGAGGCCACCAAGCTCCATCTGTAAGTAGCAATCCCTGGAATATTCTGGACTCTCTGGTAACTCGGTTTGCCTGCTGGGTGGTATGTTCCCATTGTCTTTTTTCCTCTTCCTTGCCTGACCTCAGATTGGCCTTTACCTGAAGGGGGAGGCCGCCCAATTCTGTTGTTGCTCTGAATACTTTGGCACCTGTGGGAGCTGGGAAGCGACCTAAGCCATTGTACCACTGCAGAGGGGCCCTTTATTCGAAGTCTTACCAATTTTGTTTTGCAGGGTTCAGGGGTGCTAAGGTCCACAGGGAGGTTGAATGCCTGCATGAGGAGAAATCTGTATGTACCCAAGAAATGAGTTGAGATAGGAGGGGGCAAAGTGATGGAGTGCTTTAAAGCCAATGGTGAGGCGTTTTTGTTTGATATAGAGGTGGATGGGCAACCACTGAAGTTTTTTGAGGAGTGGGGTGACATGTCCTGAGTGTTTTTGTAGAAAATGATCTGGGCAGTGGAGTGAAGTATGGACTGGAATGGGGAGAGACAGGAGGCTGGGAGGTCAGCAAGGAGGCTCATGCAGTAATCCAGGTGGGATAGGATGAGTGATCGTATTAATGTGGTAGCAGTTTAGATAGAAAGGAAAAGGTGGATTTTAATGATCTCGTCAAGGTGGGACAGGATTTAGTGATGGATTGAATATGTGGGTTGAGCGGCAGAGAAGAGTCAAGGGTAAGGCCAAGGTTACGGGCTTGTGAGACAGAAAGGGTGGTGGTGCCATCTACAGTGATGGGAAAGTCAGGGAAGACAGGGTTTGGGTGGGAAGATGAGGAGCTATGTTTTGGACATGTTAAGTTTGAGGTGATGGGAGGGCATCCAAGTAGAGATGCCTTGAAGGTGGAAGGAGATGCAAGATTGGAGAGAGGGAGAGCGATCAGGGCTGGAGATGTAGATTTGGGTATCATCTGCATAAAGGTGGTAGTTGAAGCCAAGGGAGTTACAGGGTGGGAGGCAGAGGAGGAGCTCACGAAGGAGACTGAGGATGAACGGCCAGAGAGATAAGAGGAGAACCAGGAGAGGACCAAGTCAGTGAAGCCAAGGTTGGATAACATTTCCAGGAGAAGGGCGTGGTCCAGTGTCTAAGGCAGCTGAGAGGTCGAGAAGGATTTGAATGGAGTAGAGGCCGTCCTGCACTCTGGGACTCTGATTTTCTGCTCTTTTCTAGCAATGAACTCGAAGTTGACAGGAGGAGCTGCTGAGATGGACTACTGATGTGCTAGGGTCACCCCTTTTGGCCCTTTTGAATTTACATACTTTGGTAAAGCGGTATCAATTGTGAGACTGTACTCTTGTTTTGCATTTGGATGTCATCTAATTTTTTTTTCTCTTCCTTCCCTGTGCTTGGTTCTCCCAAGCCCTTTACCCTCCCTGATACCAAAAGCCCTTTAGTGAAGCTGCTGAGCACTAAAGTGCTTCTGAGCAACAGATTGACGACGATCCTTTCACTAGGGACTTGGGTCCCAGGGCTGAGGTCTGCCTCCTTCTTTCCTGCAGATGGCACCGTGTATGCGCTGGGTGGGATGGGCTCTGACACAGCTCCGCAGGCACTGGTGCGGGTCTACGAGCCAGCCAAGGACCACTGGCAGCCGTTGCCCTCCATGCCCACTCCCTGCTACGGGGCCTCCACTTTCCTGCAGGGAAACAAGATCTATGTCCTGGGTAAATTTCCTGCTGGGTAGATGAGGGTGTCAGAGAGACACTAAGGGAGTGGGGAAGCTCTGGTAGTCTGTGTCCGTCCTCTATCAGAGACAGGAAAAAGCTTCGCTGTGTAGCAAGCGGGATGTGTCGGTGATTGATGGGGGAGGTGCTCCCACTTCCCCTCTTGCAGTCTTGCTGACCAAGTTAGTTACGTTGGTTGGGATGACACCACTGTGTGAATAGTCCAAACTCCTTGAAAGGTCACAGACTACCTGCACCTTCTCCTCTCTGCCCTACCCCGACTCCAGTGTCCATTCTCCTACTTCCTTAAACCCAGAGGTCCCTCCAAAGGGACTGATTTTTTCTTTCTTGGACGTGGGGAAATATCTCTCAAGAGTCAAATACACCTTGGGTAGAACTTGCACCCACTGTCTGTGCAAGACCCCTGACAGTCTATCCTGCCCCCACAGACCTGGAGAGAGTGGTGGAGTCCAGCGTGGGGTGAATTGGCCTAGATGGGGCCCTGGCTGGATAAGGGTTAAGTAGGGAATGGGGAAGGCTGGGGGAGGGGAATGAGGGACTTCAGTCAGGCCCTCCTGGGGTTTTCTCTCATCTTCTCTTTAGGAGGCCGGCAGGGCAAGCTTCCGGTCACCGCCTTTGAAGCCTTCGACCTGGAGGTGAAGAGCTGGACTCGTTACCCAAGCGTGCCCAGCCGGCGTGCCTTTGCCAGTTGTGCCATGGCAGAAGGCTGCTTTTTCAGCTTGGGGGGCTTGCAGCAACCTGGGCCCCATAACTTCTATTCCCGCCCCCACTTCGTCAACACTGTGGAGATGTTCAACTCGGAGCAAGGTGAGCAGACTGCATCCAATATTCTTGAAAGCTAGGGAGCCATTCCACTGGAACTTGAGAAGAAGCTGGAACCCCACTATAGACAGATGAGCCCCAACTGGGAGGATAGACACACCCACCACAGCCACAGCCCACTCCCCTCTTTTTCTCTCTCTCCCCACCTTTCCCCCCAACCCTGTCTCTATCTCACCTCAAAAGGCCACAGGGGAATCAGAAATTCATGACTTGGGTGATTTCAGATCTGCCATAGAAACCCAAAGCTTCGGCAGTAGAGTCCTTCTGATTACACAAGAGGATGTTAAGGATGGGTTCCTGGCCTGGCCAGGGAGTGTCTATGTCTGATTGTATGAGAAATGAAGATTTGTCAGAACTAGCCCTTTGGGATTAGGACAAGCTTTCCCCAGCTCTCCCAACCCCATATACCTCTGCTCACCAGTCATGGGTTTCCCAGCCCCTGTTCTGTTATCTTGAAGGGAGGGAACAGGAAGTCCTTCCTCTCAGCTCTGAGCCTTGAGCAATCGCCCATCCTGGTTGGGAGAAGTGTGAGGGGTGGGCTTGGTGGAGGGGAGTTCAGTTCTCTTCTGGGAATCTTCCCATGCCCTCCCAAGACTCCTTAGGATGTATGGCACCAAAATCCCAATGCATCTGATGCCTGTGGGTTAGTGACATTAGAAGTGAAGTGCCTCTGCAAGAGAAGAAGCACTGATTAAATCGGAGGCTTGAGGCTTGGGAGGGTGAAGAGGGAATCGAGGCAATTGATCTAAGTACTTTCATTCTCTGTTTTCAGTTAACTTCCGGTCAAATCCATTCTTCTCTTAACTCTTGCTTTGTTGCTTGGCAGAGAGCAGGAACTGAAAAACTGTTTGAGAGACCCTGGTCAGAGAGCTGCATCATTTTCTTAGTGGAAATAAGCTCAAAGCCAGCTTGTGGGGAGGTAGGGAAGGACATAGAAATAGGGATATGATAGGGAGGGTGACCTTGCCAGGACTGAGGATTGACTACCCTACCACAACACTCCTTGGGTTTTGGAACAGAGGAAGATAAGAGTTGGGCTAGAAGTGGACCAGTTATTTATTGTTGCCATGGGAAAGAAGATCCTTCTTGGTTTGAACAGCCTGATCTTGTCAGATCCTTCCTTTTCCTCTCCCCTCCTTTCTCCTTTCTCCATCTCTCACCTCTGCCCTTTTTTAATGGTATTCATTAAGTGCTTACTATGTGCCAGGTACTGTTCTAAGCCCTGGGGTCGATACAAGATAATCAGGTTAGTCCATGTCCTTCATGGGGCTCTTAGTCTTAATCCCCACTTTACAGATGAGGTAATTGAGGCACAGAGAAGTAAAGTGACTTGCTCATAGTCACATAGCAGACAAGTGGTGAAGCTGGGATTAGAACCCAGGTCCTTCTGACTCTCAGGCCGTGCTGCTTTCTCCACTCTCCTTTCCCCTTTCCCCGCCTCCCCTCCCCCTTTCCCCACTTCTCCTTCTCCCTTTCCCTGCCTCTCCTTTCCCCTCCCCTCCCACTGAAGAATAATAACATTTAATACATAAGCAGGGAGGCAAAAAAATCTTGTAAAGATACAGTAAAGCATAGTTTCAAACTATATAAGGGAGTAGTGTACTACTGAGAGAAAATTGCAACTTTCAGACAAGGCTGGTGTGCAGCAATCAGAAGAGAAATTGCTCTCCTTGAGTAGAGACTTGGGGAGGAAAGGGAAACTGAGAGGTGATGAGAAACCAGTGATTGATGCTGCAAATGGAAAACACAGTATAGCAAAGGACAGTCACAGTGTGGATATGCCCAGTGTGGAATGGAGTGGTGTTAGTCTGTAGGACTCTTCGGCCACATGTACATACATGGATAGATAGCACTGTCAGCAATGTTCTCTTCCAATACGGAGGGCAGTGGTACATACATATAAGCTGTGAACCCTTTTCTCACCTATATCTTTCAGTTGAGAGCTCTCTTGCCCGGCCCAGACAAGAGGCTGCTTTTTGGCCTAGGTCTGAGCTGGGAAAAGATACAACAGATATTAGCCCAGTATGAATGAAGGCAGAGGAGGAGCCCTGATTGCATTTCTGGCCTTTATAACAAGCAATCAAATGATGTTCCTACAGATTGTTTTCTGAGAGTGGGATCCTTTAAGGAGAGAGGATTGCTAGCATCTTTCCCTCCCAGCAGAGGAGTTGCTCGATGCAGCATGGGGAGGAGGAAGGCGGAACAGAATGCCCAGGGACTCATTCTGTGTCTGCATCCCTGGGGTTATGCCCCAAGATGTCTACTGAGAGAAAGTCTGCCTCAATGCCCTGCTCATCTCCATATGAACCTGAGGTGGAGAGGTCATGTCAGAGAGTTATGAGTAGAAAGGAGAACATAGCTAAAAAGGAGGTCTGAAGAGTGGAGTGAGGAAAAAGCTATTGGGAGACAAAGGTATCGGGAGACAAAACTGGAAGGCAGCTGGATTGGAGTGGGAATAAAGGTGAGGCTTTTAAATGAGTGGGGGAATGGAGGGTAGAAACACTGAGAAAGCAGTGAGGTCTAATGGATAGAACACAGGCGTGGGAGTCAGAAGGACATGGGTTCTAATCCTGACTCTGCCACTTGTCTGCTCTGTGACCTTGGACAAAAGTCACTTAACTTCTCTGTGCCTCAGTTACCTCATCTGTAAAATGGGGATTAATACTATGGGCCTCATGTAGGACATGGACTCTGTCCAAGATGAATAGCTTATATCTACCCCAGTGCTTAGTAAAGTGTCTGGCACATAGTAAGTGCTTAACAAATACCATAAAAAAAACTGGACTACTTCAAGAAGAGACAAATAGCGGACAAAGAAGTCAGAGGAAGAAAAAGGTGGGAAGGGAGAGTTCAGTTGCCTTTCTTGGGTTCCATGGCAGGAACAGCACCTCCCTTTTTGCCTGGGACCCTCACACTCATCCCGAGGGCCAGTAGGCTTTCCAAAAGGACACTGAGTATGGGGGTGGGGGGACGACTCTGAGCCTAATTTGCCCTCGAACTGTGCACACTGGGAGCATGGTTGTTCTTCATGGAAACCCTTCACTAATCAGATCAGATCTGTATCTTGCAGGGGCTGGAGAAGTGAAAGGGCAAAATATATTTTGAGCTAGGACTGAAATAGTTTAAAGTCCCAGTTTTCAAAACTGGATTGATTTCCATGTCCTCCACCCCCACCCCTTCAAAGGTTATCCTAGTCCCAAACTCAAGGTCCAATCTCTTTCCCCTGACCTACATAGCTGACCTCATGTCTGGGGTCCTAGGAACATCTACAGCTGTTCTGCAGTGTGACTTTATGGAGGAACTCCACTTTTCAGAAGTAAGAAGCATCAACTTAGCCTAGCATTTCTAGGGAACAACTGTGAAGAGAAGAGCCCCTTGTCAGGAAAGGTTGAGAGATTAAGACCTGGCAAAATAGATGTCAGGGATTTTAAGTAGGACAAAAACTCATCAATTCCTTTGCTCTAATTTGTGCCCAGGCCACTCCCTCAGGCTAGGTGGCCATAACCCTGAGGTGCACTACCTCTCTCTCACAGGTGTCTGGAGTAAGCTGCCGCGCTCAGTAAGGATGAGGGAGAAGAGAGCTGACTTCGTGACAGGCTACCTTGGGGGCCGTGTGGTAGCAATAGGCGGCCTTGGTGAGTGTCCTCACTCTCTCGGGGGCGGCACGGGCAGGCACTATCCAACAGATCAAAGAGCATCGCTGTCCTTGTCAAAACCACCACCTGGAGTTACATGACAGCAGGGGCATCTGGAGAGCTCTAGGGACACAGGACTGAGAGACTTCAGGGTGTGGTGGAGAGTGGAAGAGCCAGGGAAGGAATTCGGCCAGACTATACCTAAGAAAGGCTTGGGCCTATTTCCCTCACTTTGATAACTGTTATGAGTTGATGAGCTGAAACCCATCAATGATATTTATTGACTACCTGCTCTGGACTGAGCACTATACTAAGCACTTAGGAGAGTTCAGTAGAATTAGGATGGAGTTGCCCGTCAAGAATGATGGACAGTTCTTGGTTCTGAGACTTCAGGCCTGAGAACCTCAGTGTTTGTGCAGTGCACAGGTGAACAGGCAGGCAGGGATGAGAGAAGACCTAATCCCTGTCCCCGAGGAGCTTATGTTCTAGCTGGGGAAACGGAGAGAAGAAGAGAAAATGAAAATGGCTATGTAGTTGAGTAAATGGTTAAAAATAGTAGGGTATGTTAGACCACAGGGACAGAAGTGCTGGAGAAGGGCCTAAGTGTGTAGTTGGCAGCGAAGTGCTGAGATGGTAGTTTGGGGGAGATGACCCAGAGAGAAGAATTCACTGGAAGAGGCCTGGAGGAAATGTGATTTCAGAAGTGCATGGGCAGTAAGGGGAGGAGTGCCAGGAGAGGGGTGAGCAGAGGGGAGGTTGGAAAGTTTTGTTGCCTACTTTACTGGGATTGAGGTACTAATGTACTTGACATCTTTGAGGATCATCTGGGGGTGGCTCACACTCCTCTCATCACTTTGGATCTCTTCTTTTTCAGGAAACCAACCCTCCCCGCTGGGCTCCGTGGAAGGTTTCAGCCTTGTGAGGAGGAAATGGGAGCTCTTGCCCTCCATGCCCACTGGCCGCTGCTCCTGTTCCAGCCTCCAGGCCCAGCAGAGGCTTTTTGTGATTGGAGGTGTAGCCCAGGGGCCCAGTGGAGCTGTAGAGGCCCTGTGCCTGCGTGATGGAGTCTGAGGAGCCCAGTGCAACCTACCTACCCACCTGATACCCAGAGGCAGAGACCAAGGGGGCACAGCCACCCATCTGCTGCCATTATCAGCTCAGTGACATCACCTTCTTTTGCCATTTAGAAACCTAATTTCAGCTTTGTGAAGTTTAGAGTAGTGCAGAGATCAAAATTATCCTGTGTGGTGGGCTGAACCTGGGCAAGACTAGTAGCAGCTGCAGGGCTGGAATCCCAGGGATAGGACTGTCCTAATTGCCCCTGCTGCTGAGAGAAAGGACTTCAGATGTCCTAACTGCTGCAGGGGATGCCTTGAGGACTACTGGGCAGGATGGGTGGCAGTGCTGCCCGGCCAGGGATTGAGTGAGCTGACAGTTTGGTCAGCGCCATAGCTGATCATTCTTTCCTACTCAGTGCCCTTACATGCCCTCATTCCTGAAGACTGTATATGCCATCCAAGTGCAGAGGCATGCTTGGTCAACTGCATTGGGCTGGAAGGATGAACAGCTGGGAGGAGGCTGACTATTTTAATAGGAACCACCAGGGACCCCTAGTTCAGTGCCTATGAGACGATGGCATAGCCCTAAATAAAGCTAGCCGTTTTGGTTCTTGCCACAGTGGCAGGTTTCAAGCTCATGCTGAGCAGTGGGAGACTTTGTTCTCCAAGGTGGGATCTTGGGTGGAATGGAGGCAGAGCACCGTCCAGCCTACAGGGAAAAGTTTGCCCTATCCAGGCATCTGCCTTTCCTCTTCATTAGAACTGATCCCTTTAAAGCGGGTCATTGTCTTCTGTTCCATTCTGCCTTTCACACTAACCCAGCTTTTTAGGCAAGAGCAAACCAAGGGGAAAGTGAAGCTACTTCTTTAAGGGCAGGTTTCCCAGCCTGGGGGACAATATAAACCCCATTTTCTCTGCACTCTGGCTGAAGGGTAGCCCGAGCAAGAGCCTAGTGGGCCTATGTGGGAATAGGGATATATTAAGCAGAGTGACAGGTCCCTGACTTTATGATGGAAGATGGGGGGTTCTGAAAAGGGTGTGTCGACTCGATGGCATTTGAAGACAGGTCCCCAATGTCACCACAGAAAGGGGCTAGGAATTCAGGACCCGGCCAAATGGTCGAAGAAGTTTGATGAATTGATGCAAACTGCCTCTGCTCCGGGTAGCCGCTGAGGAGGCTGAAAGAGGGATAGTAGCTAACATTTTGTGGTTAAATTAATTTTTCTTCCTCAAAGTTCTGAGTCTGATTATTTGAAAAATCGATGAGATCATTCAGGGGCTCAGGGTGATAGTGGTGTTATCCACTTGAGAGCCCTGAGCTCCATATAGAGAAGAGGAATTCCTGATTGGCTACCCTGCTGTTCAAATGCCTAGTCACTCCTCTACCCACAGCTGCACAAGGAAGTTTTGATGGCACCTTCTGTTCCAAGTCTTCATCAAGAATGATCTTCCTCTTTTGGGATAAATACTGGTGCGCAGTGCCCGCCTCGGCAATAGTAGCCACTTGCAAGCTGAACGACGGAGCTGTGGCTGAGAGATAGTAATAACTGGGGGGGGGGGGGGCGGATTTTGTAGGGGTGCCATGAGCAGAGTGGCTGGGATTGATTGAGATGTCCCCCACTGGCCATTCTGGGCCTCTTGGGCCACATCTTTGGCAAGGACTGGAGCCTTCCTTACAGTTTCTCTTCCATAGCTACAGCACTAGTGTGCTAAGGCACTGGGAACATTTGGTCTGCCTTACTCTGAGCCCTTTCTCATCCTGATTTTGGGTGTTGTTTGTTTTCATCTCAGGCAGCTGCAGCATGTGGGAGACAAGAGTAGCCTGTGGGTGGACCATGACACCCATCACAGCTGGTGATGTGAAGCTGCTTCTCCTCCCCCATGATCCTTCTTGGTCCCTCACAGTCACTAGCTAGAGCCTGACCTGCTTCGGAAGAAAAATCATCCACCAACTCTCCTCCTGTCTGCAGTCTTTCTTGTCCCTTAATAGTGGTGGCAAGCAATAGTATTTATTGAGCAGCTAATGTGTTCAGAGTACTGAACTAAGTACCTGGGAGAATCCAAGAGAGGTAGTAGACATTATCTCTTCCCTCAGGGAGTTTATCATCTAGTGATGAGCATAGCATGGTTATAATGCAAAAGGTTCATCAGACTCTGTGAATTGGAGGTTTCTGAGTGAAAGCAGCACAGGAGCAGAATGGTTGAAGATGCCCTTTTCTGTGTTCCCTGGTCTTGGACAAAAAGAAACTTGAGCCTGAAGGAGGTGTACTATTCCTAAAAAGCCCATTGAGCAGCTATAGCTGTAACCCTGTTGATTTTAAATACGGTTGGTACTCTGCCATCTGTTACCTCGAATACAGAGATGAAGGCAAAGGTGACCTGAGCTATGGGAAAGATTCTCAGGCAGTCAGAACTCTCCTGAACTGGCCTGGTAACAATACTGATAACCGTCCACTCGCAGAAGCTAAAATAAATTGCTTTTATCAATGGAAAAGACCAAACACACTAGGCTTTTTCTGCTGTTTAAAAGCAAAGCTTAAACACGCCTACTTTAATGAAGCAGGCCAAATGAAGCAATCAGACACAGACTGTCACTTGGCAACCAGCTTCCTCCTGCTTTATTTTTGATCGGAAATTCAACAATTGCTTCAGAGGATATCCAACAGAACTCCTCTTTTTTTTCAGTTGTCATTTTCTGACTCCTTATTGCCACTTACGTGAGCATTTTTTAAGTGGTCACAAAAACTTCATTGATAAGTCAATGGTGGTGTGAGTTTCAGTTTGCTTTCAGCCTGTTCCATTTTCTGGCTTCTTATGACTAAACGTGGCATTTAGCCATCCAGGAAATCCTTCTGATATGTTGAAACCAATAGTCTTTGATTAGTTAGTTGTTTCTCCTCAGCTTGGTTTAAAGCCTGCAACAGGGACACGTGAATTAGCGGCTTAGCCCCCCTACCTGATACTCCAAATGAATGGATTCACAGGTATGACCACTCTGCATCGCTCCTGTGTTCTCCCCTATTCTCTTTGTCCCCGTTACCACTGGCCAAGGTTAATCCACCTACTAAAGTGCAAAGGCAACTTCTCCTACATTTTACCCACCAACCTCAGTCCATACTTCACTCTGCTGCCCAGATCATTTTTCTAAAAAGAGTTCAGTCCACGTTTCCTCACTACTCAAGAACTTCCAGTGGCACTTACTGTTGTATTTATGAGCACTTACTGTGTGCAGAGCACTGTACTAATCACTTGGGAGAGTACAATATAATGGAGTTGATAGACATGTTCTCTGTCCACAAGGAGCCTAGAGGGGAGATAGACATTAATATAAGTAAATTACATACATGTACATGAGTGCATCAAACAGAAACTCATCGCCATTGGCTTTAAAGCACACAATCAGCTCACCCCTTCCAACCTTAACAGACTGAGCTCCTACTATAAACCAGCCCATACACGTCAATCCTCTAATGTCAACCTACTCACTGCACCTCGATCTCATCTGTCTCGCTGCCAACCCCTCATCCATGTCCTGCCTCGGTCCTGGAACTCCCTCCCCCTTCCTATATGACAGACCACCATTCTCCCCACTGTCAAGGCCTTATTAAAATATCTCCAAGAGGCCTTCCCTGACTAAACCCTCACTTCCCCTACTCCCTTTCCCTTCTGTATCACCCTTACACTTCGATTTGTACTTTTTAAGCACTTGCTATTCACTCCACCCTCAGCACTTAAGTATATACCCATAATTTATTTTAATACCTGTCTCCTCCCTAGACTGTAAGATCTTTGTGGGGAGGGAATGGATCTATGATTCTGTTGTACTCCTCCAAGCACTTAGTACAGTGATACCATTGACTGAGAAAATGAAAAATTATGCCAGAAAAGTCCATTGAGGCTCTACCCAGAATTTTTTGAATGAGCTATAGTACAATACATCAAGGAAGTAGTGTGGTCTAGTGGAACAGCATGGGCCTGGAAGTCAGATGACCTGAGTTCTAATCCCTGCTGTGCCATTTGTCTGCCGTGAGACCTTGTGTAAGTCACTTAACTTCTCTGTGCCTCAGTTACCTCATCTCTAAAATGGAAATTAAGACTGTGGACTCCATGTGGAACATGGACTGGGTCCAACCTGATTAGCTTTTATCTACCCCAGCACTTAGTGCAGAGTCCGGCACACAGTAAATGCTTAACAAATACCATCAAAATATATATGGTATAATATTAGAGCTACGGAATGGGACTCTCTACCCTGATGAAGGAGATACTGTAGTAGGGCCCTTTTCTGCCTTCCCCACCCTGCAAGCTTGTGTGGGCCCAGCACTCACACGGCCCAATCCATTATCTGAGTCGATCTGTTCAGAGAATGCATTTTTGTTTGTATCCTGGGAAAAAAATGGGACAAAAAGTGAGTCATAATGCTCTCCTCCATCAGTCACTTCTAAGAAATAATAATAATAATGTTGGTATTTGTTAAGTGCTTACTATGTGCAGAGCACTGTTCTAAGTGCTGGGTTAGACACTGGGGAATCAGGTTGTCCCACATGGGGCTCATAGTCTTCATCCCCATTTTACAGATGAGGTAACTGAGGCACAGAGAAGTTAAGTGACTTGCCCAGAGTCACAATAATAAGATTTTTTGTGCTTATTTAGCTCCTTTCAAAACATGTAGATTCAACCATATGGCATTGCTACTAATGGAATAGTGATGGATGACATGCTTAGTACTTCTTCCTTGGGACTTTACCCACTTGTGTTAGGTTCTTAATGTTCCATATAATCTAAAACAAATTTCCTTATGCAGCATGGCCTAGTGGATAGAGTATGGGCCTGGGAGTCAGAAGGGCCTGGGTTTTAATCCTGGATCTGCCACTTATCTGCCGTGTGACCTTGAACAAGTCACTTAATTTCTCAGTGCCTCAGTTACCTCATCTGTAAAATGGGGATTGAAATTGTGAGCCCCGTGTGGGACAGGGTCTGTGTCCAACCTGATTCTCTTGTATCTACCCCAGTGCTTAGTACAGTACTTACTACAGTACTTAGTACATAGTAAGTGCTTAACAAATACCATTAAAAAAAATTTACTCTTGGAGAATCAATCCATGGTATTTATTGAGCAGAACACTGTACTAAGCCCTTGGAAAAAACATTTTATACCTTGGGAGCGGGTTCCATTACAACCCAGTGTGCCCTGCACAAAATCTTGGGATAGGATGAGCTATGCCCTTTAGTACTAAGAAACTTGGGAAAAGTTTGTGAACAGGAAAAATCTCAGCTGGCTGCCGGGGAACTTTTGCTTTACCACTCAGTGCTTAGGGAGTGGTTGCAAACTGGCTCTGACTAAATAGCTTGGCTAACGATTTCTACTTTCGAAGTTCTGCGGCTAATCTCTCATTTGGTTTTCCAATAGGATTTTTTCATGCTGAATGTTAAGTACAGTTGAGGCATAGGGGAGTAGGATTTAGGGTGGGCCTTCTAATCATTCAGTCAATCAATCTCTAGGAACAGTACAGGAGAACAAACCTTTCTTCAGGGAAGTGTGGCCATAAACCCAGGGGCAGTGGCATAACTGGGTCAGACCAATGGTCTATAATGGGTAACTGGAGGGGAAAGAGCCCAGGCCTGGGAGTCAGGAGACCTTGGATCTATTTCTGGTTCTGTCACTTGCCTTCCGCGTGACCTTGGGAAAGTCACTTAACTTTTCTGTGTCTGCTTCCTCATCTGTGAAAATGGGATAAGATATCTGTTCCCCCTCCCCCTTAGACTTCTGAGCCTTGTATGGGACAGGGAATGTGTCCGATCTACTTATATTAGCACAGAGCTTGGAACTTACTATAGTAACATAATAACATAGTAAGTGCTTAACAAATACAGTTGTTTTTCTTCCTCATCTTATTCTCTTCTAGGACAGTCCCAAAGTGCCCCAAAGAGAGTACTATAGCCTTGCGTTAGCATTTTCTCATCTAGTTATTAATAGTAATTGTGAAATTTATTAAGCACTTATCTAGGTGCAAAGCACTGGAGTAAATATAACACAATCGGAAAGCAGCATGGTGTAGTGGATAGAGCCTGGGTCTGAGAGTCAGAAGGTCATAGGTTCTAATCACGGCTCTGCCACTTGTCTGCTCGGTGACCTTGGGCAAGTCATTTTGTTTCTCTGGGCCTCAGTTCTCTCATCTGTAAAATGAGGATTGAGACTGTGAGCCCCACAAGGCACAGGGACTGTGTCCAATCCAATTTGCTTGTATCCACCCCAGTGCTTAGTACAGTACCTGGCACATAGTAAGCGCTTAAATGCCATAATTATTATTATTATTATTATCAGGTTGAACACAGTTCTTGTTCCACACAGGGCTCACAGCCCAAGGGGGAGTGAGAACAGGTTTTTAATCCCCATTTTACAGATGAGCAAACTGAGGCTAAGAAGTTAAAGCAACTTGCCTAAGGGCACTCAGAAGACAAGCGGCAGAGCTGGGATTAGAAACCAGGTCCTTCTGACTCCCAGGCCCAGGCTCTTTCCACTAGGCTATGCTGCTTCTCTAGATGACAGAGAAGTGGGGCTTGTAGCCTGCCAGCAAGGGGCAAAAATTCACTCTACTTCTGGTTCTAGAAAACTGGACCCCTGCCCCCCAAAACTAATGGCTTCACTCCATCTGGATTAATCCCATGGGGACAATGGTCTACCTTACCCTCTCCGTCTTTTTTTTTTAATCTACTCCACTACATCCTGAACAAACCAAATTTAGGCTTCCTTCTCTGGACTTCTAAAAGTTTTATGGTGAGTTTCAGGTAATTGGTAGAGCAGTCATCCACTACCCACATTGTATGAACTTAGTTTTCTACATTATCAATCGTATTTCTTGAGCGCTTACTGTGTGCAGAGCACTGTAGTAAGCGCTTGGGAGAATACAATGTAACAGAGTTGTAGACATATTCCCTGCCCACAATGAGCTTATAGTCTACATTATCCTAGCTAAGCACCTGTCATTGCACTTTGGACCTTGGTTCTGCAGAGCTGAGTTTTCTTGGCTGAAGCAGCAGATGGGATCAGCCTTTGCTATCTGACAGGCTGAAAACAGTGTGATGTCACAAGCTAGGCTTGTCAGGTCCAGCCCAAACATAATATACTATATAGTAAGAGCCTAGTTTGCTTGACCCAGTGATCCAAATGACCTTATGAAGGCATACTCTTCTCACTCTACACAGCACCCAGAGGTGACTCAATAAATCATCATCATCAGTGGTATTTATTGAATGCTTACAGAGCTCTGTTCCAAGCACTTGGGAGAGTACAATAGAGTAAGCTGACATGATTCCTGCCTTCAGTGACCTCACAATCCAGCAGGGGAGACAGGTATTAATTATAAGAAACTGAGGCCTAGAGAAACTAAGGGATTTTTCCAAGATCACACAGCAAGCAAGTAGTGGAGCCAACATTAGAACCCAGAGCTCCTGACTCCCAGTCTTGAGCTCTTTCCACTAGGCCATGCTGCTTCTCCTTGCTATAGTTCCATTTAATAATAATAATAATGATGGTATTTGTTAAGCACTTACTATGTGCCAAGCACTGTTCTAAGCGCTGGGGTAAATACAAGGTAATCAGGTTGTCCCATGTGGGCTCACAGTCCTCCTCCCCATTTTACAGATGAGGTAACTGAGGCACAGAGAAGTTGAGTGACTTGCCCAAAATCACAGCTGACAAGTGGAGGAGCTGGGATTAGAACCCACGACCCAAGCCCATGCTCTTTCCATTAAGCCATGCTGCTTCTATAAGGTATTTAAAAGGTATTTTTAAAATACCTTCATCACCAGAATGATCTTTTTAAACAAAAGTAATTCACTTTTTCATTGAGATTAATGCATCAGAGTGTTACTTGCACTTGGTTGCTGGCAACCGACTGAGAAAAATGGGTCATGTCAAATCAGATTGTTGGGTCAAGTGCTTATTATTGTTATTATTATTGATAATAATGGCATTTAAGTCATTACTCTGTGCTGAACACTCTGCTGAGCTCTGGAGTAGATGTATTATCAGGTTGGATACAGTCCCTGACCCACATGGGGCTCAGACTCTAAAAGAAGCAATGTGACCTATTGGAAAGAGCATGGGCCAGAAAGTCAGATGCCTCAGGTTCTAATTCTGACTCCATCTCCTGTGTGACCTTGGGCACGTCACTTAACTTCTCTGTGCCTCAGTTTCCTCATCTGCAAAATGGGGATTCACGACCTGTTGTCCTTCCAACTAAGACTATGGGCTTGACTTGATTACCTCATATCTACCCCAGTGCTTAGTACAATGCTTGGCACATAGTAAGTGCTTAACCGTTACTATTATTTTAGATAACAGGCAGGTGGCTTTCGCTCCACTTCCCCGCAATTTGTGCAGGTTTTTTCCTTGCTGGGGAAGCGAGCAGTTGGGATCCAGGCTTCCGGCTACAGGAAAATTGGGGGTGAGGCCTTATTCCCACAAAAAATTGAGGGTAAGTGGGTGGTGTCTGGGGAGGTGGCCCTGGGGCTGTGAGAGTCCCACCCTGCCTCTCCCCCTCCCCATTTTCGCTAGCAGTGTGGAAACCTAGCCTTAGTAGACTATAGAAGGACTATAGAAGTCATTTTGTAAAGCCACCTCTAAAACCATTTATCTTGGGGAATTCACCAAACAGCAAACTCTTTGTCCATACAGATTAGCTTCACGGCACACGCGTGCCTGAAGTCAGGACTCTCCACACATATTGGTAGTTCAAAAAACTACAGTTCTAATCTCTCCATACTGGATTGAGAGGTAGAGGTCGTAGTAAAGAACTTCTCGGTGCCCCTCTAGCAGCTACTTAAAATAGGCTTTATCACGCCCACTGAAACAGCTGGGAAAATTCTATTGAGTTTATTTAGTTGCCATTGTTTTTACGAGATGTTCTTCCCCTTGACGCTGTTTAGTGCCATTGTTCTTGTCTGTCCGTCTCCCCCGATTAGACTGTAAGCCCGTCAAACGGCAGGGACTGTCTCTATCTGTTGCCGACTTGTTCATCCCAAGCGCTTAGTACAGTGCTCTGCACATAGTAAGCGCTCAATAAATACTATTGAATGAATGAATGAATGAAAAGCAGTGGGTCATTTAGTATTAAGCTCTTACTGTGTGCAGCGCTTTGCACTAAGTACTGGGAAACCATATATAGGTCGGAATGAGACACAGTCCCTAGCCCTCACTGGTCAAGCTCTACTGATTAATGTAAAGGGCATTGGGGTTGGAAGGTTTTAGAGCCCCTCTCAAAATGTACTGCATATGAATTACAAAGTAAACAGATCAGTGGTGATAAATTTAACATTTTAGTTCAAACTAAGCAGAGTAATCAATTGTATTTATCGAGTGCTATGGTGTACAGAGCACTGTACTAAATGTTGGGGAAAGTACAATATAATAGATGTGGTGGACACCATCCCCGCCCACAAGGAGCTTACAGTCTACAGAGTACAACTGCAATGGGAGAAAATGGCTAATCAGTACCTAGAACTAGGAGCCTGACACTGGTCAAGGCTTTTGAGGGCCAACAACTCACTTTGGGAAATGTGGAGAAAAAAAGCATCACCCCCCTCACCCCGCCTTCTCTTCCTGCCGCCTGCCTCAGGACAAACCTTCAAATGGTGGTGTGTTTTGGGGTGTGTGCTTTGTTAAGGAGCATGGTAGAAGTCTGTTGTGCAGTGTATCCTAAACAGGGTATTTTGCACACTCCTCCCCTCCCTTGGAATCCACTTTGGGTAGTTGCCCGAATTTTAAGACAGTCCACTTTCCCCCCATGCAATGGCAGAATCGGACTCACTGAGTGCTTCTCTTTCCTACAGTGGTGTCAGAGACTTTAGTGGGAAAATTAGTCAAATTGACATGTTTTATTATTTTTGCTGTATTTCAAGGAATCTTTGAAAAAAGATTTTGTACATTTAAAAGTGAAGACATTTTAGAATAGTTGTACTATTTGCATATTTGATATAAAATATTCCCATTCTGTGGATTATCCCTGGTTTTGGATAATAAATGCCTGTTCCTTCCCCCATCAGCCTGAATAATTGAGAGTTAACTGTATGCTGAAGTGCTCCTAAAACAACATCCTACCCCTTCACGAAGTTTGTGTAAATGTCGCTGTTTAACAAATTAAGAAATTGATTTCTTTGTGGGTATGGGGAGTGGATGCTATACTATTACCAGAATCCCATTCTTTGGCAGTGGAAGGCCAGTGGGGATGAGGCCTAGCTGTCCTCAGATTTCCTGCAGCCCCTGAACTGGACTAGAATCCACAGCTACAGAGAATGCAGAGACCCCTCTGTCCCACTTACGACCCCGGGGTGTGAGCCAAAGCAATTCTCCTCCCAAGTTCATTCCAGGGTCTCAAATGGCCTCTAGTACTCCATGGCTTCTGTGTGGTTCCAGACACGGGAAGGGAGCAGGTTAAAAATCGACCAGCCAATTTGCCATATCAGGGGATGCTGTGTTCTCTGAGCACTCTCTCTAAAGAAATGTAGATGTTGTAGAGGCTTTGGAAGCCTATTCTGGGTGGAGAGTAACTGTCAACTGGGAAAAAGTGGAGATGTTTGTGAAGGAAATGCCAAGGTTGAATCAATTTTGTTTTAAGGGGGTAAATAAAAAGAATCAGCCGTGTCATTCCTTGGCAGTGGGCCCATGGTCCATCCAGTCCAGTATTCTGGGTCCCACAGTGGTAAAAGGAGGCTTAGAGAAATTGTGATGGTTGACATCCAGCCTAATGGTTAGGATGGACCATTTAAATCTCTAGAACTTCCTAGAAGGTTTGGAAGGATGACTGGGCTTGGGAGGCTGAGAGGCCTGAGTCTGCCCCACGGCACCCCTGATTTAAGTATCCCAGAACTCTGGGGCCCCTTTCAATCCATCAGTTATTCAGTAAGTAATACTTATTGAGCACCTGCTGCATGTAGAGCACTGTATTAAGAGCCCGGGAGAGAAAAATAATAATAATAGTAATAATAATGGTATTTAAGTGCTTACTTTGTGTCAAGCACTGTTCTAAGAACTGGGGTAGATACAAGGTAATCTGGTTGGACACATGGCGTAGCGGAAAGAGCGAGGGTGCTAACCCCAGCTCTGCAACTTGTCTGCTCTGTGACCTTGGGCAAGTCACTTCTCTGTGCCTCAGTTCCCTCATTAGTTAAAAGGGGATTCAATACCTGTTCTCCTTCCTACTTGGACTGTGAGGCCCCCAGTGGGACTTGGTTATCTTGTATCTACCCCAGTGCTTAGTAATGTACTTGGCATACAGTACATGCTTAATAAGTACCATGATTATTAGTAGATATGATCTCTTCCCTCAAGGAGCTTACTGTCTAGTGGTGATCTTAGCATGGCTATATAATAATAATAATAATAATAATGTTGGTATTTGTTAAGCGCTTACTATGTGCAGACCACTGTTCTAAGTGCTGGGGGAGATACATGCAGAAGGATTCAACTCTGCAACTGCCTCTCCTGCTCCTATTTCACCAGATTGTGTGGACTGGATGTTTCTGAGCATGAAAAGACAAGCAAAGGGCATCTTCATTGAATCTTTTCACAGGAATAGACTTGTTGAAGGTGTCCTTTGCTCCCATGATTTGGACCTGAAGGAGATGCAGTCTCCTTCACAACCAGTCAACCATCACAATTTCCTGAAGTACCCATTGAGTGGCCATAGCTGCAACCCTGATGGCTTTAAATGCGGCTGGTACTCCGCCATCTGTAACCTTGGATATGGAGGTGATGAGAACATCGACCTGAGCTAAGGGAAAGATTTTCAGCCAGAATCAGAACTCTCATAAGTGGCCGGGTAACAGTGGTGATAAGCTTCTGCCTGCAGAAGCAAAAAATTGCTTTTATCACTGGAAAAGACCAAATCCCACTAGGCTTTTGCTGCTGTCCAGATGGTGAGGACCTTGATTTCACCCACCTACTTTAATGAATTAGGCCATGTTAAACAAACATAGTGTATCATTTTAATACTGCCTTCTTATATTTTTTGCAGACGACTTAACAATTTCTACAATGGTTGTCAGTGGGGTCTCAGTCTCCTCCTTGAACTCAATTTATGACCCTTTCTTATTGCCCACACTAGAGTTCTTAAAATGATTGCAGAAATTCTTATGATATATAGAGATGAACATTTTAACTCTTCTGCAGCCTCCTACAAATTGTATTTATGAAGGACCAACCGTTGGGGAATTTGCCCATATATGGTATGGGGCCTTTCTCTTTCTAGAAGTCATATTGATGGATTAAAATACATGGCCTCATTATTCAGTTCTTTTTCTAACAGCTTCCACCAGAGAAAAGTACTATAGCACTTGACTTTGTTCTATGTCTACTAACTCTGTGATATTGTACTCTCCCAAGAGTTTAGTACAGTTCTCTGCAATAGTTAGTGCCCAGTTAATACCAATGATTGATTTTCCTCAGCTTTTCCTAAACCCTACAGCAGGAATGCATGAATTAGCAGCTCAGCACCCTCAACCCGGCACTCCAAATGAATGGAGACACAGATATGACCACGCTGCATCACTCCTCTGTTCTCCCCTGCTCTCCTTGTTCCGATTACCACTGACCAAGGTGCACCCACCCAGTAAAGTGCAAAGCCTGCAGGCAACTTCTCTTCCTACATTTTACCAAACAATCCTAACTGGAGTGATGGGAGGTTATGCCTGTCAATTCCAGTGAGGTTCTGCCAGGGATTTTCTGGATGAGCTGTAATACAGTATGGGGTACTATTAGAGCTACAGAGAAGGGCTCTTTCCCCAGATGTAGGAGATAACCCTAGTGGGGTCCTTTTCTGCCTTCCCTATTTCCCAAGCCTGTGCAGGTCCAGCACTCGCATAGGCACAGTGCTGCCCAAGTCAGCTAAGGTGTCCTGTCTGAAGGGTGGAGTTTTGTTGTTATCCTGGAAAAAAATGAGACAGCATAAGAATGGGATGTAATACTCTCCTCCATCAATCACTTCATGGAAGCAATAATAATAATGAGGGTTTTTTTCCTTATATAACTCTTTCCAAACTGTGTAGATTCAACCATGTGGTGATGCTACACTAATGAAATGCTTAATACTTCTTCCATGGTACTTTACACTTTGGTTTTAGGTTTTTAATTCACTCATTCAATAGTATTTATTGAGCACTTACTATGTGCAGAGCACTGTACCAAGCGCTTGGAATGTACAATTCGGCAACAGATAGAGACAATCCCTGCCCAATGATGGGCTTACAGTCTAAATGGGGGAGACAGACAGCAAAGCAAAACAGAACAAAACAAAAACAAGACATCATCAAGATAAATAGAATCAAGGAGATATACACCTTATTAAAATAAATAAGGTAATAAATAACATATATATAAATGAGCACAGTGCTGAGGGGAGGGGAAAGGGGAAGAGCGGGGGGGAGCAGAGGGAAGGGGGGATCAGTCTCCTGTAGGAGGTGAGCTCTCAGTAGGACTTTGAAGAGGGGAAAAGAGTTAGAGGTGAGGTGGGAGGGCATTCCAGAACAGTGGTAGGACGTGGGCCAGGGGTCGACAGTGGGATAGGCGTGAATGGGGGACTGTGAGGAGGTGAGCGGCAGAGGAGTGGGATGTACGGGGTTGGCAGTAGAGAGAAGGGAGGTGAGGTAGGAGGGGGCAAGGTGATGGAGAGCTTTGAAGCCAAGAGTGAGGAGTTTTTGTTTTGTGTGGAGGTTGATAGGCAACCACTGGAGATTTTTAAGGAGGGGAGTGACATGCCCAGAGTGTTTCTGTAGGAAGATGAACCAGGAAGTGGAATGAAGACTAGACTGGAGTGGGGAGAGATAGGAGAAAGGGAGATCCAAGAGGAGACTGACACAATAATCCAGTTGGGATATTATGAGAGCTTGTACCAGCATGATAGCCGTTTGGATGGAGAGGAAAGGGCGGATCTGGGCAATGATGTGAAGGTGAGACTGGGAGGTGTTGGTGACGGATTGGATGTATGGGGTGAATGAGAGAGCTGAGTCAAGGGTGACACCAAGGGTTGTGGGCCTGTGAGACTGGACGGATGGTAGTGCCGTCCACAGTGACGGGTAAATCAGGGAGAGGACAGGGTTTGGGAGGGAAGATAAGGAGCTCAGTTTTAGACATGTTGAGTTTTAGGTGGCAGGCAGATATCCAGGTGGAGACATCCTGGAGGCAGGAGGAGATACGAGCCTGGAGGGAGGAAGAGAGAACTGGGGAGGAGATGTAGATTTGGGTGTCAAATAATAATAATGGTATTTGTTAAGTGCTTGCTATGTGACCAGCACTGTTTTAATGTTCCATAGACTCTACACCAAGTTTACTTTTCTTCCTGAAGGCTGAATTCACTCTTGGAAGAAACTTTTGATTCCTTGGGAGCAGCTTCCTTCACAACCCAGCATACCCTGCCCAAAATCCTGGGGTAGGATGAGCTGAGCCCCTTAGTGCTAAGAAACTTGGGAAAAGTCTGTGAACAGGAGAAATCTCAGCTGGCTGCTGGAGAAATTTTGCTTTACCACTCAGTGCTTAGGGAGTGGCTGCAAAGTGGCCCTGACTAATAGCTTGGCTGATTATTTCTATTTTCCAAGATCTGGAGCTAATCTCTAAATTGGCTTTCAGACCTGAGTTTTTCATGCTAAATACTGAACGCAGCTGAAGCACTAAAGCATAGGGGAGTCCCATTACTGACTGGGTCAGACTAATGATCCATAATGGGTAACTGGAGGGAGATTTAAGGAGGTAGAGGGGAGAGAGCATAGGCCACGGAATCAGGAGACCAGGGTTCTAATCTGGATCCACCATTTGCCTGCTGTGTGACCTTGGGTGAGTCACTTAACTCTTCTGTGTCTGTTTCCTCATCTGTGAAATTAGGGTACCTATTTTTCCTCTCCATTAGATTAAGAGCACCATGTGAGACAGGAACTATGTCCAATCTGCTTATTTTGTATCTACCCCAGCCCTTAGCACATAAGTGCTTAACAAATACCACACTTTTTATTATTCATATTGTCATTATTGTTGTTATTAGAGCAGTAAGCACCATTTCCAGGGCAGTCCTAATAATAACCCAAAGAAAGCCTACTGTGGCCCTGGGTAAGCATTTTCTCATCCAGATGACAGAGAACTGGGGATTGTAGCTTACCAGCAAGGGACAAAAATTTGGAACTGACATCTTACCTCCACAGCTGGTTCCAAAAAACTATCCCTGACCCCTGAAACTAATGGTGATTTGTGATTAGGGATCTGTTGTACTCTCCTGAGTGCTTACTATAGTGTTTCCTAAACCCTAGCACACAGTAAGTACTCGAATACCATGGATTGATTGATCTCTGTACTAATCCCTTGGGGGCAATGGCCTTCCTTACCCTCTCCACAAAACTTTTAACTAAACTCCACTGCATTCCGGGTAAAACAAATTTTAGACTTCATTCTCTTGGTTTCTTAAACTTTTAGGGTGAGTTTTTGGTAACCCTTTGCTAGAATAGTCACCCAGAGCTAGTGCTCACATTCAATTATGAACTTATTTCCTTACATATAAGTGTGAAAAGGAATAGAGAGAGCATAAAATCAGAGTAGAATCTGTGGAATAGGCATTTACCTTTCAAGTTGCTGAGGAAGAGGATCCAGTTCAATTTTTCACTTCTCTGTTCACTTGGCAGGACAGCAAAGGATTTCATGCTGATTTCAGGGTCCCATGGAAGGTTGCTATGATTCTATTTTCAAATTACCTTAATTTTTAGAATGAACTTTTGAAACAATGAAAAGATCTTAAAGTAATATTTTTGCAGACCAAATTTCCATAAAAATCAGATATTTTTAAGACACAGAAAGAGGCTTGGAGTTCTATAGTCAGAAAAAATTTGAAAGAGCTATGTAGTTCTTAAAAAAACTGCAAACTATAGCTTTATGATGAAGTTTGGTCATTAACAAATTTTTTCCTCAGGATTTCTGAATGCCATAAATCTTTAGTTTTGCAAATCAATCACACCAGAAATTAGCATTACATCCTTCAAATGATCTAATCTCCTACTGCTGTCATCATCCTCAACAATAAGTATTTTTTGAATGCTCAGCACTGTCCTGGGTGCAAGGAAGAAACAGCATGGCCTAGTGGAAAGAGCACAAGGGGCTGGGAATCAGAGGACCTGGCTTCTAGTCCCAGTTCCACTACTTCTCTGTTGTGTGACCTTGGCCAAGTCACTTCACTTCTCTGTGCCTCGGTTACCTCGCCTGTAAAATGGGGATTAATAATAATGTTGGTACTTGTTAAGCACTTACTATGTGCAGAGGACTGTTCTAAGCGCTGGGGTAGATACAGGGTCATCAGGTTGTCCCACGTGAGGCTCACAGTTAATTCCCATTTTACAGATGAGGTAAATGAGGCACAGAGAAGTGAAGTGACTTGCCCACAGTCACACAGCTGACAAGTGGCAGAGCCAGGATTCAAACCCATGACCTCTGACTCCCACACCCGGGCTCTTTCCACTGAACCACGCTGCTTCTCTCAGTACAGTGCCTGGCACGAAATAAGCACTTACATACCATAGAAAAACAAAGACAGCAACAACAGAAACCTGATTATCTTGTGTCTTACCCAAAGCTTAATACAGTGCCTGGCAAATATTAAGCACTTAACAAATGCCATTTTAAAAAATGTGTAATTACTTGAGGGAGGGAAAAACTTCCTTTTGCAGTTTGTGAAGAGAAGTTCACTTTCTGGGCAGCTTTCTTAGGTTCACTGCCCAAATTTCTAGAATTAAATCAGGCAAAGAGATGTCTTTTGCTAATCCCCAAGTGAAGAGTAAGAACATGATATCATTTTCATCATGGCAAGCATTAACTGAAAGTGTGTGTAAAACATTGTTCAAATCACTGGGGAAATGCAAAGGAGGGAAAAAAAACCCAATCTCTGAGCCTTAAAGAGTCTTCAAGGTTGGGTTGGAGGGAAAGGGAAAGAAAAGGAGGAAATGGTGGGAGGTAAGCAGAGAAGAATTTAATAGTCTAAAAATTCAACAATTCAAAATTCAAATTGAATTCATGGTGCAAAATTAGGCTTCTCTCTGCTTCTTGTTCCCCTAGGGGATGGAAAAATCTATTTCTGCTTTAATTGTGGTAAAATGGCTGTGTTTCAAGCTCTCAGGTCCCTCAAAGTTCTGGGGTTAGGGTGGTCTGAGACTGGGCCACTGCTTTCCTTTCCATGAGAGATGAAACCTAGCCTCCCTCTGGAGTTGAGAGTTGCTGGAAATCTGTCTTTGCAATGTTCAGAATTATTTCTAACTACTACTTTCTATTACCTCCTCCTAGAAGTACTTTAATGTCCATCTCCCATGCTAGATTTTAAGCTCTTTGAGGGCAGGAATCATGTCTACTAATTCTACTGAACTATGCCTAGAGCTAATCAATCTATCATTTATTGAGTGGTTACTGTGTGCTAACTGTGTGTACACTGTACTAAGAGTGCGGGAGAATACAATATAACAAAGTTGGTAGACAAATTCCCTGCCTACAAGGAGCTTACAGTCTACAGGAGGAGAAAGACATTAAAATAAATTATGGATATGTACATCAGTGCTGTGGGGATGAGGGTGGCTGAGTGGTTGAAGGGTGCAGATCCAAGTGTGAGGGCGATGCAGAAGGAAGTGGAGAAGAGGAAGTGAGGACTTAGTTGGGAAAGACCTCTTGGGGGAGATGTGATTTTAATAAGGCTTTGAAGGTGGGGAGAGTGATTGTCTGTCGGATACAAAGGGGACAGGGAGGGTTCCAGGCCAGAGGCAGGACATGGGTGAGGGGTTGGCAGGGAGATAGATGACACTGAGATACAGTGAGTAGGTTAGCATTAGAGGAGTGAAGTGTGGGGGTTAGTTTGTAGTAGGAAAAGAGAGAGATAAGGTAGGAGGAGGCAGGGTGACTGAATGCTTTAAAGTTAATGGTAAGGCGTTTCTTTTTGATGTGGAGGTAGTTGGGCAACCACTTGAGGGGCTTGAGTGGGGAAGCATGGACTGAACAGTTTTGTAGAAAAATGAACTGGGCAGCAGAGTGAAGTATGTACTGAAGTGGGGAGAGACAGGAGGCAGAGAAGTCAGCAAGAAGACTGATGCAGTAATTAAGGTGGACAAGTAATCCAAGTAATCAAGTGTTTGGATTAAGGTGGTTGCACTTTGGATGAAAAGGAGGGGTGGATTTTAGCGATGATGTGACGGTAGAACCGACAGGATTTGGTGACATTAAATATGTAGATTGAATGAGAGAGATGAGTCGAGAATCATGCCAAGGTTATGGGCTTGTGAGACAGGGAGGAAGGTGGTGCTGTCTTCAGTGACAGGAAAGTCAGGGGGAGGGCAGGGTTTGGGTGGGAAGATGAGGAATTCTGACAGCACTTATGTACATTTCTGTAATTCATTTATTTGTACTGATGTCTGTCTCCCCACCTCTAGACTATAAGGTCACTGTGGGCATGGAATATGTTTATTGCTGAGTTGTACTCTTCCAAGTCCTTAGTAAGTGCTCAAGAAATATGATTGAATAAATGAAATATCCTGAAGGCAAGAGGAAATACAAGACTGCAGAGGAGAGATCAGACCTGGAGATGTAGATTTGGGAATCAGCGCATAAAGATGATAGTTGAAGCCATGAGAGTGTATGAGTTCTCAAGGGAGTGGGTGTAGGTGGAGAATAGAAGGTGACCCAGAACTGAGATTTGAGGAACTCCCACAATTAGGAGATGGGAGGCAGAGGAGGAGCTCGTAAAAGAAACTGAGAATGAGCGGCCAGAGGGATAGGAGGAGAACTAGGAGAGGACAGTGTCAGAGAAGCCAAGCTTGGAAAATGTTTCCAGGAGAAGAGGGTGGTTCAAAGTGTCAAAGGCAGCTGAGAGGTCAAGGAGGATTAGGATGGAGTAGAGGCTGTTGGATTTGGCAAGAAGGAGGTCAATGGTGACCTTTGAGAGGGCAGTTCCTGTGGAGCGAAGGGGGTGGAAGCCAGATTGGAGGGGGTTGAGGAGAGGAAGAGGAAGCAGAAGGTGTAGATGGCATACTCAAAGAGAGGAGAGGAAGGAGGGAGATGGGGCAAGAACTGAAGGTAGTAGCGGTGTCAAGGGAGGGCTTTTTTAGGATAGGGGATATATGGACATTTGAAAACAGTGAGTTAGGAGCCACTGGAAAGTGAATGGCTGAAGATGATGGTCAGGGAGGGAAGAAGGGAGTGGTTGAATGTTTTGATTAGGTGCAAAGGGATGGGGTCATAGGCACAGGTGGAGGGGGTGAATTTTGAGAAGTAGGATTTCTTCTCGAGATACTGCTGGGAAAGATGGGAGAGTCAAAGAAGGGGCAAGGGGAGGAAGGTACTGAAGAAAAGAAGGGGAAATTTTAGGGAGATCATATTCGATGGTTTCAATTTTCTCAACGAAGTGTGTGGTCAGATCATTAGTGGCAAGAGATTGGGAGAGAGAAGGAGGTGGAGGGACAGGGGGTTTGAGGAGGAAGTTAAAAGTCTGAAACAACTGGTGAAGGCAGTGGGCATAGGAGTCAATAAAGAGGGAAAAACAATGTTGCCAGGCAGCAGAGAGGACAGATTTCTAGCAGGTAAGGATGAGTTTGAGATGAGCAAGGTCGGCCTTATATCTGTATTTCCAATAGCACAGGGAAGGTAGTTTGGGTGTGGAGGCTACATGGGACATGATGACTTTTTTTTACTATTTATCAAATACTGTTCTAAGCGCTGGGGTAGATACAAGTTAATTAAGTTGGACACAGTCCCTTTCCCGCATTGAGCTCACAGTCTAAATAGGACTATTACTTAAGAAAATTGGTGCAGGATGAAAGATCGGAGGTTTCTGTGCGGGAACAGGACAGATTTGTGGGGAGGGGATGTGTAGGAGAGAAGACAGGTGAGGAGGTTGCGGTTGGAATGAGGGATTTCAGAGTTGGTGAGGGTAGAGATTGTACAGTGACTAGAGATAATAATAATAATGTTGGTATTTGTTAAGCGCTTACTATGTGCCAAGCACTGTTCTAAGCACTGGGGTAGACACAGGGGAATCAGGTTGACTACCTTAGTATACAGTGCTCTGCACACAATAGGCACTCAATAAATACTATTGGTTGAATATAAAGCATTTAAAAGTATGAAGCAGCAGCTTCGGTCTCCACTTATACTGGAGCCCCTACTCAGGAGGGACTCAGGGCTAAGCCCTCCACAATCAATCAATTAATGGTATTTACTGAGCACTTACTGTGTGCAGAGCACTCTGAGTGCTTGGTGGAGTACAATATAACAGAGTTGTTAGACATGTTCCCTGCCCTCAGGGAGCTTATACTCCAGAGGAAAGTGGTGAATTTCCTGCCCAGTGATTAATTTCCCAGTAGGCCCTGTATGCCCTGGGGAAGAAGGAAGAAAAAGGGGGGGGATAGGAAGAGAAGAGGGAGAGAGGAAGGGAAAAAAATAGGGGGGAAGGGAGTGGAAGATATTTACTGCCACTGCTGTCATATTATTTTTTTCTGCCCCTCAATGGGCTGTTGGTCCCCTTGAGGGCAAGCTGACTGACTGTCTTACCCCTGGTTCACCCTTGGTTCTCTGGACTGTAGACCCTCTGGACTGTAAGCTCACTGTGGGCAGGAAATGTGTCTGTTTATTGTTATAGTGTACTCGCCCAAGGGCTTAGTATAGTGTTCTGCACACAGTAAACACACAATAAATACAGTTGACTGGCTGGAGATGCAAATGGGGTGGGGTGGGGTGGGGTCAAAGTGCTGAAGCTGCTGGAATGCTGTTTTAAAACCTGCAGGGAAGCAGTTCTGTGCCAGTTTAGTAGCCCAATGCCTGCCATTTTATGTGAATGGGAATAGAACAGGATTTGCTGCTGCTCGCACCGTGGTAGCAGCAGGCACAGAGAAACAGTGTGACCTAATGGATAGAGCACGGGCCCGGGAGTCAGAAGAACCTGGGTTCTCTGTGCCTCGGTTACCTCACCTGTCAAATGGGGATTAAGATTGTAAACCCAATGTGGGATAGGGACTGTGTCCAACCTGTTTATCTTGTATTTACCCCAGCACTTAGTACAGTGCCTGGCATATAGTAAGTGCTTAGCAAATACCATTAAAAAAACATGGCTCCATGGGCTTTAAGCCAGTGTTGCTGCAGCCTAGACTCCTGCTTCATCTGACCAGGCATCAGATTCATTCATTCATTCAATCGTATTTATTGAGTGCTTACTGTGTGCAGAGCACTGTACTGAGTGGTTGGAAAGTACAACACAGCAATAAAGAGAGACCATCCCTGCCCACAATGGGCTCACAGTCTGGGGAGAGGCCGGGGAGGGAGACAGACATCAATAGAACTAAACAGGCATCAATAGAAATAATTAAAATTTTAGATATATACATATATACGTAAGTGCTGTGGGGCGGGGAGAGGGGGGAAGAGCAAAAGGAGCAAGTCAGGGTGACGTGGAAGGGAGTGGGAGCCGAGGAAAAGTGGAGCTTAGTCTGGGAGATGGGTGGATGGTTTCTCCTCGTGAGGCACTGGGGGCGAGAGAGTCTCTGGACCAACCCCAAAACCTGGTGAGGATGGAAAACACTGCAGTAGCAGTTAAGAGTTGAAGCCTGCTGGCAGGAGACACAAAGTAAAGCCAAGAGTTTGAATCCATCTCTGCTCCCTTTCCAACTCCAAAGGGTGGGGTGGCTAACTATGGCTGTCTACCCTACCCAAAAAGTTGTGCGGGGTGAAGTTAATGGCTTTGTCCTCTTAGTACCAATCCTATGGATGATGTCCCCCCTCCATAGATTTAGTTGGTGCCTATGAAAACACCTACACGGCAACCCAGTAAGTGTCCATAACTCTTCTCGTTCCCTACTCCTCAAAAACCTCCAATGGTTACCAATAGTTGTTATTAAATCCACCTATGCATTTAAGAATAAAAATAATGATTAACAATAATTAATGATAATGGTATTTAAGCACTTACTATGTGCCAATCCCTGATCTAAGCGCTGAGGTAGATACAGGATAATCAGGTCCCACATAAGGCTCACAATCTAAGTAGGAGGAAGGAGAGGTATTGAATCACCATTTTGCCGATGAAGGAACTGAGACACATATAGAAGTTAAATGATTTGCCCAAGGTCACACAGCAGGTATGTGGAAGAGCCAGGATTAGAACCCAGGTCCTCTGACTCCCAGGCCCATGTTCTTTCCACTAAGCTATGCTGCTTCCTTAAACAGGAGTTTCAAACACAAAATCCTTACCATTTGCTTTAAAGCACTCAATCAGCTCTCCCCCTCCTACCTTACCTCCCTGATCTACTGCAACCCAATCCAAACACTCCACTCCTCTAATGGCAACATATTCTCTGTACCCTGATCACATCGAACCCCTTGCCCATGGCTTCCCGCAGGCCTGGAACTCCCTCTCCCTTCATATTCATTAGTCCTCCACTCTCCCAACCTTCAAAGCCCTCCTAAAATCACATCTCCTTCAAGAGGCCTTCCTCAATTAAACCTTCATTTCCCCTACCCACCCTGCCCTCTGTGTTGCTAGACACTTGACTGTGTACCCCTTAAGCACTTTGATACTTACCCCTGCCCCACAGCACTTATGTACATATCCTTTTACTCTAATATTTCCCCTTTCTGTAATTTATTTTAATGTTTGTCAACTCCTGTAGACCCTAAGCTCCTTGTGGGCAGGGATGATGTCTACTAACTCAATTGTATCATACTTTTCCAAGTGCTTAGTACAGTGCTCTGCAAAGTAAGCACTCAATAAATAACATTGTTTGATCCTCTGACTTTATTGCTTTCCTCCTCTCCCTACCTAGAATATCACCTCTTTATTTGTAGTAAAATACAGTAGGTGTCTCATTTCAACAATCTGTTCTGCTCACAAAACAAACTGGAACCTGAGAACTTCAATTTTGGCCTTTGGAAGAGGGCTCTGGTTTAAACAGGTGCTACTGGGGCCTACTGCAACATACTTCCAAGTTTTTGTACCTCAGATGACACACAAAAATCTCGTCTAACTCACCGCTGACCCCTTTCCCATGGGCTCCCCCTAGCCTGGAACTACCTCCCCTTCCATATGTGCCAGACCATCAATCTCTCTACCTTCAAAGCCTTATTAAGGTCACATCTCCTCCAAAAGGCCTTCCCCAATTAAGCACTCTTTTTCCCAACTCTCTTTTCTTTCTGCATCATCTGTGACCTTTGGTCAATTGATATTTGCCTCAGCCTCATACCCATACCCACAGCCTCATACCCACAGCACTTATGTACATAGCTATAAACTATATATTATAAATTATATTAATGTCAGTCTCCCCATTCTAGACTGTTAAGGTGGTTCATTCAATCTTATTTATTTAATGTTTACTGGGTGTAAAGCACTATACCAAGCACTTGGGAGAATGCAATATAACAATAAACAGACTCTTTCCCTGTCCACAACAAGCTTAGAGTCTAGAGGGGGAGACAGGCATTAACATAATATAATATTATGGACATGTACCTAAGAGCTGTGAGGCTGGGACAGGGTTGAATAAAGGGAACAAGTCACACAGAAGGGAGTGGGAGAGGAAGAAAGGAGGGATTAGTCAGGGAAGGCCTCTTGGAGCAGATGTGCCTTCAGTAAGGCTTTCAAGTTGGGGAGAGTAGTTGTCTGTCAAATATGAGGAGGGAGGAGGGAGGACATTCCAGGCCATAGGCAGAATGTGGGCGAGAGGTCGGTGGTGAGATAGGTGAGATCGAGGTACAGTGAGAAGATAAGTATTAGAGGAGCGAAGTGTGTGAGCTGGGTTGGAGGAGGAGAGTAGCAAGGTGAGGAAGGAGGGGGCAAGGTGATTGAGTGCTTTAAAGCCAATGGTGAGGAGTTTTTGTTTGATGTCGAGGTGTATGGGCAACTACTGGAATTTCTTGAGGAGTGGGGAAACACGGTCTGAATGTTTTTGTAGGAAAATGATCCGGACAGCAAAGTGAAGTATGGACTGGAGGGGGGAGAGACAGGAGGCAGGGAGGTTGGCAAGGAGGCTGATATAGGATAATTTCTTGGATTAATGTGTCAGCAGTTTGGATAGAGTGGAAAGGGCAGATTTTAACGATGTTGTGAAAGTGGAACCGACAGGATTTTGTGATGAATTAAATATGTGGGTTGAATGAAAGAGGGGAGTCGTGGATAATGCCAAGGTTACGGGCTTGTGAGACAGGAACTTGTTATGGGAAGGGAATGCATCTACCAACTCTATTGTATTGTACTCTCCCAAACACTTAGTACAATGCTCTGTATACAGTAAGTACTCAATAAATACCATGAGTTAACAACAGATATATCTAGATGACATAATTGCGAGGGTGAGGAGCAGAGATGCACACTAAGTTTTGGTTCCTTCTTCATTTAGATATATGTTTGATCTGTCCAAATATGACTGTGAGGAATCTAAAGTAAACCCTGGGTATGTGGAATTGAATGTTGTGTTTTGGACTGAGTGTAGATGATGAAAACTCTTGGCTGGTGGTTGAACTACTGTTGCTATTTTATTGAGAATTTAGTTAATCAGGTCCATGACTGCCTCAACATATGGTTGGAATGTTCTTTTCTTTAACTCTTCTTTTTTTTGGCAGAAGTCTCCCTTTTGAGTTTATGATAGAGAACCAGTCTCGTGCATTTGATTGAGGCTGAGGCTAGTGAGCAAGATTAACTACAGGGTAGGAAATGTTTCCTGAGAAGGCACGGGCAACATTAATTTCCCAGTCAATCATATTTACTGAGCACCTACTGTGTGCAGAGCACTGAACTAAGCACTTGAGAGAATACAGAGAAACAGCATAGCCTCGGAGAAAGCACAGGATTGAGATTTATAGGATCTGGATTCTAATTCCAGCTCTGCCTCTTACCTGCAGTGTGATCTCGGGCCAATCATTTAATTTCTCTGGGCCTCAGTTTATTCATCTGTAAAATGATGGGAAGCAATGTGGCCTAGTGGAAGGAGCACGAGCCTGGGAGTCAGAGGACCTAGGTTCTAATCTCGACTCTACCACTTACCTGTTGTGTGATATTGGGCAAGTCACTTAACTTCTCTGTGCCTCAGTTACCTCATCTGCAAAATGGGGATTCAATACTGTTCTTTCTCCTCCTCAGAATGTGAGCCCAGTGTGGGACCTAGTTATCTTGTATCTACCTCAGTACTTAGTATAGTACTTGGCACCTAGTAAACACTTAACAAATGCCATTATTATTATTATTATTACTGTTATTATTAAAATAGGGATGGAATAGCTCTTTTCTCTCCCTCAGACTGTGAGTCCCATGTGGGACAGGACTGTGTGTCTGACCTAATTATCATGTGACCTACCCCAGTGCTTAGTACAATGCTTGGCACATAGTAAGCACTTAAAAATATCATCATTATTATTACACTAGAGTTAATAGATGTGATCCTTTTTTTTAAAAAAAAAATGGTATTCATTAAGCATTTACTACATGCTAGGCACTGTACTAAGTGCTGGGGTAGATACCAGATCATTCATTCATTCATTCGTATTTATTAAGCGCTTACTATGTGCAGAGCATTGTACTAAGTGCTTGGGAAAGTACAATAGAACAATAAAGATTGACAATCCCTACCCACAGTGAGCCATGTCCCACATGGGGCTCACAGTCTTAATCCCCATTTTATAGGTGAGATAACTGAGGCACAGAGGAGTTAAGTAACTTGTCAAAGGTCATATGGCAGGCAAGTGGAGGATCTGGGATTAGAACCCAGGTCCTCTGACTTCAAGGCTTGGGCTCTTTCCACTAAGCCATGCTGCTTTGAGTATCTATCCAAGAGCTTAATGGGGGAAGGACTTTAAAGGCAGTGTGGCTTAGTGGAAAGCGCACGAGTTTGGGAGTCAGAGGACATGGGTTCTAATCCCGGCTCCGCCACTTGTCTATGTAACCTTGGGCAAGTCACTTCATTTATCTGTGCCTGTTACCTCATTTGTAAAATGGGCATTAGGACTGTGAGCCCCATGTGGGACAACCTGATTACCTTGTATCTACCCTAGCACAGTAGTAAGCACTTAACAAATACCATTATTACTATCATTATTATTAAGGCTTTGAAGGTGGGGAGAGTGATGGTCTGGCATTTATGGAGGGGGAAGGAATTCCAGGCCAGAGTGAAGATGGTGCTCACAATCCAATTCCACATGGGACTAACCATCTAAGGGGCAGGAAAGATAGGCATTTTTTTCCATTGCTGAAAGTAAAGAAAAAAATTATAATAGGAATGTTCATCTCAGCAGTGAGCAGGATTTAGGGGGATTGGGGTTGATGATGGTGGTAATGGCCAAGGTGGGACTTCTGGGCCAAGAAAAATTAGAAGCAGCATGGCCTAGTGGGAAGAGCACGGACCTGGGAGGCAGAGGACATGGGTTCTAATCTCAGCTCTGCCACTTGTCTGCTGTGTGACCATGGGCAAGTCTCTTCACTTCCCTGAGCCTCAGTTTCCTCATCTGTAAAATGGGGATGGAGACTGTGAGTCCCACATGGGACAGGGACTGTGTCCAACTCGATTTGCTTGTATCCAGCCCAGTGCTTAGTACAGTGCCTGGCATACCGTAAGTGCTTAACAAAATGACATTATTATTATTAGTAACTTCCCTGTGACTCCATTTCCTCATCTGTAAAATGGGGATTAGATTCATGTTCTCCTTCCTACTTAGACTGTGAGGCCTCTATGGGACAGGGACGAAGACTGACCTGATTATCTCTATCAATTCCAGTACTCAGTACAGGGCTTGGCACAGAGTAAGCTTAACAGATATCATTATTACTATCATTATATCCCTGCTCTTTCTATTACGCCATGCTAATTCCCCAACTAATCAAATCAATCCTATTTATTGAGTGTTTACTGTGTGCAGAGAGCTTAGAAGAGTAAATGACCAATAGTATTTGAGTGCTTACTTTGTGTGGAGCACCGCGCTAAAGACTTGGCATAGTACAATACAACAGAGTTTGCAGGCACATGCCCTGCCTTCAGAAAATTTACAGACATGGAAGTAAATTACAGATTAGGGGAAGCAACAGAGTGTAAGGATATGTATATGTGTCACGGGGGTGGAGTAGCCAAATTTTTAGGAGGTTCAGATTTACGCGAATGGGTGACACGGAATAGGATGGGGAGATGAGGTTAATCTGGGGAAGCTTCCTGGAGGAGATGGGCTTGTAGTAAGGCTCTGAAAGTGAGGAGAGTGGAGGTCTGTGGGGCGTGAATGGGGAAGGGGCTCTGGGCCCGAGGGAGGACTCCAGCAAGGGATCGGCAGCTAGGAAGATCAGAACGAGGTAGAGTAATTTAGCATTAGAGGAACTAAGTGAGTGGTCTGGGTGGTGGTGGTGACCGTAAACTCATTCTCTAGACTGTAAGGTCGTTGTGGGGAGGGAATATTTATTGTTGAATTGTACTCTCTCAAGCAACTAGTACAGTACTCTGCGCACAGTAAGTGCTCAATAAATAGGACTGACTGACAGAGGGATAATGGGGGGTGTCTGCGAGCTGACTAGAAAGGGGTACAGACCCTCCCCTCCTCACAAGTCACTCTTTTAACGGGCCCTTGCACCTTCAGCCCCGCCCCTCCGCACGAGGTGCCCCACCCAGGGGCACGTGACTCAGCAGGAACATTCTGGTTTGGGGCGGTTTGGGTCGCTCTCAGCTCGCGCGCGCTTTGGTGGTGTTGGGGCTCTCGCTGTCGCCTACGAAAGCGTGAGGTGGGACGGTTGGCTCCAGTCGGTCAGGTAATTACGGATTTTCCGATGGCCTCTGCCGTTGCCTGAGGGGGCGGACGCCATGCCGGGCAGGGCAGCACAGTCCATCATCTTGAGTCGCGGGCGACTGGCGGGCGCGGTAATGGCGTCTTTTCGGACTACCCTTACACGGGATCGGGCACGCGGGAAGCCTCGGCCCCGGGTGGTTCGAGCAATTATGGGTTCTCAGATGAGGGTGGCCGTTGCTTGACGGGGCGGACGCGGTTCCCGGCAGAGCGACCCAGTCCGGCCTTGGGAGAAGGCGACCGGGTAAACGGTCAGGAACCGGAGCCTTGCTTCGGTTGGGGGCGGCTTTCGGTAATAGTGATAATAACAGAGGTATTTATTAAGCGCTTACTGTGTGTCAAGCACTGTTCTGAGTGCGGGGGTAGGTAGAAGCTAATGAGGTAGGGCACAGTCCCTGTCCCACACCGGGCGCACAGTAGGAGGGGAGGCTAGCGGGTGCTGTATTTTTTTTTTTTCCGAATAAGGGCGGTTGGGAAGTTTTAGACCGGTTAAAGGTGTGTCAGTTTCCTCAGAGGAGTGTGACCGTTGCTTGAGGGGGCGGGTAGTTTGGGAGAAGGTGGATGGGAAAAGATTTGGCGGGAACTGGGGCCTCGTTTGAGGTGTAGGCGGCTTTCGGCTAAGGGACGCGGTAACGGCTTTCTCTCTGACTGCGCAGGCGCGAAGCTTCGGCCGGGCTGTGGAGGTAATTCTGGATTTTTCGATGAGGGCGGGCCTTGCTCGACGGGGTGGTCGCACTGCCCGGCAGCGCAGCCCCGCTCATCTTTGGAATGGTCGGGAACTAAAGCCTCGTTTGGGGTGGGGGCGGTTTTCGGGTAGGGGGGCGGTAACAGCTCTTACGCCTTCCAGCTCCATTGTCCCTGGGGGCCGCGCCCCGCCCTCCACAGAGACTGCTGATTAGTGGGGCCGAGGAGAGGAGTCACTGCCTGTTGGACGGGAGGCCGTAAGTACTGAACGAAGACTTAAGGGTTTGGGGGAGCCGTATTGTCCGTGTCCTCCAGGGAGGGAAAGGGCGGGAAAATTTCGGAGGAGGGGTCAGCCGGCTTAAGATCCTCCAAATCTTTATTTTGGTCGTGTGCATTTTTGCCTCCAGCCTCAACTTCATCGACTGCCTTGTATCCCAAAGACTCTAAACTAAGTGAAGCCTGGCACGTACCCCAGCCCATCGCAGAGTGCTTTACTTGAAGTAAGTGCTTAAGTGCCATGTTTATTTTAGCAATCGAACTACCATTTTTAGCCCCACAGCCTGATTGGACTTAAGGACTAAGGCTTCTTTCTGATTTTCCCGCTTTCATCTTTGCAAGCAGGCGTCTACTTGGCCTTCACACTCTAATAATAATAATAATATTGGTATTTGTTGAACGCTTACTATGTGCCAAGCACTGTTCTAAGCACTGGGGTAGACACAAGGTAAACAGTTTGTCCCACGTAGGGCTCACAGTCTTCATTCCCATGTTACAGATGAGGTAACTGAGGCACAGAGAAGTTAAGTGACTTGCCCAAGGTCACACAGCTGACAAGCGGCGGAGCCGGGATTAATAATAATAATGTTGGTATTTGTTAAGCGCTTACTATGTGCCGAGCACTGTTCTAAGCGCTGGGGTAGACATAGGGGAATCAGGTTGTCCCACGTGGGGCTCACAGTCTTAATCCCCATTTTACAGATGAGGGAACTGAGGCACAGAGAAGTTAAGTGACTTGCCCACAGTCACACAGCCGACAAGTGGCAGAGCTGGGATTCGAACTCATGAGCCCTGACTCCAAAGCCCATGCTCTTTCCACTGAGCCACGCTGCTTCACCGTTGACAAGTACAAGTTCGTATTTCACAACACACACACAACTACTTCCTCTGACACTGTCACATTTGTCCAGACATATGTTGTGGGAAGAACGTTCCCAAATTCTGCTATTTCCTTCTACTCAACCAACAGAGTGGCAGAACACTCTACAATACCCATTTAAGTAACAGGTGTATTCTTACCTGCATTTGGGTGAATGGCAAAGGGAGTGATTGTTTAAATGAATCACATATCTGCAGTTATTTGAATGAAATCACAGAATTGAAGATTATTCACAGAATGATTTGAAGGACTCATTTATCAGCAGTAATCCCTCTCTGAATTCATTAGGCAGTTGTCACAAATGGGGTTTAGTAAGGTTTATCTCAATGAGTCTCCTGGTTAGGAAGATGCAGGCTTACCAGTAGAGTGTCCCCTTACCAACTAGTTACACTAGTTTCAAAAAAGAAAAAAAAAGGCTTGTGTGGCCAGGAGACAGGTGGGAGGTCGAGTTGGAGGTGCAGAGAGAGTAAGAAACTGCTTGGAAGAGGAAGTGTGTTATTCCAATCTGGATACTCTGTCATTTATGCTTTGTGAGTACCTAGGACTGTCACAGGTACTGTTGCAGTGGAAACTTTTAACTAAGAGTGGTTATGTATTGCTAACCAGAGTGTCCAGTCTTGCACAGGACATAGAAAGAATTGGGGATTGAAGGCCCCCTTCCATTCCCCCCCACCCCCAATTGTTCTGATTGGCCTCACTTGGAAGTGGGGCCAGGAGTGACTGTGCCCTAATCTGTCCTCCTGAAACAGCTGCAAGAAGTTGCCTATGTAAGCCTATCTGGAACAAAACATTTTCTAAAGTGACAGGGGACTTCAGATGGCCCTGCAGGGCACCCAGATGGACAAAGTGAGGTGGGTGGAAGCCCTCCCAATGGGGCACCCAGGAAGGGGTTGGAGGAACTGCCCAACCCCAGGGCCTGACGAGGACCCCATCCTGGAGGAAGCCAAAGCACTTGTAAATGCTTTTCCCTTCCTCTCCCTTCCCCTCCCTCCCACTTTTAATTACTGACCCTCTGCTACTCTTCCCCCCTCATTTCTTCCTCCTTCCCCCTTGGTGCCCTGTTTCCTGACCCCAAGTGCACCCCCATGCTCAAAATGAAAAGTTGGCATCCCTGATTTAGATGTATGATTTAAATACCATTTAAGAACTTAATATAAAATCAAAGCTTTGAATCCCAAAGTCTTTTATTTTGTAATATCCTGAAATATCAAATAGGGTTTTCTTCCATTTACAATTGTTTTAAGAAATTCATGTGATCATTGGCTGTTTCTTTGCTTTCTATTTTAGAGAGACTTCAAGACACCTCAGGTTGTCAAACTGTTTTCCCAAGTGTATCTACATTTCACTTAAGTGATATTAAAAATAATTTTTAAAACTGTTTTTGCACTACATTTGCAGAGAATTACATTTGTAAATATTTCTATATTTGTCTTCCACATTGCTGTAAGCTCTTTGTGGGCAGTGTCCTCTCTTTATTTTGTACTTCCCAAGTGAGCACTCAATAAATGCTATTGTATTTAGTGTTCTGCAACATTTTAGCTGAATGAACATCAGTGTTTCTATTCATTTTTCATATTGCATTGCAAATTGTTTATATAATTATATAGTGTCCTTCAAAATTGATGATATTATTGTGGTAGGATTTTATGAGTGGGTGCAGGTGAACCTGATAAAGCCAGTGCTGACAACACATTCTGTATAAAATGCATGTAAAGATTGCCCCCCTGCTATCCTATTGAATTTATCTACAGTGCCTGATGCTGTTTCAATTTCTTCTTTGTGCCCAATCCTCTGTTCTAAGGCAGTACCCCGTTTCTGATTGCTACATGTCCAGCTGATCTATCTTCTGAATTTTTTCCCAACTTGCTAAACTGCATCATTTGAGCTTTTGTTTATTTGGTTTTCTAAAGAATTTCTCCTTTCTTTTCTATGATTATTTCATTTTAACTGACCATAGAGCAGTTGTTTGTAATAGAGGATGGCTTTGTGAGTGATGTTTATTTTGGATTTTGCAGATCCACACATCATTGAAAAGTTTTGAGGAAAGACTCAGAAAAAGAAACATCTATCTTAGATTCTTTCAAAACCTCTGAGACATGTAAGTACTTCATATTTGTGTAACCAGAGAAGGGCATTGACAGAACGTGATCATGAGTGCCTTGCTTCCAAAACACTCAACCAATGTTGGAGTGTGAAGCATGTGTGTGCTCAAGAAAGGGTGGGTGAAGTCAAAATCTGGCCTAGACTTCTATTTCAGGTTCACCAGAACCTGTACTCTGTCATTGTCTCTGGCTAAAAAAAATTGTTTTCTTGGATATGAAAAGGAAGCATAAGGGTTTTTCTGCTAAAGAGGGAAAGAATGAATCTGTTGATAGTAGTGTCCTCAGTCAGCAGAAATTCTGCTTCCCCCACAAAATGTTACTTTGATTTTGATTTAAAAAAAAAAAAAAGCCTGTTTGAAAACAGACATTTACACCAGAGAATTCAGCATGTAGTTTGGTATGATTTAGTCTTGGTGGTTTTGGAATAATATTTGTTGCTTTTTTCTATTGTCTAATGGTTTTTCTCTGCTAATTGCCTTTTCCAAATATAGCCATCTTAGAGGAAAAATCCAAGTCACAGTTTGAGAACCTCCTAAATTACAGTTAGCAGAGGAACACCAGAAGCATAATGGAAGCATTTAAGTTGTCCTCTGACCTGGAAGATGACAGTTCCCCGATCTCTCCAGTTCAAATTCAGGACTTGGAGTTCAGCAGTGAGGATAAGCCAAGTGATACATTAAATATTGATGAAACAACCTTATTCCCTGATAAACCAGATGATTTACCATTATTTGAATATGGAGGGTATGATGTAACTCCAGCGCTGGAGAGTAGTACCTCTTCTAAAAGCCAAAGCAAAGCAAATTTGAAGGCAAAGATTGAACAGTTGCAAATTAATTTAGAACCTAAGCGGGCCACTAGGAAATCTAGCTCCAAGGTCAATACTGGCAAGGGTTTTAAGGAAGGCAGTTACACTGGCAAAGAGCCAATTGGCAAGAAGGCTAAGGCTAAGTCTAAATTCAAACTAAAATGGCCATCTAGTGGCACTGGCGACTCCCTGTTCCAAAGTACCTCACAACTCCTGGGATTTGGTATGGAAAAGGAAGAAAAGCAGTCCAGAGCGGAGTTGTCAAGTGAAAGTGAACTGGACATCCCAGTGGCGGGCCAGGGCGACCAAGAAAGCAAGTCAACAAAAATGCCAGAAACAAGACTCGAGTCTTTTCAAGAATATTTGTTTCGCAAGCAAGCGACAAGAAGAAGAGTATGCTTCTCAGAGAAAAGCCCCATCGGAGGCAACGTCAATCAACCCCAATTCCATCTAGAAGTATTTGATTCAGCTCCAGCTTCTGGCCAGAAATCCCTTTTCCTGTCTTCAAAAGAAAAGGCAGAGAGAGAAATGGAAAATCCTGCAATCCCGGAAGCAAAAAAGAGAAAATACTATAAGTGAAGAGATCATCTAAGTGCATAATCTACTTCAGAGATTTAGCTTTATTCAGAAGCTGAGAAATCATTGAGTTCTGTCGACCCCAAACCTGTTGTCAAGTTGCACACCTTCTAGCAGCCTGAGGCCCATTGTCCTGGATTAATCTCCAGCAGGTCAAGTTGGGTAACTTGTGGTTATGTGGGTTTCTACTTAGAGAAGTCGCCCCACTGACAACCCACTCTAAAGTTTCAATTTTAAAATTCATAGTTTAGGAAACAAGTGTTTATTTGTAATCCTGTTGAGGAGTTTGCTGCTAGAAAGGCTATTCATGTTTATGTGAAAGAGGAAGCTGTTATGGTAGACCTGATATAATTACTTGGTATTTTGTAATAAATGTTATTAAAAGTTCCAAAGTATCCAGTACCATTATTCATTAGCATGCCTGGATTTAGAAGTATAGCAGCACACGCTTTCCCCACTGCCTACTTTTTAATGAGTAAAAAACAGCATGACCTAATGGAAAGAGCATGGTCCCAGGAGTCGGAGGACCTGGGTTCTAATCCTAGCTTTGTCACTGGTCGGCTCTTTGACCTTGGGCAAGACACTTCACTTCTCTGTGCCTCAGTTCCCTCATCTGCAGAATGGGGATTCAATATATGTTCTCCCTCCTACTTAGACTGTGAACTCCATGTGGGACTTGCTTATCTTGCATCTATCTACCCCAGTGCTTAGTACAGTGTTTGGCACATAGCACTTAAATACCACAATTATTATTATTGAAATTGAGTGATTTGAATCTAATAGAAGCTTCCATCAATCCTCTGGTGGAGGTGTTAAGATCAGGAAAAAAAATGGTCAAAGGCAGGGAGGGAATAAGAAGCATGGGAGCTTGGTTATCTTCAAAGAGAGTAATCAGGAGTCTAGACCAGAAAGGGTTTTAAAAGACAATCCCACCCCTACTGCCACAATTTTATTGTTGACTAAGCAGCAGCACATGACCTAGTTGATAAAGCACGGGCCTGGAAGTCCGAAGGACCTGGGTTCTAATCCTTATTCTGCCTCTTGCCTGTTGTGTGACCTTGGGTAAATCACTTAACTTTTCTGTGCCTGATACCTCATTTGTAAAATGGGGATTAAGACTGAGAACCTCATGTGGGACATGGACTGTGTCCAACCTGATGACCTTGTATCTACCAGTCCTTAGAACAATGCCTGGCACCTAGTAAGCACATTAAGAAAAAGTTCACTCAAAAATTGGAGTAATGTACAACAAAGATTGGAAATGGAAAGCGAACAGTGTGTTTAAGAGAACACTATTATACAAGTAGTTTGGATAGGGCAACACTTAGCGTGTTGAAATGTATAATATAAACACAGGAAATGAGGGTCGTCTGGGTTCCTGAGGTGGGGGGGTTCTGTATGTCATTGGTGCCTTGCCTTCAGGGTTGCCAAAGGCCACCTCTACTCTGTAGTCAGTGAAGGTGCATGCTTTTGGCGGGGGGAGGGGGAGCAGCAAACCCAAGATTGGGTAGAGATCTTCACTAACATTAGAACCTCTTGCCCCCCTCCTCCACATGGCATGTGCCCCTTGTCTAGTTTTAAATTTTAGAAAGCCACAAGAAAGGAGGGCATATAAAGAGGCAGGGAAAGGAGTTTGCACAATATGTCAGACCCTTCGGTCCCTGCTAAGCATGGTACAAAAAAATATATTTGGAGATGGGTGAATAATTAGGGTCATGCCAGAGTAGAGGATGCTGATAGGGATATAGATTATGATTATAGCTTATTATGTGGGCCAAGTGCAATACAGCATTGGCCTTCCATTCAAAGAAGGCTTGACCTGGTTAGGCTGAATCCATGAGTATGAATATGAGAGAATCTTCTGCACGCTGATGCATGTTGTCTATGAAAATTACAATAGTGCACCTTTTTTGACACCCGGCTATTCAGGAAAGAGCTGCTCAGACCCCAAGTTCAGGAGGAAGACGTCCCTCTGGCAGTGGTACATGTGCTTTGGTAGTGGTGGTGGTTTACACTGTGCCATCCACACCTTCATCTGATTTCCCCTCCACCCCCCGCAGTCTGTGCTCAGTATCACACATTGTGAGTCGGCTGGTAGTAAGAACAGTAGGGTGCAGTCTATGATCATTCATTCATTCAATCGTATTTATTGAGCACCTACTGTGTACTAACCCCTTGGGAAAGTACAATACAACAATAAACAGTGATAATCCCCGCCCACAGTGAGCTCACAGTCCGGGGTGGGATGGGGAGCAAATCAGGGTGATGAAGAAGGGAGTGGGAGATGAGGAAAAGTGGGGCTTAGTCTCGGAAGGCCTCTTGAAGGAGATGGGCCTTCAATTAGGCTTTGAAGGTGGGGGTTGGCGGGGTGAGAGAGAATAACTGGCGGTTCTGAAGAGGGAGGGCATTCCAGGCCAGAGGCGGGAAGTGGGCCAGGGGTCGGCGGTGAGACAGGTGAGATTGAGGCACAGTGAGAAGGTTAGCACCAGAGGAGTGAAGTACACAGGTTGGGTTGTAGAAGGAGAGAAGAGAGGTGAGATAGGAGGGGGCAAGGTGGGATGCTTTAAAACCAATGGTGAGGAGTTTTTGTTTGATACAGAGGTGGATAGGCAACCATTGGAGATTTTTGAGAATGTGAGATGACATAACATGATCACAGAATAGAGTATCTTGAGACCTCAACAGCAGCAGATACCACTATGCATAGTCCCATTTGGTAAGTCTTCATTGAGTACGATAGAGTGGCCTAGTAAGGTTTGCATAGTGGGACCATAGACTGTAAGCCCGTCAATGGGTAGGGATTGTCTCTATCTGTTGTTGAATTGTACATTCCAAGTGTTTAGTACAGTGCTCTGCACATAGCACTCAGTAAATACTATTGAATGAATGAAAGGGATGTCTTTTTCATTTTCTTGCAAAAAGTAGAGAAAGACAACCGCAATTAAAACAAAACTAAGTTGTCCCTCACACAACTAGATAGCTCGGGGCTGGGTAAACCTGCCCCACACCTACCAAAGAGACCACATACTTAGTTTCTCTTTTCCTCTATTTCACTCTCTGCAACTGGTACTTTGATTATCAAACCCCTAATTGCCAGTACTTCCTACATCAGTAGTGAGACTATCACTCAGTAGTGTACAAAGTTAATTCAGGCCACAGGAGAGCAGTAAGCAGAGTAAACCATTTCTCTTTTTCTCTTTTTTTTTAATGTGCTCTGCCACTGACCTGACCCAGAAAATGTGGCTTCTGGGTATAGGGGGCTCCCCTGGCTTTCGGCTTCCTACAGGTGTGGTAAATACCCTGATTTATCCTTTTTAGTTTTTTAACTTTTTCTACCCCACTTCCTCACTCTCGACAGTTGCCACTTCCATATCATATCTCTTCTGATCAATTATCATATTAGAAACCGGTTGCTGTTCCAGCAGAATCTGCTTTAGGAAGAGACCTGGGTTTAGTAAGCTCATTGTGGGCAGGGAATGTGCTTGCTAACTCTGTTGAATTGGACTCGCCCAAACACATAGTACAGTGCTCTGCACATAGTAAGTGCTCAATAAATGCCATTGATTGATTAGTTCTAAGGAGGCCTGTAATTTGCTAATATGGGTGTGCCGCACCCTTGTCCTTATCCCTTTGTGATCTATTGGGATTAAGACTTTCAGGAATGAGAGAGGGTGAGATGCTGTGCAACCCACTATAATCAATTCGTATTATTGATTTGAGTGCCTACTGTATGCAGAGCACTGTAAAAGGAAATTGGCAGGGTACAATAGAATTAGACAAGATCCCCACCCTCATGGAGCTTACGGAGGAGGTTGGCGTGACCTAGTGGAAAGAGCATGGGGATGGGAGACAGGAGACCTGGGCCATCCCTGCTCTGCCACTGGTCTATTTGGGTGTCCTTGGACAAACCACTTAACTTCTCTGAGCCTCAGTTTCCTCATCTATAAAATGGAGATAGATTGTGAATCCTGTGAGACACAGGGATTAGGTCTAATCATATAGCTACTTTAGCACTTAGTATATAATAAGTGCTTAATAGATATCACAGTAATAAGAACAACAACAAATACCATTACTAATACTGACTAGTGATGATGGGATACAGTTTATGTCCTACTTGCTGTGAGCTTCCAGTAGCTTTGCCAAATTGAGAAGGGAGAGGACATGAGTGACTGGGGGGGATCATTTGGAAGATCCATGTGTCTAATAATAAAGTCACTGAGGATCAATATAGGAGAAGAGGAGGGAGAAGGAAGAAAAAGGTGTCCAAGTTGCTCAGAAAAGCAAAGGTAGGGCTGGGGGAAAGGAGCCGGGAGGGCAGGGTGAGGGCGTAGGTAGCTGTTTTTATCCACCCTACCTGTAATTTATTTTAGCACCTGTCTCCCCCACTAGATTGTAAGATTCTTGTGGACAGGGATCCTGTTTGTTAACTCTTTTTCTCTCCAAAGTGCTTAGTACAGAGTAAGTGCTCAATAAACATGGGTTGAAGTAGTAATAGTCTTTAAGTACTTCCTACGTGCAGAGCATTCTAAGCACTGGGAAAGAAGTATCTCTATCCCATGTCTCTTCCCTTTTCACCTTACCATTGCTTGCCCTATTCTGCCTTCTTTTTCCCTTTCCTTTATCTTTTTTATCTGCCTTCCAACCCCATCTTACCAGAGTCTATTTCCTTTCTAGAACCCAAATAGGCAATCTCCCTATCTTCCAGCCTCTAGTTGACCTCCGTGCCGATCCCTGATCACGTGGCCCCTTCTAACCCCATGTCATAATAATAATAATAATTTTGATATTTAAGCACTGTTTTAAGCACTGGAGTAGATACAGAGAAATCAGGTTGTCCCACGTGAGGCTCACAGTCTTCATCCCCATTTTACAGATGAGGTAACTGGCACCGAGAAGTGAAGTGACTTGCCCAAGGTCACAGCTGACAAGCGGCAGAGCCAGGATTAGAACCTATGACCTCTGACTCCTAAGCCCGGGCTCTTTCTGCTGAGCCACGATGTGATCTGTTCCCGATTTACTACTACCTATCTCCCACCCTCAACTACAACATCCAGCCCTCTTTCTTAACTTGCAAGAAAGGAAATGTGGACCAGGCCTCTTCTGTCCCAGCCTGTGAATAAAAGTAATAGACGTTTTTGAAGGAGGTGTACCTGGTCCCTGGCCTGGAACTAGGAGGGTTAACCTCTGTTTGAGATTTTCCTTGAATCTATTTGGTTTGAATCATAACCAGCTATTCCAGGGGTTCCCCGTGGAAATTCTGTGGCAGATAGTGAAATCCAGTCCCCTATAGCAAACAGAAGGACTCTGCATTGTCTAGGAAGGCCTAGAGGCTAGAGCTCTGGGTAGGTTCAGGTCAGCCTAGAGGTCCTAGGAGTCCCAGACCTATGGAAAAGGTAGGCCATGTCTAAAATATCCTGGCTGTGCTCTGAGGGATCACTCGAATTAATCAAATCATAGTTGAGTGCTTACTTTGTGCTGCCCCCTTTGAAATGAAGGGGGAGCAGTACTCCTCAGAGATGACCAGCCACTCTGGCTCACACTCCCACAGCCCAGCCAGTTGTGCTAAATGGGGTCCTGCCTCTTCAGAGCAGATTAGAGTAACTTGAAGAGAGCCAGAATGAAATTTCTCTCTTGGGTGTCCTTTAAACTGACAAGGTGTGGCAGGCTATTTTGCTTCTGGGCATGCTCTGGTGCAGACCTACATCCCCAGCCTTGTCCCAGAAGTCCAAATAGTTGTGGAAATGGCTCCCAAACCCTAGAAAGGGTCTAGTGGTCCAAACAGCTTGGAGATTTTTTGAGACCACTCCACTCCATCTCCAGAGAGCACCATAAGTGTAAAACTCACTTATGTCTTTAAAGCTATGGCAATGCTTATAAGTGATAGCCTGTTTAAAAGAAAAGTTCATTTTTCAGCTAATTTTTTCAGGTGTCAAATAGGATAGATAAGACTCTTTTTCCTGAGTATCCCCAGGTCTGTACCACAAAGCATGTGGGTGCAGCTTTATTTCAAAATAAATATATGACCCCTAAAGCCTATTGCTTTATACACATTTTTAAAAATCTGTTTGAATAAGGAAAACCTAGAAAACTGGACTTGAAACCCTTGAAAGATTTTGATAGATCATACAGAGAGCATAATAGGGCCTTCTTTATGGAGATATAGATCACTGCTTTAATTGCATATTGTATACATTAATAAAACTTTAATATCAAAACTTCCCCAATTTAGTCTCAGAACTCACTTCTACCCAGTGCTTAGTACAGTGCCTGGCACATAGTAAGTGCTTAACAAACACCATCATTACTATTAGTTTCATGGCTAATTTAATTACAGTTTTATGTTTCCATGGAAATGGATCTATACCTGTTTTTTAATACTAGAAATTTCAAGAAAATGGGAACTACAGGACAAAATATACAGGCATGCATGTGTATGGGAACATGTGTTCCTTGAAAATGTGGCAGTACCATAAATGACTGTATTGTGGGGTTAACTTTCCCATAGACTTACCTGTATTTGAATTAGGCTGTCTTCCAGAACCAGCCTTGACATATTGATTTACTTGTAAGCAAATCCCTCCCCACAACCCCTCTGCTGATTCATTTTCTTCTCTTGTCCCTAGAGGCTTTCTTGCCACCCTGTACCCCAAACTCAGGCTCCTCCTACCCTGTCTTCCCACCACCGTGCTCCATTGAAAAAAAAAAAAGTTCACAGCAACAAATATTGCTGTCAGCAATACTGTATTGCATCGTCCTCTCCCCCCACTCCCACCCCCAAAATCCCAGCAGTGAAGGGAAAGAAAAGGGGAGAGGTGGCACGGTGGCACCCCCCCATCCTGCCCTGGTTTGTCCCTATCTTCATTCTCATGGCTGGTCCAAGTGGGAAGTGGGAGAACAATGCCATATAGGGAGTAATTGCACCGAGAAAGAACACGCTGGAAGAAAGTGTGCTTGCAGGTGGCCAAGAAAGGCAGCGGCGGCAGCAGCAGCACCAGGCCTGAATTAACTTAAGAACTCAAGGGGACAGCCCCCTAACTCTGCACCCCATCTCCACCACCCCAAGTAGAGCACAGGCCTGAAAGTCAGAAGGACCTGGATTCTAATCCCACCTCCATTTGTCTGCTGTATGACCTTGGGCAAGTCGATTCACTTCCCTGTGCCTCACTTCCCTCATCTGTAAAATGGGGATTGAGACTATGAGCCCCGTGTGGAATCTTCTTCTTCTTCAGTAGTATTTATTGAACGCTTACTATGTGCAGAACACTGTAGTAAACGCTTGGATTGTACAATTCGATAAGGACCGTGTCCAACTCATTTACTTTGTAATAATAACAATGGCATTTGTTAAGCACTTACTATGTGCCAAGCACTGTTCTAAGCACTGGAGCACTCCTGGGCTTAGAACAGTGCCTGGCACATTGTAAGGGCTTAACAAGCACCATCACACACAAAAAAAAACACAACAAACCAAATCAAACAAACAAAAAACCTCAAGCATGGCCAGATGGAGCCCCAAATCACCTCCCCTGTTGCTTTGGCCTGCTTCCAAGGGCAGCAGATTGGAAACCCCCCCCCCACCCCACCCCACCCCACCCCATCTCCAGAAACCAAAACAGCAACCAATCCTGGCTCAGTTTTGGTCAATCGGAAACGGGAGAGAACGTCCAGGCCTGGAAGATGAAAAACGGGACCTCTTACCTGTCGTCTCCGTCCCTCCTCCTCTCCCCCAAACGCTTGCCTGCGTAGGAACCTACCCCGATGAAGATGCACCAGCTGCGGCTTCACAAAAACTCCCGGCTTTATCACCTACCGAGCATGCTAATAGACCCGTCCATTAGAATTAGCTAATAGCTTCATCAATTCGGAATAATTAGTTAATGCTAAGAGCCTAGGGATTAGCGAATGCTAAAAGCCTGGGGATTCGCAAATGCTAATGGAAGGATTTGTCTCATCTGAGGTCCCTCAATCAAATCCCGCTGTGTTTGTAAAGTAAGTAGCAGGAAAGCAACCGTTAGACAACCAATCAATGGTATTTATTGAGCGTTTGTTGTGCAGAGAGCACTATTACATCTCTCTCTGCCCCTGTCCTCTCCCTCTCCCTTCAGGCTCTTATCTCCTTCTGCCTCCAGGACGTCTCTACCTGGATGTCTGCCCGCCACCTAAAACTCAACATGTCCAAAACTGAGCTCCTTATCTTCCCTCCCAAGCCCTGTCCTCTTCCTGACTTCCCTATCACTCTGGATGGTACGACCATCCTTCCCGTCTCTCAAGCCTGCAACTTTGGTGTCATTCTTGACTCAGCTGTCTCATTCACCCCACACATCCAATCCGTGTCACCGAGACCTGCCGGTCTCACCTTTATAATATCGCCAAGATCCGCCCTTTCCTCTCCACCCAAACGGCTATTTTACTGGTACAGGCTCTCATAATATCCCGGCTGGATTATTGTGTCAGCCTTCTCTCTGATCTCCCTTCCTCCTGTCTCTCCCCGCTCCAGTCTATTCTCCATTCCGCTGCCCGGCTCACCTTCCTGCAGAAACGCTCTGGGCATGTCACTCCCCTTCTTAAAAAGCTCCAGTGGTTGCCTATCAACCTCCGCACGAAACAAAAACTTCTCACTGTAGGCTTCAAGGCTCTCCATCACCTTGCCCCCTCCTACCTCTCTTCCCTTCTCTCTTTCTACTGCCCACCCCGTAGGCTCCGCTCCTCTGCCGCCCACCTCCTCACCGTCCCCCGTTCTCGCCTATCCCGCCATCGACCCGCGGCCCACGTCCTCCCGCTGTCCCGGAATGACCTCCCTCCTCGCCTCCGCCAAACTAACTCTCTTCCCCTCTTCAAAGCCCTACTGAGAGCTCACCTCCTCCAAGAGGCCTTCCCAGACTGAGCTTCCCCTTTTCTCTCTGCTCCTCCCGCTCTCCCTTCCCCTCCCCTCAGCACTGTGCTCGCCCTCTCATTTGTATATATTTTTATTACCCTATTTATCTTGTTAATGAGATGTACATCCCCTTGATTCTATTTATTGCTATTGTTTCTGTCTCCCCCGATTAGACTGTAAGCCATTCAATGGGCAGGGATTGTCTCTATCTGTTGCCGAATTGTACATTCCAAGCGCTTAGTACAGTGCTCTGCACATAGTAAGCGCTCAATAAATACTATTGAATGAATGAATGAACTATTAAACTTTCTAGAGGGTACAATAGGTTTGGCAGACAAGGCCCCTTGCCCACGAAGAGCTTACAATCTAGCAGGGGACACAGACATTAAAATAAATCAGAGAGGAGAAATGGCATAAGTGCTATGGGGTGGGGGGTGAATATCAAGTGCTTACAGATGTGAGTGCAGAAGGGACACAGATGGCAGGGCAAGTAGGGGAAATGAGGGCTTAGATAAGGGAAGGCCTGTGGCAGATGTGATTTTAGGAGGGGTTTAGAAGTGACGAGAGTGGTGGTCTGTGGGATGAGAAGGGGGAGGGAAAATTCAGTCAATCATATTTAGTGTGTGCAGAGCACTGTATTAAGTGCTTGGGTGAGCACAACAGGTATGTTCCCTGCCCCTGGAACACAGAGTCGGTGGTGAGAAATGAGACCAAGGTACAGTGAGTAGGTTGTTGTTAGAGGTGCAAAATGGAGCAGACTGGCTTGTGGTAGGAGATTAGTGAGGTAAGGTAGGACAGGGCAAGGTGATAGAGTGCTTTAAAGCTGACGGTAAGAAACTCCTGTTTGCAGAAATGGATGAGTGACCACTGGAGTTCTGGAGAAATAGAGAGAAGTGGACTGAGATTTTTGTGTTTTTTTTTTTGGAAAGTGATCCAGGCAGCAAAGTGAAGTATGAATTGGAGAGGGGAGAGACAGGAGGAGGGGTGAGGGTTGGAGGAAAAGGGGTTAAAAAGGAGGCTTATGCAATATCAAGGAGGGATGGCTTAGTGGAAAGAGCACGGACTTGGGAGTCAGAGGTCATGGGTTCTAATCTTGGCTCTGCTGCTTGTCAGCTGTGTGACTTTGGGCAAGTCACTTAACTTCTCTGGGCCTCAGTGACCTCATCTGTAAAATGAGGATTAAGACTATGAGGCCCACGTGGGACAACCTGATGACCTTGTGTCTCCCACAGCACTTAGAACCATGCTTGGCACATAGTAAGTGCTTAAATACCAACATTATCATTATTATTATTATATAAGTGCTTGGATCAGCCTGGTAGTTTGGATGGAGAGGTAGGAGTGGATTGTAGAGATGTTGTGAAGGTAGAACCGACAGGATTTGGTGATAGATTTCTTCAATTCTCTCCTTGAGTTCCTCTAATCTGGCTTCTGCCCCCTTCACGCCACCAAACCAGCTTTTTCTCTAAAGTCATCAGTCATTGATTTATTGAGTACTTACAGTGTGCCGGGCACACTGTTTAGGGGAGTACAACACACTAATATAACAGATAAATTCCCTGCTCCATTGAGCTTATGCTCTAGAGGGGGAGGCAGATATTAATATGAAAAATAAATTATTGATATGTACATAAGGGCTGGGGGTGGTGAATAAAGGGAGGAAGCCAGGGTGATGCAGAAGGGAGTGAGGAAATGAGGGCTTAGTCAGGAAAGGGTCCTTGGAGTAGATGAGCCTTCAATTAGGCTTTGAAGATGGGGAGAGTAATTGTCTGTCAGATATGAAAAGGGAGGACATTCCAGGCCAGAGGCAGGATGTGGGTGAGAGGTTGGTGGCAAGATAGATGAGATGAGGAACAGTGAGTAGGTTGGCATTAGAGGAGTGAAGTGTCTGGGCTGGGTTATAAGAGAGTGGTGAGGTAGGAGGGGGCAGGATGATTGAGGGCACCAACAATCTTCTTGCCAAATCCTGCAGTCTCTATTCCTTCCTAATCCTCCTCTGTTTCTTAGCTGCCTTTAACACTGTGGACCACCCCCTTCTCCTGGAAACATTATCCAACCTTGACTTCACTAACACTGTACTCTCCTGGTGGTTTAGTGAGATTTTGTTTATTTTTTGATTTTAATAATCAGGTCGGACACAGTCCATGTCCCACCTGGGGCTCACAGTTTTAATCCCCATTTTGCAGGTCAAGTGACTGAGGCACAGAGAAGTTAAATGCCTTGCCTGAGGTCACAGAGCAGGCAAGTGGTGGAATCAGGATTAGAACCCAGGTCTTCTGACTCTCAGGCCCATGTTCTTTCAAATAAGCCACACAGTTCTCCTCCTATCTCTCTTGCTACTTATTCTTAGTCTCTTTCAAAGGCTACTCCTCTGCCTCCCACCCCCTAACTGTGGGAGTCCTTCAAGGCTCAATTCTGGGTCCTTTTCTATTCTCTATCTACACCCACTCCCCTGGAGAACTCATTTGGTCCCATGGCTTCAATACCATCTCTGTGGATGATTCCCAAATCTACCTCTCCAGCCCTGATCTCTCTCCTTCGCTGCAGTCTCATATTTCCTCCTGCCTTTAGATATCTCGATTTGGATGTCCCACCAAACCTCAAACTTAACATGTCCAAAACAGAACTTCTCATCTTCCCACCCAAACCCTGCCCTCCCCATGATTTTCTCATCACTGTGGACAGCACCTCCATCCTTCCTGTCTCTCAAACCTATAACCTTGGCATTATCCTTGACTTATCTCTCTCATTCAACCCACATTCTGTCACCAAATCCTGTGGCTTGTACCTTTGCCACATCACTAAAATCTACCCTTTCCTTCTCCAGCCAAAATTCTACCATTCTGATCCAAGCATTTTTTTATGCTATTTGTTAAGCCCTTACTATTGTTTTTACGAGATGTTCTTCCCCTTGACGCTGTTTAGTGCCACTGTTCTTGTCTGTCCGTCTCCCCCGATTAGACTGTAAGCCCGTCAAACGGCAGGGACTGTCTCTATCTGTTGCCGACTTGTTCATCCCAAGCGCTTAGTACAGTGCTCTGCACATAGTAAGCGCTCAATAAATACTATTGAATGAAATGAATGAATACTACATACCAGGCACTGTATTGAGAACTACAAGATAATTGGGTTGGGAACAGTCCCTGTCCCACATAGGTTTCAGTCTAAATCCCCATTTTACAGATGAAAGAACTGAGTTACAGAGAAGTGAAGTGAGTTACACAGCAGACAAGTGGTGGAGCCGGGATTAGAACACAAGTCCTCCTGACTCCCAGGCCTTTGCTCTATCTGCTAAGCCATACTGCACTGAGTTATCCTATCCTGCCTTGACTACTGCATTAGTCTCCTTGCTGTCTTCCTTGCCTCCTGTTTCTCCCCACTTCAGTCCATACTTCACTCTGTTGCCCAAATTATTTTTCTACATAATTGTTTAGTCCATGTTTCCCCACTCCTCAAGAATCTCCAGTGGTTGCCCATCCAACCTGGCATCAAACAAAAACTCCTCACCACCTTCCCCCCTCCTACCTTACCTTGCTGCTCTCCTACTACAACCCAGCCCTCACACTTTGTTCCTCTAATGCCAACCTACTCACTTTACTTCTTGCCACCAACCTCTTGATCATGTACTGCCTCTGGCCTGGAACTCCCTCCCTCTTCATATATGACAGACGATCACTCTCCCCACTTACAAAACCTTATTAAAGGCACATCTCCAAGAGGCCTTCCCTGACTAAACCCTCTTCTCCCACTCCCTTCTGTGTCACCCTTGCAGTAGGATTTGCACCCTTTATTCACTCTTCCCTCAGCCCCACAGGACTTATATACATATCCATAATTTATTTAAATTAATGTCTGTCTTCCCCTCTAAACTGTAATATAAGCTCATTATGGGCAGGGAACGACCAGTTCTGTTATACTGTAGTCTCCCAAGGTCTTAGTATAGTGCTCTGTGCACAGGAAGCAGTCAGTATATATGATTGATTTGTTGAATGAACGAGTGGAGGATAATTCCAAGGTCGTGGACATGTGAAATAGGGAGGATAGTGGTGTTGTCTACAGAGATGGGAAAGTCAGAGGGAGGGCAAGGTTTGGATGGGAAGATGAGTTCTCTTTTGGACAAGCTTAGTTTGCAGTGTCAGTGAGACATTCAAATAAAGATGTCCTGAAGGCAGAGGGAAACGTGAGACTGCAGAAAAGGTAAGATCAGATTTAGATATGGGAATCATCCTCATAGAGATGGTAGTTGAAACTGTGGGAGCAAATGAGTTCTCCAAGGGAGTGGGTGTAGACGGAGAATAGAAGGGAACCCCAAAATGACCCTTGAGGCTCAGCCTTGAGTCCCTCAAGTGACTCCCACTGTTGGAAGATGGGAGGCAGAAGGGGAGCCTGGGAAAGAGACTGAGAAGGAGCAGCCAGAAAGATAGGAGAAGACAGTGTCAGTGAAGTCAAAGTTAAATAATGTTTCCAGGAGAAGGGGGTGGTCAACAGTGTCAAAAGCAGCTGAGGTCGAGAAGGATTAGGATGGAGTAGAGATCATTGGATTTGGAGAGCAGGAGGTCACTGATGACTTTAGAGAGGGTTGTTTCTGTGTCCAACCTAATAAACATGTATCTACTCCAGTGCTTGACATATAATAAACGCTTAACAAATACCATAAAAAAAAGAGTGGAGGAGGCAGGAGCGAGATTGCATGCAGGACGACATGGAGAGAAGTGGAGAAGTGGAGGCAGTGGGTGTAGACAACTCGCTTAAAGAGATTGGGAAAAAAAAGGCGGGGGGAGATGGGTTGATAACTAGAGGGAGCTGTGGAGTCTAGGGAGGGCTTTGTTTAGAATAGGGGTTGCAAAGACATGTTTGAAAGCAGTGGGTTAGGAGCCATTGGAAAGTGAATGGTTGAAGACGGTGGGCAGGGAGGGAAGAAGAAAAGGGGAAAGTTTTGTAATAAGGTGCAATGGGATGGGGTTGGAGGTGCTAATGGAGCGGGTAGATTTTAAGAGTAAGCTCTTACTCCCTCCACCCCCTGCCACGCTCTTGCTTCTCTTCCCCCCTTGTTTTCTCCTCTCCCCTATATCTCTTGTCTTCCCTCCTGTTCCCCCCCTCTCCTTTCCCCCAGCCTGTCTCCCCCTCTCTGCTCTTCCTCCAGCTGTCTCCCTCCTTTATCCCACTCCCCTCCCCTCCTCCCCATTCTCTCTCTTCTTCCCCCATCCTCCTGCCTCACTCACTCTCTTCCTCCCCCCCACCAACTTTCCATGGCCCACTGGTCCCTTCTCCCTTCCCTCCTGCTTTCTCCCCATGGGTCCCTCCTGCCCTCCCCCTCCCAACTGATTAATGTTATTTATTGAGCACTTACTGAATTCAGAGCCCTGTACTAATCACTTGGGAGAGTATAATACAATAAAAGTGGTAGACATGATCCCTGCCCACAGGCATCTTACAGTGTAAAAGGCCGGGGGTGGGGGGATATTAAAATAAATTGCAGATAGGGGAATCAGCAGCATATAAGGATATTTTAGTGGAAAGAGCCCAGGCTTGGGGTCACAGATTGTGGGTTCTAATCCTGACTCTGCCACCTATCATCTGTGTGACTTTGGGCGAGTCACTTCACTTCTGTGCTTCAGTTACCTCATCTGCAAAATGGGGATCAAGACTGTGAGCCCCACGTGGGACCACCTGATTACCTTGTAACTACTCCAGCGCTTAGAACAGTGCTTTGCACATAGTAAGTGCTTAAATACCATCATTTATTTTTATATGTACATAAATGCTGTTGGGCTGGGGGTAGGGCGAGTTTCAAAGTGCTTAAGGGGTACAATTTCAAGTACAAAGGCTACACAAAGGGAGAGCGAATGGAGGAAGTGAAGGCTTAATCAGGTAAGTCCTCTTAAAGGAGATGTGATTTTTAGGAGGGCTTTGAAGGTGGGGAGAGTGGTGGACTGCTGCATATGATGGGGGAGGGAGTTCTGGGCCGGAGGGAGGACATGGGCACAGGGTTGGTGACGAGAGATGAGATCATGTTTCTACAGAAGTGCTCTGGGCATGTCACTCCCCTCCTCAAAAACCTCCAGTGGTTGCCTATCAACCTTCTCATGAAGCAAAAACTCTTCACTCGTGGCTTCAAAGCTCTCCATCACCTTGCCCCCTCCTACCTCACCTCCCTTCTTTCCTTCTACAGCCCACCCCATACACTCCGTTTCTCTGCCGCTAGCCTCCTCACTGTGCCTCATTCTCGCCTGTCTCACCGTCGAGCCCTGCCCCACGTCCTACCACTGACCTGGAATGCCCTCCCTCCTCACAGCCGCCAAACTAATTCTCTTCCCCTCTTCAAAGCCCTACTGAGCTCACCTCCTCCAGGAGGCCTTCCCAGATTGAGCCCTACCTTTCCCTATGCCCCTCCTCCCCTCCCCATTCCCCCTACTTCCTCCCTCTACTCTACCCCCTTCCCCTCCCCACAGCACTTGTATACATTTGTACATATTTATTGCTCTATTTATTTTATTAATGATGTGCATTTATCTATGGTTCTATTTATCTATTTTGATGGTTGTGATGCCTGTCTACTTGTTTTGCTGTCTGTCTCCCCCTTTTAGACTGTGAGCCCGTTGTTGGGCAGGGATTGTCTCTATCTGTTGCCGAATTGTACATTCCAAGTGCTTAGTACAGTGCTGCACCCAGTAAGCGCTCAATAAATATGATTGAATGAATGAATCATGTATCTACCGTTTCCCCTCCCTTTCTTGCCCTCCCTCTTTTGGCCTCTCCTTCCAGCTCTCTCTCTTCCCCGTAGCCCTCACTGGGCATGCCTCTCAGAGTCCTGCAGTCTCTGAATGGTTCCCGTGTGCTCTCACACCTGCCACAGAGGCCAGTTCCTGCCAGCCAACTCCCTGGAGCACTTAATATGTACAAAGCACTCTACTGAGCACTTGGGAGAGCACAATAAAGTAAGTAGACCTGATCCCTGCCCTCAGCCAATTTCATCATTTAGATGTCAGGTATCATGTGGGAGGCTTGCAAAATCCATTATCCCTGGGTCTCAAGGAAACAATATGTACTCACAACTACCTGTAGTGTTTCTGTACCTGTTGACTTACATATCGTAATATTCAAGCACTCACCTAAATCAATCAATCAAAGGTATTTATTGAGCACTTGCTCTGTGCAGAGCACTGTACTAAGCACTTGGGAGAGTACAATGTTACTGGACACATTACCTGCCCATAACGAGCTTGCAATCTAGAGGACCTACATATCCATTTTCCATCTTCCTCCTAAATGTAAATTTATTTTAGTGTCTTCCCCTCTAGACTGTAATTCTGTTGAGGGCAGGGATTGTGTCTACCCAATCTGTTGTACTGTACTCTCCCAAGCACTTAGTACAGTCTCTGCACAAGTAAGCACTCAATAAATACCACTGATTGCCTTATTGTCCTTCTCCCCCAATGTATTGTCAATTTATTAAAGGCAAGGGTCTTTTCTTTAATTGCATTAAGTAGTTACTATGTGGCAAGCACTGTACTAAGCACTGGGGTAGATACGACCTAATTAGCTTGGAAACAGTCCATGTCCCACTAGGGACTTATAGTCTTAATCCTCATTTTACAGATGAGGTAACTGAGTCACCGAAAAGTGAAGTGACTTGCCCAAGGTCACACAGCAGAAAAGTGGCATAGCCAGAATTAGAATCCAGGTCCTTTTGACTCCTGGGCCCGAGCACTATCCCCAAGACCCTGCTGCTTCTCATGACTACTAACACTATTTTACTTTAGACCATAAGATGATTATGGGCAGGGAATGTGTCTGTCAACTCTGTTATATTGTACTCTCCCAAGCGCTTAATACAGTAAAGCACTCAATAAATACAATTGATCGGATGATTGATTCCCTAATACTTAGAATAGTGCTCTGCACAGAACAGAGGCTCGTTAAATACTATTGATTTGATTTAAATTGTTCCAAGGATCACCCTTTATCCCATTCCTGCTAAGGGCTCACTCTCCAGCCTCTTTTGCCTCACCATCTTGAAAAAGTTTCTGGAACTATAAAGAAGGATGCAGATCTGAGATTTCGTAAAAGCCTGGTTCGTCCCTCTAGGACAGCAACAAGGTTCCCTAAAACAGCTTCTCGGTGACTTCGTCTAGTCCATGCCTGAATGTTGTTAAATACTTTATTGGATTAAACTGATTAATATAAATTCTGGGGAAGGTAGTGGGTATTGAAATGAAAGGTAGAGAAGCTTGCACACTGCTGGGAAGACATTAACAATGGGAAGAATGGGAAATGGTAGGGGGCCTCTGAATGAAATGATGAGACTGAGCTGGTCACCAGGGAAACCAAAAGCGCTCCTGTGTTCTGATTGGCAGGTGGTTGTTCGAATGTGACATTGGGGGAGGGTTTGGTGCATCTAATGAAAGCGCCTGATTCTTGCTTTTTCTAATACTGTGGTACAGAGGTCACTTTGGTGACTTGAGTGAATAGCATGGACAGAACCCCTGACAGTGTAGCAGCTCTTTCCAGATGCTAGTTTGCTACTATAGCAAATCATAGAACCATATTCTTTGGAGGTGGTGAATAGCAAAGAGAATTACCCAAAACAGATTGCCAATAAGAGGGTTGAAGCCAAGCAGTTAAAGACCAATAAGATTTTCCAGACCAAATCCTTAGTTTCAGAGCCTTTGCTCTTCCTAGTTTCCCCTCCTATCCCTCTGTTTAGTTCATAGGTTATGTGTGATCATGAATTAGTTGATCCATTCATCCATTCAATTGTATTTATTGTGTGCAGAGCACTGTACTAAGCGCTTAGGAGAGTACAACATTGTAATAAACAGACACATTCCCTGCCCACAGTGAGTTTACAGTCTAGAGGAGCTTACGAGGCCTGCTGCCCTTAAAAGATGTTTACCTTACCCAGACCCCAAAACCCAACACATCCATCCAGGCAGCTTTTTTCCCCCTAGATGTATTCATGTGAATGAGTGCGATAACAGTAGAATTGAATGCCAACTATGTGTGGTATATACTCATGTGAATTGTATAGCTGACTGCTCTCATCTCCCTTTATTCTCCTTCCCTCATCCACACATCAGAAGGTAAGTTTTCTGAGGTCAAAGACATTGCCTAAGCCATACAGTCAGTTCTCCTCTAATGCAGAGATTAAAATGACTTTGATTCTGACTGTGATGGTCAGGGGCTGGGGGCAGAGGCTGGTTAAAGGGCTGGAGTGGCGGGAGTAGTGGGCCGGCTTTTCCTCATCCCCCACTCCCACATCCCCGCCACCCGCCCCCCCCCCCCAACCCCCGACCACCGGCCTGCCACTTCTCTGCTTTTCATGTGAAATCAAGGGAAATGCAAAAGCAAGAAATGAAAAACAAAGAAGCTTCAAATATCCACCACACAGTTTGACAAACCAGAGCAGAGCATATGTGGGCAAGGGCAGTTGTTTCTGAAGGGAGTGTCACATCACCAGTCACATCTACTTTTGTATAGATTTGGAAGGACAGTTCCCTGACAGTTGTCTAACTGCAGACTCCCTCCCTCCCCCCACTCCTCCCCTTGTGCCCCTCAGGTAGCCATTGCCCTCATGAGGAAAGGCCTCTTCAGAACAAGAAACATCCAGTCTACGCGGCATAGCCATCTATGGGATGTTAGGCCCGGTTTATCAGTCTCTTGCCTTTTTTACAGAATTTTTCCTGTAGCAGGTAGTCCAAATGGTTGACTTCAGTTTGGCTCTGTTCTGGCTCACTGTGTGACCACGTCAAGCCATTTAACATTTGCTTCTTACTGTGGGGAGAGGGGCTAGAGATTGGCTAACCAGCTCCCATTTGGACATTTCTTCCCCAGCCCTACGCGGGTGGAAGGCAGAAGCTATAGTCCAACCATATTAACCTCAGCATCGGGCAGAAGTTTTTTTGTTTTTATCGCGAGTGCCACCTACTGTCTTGATAGTGTATCCAACAAGAGAAAGATACCAAAGTCATCGTGGGCCTGAAAGGAACAGACCCTAACCCTAGCCAACTCCGTTATTGTCGTGAATCTGTTCCGGCCCTAAAAATGAACGTGAATTTTTTGGCACCAATTGAAGCTGCGAGCTGTATAGATTGCCGGATGGCCATTATAGCAGCGTGGCTCAGTGGAAAGAGCGCGGGCTTGGGAGTCAGAGGTCATGGGTTCGAATCCCGACTCTGCCACCTGTCATCTGTGTGACTGTGGGCGAGTCACAACTTCTCTGTGCCTCCGTTACCTCATCTGCAAAATGGGGATTAAGACTGTGAGCCTCATGCGGGACAATCTGATTACCCTGTATCTACCCCAGCGCTTAGAACAGTGCTCTGCACATAGTGTTTATCAAATACCAACATTATTATTATTATATAGCTAATCCCTTAAAAATCAAATATGTAAGCTCTCCTCCATCATTCATTCAATCATATTTATTGAGCGCTTAGTGTGTGCAAAGCACTGTACTAAGCGCTTGGGAGAGTGCAGTACAACAACAGACACATCCCCTGCCCACAACAAGCTCACAGTCTAGAGGGAACCAACTGATTGCTTAATGTTCAGTCACTGACAAAACTAATTTTGACAGAAAGCTAACAGTTTTGCAGAGCTTTTTGGTAAATGGTCAGAAGTCCTTGCTTTGACTGTTTCAGTCTCCTAGGATATAATTGGAGCTCTGACCATTTGCCACTCCAGAAAATGGCCAGCGCATTTGCTCCAGCTTATTTGCAAATGATCCTGTCCCTTCTGGGACAATCCCTTGTTTTCGCCTCCTCTCCTATCACCCAGAATTGGACACATTGGAAAGGGGGAGTGATGAAGAAAGAAGAGACAGACACTGGTTTTAGCTGCAAGATCCTTCTTCCTCCCCCAGCCCCCTTTTCCTTTTTCCCCATTCCCCTAGTGCACTCACATACATGGGGAATATAGGGATGAGGATGAGCTAAAGCTAACTGATTTCTAAAAGCTCAATTGAGAAAATTTCTTCAGAAAGTATATTTTGTCAGCCTGTGTTTACATACTACACCCTGTGAGAAGCAGCATGGCCTAGTGGAAAGAGCACGGGCCTAGGAATCAGAGGACCTGGGTTCTAATCATAGCTCCACCACTTGTCTGCTGTGTGACCTTGGGCAAGTCACTTAACTTCTCTGTGCCTCAGTTACCTCATCTGTAACATGGGGATTAAGACTGTGAGCCCCCTGTGGGACTGGGACTGTGTTCATCCTGATTATCTTGTATCTACCCCAGGGCTTAATACAGTGTTTGGCACATAATAAGGGCTTTAGCAAATAGCCCTTTAAAAAAAAATACATGGCTGAAACAAAAGCACAGGCTCTATCTGAGAATATACTTTTCTTATAGGCAATGGAACAAGTCATGAAAATTTGAGTGATGTTAAATTGATTTCTTTGCTAGATGATATCTCTAACCATACTGACATAAAAGTAGTCCCAGTTCGAATATGCCATTAACAGGGAAAGTGTTCAAATTTGGGTTCCCCACTGATGATGTCACTGATCTCCTTTTACAAGTTTTGGATGAGTTCAGTATCGTCATTGCCTTCTCCACAGATAATACTAATTCTAAGTGCTCTTTAAACTTGTCAGTCTACTTAGAGATCACTCACCATTTTCATATTTTCCATGTGAGAGTTGGTGAAATCATTTCATTGACAAAGAACACAAAATTTGTAGGATTCAGTGGGGGAAAGCAGAGTGGCTTAGTGGAAAGAGCCCAGTCCTGGGAATCAGAGGACCTGGATCCTAATCCCAGTTTTGCCACTTGCTTGCTGTGTGACCTTGGGCAAGTCACTTCACTCTGTGCCTGTCTCCTTAACTGTAAAATGGGGATTCAATCAATGCCTGTTCTCCCTCCTACTTAGACTGTGAACTCCATGTGGGACAGGGACTCATGTATCTACGCCAGCACTTAGAACAGTGCTTGACATTTAGTAAGCACTTACTACTATAATTATTAAAAACCATAATTATTCAGCATAACACCTTGGTTGTCATTGTTGTCTGGTCTGAAAAGATGGTTTAACATCATCATCGACAGCATTTATAGAGCACCTATTGTGTGCAAAATAGTTGGGAATAGTTGGGAATAGTTGGGAAGAGAATAGCTGATTCAAAACCAGCAAACAAATAAATCAACAAATAATGTTAAGGGTGGATGAAGGGTGTTCAGAGTGACCAGGTAGGTGAGGGATTAGCCAAAGATATTCGTCCCTCAGCACTTATGTACATAACCTTATACTTTGGTTTCCCCTAACTGTAATTAATTTTAATATCTGTCACCCCCTCTAAGACTGTAAGCTCATTGTGGGCAGGGAATGTGTCTACCAATTTGTGTTATATTTTCCCAACCACTTAGTACAGTGCTCTGCACACAAGAGAAGCAGCGTGGCTCAGTGGAAAGAGCGCGGGCTTGGGAGTCAGAGGTCATGGGTTTGAATCCCGGCTCCGCCACTTGTCAGCTATGTGACTGTGGGCAAGTCACTTAACTTCTCTGTGCCTCAGTTACCTCATCTGTAAAATGGGGTTTAAGACTGTAAGCCTCATGTGGGACAACCTGATTACCCTGTATCTCCCTCAGCACTTAGAACAGTGCTCTGCATGTAGTAAGCGCTTAACAAATACCAACATTATTATTATATTATTATATATAATATATTATTATTAATAATAATAATGTTGGTATTTGTTAAGCCCTTACTAAGTGCGAGGCATTGTACTAAGTTCTGGGGTAGATACAAGATCATCAGGTTGGACTCAGCCCCTGTCCCACAAGGAGCTCACAGTCTTGATCCCCATTTTACAGATGAGGTAACTAAGGCATAGAGAAGTGAAGTGACTTGCCCAAGGTCCCACAGCAGAGGTAGGATTGGAACCCATGACCTGACTCCCAAGCCCGTGCTCTATCCACTAGGCCATAAGTGCTCAATAAATACCACTGATTGATTGATTGAAGAAATGCCTTTTGGAGGAGATGACTTTTTAGGAGGATTTTGAATAAGGAGTTGTGTGAGGAAGGAGATCCAGGCAAGGGGAACCTGGCACATAGTAAATGCTTAACACATACCATCAAAGAAAGCCGGAGGAGGGTAGGAGAATTGGGATAAAGTCGTGAGAGTCACAAATGAATTCAGTCAAGTAGTTTTGGGAGTAGTGAAGAGATTAAGCTAAAGGTGTAGCAGGAGAAGAGAGTGAATAGAGTGAGCTGGCTAATGGACAGCCTTCAATGCTGTGGTTAGGATAGTTTGTTTTTTGTAAGAAATAGAGAGCCAGTGGGTGTTTATGAGGGAGGAGAGTGATGAGTTCTAAAAAAAGGTCGTAATGTCATGTTAACAGCAATTTTTTGAAAAACTCTTTTGCTCATTTTCTTGCAGTTCCTTCAGAACCACCTAAAATCATTTACAATTTAATGGGAAGCAGCGTTGCCTAATGGACAGAGCAAGGGCTTAGGAGTCCAAGGACCTGGGTTCTAATCCAGGCTCTGTCACTTGGCTCCTGTGTGACCTTGGGCAACTCACTTCAGTTCTCTGTGCCTCAGTTACCTCAACTGTAAAATGGGGGCTCAATACCTGTTCTCTCTCCTACTTAAACTGTGAGCCCTGTGAGGGACAAGAACTGTGTCCAATCTGGGTTTACTGCACCTACCCCAGCATTTAGTACAGTGCCTAGCACATAGGAAGTGCTTTTTCAAGAACCATAAAAAATGGATAAAGAAAGAAAATTCCACTGTTTTCTGTGGGTTTAAAACTCTAAACTGTAGACCATAAGCTCCTTGTGGGCAGAGATCATATCTACCCACTCTGTTGTATTGTACTTTACCAAAAACTTAGCACAGTGTTCTCCACACAGTAAGTATTCAATAAATACCATTGACTGTTTAAGCAAAACTGTTCAGTTAAAAATTGTTAACAATTTAAAAATTATTAGAAACTATTATTAGAAAAGACCTTGTGCTGAGAGCTCTGTTAAATGATAATCTTTACAAAATCATGTGCATGAAATGTATCCAAAAAAATCTGATAGTTTTCAGAATTTTTCACCAGTTATAGTAGGAAATGTGAAGCCATTTTCAGATGGAAAATACTCCATTTGAAAACTTAAAAAATAATGTTGAATTTGCATTGACTGCCACAATTGAAAGAGTATTTTCATTAGTTAATATTGTGTGGACAGAGGAAAAAACTATTTTATAGGATTTCTTTAATTCATATTTGGCTATGAGTTATGTGCGCCTTAGTGTTGGTATATACATATATATCATTTTTGTATCTACATGTATCGGTGGGATGTAATGGATTTTTAAGTAAGTCATACTTAGAACAGTGTACCTTAAAAAACCCCCACACCTAAACATTTCCTATACCACAGTGTTTACCCAGCTTTCTGCAATATTGTTTAATCTTTAATTTGTTCTTATTGTTGTTTGTAATTTACCATTTTTATTCTACATGTCCCTCTTAACCCACTTATTGTGAGCCTCTTGAGGGGTAATTATTGAAATCCCATCTCTTCCAAGAGGCCTTCCCCGACTAAGTCCTTATTTTCCTTACTCCCTCTCCCTTCTGCATCACCTGCGCACTTGGATTTGTACCCTTTAAGCACTTGATATTCACCCCACCCTCAGATCCACAGCACTTATGAATTTATCCATAATTTATTTTAATGTCTGCCTCCTCCTCTAGTTTGAAAGATCCTAGTGGGCAGGGATCATGTCTACCAAGTCTATTGCATTGTACTCTCCCAAGTGCTTAATACAGTGCTCTGCACACAGAGTTCAATAAATACCATTGATTGATATGGAGTATCTGAATTGTTTGTATTGTATATACTTCAGGGCTTAGTAGAGCACTTCACATAGATTACTTAAGATACAGTCGTGGTTCAGTATCAGGGCCAGTTTTAGTAGGTGTCAACTCCGAGTCATCAATTGGAAGTAGCATTCTTTATTCCCGCTGGCATCAACATGTTTACAAAATGCAAATAACAAAGAGAACCCATTCCCCAGTTACTTTCCAGTTTATTTTCCCTGACTTTCTAGGTGACTGCTTCTTAATCAAGCAGTCACATTTATTGAGTGCCTTCTATTTGCAAAGCCTAAATGCTTGGGAGTATACAATAGAATTAGTAGACATGATCTTTGCCCTGAAGGAGTTCATAATCTAGAAGGAGAGATGACAGTACAATAAATTCCAGATTGGAGGATGTAACTGAATATAATCAGAATAATTATGGTATTTGTTAAGCACTTACTATGTGCCAGCCACTTTACTAAGCACTGGGTGGATACAAGCAAATTGTGTTGGACACAGTCCTGTCCCATGTGGGACTCACAGTCTCAATCCCTATTTTACAGGTGCGGTAACTGAGGCACAGAGAAGTGACTTGCTCAGGTGACACAGCAGACAAGTGGCAGAGCCAGGATTAGAACCCATGACCTTCTGACTCCCAGGCCAGGCCTGTGCTCTATCCAGTACTCCATGCTGCTTTTCAGCATATGTAAGATATGTTCATAAGTATTACTGGAGTTGTGAGTACTTAAGTGCATCAGTGGCAGGGCAGTCAATTGTATTTATTGTGCACTTAATGTGTGCAGAGAACAGTACTAAGCACTTGAGAGAATACAATACAATAGACACAATCCCTGCCCATAGCGATCTTACAATATAGAGGGAGGGTATAAACAGGAGAGATTAGAAATTAATCTGGGAAAGCCTCCTGGAGTAGATATAATTTCAGAAGGGCCTTAAAAAAAGGGGAAAGCAGTGATCTTTCTAATTTGAAGGGGGAAGGAGTTCCAGGCAGTGGAGAGGGTGTTGAGCAATTGGGAGAGGGAAGAATAAGACACAAGGAGTTCCCTATCTTGAGAAGAACAAAGACTGTGACCTAGGGTGTGCTGGATAAAAGAGAGAGCAGATTGAGTGCCTTAAAGCCAACTGTTAGGAGTTTCTGCATGATGCGGGGAGGAACAGGTAATCACTGGAGGTTTTTGAGGGGTGGGTAAATAGGTGCAGCAAAATGTTTTAGAAAAACGATCTAGACAGCAGGGTGAAGTATGTGAACTGGAAAGTGGAGAGATTAAGGGAGAGAGCAGTGAGGAATTTGTGGCAGTAGTTAAGATGGGATATGGCAAGTGCTGGGACTAGTGGCTGTTTGGATGGAGAGGAAGGTGTGGATCCCAGAAATAATGTGGAGGAAAAACTGATATTGATGACAGACTGAATATGGGAGGAAAAAGAGAAAGGAATCAAGAATAATGCCAAGGTTGCAGTCATGAGTAGGAGTAGTAATAATATTCATTAAATGTTTACCGTGTGCATCGCACTGCGTAAAAAACACTGGGAGCCACCATGCTTGTCAGCCACTTGTCATATTCTGGCTCGACTACTGCATCAGTTTCCTTCCTGTCTGATCTCCCTGCCTCCAGTTTCTCTACTCTGCAATCCATCTTCTCTCTGCTGCCAGAATTATTTTCTTCAAATGTTGTTCTGCACACTTTCCCCCCTTCTCTCAAGGCTTCAAAGGTTTCCCTTTCCTCTCCAGATTTAATTACCATTTCACTCCAGTTTGCACTTCTCATTCCTCTCAAGCTAATCTACTCACTGCTTTCTTCTCCCACCTCCAATCCCTTGCTCATTCCCTCCTTCTTGCATGAAACTCCCACACCTTTCAAATCTGAGAGACCACTGCACCCTCTATCTTCAATGCCCTTCTGAAATCACATCTCCTCTTGGAGGCCTTCCTATTTGATTTTTCTCCACTCCCTCCCCCATTTACTTTGTGCAGTGGTGGAAGAAGGCAGGTAACATCTACTGAGCTTTGCTTTCTTGGGAGCCTGAGTTTTCATTTGAGGTTGTACTCAAATGAAACAACCAACAAGTTGAAGTTGATTTTCATTTCTTTTAAGTTTGTCTTTTAGATGTTTGTATTAAGCTGAACTAGATTAAATTACTGTATATTGTCCTGAACCAACTCTGTTTTCCAGGAAATTTGTGAATATCTGAAAATATTATCATAGTTTTTTTTTTAAATCTCTGTTTTGATCTATTTATCCAAATAAACGCCTGCCTGTAATCTGCCTCCTCTGGTGGGTGTTGGTTGGAAAAACATGTCATGGAGTTTGCATATGGATCACATTTCAACTCACAACAGGGAGAGGGTGGCTACAATCTGTCAGTGGAACCACTTGCAGGTGTTTTTTGCAGGCCCTGGGGAGCAGGGGTAACCTAAAGAGAGTCCCCCTGCCCCAGGTGAGCTCACATTTTCCCCCATTGATTCCCAAAGATTTGGGGAAGACAGTTCTACCCAACCTCTATATGAAATGTGTTTAGTACAGTGTCTTGCACATAGTCAGCACTTAAATACCACAGTTATTGTTATTTCCTGAGCCACAAGGAGGAGAACCTCAGACATGGAATGGGAAGCTGAGGAGCAGGGTCAAGGATTGAACCTGCCTATCTCGACCCTGTACCTCCATTTGGTTTTTATATTAGGATGTTGTGGACAGAATGATTAATGGACATCATTCGAATGCCAAGGACAGAGGATGCATCAGACTGTAGGAAAGGCTCTGTCCCAGCCTGATAGACAGGAGTCTAAAGACAAATGAACTAGTGGAGATGGGTTTGGAATGACATTCAATTTGCTTCAGGCTTCATCGGGGCCTACCTCCCAGAACTGGGGTGCTTGTTGTCTTTGAATAAGGTGATTACAGGTAGCAATGTAAAAACACTTCTCACTAGCCTTGTGGAAAGAGGGCAGACCTGGAGTCAGAGGACCTTGGATGGATTCTAATCCTGGCTCCGCCACTTGTGTACTGAGTGACCTTGGGCAAGTCACTTCACTTCTCTGGGCCTCAGTTTCTTCAGCTGTAAAATCAGAATGAAATACCTATTCTCCCTCCCTCTTAGACTGTGAACCCCATGTGGGACAGGGACTGTGTTTGACCTGATTACCATGTATCTACCTCAGTGCTTAGTACAATGCCTGATACAGAGTAAGTGCTTAACAATTAGCTGAATTCTTAATATTATTACTTCAAAAGATACACATCACCCTGCTCCCAGAGCTCCAGTTGGATTTTTGGTATGCATTCCTCTCCATTGAGACATCTGCAAACTGCACAGCAGTGACACTAATTCACATAAGCTGAACTAATTACAAGACTAGAAACCAGGGCAACCAACGTCAGTTCCTTGTCAGTGACTCAGGGTTACCTGTGCTACCCCTTGAGAAAGGGAACTGCTTTCCCCAGTGCTAACATAGGTCTAGGGTTCGTTTTTTGGTTTTAGGTGCTCTCCTGTTCTCCTGATTGATTGATTGAATGTTCTTTTCTCTGGCTCAGTTCCCTGCCCTCAGGGCTATAATTCTCTCAGTCCTGAGCCAGACAGTACTGAGATGAGGATGAATCAGGAGGTTGCTGACTGTTGGACCCCATAACTGATGGCAGATTGCTGGAGTTCTGCTTGATAGGAACTAAATGCACCCTTAGACAGGAGCCTGGGTGTGTTGTGGGTCTCCAGGGTGGACCTGGGCCTTAGGCAGTGTAGTTTAAATCGAACTGGCCAAGAATAATGAGCCAATCTCATCTGGGCACTTAGCTGGTAACCTAATGCTGGTAAATTCCCCTTGCCAGTTTCACGCCCTCTCGGGAAGAGAAGTAGAGGTGCCACAGAATAATTCCATCTCTGGACTCCTTTGTCTCCCTCTCCAGAATGGGCCTGGTGGTGGTACTTGCTAATTTGTTCTCTTGGCTAGTTATTTAACCATTTGAATTTTACCCTCTAACTACCACATATACATATCTATTATTTATTTATATTACTGTGTGTCTCCCCCTCTAGATGTAAGCTTATTTGTGGACTGGGAATGTATCTACCAACTCTATTATATTGTACTCTCCTAAGTGAGTAGTAATAATAATAATTGGGGTATTTATTAAGCCCTTACTATGTGCCAGACACTGTACTAAGGGCTGGGGTAGATACAAACTTATCAGGTTGGACACAGTCTCTGTCCCCCTCTGGGGCTCAGTCTTAATCCCCATTTTGCAGCTGAGGTAACTGAGGCACAGAGAAGTTAAAGGACTTGCCCAAGTTCACACAGCAAAGTGGCAGAGCTGGGGTTAGAACATGGGTCCTTCAGACTCTCAGGCCCATACTCTATCCACTAGGCCACTGTGCAGTGCTATGCACACAGTAAGTGCTCAATAAAGATAATTGATTATTGGACTGGGTAGTTATCAATATTTACCTGTCTTTGCCATTAAGTGATAAACTCCTCAAGGGAAAGGATCAAGTCATATACTTCCCCAGCAAGCATCCCACCTCTTCCAACAAGCCACCCCTAATTGCCCAGACCCAAGTCCCTTCGACCCAACAGCCACTTCTAGCACGTTCATATATATTTCCACCCTCCCTCAGCTCATATTTAGATATCTATGCTCAACTGCACAGTCAATTTATTTTCATTATCCCATTTGCAAATATGTGCATGCCTATCTCCCCCATTTCAATGTAAGTTCCTTGTGGGCAGGAAAAATGTCACATGCTTCTGTTGTGCTTTCCCAAGGGCTTGGTACAGTGTATGATACCCAATGGGCAGAAGATAATTTTACTACTGCTGCCTACTATTTACACTTCTTTTGTATGTTTTCCTCAGGGCTTAGTACTATGCTCTACACAGAGTAGGCATGAAGCCAGTAATGGTGATACTGATCCTTCTCCCTCTCTTCCTTTTTGTTTTGCATCTCTGGATACCAGTTGCATGGTTACAAGGACAGAATTTATGGGACCTGTGCAGCCCTGGAGTGAGATACTCTCCCTCCTGCACTGCCTCTGAACTCACTCCCAATCACTGCCCTGGGGTCAGTCCAGCCTTAAAGTAAGCGCAGGCTCTGTGGGGAATAGGGCAAGGTGGGGGTGGGGGGGAGGAGGAGCGGAGAGGAGGGTGCAGCAGGATGAGTGAGTTTTTCTTAATAGTATTAATTGAGCTCTTAAGCTCTGTGCAGAGCACTATACTAACCCCTAAGGAGAGGTCATTGAAATTAGCAGACATGATCTGTACCCTCAAGGAGCTTACTCCACAGGGGAGATGGACGCTAAGATAAATTACAGGGAGGAGGAAGCTATAGGGGATATAAAGATATGAACATAAGGACTATGGGGTTGGGGGACAGGGTAGGGGGGGAGGCATGAGAACCTACCCAAGTGAATAGGTGAGGCTGAAGTGTCAGTAGGGGAGGAAGTAGGGTGGGGAGATGCAAAATTATTCCGGGAAGGCCTCCTGGAGGAGATGTGATTTCAGAAGAACCTTGAAGATGGGAGAGAAGTGGACTGCCAAATGTGAAGGAGTTCCAGGCAAAAGAGAGGGTGTGAACAAGTGATAAGTGGCAAGAGAAATGAGAATGAGGAAAAAGGCACAGTGAATAGATTGGCTTGAAAGGAGCTAGTCGTGAGAGGAGTGGGGTTTAAGTAGGGGGAGAGCTGATTGATTGCCTTGGAGCAATCAATCAGGAGTTGCTGCTTGATGTGGAGAGGAATTGCCGGTATTCGAGGCATGGGGAGATGGGCAAAAAATGATGCTTTGGGTATATGGTCTGGGCAGCATATGGACTAGAGACTGTGCTGGAGGCAGGCCTATCTCACAGGATAAAGGTTAAATAAGATTTTTGTGAAGCACCTTGAAGTCCTCACACATAAAGACTGTAGAAACCCAGACTTACTAATGACCCAAAGAAATGGGCTGGTCCTGCCCTGTTTGATTCTGGGTTTTCTGGGCTCAGGCAGAGGCTGGATGTCACCCAAGACTGTCCCTAATAATAAACTGCTTTACTCTGATGGGGAAATCTTTGGCCAAGTGACTGGAACAATCAGAGTTCCATTCAGATTTTAATGAGCTGGGTACTGTGTGCTAAATGAGTTCCCAGTGGGTAGTTTTCACCCAGGCACTCAGAGGCTTGATTTTATTCTGAACAGGACAGCCTGCAGTAATGGCCTTTAGGCAAACCTCAATATAAAGATGGCTGTGAGGAGAACACCACTCTCCTGGGCGGTAATTAAACCTCCATAAGGAAGGTCTTCCTACTCAGATGGTGTTTGAGAAACACTCAGTGAGCCACACCAGTGGAATGCAAGACATGAAGCCTCCAAAATAGTCAACCCCCTTTCCATTTGTTCAGAAGCTCTCTGTCTGACTCCTGCAGGTATCTTCTCCACACGATCACCACAATCTTAATGACCTCACTCAGTAACTCTGAATTAGGAAAACAGAGGAGTATTTTCAGGCACCAGGAGAGATGCTATGTAACTGGTTGGGGCACTGGTCAGTGCCTTTCCCAGGAGGCACGGAGCAGGCAGTGGAAGTCAGCTGCCACTCTGGGCACCACTGAGCCTCTCTAAAAATAGGTTTTCCAGGGGTCCTCGGCGTGAAGGAGCCTTATGGCCAATGGTATCTGGGCTGTGGAGGTCCTCTTTGGGAGCAGAGCTCAAGCCCAGGGCCTGGCCACTCATGGTGGTCAGGAAAGAGCCCTTGGGCCCAGTGGCCACATCTGTGAAGTCGAAGGAGTCACCAGAGAGGAAGCTGTCATCGCTGATGACACTCGGAGGTCGGCTTGGGTGGCTGGACTGCCCATCTCCTGCAAGAATTAGGGCCTCCATGGAGTCAGAGAGTCTCAAGGAGGAGCAGTCTAGCGGCAGGTCCAAACTTGCTGAAAATCTTCCATTCTGCTTCAGGATCCCTTTCTGCCTCTGGACCCCTCTTTCTGACCTGGCTGCGTGGCCTGAGGTATAGCTTTCCCTTCCTGGGCCCCCTGAGGCAGCCCCTCTCTCAGGAGATGAAGAGTAGCCAGATTCCCTCTGAAAGAACTGTTTCAAGATTCCTTTCTTGGGCATCTTAGTGGGCTCCAAGTGGGTTTCAGGTTGGCTGAGGTGAGGAGCCACCAGGAGGTGAAATCCCGGATGAACTCCGTCCTCAGACTCAGCGAGGTTGGGGGATGAGGAGGGACTGGGGAAGAAGGTGCTGTCCAAACTACTCCTTCTCTTTTTGAGAATGCCCTTGGGCTTTCTGCCGGGGCCCTGAGAGGCTGGGTCCTGTTGGGGCCGCTGGATATCATTCTCCTTCTTGGACTTCCTCAGGCAGGCCTTGTGGTTACCCCCAGGATTTCCTTGCCCAGAGATCAGTCCTGGGCTGAAATTGCCCTCAGGGAAGCTGTTCTGCCCGTCGATATAGCGGGCCAACAGCGGAGACTGGCATTCTGGGGAGGGCTCGCAGTCACACACCACCAAGCCATAGCCCCAATTCACCCACCAGTGGTTGGCCACATTTTCAATGGTTGCTCTGCCTTTAGCTTGCACGGTCAGCAACCAGTCGATCAGGCCACAAGCCCCTGAGAGCAGAAAGAAACAGATTCATTCTGTATTAGAGACCCATTTCTGAGTCAGTAACTCATTTACATATGAAACAAGCCCATGACAAATGGTATCACTGGGTCAGACCAATGATTCCTCCCCCCCCCCCCCCCCAGCCCAGAGTTCCATCTAGAGGCAAAAAGGTGACTACGGACTCTCAGCTGCAAGGAGTCTGAAATTCTGCTCCTCTAGTCCATGGTAATAATAATAATGATGTTGGCATTTGTTAAGCGCTATGCGCAGATCACTGTTCTAAGTGCTGGGGTAGATACAAGGTGATCAGGTAATCAGGTTGTCCCACGTGAGGTTCACAGTTAATCCCCATTTTACAGATGAGGTAACTGAGGCACAGAGAAGTTAAGTGACTTGCCCACAGTCACACAGCTGACAAGTGGCAGAGCCGGGAGTCCAACCCATGACTTCTGACTCCGAAGCCCAGGCTCTTTCCACAGACCTTATTTTTTTTTATTTTGCATATTTTGTCCAAGTCTTTATGTTGCCCTAGAGTCTTGTTTCATTGTTCCTTATGTGTATGTCACCCATCCCCTCTCCCTAACTTATTTTTTTAGGCTTGTGAGCTTCCTGAGAGCCAGACACCATGCCTAATTTACACTTGTGTATTCTTTCCCAACACTTAGTACTATGCCCTGAACACAGTAAGTGCTCGATAAATATGATTACTAACACTACTACTGGTGATTGCTCTTCTGGACATTCATTCATTCAATCTTATTTATTGAGTACTTACTATGTACAGAGCACTGTACTAAGCACTTGGAAAGTACAATTCGGCAACAGAGAGAGACAATCCCTACCCAACAACGGGATCCTCATAATTAGGAATGAGCCATCTAACACCCCTACCCTTCCCCTCTGCATACCTAACACCCTTCAGTAACCGATTATGAGAATTCAAATAATTTTAATTTAAAACCTTTGTGGACCTATTAATATTTTCCCCCTCTCTACAACTTTCTCTGGGAACAAATCCATTTGTTTGCTTCACCCAGTGGGTAGTAGTGTTTCCTTTTGTTTGTTTTGAAACTACCACCTTCAAGGGCCTAGAGAAGTGGAGTGGCCTAGTGGATACAGCACGGGCCTGGGAGTCAGAAGGATCTGAGTTCTAATCCCGACTCTGCCATGTGTCTGCTTTGTGATCTTGGGCAAATCACTTAACTTCTCTGTGCCTCAGTTACCTCATCTGTAAAATGAGGCTTAAGACTGTGAGCCCTATGTGGGACATGAAGTGTGTCCAACCTAATTAGCTTATATCTACCCCAACACTTAGTACAGTACCTGACCCACAGTAAGCACTAAACAAATACGAAAACAAAGCCTTTATTCTGTGTGTGTGTGTGTGTGTGTGTTCCATTGTCTTGGAGCTGTGGGATTTGACGAGCAACAATTTTAGATTTGCCCTGTCCATCCCTTCCCTGTGTGGTATTTAGGAATTAGGTTAGGAGTGTTATTGTGAAATACCCAATTTATTTCTCTTCCAGAAGTCTAACTACTTGATGAACAACAATTCCATATTTACCCTAGCCACACCCTTTCCGAGGGGGTCATGCCCTCTTTTCTGGGATCCAAACAAAAGGCTCTCCCTGGGAGATGATCCAGGGACACTGGGCCAGGGAAGGGAAAAGAGCCTTTCTGGACCCACGTGGATTAGTTTGACCCCCTTTTCATTCATTCATTCAATAGTATTTATTGAGCGCTTACTATGTGCGGAGCACTGTACTAAGCACTTGGAATGTCGGCATCAGATTGAGACAATCCCTGCCCAATGACGGGCTCACAGTCTAATCGGGGGAGACAGAGAGCAGAGCCAAACAGAACAAAACAAAAACAAGACAACATTATCACAATAAATAGAATCAAGGGGATGTACACCTCATTAACAAAATAAATAGGCTAATAAATAATATATACAAATGAGCACAGTGCTGAGGGGAAGGGGGAAGGGGGAGGAGCAGAGGGGAGGGAGGGGAGGGAGAGCAGAGGGAAAGGGGGCTCAGCTGAGGGGAGGTGAACGGGGAAGAGCAGAGGGTGGAGAGGGAGCAGAGGGAAAAGGGGGGAGCTCAGTCTGGGAAGGCCTCTTGGAGGAGGTGAGCTCTCAGTAGGGCTTATACTTTCCCCATCCCTCTCTCCTCAGTGGCCAAAAATGTGCATGGCTAAAGGAGGAAACAGACCCTATGTGCACAGGGAACAGTGCCATTTCTAGTAATGACCATGTGCCACAGTTGGCCAGTACTGCAAGAGAGCATAAACAGTCTTTAATAATTGTGACAGTTAAGTGCTTACTATGTACCAAACACTGGGGTAGAAACAACATCGTCAGATTGGACTGTGTGTCTGTCCCACAGGGAGCTCATTGTCTAAGGGGGTGGGAGAGTAGATGAGGAAACTAAGGCACAGAGATGTCAAATGATTTACCCAAGGTCACACAGTAAACAATTGGCAGAGCCAGAATTAGAACCCAGGTCAATCAATCAATCGTCTTCATTGATCACCTGCTATAGGCACAGCACTGTACTAAGTGCTTGGGAGAGTACAGTTGTTTTCCTACTATAATCCAGCCTGCTCATTTTGCTCCTCTAACACCAACCTAGTCACCGTACCTCTATCTCACCTATTTAGCCACTGACCCTTCGCTCACGTCCTACAACTCCCTCCCTATTCATATCCAAAAGACAATCACTCTCCGCAGCTTCAAAGCGTTATTAAAAGCACATTTCTCCGAGGCCTTCCCCAACTAAGCCCTCATTTCCCCTACTCCCTCTCCCTTCTGTGTCGCCCTTGCACTTGGCTTTGTACCCTTTATTCACCCCACCCTCAGGTCTACAATGCTTATGTACATATCTATAATTTCTTTTAATATTTGCCTCCCACTGCTAGCCTGTAAGCTCCTTGTGGGCAGGGAACATATCTACCAAATTCTGTTAATAATAATAATGTTGGTATTTGTTAAGCGCTTACTATGTGCCAAGCACTGTTCTAAGCGCTGGGGTAGATACAAGGTAATCAGGCTGTCCCATGTAGGGCTCACAGTCTTCATCCCCATTTTACAGATGAGGTAACTGAGGCACAGAGAAGTTAAATGAGTTGCCCAAGATCACACAGCTGACTAGCGGCGGAGCCAGGATTAGAACCTATGACCTCTGACTCCCAAGCCCGAGCTCTTTCCACTGAGCCACACTGCTTCTCTATGTTCTACTCTCCCAAATGCTTAGTACAGTGCTCTGCCCACACTGATTGACAGACATGTTCCCTGCCTACCAGGAGCTTATAGTCTAGAGGTCGCCTGACTCCCAAGTCCTATGCTGTTTCCACCAAGCCACACTGCTTCCCATTGGTGCTATGATTCGGAAGCACTCCTTCACCCAGTCAACAGATTTTAAAACACCCAACAGCTCTGTGTTCCCTTATTTGTCATACACCCACCATGAGTTAGATCCTGGCAAGGCTTACCCGAAACATGCGGAGGTTTCCTGTAGTCTCCCCTGCCAATCTGCTCTGTCAGTACCTTGTAGTTGTTGCTGTCAAAAGGCATGCTGCCGTACACAAGAGCATACAGCAGAACTCCCAGTGCCCAACAGTCCACCTGAGGAAAAAGAAGAAAGAGCATTTAACTTCAGGGAAATCAAGGCCTCTGCCTCAGGACAGACTCTACATTAGACACTAGCTTACAAAGTTTTGTTGCGAAGAATCTAGGTTTCACCTAGAGTAAACCCAGGGTACTGAGAAGTATTAACAAACCGGCTGAGCTGAAGATTGACAAAACAACCCACAGGTGGATTGACCAAGGAACAGAAAAGAAGTCAACAACAGCAGGGTCTAACCAAGAAACTAAATTTGGTTTTGAAAGATTGGGGTTAGAGATCAGTTGAGAGTTGGGTACCTCGACTAGTCAGTTTTGTGCATTTGAGGTTTGATCTGTCTTTTCTTGGATACCCAACTATAAAGGCAGTTAAGGGCATGATATGCAGCCAGCGGGGCCAGATTAACACAGGGTCTCAGGGAATGGAAACCTAGAGCCTTGGGTTGAGAGGACTCATGAACACATCACATTGTTGTTGCCAAAATTCTAACCCCCACCCCCACCAAAAGCCATCTTCAAACATGGCTGGATGAAGCACACCCACCCCTACCAATCGCTCCCCTTCTTATGGCAGAACCCTATCTTCCCTACAACGCTGAGAAGCAGTGTGGCGTGGTGGATAGAGGATGGGCCTAGGCAGGATCTGGGTTCTAATTCCTGCTCTGCCATTTGTCTGCTGTGTGACCTGGGGCAAGTCACTTCACCTCTCTGTGCCTCAGTTTCCTCATCTGTAAAATGGGAATTAAGACTGTGAATCCCATGTGTGAGCTCCCTCTAGACTGTGACTTCGTTGTGGGCAGGGAATGTGTTTGATGTTATATTGTACTCTCCCAAGCGCTTAGTTCAGTGCTTTGCACACAGCAAGCGCTCAATAAATACGATTAATAATTCATTCATTCAGTAGTATTTATTGAGCGCTTACTATGTGCAGAGCACTGTACTAAGCGCTTGGAATGTACAAATCGGCAACAGATAGAGACAGTCCCTGCCCATTAGGCTTACAGTCTAATCGGGGGAGACAGACAAAAACAATAGCAATAAATAGAATCAAGGGGATGTACATCTCATTAAAGCAATAGCAATAAATAGAATCAGGGTGAAGTACATCTCATTAACAAAATAAATAGGGTAATAATAATGTGTCCAACCTGATTAGCTTGTATCTACCCCAACGCTTAGTACAGTGCCTGGCACATAATAAGTGCTTAAAATGCCATAAAACCCCCAGTAGCAACCAAAAAACTCTGACTGATTGCTGGAACCAGCAGATGCTGCCCCGGGGATGGGGGTGGGAATGTAGCCCCAGCTCAGAAAACTTTCCCTCAGTTTCGTTCAACTGGGCAGAGGAGAGAGCTGTAGGGAAAGAAGCGGGACAAGAGATCACCCATTCACTTATTCTCACCTATTCTCTCCGTCTTCTCCTCGCCCTTTCGGAAACGTGGCTCTCTCCCGAAGACACGGTCTCCGCCGCCGCTCTCTCCAGCGGAGGCCTCTCCTTCTCCCACTCCCCCAGACTCACCGGTAAGGGAGGAGGCGTCGGCTTCCTCTTCTCACCCCGTTGCCGCTTCCGCACTATCCCTCCTCCCCCCTCCCTCTCCTTCCCCTCCTTCGAAGCCCATATCATTCGCCTCTACCACCCACTCCAGTTACTTGTCGCCGTCATCTACCGCCCTCCCGGTCCCACCTCCGACTTCTTCAACCACCTTGACCCCTTTCTCACCTTCCTTCTCTCCTTCTCTCTGCCCACTCTGATCCTTGGAGACTTCAACATCCATACGGATGTACCCGACGACTCCTCTGCCGCCCGCCTGCTATCCCTCCTCGACTCTGCCGACCTCCTCCTCCACCATACCGCGCCCACTCACCGACTCGGTCACACCCTCGATCTCGTCATCTCCTACCGCTGCACTATCTCCTCACTTCACCAACTCTGAAATCCCTCTCTCTGACCATAACCTTCTCACCTGCCTCATCTCTCACACTCCCTCCCCCTGCAAATCTTCGCTACTGCCCCACAGAGACCTCCGCTCTCTCGATCCCATCCGTCTTTCCAAAAGCATCTCTCCTCACCTTGCCGCCCTGTCCTCACTTCCCACTCTCGATGATCAGGTCTCTGCTCTCAACTCCACCCTCTCTACTCATCTCGACTCTCTCGCCCCCCTTTCCCTCCGCCGCTCTCGCTCCACTAACCCACAGCCCTGGATCACCTCCTCTGTCCGCCTCCTACGCTCCTATGCTCGAGCTGCCGAGCGCTGCTGGCGAAAGTCCAAGCACCAAGCCGACCTCACACACTTCAAATTTATCCTTTCCTGCCTTAACTCTGCCCTCTCCTCCGCCAGGCTAAACTTCTTCTCCTCCCTCATCGACACCCATGCCCGTCACCCCCGCCGATTGTTCCGGACCTTTAACTCTCTCCTTAGGCCCCCTGTTCCTCCCCCTCCCCCATCTCTCACCCCCAATGATCTGGCCACCTATTTCCTCACGAAAATCAACACGATCAGGTCTGAGCTCCCCAAAGTCACCCCTCCGCCTCTCCCCTCCCCCCCACCAACTCTCTCCCCTACTTTCCCATCCTTCCCTGCAGTATCCTCAGAGGAGATCTCCTCCCTCCTCGCAAGTACCACCCCCTCCACCTGCGCCTCGGACCCCATTCCCTCTCACCTTCTTAAAACCATCGCCCCTGACCTCCTCCCTTCCTTAACTTCTATTTTTAACCACTCAGTCTCCAAGGGCTCCTTCCCCTCTGCCTTCAAACATGCCCACGTCTCCCGCATCCTAAAAAAACCCTCTCTTGACCCCACTTCCCCCTCCAGTTATCGTCCTATCTCCCTACTACCCTTCCTTTCCAAAATCCTAGAACGAGTCGTCTACAATCGATGCCTAGAATTCCTTAACTCCCATTCTCTCCTAGACCCCCTCCAATCTGGCTTCCGTCCCCTCCACTCTACCGAGACTGCTCTCTCTAAGGTCACCCGTGACCTCCTTCTTGCCAAATCCAATGGCTCCTACTCCATTCTGATCCTCCTTGACCTCTCTGCTGCCTTTGACACTGTCGACCATCCCCTCCTCCTCCATACCTTATCTCACCTTGGCTTCACGGACTCTGTCCTCTCCTGGTTCTCCTTTTACCTCTCTGGCCGATCATTCTCGGTCTCCTTCGCTGGAGCCTCCTCCCCCTCCCATCCTTTAACTGTTGGAGTTCCTCGAGGGTCAGTTCTTGGCCCTCTTCTGTTCTCCATTTACACTCACTCCCTCGGTGAACTCATCCGCTCTCACGGCTTTGACTACCATCTCTACGCAGATGACACGCAGATCTACATCTCCGCCCCTGTCCTCTCCCCCTCCCTTCAGGCTCGCATCTCCTCCTGCCTCCGGGACGTCTCCACCTGGATGTCGGCCCACCACCTAAAACTCAACGTGAGCAAGACTGAGCTCCTCATCTTCCCTCCCAAACCCGGTCCTCTCCCAGACTTCTCTATCACCGTCGATGGCACGACCGTCCTTCCCGTCTCTCAGGCCCGCGATCTCGGTGTCATCCTTGACTCGTCCCTCTCGTTCACCCCACACATCCTATCCGTTACCAAGACCTGCCGGTTTCACCTCTACAATATCGCCAAGATCCGCCCTTTCCTCTCCACCCAAACGGTTACTTTACTGTTACGGGCTCTCGTTATATCCCGGCTAGACTACTGTGTCAGCCTTCTCTCTGACCTCCCTTCCTCCTCTCTCGCCCCGCTCCGGTCTATTCTTCACTCCGCTGCCCGGCTCATCTTCCTGCAGAGACGATCTGGGCATGTCACTCCCCTTCTTAAACAACTCCAGTGGTTGCCTATCGACCTCCGCTCCAAACAAAAACTCCTCACTCTAGGCTTCAAGGCTCTCCATCACCTTGCCCCTTCCTACCTCTCCTCCCTTCTCTCTTTCTACCGCCCACCCCGCACGCTCCGCTCCTCTGCCGCCCACCTCCTCGCTGTCCCTCGGTCTCGCCTATCCCGCCGTCGACCCCTTGGGTCACGTCCTCCCGCGGTCCTGGAACGCCCTCCCTCCTCCCCTCCGCCAAACTGATTCTCTTTCCCTCTTCAAAACCCTACTTAAAAATCACCTCCTCCAAGAGGCGTTCCCAGACTGAGCTCCTCTTCCCCCTCTACTCCCTCTGCCATCCCCCCTTTACCTCTCCGCAGCTAAAGCCTCATTTTCCCCTTTTCCCTCTGCTCCTCCACCTCTCCCTTCCCATCCCCACAGCACTGTATTCGTCCGCTCAACTGTATATATTTTCGTTACCCTATTTATTTTGTTAATGAATTGTACATCGCCTCGATTCTATTTAGTTGCCATTGTTTTTACGAGATGTTCTTCCCCTTGACGCTGTTTATTGCCATTGTTCTCGTCTGTCCGTCTCCCCCGATTAGACTGTAAGCCCGTCAAACGGCAGGGACTGTCTCTATCTGTTGCCGACTTGTTCATCCCAAGCGCTTAGTACAGTGCTCTGCACATAGTAAGCGCTCAATAAATACTATTGAATGAATGAAAGTCTTCTCTCCTCCTTTTCTCCCCCTGCCCCAAACACTCTTGGCTGCCAGAAATCACACCTGAGCGGGAGTCAGTTGGCGGTTTGGGGAATAGGGAGAAAACACCTACTAATAGCCTCATTAGCAATAACTAATAGCCCCATCAATTAGCAAATGCAAATTGCAGGGGGATTAGCAATTGTTAACGCAAACAACCCCTGGGGCGTGCCTAGAGTAATCAGTTTCAGCCGGGCTGGGACAGCTGTGCAGAGAATCCCCTTTGGTGGGGCTAAACAGAGCTCCTAGATGGGTTCTAATCAGTCAGAAGGGGAAGAGGCTCTAAGAGCCTCAAACAGAACGAGATGTGATCACCTCGGGGCCCCTGGAAAGTCCATTAGCACCAGACAAACAGGAGTGTTAACCCCAGCCCTACTCCCCAAGTTGCTCACCTCGGGTCCTTGATAGGGGAGCCCCTTCACAATCTCTGGAGATGCATAGAGGGGACTTCCACAGTATGTCTCCATCACCTGGTACTGGCTATACTTGTTGGAAAGTCCAAAATCTGCCAGCTAGAAAAAGAACAATGAATGGTATGTCAATTTTTTAAATGATATTTGTTAAATCCTTACTATGTGCCAGGCACTATACTGAGTGCTGGGGTAGATAGAAACTAATCAGGTGGGACACATGGGGCTCACGGTTTTAATCTGCATTTTACAGATGAGGTAACTGAGGCACAGAAAAGTGAAGTGACTTGCCTAAAGTCACACAGCACACAAATGGCAGAGTAGGGAATAAAACTCAGATCCTTCTGACTCCCAGGCCTGTGTTCTATTCACTAGGCTATGCTGCTTTTGACATCACATCCAGGCCTGCCCCTGCTGTCTTAAGCTCCTTGATACTTCTCTGATTTATGGAAACATGAGACTCAGGGCATGTTCCATAAGCCTGATGTCCTGCATGCTGCAGTGGTCTGATACTGAGGTTTCAGAGGAATGAGATCTCCAGATCTTTGTTGTAAAAGCTTTAGGGTAGGTAGAAATCTTCAAGGGTGTTTGCACCGGGTGAGAAATCTGAAACTGGTGAAAGTGTTAACTGGATCTGAAAGATAGTGATTTTTTTTTCCTTTCAACCCCAGAGGATGGAGGAGAGACTGAGCCCTGACCTAACTGGCTCTACATGGGGAATTCTCACCATGCCAGGTTAAGATGGGAGCTTTTGCCGCTGCTGAAGTGTTTAGAAAGTTGAGAAAGAGCCCACAATGAAATTCACATGCACCTTCTGCACTAGAGGATGATGGACAGATTCCAGAAAGTAGAGCAATCAGTATCTTTAAGAATTGGACTCAGACCAGAAAAGTGTGTAGAAGTCTAGTATGGGAAGTGCAGCAGCGCTCCCAGGAAGCTAAAAATCATGGAATTGGGAGAGCTAGCCACCTGCTGGGGAACCGTTGGGACTGAGACTCCACAATGGAATATATAGGCCTCTTCAAGGACATGGGCATGAATGGGGTCCTCACCTCTGGGGTTGGCACTGAAGGGGCAGAGCCATTAGCTTCACCTTAATAGCTTTTGGGGCCAGGTGGGCAGCTGTTCCTAGCCCATTCCTGCTCCTTGGAGCTGTGTACATCTGTAATTTTATTTACCTATCTATCTATATTAATGTCTGTCTCCCCCTCTAGACTGTGAGCTGGTTGTGGGCAGGAATGTGTGTGTTGTTATACTGAACTCTCCCAAGAGCTTAGCACAATACTTTGCACACAGTAAGTGCTCAATAAATACAACTGAATGAGTGAATAAGTGGAAAGGGACCAGAGGTTGAGTCAAGCTTGCAGTGGGGCCATCTTTTGCCCACTGCAGACCGGAGAAGGAAGTAGGAAGAGAACATAGCTTGTCACTTCTGCTTCTTGGGTACAGGCTCAGTGTGGGTGACTTCATCAGTGGTATTTATTGAGTGCTTACTGTGTGCAGGGCACTAGATGAAATCCCTGCCCACAAGGATCTTACAATGTACAGGGAGTGACAGACATTTAAATAAATTACAGATAAGGGAAATAGTGGGGTATACAGATATTTACATAAGTGCTAGGGGGCTGGGATGAGTATCAGAGTGTTTTGGGGGAGGGTGGATGGGGAAATCAGGGCTTAGTAAAGGGAGGCCTCTTGAAGGAGATGTGATTTTAGGAGGGTTTTGAAAGTGGGAAGAGTGGTGGATTGCCGGATATGAAGGGGGGAAGGGAGTTACAGGTCCGAGGGAGGATGTGGACAAGGAATCAGCGGCAGGAGTAGACAAGACCGAGGTTCAGAGAGTGAGTTGGCGTTAGAGAGGTGAACAGGCTGGGTTGTAGTAGGATATCAGTGAAGATCAATCCACGGGGAGAGTGAATTGAATGACTTAAGCAGAGGGTAAAGCGTTTCTGTTTGATGAGAAGGTTGATGGGCAGCCATTGGAGGTTCTGGAGGAATGGGGAGACATGGACTGAACTTTTTTAGGAAAAATGATCCATGCAGCAGAGTGAAGTATGGACTGGAGAGAGAAGAGGAGGCAGGGATGGCAGCAAGGAGGCTGATGCAATAATCAAGGAGGGTATGATGAGTGCTTGGATCAGTCTGGTAGTTTGGATGGAGAGATAAGGGTGGATTGTAGAGACGTTGTGAAGTTTGAAACGACAGGATTTGGTGGCAGATTGAATAAGTGGACCGAATGAAAGAGATGAGAAAGCCTACGTCAAGGTATGGGCTTGTGAGAGAGGGAGAATGGTGGTGGCGTCTATAGTGATAGGGAAGTCTGGGGGATGACAGGGTTTGGCTTCTCCCACCTTCACCCCAGTGTCCTGAGGGAGGGGCCATCCACCCCCCACCTTGCCTGTGGCTGGCTCTGCTGCTCAGGCAGCCCTGGGAATCCTCTGAAAATGGGACAGGGGGCAGTACTCCAGAGCTACCACGGAGCAAGCAGCTCATGGGACTGTACAGACATCACCACCCCGGGTCAGGACCTGTGGCCACGGCTTGCCACCTTGGCATAAAAGCCACAAGGTGAAGCCGTGCTTGGGTGGCCCCTGCTGCAGCAGCTCTAGAATGCAGACCCCTGTTCAGTTCCCAGTGCCAGTGCCCACCCCCTTTGCCCCCCAGGTTGCTTGGGCTAATGGAGAGGGAGGTTCCTCCTCATGGGGGAGGGCAGAAAGAGGGGCAAGAGAAACTGTGCTGCCTTTCAACCAGGTCTATTGGCCACACCCCATCCTCCCTTCCTCCCTCAACCTATTCTCAGAAGACCCCTCAGGCAGAGAGGCAGACGACCTTTCCTGCTGGGGCTTCAGGGTAGGGAGAGAGACCCGCACTTGGCCCCAGTGAGGTTCAAAAAGCCGTGGGGGAGAAGAAGGAAAAGCCCCAATCAATACTTTTTCCTTCCTCTTCCCCACCCTCTCTCCTCTTTCCCTCTTTCTGTCCCCTTCCCTTCCTGTTCCCCTCCCCTTTTCTCCTCATTACTCTTACTCCCGTCTCCTTTTCCCTCCCCCCCTTTTCTTTCCTTCCCCTCTTCCTGCTTCCACCCTAACATCCCTCCCCGCTTCATGCCCCACCCCCAAGTTTGCCTCTTGGCTCAAAAAAAAAAATTGGCACTTCTGCTTAGGTGCTGACATAACTGACCCTCAGTGACCCAGCAGAGCCCCATTTCCTAGCAGAGAGAACACCTATAATAATAGGTATGTGCTTTACTAAGTGCTAGGGTAGATACAAGATAATCAGGTCAGACACAGTCCCTGTCCCGCATGGGGCTCACTAACTGAAATGGAGAAGAACAGGAATTTCATCCCCATTTCATAGGTGAGGAAACTGAGACACAGAGAATGAAGAAACTGGCCCCAGGTCAGAAAGCAGACAAGTGGCAGATCCGGGATTAGAATCCAAAGTCCCCTGACTCTCAGGGCCATGCTCTTTCCACTAGACCAGGCCCCTGAGGGGCCCTGGGTGGTGATGATAAAGATGGCGATGACAATTAGGAGTTTGCTGGGTCCATTTTCTCTGTTCTTTCACAGCCAGTTCATATACTGGGTGATACTTTACTCTCAACTCCTTCCTGGAATTCAGCTTTATTTAGCTAGCAGCATCCTAGAGCCAACTGCTCTTTGGCACTGACTTTGCTTTCTTTTTGTGAAAGACTCAGAATGCAGGAAAGCAAAGAATCACCACAAGCAACTCCCAAAGCGGCAGACCAAAGTGCCGAGCCCAAAACACTTGGCCTTCCTCTGACGCCACTACAGAGGCCCGAGCCAAGACCCAGACTGAAAATACAAATGAGACAGGGAAGTTGAGTGGCATTTCCCATCAGGAAGCATGTGACATGGCTTCAAGTTGGTAATGCAGAGAATGTGAAACACATCCTGTTATTGCACCAGCCTGAAGCGGAGGCCCCAGAGAGAGTGAACGCCCCAGTGACTGCAGCCCCTGAACGATGTCCTCTTTGTGTAGCTGAGAGTGAAACAGACATTCCCCACATTCTCTATGGCAATCTCCAGTATGAGGTGCCTGCCTTAAAAGGCACTGGGGACGGTGGCAGAAGGTGGCTCAACTCCAGGGCCCCCACCCCTGGTATTTTTAGAAACGCGATGAATTTCCAGGCTATTTCAGTCCTGTTCCACTTCAGCTGCCGTACACACCAGCCGGCATCCATTAAGCAGTTTCCCACAGTCCAGCTACAAACGGAGTGTATTGCTGCACTTGCCAGTGTTGGAACTTCCAGCTGGAATTGGAGTGAGGGAACTTACCAGGGTAAGGCTTGAAGGAGGGAGGGCCTGTTCTCATTGTCCTGGAACTCTGGCAATGTCTGTGCCTGTTTGAGGCAAGTGGATTTTTTTTTTTTTTTTGGTCAAAGGAATTTCTGGGGGAAGATTCCTTTCTTGACCCGAGTTTGCATGGGGCAAACCAAACCTAATAAGTGCCAAGCTAACGATAGCAGGGATGGTCCCTAGCAGACATATAGTGTACTACTTTAGAGCCCACCACGAGAACTCTGTCCATCTCACGGACAAATAGTATTTCAAATGGCTCAGCCCTTAGCTCTGTTCGCCAATTCACTGCCACCCAGAGAGGGAGGATTTCAGGCGGCTGTCAGCAGCATAAAGAGAGCAAAATGGAGCTGCCAGAATGCCCAGGCAATAGTTGTCAATCAGGAAAATTCCCAAACCAATCAGGAGACAACCACAGATGCAGAGACTTATGAGCCCAGACGAACCTATCTGCACCACTTCAAGCCATGAGTCTTGAGGCACTGAAATGCCGCCAAAAAACTAGTAGTTCAGGGGTTGGACAACCAAGGAACATGTAGCCTCTCCAATTTTTTTTTTCCATTTGACATTAGTCGTGTCCCACATGGACTTGGCTTCCGAAGCTGTGGGAGCATCTCTTGGAGACTGAGGAGGAATTTTTCATCTTGAGGGAAAAACAAATCATGAAGCAGTACAAAAAAGCCAAGGGGAAGGGTTGGAGCTGCTTCCTGTGTCTTAAAGGGAGACAGAGAAGAAGAAGGAAAAGATGGCTTTGCAAATGCTCATGACCCTGAGAATTGGAGGTGGGTGTTCTTGCTTCTGGGAGTTGGGTGGCTCCTGCCACACTTTTATCAGCCCTGAATTCTGGCTTCCCTGAGTTTTGGCCAATGGATGATCAGGGTTGGACCTCCAAGGAGAGGTCAGAGCCACAGAGAAGGGGCTCTGCGGGATCAGTCCTGATCAACCACCCTCACCACCTACCTTCACATTGAGCTTCTCATCCAGAAGGATATTCTCTAGTTTGAGATCACGGTGAACAACACCTTTCTGGCAACACAAAGGAATAGAGCAAAATCAGAAAAGATTGGTTCTAGGTGGTAATAGTTATTATTAGTGTTGTTATTATTAATCATAATAATTGTGATATTTAAATGCTTGCTATGTACCATATGGTGTACCAACTACTCTACTAAGCTCTAGGGTAGATATAAGGTGTCAGACACAGTTCCTGTCCCCGACATGGGGCTCACAGTCCAAGGGGCAGGAGAAATGGGTATTTAATCCCCATTTTACAGGTGAGGAAACTGAGGCACTGAGAAGTAAAATGATTTGCCCAAGGACGGATGGCAGGCAAATTGCAGAGCCTGGATTAGAATCCAGGTCTTCTGACGTCCTGGCCCATGCTTTTTCCACTAGAAGTGGGGCTGACCCCAGAAGAAAGCATAGAGAACACTTCAAGATCAAAGTGTATTTTTGGGTGGGGTAAGCTTTGTCTCACATGGTAGAAATAAATGATATATTTCACATTACCACTCTCATCTCAATTCCATCCTAACATGGAATTGTTGTTCATCAGATCCCATAACACCAGGTCAAGGGGGTACCCACCGAAGCTTGAAGGTCGGTAAGTTCAAAATGAACAAAAAGAAACACTCCTTCACCCAGTGGGTGGTAACCAAATGGAATTCATTCTCACAGGAAGTTGGATACTCTGAAAACAACAGTAGGTCCAACAGAGGTTTTGACGCAATTCATCGACAAGAGGTCCGCGATGGGTTACTAGAAGGTTCAGGGCCCTCTGGTCAATAATCAATCAATCAATGATATTTGTGGCATGCTTACTTTGTGCAGGGCACTGTACTAAGTGCTTGGGAGAGTATGATACAACAGAGTTGGTAGATGTGTTCCCTGCCCACAGGGAGAGACAGACATTAAAATAGATTAGGGATAATGATGAGGATTGTTGACTGGAGGGGGAATCATTGTGCACATAATCTAGTGGAAAGAGTATGGGACTACTACTGCCCTGCTGTGTGTCCTTGGACAAGTCATTTAACCTCTCTGGGCTCATTTTTCTGTTCTGTAAAACAGGGATAATAATAATTGCCCATCTCTATCTCAAAAGAGCTGTTGTGAGGATAAAATCAGGGCCAGCTTCAGAAGGTAAAAAGTGAGGCAGCTGTCTCAGGATGCATTGTGAAAAATCTGGCCTGTGGGACTGAGGCAGATGAAAATCCCTCTGCCCAATTCAAAAGTAGTGTCTGTGTTCTTAGGGACCTGCGCAGAGGACACAATGGCTCTGGAGCATGTGGGGTGGGAGTGGTTGTCATTAATCCCTCTGGAGAATCATTGTAGGTTCAGGAAGTAGGATAAACTCAAACATATGTTGTTTTTACAGCAAAGCACATATAACATCAGGTGCTTTGGGGAGAGGCTCACTCTAGGGAGGGGGTGACATTTTTTTCCCATCTCAAGGTTGGCCAAATGTCTGAAGTCGACCCTGGATAAAATGAGATGATGATATGAAAGTACTTTGAAAAAAGAAAAAAGGCTTCCTTTGCCCTTCACTCCTTTCCCAATACTTCCAGGCACTTCCCTTCTGAAGAAGCCCTAGAAGGTTTACTTCGGGAGTTTAAGAAAAAGAACTGTGTCCGGAGGCTAGGCATCAGTAATCCTAGAGGTCTTTTCAGTTTGTTTTTAACTCAGCCAGTCAGTCAGGGTGACCTCTTAGACTGGGCCAATATTGAACCAAAACCAAAAATCCACCAGTGGAAATCTGAGTAACTTTGGAGTGAGTTTTTTTTGAAAATCCAACAATCTAGATTAGTTTAACCCTTTTGTGCTATTTGGGCAATTCTAACATGCTCACTAAGGGCAATGAAGTCCTTATTTCCCCTTGCTCATAAACAGTTCCTTTGAGTTTCAGTAGAACTGGGGCAAGCAGATGATCTCAGAGGCATCAAAGTGAGTTATTGGCATAGTATAGAACTGACTTTAGAGTATTCATTTTGTCAGGGACCTACTGGCTTTGCCCCAGTCTTATTATTTCTCTCAGGGGTTACCTAGATCAATCCCACCCACTCTGTTTTTTCTCCCCAGACCCAAGACCCATCCTTCACCTTATGGCAATAGTGAACAGCTGAAACAATCTGGCGGAAGAAGCCTCGAGCCTCGTTCTCCGAAATCTGGCCCCGGTTGTTGATGTAGTCATAGAGTTCTCCGTTACTGGCGTACTCCATGACGAGGATGAGTTTATCTCGGTTCTCAAAGACTGAGGGGGGAGAAATCCAAAGGCTCAGACATCGCCCCAACCATGACTGGTCCCTTCCCCTTCTTCTCCTCCTCTTTCATTCAGGGAAGCTAATCTTTAGTCCAAGGGTAATAAGTATTAAGCTAATGGGAGACTGGAGGTGGGAGATATTATTTCTAATTTTACCAGATTGGATTTTTGTAAAACATTGCTCGGGCTCGGGGGCCTCTGGGAATTATGCGTGTTATTAAAAATCATTTGTATTAAAATTAAGTCCCATCTGCTCCATGTATAGAACTGTCCTGTTGCTATGGGAACCCCCTGAAATAAACCGCTCACGAACCAGTGTCAGAAGGGAATTGGGTTAGTGATGATGGAAGTAGATCAGGTCATTTAGACGACAGTTGTCAGAGATGAATACCAAGGGGAGTGCAGATCGGAAAGGGTGGTAAGTGGGGGATGCTGGCCCCTGTTCTGATTTTCAGGAAGGAGGGAGTCCTGCAGACCTTCAAAAACCTGGACAATGTTGGGGTGCTTGAGCAGAGCCAGGATTTCAATCTCACGCTGGAGATGCACTTGGTCCAGCTCATCTGTGATTTTGTCTTTCCTGATCGACTTGATGGCAACCTACAGAGAGAAGACAGGTGAGGTTTCAAGCAGGGCAGGTTGCTCGGGTCTTGGATGTACGAGCACGTGTGTGTTGTGTATACGTATATACGGGTATGTATGTGTGCATATATATATATATATATAAAAGGTTGCTGCTCTGGGGGCACCTATGTGGACATGTGAGCACATAGACCAGAGGAAGCCTGGCCTAATGGAAAAAGCACACCCCATGTGGGAGAGGGACTGTTTCCAACCTGATGATCTTGTGCCTACTGTAGCGCCTATTACAGTGTTTGGCACAGAGTAAGCACTTAACAAGCACTATTATTACTATTATTATTATCATAATTGTTATTCTCCCTCCTATTTAGGCTGGGAGCCCAATGTGGGAAAGGGACTGTGTCCAATCTGATTATCTTGAATCGACCCCAGCGCCTAACAGAGTGTTTAACACCACAAGTACATTTAGTAGTGGTGGTATTCTCCTGCCTAGTTAGACTGGGAGCCCCGTGTGGGACAGGGACTGGGTCTGATCTGATTATCTTGCATTTATCCCAGCACAGTGTTTGATACATAGTAAGTGCTTAACCAAAACCACTATTATTTTATCTAGGGACATTTTGAGTTTGGGCATGAGTTTATTGATCAGCAGGGGATGGGGCAGGGTTATTACTACCTGCAGGTCATGCCTGGACCTTAGCTCACTCATGGGATTTATTTCAGGGCTAGAAGGTCATGGAAAAATTCTTCTCTTGATGGTAGTGCCAGATGACACTCTCAGCTTATCTCTCACCCTCCAGAGAAGCCTGACAAGCCAGGCCGGAGGCACGGTGAATCTACTGCAGTTAGGAACGGCAACTCAGCTCCTGTCTGAGCCAGACATTTCCTGCATCACAGTCCCCACTGGCCTCAGAAGTCAAGTATCTGTCTTGGTCAAGGAGAAGTTCTGGCTCCCGGCCAAATCCTCACCATCCTGGGCTGCTCATCATTAATTTGTTTCCCTAACGGGTTCCTTGTCTAGTTCGATCCTTCAATTCTAAGGCATCGGTCTTAAATGATACCTCGGTTCTGGAAGGAAGTGGTGAGGGGAGAAATGAGTGGAGCAGATAAAGAGAGTAGAAATGGAGGCTTAGGACAGCCTATAATGTCATCTGTCAATCAGGCGAACATGGTGACAGCAGAATTCCTGGCTCCACAAACGCTGGCCTCAGTTCTTTTGGGGAACTGCAGGGAAAACTGCCCAGGAACAACAGCCTGAGAATTCAGAAAGACCTCCGGGAAAAGCCCAGTCCAATTCACAACTCCTTTGTGAATCTCGCACTTGTAAGCTTACTGTGGGCAGGGAATGTGTCTGTCATATTGTATTCTCCCAAGCGCTTAGTAGTGTTCTGCACCCCAGTAAGCATTCAATAAATATGATTGATTGGCTAAAAATAATTTCATGCAGAGCTTTTCCACCAGGGGTAGAATGATGACAATAACAATAATAATTATAATAGTGGTGTTTGTTAACCACTTACTGTGTGCCAAGAACTGTACTAAGCACTGGGGTACATACAAGATCATTCAATCATATTTATTGAGCATTTACTGAGAAGCAGCGTGGCGCAGTGGAAAGAGCATGGGCTTTGGAGTCAGGGCTCATGAGTTCGAATCCCAGCTCTGCCACTTGTCAGCTGTGTGACTGTGGGCAAGTCACTTAACTTCTCTGTGCCTCAGTTCCCTCATCTGTAAAATGGGGATGAAGACTGTGAGCCCCACGTGGGACAACCTGCTTCCCCTGTGTTTACCCCAGCGCTTAGAACAGTGCTCTGAACATAGTAAGCGCTTAACAAATACCAACATTATTATTACTGTGTGCAGAACACTGAGACACAGATCCTGTCCCATGTGGGAGCTCACAGTCTAAGTAGGAAGGGAGGAGGGGTATTGAATCCCCCTTCTACTGTTGAGGAAACAGACCTTGTTCCATATGGGGGCTCACAGTCTAAGTAGGAGGATGGACTGCTATTGTAACCCCATTTTACAGATGAGGAAACTGAGGCCCAGAGAAATGAAGTGACTTGCCCAAAGTCCCAGGGCAAGCTAATGGCAGAGCCGGCATTAAAACCCAGGTCCTCTAACCCCCAGGCCTGTGCTCTTTCCACTGCCTCCTTGGAACCAATGCATTAGAGGACAGCAGTGGGGAAAGCCACTATGCCCGATGCGTTTCCAGCCACTGCAGAGCTACTCCTTGCTGGGCTCCCTGCCACAGGGAAAACAACAGAGAGTCCAAGAAGAATCCGAGCAGCAGCAACTGGAACAGGTGAAAAGAGAAACCGCTCCTGTAGCAGCTGATAACTCAGCTGATTCTTGCTGGAATTGCCAACATGTTTGGTACTTGGGTTTATCAGAAGAGGGTATAACTGGCTATTGGAAGGCAGTGTAAATGTACAAGACAAATATCAAGAGATAGGCAAAGATTGGGAAGTTATGTACCAGCCACAAAATTGATCTTATGAAAGGTTTTATTCTGGGAATAGATGCACAGAGGAATATGTCATTAACTTTATGGGAAGAATCAAAAGGGAAACAAAGTTCATTTCATTTGATCTTACCTATTTGAAGTAAGGACTTTTTGAACCTGACATTCAAATTGATATATATTTGCATACAATCATTGGTATCACCAGAATTTATTTAAAAGCCTACTGTTTGCTTCCTCAGATTTTTGGAGCAGAAAATCTGTTTGCCTAAGGCCAGCTAGAAGCCTCTGGGGTAGAGTTAAATGGTCACCCCAAGAGAACGAGTAGAAACCCTTTCTCTTGAGTCCTTCAAAAGTGGCCTGGACAGCACCCAGGAGGGGATGTGCTATGCATGGCAGCATCCCATTTTGCCTGCGGAGTTGACTGAACGTTTTCTCCCGGGGCGGAGGGGAGGGGGTAGCTTCCTGAGAGCCAGGTGGCAGTTAAACAAGATGAGCTCCGAGTCAGGGGAAGCGGCAGGTGGGGTTTAATTAGCCCAGCAAGCCCAATCCCATTGGGATAATGCGTAATGTGGGAGCCTGACACTAGTGTCCTAGGCTACATTCAGCATCGACCTGTCTGCTGTGATGGGTTTTGATGTTTTCTGGTTTGGGTTTCTCTGAGAAGGGAGGTGAAACGGGGCTTTGCTGCCCTGTATCCCCGTAAGAGAAGTACACATCAGCATTCTGCAGCTTCCGGAAACGGTCACCACATCCTCCTCCGGGAGGGTGGGGGGGGTCACGCGTGAGTGCGTGTCTGGAGGGGGCGGGGGGTGAGTGTGTGTGTGTATACATTTCAGCCGCAGATGTCAAAGCTGCTGTTGTGGGGCATGAACTGTTGTGGCAGATGTATTTCTGAGCCAAATGGGCGTTGGCTGCAAATGTGGTTTCAGTATGTTAGCGAGGGTGAGAAATTAATCACCACGCTGGGGAGAGACAACTAGGCAGACTCTATGGCCCAGGAAGGAGCCACAACTGGGGGCCTGAGGAGGGAATTGGATGCTTGATTTTTATTCATGTTCTCTGTCAGGATCACACGAGGAAGGGGGCTTGCTTTAAAGCCCGATGAAGCCTGGGAATGAGGTAGGGAGGGGGTGTTGGTGCCAGGAGCTGAGCTGAGAAATGGCTGCCACTTCCTCCTCCCCTCAACCTCTGGCCCGTTTGAGAGTCACCAGTCTTAACTCTTCCTCCTCTTCAGTAGTTGCAGGGAGTGGGCAAGTAAGTGCAAAAGAGAAGTGGGGGATCGCAAGGTGCGGTTGGCCTCAGAGATGTGAGATTGTGATACTCCTGGGTGCCCATGTGAGTAATTACTGCAGTATTTAAGGGCTTATTGTATGCCAAGAACTGTTCTAAGCGCTGGACTAGATACAAGTTATTCAGGTTGGACACCATCCCTGTCCCACATGGGGCTCACAGTCCAAGTCTGAGGGAGAACAAGCATTGAATCCCAATTTTACAGTTGAGAAAACTGAGGCCCAGTGAAGTGAAGTGACTTGCCTAAAGTCGTGACTTGCCCAAGGTCACACAATAGTCAAGGGGCGGAGCCAGTATTAGAACCCAGGTCGTCCGACTTCCGGACTCGGGCTCTTTCCACCAGGTCATGTTGCTCCTCATGCATATGCTGCTTGCGTACACATTTTGCACGCAGAGAGAAAACCTACATGAGAGCTAAGCACCTTGATGAGGCCACTGCACGGCAGCCATAGCTGGAGCCAGAGGACGGGGAGGCCCACAAACAGAATGAGGGTAGTAGGGAGCATTGTGGAAACAACTCCCCTTCACCCCCACTCTCGACCCTACAGTCAGGGGTTTGGGATCATCAGTCTGGATCCTTTCACCAAATCTGAGTTTAGAGGAGGAAGAGAAAGCAAAAGCCCTCTCACTCAGGAAGAATGCTGAGAGCAGGAGACTTCTTCTAGTGCAGCAGTAGGCAGGGGTGGAGGAGAGATGAGATTCCTCTGGGCCTTCATCCCCTCAGTCATCAATGGTATTTACTGAGTACTTACTGTGTGCAGAGCACTGTACTAAGCACTTGGGAGAGTACAGTATACCAGATTTGGCAGACATGTTCCCTGACCAAAATGAGCTTACAGTCTAGAGGGAGCTTACTATCTAAAGAAAGCTCTGCCAGACCATGTCCCTCCCCTTTCCAGCTCTTTGAGAAAGCCATCCGCCTTCATGGAGCCTTCCCTGATTTCATATCACTCATCAGATCTCCCTCTGTGTGCATAAATTTTAGTTATTTTTATTTCTTTATCTTGCTATTTTGATTTATGCTCAATAATCTTGACTAACTGTATGTTCTTTGTATTTCTGCTTGCCTCCACCCATTAGATTGTGGGCATCTTGAAGAACAAGCTTCTCTCTGCATTCTAAACACTTAATAGTCACAGTCGATAGTTTGGGGAGCAGCGGGACCTAGTAGAAAGAGCACAGATCTGCGAGTCAGAGGAATTGTATATATTTTCATTACCCTATTTATTTTGTTAATGAAATGTACATCGCCTTGATTCTGTTCTATTTATTTGCTATTGTTTTAATGAGATGTTCATCCCCTTGATTCTATTTATTGCTATTGTTCTTGTCTGTCCATCTCCCCCGATTAGACTGTAAGCCCGTCAAAGGGCAGGGACTGTCTCTGTTACCGATTTGTACATTCCAATCGCTTAGTACAGTGCTCTGCACATAGTAAGTGCTCAATAAATACTATTGAATGAATGAATAATTCTGATTCTGCCACTGGTTTGCTGTGTGACCTTGGGTGAGTCTCTTAACTTCTCTGTGCTTCAGTTTCCTTAGCTGTAAAATGGAGATTCAATACCTGTTCGCCCTTCTACTTAGACTGTGAGCCCCGTGTGGGACAGGACTATATCCAACTTGATTATCTTGGATCCACCCCAGGGTTTAGAACAGTGCTTGACACATATTAAGTGCTTAATGAGTACCATAATTATGACGATGATGATAATGATACTGATGGATTGACCCCTAGGAGAGGAAGCTACTGGCAGTATGGGGAACTGCTCTCCCTGAGATGGGGACTTCTCTGACTTCTCTGGCTCTTTTGGGGCCTATCCAGCCCCTGTCCATGTTGTCTTGTTCCATTTTGTCTTTCCAAAGGCCCTGGGAGGGAAGGATTATTGATGACAGGACAGGGGAGGGCCTCGGTTCTAGCTGCACTCATAGCTAAGGGCAGACTGACATAGAGAAAAGGCTTTCCAGTTGGCTGAGGCTCTGTTTTGTCCATCTCTGGGATTGGAAAGGGGCAGTCCATCCCCCCCGTTCCTACTCATTTCCTTGGCACTAGTCGGGTTTTGTTCCTTAAGGCTGTGGTGAGTTGGGAACAGAAAAGAGTTCAGCTGACTTTAGGATTGAGCCCTCATTTAACCTCTTCTCAGACATTAGGCCTTCTTAAAGCTCAAGGGAGAAGCAGAACCACAAGCTACCTCATTAGACTGGAGACCTTACTTCTGTCTATGTGATCCAGGCGATGGCCTCATTTCTTCATTTCACTTTTTCTGTGAAGTCTAGACCTTCCAGCAATTCCCAGATAATTGTGGGACTGGGATGGAAATGGGGATGGGGTTTTGGGAGGCGGAAGTGTTTAACTGCCAAACTGCCACTGAAAGATTAATCGTCCTTGGGGGTTTGTGGCCTCCATCCACCTGTTGTTCTTCCTTTTTTTAATGGTATTTGTTAATAATAATAATAATCATGGTATTTGTTAAGCGCTTACTATATGCCAGACATTGTTCTAAGTGCAGGGTAGATACAAGGTAATCAGATTGGACACAGTCCCTGTCCCAAGTGGGGCTCTTGGTCTTAATCCCCATTTTACAGATGAGGTAACTGAGGCCCAGAGAAGTTAGTGACTTGCCCAAGGTCACACAGCAGACAAATGGCAGAGCCAGCATTAGAACCCAGGTCCTTCCGACTCCCAGGCCTGGACTCTATCCACTAGGCCATGATGTTTCTCTTCCTCGTCCTGCCTTGAGTCCCTCCTAACCTTGCTGAAGAGATCCCTGGGGTCAGATTATGGAAAGGATACAGGTTATGGAAAGTCAATGGGAATTCAGTGCCTCTTCTCCCTCCTACTAAGACTGGAGCCTCATGTGGAAGAGCATGTAGAGAAGCAGCATGGCTCAGTGGAAAGAGCACAGGCTTGGGAGTCATGGGTTCAAATCCTGGCTCAGTTGCTAGTCAGCTGTGTGACTTTGGGCAAGTCACTTAACTTCTCTGTGCCTCAGTTAGCTCATCTGTAAAATGGGGATTAAGACTGTGAGTCCCATGTGGAACAACCTGATCACCTTGTATCCTCTCCAGAGCTTAGAACAGTGCTTTGCACATAGTAAGTGCTTAGCAAATGCCAGAATTATCATGTGGGAGAGGGACTGTGTCTAAACTGATGAACTTGTATCTACCCCACTGCTTACAACTTGTGCTTGGCACATAGTAAATGCTTAATGAAAATAACAATAATAATAATAATAATAATAATGAGAATAATAAGCTAGCTACCTTGTGCCAGAGAGGGAAGTCTTTAGGCTTTGTGGGGAGGTTTTGAACCCCAGCCCCTCAGACCAGCTTAATGTCTACATACGGCTTAGTCATGTTGCTGACCTTCAGATAGGGATGTGAGCTTGAATCTTTGTGTCTCCTGAATCTTTTGTGTCTGGAGGCACTGGGAGAGACCATTCAAGACTCCTCTGGGGACTGGGTGAGACCTTTGTGCACACAGAGACCCATACATTAGGAGTCACACGGACACACACAGAAGGAAACTCATTATTGCTCTGCTGAGAGTTGGAAGCGAAAACGCCGCCCCCCCCCCCCCCCCCCGCACAATACCACACCCCACCTCAAGAAATCCTACATTTCCCAGGACAAAGAATCTTAAGCACCCCCTGCTAACAGACGCCCTAGACCCGAGTTGTCATCTGGTCTGCTAAGCCAAAAGAGATCTAGCTAATCAGACAACAGATTCATTAGATTCAAAGAAACTTTCAAGTGATTTGAATGGCCTGGAGGTTAGTTCTCTAAATGCCCGGTGACCATCTAAACAATGGTCACGGTTGATAGCCATGGTTCCGGTTGCAGTGCCGAGAGGGCCGGCCAGAGTTCTGGCTCCTCTTCTACCCCTCCACTGCCAAGTCCTGGCTGAACGGGACTTCTGGCCTTGGGGCTGCTGTCCAGACTTCAACTCTGGAAAGAACTGTTTCCACTTGAGAAACCACAGAATGACCCTGTCAGCCCAAGGACGGCCAGGTTTGCAGAGCCTGGGACAGGCTTGCTTCTCCAGGGGACCTGGAGCTCTGAGAGAGGGAGCAGGACCCAGCAGGGACGCTTCTCTTGGTCAGGCGGCTAGAACTCAGGGATTTCTCGGGGGGGGGGGGGGAGATTCCCTGGGATTAGCCCCCGGCCATCATCAAGACACTGGTGGGGCTCTTGTCTGGGTTTATCCAGCTCTGTATGTGGGCGCCTGTCAGTTTGTGTCTGCATGTCTGGGCCTGTGTGTGAGTGTGTGTGTGTGTGTGCGCGTGACTGTGCACGTACTTGTCTGTGAACATGCACCCACAATAGGCGGTACTCACCGTCCTGTTTGTTCCTCTCTCGGTGGCTTGCTTCACTTTGCCGTAGGTGCCTCTCCCCAGGGTCCCCAGGACCTCGTATCTGTGCTTCACGCTGTGTTTGTGCTGGTGTTTCCGCACCTTTCCTGGCATTGGTAGATCCAGGCCCCTTCCCATTGTCCCCAAGCTCTCTTCTCTGGGATCCACTGCTTCCTCCTCCTCGGATCCACAGGGGTCTCTAAACTCAGCTGCCATCATCCACCCTCCTGCCCTTACTCACTGAGGCTGCTCTGTGGCAAGCACTCCCTGTCATGGGGCTACCTTATCTGGACAGAGGAGAGGTGTGTGTCGGGGGAGACCTATCTGCCTCCCTCACTGCTGGGGAGCCCAAGTCCTTGCAGGCGAGACCCCAGCAACAGTCTCCTCCTCTCAGGAAAGTGGCCAGAGATCCCACCAGGCGTGGTCAAATCCTTTTCCAATCAGCTCTCTGGAAGAGAGCAAAGGCATCTTCCCCTCCTGTCGAGCTGGGACAGTAGGGAGTGTTCAGCTGCTCCCCGGTGCTGACAGCTTTTCTGAAGCTCTTGCCCTTCCTACGGCATCTGCTGGCTTGCCTTCCTCTTCGGGCACTGCCTGCTGTTGGACTTAGGACAGCCCTTTGCTCTCTGCACCATGTGTGCCCCGTCCTTCTCCATCCTGCCCAGGGAGAGCCAACGCTTCCCAGGTCCCCACACTCCTTCCTCCCCCTTGATCCTGGGAACTGAGCTCCTGCCCAGCGTCTTGGCTCTGACGCTCAGATCCCCTCAGCTAAATTGCTTCCTCCTTGCCGGGGAGCAAGCACTAACTGTGAGTCTGTTCAGAGAGCCGCTTGCCTGCTCTGAGTGGGAGGAGGAAGGAGAGAAGGTGGAGCCTCAGTTCCTCCCCAGTCACAACCTGCTGTTTCCATCTTCCTCCCAATTCTGCCTCTCCTCCAGGGAACCCAGCCCCAACAGGAATAGGCTTTAGGCTCACCTCCCTCCCTTAACCTCCCTTATGCCCTCATAGCCTGCCCTTACCTGCCTACCTAGGGCTTCCAGCTTTTCACAGACATGCTAAGTGAATTTCCCATATTTGGGGACGAGGGGAGATGGGGTCCCCTAGGAGAGTTCAAAGGAGGGGGCCTGCAGGCACTGTCTGCCAAGCAATTGATCCCGACCCCCCTATGCAGTTCCTATCTACCCCTCTCTAGTGACAGTTCCAAGTCCCTGGAACAGAGGATGATTTGGGATCCTAGCCGTGCCACTGCAGGCCATCCTACCTTCCCGGACAGATGTCTACTCCTTGGTCTCTTGAGGAAGCGAGCTCCCCCAAGGGACAGGGACCATGTCTAAATCCTGGACAGTAAGGGCCCCTTCAGCCACTTGCAAGTGGGGATGCAGGAGAGCTGCAGTTTCCTTATCTCGTCTTCCCACCCAAACCCTGCCCATCTCCAGAATTTCCCATTACCATAGACACCACCATCATTCTCCCCATTTCACAAGCCAGTAACCTTGGCATTATCCTCAGCTCATCTCTCTCATTCAACCTACACATTCAATCTATCACTAAACCCTGTCTATTCTTCCTTCACAACATTAAATCTAGCCTTTCCTCTCCATCCAAACCGCTATCACATTGATGCAAGCCCTCATCATATCCCTCCTTGACTACTGCATCAGCTTCCTTGCTGACCTCTCTGCCTCCTGTCTCTCCCCACTCTAGTCCTTACTTCACTCTGCTGCCTGGATCATTTTTCTAAAAAAACCATTCAGTCCATGAATCCCCACCCCTTAAAAACCTCCAATGGTTGCCCATCCATCTCCTCATCAAACAGAAACTCCTTATCATAGGCTTTAAGGCAGTCAATCAACTCTCCTCCCTCTTACCTTACCTCGCTGATTTCCTACTATAGCCCAGCCCATACACTTCACTCCTACTGCCAACCTATTCGCTGTACCTCGATCTTGTCTATCTCTCTGTCAAACCACAGCATGGCTTAGTGGAAAGAGCACGGGCTTGAGAGTCAGAGGTCATAGGTTCTACTCCCAGATCTGCCACTTGTCATCTGTATGACTTTGGGCAAGTCACTTCACTTCTCTGTACCTCCGTTACCTCGTCTGTAAAATGGAGATTGAGACTGTGAGCCCCACGTGGGACAACCTGATTACCTTGTATCTACCCCAGCGCTTAGAACAGTGCTTGGCACATAGTAAGTGCTTAACAAATACCATCATAATTATTAGTATCATTACTAATCCCTTGCCCATCTCTTCCCTATGGCCTGGAACTCCCTCCCCCTTCATATCCAACAGATTACCACTCTCCCCACCTTCAAAGCCCTATTAAAATCACATCTCCTCCTTCCCCAACTAAGACCTCACTTCTCTATCTCAGCTTTCAGCTCTGTTCCCTTAAGCACTTTGATATGCACCCCTGCCCCAGCCCCAGTGGACTTATCTACAGATCCATCTGTAATTTATTTTAACATCTATCTCTCTCTGTATCTTGTAAGTTCCTTCATTCATTCATTCAATCATATTTACTGAGTGCTTAATGTGTGCAAAGCACTGTACTAAGCACTTGGGAGAGTACAATACATTGTGGACAGGGATCCTCTTTTGTACTGTATTCTCCCAAGTACTTAGTACACAGTAAGTGCATAATTAGCACCATTGATTGATTGATCAATTGAATGATCCTCATTTCCAAAAATCCAAAAGGGACTGTATCCAATCTGTATTGCAGTGATAATAATAATAATCGTGGTATTTGTTAAGCACTTACTATGTGCTAAGCACTGTACTAAGCACTGGGGTGGATACAAGCAAATCGAGTCGGACACAGCCCCTGTCCCATGTGGGGCTCACAGTCTCAACCCCCATTTTACAGATGAGATAACTGAGGAACAGAGAAGTGAAGTGACTTGCCCAGGGTCACACAGCAGACAAGTAGTAGAGTTGAGATTAGAATCCATGACCTTCTGACTCCCAATCCCATGCTCTATCGACTACGCCATTCTGCTACTCTACTATCTACTCCAGTTCTTGGCACACAGTAAGCACTTAACAACAAAAAAGTAACAGGAGTAATAATAATAATGTGGTTCTTGCAAGCTCCATTTTGGCATAGGTTCTATTCAACTCCCAGAAGCCAAGAGAAAGCAGCTAGGGTCCTCGTGGGAGTTAAGAAGCAAGGGAGCAGGTGCTGGTCCCAGGAGCAATGGATCACAGTGACTGCCACCAATGGCCCGATGATGATCTCAGAGGAAACAACAGAGCCAGTAGCCATCCCATGCTCCCCCAGGTGAGTCCTGTGGCAACTGCCAATTTATGTGTTTTATGTAGATGATCAATCACATGAGAAGCAGTGTGGCTTAGGGGAAAGAACATGGGCCTGGGGAAGACAAAGGACCTGGGTTCTAATTCCAACTCCACCACTTGCCTGCTCTGTGACCTTGGGTAAGTCACTTAACTTATCTGTGCCTCGGTTACTTCATCTGTAAAATGGGGATTAAGACTGGGAGCCCCATGTGAGATATGGACTGTGTCCAATCTGATTAGTTTGTAGCTATCCCAGCACTTACTGGTACATAGTGCCTGCCACATAGTGCTTAACAAATACCATTTTTAAAAAATCATATAGATTTTAATCAGCACTGTTTTCTGTAAGAAAATTTCATCTTCTGGGAAAGTGTCCTAGACAGTCAGGGATCTTGAACTGTTTACTAGGTGCAAACTCCTCCGTTAGACTGTAAACTCCTTGAGAGCGGGGATTGGGCTACTGACTGTATTGTACTCTCCCAAGTACTTAGTACAGTGCTTTGCACAAAGTGCTCTCAATCAATTCCAGTGATTGATTATCCTTATTAGTCACCTGCTTCTAGTCTGCATAGAACCCCTTTTTGCAGACCTCCTGGTCTCCATCCTTTGGCTCTTGAATCTACTGTTTCAGTGTACTAATAATGTTGGTATTTGTTAAGCGCTTACTATGGGCCGAGCCCTGTTCTAAGCGCTGGGGTAGACAGAGGGGAATCAGGTTGTCCCACGTGGGGCTCACAGTCTTAATCCCCATTTTACAGATGAGGTCACTAAGGCACCAAGAAGTTAAGTGACTTGCCCACAGTCACACAGCTGACAAGTGGCCGAGCCGGGATTTTAACCCATGACCTCTGATTCCAAAGCCCGTGCTCTACCAAACAGAGGGTGTGATTGTCCTTGCTCCTCTAGGAGCTGATATGACAAGATAGACAAGTATGTCTGTTGAGATCAACCAATCATTCAGTGGTATTTATTGTGTGCTTACTGTGTTCAGAATACTGTACTAAGTGCTTAGGGAAGGGGAGTGGAACAGAGGGACAGAAAAGAAAACCTCATAGAACTTAACTGCAACTCAGTTGTGAGAAGAGGAGGTCATGGAGGAGAGAGACAGGCAAGGTGGGAAGCAGCGGGACCTAGTGGAAAGAGCACGGGTGTCGGAACCAGGACCTGGGTTCTAATCCCTGCTCCACCACTTATCTGCTGTGTATCCTCGAGCAAGTCACTTCATTGCTCTGTGCCTCAGTTTCCTCATCTGTAAAATGGGGATTCAATAGCTGTCCTTCCTACCCCTTAGACTTTAGTCCCATGTGGGACAAGCACTCTGTTCAATCTGCCTATACAGTATCTGCTCCAGCATTTAGTGCAGTTTTTGTCACAGAGTAAGAGCTTAACAAATACTATAATTATTATCATTACGTAGTGCCTCTTTTTTTGTGACTGGAAAAATGAGGAAGAAGCCTGACACATAGTAAGCACTTAACAAATTCTATTAGAAAACTGATGGCTTGTCCCAGTCTAGCCAGGATGGGATGAAATTAATGAATTGACATCAATTTGATATCCCATGGCCAACCTGACCAGAATTTAGTGTTAAAAATTGAGTGCAATAGGTTACCCTCACTTAGTTTTGTCTTAGTTGATCTGCATATGTGAGAAAGCTAAGTTTCCAAATGTGAGTTAGTTGTGGTATTCATTTAGCACTCACTACCTGCCAAGCACTGGATACAAGCTAATTAAATCAGACAGTCTCTGACCCATATGGGACCGACCTTCTAAGAAGTAAGGACAGCAGGGATCTTTTATCCCCATTTCACAAATGAAGAAACTGAGGCACAGTGAGGTAAAGTGGCATGCCCAAGGTCACACAGCACGCCAGTGAGAAGGTGCAGCTAGGCCCCAGGTCTCCTGACTCCCCCATGTCAGAGGCAGCAGAATGGCCAAGAAGGAGACCAGGCAGGAGCACACTCCCCAAAGTTCTTTTGTCCAGAGGAAGCAGCTGCGGGAAGAGTGAGATTGCCTTCCACGGAACAAAGCGTCCATTGTGACTGTCCCTGGCAGAGCAGCTTCTGGCTGTGTGAAAGACAGTGGCCATTCATTCCTAGGGCATTCCAGTGTTCTCACCATCCCCCTGCAGCCAGGCTCTGCAGGTACAGGTCAGTCCATCGGGCTCTTTGTTGCCCTATGGCCAGGGCTAGATGGGGCAGAAGCATACCAGGCCCAGGGGGCATAGGAAGTCAGGAGAAGAGCGGGCACTCAGGCTTCCTGGAACAGCTAAGCTGAGCATCAGAAGTCACTTTCTGCCAGTCCTGCTGGCTAATCATAATTAGGCTGGCTAGACTCGCTTGACATTTTGTGTTCGGCTGGACGCTTGCTGGGAGGGGACCCCTGCCTGGAGAAGCTTGGTATAAGAGGGCAGGGGGAGGGGAGCAAGTACCTTTCATTCATTCAATAGTATTTATTGAGCGCTTACTATGTGCAGAGCACTGTACTAAGTGCTTGGGATGAACAAGTCGGCAACAGATAGAGACAGTCCCTGCCGTTTGACGGGCTTACAGTCTAATCGGGGGAGACGGACAGACAAGAACAATGGCACTAAACAGCGTCAAGGGGAAGAACATCTCATAAAAACAATGGCAACTAAATAGAATCAAGGCGATGTACAATTCATTAACAAAATAAATAGGGTAACGAAAATATATACAGTTGAGCGGACGGGTACAGTGCTGTGGGGATGGGAAGGGAGAGGTGGAGGAGCAGAGGGAAAAGGGGAAAATGAGGCTTTAGCTGCGGAGAGGTAAAGGGGGATGGCAGAGGGAGTAGAGGGGGAAGAGGAGCTCAGTCTGGGAAGGCCTCTTGGAGGAGGTGATTTTTAAGTAAGGTTTTGAAGAGGGAAAGAGAATCAGTTTGGCGGAGGTGAGGAGGGAGGGCGTTCCAGGACCGCGGGAGGACGTGACCCAGGGGTCGACGGCGGGATAGGCGAGACCGAGGGACGGTGAGGAGGTGGGCGGCAGAGGAGCGGAGCGTGCGGGGTGGGCGGTAGAAAGAGAGAAGGGAGGAGAGGTAGGAAGGGGCAAGGTGATGGAGAGCCTTGAAGCCTAGAGTGAGGAGTTTTTGTTTGGAGCGGAGGTCGATAGGCAACCACTGGAGTTGTTTAAGAAGGGGAGTGACATGCCCAGATCGTTTCTGCAGGAAGATGAGCCGGGCAGCGGAGTGAAGAATAGACCGGAGCGGGGCGAGAGAGGAGGAAGGGAGATCAGAGAGAAGGCTGACACAGTAGTCTAGCCGGGATATAACGAGAGCCCGTAATAGTAAGGTAGCCGTTTGGGTGGAGAGGAAAGGGCGGATCTTGGCGATATTGTAGAGGTGAAACCGGCAGGTCTTGGTAACGGATAGGATGTGTGGGGTGAACGAGAGGGACGAGTCAAGGATGACACCGAGATTGCGGGCCTGCGGGACGGGAAGGATGGTCGTGCCCTCCACGGTGATGGAGAAGTCTGGGAGCGGACCGGGCTTGGGAGGGAAGATGAGGAGCTCAGTCTTGCACATGTTGAGTTTTAGGTGGCGGGCCGACATCCAGGTGGAGACGTCCCGGAGGCAGGAGGAGATGCGAGCCTGAAGGGAGGGGGAGAGGACAGGGGCGGAGATGTAGATCTGCGTGTCATCTGCGTAGAGATGGTAGTCAAAGCCGTGAGAGCGGATGAGTTCACCGAGGGAGTGAGTGTAAATGGAGAACAGAAGAGGGCCAAGAACTGACCCTCGAGGAACTCCAACAGTTAAAGGATGGGAGGGGGAGGAGGCTCCAGCGTAGGAGACCGAGAATGATCGGCCAGAGAGGTAAGAGGAGAACCAGGAGAGGACAGAGTCCGTGAAGCCAAGGTGAGATAAGGTATGGAGGAGGAGGGGATGGTCGACAGTGTCAAAGGCAGCAGAGAGGTCAAGGAGGATCAGAATGGAGTAGGAGCCATCAAGTACCTGTGATGCAGGAGGCTCCAGCCCAGAGAGGATAGGGACACTTAAGCATTGGCCCCAGCCCCAGTGGGGATTTTGGCAGAGGGGGAGCCTTTGGGTACACCTGCGTCACTCACAGAATAACCTGAGAGCTGACTTTATGGGTGAGAAAAAAGGAACCCCCAAATAGGGCCCCTGGACTTGTTTTGGAGGTATAGGGAGCTTGGGTTGAGGGCAAAACGGCCCCTGGATGGTCAAGGATTGGAGCGGCCTCCCTAGCAGGGCTCATTCCTCTGCCTCGATACCAGAAGTCTGCCCCTTTCCCCTCCTGCTTCCAAGTGATGAAAGCTAGTGCCTTAAGCCGGATCCCCAGGGCTGGGTGGGGAGCTGGGGCAAGGAGCTGGAGTGGGGAGGGGAGGGAGGAGCAGTCAGAGATATGTGGTTGTGTGTAGATGAGTCACTGGACAGGCCAGAGGCACTGATGGGCTCATCATTTTGCATGCGGAGAAACCTCCTATTCTGGGAACTCTGCGATTTTCTATTTTGGTTTATAACCTTCCAGTCTAGAGGGTCTCTCCTCCTGTCTACAGGTCTGGATCTCTGTTCTGGCTCTGAGCTCTGGGACTCTTAAAGCGCATAACAACCCTGCCCAGTCCTGTCCCGCTGCCTGGCTTTCCTTGGCACTGCGGCACCACTGGCCCCTTTCCCGGGACCTTCCCTATTTTAGCTTCTGGTGTAGCTTCTTTCCCCAGCAAACCCTGAGCCAGAGGGCGGACAGACCATGCTGAAAAGCAGGAGGGTGTGGAGTCAAAGAGAAGAGTTCTTGCTCCCCAAAAGAAGCCAAGTGGGCGGGTTTGATTTGAGGCCACCTCAAACCTGCTGGGGAGTCTGGAGGATGTATCTGATTATTCAGTCGAGTGTCATGAGGATGGGGGGGGGGGCGTGGAATTTTCTCCAGAATGAATCCAACAACCGGAGAGACACTACCACTGGTCCCGAGAGGAGTCAGACAGTCAGATGGTGAGCCTATCTACTCAGAGCTCCTGACACCAGTGAGGACACAGACAGAAAGGAGACGGCTGAGATTAACTACAGGAAAGAGGAGGGGGTGAGGCTTTCTCCACCCCCAACACACCCGTCATACCCACAGAAGAGAAGCCCAGGGGAAGACTTGTCTGGAGCCACCGGTTAGCCAGACGCTTGCCCGGGGTGGCAAGGGGAGTGGGATTTGCATAAGGGACATTTGTTTGGATGACGAATGTGTCTGGGCATCTGAAAAAATCTTCCAATCCCTAATAGAAGGGGTTGCACTATAACCCAACGCGGCACCGCCTCCCCTATGATTGACATCTGCCAGTCATATGACAATCTGACGGCAACCTGGAAAGTGGGAATTCTACACTGGCTGGATGCCCGTGCCTCCCCAATCTCAGAAATCTTAGATGCTCCTACTTCCCCACCGAGAGAGGAGAGTTTATTCCATAGAGGTCTGATTCTCTTTAACTAACTTTTCCCTCACTTGGGTGGGGCTGAGGAGGGAGGCCTGCCAGGGCCTATCTCCCATCTGATGCAGCTCCTGTACTGAGATTTTGGATTCATTGGCTGCTTTGCCTCAGTTTCTCCTCAGGACCTGTGAGGCTCAGTGAAGGGCTTCATTATCATTATTATTACTTATGACATTTGTTGAGCACTAAACGGGGGATAGGATAATAATTTGGACACGACTCCTGGCCCGCAGGAGGCTCACAATCTGAAATGAGGGCAGGGAGGTTCTGGCCCACTCCATTAGAGGAGAAAAAGCTGCATGTATCTCCTCCTTCCACCTCCAAGCTATTCTTTCCCAAGGCCTTGCCTCACTCCTGTCCTGCCCTATCCCCTCGCTCCACCTCCCGGGCCTGGAAGAGAAGCACCTGTCTGCTAACTCTGTTGTATTGTACTCTCCCAAATGTTTAGTACAGTGCTCTGCACATAGTAAGCACTCAATAAATACGATTGATTGATTGATTGGCAGGAAGTTACATCATTAGTGGAACAGCTGATTAGAAAAGTGAGTGAGGGATAACTGGATAAGGGCTGGGTATGAAAATGATACTAGAGACTGGACATCTTCTCCGCTTCTGTCTCCATCTTCCCATTTCTGATTCCCCGTTTCTCTGTGTCTGTGGGTCTGCCTGGTCTGTCTGATTCATCCCCAGTCTCTCGCCACAAGATGCCTCCCCCTACTCCCTCTGTTCTCATATTCTCCCCTTTGGTCTCCTTCTCCTGCCTTTTTCTCACAGGTATATGAGTGGGGGTGGTAAAAGACGCCATGTAGGGAGCCCATGCAGGCTCAGCGGTGGGCCTTGAGGGTGAGTAAAAATCCCCGGTGTTTCTTGAGGAGGGGGAAAGGGTAGTAATCCACTGAGTTGAGGGGGAAACCCAGACAACATCGCGGAGGCAGAAGCAGCAGATTGAGTGGCAGGCAATGTCAGGCGCTTTGAAGCCACTAGGTGGCGCTCAAAGCCCGTGCCGTCCCGCACCAGAACCCTGCAGTTTTACTGAGAAATGGCGGGGTGAGGACAGGCCGTTCTGGAAAGCTTGCGGAGAGTCCTCAGCAGGTCAGAGAGGAAGATGGCGTCAACACCAGCCAAGAATAGGGAGAGAAATGGGCTCTCATTTAGCCCCCGAGTGAAGGCCTAATCCACAGGATTAGGAGCCATAATCAGGCCAGTATCAATCTGCGTCCCTCTACATGGGGGTTGTGTTTCCCAGAAAGAACCGCAGGTTGGCAAGGAGGAGAGCAAGGATTTATATGATCCTTGAGGGCCTGAGGATCTAATACTCTCAGAGATATACTTGACGAATCAAATCTAGTCATGGCCTATTGTAGCCTAGTGGAAAGAACACAGGCGTAGGGGCCAGGAGACCTGGGTTTGAATGCCAGCTCTGCCACTTGCCTGCTGGGTGACCTTAGGCAAGGCACTTAACCTCTTTGTGCCTCAATTTCCTCGTCTGTAAACTGGGAATTAAATGCTTCTTCTCTTTCCTCCTTAGACCGAGCCCTGTTTGGCACAGGGACTGTGATCGGTCTGCTTGCACTCTACTCCAGTGCTGAACAAATATTATTTTAATTATTTATTGTTATTATATACCTAGTGGAGAGTCACTCCAGAAATCAGTCGGCAACTAAGGTTGGGAGAGCAAGAGGTCTTTTGTGCCTCCTAAAGTCACCTACCCTCCCTCCCTTGCCTTTTGCCTGGCCCTGTTGATCCTTAGGTTCATTGACATCCACCTTTAAAGTGAGCCAACAGAGGGACCCTCAACCCCGAGGCACCGTGTTCCAGAATCCACAACAGACAGGGCCATGCTGAGGCAGGATAACCTGGGGGCTTTTGGGCCAAACGGGGCTCAGGCAGTAATGGGAAAATTAAAATGCCCTGAGGTTTCTCTTGTCTCGATCCTAGCCTTTGTCCTCCCCTGCCCCCCCCCCCCCATTTCTCTCTTTTCTGCAAACACAATGCCCTGGGGGATTAGCCACCTTAAGCCTCTGGATACTAACCAACAACTCAGAGGCCACAGCACAAAGCTTTTCTCTCCCTGCATGTTCTAAAGTCCCAAGTCCTGCTGTCCTGGTGCAGCCTCCATTTAACTCAGCAAATCTCTTTGAATCCAAGCTCATTTGGGCTGGGTGCTGCTCGGTTGACCTGTTGTATTATCTGACCCTTAGCCCTGAGCAGCCGAGCCGGGTTCAGCTGGGGAAATCAGCTTGTCGTTGCCCCTGTTGAGTTGAGGGGGAAAGGAGAGAGGGCGTGGAAGGTAGCCTTGGACACCCTTCATCCCTCAGAGGCAAACAGTTCTCTCAGCCCAAGAAAGAGCCTGTGGTGCAGGACAACTGAAGGCAAGGCCTCCTGGGACTCTGACTAGCTGTGGATTCCCTTCCCTTGCATGTCCTCCCTCCATGAAGGTTCTCCTGAACATTGTAGTGGCAGGGCTGGTGCTTCTGTTCCCCAGCCCTTGGCGTTTGCCCTACCGCTGCTGCTTCTCCTGCCACTGCACTCCGGCTTCTGCAGCTGGCTCCTGTCCCTTTGGAGCTGCCCAAAAAAGGCCAGAGAATGCAAGAGTGGAAGTGTACTGATCTCTCTTCTTCCTTCCTCCCCCTCCTCCCTCCATCCCCACACACACACAGCCCAGGGACCAGGACAGCTGGGGAACTGGACAAACATAAAAGGAAATCTGAAATGCAGATAAAAGAAGTATAAAAACCCAAAAAGGTACTGAACAGCAACAGCAGAATCATTAGATTAGAATAAATTACACAGAGGTGTTCATACATTCTAGGGGATTCTTGGAGTGGTTGCCAAGACTAGAATTAATCTGGGAAGGCTTCATGGAGGAGGTGGGTTTTTAGCAACGATCTGAAGGAAGGGAGTGGCCTGCCAGGTCTGAGTCATGTGAAAGTTTTGCTGCCCAGGACCAACTGCAGTTGGTGATGAACAGCCAGTCTGGTTGGGTGAGAGCAGGACTGAGCTGCTGGGAGATCCCGGTTCTTAGGAAAATTACCCCAGCTTCCCATTTGATGACAGCAAGGCTGGGGGTTCCTCAGGGTACCCCAAGTTACATATTTTGAGTGTTGGGCAGCTTGGGAGTAGTGCTCAAATAAATCCTCTTTATCTCTCCCCTTGTTCAAGCTTAGCCATTCCTCCCATTCCTTGGCAGTCACACTTCACATATCTGCACTGTTATCACAGCCTCCTGAGTTCCTGAGTCATTCCCAGCACAAATTTAGCTCCCTCTCTCCTCTTCCAAGCTATTCTCCTCATTCTCCAAATTTGTTTCCATCCCCCAGGTCCTTGAGGATCAATCCTATCTTGGGGTTCTAGCCCTGTTAGCATCTCCCTGGAGGGTGGGACTGATGCTTCCCAGTGTTGGTTTGGGGTTTTTTTTTCACTCAATTATCTGAGAAACTCATAATAATAATTCTGTTATTTGCTCAGCACTTACTATGTGCTAAGTGCTGGGGTAGGCACTCTTGTCATCTTCAAAGCCCTTAATGAAATCATATCTCCTCCCAAAAACCTTCCCTGTCTAAACTCTCAACTCCTCAATCAATCATACGTATTGAGCGCTTACTGTGTGCAGAGTATTGTACTAAGTGCTTGGGAGAGTACAGTGTAACAATAAGCCGACACATTCCTTGCCCACAACAAGTTTACAGTCTAGAGGGGGAGACAGACATTAATATAAATAAATAAATTACAGATATGTACATAAGTGCTGTGGGGCTGGATGGGGGATGAATAGAGGGAGTAAGTCAGGGCTATGCAGAAGGGAATGGGAGAAGAGGGAAGGGGGGCTTAGTCAGGGAAGGCCTCTTGGAGGATAAGGCTTGGGGGGTAGGGGTAGGGTGTTCCAGGCCAGAGGGAGGAAGTGGGCGAGGGGTCAGCAGAGAGATAGATGAGATCAAGGTAGAGTGAGAAAGTTAGAATTAGAGGAGTGAAGTGTGCTGGCTGGATTGTAGTAGGAGAGTAGTGCGAGTAGGAGGGGGTAAGGTGATTGAGTGCTTTAAAGCCAATGGTGAGGAGTTTTTGTTTAATGTGGAGGTGGATGGGCAACCACTGGAGTTTCTTGAGGAGTGGGGAAACATTCCCATCTTTCTCCTCATCAAACAGAAACTCCTTATCGTTGGCTTTAAGGAACTCAAGCAACTTTCCCTCTCCTACTTGGGTTCTAATCCCTGCTCCACCACTTGTCTGCTGTGTGACCTTGGGCAAGGCACTAAATCTCTATGCCTCAGTTCCTTCATCTGCAAAATGGGGATTCAATACATGTTCTCCCTCCCTTTTAGACTGTGAGCCCCATGCGGGACTTGATTATCTTGTAACTACCCTAGCACTTAGTATAGTACTTGGCCCAAAGTAAGCACTTAACAGAAACCATTATTATTATTATTATTTTACCTCACTGATCTACTACAACCCAGCCTGCACACTTTGCTCATCTAATGCCAATCTATTCACTATACCTCCATCTCATCTGTCTGGCTACTGACTCCTGGCCTTTGTCCTCCCTCTGTCCTAGACCACCCTCATCCTGCAATCAATCAATCAGTGATACTTATTGAGTGTTTACCATGTGCAGAGCACTGTTATAAGTGCTTGGGAGAATACAACAGAGTTGGCAGACACAGTCCCTGCCCACAAGGAACTTACAATCTAGAGGGGGAGAACAACATTAAAATAAATTATGGCTATCTACATAAGTGTTTTGGGGCTGAGGGTAGAGTGAGTATCAAGTGCAGATCCAAGTGCATAGGTGACACAGAAGGGAGAGGGAGTAGAGGAAATGAGGGCTTAGTCAGGGAAGGTCTCTTGAAGGAGATGTGATTTTAATAAGGCTTTGAAGGTGGGGAGAGTGGTGGTCTGTCATATATTGAAGGAGAGAGACTTCTAGGCCAGAGGGAGAATGTGAGCAAAGGGTCTAAGCCCCCCTTTTCCTCTGCTTCCCCTCTGCTCCCCATTGCTCCGACTCTTTCCCTTTGCTCTACCCCCTCTGCACCCCCAGCACTTGTGATATATGTACATATTTATAATTGTAATTCTATTTGTTTTTAGTAATGATGTGTATATATCTATAATTTTTTTATAATAATGCTACTGATACCTGTTTACTTGTTTTGATGTCTGTCTCCCCTCTTCTAGACTGTGAGCCCATTGTGGGCAGGGATTGTCGCTATTTGTTGCTGAATTGTACTTCCCAAGTGCTTAGTACTGCGCTCTGCACACAGTAAGTGCTCAATAAATACGATTGAATGAATGAATGAAAGGGGTGAGTGGCAAGACAGACAAGATCGAGGTACAGTGAGTAGGCTGACATTGGCTGAGTGAAGAGTGCGGTCTAGGTTGTAGAAGATCAGCAAGGTAAGATAGGAGGGGGAGAGCTGATTGAATGCCTTAAAGCTGATGATAAGGAGTTTCTGTTTCTGTTTGATGTGGAGGTGTATGAGCAACCACTGGAGGTTCTTGAGGAGTGGGGAGACAGGGACCAAATTACTTTCAGAAAAAACAATCTGGGCAGTAGTGTGAAGTATGGACTGGAGTGGGGAGAGGCAGGGAGGTCAGCAAGGAGGCTCTGATGCAGTATCAACATGGATTGACATAATAGCAGTATGAATGGAGAGGAATGGACTGATTCTAGAGATATCGTGAAGGTAGAACAGACAGGGTTTGGTGACAGACTGAATATGTGTGTTGAATGGGAATGATGAGTCGAGGATAGTGCTCAAGTCATGGGCTTGTGAGACAGGGAGGATGATGGTGCTGTCTATGAGGTCAGGAAAGTCAGGGGAAGGACAGGGCTTGGATGGGAAGATGAGGCATTCTGTTTTGGACTGGTTAAGTTTCATTCATTCAATTGTATTTATTGAGCACTTAATGTGTGCAGATACTGTACTAAGTGAAGTTTGAGATGTCAGTGGGATATCCAAATAGAGATGTCCTGAAGGCAGGAAGAAATGGGAGACTGCAGAGAAGGAGAGAGGATTTGGGAATCCTCCAGGTTGAGATGATAGTTGAAACCTACCCCTTCATCTGATGACAAGGGTCCAGCACCCAGAGCCTCACCCTGATGGCAAAGTGACAGTAAAGATGCCACAGCAGACCTGAATCAGGGAGTGGATTTGTTCTGAGAAGAGAATTAAGGCTGCTGCCTTCAGGGTCTATTGCTCTTTGGGATTTGGCCTCTGAGCTTTAGTCAGCCTAATATTTCTGTTCAGAGTCTCCTCTCTCTTGCTGCCCAGATGTGGGTATTGATAATAATGTTGGTATTTGTTAAGCGCTTACTATGTGCCGAGCACTGTTCTAAGCGCTGGGGTAGACATAGGGGAATCAGGTTGTCCCACGTGGGGCTCACAGTCTTAATCCCCATTTTACAGATGAGGGAACTGAGGCACGGAGAAGTTAAGTGACTTGCCCACAGTCACACAGCCGACAAGTGGCAGAGCTGGGATTCGAACTCATGAGCCCTGACTCCAAAGCCCGTGCTCTTTCCACTGAGCCACGCTGCTTCTCCATTGATGTTCTTACTACTACAGGGATGAGCAGAATATAGCCTGTGGATCTGCCTTGCCTGGCTCCATGAGAGCTGCTTCAGCCTTTGGTAGCTCCAGCCTGGCTGTGGATACACTCAGCAGCCTCTTAGCTTGCCTCAACTCCAGGAAGATTGGAATACGGGGGGTTTATTGAGGGTGCCCATAGGCTAAACATCCCTTCCCCACCCCCAACTACCACTCTTTGCTGTCAGCCGCACAGATAGTTGTCCAAAGGGATAAGTGGCCCACCCCTGCAATAGTACTACCCAGACCACGATGAGTCCATCTACCCAAAATGAGCAAATCTTAGTCCCAAAGTTTAGCGATATGGTATTTTTTTAAAAATATAGAACACTGGGAACCTCCAAAACCAATCCTAACCCAGTGAGCTGGACAAACAAAAGCCTCCAGTCAGCAGGGCAGAGAAAGCACATTCCAGTCCGCATCGCTGGGGAACCTGGACCGCTGAGCCTGGGACAGGATCAAGTGCGGCTCAACCGACACCGGCACAGGCGGGTACAGCTGGGGATTGTGTGTCACGCCATGGGCTGCTTCAGCCGTGCACCCAATCTCTCATCTTCCTACTGAATTTTCCCTCCCTACTGCACCACCTATGCGCTTGAGTCCGTAACCCTGCGGCACTTGGGTGCTCACCTCACCCCCACCCCCAGCTGAACAGTGGCGCTATCAAATGACTCGTATTTGGAGAAGAGGGTATGGGAATGGAATCTTAGAACATGGATTGACATAATAGCTAGAAAGTATCCACCCAAGCGCTTAGTACAGTGCTTGACCCACAGTAACAAATACTTCAGTTATTATTAATGTGAAGGAGTTAATCTTAAGACCTTACCTTACATTACCTCTGCTGCTGCCACTTCTGGAATAAAAATAACCCCAGGAGTGTCATGAAAGGTGCGGCTGGGTCAAAGGGTAGGGATTTCCTTTATGTGTTCCTTGGGGTGGGAAGGATCAAGCTTTCTCCTGGGGTGATCTCTGGATCAACATCTCTACCCAGTAGTTACCAGAGAGCTTTACTCTGACTTTCTTTGGATCCCACGGTGCGAAACCACTGAACCCTGCCCCACCAACAGTGGTCTATTTAGCTCTTTATCCTTCCTCCTCTCAGAACAGCAGCATCCCCAGAACAGAATTGGGCTTCACATGATTGCATTATTTGGGCATTTAGGCATCTTTGATAGCAACCCCAGCCTACCTTGGGAACCCTGGTTCTGTGATGAGTAGTGTCAGAGGGTGATTTTAAGACATGCAACCAGGGCAGTGTCAAGTTGCCACCTTCAGCAGGCCACTGATTCCAGTCCCTTTCAGGAAATGTAGAAAGAGCTGTTCCTCCTTTGCTTGGCTAGTAATGGAGGTACTTACTGGATCCCTTCTCCCTATAACAACTTGTCTGTGGGGGTAGCTAGCCTGGCTAATCATAATAATAAGAATAAGAAGAATAGTGGCATTTGTTCAGAGTTTACTATGTGTCAAGTATTGTGCTAAGCCCTGGGGTAGATACAAGGTAATCAGGTTGGACACAGTCCCTGTCCCACATGAGGCTCTCAGTCCAAGTAGGAGGGAGAACAGGTATTGAATCCCCATTTTATAGTTGAAGAAACTGAGGCACAAAGAAGTGAAGTGACTTGGCCAAGGTCACGTGGCCGGCAAGTAGTGGAGCCGGGATTAGAATCCAGATTGCCTGACTCCCAGGCCCGGGCTGGGAGGTTCTAGAGAGAAGGGCTCAGATTGGATTAAAGGGAATGAAATGAACATCCAAGTTCTCATTTAACCTCTCAGGCCCTGGATCTCTTTGCACATCCCACTCAGGGCATAGGATGTAGTAACCCCAAGGTGGGGAGCAGGTCAGGGGACCCCTGAAGATAATAATAGTAATAATGATAATAATAATGGTACTTGTTAAGCACTTCCTATGTGCCAAGCACTGTTCTAAGTGTTGGGGTAGGTACAAGTTAATCAGGTTAGACACAGTCCCTGTCCCACATGGGGCTCACACTCTTCATCCCCATTTTACAGATGAGGGAACTGAGGCCCAGAGAAGTGAAGTGACTTGCCGAAGGTCACACAGCAGCCACGTGGCCGATTCGGGTAGGCAGCTCCTCAGAGCAGGGGCCTGGCTGGGAGTTAGGAAACCTGGGTTCTAATAGTCCTGGCTTCGCTCCCCGTCTGCTATGTGACCTTGACTTTTCTGGGCCTCAGTCCCGTCATCTGTAAAAATGGAGGTGCTATCGGTTCTCTTTCCCACTTAGACTGTGAGCCCCCTGTGGGACAGGAACTGTGACCGATCCAATCCGATTGTATTTACACCAGGACTTAGTATAGTTCTTGGCACGTAGTATGCACTTAAAAAATATTATTCTTATTTTATCATTCTTGCTGTTGTTGTTATAAATCGTTCACTCTCTTACCCCCCTGCTGCGTTGCTCTGCCCCTACCCTCTTTTTCCCAGGCTCGTGGCTGCCCAGGGATGAACTGTAAGCCCGTCAATGGGCAGGGATCGTCTCTATCTGTTGCCGAATTGTACATTCCAAGCGCTTAGTACAGTGCTCTGCACATAGTAAGCGCTGAATAAATACTATTGAATGAATGAATGAACTTTGAGGGGAGGGGGCAGAGTACAGAGTCTGAACCTCTGGGAGAAGGGGGGAATCCAGCTCAGGATGGGAGGCGGGAGGAGAAGGGGTTGCCTGGACCGTGACCACGTGGCCGGGGTTAATCCCTCAACGGGGCAGGGCTGGGGCTGGGTTGGACTAGGGCTAGACTGGGCCGGGCCCCAGGTCGGGGCCGGCTCGGCTCAGCTCAGGAGCTGCGGCGGCTCGGTGCTCAGGCGGCTCCGCAACGTGACGCCAGCGGGTCGGGGCGGGGGCAAGTGGGGGCTCGGCTCGGCTCGGCTCTCAGGTGAGCGAAGCCAGGTAAACCGAGCGGGACATGCCGAGCCTTGCGAGAGGGATGAGTGGGGGGGGGGGGGCGGGGGGCTCTTGCCTTGGGGGGGGAGGAGGTGGGAGCCCCCACACCGGGTACCGAGTCGGTACTGGCTCTGGAGACGGGTAGGAAAGGGGCCGGCAGTCGAAGAGCTCGATCCGCCATCCCGCCCATCTTCCCCTCTCTGCCACCTCCGCGCACCTCTCCACCTTCTCCCTCTCCTCCCCTCCCCAACCTCTCCCTCTCCTCCCCGCTTCACTGAGATCTCGGGTCGGGATGGGCCTGTCGGGGTGGAGGAGGACAGGAGCCACCCCAGCCCCGGGAGTGTGGACCCGGAGTTTCGCACCAAGTGACGCAGCTTCGGACCTCGGAGCTATTGTAATCCCGGGGGGTGCGGGCAGCCAGGGTGCCCGGGCTAAACCCTCCGCATTCCGCCAGCTTTCCCTGCCGGATTACTCCCTGGCAAGCAGCAGGGGCGGGTACAGGGCCGCTCGTCGCTGTCCCACTCCCTCCACCACCCCAGCCTGGGAAACAAGAAAAATTGTAGCATTTGTTAAGCGCTTACTCTGTACCAAGCACTGGACTGAGCGCTGGCATAGGTACAGGATAAGAGACAGTCCCTATCCTGCATCGGTCTCACAATCTAAAGGGGAGCACTCCTCCATGAAGGAGTTTCTCTCCACTGCCAGGTCAAGGGTCCCTCTGCCACTCTCTATGCAATTCCTCCCTCCAGGGGCCCATTGCTTGTGTCAAATCCTATAACCCCGTACTGTATTCCAAGTAACCCTTGGAATCAGTAATAATAATAATGTTGGTATATGTGCAGAGCACTGTTCTAAGCACTGGGGTAGATATAGGGTAATCAGATTGTCCCACATGGGGCTTACAGTCTTCATCCCCTTTTTACAGATGAGGTAACTGAGTTACAGAGAAGTTAAGTGACTTGCCCACAGTCACACAGCTGACAAGTGGCAGGGTTGGGATTCGAACCCATGACCTCTGACTCCAAAGCCCGGGCTCTTTCCACTGAGCCATGCTGCTTCTCTAATCAACCAATCAGTGGTACTTATTGAGCGCTTACCGGGTGCAGAGACATGATCCCTGCCCATAAGGAGCTTATGGTCTAGAAGGGGTGAAAAAGAGGAGTGCTGTTCTTGGGCCCAGGGTGTCCCTTCCAGATAAGTCCACCCCAGGCAAGTAAAGGTGTTTGCCAGAGGGCACAGGGGCTGGGGAGGAGTCTGAGCCTCTGTTCCCCCACATGTATTCCTGTCTCCAAATACCCCCAAGGATATGTGTGTGTATGTGTGTGTACACCATGTGCATATGTTTGTGTCTATGCTCCTGGGACAGTATTGCAATAAGTGGGGAGCCAGCCAGGAGTGTAGGGCCTCAGAGTCTAATGCTAGATGGCCAATCAATAGTACTTATTGAGCACTTACTGGCTGAGAAGCCCTGTGCTAAGTGCTTGGGAGAGTACAATATAACAGTTGGTAGACACATTCCCCGCCCACAGTGAGCTTACACAGTCTAGAGGGAGCCCAAGAGCCACATTTTTGGCTTGGCTGTGTTCTGCACTCACAGTGGGGGTGAAACACTGAAATACGTCTTGGGGATTGTTCGGGAGTGACAGCAAGCAGGGAAAATACTTAGACTGGTGGAAGGATACAGTACTGGCTTCTCATAGGAATGGGAGCGGGGGTCAGGGGAGAAGGGGTGTGCTTCTCTGGAGGCGAGACGGTGAGCCTGGCCATAGCCAGGAGGAGGCACTTAAGTTGATTGTTTCCCTGAATATGGTATAAGTTTTCGTGATGGGGGTTTCAGTCTTTTGATGCCACAACCACCTCACCCTCTGTTTGGATGGTGCCTGCCTGTGAAGCAGTGAGCAGGAGGTTGGAGCTGCTGGGCAGTAGGAGAACAGAGGGGAGGTTTGCTCCAGAGAGTCAGGCCCCAGGGAGCAAAACAGTCCTGGGCTCTATTGGGTGGGCAGCTTCTCCGCTGGGAGCCAAGGAATGCTCTGCCCAGAAGCAGTGGGGACCTTCTGGGTACAGAGCCCCTTGGGTGGACCCAGGGATAGAGAAACTCCAGTAGCTGCTGATGGCTCTGGAAGGATTTCTGAAGGATTTCTGGGTCAGCTGAAGAGTTTCCTATTCCCACCCCTTCCCTCCTCTCCCCTCTTTGGCTCCATGAATGCTGCTGGAAGGGATTGAATCTGGGACAGAGCCCTCTTGGTTCTGAAGTGAATGGGTCTTCTGGGACCTCTGGCTGACTAAAGGCCCTCAGCCCCCACGTTGCCATTTGTAACACTAACCTGCCATTCCTACCCCTCTGCCCCTTTGGGCCACACCCCCAAACCCCTTTCAGGGTGGGCAGATCCCAAGGACTGAAAACCTATAGCATCTGCTCTCTCCCCCTTGTCCTCTGCAGGGATTCAGGGAGCATCTGCCCACTGTCTCTGGAGAATTTCTTGAGCAAAACCTTGTTCTCTGGAATCTGTTTAGACAAGCCTTGAGCCCTATGCCCTCGAGGAATTATGGACTCATGGTGAGTCAAGACCCTAGTGCAAAGGGACCTGGTTTTCTCCCGCTCCCCCTCACCCCTAACTTCAGGTGCTGCTCATCATGCTAATTGGCTTTCTTCACTTTTTTCCTCTCCAGCCCTTGAATGGGGACGGGAGGGGGGAGATGTGTTCTTTCCCTGACTAGAATTTTGGAATCCCTGTTAATCCCCTACATGGAAACATTATAGGATTAAAGAGCTTGCTTGGCCTCTATGATGTGGAAGGCGAGTCCCGCAGACTGCTCTAGGGAGAGGCTGGGCAGGGCTGGGCAGGGAGGGACGGCTGGACACAGCTTCTTCCTGTCCAGGCCCTGGCAGTAGTGTGAAGGGTTTGGAGAAATCTCTTGCAGCCATTGTCAGTTTCCTGAGGACTGGGCCAGCTGACTCTGGCTCCTTGCAACTTCCCTTACATGTCCTTGCAGACCTAAAGCTATGGCACTGACATCCGGACTTGAGCCCCCCGCGCCCCCCCCCCACCTCCCACACACTCCAGAGCTTCCCCTTGTTTGCATGAGCAGTAGAGGCAAGTGTAGGAAAGGATGATGGCTTAATCTGGGAGCCTTCCCCTCCTCTGGGAACCTTCCAAAGGAGGGCTGAGAGCTAGACAAGGTTCTTGTGCTCGGGTGCAAGAGATAGTTGTGGGGTGCTTGGGCACACTGTAAATAAACCAATTGTATTTACTGAGTGCTTAGGCCGTGCAGAGCATTGTATTAAGTGCTAGAAAGAGTACAGAGTTGGTAGACAGTCCCTGCTCACAAGAAGTTTATACTTTAGAGAGAGAGATATATTAAAATAAATGAAGGATCTGTACACAAGTGCTGTGGAGCTGAGGGTGGGGTGACTATCAAGTGCTTAAAAGGTACAGATCCAAGTGCGTAGGTGATGGAGGAGGGGGTAAGGGAAATGAAGGCTTACACAGAGGCAGCAGGTACACTGGGGTCTGAGGAAAGACAGCAGTGGCAGGTAGAGTTCATCAATGCCGTTTGGCTGTAACACTCTGAGCAAGACTGGAAGGACTTCTTGTAGAGCACTCGGGAAGCCTTTATGAGGAGATCCTAATTGGAGAGCCTAATCAAAGTAAAGTCATGAGGCAACAGACCAGTGGAGAGGAATCACAGTCTAATCCAAATCATGGGGCAACAGGCCGGTGCAGAGGAATCACCCCTCTCCCCACAGGTGGATCAGCTTCGGCTTACCATTGATGTTGCTGTCAGAGTTAAGCCTTTGACCTATTCCTATCCAGTCACCCCTTGGGAGCCTCTGGCATAGGCCCTGGGATTCTTAGCTGCCTATTTTTGTCACTCTTTACTCCTGAGAGAGAGATGCTGAGCTCTGCTCTGCTGTCTCTCACCCCTCTTAACAGGTGTGTCTTGAGAGAAGGCAGGAGCTGCGGGACAGGGGATGGTTTACAGGGGAAGGGAGGATGTGCTTTTCTTGTGCCAGAAAATGAGTGGGGATGGGCAGAGTCCACCCCCATGTGCTCCCTGTGTCAGCAATATAAGCTGCTTTTCTGCAAACCCATTAGCACCTGAACAGGACTTGAGCCCTTAAAAGCAGTTCTTAGGACCAAGCTGTCTGAATCCTAACCCGCCCCCTCCCCCAGGGTGGCTTGGGATTTGGGTCGAGCATGGGAAACGCCCAGTCCACGACAAGAAGCAGCCCAGCATCCCGGCTGCCCCGGAGTGAAATGGGAAAACTTTCACCGAGGCTGCATCCCCGCCCCTTTCCCTTATTTGCCCCATTCCCAACTCCAGGACTTTTCCGAGGGAGCTGGAGTGGTCGGGGCATCCTCCTCTATGTTAAACATTTACCAATTAGCTGACCAACAGGAGCGAGCTGGGGCTGTGCAATGTGGCTTAATGAGTCCAGCCAAGCCCTGGTCTCTCTCACGGGCACAGACTCCCCCTCCAGGTCAGCAAGAGAAATCTCGATCAATCAACCGTATTTATTAAGCACTTACTATATGCAGAGTACTGTACTAAGCGCTTGGGAGACTACAACAGAATTAGCAGGCACGTTCCCTGCCCATAATGAGCTTACAACCTAGAAGGGGAGACAGATAGTAATATGAATAAATAAGTCATTTATAATATATAATTTAAAGATATGTCCATAAGTGTCGTGGGGTTAGGTGTGGGACGAATATCAAGTGTCCAAAGGTCATAGATTGAAGTGCATAGGTGACGCGAAAGGGAGAGCGAGCTGGGGAAAAGAAGGCTTAATCGGGGAAGGCCTCTTGGAAGAGATGGGGAAGCAGCGTGGCTCAGTGGAAAGAGCCCAGGCTTGGGAGTCAGAGGTCATGGGTTCGAATCCTGACTCTGCCACTTGGCAGCAGTGTGACTTTGGACAAGTCACTTAACTTCTCTGTGGGAAAGTTCTCTCATCTGGAAAATGGGGATTAAGACTGCGAGCCTCACGTGGGACAACCTGATTACCCTGTATCTACCCCAGCGCTTAGAACAGCGCTCTGCACATAGTAAGCGCTTAACAAATACCAACATTATTATTATTATTATCTTAGTAGTGCCACTTAGAGAGTGGTGGTCTGGCGTATATGGAGGGGGATGGGAGTTCCAAGTTAGGGGCAGGACCTGGGAAAGGGGTCGGTGACGAGATAGGCGAGATCGGGACACAGTGAGTAAGCAGGAGCTAAAGGAGTGGAGTGTGCGGGCTGTGCTGTAGTAGGAGATAGGTGAGGTAAAGTGGACCGACCTGGTTGAGTGCTTTAAAGCCAATGGTAAGGAGTTTCTGTTTGATGCGGACTCTCGGGAATTTCAGTGTCTTCCCTTTCCCCGGCCCGAGCCTTTTCTACTGCCCGAATTCCCCCGCCGTGGGCCCAAACCATCACCGTTAACCGTACGTGCATATCGGACAGATAATTGCTCATATCATAATCCCTCCTCATATCGGACAGATAATTGCTCTCCTCCACTTCAAGGCCTTATTGAAGGCACACCTCCTCCAGGAAGCCTTCCCTGACTGAGCCCTCCTCTCCTCTTCTCCCACTCCCTTCTGCGCCGCTCATACTTGGTCCTTCATTCATCCTCTCTCCACGGCACATATGTATATATCTGTATATTATCTGTAATTTATTTATTTATTTAATTTATTTATTTATCAATATTAATGTCTGTCTCCCTCTCTAGACTATGAGCTCATTGTGGGCAGGGAATGTGTTTGATGTTATATTGTACTCTCCCAAGTGCTTAGTACGTGCTTTTCACACAGTAAGCGCTCAATAAATACGAGTATTAATAATAATAATACGCAGTCTTTCTCAGCACTGAAAGCTCGGGGTGCTTAGGGCGCTTTAGCCTGTAGGGGGCGCACATTTACAATGGGTATATGTTTTTCTGCTTCCCCCCTTTCCACCACCCACGTGAGACTCCTGGTTTTAGGTAAGAATATATGATATTATTGTTGCGGTATTTGTTAAGCGCTTACTATGGACCAAGCACTATACCAGGCGCTGGTGCAGCTACCCATAATCAGATCGGACACAATCAATCAATCGTATTTGTTGAGCAGTTACTGCGTGCAGAGCACTGTACTGTTTGGGAGAGTACAATATCACAGAGTTGGTAGACACGTTCCCTACTCACAACTAGATTTTACAGTCTAGAGGGGAGACGGGCATTATTCATTCAATAGTATTTATTGAGCGCTTATAAATAAAGAGATTAAATTGTAGTTATGTACATAAGTGCTATGGGGCTGACAAGGGGTGAATAAGGGGTGTAAATCCTAGTGCCAGGTGATGCAGAAGGGAGTGGGAAAAGAGGAAATGAGGGCTTAGGGAAGGCCTCTTGTAGGAGATGTGTTTTTAATAAGGCTTTGAAGGTGGGGAGTGTGAACGTCTGTCGGTTATGAAGAGGGAGGGAGTTCCAAGCCAGAGGAACATGACATGGGACATGGGCGAAAGGAGGACATGGGCGAGGGGCCGGTGGCGAAATAGACAACATTGAGGTACAGCGAGTAGACTGTCATTAGAGGACTAAAGTGTGGGGGCTGGGTTGTAGTAAGAAATCAGGGAGGTAAGGTAGGAAGGGCCAAGGTGATTGAGTGCTTTAAAGAGGTTTTGGTTTGTTGCGGGGGTGAATAGGTAACTACTGGAGGTTCTTGAAGAGTGGAGAAACATGGACTGAATGGTATGTAGGAAAATGATCTGGGCAGCATTATGAAGTATGGACTGAAGTGGAGAGAGATAGAAGGCAGGGAGGTCAGCAAGGAGGCCGATGCAGTAACCAAGGCAGGATAGGATAAATGATTGGATTAATGTGGTAGCATTTTGGATGGAGAGGAAAGGGTGGATTTTTAGCGATATCGTGAAAGTTGAACCAACAGGATTTGGTGACAGAATGAATATGTGGGTTGAATGAGAGAGATGAGTCGAGGCTAATGCCAAGGTTCCAGGCTTGTGAGAAAGGGAGGATGGTGGTGCTGTCTACCATAATGGGAAAGTCACAGGGAGGACAGGGTTTGGGTGGGAAGATGAGGAGCTGTGTTTTGGACGTTAAGTCTGAGGTGTTGGCGGGACATCCAAGTAGACATGTCCTGAACTTAGGAGGAAATACGAGAGATAAGAGCTGGAGATGTGCTTTGGGAATCATCTGCATAGAGCTGGTAGTTGAAGCCATGGGAGCGAATGAGTTTTTCGAGGGAGTGGGAGTAGTGGGAGAATAGATGGGGACCCAGAACTGAACTTTGAGGGACTCCCACAGTTAAGGTGTGGGAGGCAGAGAGGGAGCCCATGAAAGAGACTGAGAATAAGCAACCAGAGAGCTAAGAACCAGGAGAGGTCAGTATCAGTGAACCCAAGGTTGGATGATGTATCCAGGAGAAGGGGGTGGTTCACAGTCTCGAAAGCAGCTGAGAGATCGAGGAGGATTAGTATGGAGTAGAGGCCGTTGGATTTGGCAAGAAGGAGATCATTGGTAACCTTTGAGAGGGCAGTTTCGGTGGAATGAAGGGTGTGGAAGCCAGATTGCCCCCGACCCACATGGGATTCACAGTCTAACGGAGAGAAAGAACAGGTATTGAATCGCCATTTTACAGATGAGGAAACTGAGGCACAGAGGAGTTAAATGACTTACCAAAGGTCACAAAGCAGGCAAGTGACAGAGCCAGGATTAGAACCCAGGTCTACTGACTCCCAGTTTTGGGTAGTAATGGACTCCCGCCCTGTATCCTTAAAGCTCCTCCAGTGGGAGTGGGGAATAATTGGTAGACTCTCAAAATAGAGAACTAAGCCAATTCTTACAACAGTAACCCCTTTGTAATAGAGATCCAGAAATTAAGTTCATTCATTCAGTCGTATTTATTGAATGCTTAATGTGTGCAGAGCACTGTACTAAGCTCTTGGGAGAGTACAATACAAAAATAAACAGACACATTCCCTGCCCACAGTCTAGATGGGAGGAGATAGACAACAATACAAATAAATAAAAATACAGATATGTACATAAATGCTGTGGGGCTGGGAAGGGGGAAAGAACCAAAGGGAGCAAGTCAGGGTGACACAGAAGGGATTGGGAGAACAGGAAAGGAGGGGCTTAGTCTGGGAAGGCCTCTTGGAGGAGATGTGCCTTCAATAAGGTTTTGAAGAGGGTGGTGGAGGGGGAGTAATTGTCTGTCGGATTTGAGGAGGAAGGGTGTTCCAGTCCAGAGGCAGGACGTGGGTGAGGGGTCGGCAGCAAGATAGGCGAGATCGAGGCACAGTTACAAAGCAATAAAGTAGAGAAGGAATGGAATGAAGTGGGAGAGTGCCCATTACCCTCATCCTCCCTTAATAGAGCAAATGCTACAGTAATTTACCTAGGAGCTTGAACCAAATGCCACATAATATGTGTAAACTATCACCGCTTGTACCAGTTCTCAAACTGCAATAGCAGTAGCTGCATGAGCAGCAATAATCCATCAATTAATCAATTTATTGAGCACCTACTATATCCAGAATACTATCCTAAGGGCTTGGGAGAGTACTATGCAATTAGTAGACATGATCCCTACCCTCAAGGAACTTAGAGTCTAGTGGGGGAGATGGACACTAAAATAAATGACAGATTGGGGGAGGTAATAGTAATAATATTTTTAAGCCATTACTTTGTGCAGAACACTGTCCTAAGCGCTGGGAAAGGGGCTTCCAATTTAGAAGTAGTAGAAGTGTTTATTGAGTTCCTCTTGGTGCAGTGCACAGCACTAGGTGTTTGGGAACAGTGATTGGGAAGTGACCTGTTCCCTGCAGGCACATATACATGAGTGGTAATGAGGTGTAAATAAATTCATAGGTGCTAGAGACGGCTGAAGGGTGATATGGTTCAGGGTGCCGAGAAATCAGTCAGTCGTAGAAAGCTTGTTGGAGGCAGTGAGATTTTAGGAGGGGTTTGAAGCGGGGGAGAGCAGTCGTCTGTCTGACAGGGAGAAGAGGAATTCCAAGAGGGGACGAAGGTGAGAGAGTTGAGAGTGAGATACAGGCAACGGGTCGGCTTGGGAGGAATGAAAACAACAAACTGGGGCATAGTGGGTGAAGAGAGCACATAAGCAAGGAGCAGCCAGATTGCCGGAAAGCCTTGAAACAGATTGTGAAGAGTTTTTCTTTGATGCAAAGAGACACAGAAAGCCAGCAGAGAGTTTTGAGGAGAGATGAGGACCAAGCGACACTTCAGGAAAGTGATCCGTGCAACAGCGTGTAGGTGCTCCAGAGAGTGGTGTGAGTACCCAAGTCCTTGCTTAGGTGGCATGAAAATGCTAAAATGGCAGATGGGGAGATGGGAAATTAATCGGGGAAGGTCTTAGGGATATGTGACTTTGAAGATGGGGAGAACAGTATAAAGGATGTGAGGGGCAGGGTGTTCTGGGTAAGAGGGAGGATGTGAGCATGAGGTTGGCAGAGGGAGAGAAGAGAATGAGGCACAGTGAGTAGGTTGGCTTGAGAAGAACGAAGCATGAGAGCTGGGATGTGTAGTGGCAGAAGAGAGTGAATAGAAGAGAGAACTGACAATGCCTTAAAGCCAGTGGTCAGAAGTTTTGTTCGATGTGCAGAGGAATGGGCGATCACTGGAGGTTTTTGAGGAGTGAGAAGACGTGCAGAATGACATTTTCGGATAAACTTCTGGGCATCAGAGCGAACTGTGGACTGAAGAGGGGAGACACTGAAGGCAAGGAAATCAGTGATGCAGTAAGTAAGAAAGTAAGTAAGAAAGTAGCCAAGCCAGGGTATGAAAAATGTCTGGACCAGTGTGGTGACTGTTTTGGATGGAGAGGAAGAGGTGAATTCTGGAAATGTTATGGAGAAAGAACCAAGAGGTTTTGGAGGCAGACTGGATATGGGGGCTGAAAGAGAGGGAGAAGTTCCAGATAATGCCAAAGTAGTGGGTTTGAGGGACAGGGAGGATGGTGATGGTGTCAAATGTGATGGGAAAAATAGGTGGAAGAGAGGCACGGGGAGGAAAAGTGAGTTTAGTTTGGACATATTGAGCTCGAGGTACCAGATGGACAGCCTTGCTGAGTTATCCTGGAGGCAAGCAGAAATGCAAGATTGCAGAGGCGAGAGGTCAGGGCAGGCAAAGTAAATTTGAGCCCGCTAGGAGGTTATGGGTGATCTGCGGAAAAGCAGCCTCAGTGCAGTGAAAAGGGCCAAAACCAGCTTGTAGAGGCTAAAGAAGGAAGTTGAAGGTGAAGAAGTGGAAGCAGGGGGTGTATACAGCCTGTTCAAGGAGTATGGGCTGGATGGAATGAGAGCAGGGAGATAGGGTGACAGCTGGAAGGGGTTGTGGGGTCCAGAGAAGGTTGTCTTGGGGAAGGGTTGATGAGAGCATGTTTGAAAGGAGAGGAGAAGGAGCCATAAGAGAATGAGCAGCTGAAGATAGTCAGGGAGGGAAGGAGGATGAGCACAGGTGTTTGTTTAAGGTGAGCAGGGATGGGGCCCAAAACACAGGAGGAGGGGTTCAAGACTGAGAAAAAGAGATTGGGGAAAGAGAAGCAGAAGCCAGCCAGTCAAAAACCAAAAAGCAAGGACAAGGTACAGAGTGGGAATGGAGTAAGCAGGGTGATTGGCATGTATAAAGGAAGGCAGGATCGCTTGATTTGTTGAGCAAACTCGAGGATAAGCTCCTCCCCATCACCATATCATTTGAATCACCTAAAGATACCCTTAGATGGTATTTCCCAGAAAGGATTATGTGCGGGGGGGGGGGGCGGGTGCACTGTGGGAAGGGGATGGATTTTGGCTAGGGAACCCCCTGACTGCCACTGTTCAGGGTCCATCAGAACCTGAAACTCATCCTGTATGGAGATGTGGCTTCTAGCTCTGGACAGGAGTGGATATGGTCTGTAAGGAACTTCTTCGATGTGGGGAGTGACAGCTCAGATCCTCAGCAGGACTGACTGTGGTATTGACACTCTGGACTCTCTGGCCAGGCAGGGTCGCCAAGCCTAGGGCAGTGGACTGACTCTCTCTTCCCTTCTCCACCCTCTCAACCCTCTCACCGCCCAGCCAGGCTAAGGAAGCAGTTTTGTGGGTGTCAGTAGAAAGGAACCTCCATAGAGCTGTTTCCAGAGGAAACAGGTATGAAACTGGGGATAATCATCTTTGCAATGGTATAGTCCTAAACTCTGGTGTTTAGATACTTTGAAGTCTTCGTAGGACATGCCTGATGTTGAGCCGAGCAGAATTCTAGATGCTATTCATTCGATCGTATTTATTGAGCACTTACTGCGTGCAAAGCACTGTGTGCAAAGCTAGAGCTCCTAATCAAATCCCTTATTTGAATTCATGGTTGTTGCTTCATCCAGCATGTTCTTGGAGAGAATGGATCAGGAGGAGGGAGAGCAGATGGACTGTGTGGATGAGGCTTGCGGGAGGGAGAAACAGTGAGAAGTTGAGCGGGGGAAACAGAAGGGAACAGATTGGGGAAGAGGAGTGGGAAGGGTGTGGAGAGAAGTGGGGGAACACGAAGAGGAACAGGACCCCTTTCCCCCACCACAGTCCTTCACGTTCACCCAGGAAACAGTAGGGCCCTAGGGCTGCAGGGGAGCCGAGGTCCCAAAGTAGATTTACATTTTGTATATACATCAGTGCACCAGATTTCATGTGCCCTTGATGGTCCACTCCAGAACCAATTTCCAAGATCATTTTGAGGAAGTTGCTGACGTGCCCGTGAAGGTTAGGTGGGGAAAGGAAGACTGTCATCTGCCTAAATTGGGGGAGCGGAGGTTGCTGAGTGTCTGCTCGAGGGCGGGATTGGCATGGAACCGGAAACCAGGCTCAACTGGACTTCACCTCCATCCTAAAATGGACTCCACAATCTGGGGGTTGACCCCCGAATCAATGTAGGGAAGATCTGGGGCTGAACCAAATCTCATCAATATCATCAATGACAGTAGAGGCAGTATCCTGTTCTCCCTCCTACTTAAACTGGGTGTCTCATGTGGGAGAGGGACTTGGGTCCGAACTGATTAACTTGTATCTACCCCAGAGTTTGGAACAGTACTTGACACACAGCAAGTGCTTAACAAATACAGCAGTTGTTATTTATCAAATGCCTCCTGGGACAATCAGTCGTGTTTAGCAAGCGCTTACTATGTGGAGAGGACTGTACTAAGAACTTAGGAGAGTACAGTATAACACTATAACAGACACATTCTCTGCCCACAACGAGTTTACAGTTCAGTCTAGAGGGGGTGCACAGGGCCTGGGCTTGACCTGGGGTGAGGGATGCAGGGGCGCTGGGGGAGCAGGAGGAAAAGAGCTCCCCCTTCCCTCCCCCTTTTCCTCTCACCCCACCTTTCTCTTCTCCCAGCCAAGCCTTGTCTAAGCCTCCAGAGTCCTAACCATAGAATGGGGAACGAGGTGTCCCTGGTAGGGAGACGTTAGGAGCCCCCACTCCACAAAGGCTTCGTCTTGGCCGGGGGGCCCGCGCCCAATGTGGGACCCCAGGGTTGGGCCACCCTGCTCAGAGCACCTACTTAGCTGGGAAAAGAACAAACAAAGGGTTAACGTTGCTGCAGTGATTTGGACCTCCAATCCGCAGTGCTGGGCTCCGTTAGCTGAGTCTGAACATCTCCGCCTGTCTGCCCGCCTGCGTGGGGCCGGGGAAGATGCTGAAAGCTAGGGAAGCCGCAGGGACGTGCACAAGGTGAACGGGGCTGCAAAGCCGGCACCCAGGTAAGGAGTCAGTAACTTTGAGGTGCCAGCCCCAGAAGGCTGCTCCACATCGTGCCGGGCCCTGAATCTGGGGATGTGGTAGCTGGGACCCCCGTATAGGTTAGGAACTCAGGGAGTTAGGAGGGACTGCAGTCGTGCCCGTAGCTCCATAGGCTGCGACTGGGCACCAGGGAGAGGGTCTTAAGTCAGAGTGGGATGGTGGGCAGAAGTTGGAGTGAACCCCGGGAAGGCACTCTATTTTTGTGGGAAGGGGGTGAGGGAGGCGGGGGATGGACGAGGCAGGCCCTGCTGCGGTGCAGCTGCACCTGACGAACAAGAGTCCCCTGAGCAGAGCCCTCCTGCTTAGGGCTCCCTCTTTCCCCATCGTCCACCCCCAGCACGGGGCCTAGTGACAACTGGAGAGCCAGCCACTGAAAGACCATCCCCCGAGCACACACATGGCATCGTGCCTTTCCCCTGCTTCCAAGAGCTGTGCCCAGCGAATGCAGTGCCAGCATCCGTGTAAACGTATGCCTATGAGGCTGGGTGTGCCTGAGCTCCATTCTCATGCCTGTGCCACTCCTCCTCGCCCACCTTCACCCACCCTTTGGCCAGCCTCAGTATCCAGACTCTCATCCCCTCCTCCACGGTCCCAGGAGCACCGAGAAGTAGGGAGGTTGTGGTGGCTGTATGTACTTTCCTGGCTGCCCTGGGGAGTGAGACTCACCAAGCTACTATTTGTCCCTGCCCTTGCTAAGCATGTGGGCACACGCTACCCCCTCGCCTGCTCACCTGTGTTCACACACTGTCAACGCTACGGGAGGGCACTGCCTTCTTTGGATTCTTCTCCAGAGGCCCTGCCTGGCTGCCTGCCTGCCTGCTTGCAGCAGGGAACAAGGATCAGCGATGCGTCCACTACCTGGTTTCCCAAAGGAGCTGGGGCTCAAGACAGCAGTGAGTCAAGACCATTCCGAGGACTGAGAGTGGAGACTCTTCCCCACCTCTGCCCCAGCAGCTGACTGGTCCACTTCCACCCCCTACCTCTCCTGCTGCTGAGAACGTGGAATGCGGAGGGCCCTGGTTTCAGACCCAGCTAGGACCTTTCTGGTTCACCTTTCAGTTTCCCACCTGGAGGAGGTGGCTAAGAGAGGGGGTCTGGGAAGGAGAACTCTGGGAGGGGCTGAGAATGATGATGCCAGGAGGCAGATTGTGGTGCTGCCACCTTGTCTGCTTCTGCCTGCCTCACCCCAGCCTTCAGCCCTAAGTCCTGGCTGAGATTACTTCAGGAGATAGTAGAGGGCAGAGAGTGAGGGAGCTGTCTGTTTCTCTCCCTTTCTCCTCCTCCTATTCCTCTGGCTCAGTATCCGTGTATCATAAGGCGGCTGGGTCACCATTCCCAGCAAGCAATGCCCCCCAGCTCTGGGGTCTTGTTGACTAGCCCTGTCCCCAGCATCCCCGTGTTCTACTTTCTGTGTTCCAGCCTCCACACGGAAGCAGTAACTGAGGGGGCCTGTGTGGAAACCTGAGCCCTGGATGTGGAGCTGGCCATGGCCCCTGCCAGCCAGCTCTCTCTGTGGAGCCTCCTGTTGATGCCAACCCTCCTGCCCGGTACAGCCTGCAGCGGGCAACTCTTTGACCAGCCGGAGGGCTCGGAACACAGCACTAGCCTTGGCCAGCTTTTGGTGCCAGGCCCTCGAGGAGCCCTGGCTGGGCTGTATTCCCAGGAAGAGGACCCAGGAGAAGTCCCTGCGACAGAGCACCCCCCAGCCACGGTGGAGAAGCCACGGTGGAGGCTCAGAGACACGAATGGACTCAGCCCAGCTGGTTCCCCTTCCTCCCAGGGCTCAGGCAAGGGCACACCGACTGCCTGGGCTCAGCATCAGCCTGGAGCTCCAAGGAACGACTCAGACCTTCCCGCTTTAGCATCTCCTCCACCCTCAGAAGTCGAACTCGTGCTGCAGTCAGCCAGGGTGGCTCCAGGGCAGAGTAGCAGAGTAGGGGGCATTGGCCCAGGGACACACCAGAGGCAGTTGGGACCTGGGCTCATCCCCGCGCCAGGGACCATGGGACCAGTCAGCCCCACGGTTCAGAACCTGCATGTCAGGACTCAGACTGCAGAGGCCCTGAGCTCCCAGAGGGGCACAGGGCCTCCCCGTTCAGATAAGACTTCCGCACCAGAGCCCTCACCCCTATATAGCCAGAGCTCTCCCAGGGAGATCCACAGGGAGATTCGGCCAGGTCGGCTTGAGGCCTGGACCCTCAGCCCTCAACTCAATGTGTTCACCAGCTCAGGGGGAGCTCTTCGGACATATTCTAGCACTGCAAGCTTCACCTCAACTGGGACCCCCGAGCTTGGGACTGGGAAGGGAGGTCCAGCAGAGACAGCTAGCGGGAGTGAGGCCAGGGAGAAAGAGAACCCTGGAGAGCAGACCCTTTTGGCTAACCAGATCCCTACTGTAGTGAGCCACAGAGAGCTGAGATTTGCTAGTTCTTCAGGAGGGCCCTGGATGAGAGGCGCCTTGGTCTCTGCTGCCCCCACCACCAGACTGAGCTACTTCCTCCTGTCGGATGGGAACCCCACCACCCCCAGGCAGGAAATTAGCCAGGACCAAATGAGGATCACCTTAGACAGGGCAGGACAAGGCACTCAGAATCTTGCTGTGGGGAGCCACAGTACATCGCAGGCCCCTTGGGTGACTACTGCTCAGTCAGTTCCAGACGCTTTCACTACCGCCCTCAATCCAAAGGGCCCTTCTCCCTCTTCAAGGGCTGAAGCCTTCCCGCTTCCCAGGCTCAGCTCCTCCAGACCACTCCACTCTTCCAGAGCCACCCGGGGACCCACCTACTCTCCAGGTTCCACATCCCAGCCTGGCCCTACCCCCTCCCAGCACCTTTCTTCACCCCCTTCCCAGAAGCCCTCACTGGAACCCCCGGTGAGGGCCTGGACAGAGGCACGCTGGTCCCGCCAGATCAGTCCGTGGCGGCCTCTACTAGGCTCTGGGCCTGAGAGGGCTTTCCCAGCAACTTCTTCCCTGCAGCCCATTCTCTCCAGCTCTGAATTGCCACCTGCTCCTCCCCACACCAGTACAGTGGCCTTGGTGTCTCCTGGCCAGGAACTCGATCCAGGTAGGTGTCAGAGCTGCGGGAAGACGCTTCCTGCATTAGCTCTCTCCTGGGACCCTGTTTCTCACCGTCTCCCCAAGTGTCTGACCTCTGTGGACCCCAACGGGTTCCCATGGGCACTGGAGAGTTGGACAAGAGGAAGCTGAATGTCCAGCTGCAGACAGCCTCAGCTCTGCTTCCTGGGGCAGGGGGTGATTCGAGTGGGGGAGCTACGAGGCAGAATGGCTGACACCAAGCAGACCATGAGCCTTGGCCCAAAACCCTTGGGATAATGAGGAAGGAAGGCCACAGGAGAGGGTCCTAACATCTCATCCCCATTGCAGGGACAGAGACGATGGAAGGTGAACCCATCTCCCCCCAGCGAATGAGAGGGGCCGTGGAGCCTCCAAGCCCCCCAAATGCCACTACTTCTCCAAGCACTTCTGCCCCAAACTTAGCCACCCTTGCCCCAGAGAGTCCAGGAACCAGGCTGCCAGGTGAGCAGTGCTTCGGGTGGGTGGTTGGGGATTGGGGCCTCAGCTCTTCCAGTCAGAGCGCTTTCAGAAGGTGAGTGTCCCCAACCCCTGACCAGTGGCCGCAGGAAAGACATCGGTGACAGGTGGGCGTGGGGCTTCCCCGGAGCCGAGCCTCTCAAGAGTCCACACTGGGGCTGTCTTGTGACCGATCAACCGGGCCGGAGGCAGGACAACAGGGTGCAGAGGGAGACGTCAGAATGACCCCAAGGACCAGCATGTTCCGTCGGAATACTTGTGGGGCGGGGGCAGAAAAACCACCGGAGCAATGGGAGATGAGCAGTCAGGTGCCTTGTGTGCCCCTCATTGCCTGCAACCCCCAACTCTTAGGCAGTGGCTACTGTACCAAAGAGCTGGCACTATTAGGGGATGAATAGGCTACGGTTAGACAGGACAGGGGAGCATCAGCGCCCTTTAAGTCCTTTAAGGCCCTTTAATCCCTCCCCTTCCTTCCCCCCGACTCAGAAATCAGATTGCTGGTCTGGGTAGGCCTGAGGCTCAAGTCTGGGATAGAGAAGGGAACAAGAATAAAAAGTCCTGGGCATAGGAAGAGGAACAGCCTTTTGTGGGGGTGATGGTGGGGGGCCGGGAGGGGGGGGGTGTTATCCTCTGAGGTACCCAATGTGTGTGGGGGGGGGGAGACCGTTCAGAATTGTTTCGTTGGTAAATGGCTCTCCAGTGGATACCAGGGAGGTTTTACAAAGGAAGGGTGCCCCCTTCCCTGGAGAAATTTTCAGACACAGAGGATTGAGTATAAATATAGATAAAACTAAACACATACCTAAGTATATAGTGGTGGGAAAGCAGGCAGAGGAACTTGGTTCTGTTTCAGATAAATCCCGCGGGCTCTCTGGAGAAGCCAGTTTTGAGCTGAATTTGACAAGCGTGGACAGGTGGAGAGAGAAGCTGTTTTAAGTGCTCGGAGCAACCTGAACTCAGACTAGGAGAGGGAGAAACTTGGGACGGGGCAGGGGGTGGATTACCTGGTGAATGAAAAGTATGTCTGCAGGGTAGTAAGACATACCCTACCTGCCGTCGGGTAGGGTGGAATCAGTGCAGCGGACAGTCTTGGAGGGAGGCAAGGAAGTACTGAAGGAAGAGAGTGACCTAGGAAAGTGACAGGTGAGAGGGTATTTTAGGCTGAAGAGGAGAGGCTAGAGGTTTGGAAGCCGGTGTGGAGGGAGGGACCTCATCCAGGGTCCTGCCAGTGGGGCTAAAGATAAAGGGACAGAGTTGGAGGGCCAAACAGAGCACGGAGCAATAGCGGTGATGGTAACTGATTGCGCGTGGTGGATTTAGGGCAGGGAGAATCAGACAGAGCGGCAGACAAAAACGTCGGTACCACCGAGTCGGCCGGGGACACGGGGAAAGGCCCGAGGGGCCGATTTGCCTGGCCGATCCTGTGGAGACAGGGGAAGGGAACCGACTGCTCTGTGATGGGCCCTCCCTGTGCTGAAATGGGAATGAAGTGGGGAGAAGTAACTGGGTCTCCCCGGTTCTTACCACCACCCCGCATCCCACCGAACAAGGGAGACCCCCCAGTCGAACAGCAAAGACCCCAGGGTCCTAACTTCATCCTTAATTCCCCTAAGTAGAGGGCCGAGCTCGTCCCCGACAGCCACACGACCGGGTGGCCCAGGCCGCCACATCTGTTCGCCTTGGCGAACGGGGGGGGGGGGGGGGGGACCGGACGTTTTTTGGTCTGTCTTTCGCCGGAGGGCAAGGAGCATAATGGGGTCAGGGTCGGGGGGACTCACCCGCTGCAAAGCAGCTAAATCAGTCCCACGACTGGGGTGGGGGAAGAGCGGGAGGACGCCCGTTACGTGTGGGGGGTTGGCAGTGGGAGAGAAGGGGTCGGGGGGGGGGCACTGACGGAGCCCTCTGTTGTTACATGCGCAGCCGAGACACGGCCCGGGCCCCGACGGGATCAGAGCCGCCCGCCTCAGCCACCGGCCCGCTCCCCCGCCCCCTCGACTACTTCCCGCCGCGGCCTCATTAAAGTCACCACCCAGCGCGGCCCGAGACCCCCGGCCCCGGCCGCGTCCTCCCCGAGCCCGGGCTGCGAGGCGGGGAGGGAGGGCTGCGGCGCCCCTCCGGCCGACGAGACGCTGCTGCGCTGGGGGCCGCTGCGGCGCCGGCTGAGCTTCGCCTGGGAGCTGCACGTGTACGGGGCCGGGGCGCTCTTCCTGCTCCTGGCCCTGGTGGCCCTGCTGAGCCTCTTCGGCGCGGCCGCCCTGCGCGTGCCCGCGCGGCGCCACGTGCTGGCGGCCGACGCCCTGCTGCTGGGGGCCGGCCTGCTACGCGCCCTCTTCCTCCTGGTCGACCCCTACGGGGCGCGGGACCGGCTCGGGGCCCGGGTGCGAGCGGCGCTCTACAACCTGCCCTTCCCGCTGCTGGTCACGGCGTTCGGCATCCTGGTGCTGGTCGGGCTCCGCGGGGCCGGGCCGCGGGCGCCGCTGCCTCCGCGCTGGCGGAGGCCGTCCCTGCTGGGCGCGCTGGGCGCCGCGCACGTGACGGCCCTGCTGGCCGTCGACCTGCTCTCGCCCCTGCTCCGCCCGCCCGTCCACTTGGTCGTGCACGGGCTCTCGTGCGCCTGGGCCGCCGGCCTGGCGCTGGGCGCCCTCCTCTTCCACCTTCGGCCGCCGCCGCCGCCCCCCGCGGGGGAGGAGGAGGGCCCCGAGGATGGGCTCGAAGGGCCCGGCCGCCTCCGGCCCCCGGGCCTGGGCCCCGCCTCCCGGGCCCTGGCGGCGGGCGGCGTCCTGGGGCTGCTGGACAGCGGGTTACACCTGGGGGCCGCCCTGTGGCTGTACCCTCCGCTGGGGCCCGCGGGCCGCTTCTCCTGGCCCTGGTGGGTCGTGCAGTTCTGGCTGCGCCTGGTGGAGCTGGCCTGGGCTTGCACCCTGAGCTTCGTGGCCGCGCGGGCCTCCTGCCAGGGGGGCGGCCGCGCCGACCACACGTGCTGGACCAAGCTGCTGCGCTACGCCTGCCCTCCGGGCAAGAGCGAGGTGCCCGAGTACCCCAACAACTGCTATGACCGGGCGGGCGGGGCGGGCGCCGAGCGCGCCGGCACCGACGTCGGCAAGAGCCTCCTCCGCAACGCGGCCGAGAGTGGCCCTCCGCGGGCCCCCGGGGACAGCGGCGAGCCGCGGGCCGGCCGGCTCTTCTCCAGCCCCGCCGGCTCGGGCCTCAGCCCCAAGTACCCGACCGTGGCCCCGGGCCGCTCTCATAGCAGCGTGTGCCTGGAGAAGACGTCGGGGCTGTCGCTCAGCGAGCTTGACCTGCGCCCGCCGTCGCCCATCAACCTGAGCCGGAGCATAGACGAGGCGCTGTTCCGCGAGCACCTCGTCCGGGACAGCGTGTTCCTGTGCTCCAGCCTGCAGTTCCCGGGCCGCCTGGCGCGCCGGGACTCGCGCTCCTCGTTGCAGGAGGGCTCGGCCGCCTCGCCCGCGGGCGCCCCGCCGCTCGCCCCGCCGCGCCTGCGGCAGAGACGCTGCAGCGACCCCGACCGCCCGGGCGGCCTGGGCGGCCCGGCCCGCTGCAGCTCCCTGGCCGACGTGCGGGGCCCGGCGCCGCCTCCCGACGCCACCGCCTCCGGCAGCTCCCTGGACAGCTTCTCCAAGGGCTCGCTGAAGATCAGCTGGAACCCCTGGCGCCATGGGCTGTCGTCGCTGGAGAGCCTGCCTTTGGACGAGCTGCCCAGCACCGTGCAGCTGTTGCCCGCCGAACGCGAGCCCACCGCCGTGCCCGGCCCCGGGGAGACCGGAGACCCGGACCGCGAAGCCCGGCGGAGCTTTCTGGCGCTCAGCAAGCAGGTGGACTCGCGCAGTGACTCCAGCGAGACCATCGAACTGTGACGGAGCGGGGCCTGGGTGGGTGGGGGCAACGATGATGGGCGCCGGCCGCCCCCACTACCCTGCAGCCTGGGTAGCCGTGCTCGAAAGCACCGGCAGACAGCGGGGGCCCGCCGCCCAGAGGGTGGGTCCGGCCTAACGTGCGACGCCGCCACCCGCTCCCCTCGCCCAGCAATTTTTTCTTTTTTACGTACATCTATTTTTTTCAACTCTGGTTTTGCACAGGGGCCGAGGCTTTCCAGAAAGGGTTTGGGGACCAGCCGGGGCGGGGGGGGGGGGGAGAGGGTCGGGAAACGACGTGGGGACTGTGGAGCCCAGGGCATCCCCGCCCCCTCCCCAGCCAAGAGCCCCAGCTGAGGTAGGAAGCAGGACCTGGGGTGGTAGGCAAGTTGGCCCTGGGTTCTGCATGTAATGGGGGGGGCGGGGAGGGGGATAGACTAACCATTCCCGGGGGGCCCACTCTCGGGGAGCTGCAGAATTAGTCCCGGCCCTGCCGGGTGAGACAGCAGCTTCTTGTACAAGCCACGCTGGAGCTGCGCTCATGCCAAAATAAACAGTTGTTCACTGGAGATGCGATCTGCCTCGCCCAGCCCAAGGTCACATACAAGGGTGGGCACAGGGGTGGACTCCACAACCTGTCCTCAGTCCTCGTTCTCCTTCCCCTCCTCTGGTTGGAGTCAGCAGGCCTTATTCCTCATCCTGTCACAGAACCCCGTTTCGGTGACCCGCGCCCCCCCCCCCGGAACACCTCAATGACTCAAGGAGCCCGGTCCCCGCCACCACCCACACTCCACCATAGAGTGGGATGACTGGAGAAATCTTGGTTGTACCTCCACACTCCTGAGCCATGGTTGAAGAGGGGGCTGCAGAGGGTACGACAGGGACACTGCAGCTACTGCTGGGCAAGCAGAGAGCATCCTGGATGGATCAAGAGGTCCCAGCCGTGGCTACTTCCAAAATCAGCCATCTTCACTCCCAGCCGGCTGGGACATGCCAGCCTGAGGCCAGGGGATGTCCACTTCTCAGCAGCGGGTAGGGCACAAGCTTTTGTACTACTCCCCTGGACGGGGCAGGGAGGATGGGATAAAGCCCTGCACGGGCTGAAAGACTTACCTTTACTTTCCCAGTTTCGCCTACCCTCTACGGCACTTCCCACATCCACTTTATACCTCCCCTCCCTTCCTTTCCCCATGGGGATGCCCCTCCTCCTCATCATCTGCTGCTCTCACCGTGTAATGGGACGGACCACCCTGAGGCATGAGGGAAGCTGAAGATGCCACAGAGCCGCTTTCCTATATCCTCCTTTGCAAAGTCTCTCGCTTCCCTTCCTGGGATGGGGCTGGGACAGAACTGGGATGGGAGCTGAGAATTACGTGCATTGAGAGAACCAGAGGGAGAAGGTTTGGGAATAATTTTATTTCCTGAGAAATGAATAAATAAACCAAGGCAAAGCGAGGGGTGGGGGACATGCAGGAGGCTCTGGCCCCTCTGCCCCCCTCCCCCAACTCCTGTGCAGACCTCCCTACCTGTGCCTCAAGAGGGCTGGGGAAGGAGGGCCCTGGAGGGGGGGGCAAGATTTGGGCTCCATTCAATAAGAAAAAGTATCTCTAAAAACCACGCACACAGCAGGGGGCTAGAAAAGAGGTCAGGCTGGACCCAGCCACCCTCTCTCCATCCACCTTTCCTTGCTGCCACCTACCCTGGTCCCGGGAGGGGTCCTGCCCCGCTGCATCAACCTCTCTGGTCACCAGGGCTGGGCAAGACTTAAGGGGAAAGACGACAGGGCTCATGAGTCACTCCCCACCCCAGAGTACCCAGATGGGGAAGAAGAGGAGGAGGAAGAGAGGAGGTGCTGTAGCATGAACAGCAACCAGGGGGTAGGAGCGTGAGGAAGGGCACCAGGCAGCCTCTGGTTCGGCCTCAGGTAGGTGCAGGAAGACGAGACTGCCACCCACCTTCCTCTTTTTCCCTGTCTTCCTTCCTTCACAAACAGCTCAGCGTTCTCTTCTTTGAAAGGGAAACCAGGGGCAAAGAGGCACTAGCTGGGATCGGGGGAAGGGCTTATAGCCTTGAATGCAAGAGTCCTGACCCAGGCTGGCCCGGGAGGACAGAACAGAAGTCTGGGCCCTCACGTCATCTCCTTTCTTCTTTCGCCTCGGGCCGGGCCCCAGCCTCTGTGTCCTGTCCCCTCAGCAGCCAGGAGAGAACCAGACCCCACCCACTGCAGCCTACAACTTTGGAGGCTAGCCTTTAGTCCCAGAGGAGCATCACACTGCCCGTCACCCACCCCTAGCACTCTGGGGAGGGTCCATCCACCACATCCATGGGTGGGGGAGGGTCATCTCCTAACCGTGGCTTGGGGGGCGGTGGGGGGAGGGGGGTGGAGACCTGCCCCTGAGATTATCTGCCCTTGATGAAGCCGTCGAGCACCCTGTCGCTGCGCTCTGAGAGCCAGTAGCCAGCCATTGCGGCTACAGCCCCAATGAAGATGGCAGTGAAGACCATGTCCCCCTTGGCGGCCAGGGTGGCCAGAGCACAGATGACCACACCAAAGAACATCTGCTGCAGGACCACCACCTCATCGTCTGTCACTTCTGAGAAGAAGCCACCTGGCGCGGGCTCTGTGGACACAAGAAGGGCGTGAGCTGGGACAGGCACCGAGTAGGGTGGAGAAAATAGTGCAGCGGCGCGGCGGGATGGGAGGGAAGAGGGATGAAATCAGGAAAGAGAGGGACATCTCCCCCACCCCCCACGCCTCCCTTCCAATCCCAACTCCACCCCCGCTACATACTCCCTCTCAAACAGGGAGGCAGCAGGGTGCCTTGGTTCAGAGCTTGACCGAGTCGAGGCAGGGGTCCGCCGAGGATAGCGGTGCTTGGCCCAACCTCCCCACTCTTTCCACGGACCAGTCTCACCTGCAGGTTGCTCCAGCACACAGCTGCCCTGACTCCGCCCATACCCCTCAGCACAGACACAGCGGTAGCCACCGTCGGTGTTCTCACAGTGCTCATGGGCTCCTGGACACACTGGGCCCTCGCTGGCACACTCATCTATGTCTGGGAGTGAGGGCGTTGGCAGGAGTTAGGGGAGAGCTGGGGTGGGGAGGGTCTCCCGGGGGGGGGGGGCGGGGCGGGGCAAAGAAGTAATGCCTATGGGGAATGGTCGGGGGAGGAGGTTCCGCAATAAAGTTCTGCCCCCTGCCCCTTCACACCGGGCACCTCTGGCCCCCGTTTTCCCTTCTCTTCTTGTTGGGAAGCCCAATTACGGAAGGTCTAGGTTCCTGCACTGGGGCCAGAGGTTGGGTGGGAGACTCCGGGAATGGACTTCGGACGGACCTAATGAGTGCCGCTACGCTCTCCCCACCCCTGTCCCCAGGCGGAGCGGGGTGTCTAACCGAGGCACTTGACTCCATCCCGCTGGTAACCCCGGCTACACCTCTTGCAGCGGGCAGGCCCGGCCCCCATGCAGCCAGCACAGGCCTTGGCACAATCTGTAAGGAGGAAAAGAGTGGGTGAGCAGAAGTAAGAGAGAGGAACCGGATTTAGGAGCAAGAGAGTGAGGTGAGGGGAAGAAACTGAAGGAAGCTGTGGCAGAAGAGGGAAGGGAGATGGAAGACGATGGCAAGTTTGGGGAGGTTGGCTGAGGGGCCCCGGTTCTGCCCTGCCCGCCCGCGGGGCTCTGACCTCGGCATTCATAGGAACCATCTGTGTTCACACAGAACTGGTCATCTCTGCAGCTGGCGAGCTCCGTCCCACATTCGTCGATGTCTGCGGGGAGAGGGAGGGGCCTTCAGGAGCAGCTGGCTCCCCTTCAACCCCCTGGGATCCACCCCTACCCATCCCCCACAAAAGCCACACTTTGGCTTCCACTCTCCCAAGCCCACCCACCCTCAACTCACATTTACTCAGTGATCACGCCTGCTGCCCCTCATCCCCGTTGTCGGGGCAATTCTGGTGGGGCCCCAATCTCAAAGGAGTCTAGAGACCTTCCGCCAAGGCACCCCCCCCCCCCAGCCTCACTCACCTACACACTTGTGGTCGTGCAGGACCCAGCCCTGTTTGCATCGCAGACAGCTAGATTCTTCCGGCCCTGAGCAGCGGGCACACGAGACAAAGCAGGCTGCAGGAAGGGTAAGCGGTTGGGGAGGGCGGGGTGGGGGGAGAGACGCTGTCAGGGAACAGTGGGAGCCCTCCTGGCTGGCTCCACTCTCCTTCAGCTTCCAGTGACGGCATGGTCCCCTCCCCCCCGCCCCCCGAGCTCCCCTGGTCCCATTACCTACCCGCACATACCAGGTGGCTGGTGTTGCGCACGACCTCGTAGTAGCCGTCCCCACACTGGGCGCAGGCGGGGCCCCCGTAACCGGGCCGGCAGTCACAGCGCCCACTGCCCGCACGGGTGCCCTCCCCATCACAGTGCCCATTGCCACTGCAGGGATGCTCCGAGCCCCCGGCACAGGCTGCGGAAAAATGTTTAATGCCAGGGACCCCTTGAGCTGGGAAGCTCTGGCCACTGAGCTGGAGGGAGGGGGCAAGGGAAGGAGAAGGGGAGCCGCTCCCCTACCCTCTGAGTGCCAGAGCCTCGCCCATGGTCTCCCCGGCCTGGGGGGTGACACCCACAGCCCGTCCCCGCCCCCCACACACATACTCATCTGGGGATGAGGTAGCCCAGGCCCTGCAGGGGACAGGGCCCAGGCTGGGGCAGAGGTAAGGTCCTGGGGTCGAGATCTGCGGTTCGGGAAGGAGGCCTGAAGCCCAACAGGCAGGGCCCATGAGAAAGGGGGAAGATGCCCTGAGTCTCACTGGCCCAGGAGCAGCTGTAAGCCACTCACCCAGGCAGGATGGACCATAGGTGCCAGGTGGGCAGCACAGCTTCAGGGAGTCCATGCAAAGCCACTGGAAGAGATCCGGGGCCTGCTGCTGCCTGCAGGGTCCAGTCATTGTCAGGGGCTGGGGCCGCCACCGCACAAGGGGGCGTCCCGGGGTGGGGGCGTGGGGAGGTGGTCGTGCCCGGACCCACATGCTCTGGCTGTCCCGGAAAGTTAGGCCTGGCTCACCCCGCCCCTGGGGCCAGAGTCCTGGCATTCGGGGGCGAGGGGGGGAGCCTCCAGGAGAGCAATCCCCTCCCCTTCATTCCTCCCGCTGAAGCAGATCTCCTTCTTCTCCAGAAGGGGGCCCATCCCTTGGGCAAGGGGCACATCATCCCCTCTCATGCACACCCTACAGCTCCTCCCCTTCCCTTACCCCCTTCCCTGCTCCACTCACTTGTGGAACCACCAGGTCTCCACCAGCTCCTCACTCTGCTCCAGCAGCCGGTGACATTCGAAGTCTGACTTACTGCATACGCTCTCCAGCACCTCCAGCAACCGGGTCTCACTGGCCGCACAGCACAGGAATAAACCTTCCCTGCTCCCCGCTTCCATCCCACAGCCCCTCCCATCGCCCCTATCTGGGCACTCTGCCTGGCTTTCCCGGGGGAAATCCTGGGGTGGGGACGATGGTGTGATTCGACCCCGCAGGGCCACTGACGGGACTCCCCTCCAACACAGCAGGCAGCCCCATGGCTGCAGTTCACCCCCTGCCCAGTGCTTCCCCCATGGCTACCGTTCACCCACTGCCCAGTGCTTCCCCCATGGCTACCTGTCCTTGTATTTGGCCAGCTTCTCCTCCTCCCAGGCCGTGTTACCACCTCCAAAATTCTCCCGCACGGTTCGCTCCAGGCCCTGGTTGGTAGAGATGGAGGTGAATACCCGTTGCTTGCTCACCGCTCCCAGGCCGGCCCCACCCCGCTGCCTCCCCAGCCCCCAGAGCTTGGGGGAGAGGGAGACGGTGAGCCCAGGAAGCGGAGGGGGGTGGGGGAGGGCGCGACGACGACAAAACTCACGGGGGGCGAGGAAGAGGCAAGTCCCCCGAAGGTGGGGACCTCAAAACACCTACCTTGCTGAAACTGTTGACGAGGCCACGGCAGGTTTGGCAAGGCTCCGCCTGGGACTGGAGCCACCCGGGGCTCGGCAGCGTCAATGAGAGGCAGAGGAGCCAGGGTAGGGAAGGGGCCGGCCCCCATGGGGACAGAGCCATCTTTCCTTAAGGGACTGTGCCGCTGGGAGAGGTCAGTGGGTGGCTCTGTGGGAGTGGGGATAGGTTCTAGAAGCCGGCCACCCCTCAGCCAGTTTCCCACCTGGGGGAGCCTGGGAGGGAGGAGGTGGGCAGCGGTGTCCGGACGGGGGAGGGGGCTGGATTCGCCGAGGGGGAATGGCCGGGGATCGGGCAGCGTGCAGGGTGGGATCCGAGGCTGCAGGCCAGTGTTTAAGGCGCGAGGGGAGGGGGGAGAGGGAGGGGAGGGAGGAGAGAAGAGGGGAGGGAGGAGAGAAGAGAAGAGGGAGGAGGGGCGGGTAGGGGCTGGCAGTCCCTGGTAGTGGGGCGGGGGGAGAAGGCTGTCCCCACCGCCCAGCGCAGGGACAACGTCCGAGAAGAGGGAGGAGGGCGGGAATTCCTGGGGGAGGCGCGGGGCCGGGAGAAGGGGCAGCCCCCCGATGACCGTACCCGAGGAAGGAAAGTGGCCGCGAGGCCCGTAGCCGCGGTGCCCTGGGAGCGGGCAGTGCCCGGCCCGGCAGTGCCCGGCTCTCCCTGGCGCCGCCGCAGCCGCCGCCGCCGCCGCCGCCGCCGCCGCGCCAGTCTGAGCCTCCCCAAGCACCGCAGTCTACGGGGCGGGGCTGAACCCGTCTCCCAATGGCAGCGGGCCATGTACCGGCACGTCACTCCTGGCACCGCCAACCGGAGCCGCTGGTCCGCTGCACCTGTCAGGGCATTTAAAGGGACGGGCCGAGCGAGCGGCGAGGCCAACGGTGGCGGCGGCGGCGGACGCCGCTCGGGAAGCCGGGCCCGCCTCCACCGCGCCCCGCCCAGCTCCCGTCTCCCTTCCGATACATAAACACGCAGGACACGAGCTAGAAAAATAATCTCGCGGTTTTATTCTTTTCCAGCGGGAGCGGGGAGAGGCAGGCTCCCCCCGTTACCCCCCCCCGCCCTCGGGCCCGCTCCTCGGCCGCCCCAGGCGATCCCCGTCGCCAGCGGTGGGGGAAGAAACCTAGGCATTCCGGCGAATTCCGGCCCTCTACTGCTCCGCCGGCCCCCAGGCCGACATGTGGGAGGCGGGCCTTCAGCAGTCCCGGCACCGCCCGGTCCGCATCATCCTGTCGGCCCCGGCTCTAAACGCCAGCCTAGCCCCGGCCCGTCCCCTCCACCAGCTGAATCCCCCGAGAGGTCCACCGATCCCTAATCAGAGGGCCGGGAACCAGCGCGATGTCCCCCGGCTCCTCCTGGGAAGTAACGGGCCAGCCTGCCTGGTGACTCACGGCGGTCCCCCGGCCCTAGGCTTCAGAGGGCCGAGGACTCATTGTCTGTGGGGCCATAAGAATGCTTCCTGGGTAAGGGACTAGTGCCCGGGCCCGGCTGGGCGGGGGCGATCTCTGACCGCAGGCACTCCCGCAGAGCGGGCTGCAGGCTCTGGGCGATCTGGGCGGCGTGAGACTTGAGGCTTTCTCGACACGCCCTGTCCGGCCCCTCCAGAGCCCCTAAGAAGGCAGGCAGCTGGGAAGGCAATGCAAAGATGGGTACCGTGCGGAAGAGGTCGGGCACGGCCTGAGGAGGCAGCAGCTCCTCAAAGCAGACTGCGACATAGCGGCCGGCCGCCCGGCCCGCCAAGAAGTCGGGCAGCACGCAGCTGAGGGAGGCGGCAAAGGCATCGTGGGGCTCTGCTCCGGGAGGCACCTCGCTGGGGCTGCCGGCTTGCAGCCACTCCTGGCAGAACGCCACAGCGCCATGGGAGAACAGCAGAACCACCACGCCGCCATCCTGAAGAACCTGCCGCCTTTGTGCATGGAACCAGGCCAGGGGACCCCGGGCACTCAGCTCCTGCCGGTGCCACAGATCCACAGCCACCGAGAGCTGCAGCCGGTGCAGGGCCGAAGCCAAGGCGCCCACTAGCCGCTCGAAGCCCCTGTCGTCGGGCGAGTAGAGGAGCAGGGTACTGCGGCCCTGGCATGGCCCTGCAAGGATGAGAGTAGGGTTTGGGAGCAGGTCAGAGCTAGCGGGAGCCGGCCCCCACCCCCCACCCCCGCCCCCAGCTCCCCGATCCCCTTAGTCAGAGTTGATAGCGCTTACTTTAGGCAACGCCCTACCCTAGACTAGGTGCTCCCCGCCTCCGTCCCCTGCCCATTCACACCGGCTGCCCAGTGATGAGCTGCCCCAGCCCCCCACTGGCACTCACCCCCAGAGCGGAAGTCTTCCTTCAGGATTTGCAGCCACCCTGTGAGGTGGGAGGGGGAGAGGCAGCCATTTAGCTTCTCCCCCTGGGGCCTTCTGGGCCCCAGCCTCTGTTCCTCTCCTTCCCCGGAAAGAGGGACCTGTCTTTAGCAACTCCCCCCCCCACCTTAGTAAGGCTATCCACACCCCAATTTTAGCTGTTCCTGGGACGGGAAGTCCCAGGCCTGCAGCAGTGAGGTCAGGGAAGGGCTTTCCCTTTGATCTGTCCTCACCCTATCCTGCCCCTCCACCCCACCCCACTCTTCTTCGTTGGGGTCTGAAGGGGCTGGGTCTCACCTTTCACCCTGTCCCTTTTGAGCAGGAGGAGAAGGAGAAGGACGCAGGCCGCGGTCAACAGGCAGGCCAGCCAGGCCAGCGCCCAGCGCACGTGGGTATCTAAAGAAGGAGGAACACAGAGGGGACGTTCGGGGGAGTTTGTTGAGATCCACTGTCGCCCTTTTAGGCATGGAAGGACTCGGGGCTGAGGTCTTCATTAAGGTGCTATAGCCCCTGACGCAGCACTGCAGATCTCGAAGCTACCCCTTCAACGCAGCTGAAGGAAACATCGGCAACTGCCGCCTTGCCTCCCTGCCCGCTCTCGGCCCCGCTCCACCGTGGCCGAGCAAGCTGACCGCCCCCAGGGCCCCTAGCCCCAGGCTGCAGGGAGACAGTACGGAACCGGCTCTGGCTCCCCTCAGCTCCCCTAAGGAGACCCCATCCCATCCTGCTTTCCACTGCTGCGGCAGGAATGAGAACAGCGCCTGCAGCATGAGGCCTCAGAGAACCGCAGGAAAGCTAGTGACTCTGTGGTCTTCACTGTGGACTCTGAATCACGAGGAGAAATTCTGTTCCTCTAGCCGTAGCTCCCTACCGACTTGGGTTTTCATTTAATGTGCTGCATTTTTGTCCTTGTCTCTTACACTGCCCTTAATGTTTGCTCGTTTCATTGCTCTTGATGTGTCTGTCTCCAGTCCTCTCCTAGATTGTGAGTATCGTGAGGGGCAGCGTCCGTGTCTAATTTTTTTTTAATTTTATGGTATATTCATTCAATCGTATTTATTGAGTGCTTACTATGTGCAGAGCACTGTACTGAGTGTTTGGTATATGTTAAGCGCTTACTATATGCCAGGCACTGTACTAAGTGCTGGAGTAGATACAAGATAATCAGGATGGCCACAGACCCCGTCCCACATAGGGCTCACAGTCTTAATTCCCATTTTACAGATGCGATAACTGAGACATGGAGAAGTTAAGTGACTTGCCCAAGGTCAGGCAGCAGACAAGTGACAGAGCCGGGTTTGGAACCTAAGTCCTCTTACTCCCAGGCCCGTGCTCTTTCCACCAGGCCACGCTGCTTCTCATTCTCGAATTCCTATCGGTGGACCCGTTGTTGGGTAGGGATTGTCTCTATTTGTTGCCGACTTGTACTTTCCAAGCGCTTAGTACAGTGCTCTGCGTACAGGAGGCACTTATCAAATACTATTATTACTATTTCCCTCCTGTACCACTCCCCAGGGCCCTCCCCCTTATTCTCCTAGGCCACTTCCACCCTCAGGGTAGCCCCGCCCTAACTAAACATTAGCTCTAGGCCTCCATGTGCAGAGTTTACACATACTCACATTTCTGCAGGGAGCAAACCCACAGGGCCACCGGGCCATCCCACAGCTGTAAGACACAAAAGTCACGTTACCACCTTGTGGCCTCAAAGGACCCATCCGTCATTACCACATTGCCCAGGCTTTCCCACACTGACCTGCACACACTGACCAGCCTGCAGGTCCTTCAGCAGCTGCTCCCCAAGGAAAGCTACTCTCTGCCAAGCCAAAGGGGGCATCTGTCACACGTGGCCCTGTCAGGGCTGTCCAAGGAGGGCCCACAGGCCGAGCCAACTGGGCTCCCAGAAGCCCCCAGTTTCCTGCCGGGAGCTGGAACTGGGAAAGGGGTGCCCAGTACAACCGAGTTGGGGAGGACTCGCTCTCTGGAAAGGAGGGCGGCCTGGCTGGGGAGGAAAGAGGACCCAGCAGAAAGGGCTGGGCCTGTTAAAGGGGAAAGGAGTGATCTTCATGGTGGAGGCTTGTGTCTCACCGTGTGGGTGGTGCTGGGAAGCAGGGTGCAGCCACTGGGTTCCAGGGCACAGAAGGCACCAGTCTCCTGAGTGTCCCTGGTCTCCAGCAGCAGCACGTCATCCCGAGGGGGGCCCAGAGCGTCTATGGGGGACAGAAGGATTAACGTGAATCTGACCGGAGCTGGGGAGAACACCCCCAGCCCAGCTCTGCAGAGGACCTGCTAGTGGCATTCTTCCTCCCCCAGATCAGCTTGGCCCCGGTGCTCACTGAGTCTGTGAGGGTCTTGCCTGGGCGAATCATTCCACTCCCCAGGCCCCTATACCGCCTGCCCCTCACCTCCCCAGAGCAAGCCCCGGGGCTTGTCCAATTTGATTATCTTGTATCTGTCCCAGTGCTTAGCACGGTACTTGACACAGAGTATGTGCCATACGGATATTATTGTTATTATTATTGTTGTCACTAAGAATTAATTATGAAGTGGCATGGCATAGTGGGTAGAGCAAGGGCCTGGGAGTCGGAAAGTCATGGGTTCTAATCCCGGATCCGCCACTCATTCATTCATTCATTCATCCATTAGATCATATTTATTGAGCGCTTACTGTGTGCAGAGCACTGTACTAAGCGCTTGGAAAGTACAATTCAGCTGTGTGACCTCGGGCAAGTCATTTCATTTCTCTGGGCCTCAGTTACCTCATCTGTAAAATGGGGATTGAGACTGTGAGCCCCACGTGGGACAGGGACTGTGTCCAACCCGATTTACTTGTACCCATCCCAGCACTTAGTACACTGACTGGCACATAGGAAGCACTCAACAAATACCATAATTATAATTAATATTTATTATTCCCCATCCTCCTTTTCCTTGCCCCTCCCCCACCTGGCTCCCACCCTGTGGACTCACCCTCTGGGGGGCACTCCTGAAGCTGGAGCTGTCCCCTGCTCCACACCTGACAGAGAAAGATGGGGTCAGGTGAGGAAGTGGAGAGGGGAGGGAGGGGAGGACAAAGGGGAGAGGGGGAGTGGAAAAGATGGTGACAGGCAGGTCCTGAGGTTTACCTGGACACATAGGTTAGGATGGGCCTTCAGCATAGGGTATTCCTGAGGACTCTGCAGAGATTAGGAGCCAAAGAGCATCAGCCCTGGGGGAGGGGGAGAGGCCGACACTGGGGACACCACATGGAGCCCTACTCACGGGGGAATCCGTCCCTACGGTGCCCACCCGGCCATCTTTCTAAGCCCTTTGCGCTCACTCTGGCTTCCCCCAACTGCTCTCCACGGACTAATTCCAGCTCCTGAGGCCTTAATGACCAACCCCCCCACCCCGGCAGCCCTCCCCATCCTCATCAGAGAAGACTTGCCCACAGAGCCCTCTCTCCTTCCCATCACCCCCACCTCCTGCCTCCCCAAGCCCCCACCATCCCTGTTCTCACATTCACAGAAAGATTCTCCCGTGGGAAGTGTGGAGGGAGAGAATGGCAGAGGTCACTGTCCACCAGCCTCCAACAAAGTGCCACCTCTGCAGGCACCGCACAAGGCGCCTCCACCAACCAGCTCAGGGTCATGTCGAACAACTGCAGCTGCAGTCGGCTCAGGCTCCACAGGTTTCTATGGGCTCTGGGATCTAAGCAAGCACCATGTATAGGTCCCTCGGTGCCAATTCAGCTGCCCCAGCCCTTGGTCACCCTCACGGCAACCTCCTCAGTCCACACCCTCCAACCTGTGGGACGCCTCCTTCCCTTCCAGCCGCTACCCCCAACAGCCGTACCAACCCAGGTCCCCACCCTGGGGTCCGAGGTCCCAGAGGGTCCTTACCCTCCTGGAAGGGGCAGAGGCTGGTTCTGATCGAATCCTGCAGCTGAGGCCACATCTGGGAGACAAAGAGGTTATTCAGGACTGGGGGAGGGGGTCTCCCCCACCCAGAGACTCTCCTCTCCTTCCTCACCCCGGCCACTGCACCCCGCAACTCCCAGCTCCTAATGCCTCCCCTCCCAACCTCCTACCTGGATGCAGAGGCAAGGAACCAGGTCAGTATTGTTCAGGGTGATAGTCTGGGGTCCGGTCTGGGGGAACAACAACAAAAAAAAAATTGGAGGACTGGAGAACAAGCTCACCTGAATTAGAGGGGATAGAAGATTTCCGGATGAGGGAACTGGGAGATGCAGGGGCCGGGGGAAGCAGCGTGGCCTAGTGGATAGAGCATGGGCCTGGGAGTCAGAAGGACCTGGGTTCTAGTCTGACTCCGCCACTTGTCTGCAATGTGACTTTGGGCAAGTCACTTAACTTCTCTGCGCCTCAGTTACCTCATCTGCAAAATGGGGATTAAGACTGTGAGCCCCTTATGGGACAGGGGCTGTGTCCAACTTGATTAGCTTGTATCTACCCCAGTGCTTAGAACAGTCCCTGGCAAGCAGTAAGAGCTTAACAAATACCATTAAAAAAAGTCCCTCCAATCAGGGTAGGACACCCTTCTCACCAAGTCCTGGTGGACTCGGGACTTCTGGGAACCCTGGGTCTGGTTCCAGTACAGGAGCAGGCTGTAGTGCTGCCCAGCAGATACATCCAGCACCAACTGGGCAGCATCTCCTTCTGCAGAGACGTTCAGCCAGGGCAGGGCTGGAGAAAAAAAAGAGGGGCTTGGAACCTCGTGATCGAGTGAGTCCCCTCCTTCTGCTACCCCTCCCCCTCCCCGAGAGTCCCAAGACTGGGCGCCAATGCTGCCCCTCCCCCTGGACCCTGCCCAACCTACTCCAGCAGCTCTGGACACTGTCTCGCACATCTGGCCCGATGCAGTCTGGGAAAAGAGCAGAATATTCTGAGAAACGACCAGAGGGCTCTGCCTTCCCTGCCCCAGCCCCCCCCCCATCCCCCCTCCGTCCCTTTCTCCAGTAACTGAGCCCCCCTGCCCCCAACTCACCTGGGAGCTGCTGTGTGTGGTTGAGCTCCGCCTGGTATCGTGGAAGCGTGTAGGACCAGATCCTCACCTCGCCCCCCACCACCGCTTCAAAACAATCGAACACCAGGGAACCCTGTGATGGGGAGACCCCCTCCCCTCCCCCAGGAGAGGAGCCAGGGTCAAGGCTGGGACCAGGCTCAAAGTCCAGGCCAAGGGAGGGGCTACGGAGAAGACAGCTTGAGGGAGAAGCTGTTGACCTAGGAAAGGAATAACCCAGGGTCCAAAGTTGAGGGGAGAGCTGAGGCACCCTTGCCGTCACCCCAAACCACCCATGGTAAAAGTCACGTCTGTGCAAACACACGACCACACATGCAAATGTGCACACGTACACACACACACACACAGAGAGACATGCGCGCGCACACACATAAACATACCACTTGCTGGCTGGGCTGGATCAAGGCGTCAGGCACCTCCACCTCCAGCAGGGCGCAGCGGGTAGTGAGATAGGTGTGGAAGGAAAGGACCACATGAGCATGGAGTGAGGCTGTATGGGAGACAGAACCCTTTGAGTTAGATTTTGCCCCCGGGGTGTGGGGGGGAGCGGAAGAGGTAGTAGGGGAGAGGCAGGGGCACCCAGAAAACAGGGGAGATATCCCAGGAAGCGGAAAGCATCCAAGGTCGGAGGTCAGCGTTCATCCAGCCACCCTCTCCTCTCCCCCTCACCATTGCGGGTTGAGGATCCCGAGACCATTTCTGTTCCTCCTCCGATTTTCCCCTCTTTGCCGTCTTCCAGATTCCCTGAAAGCAGGAGAACACTTAGCTAGGGCCCCTCTTCTTCGCCTCCCAGACTTGTCTCCCCCGGCTTGTCCCAAACACAGCTCCCGAGGGCCAATGCCCAATCTAGGGATTTTTCCACCCTTGCCATACATTCCCTCACAGCAAGGCCCAGCCGGACCCTCTGAGCACCCAGCTGCTTCGGAGCTGTGAGTCACTTTCCTGGCCCCTTTCCCAGCTGGTTTCTGGGAAGTCCTCGACTGTGACGCTGTCTGACCAGGAGGGGAAGGGTTCTGCTTCCCAGGGCACTTCCCGGCCAGTGTAGGCAGACCTCCCTCTTCCTCTGCCTCCCGCCCCTCCTCCCACCCCCACCAGCACAGCAGCCAACTCAGGGGTGGACTTGTTTGGGCTGAACTTTTAGATGGGAGTCCCACATTTCCCTCCCCCAAGCAGCTCCTGCGGGGAAAACAGGCCCAGGGGCCCAGAGTACTTGGCCCCACCACTCCAGGGCTGTCCTGCTTCCTGTGGCCTCCAGCTGTCAGCTGCACCTGCCACTCCAGGCCCTCTCCTCCCCATCCACTACACTCTTACTTGCCTAGAAGCTAGGGGCGTTGGAAAGAATGCTGGGCCATCGCAGTACCAGTTGAGGGCACTTCAGGCAGGGTGTGATCAGTGCCAACTACCACAGGCAGACGAACTCGGGAGGTGCCCTCACGGCCCCCCAGTCCACTGCTGGGGGGAACATATCCACCTGCAAGGGGGGAGGTGGGGAGAGAGGGCGCTCTCCATATCCCCCTCCCACTCCCACCGCCAGGGCCCCTTAACTAAGAGCTGTGCCAGCAGCCAGAAGTGATGAACGAGGTGGGCCAAAGAGGTTCTGCGCTCATCAGCCCCTGCCTCGACGAGCAAGTGGTGACAAGGGAAAGGGCGGAGGGGTGGGGGAGGAGGGTGGGCAACAGTAGCCAGGGAGAGAGGGTCTGGGGGCCCTTTTCTGGGCAAGTCCTACCCCGTATGGCCAACTGAAGCTTCACTCGCACGCAGGGGGTACAGTTGCTCTCCTCCTGACAGCGCAACACCACTTCTGTCTGCATGTGTGTAGGCACCAGCACGGGACCGGGGGCAGGCACGACACTTCCAGGGAGGCAGAGCATGTCTTTTTCTGTTAGGAGAGGGAAGAAGCGGCAGCGACCATGCTCCAGGCTCTGGTCACGGCACGGCACTGCCCGGGCAAAGGGGCCAGCATCCGAGGCGGTGGCTCTCAGACTGCCCTGGGCGGACCTGGCACCAGGCACCGAAGCCCACAGGCAGCCGGGGCCTGGTTTCATATCCGTCTAGGGACTGAGCTCTCAGAGGGAACCGCGGGGCCCTTTACCCTCCTGATCTTCAGATGCCCAGAATACTTACCCTGAAGACGACAGGAGAGGCCCTGTAGGAGGAGAAAAGTGGGGAAGTGAACCCTCCAGGTCCATAGCCAGGGGGAGGGGCCCAGCCTTCCCACCGGAGGGCAGAGCTCTGAACCTTCCACTTGACGTGCCCTCATGCCGGCCCGAGTTAGTGGTACTGACTCCGAAGGGGGCTGTACCCACCCCCCCACGCGCTCCTGGAACCCCAGAGTTCGTGAGCTCTGTTGAGCTGGTTCCTCTGGGTGCTTTCCTGAAACACACACGCACATGCATACACACACACACACACACACACACCCCACCACCACCACCACCACGCTTCAGAGGGGGGCACAGCCTCTTTCCTCAGCACCCCCTGAGGCTTGTCTCTCAGCATAAGGGGAGCCTTAACCCAGCCGCGGGAGCCTGTTGGGAAGAGGTTGGGCTCATACTCTACCCGCACCAGCCTTCCCCTCCCCACCACCTAGCCCAGGACCTGGACAGACTGGAAAGGGCAGTTATGCTGATGGGAATAGTGTTGCCACCACCCAGGACTCAGTGCCCAAGGGACCAGGGGAGCAGAGTAGGAAGAAAGCCCTCCCCAGCCACGATGGGCTTTCCTAGCCTGCCTCCCGGGAAGGACCCAGCCCCAGACCTACCTGAGAGCATCGGGCATCGTCCTCGGGCCCAGCCAGCCTCTCCAGGGGCAGAACACCAGGGCTGCAGCAAAGCACCAGGGAGAAAAGGAGCCATGGCACTATCATCTTCCAGTTCCCTGCAGCCCCGTTCCCAGACAGACGGCAATGCTGCCCGGGATCCTATTCACCCCCTGGGGGGGCCAACCCCGCCCCCCCAAACACACACACAAACACCACCACCACCACGTTTCAGTCCAGCTCCAGAACAGGCAGCAGGAGCCTCTTCCCTCCCTTGAGATGGAGCTGCTCAGCTGGGACCAAGTGGCATGGGAGACCAAATTCTGGTCCCTATTTCCTGGGGCTGGGGGAAGTGAGGGGTGAGAGGGGAAGGGGGTGCAGGAACAGATTCCAGACGCTTGGTTCACTCCAGTTTCATCTCCAGCCCAGAAGTGCTTTCGCTTCGGCTCCTGTCCCGCCTCCCCTCCTCCTGCATCCTGCTCCTGCCCGCCCCCGTCCTGCTCCTCCTACTAAGGCTGGGCCTGGAGCCCAGCAGCCGGCAGGCTAGGCCCAGGCCCAGGCATTCCTGGCCCACCATACACCTTGGCTGGGAGCGGCTGGTGGCTGAGGCGGGCCCTCTGACTGAGTGGCGCCCCTGAGTTGGGGCCCCCCTGTTCCAGCTGGGTAGTCCCTGTTACCCTGCCAGCAAGGGTAGGGAAGGTGGGGCCTGGGACACTCCCCAAGGACAAGTTGAGCTCGACTCACCCTCCACGTCACAAGCTGGGACGTTCAGTCTCCTCCCTGGGACATTCAGTTTCCAACTCGGGAAGTCGAGGTGATCCCCAACCCCCTCCCTCCTCAGGATCGCGGGCCCAACCCCTTTAGCTTCTCTCCAAATGAGGCCCTTGGACCTTGAAAGCAGGGGTGGCCGGCTGGCCGTAGCTCTGCTAAAAACCCTGCCCCTCAAGGAACCCTCAAGGAACCTGGCTCAAGAGCCCAGCTGAACCACAATGAACGAGCCCCCAGCCCCCACCTTCTCCTGAGCAGGGGAAGCAAAGGGCAAGCAGGCAGGCCCCTCCTCCAAAGCCTGTGGACAGTTGGCTTGGTAAACACCTGAGATCTGATCAGTTCAGATTCCTGGCAACCACCAGGAGTCTGGATTCTGAGCCAGGCAATGGCTAGGACTCCTCAGCAGGACTTGAGCCCAAGGCACAACCCTCACAATCCCTCCCCCCTCCCCTTTCATTCATTCATTCATTCAATAGTATTTATTGAGTGCTTACTATGTGCAGAGCACTGTACTAAGCGCTTGGGATGAACAAGTCGGCAACAGATAGAGACAGTCCCTGCCGTTTGACGGGCTTACGGTCTAATCGGGGGAGACGGACAGTCGAGAACAATGGCAATAAATACAGTCGAGGGGAAGAACATCTCGTAAAAACAGTGGCAACTAAATAGAATCAAGGCGATGTACATTTCATTAACAAAATAAATAGGGTAATAAATATATACAGTTGAGCAGACGAGTACAGTGCTGAGGGGATGGGAAGGGAGAGAGGGAGGAGCAGAGGGAAATGGGGGGAAAAGAGGGTTAAGCTGCAGAGAGGTGAAGGGGGGGTGGTAGAGGGAGTAGAGGGAGAAGAGGAGCTCAGTCTGGGAAGGCCTCTTGGAGGAAGTGAGTTTTAAGTAGGGTTTTGAAGAGGGGAAGAGAATCAGTTTGGCGGAGGTGAGGAGGGAGGGCGTTCCGGGACCGCGGGAGGACGTGGCCCAGGGGTCGACGGCGGGATGGGCGAGACCGAGGGACGGCGAGGAGGTGGGCGGCGGAGGAGCGGAGCGTGCGGGGTGGGCGGTAGAAAGAGAGAAGGGAGGAGAGGTAGGAAGGGGCAAGGTGATGGAGAGCCTCGAAGCCTAGAGTGAGGAGTTTTTGTTTGGAGCGGAGGTTGATAGGCAACCACTGAAGTTGTTTAAGAAGGGGAGTGACATGCCCAGATCGTTTCTGCAGGAAGATGAACTGGGCAGCGGAGTGAAGAATAGACTGGAGCGGGGCGAGAGAGGAGGAAGGGAGATCAGAGAGAAGGCTGACGCAGTAGTCTAGCCGGGATATAACGAGAGCCCGTAGCAGTAAGGTAGCCGTTTGGGTGGAGAGGAAAGGGCGGATCTTGGCGATATTGTAAAGGTGAAACCGGCAGGTCTCGGTAACGGATAGGATGTGTGGGGTGAACGAGAGAGACGAGTCAAGGATGACACCGAGATCGCGGGCCCGAGAGACGGGAAGGATGGTCGTGCCATCCACGGTGATAGGGAAGTCTGGGAGAGGACCGGGTTTGGGAGGAAAAATGAGGAGCTCAGTCTTGCTCATGTTGAGTTTTAGGTGGCGGGCCGACATCCAGGCTGACATCCCCTCTCCTTCCACACTCCCTCCTAACCCTCCCCTCTGCACTGCCCCCTCCAGCCCCCTGGCCCAACACCTTGGGCTTAATTTTATTTACACATTGTGAGGATGGGTTCATGTTCATCTTTATTACAGTCAGCCTGGCCTCCTTTCTAGATTGGCCAAAAATCTTCTCTGCACAGTCACCCACCCCAGGGCTGCCACGCACCCAGAAGGCAGTCCATGTTTCTTTGTTGATGACGATGATGATGATGATGATACCAATGATGGTCACGGCGATACTGGTGATCGGCTAACACGTGTCAAAAACAGATTTGCTCCCGGAGCTCACGAGAAGCAGGCAGATCCCCCACTTGGGCCATACCCTCAATCCAGAACCAGCTAGCCCCACAGGGCAGTGTGGAGAAACTGGACTAGGCCCAGTTCAGGCCCTGGCAGGGCTAGGAGCCCGGTTGGGCTGCAGGAAGCCTGTCTCCACCTCCGCCCTTCTCCTGTCCACACCAACTCCTGACAGACCGTCCCCTTGCTGCTTCCTCTTGCCCCCTTCTTGCTTCCTGCTAGAACTGGAGCCCCGTCAGGCTCCAGTTCAGTCCTTCTGGTGGACCGGGGACAGCGATCAGACCTCGTCACTTCCTCGTGGGTCCAGGGCCACGGTCTCTGTGCTGGGGCCCTTGCTGGGGCCCAAAGCCCAGCTGCCATCTCTCCCTGCTGGGGGCTAGTTCCTTCTTCATTCTGAGGCCCTGTGCCCCCCCCCCCTTCACTCCCACAGTCCAGGGGAGGGAAGGAGGGAGGAGCCATTTGCAAATGCCTGCCTCCTCGGGCTCAGCCCAGGGTAGGGTCAGGCCGGGCTGCCTCCCGCTGCAGCTGGCGGCATAGCTCCAGGCGGCCCCGCAGGTGGTGGTGACTCCTCTCTGAGCCCAGAGACCGTTGGGCCCGTAGCCTTAGTGCAGTCCGAAGCCAGCAGGAGGTGTCAGGGTCAGGGTCGGGGTCCCCGGCTGAGGCCGGCTGAGTGCGCAGGGCCCGGAGCAGGCCAGGCAGATCCCGCAGCAGGCGGTAGCGTCGCAGCATGCGCAGCGGCTGGGGAATGTCCCGCTTGGAGCAGAGCCGACCAAAGTAGGCCAGAATGGCCGCGGGGGGATCCGGGGGACCCACCCCACCCCCAAACTCCCGCTGCAGGCAGCTCAGGGCAGCACGGAACAGGTCGTGCGGATCCTGGGTGACCTGGCGAGCCGAGTCCAGGGCATCAGCTTGCCACAAGCGGTAGAGCCGGTGACTGCCCCGGCTCCAGAGCAATAGCACGGTGCCTTGCTCCTGGGCCACACGCATCCGGGCGCCACACAGCCATGGCAATGGCCCCACGTGGGCCAAGCGTGCCCCTTCCCACAGGTCCAAGATCACATCACAACCCAGGGCCTCCCGCAGCAGCTCCGCCAAGGCACACACCAGGCGCCGCTGAGCCGCCGAGTCAGCTGAATACAGCAACAGCACCGGACGGGGCTGGTGAGGACCTACAGGACAGGGAGAAGGAGAGAAGGTGGTAGAAGAGGGAAGGCAGGGGAAGGTGAGAGAGAAGAGGAAGGAGAGAGAAGGAGGGAGAAGGGGGGGAGGGGGAAGGGAGGAGGGAGAAGGGAGTGAAAGTAGTGAGGCCAATGAAGAACAAAGGAAGAAGTTGGAGGGATGGGACCTGAGTAGCAATACCCCCATCAGAATGATCCCCTACCCTTCAAATCACTTCCCTCTCTGCTGCAATCACTCTGGGGACAGAGAGAGGGAGGGAGGGGCTGGATGGGGAGAGGGGACACCCGAAGAGAGAGAAAGCCAGTAGGGCCAGTGGCCTGAAAGTGCCCCCCGACCCCCACCCCCTCACCTGTCAGCGGCCTCCGCAGGCCACAGCCATTCACCATCAGAATGGTCCCCATCAGGGCAGCCCCCATCAGTAGCCCTAGGGCCACGAGTCCAAAGTGTCTATGAGAGACTGAAACAATCCAAGTGACACCACAGCCCCAAACCTGGGCTGCCCTCTGACCAAGTGGTCCTGCCCTGGCACTCTCCAGTGCTTAGGAACATGCTCTGCACATAGGAAGAGCTTAATGTTTACTTTCACTTAGTACTACTCACCATCTGGACACAGGAGCTGGCGATGGGAAAAAAGGACATCTGAGCGCCACACCTGCCCAGGAAGGAAACCCCAGTTACAGATGGGCACCTACCTATCTAGCGCTGGGGAGCGGACATGGGCGGGGTATTTCATCAGCTGGCCAAAGGGGCAATTGCCCCTCCAACTTCCTGACCAACCCATGCCCACCTTCCCTCAGCAGCTCTCCTTTCCATTGGGGCTGCTGATCTGGGCTAAGAACAGCACCAGCACTGTCATGGGGTGAGTACAGGTGTAGGGGAAAACAAGAGGGGATAAAGTCCCCAGGCCAAGCTCCCCAGAATCTGAATCTGGCTTCCTGGGCCAAGCTCCCCAGAATCTGAATCTGGCTCCGGGGGCTGGGAGACAAGAGGTGCTTACCAGTACACAGCTCCCCGGGCTCTGTAAGGGTACTGTGAGCTCGGACTCCACCTGGTTAGTGCCACGGGGCTATAGGAACAGAGTAAAGAAAGGGTCATTCTTCCTCTCCCTTCCCCCTGCTGCTTCTCCTCCCAGCAAGGTAGGGCCCATTTCTGGGTGGGGAGGCTGAGATTCCTCGGCAGCTGAGGGGCGGGGGGAGTTTGGCTGGGGCTAGGGTAGGGATGAAAGGCCTGGTCTTTCCCTGGCTTTCCGCCATCCTCCGTTTCACGTGCCCGCAACCTCGGCGTTATCCTCGACTCATCTCTCTCATTCAACCCACATATTCCATCTGTCACCAAATTCTGTCAGTTCAACCTTAGCAACATCACTAAAATCTGCCCATTCTTCTCCGTACAACCTGCTATCATGCTATTCTAACCCCTTATCCTATCTCACCTTAATTACTGCATCAGCCTCCTCACTGACCCCCCTGCCACCTCTCTCTCACCACTCCAGTCTGTACTTCACTCTGCTGCCCGGATCACTTTTCTACAAAACCATTCAGCCCGTGTTTCCCCACTCCTCAAGAACCTCCAGTGGTTGCCTATCCACCTCTGCATCAAATAGGAACTCCTTACCACAGACTTTAAAGCACTCAATCACCTTGCCCCCTCCTACCTTCCCTCCTTGATTTCCTACCTCACCCCAGCCTACACACTTTTCTCCTCTAATGCCAACCTACTCACTGTACCTTGATCTCATCCATCTTGCCACCGACCTCTTGCCCACACACTGCCTCTGGCCTGGAACACCTTCCCGCTTCTTATCTAAATGATGATCGCTCTCCCCACCTTCAAAACCTTATTAAAAGCACATCTCCGAGAGGACTTCCCCAACTAAGCCCTCATTGCCTCTTCTCCCACTCTCTTCTGTGTCGCCTTGGCACTAGGATTTGCACCCTTTATTCATCCCTCCCTCAGCCCCACAGCACTTAGGTACATACCCATAATTCTTGTATTTTTATATTAATGTCTTTCTTCCCGTCTAGACTGTAAACTCACTCTGGGCAGGGAACACGTCTACCAGCTCTGTTGCACTGTACTTTCCCAAGCTCTTGGTACAGTGCTCTGCACATGGTAATCGCTCAATAAATACAATTGATTGAATGACTGATGGATTGACTTGGGTCCCAAGGGCATACCTGGGAGACTGTGTAGATCGGGGGCTGCAGCTCACAAAATTCAATGCCTGGGTGGCACAGGGCAGCACTGAATGCAGCAGGCATTCTGGAGACAAAGTGCAGGACTAGCTGCTGAGACCAGGTGTCTGCACTTGTATTCCAGGACGGGGCTGTAGACAGAAGGGAGGGAGGGAGGGATGGACAGACTCACCCTAGGCCAGAGCCAAGGGACTGCCTGGAAGGTTGGAAAGAGTCTCATGGATTACAGACTGGAGAAGGGTCATGTGAAAAATCAGAGGTGGACCATGTTACGGCAGTGGTGACAAACTGATCTAGAAGGAGTTAAGAATGACAGGCACCTCCTCAGAGCCCAGCGGGAACACCAGTTGGCCCCTCTAGGCTGTGCCTCAGCCCATCCCCCATCCAGGTCCACCCAAAAACCACAGGTGTGGCCCAGGGGTCTGTCCGCCCAGAGGCCCCTAGGGTTGGGGGCTTGTGCCAGAGGTGCCCCATATTAGCATCTCCCACCCACCTTCTGCTTGCTTGGTGCTGTCCTGTTGCACTTACTAGGCTTGAAGGGCCAGAAGTGGTAGGCAAGCCATGGATGGGGCCCCACCTGGGGGGAGGATTTATCCCCAAGGAGGGTCCCATGGGGATACAGGCACTCACCACTCCTATGGGGGCACTCAACATGGCTACTGTTATCCAAGGAGAACTAGAAAAGACAGGAACAAAACATCCCACCTGAGCGGTGGGAGGGGAGGACGGACAAAACACACACACCTCTCGCTCCTCCCTGGGTGTGTGTGTGAGTGTGTGTGTGTGTGTGTGTGTATGAATAAAGCACTTACTCTGTGCCAAGTTCTGTGCTAAGCTCCAGGGTAGATATGAGAAAATCAAAACCGATTCAGTCCCTGTCTCACATGGGGCTCAAAGTCTAATGGGGGAAGGAGGACAGGTATTTCACCTCCATTTTACAGATGAGAAAACTCAGGGCCAGAGAGGTTAAGTGACTTGCCCGAAGTCATACAGCAAGCAAGTGGCCGAGCTGAGATTGGCATGCAGATCTGTGCTCTTTCCACTCAGCCACGCTGCCTCCCTGCCTTCATCCCCACTGCTCCTCCCGGGCTTGTCACTGCCTGTAGTGGCCGGGGAGAAGGGAAGTCATACCTTGAAGCAGAGCTGCGGGTGTAGGTCCACCTTCTCCAAAGTGTACCACTGGAAGAGGGAGGGGAGAGTCAAAGAGAGCAAGAGTCAGCCTAGCCCCAGGGAAATCCTTCTTGCCCAGCCCTCCATGCTATCTCGGGAGGCCCCCAGCACCCACATCATTCAATCAATCCATCAGTGGTAGCCCACTCAGACCCCTGTAGCTGAGGTACCTCCTGCGGGCCCAGAGACCAACCTTACCCCTTCTGACTCGCTGACTGTAGCATTGGAGAGGTCTTCGCAGGGCACAGGTGAGGACGTGCTCTGTCTCTGGCACAAGGAGGCTTTGGGCTTCACTGGGCAGCGCAAGGTCAGTGCCATGACCATCTGGTCCTGTTTGCTGTGGTCAGCGAACTCCACCGACTGCCAAAAATCGGTACCATCTGTGGACACAGAATCCCCTCACAAGCGGCTCAGGCTCATCCTTTCCCTCTCCCCAGACCCCCACCCAATCCTTTCAGGCCCCAGGCTGGAAGCTGGGGAAAGAGCAGATGGGGTCACTCACAGACTCCGGGATGGTTCCGGAAGGGACACTCCTTTCTCCTCACACTGTCCTGCTGCAGGTATGCTGCCTGTGGAGGAGCCCCAGATCAGAGGCCCCCAGATCACCTGAAACCCCGACTCCCCTCTGCCCTGTCCCCCAGCTGTACAGTCCGGATTCCCCGCTCTGGACTTCAGGAGAGTGGGTGAGAGAAGTAAGTGCCCAGACCCCCGTGGCCCTTACAAGGAAGGGACTGCATGGAACAGGTCTGATTCCCCTCTGTCTCTAGTCCTGGAAGCCAAGGACCAAGACCATAAAGATTGGGAGGGTCCAAGTTAATGGAACAATATGGAGGACAATTCAGGTGATTGCAAGGTGGCAGGATTGAATAGCCATCACCGCACAACTTCCTCTTCCCCTCCCCCTTGCCACCCTCTCTCACCTCAATGCACAGACAGGGGAGCAGGAACTCATAAGGCAGTTTTACCGTCTGACCCCCGGGCACAATCTCCTATGGAGAAAGCAGCAAAGGAAGGGGCTGGAAGCACTGGAGAGGTTTCTGGCTATCAGGGAGAGGTGACTTCTGGATACCATGGGGACCAGAGTGGAAAGCGGCAGTAGCCCAGGTCTAGGAGACACCAAATCCTGTCGGTCCCACCTTCACAACATCGCTAAAATCCGCCCTTTCCTCTACATCCAAACGTTACCATGTTAATACAGTCACTCTTCCTATCACGCCTAGATTACTGCATCAGCCTTCTTGCTGACCTCCCAACGTCCTGTCTTTCCCCACTCCAGTCCATACTTCACTCCGCTGTCCGGAGCATCTCTTTGCAGAAGCTGGGGAAAGAGCAGATGGGGTCACTCACAGACTCCATGTCGCCCCGCCTCCTCAAAAATCTCCAGTGGTTGCCTGTCCACCTCCATATCAAACACAAATTCCTCACCATCGGCTTTGAACCACTCCATCACCTTGCCCTCTCCTACCTCACCTCGCTTCTCTCCTTCGACAACCCAGCCCGCCTACTTCGCTCCTCTGGTGCTAACCTTCTCATTGTGCCTCGATCTCTTCTGTCTCGCTGCCGACACCTGGCCCACATCCCGCCTCTGACCTAGAATGCCCTCCCTCCTCAATCCAACAGACGATTACTCTCCCTTCCTTCAAAGCCTTATTGAAGGCACATCTCCTCCTGGAGGCCTTCCCAGACCAAGTCCCACTTTTCCTCATCTCCCACTCCCTTCTGCTTTACCCTGTCTTGCTCCCTTTGCTCTCCCCCGCCAGCCCCGGCCCCACAGCACTTATGTATATACTTATAATTGTATCTATTTGTATTGATGTCTGTCTCCCCCCCAGACTGTGAACTCGTTGTGGGCAGGAATTGTCACTGTTTAATGTTATAGTGTACTTTCCCAAGCACTTAGTACAGTGCTCTGCACACAGTAAGTGCTTAATAAATATGATTGAATGAATGAATGAATGAATGAATGAATGAGGCTAACAGATCCGCGTCATTTCTTCAGGGTTCGCTCGTAGGCGGTGCCTCGCCCGGGGACCCCGGCAGCCTCCTCCAGCCCAAACAGAAGTGGGCACCGCAAACCCTCGCGTCTCTCTCCCCATTGCCCTGGCAGCTGCAGCCGAGACACCACACGGTACCTGCTGGTGGAATGGGCGGCTCAGCTCCTCACACTCCAGTTGCAGTTGGTGACAGAGTCTTACAGAGACCCTGGGGCCGGGGGGGATGGACACCTGCACCACCCGCTCTTTGGGCAGCAGCACAAAGGAAAACTCAGGCCCTGGAGAAAGAGAGGGGAAGAGTCCTGAGAAGTAGCATGGCCTAGTGGATAGAGCACGGGCCTGGGAATCAGAGGACCTGGGTTCTAACCCCGGTGCTGCCACTTGTCTGCTGTATGACCTTGGGCAAATCACTTCACTGCTCTGGGCCTCAGTTACCTCATCAGTAAAATGAGGATTAAGACTGTGAGCCCCACTTGGGACAGGGACTGTGCCTAACCCGATTGGCTTGTATCTATCCCGGTGCTTAGTGCAGGGCCTGGTGCATAATAAGCTCTTGACAAGTACCATTAAAAAAAAAAATCAACGTGGCCACCCACTGCATCCTGCTGCTTCTGCCACCTGAACATAGCCTGGTGTCCAAACCAACCACTCTCTTGCCCAACTGGCTCCGACGCCCACCCTCAGAACAAAGCCCCATATCTCCCAGCGAAATCCGGATGCCCACCGACATGCTTTGAGGACTCTGCCAACTGAAGGCCTCGCATATCCTGGGGGAAGGTTTCTTTCACCATCTGTGGAGTGATGAAATGGGTCCGTTTCAGGCGCAGCCCGGAGCTGGAGCTGGTGGACAGGGAGATGGCGATGTGGTGTCCCTGCGGGCCCAAGCAGCAGTCACACAGCACCTTCCACTGTGGGCACAGAGTAAGTGAGCAAGTGAGCCCTTGGCAGTTTATTTCAATAGAAAGAGTTCAGTGCTCTACATATCGTAAGCACTCGATAAATACCACTGATTGATTAACTGCTGGGTCCAGTGTCAGGAGAGGGAATGTGGCTGTTTATTGTTGTACTGTACTCTCCCAAGCACTTAGTACAGTGCTCTACACACAGTAAATGCTCAATAAATACGATTTAATGAATGAATGAATGAATGAATGAATGAATGAATGCGATCTATCTGGAGATCCCAACTATGTGACTTTAGGCTACTGCCTAGGCACAATTTTCCCATCTGTAAAATGGGGATGATAGTCCCTGTCCTACCTCCCAGGGTTGTGGTGCCGCTTGCCTGCTGTGTGACCTTGGGCAAGTCAGCTGTGCCTCACTTTTCTCATCTGTAAAATAGGGATGCAATACTTTTCCCCCCTCCATCTTAGACTGTGAGGCCAAAGTAAGACAGGGACTGTGTCTGACCTGATTATCGTATCCACTCCAGCACTTAGAACAGTGCTTAGCATATGGTGAGCATTTAACAAATACCATAGTTATTATCATTATTATTATTTGTGTTGAGGAGATGGAAAAGTGTTTTGGAAGTTAAAGCACTCTAAAAACTCATTCTTTCCCAGCACCGAGTACAGTGCTCTGCACACAGTAAATGGTTAATAAATGCCATTACTACTATTGGCCCTGAGGCCCAGGTTGGGAGCAGAGGAGGCTAGGAGGTAGGATACCTGGCCAGCGACTGGTGTCCTGTTTCTCCAACTGAAGTGCAGTTTATGGGACACATTGGATTTCAGCACCAAGAAGTAGAGTTCAACACCCTGGAAACTCCAAAACCCTAAGTGGGGTAGGGGGAAGGGTCAGCATGTCAGATTCCACCAGGGGCAAAGTTGCAATTGTCCAGGGTCTCAGGGCATTCCCTCTCTCCCCGCCAACACCCCCAAGCCTGATCCTCCCTTAAAGCCCCCAATTCCCCCCAGTGTGCCTCTGTTAACACCTGCAAGTTACACTCCTTACCACCACCACCCAAGGAACGATGACACCCCCCCCCCCACCAGAGTCCTCCCTCCTTGTGAGCCGCAGCCCGAAGGGGCCAGGGATCTGCCTGCAGTGTACCTGAGGTGTCCAGAACAAGACGGATGTGGAGACAGGGTGGGCAACGCCAGGCCAGCGGGCACCGCTGTCCTAAACGCAGGGTCAGGGCAGAGCGGGGCTGACGGGGGCTCTCTGGGGGGAGAGGAAGAGGGAGAAGATGCGGGGAGCCGCTCCCCTCGGTGCAGATGAAAAAAGAACAGGAAGGCAAGGGGACTCCTGATACCCACAGTGCTCAGCTCTCCCTGGGATTTTGGAATAAGTAAAATGGGAAGTTGAAGACTCACCGATGAAGCTCTCATCCTGCCAGGGGGAGGGTCACGGGGCAGGGGCAGAGAAGAAAGAGGCATTATTGTGGTGCTCTAGAAGAGCCCAAGTTTCACAGTTCGATGTCTTTTCCCCAAAATGCAGAGTGCGGAGAGGCAGCCGCCCCCGCCCCCCGCCCCCCTGAGCTTCCCAGAGCTTGCACCACCATCTCCCTCCCCCAGTCTGCAAGACTATGAGAAGCAAATGGATTCTGCTGTTGCCCGAAATAGGAGGTGGGTCTGAGGGGGCTTGACTTTTCCTTCTCCCCAGTGGAGAAAGGCAAGTGGGCAGGAAGGCAGAGGAGGAGGAGAGAGAGGAGGTGATAGTGGCAGAGGAGGGGAGGGGCTATGGGCTTTGCCAGGGCTCCAGGCATCAGGAGCAGTTCCTTACTGTATTGGCAGCGAGTCGGCACCGGGGTCCTCGTTGGAGCAGGTAAGGAAAGCTGGTTGGGGCGGAGACAGTGAAGTTTCTGAGGATCAGGAGTGCCAGGAGTAGGACTGCAGGCACTGGACTCCCCATGGGCCTCCGAGGGCTCAGCGTGGCGAGAACATGGCTGCACAGGTAGGAGACACCCGTGTTGAGAACATGGCTGCATGGGCAGGAGCCACCCTCAGAGCGTCACTCCACAGTGGTGCCGGCCCAGCCTGCTCCCGCCCCAATAGGGCAGCTGCTCCTAGGCTCCCACCACACCTAGCAGGCCAGATCGCATTCCATTCTTGGGTCTCAGGGCCAGGGCCTGGTGCACAGTGAGCTCCTCCCCGCCAGTTCAGCTTAACTGCCACCTGGGGTGGGGCAATGGGAAGGGCATGCTAGGCTCTGGGGGAGGTCTGGCTGCCTGCACCAATGGAAATAAGAGATGGTTCTTCCAATGCCTAAAGGCCTGCTCTTAACCCTTTTTGTTCCCCCCTCCCGCCAGTTTTCTCTCCAACCCTCCACAACCTTGAATCTGCCCCCCTCCCCAATCCCCAGCCCCCCAACCATACACACCTTTCCCAACTTCCCCACTGGCCATCTCACCCTCCCTGTCATAGCCGGAGGTGCTGGTTCTTCCCTTCTCTGGTGTGGTTGACCGTAGGATATGAGGAGCTGCGCCAAACAGAGCCCTTGGAACTCACCTCCTTGCACAGCTGGGTCAGAGAGCCCTAAAACTCCCTGCATAGCCCTAGAAATAGGGGAGGGGCCCCACGCAACACTGACCTGGTTTCATGTGGTTTCCTGTGTAGGAAAAAGGGCTGACAAGGCTCCAGCTTTGGCAGTGACCCCCCCCCATCCCACAGCTTCCTCCCACCCACACCCCAATCCAGCAGCTTGAACCCCAACTTGCAGCCAAGAGGGTGGGACAGAGGAGCAGCTTCAACAAAGGGGTTTCTCCTTGCTCCCCAGGGACCACAGACACCATAATTATGTGTCACTGTCCCCCAAACCTTGATTCCTCAAGATTGTCAGGCTCCTGAGGACCCTGGGGACTCTGCTGGGGAATTATAAAGCCACCTGTGTTGAGGACAAGCCTCAATTCTGAGTCCAGGGCCCTCTAGCTGGCCCCACCCTAACTAACTGCCCTCATTTCCTGCTACGCCCCAGCCTAGGCCCTCCTGTCCAGTCAGGCAAACCTTCCCACCACACCCTGGGCTAAGTTCCCCGTCACTAGCCTCCAGTTTTCTATGGGGGCAGTCATCTCACAGCTTTCTTCTTTCACCCTTTTAGATTTTGTCCTAAAGTCAGTTTTTCCAGGAAATCTCTCTTGATTAACAAGGTCCGCTACCAGTGGTAAACCCAGTGGGCCTAGCTTGCCTCAGGGTGCCACGTGGAAGGGGTGGCCATATGGGATCTCCCAAAGATGGTGGCCTCCGGGCCCTTCTTAAAAATGGTAGAGAGACAGAAGTAATCTTTTGGTGGGGCGTAAATCAGGGTACCGACAGACTACTTGTCAGAAGAGTGCAGGGCCAAGAGAAGATAGCCCTAACTGCAGCAAAGGAAATCAGTGTCAATTCCAGATTTCTCCCCAGGTGTTCGGCAGAGGACTTGTAAGACTACCTCTTCCTTCAGATTAGTGCTGGGAGCTTACTCAAACCCCACTGTCATTCATTCATTCATTCATTAGTATTTACTGAACACCTACTAGGTTCAGAGCTTCGCACTAGGCTGTTGGAAGTGCACAGTAAGTGTAACCAGCACCATCCTGGCACTTGAGACATTTACAATTTACTGGGGGCAGGAGGGGGAGACAGAGTGAGGGTGAGGGGGCAAGAGCCCACTGTGGGCAGGGATTATCTGTCTTTACTGCTACACTGTATTTTCCAAGCGCTTAGTACTGTACTCTGCCCACAGTAAGTGCTCGATAACAAACGACTGAATGAACGAAAACAGCTATAAAAGATATCAGCAAAAAAGTGAGAAACAAAGCTGATGGAGTCTCCTGTCAGAAATGATGGAAGAGTTTTGGTCATAGGCACCCTGTCTGTGGGGGCCCTGGCCCCTGCAGACTTGACAGTGTGGGGGTGATATTATTTGCTTTGCCCCCACAGCTGTTTGGGCTAGCTCATCCTGCCCCTTGGATCCAGAAGTGCTTGATGCTTTCTGCTGTCCAGACACAGCTCCCAACGCAGGGACTGAAGGGAGTGAGGCATCGCCTTCACTACTCCCACAATGGCGAGCTCCTCTTCCCTTTCCCCCTCCACCCACCTCCACCTCTCCCCACAGGCAACCTCTCCCCACAGGCAACAGGTAGCCTTGCCAAAGACCGGCTAGTTAAACTGGAGCCACCTTGGAAGGTGGGGTTGGGAAGAGGATATGGCTCCAGACCGGCCTTGATGAGCTAAGCAGCGGTGGTGACAGCAGGAGGATGGTGCTGTCACTTTCCTGGTTCTTGCCAGGGCTGGGGATAGATAGAGTTTCCCCCACCCCTGCCCCTTTCCTCTCTATCCACACTGCTACCATGTTAAGACAAGCACTTTTCTTATCCCACCTTGATTATTTAATCAGTCTGCTTGCTGACCTCCCTGCCTCCTGTGTCTCCCCACTCCAGGCCATACTTCACTCTGCTGCCTGGATCATTTTTCTACAAAAATGTTCAGTCCATGTTTCCCCATTCCTCAAAGAACCTCTAGCGATTGCCCATCCATCTCCGCATCAAACAAAAACTCCTCACCATTGGCTTTAAAACACTTAATCACCTTGCCCCCTCCTAACTCACCTCACTACTCTTCTACTACAACCCAGCCCACACACTTCACTCCTCTAATGCCATCCTTCCCACTGTACTTTGATCTCATCTATCACGCCACCGACCTCTCGCCCACGTCCTGTCTCTGGCTGGCCTGGAACACCCTCCTTCTTCATATCCAAAAGATAACTACTCTGCCCCGGCCTTCAAAGCCTTATTGAAGGCACATCTCCTCCAAGAGGCCGTCCCTGGGAAGCAGCGTGGCTTAGTGGGTAGAGTACGGGCCTGAGAGTCAGAAGGTCATGGGTTCTAATCCTGGTTCCACCACATGTCTTCTGTGTGACCTCGGGCAAGCCAATTAACTTCTCTGTGCCTCAGTTATTTTATCTGTAAAATGGGGATTAAGAGTGTGAACCCGATGTGAGACAGGGGCTGTATCCAACCTGACTACCTTGTATCTACCTCAGTGCTTAGAACAGTGCTTGGCATATAGTAAGTGCTTAACAAGTACCGTAATCATTCTTCTTCTTATTATTATGCCCTCCTTTCCTTTTCTCCCACCCCCTTCTTTGTCACCCTGACTTGCTCTGCACATAGTAAGCTCTCAATAAATACGGTTGACTGACTCACTGACTGCCCCTACCCTGGGGCCCTGTGAGGATGGACTAACTGCCCAGGTGACTCAGGAGCCCAGCACTCCAGGTAAGTCCTCTTGTCTACGGTGCCCAGCCACTTCCACAGCAGCCACAACCGCCTGTGTTGCTCAATTGAGCAGGTGCTTTGCAGTGGGTCCTGTTGGATCTCGAGTAGGCCGGCAGCCTGTTCTCTCCCCTCAGGACTTTGGAACAGCGACATGAGAATTGGCTGCTTTTCAGCCAGCTGTGCCTGAGCAGCCTCGCAATGCCGTTTGCCGCTCCTCCTCTCCGAGCCCCCCGTGCTGAACCCCAGCACCCAGCAGGAGAAGAAGAGAAGCACCAGAGGGTACCGGTTCCTACCTCTTTTTCCTTTTCTTTGTCTCCCCTTTCCCTCTTTTTCTTCCTCCCCGGCACCAGGCCCCATTCCCAATGCCCTACTTCCAAGTTCACCTCTGCATTCAAAATGAAAAGTGGACACCCCTGAAGTCTCAGGACCCAGAATCTGAGCAGAGGGGTTGATTCGAGTGTTAGTGGCTTGGGCCCTCTCTCATCCCTGCCAGGGCACAGGGGGCAATGAACCAGCCAGAGGGCAGGGAGACAAGACACTGCAAAGGGCATGGATGGCCTTCACCCACCGGCAGACCTGGGACTAGAACCCAGGACTCTTGACCCCAAAAGCAGCACTCTTTCCATTGGACCAACAATAGGGCACCCTCACATGAAAAAGGAAATAAATGGAATAAACCAATATACACATAAGAACTAAGGGTGGCTGATGAGATGACATGCTGAGAATCCAAATCCAGACAACTCCATCATGTTTTAACCAAGCTGGTCAGATTTCATTCACTAACCTTTGCTTAGAGATCAGCCCCCGCTTCAACCATCAAGAAGGTCCCTGCCCTATACCCTGGCTCAGTGGGACACCAGAGAGCTCCGGCCTTCGACCCATCCATAGCTTGCTCAGGCTCAAGAACTCCAGTTTCTAGCTCCCACTGCTGCTGAAGCAAGATTCTGCAATGGCCACGATGAACTTCAAGATCCTCCAGGCAAGAGGTCCTACCCATTCATTCATTCAATCATATTTATTGAGTGCTTACTGTGTGCAGAGCACTGTACTAAGCGCTTGGAAAGTACCCACTGGAGTGCAAGACATTTGTGGCATTGTCCTTCAGTTTACAGAGAAGAAGCAGCAGAAGTTAGAGAAGCAGCATGGCTCAGTGGAAAGAGCCCGGGCTTGGGAGTCAGAGGTCATGGGTTTGAATCCCGGCTCTGCCACTTGTCAGCTATGTGACCTTGGGCAAGTCACTTTACTTCTCTGGGCCTCAGTTCCCTCATCTGTAGAATGGGGATTAAGACTCTGAGCCTCATGTGGGACAACCTGATTATCCTGTATCTACCCCAGTGCTTAGAACAGTGCTCTGCACATAATAAGCGCTTAACAAATACCAATTTCTTTTTTTTACAGACACCACTGCTGATGGTGAGATTCTAGAGTATGCCACTGAGAATTCCTTGCACACTTTGTTCATGAAAAATCCACTAGTGCACCTTTTCAATCAGTCATATTTATTGAGCGCTTGCTGTGTGCCGGGCACTGTACTAAGTGCTTGAGAGAGTACAAACACCAATGTAACGGACACATTCCCTGCTCACAACGAGCTTACAGTCTCAAGGAGCTTCCAGTCTAGAGGTTTTCTAGACCTTTTCTGGCCCTTTGCCATTTGGGGTGAGCATTACTGCTCAGACACAATGGTTAAGAGGGAAAAGGAACATCTTTATGGCCAGCAGGACATATGCTGGAGTTGTTTTTGCAGCAGTGGTGATGGTTTACGCTGAGCCACCCACTCTTTCAACCTGTGCCCCATGGCACACACCGCGAGGTGGCTGACAGGGAGAACAGTAGGGTGCAGTCTGCAGTCACAGAATATCTTTGAGCCTCAGCGGCAGTGACAAACATCACTACCTTCTCCCGTTCTGTCAGTCACCTTTGAGAATGAAACACAAAACGGACATTAGTATTGGAATGGAGGATGCAGACATTAGTATTGGAACGGAGGATGAAGCACTTGCTTCTGTCCTTGTTGCAGTAGTGACAAGGCAACAGCTGGGCTATCTCAGAATTTTTTTTCCCTTCCGGGGCCTGGGAGCAATGAAGTCAAACAGAGAGTAGGAGTTCTACAATGGCTCCTCATTAAACTCGGATTAACGGGAGTCGATCGATCAATCATATTTATTGAGCACTTACTTTGTGCCGAGAACTGTACTGGTTGGGACAGTACCATATAGCAGAGTTCGTAGACACAGTCCCTGCCCACGACAGGTTTTTACAGTCTAGTGGGCAAGACAGAGGATAATATAATGGTATTTGTTAAGCTCTTATTATGTGCCGAGCACTGTTCTAAGCGCTGGGGTAGATACAAGGTAATCAGGTTGTCCCACGTGGGGCTCCCAGTCTTAGTCCCCATTTTACAGATGAGGTAACTGAGGCACAGAGTAGTTAATAATAATGTTGGTATTTGTTAAGCACTTACTATGTGCCAAGCACTGTTCTAAGCGCTGGGGTAGACACAGGGGAATCAGGTTGTCCCACGTGGGGCTCACAGTCTTAATCCCCATTTTACAGATGAGGGAACTGAGGCACCGAGAAGTTAAGTGACTTGCCCAAAGTCACACAGCTGACAAGTGGCCGAGCCGGGATTCGAACCCATGACCTCTGACTCCAAAGCCCATGCTCTTTCCACTGAGCCGTTAAGTGGCTTGCCCAAGGTCACACAGCAGACAAGTGGCAGAGCCGGGACTAGAACCCATGTCCTCCAACTCCCAAGCCCGGGCTCTTGATGCAAGACCCACTGCTTAGATTAAATTACAGATATGTAAGTGCTGTGGGCCTGAGGGAGGGATGAACAAAGGGTGCAAATCCTAGTGCAAGGGTGACACAGAAGGGAGTGAGTGGGAGAAGAGGAAATGAGGGCTTAGCCTGGGAAGGCCTCTTGGAGGTGTGCTTGAATAAAACTTTGAAGTTGGGGAGAGTGAACATCTGTCAGATGTGAAGGAGGGAGTTCCAGGCCAGAGACGGGACATGGGCGAGGGTTTGGTGTCTGCTGTGTGACTGCTGTGTGACCTTGGATGAGTCACTTCACTTCTCTGGACTTCTAGACTGAAAGCCTGGTGTGGGCAGGGTTTGTTTCTCTTTATTGCCCAATTGTACTTTCCAAGTGCTTAGTACAGTGCTCTGCACAGTAAGTGCTCAATAAATACGATTGAATGAATGAATGGGCCTCAGTTACCTCAACTGTAAAATGGGGATTGAGACTGTGAGCCTAACGTGGGACAGGGATTGTGTCCAACCCAATCTGTTTGTATCCACCCTTGTGCTTCATACAGCGCCTGGCACATAGTAATCACTTAGCAAATACCACAATTATTATTATTGAGGTACTGTGAGTAGGTTGGGGGTAGAGGAGCAAAGTGTGAGGGCTGGGTTGTAGTAGGAAATCAAGGATGATGATGATGGCATTTGTTAAGTGCTTACTATGTGTCAAGCACTGTTCTAAGCACTGGTGTAGATATAAGCTAGTCAGGCTGGACACAGTCCCTGTCCCAAGTGGGACTCACAGTCTTAACCCCCATTTTACAGATGAAGTAACTGAGGCTCATTCATTCACTCATTCCATCATATTTATTGAGTGCTTACTGTGTGCAGAGCACTGTACTAAGCGCTTGGAAAGTACAGTTCAGTAATAAAGACAACCTCTGCCCAGACCGGGCTTTCAGTCTAGAAGCCCAGAGAAGTGAAGTGACTTGCCCAAGGTCACACAGCAGACAAGTGGCAGAGCTGGGATTAGAACCCAGATCCTTCTGACTCCAAGACCCGTGCTCTATCCACTAGAGAAGCAGCGTGGCTCAGTGGAAAGAGCACGGGCTTTGGAGTCAGAGTTCATGGGTTCGAATCCCGGCTCGGCCACTTGTCAGCTGTGTGACTTTGGGCAAGTCACTTAACTTCTCTGTGCCTCAGTTCCCTCATCTGTAAAATGGGGATTAAGACTGTGAGCCCCACGTGGGACAACCTGATTCCCCTGTGTCTACCCCAGCGCTTAGAACAGTGCTCAGCACATAGTAAGCGCTTAATACCAACATTATTATTATTATTATTAAGCTATGCTGCTTCCAGTAGGAAAGGTAGGTGATAAGGTGATTGTTTGAAGGCCTTTGATATGGAGTTTCTGTTTGATGTGGAGGTGGATGGGCAACCCCTGGAGGTTCTTGAGGAGTGGGGAATCATGGATGGACTGAACGTTTTGTAAAAAATTATCTGGGCAGCAGAATGCGGTAGGAACTGGGATGGGGAGAGACAGGAGGCAGGGAGGTCAGCAAGGAGGTTGATGTAATAATTAAGGCGGGATAAAGATAAGGATAAGGACTTGGATCAGCATGGTAGCAGTTTGCATGGCAAGGAATGGGTGGATTTTAGCGATGCTGTGAAGGTTGAACTGATAGGATTTGGTAATGGATTGAATATGTGGGTTGAATGAGAAAAATGAGTTGAGCTTGTGACAGGGAAGATGGTGGTGCTGTCCACAATGATGGAAAAGTCAGTGGGAGGACAGGGTTTGGATGGGAAGATGAATAGTTTTGTTTGGGATGCGTTAAGTTTGAGGTGACAGCGGGACATCCAAGTAGAGATTTCCTAAAGGCAACTCTCACTTATGTGTGAGTAGAGACACACGGTACCCAAACTACAGCCTGCCTTCCCTCCAACCTCCTCCAATTTGGTGGCAAATGGCAAGTAGCTCTCGCCAGGCTCCACTGAACTGTTCCCCCATCTCACAAAACACACAAAACACAGAGACCAGGACACATTCACAGCTTTATTTGTTTCCTGTTTAAACCATGAAACTCAGCAGGGGAGACCAGAGCCCGTATGAGGGGCAACCTACTAGTCACCTGCAGCCCCAACAATCTGGGGAGAGAAGAACCTAGTTTATTCCCAACCTCACAGCACATAAAAGGCAAGGGGGATGAACCTTGAAGGCTACAGCCCCCACAGCTCACCCCAAACAGCCTGAAGGAGTCTTGAACAGATCCGGCTCTAACCCCAAGACAATCCAATGACCTTAAGGGTGGGAGGCAAGGGGCAGGGGTTTCCAGAGCTTTGGTCTTGCCTGTGCAGCTGCCAATCTAACCAGTCTGGAACTTCTGAGGGCTTGCTAGGACAACAGTTCAGTACAACTATCTTGGATCACCCTTCTGCCACAACTGTCCCCATCCACTGCCCCCCATCCCTCAGGTTCCGTAGAACAGCAGCTGGCAGTCCACGTGGCCAACCTCATTTGCGTTTTTTCTCCTGTGTACTGGTGAACCATGAGTCCAGGAGCTTCTTGCTGTAGTAGAGTTGCCAGCCATGCACCTGAACAGCCACCACCAACAGCAGGTACATGACAGATACGGCAGAGATGCCGAAGAGCAAGCGGTCTGCTTTGCCATGGCGGTACAGTTGCTGGGCTGCAGGAAACATTTCCATGCTGCCATAGATGAGGGGAGCAATGGAAAAAAGCCCTGTGCTGATCATGGAGAGCACCAAATAGCTGATGTTGTTGCGGGGGAAGGAGAGGAGGCCGAAGGTCGAGGGCACAATGCTCAACAGGTACGGATACTCCCACTGGTAGGGCATGGACACCTGGTCATGCGGCAGGAGCTTCAGGTGTCCCACACACATCTGAGCAGCCAACAGCAGCCAAATAGCCACCTGCATGTAGATGAGCTTCTTGATTTCGGTCTTGAGGGCCACACTGCGAGAAACAGAGAAAAGGAAGATGTGAGAGCTCAGAGCCCACAGGGGAGGATCCTACAGCTTTCAACCCCCTGCGTTTCCCTGCCACTCCCCCCATCTTTCACATGCCATTCGCTTCCTCCCAGTTCATTTCTAGTTGCCTTCTCTAAGCCCTTTGGGCCCCTGTTGGGTTTCTGTTTTTCTGTTTTTTGCCAAGTGAGAATCATCAAGTTGTGGGGGGGGGGTTTTGGGGGGGGTGGGAAGGAGATCGTCATTTTTGGAAGGTTGGCAGTAAATGGTACGAACCAACGGAAGGTAGCCTGGGGACTGAAGGAGGGAGGGGTTATAGTTGCCCACCCCACACACACCCCTTCCCGTCCAGATAAGAGAGGCATCCAAGTCCCCAAGCAACTAGTACCTCGGCCAACTGGCACACCTTTGGACGGGTCCGCGTAGGTCCTGCATCTCCGCAGGTCTTACAGCAAGGTGGCCTATTACGGGGTGTCACCAGGCCCGAACTAGCAATCAACGAATGGTATTTATCGAGCGCTTAATGTGTACGGAACACTTGCACTAAGCGCTTAAGAGAAATAGTAGACACATTCCCTGTCCACATGGGGTGCTTCCCGAGGCTGCTGCTGTTCACTTCCCCCGGCCCCCGTACCGCAGCAGAGAAGCAGCGTGGCTCAGTGGAAAGAGCCCGGGCTTGGGAGTCAGAGGTCGTGGGTTCGAATCCTGGCTCTGCCACTTGGCAGCTGTGTGACTGTGGGCAAGTCACTTCACTTCTCTGGGCCTCAGTTACCTCATCTGTCAAATGGGGATTAACTGTAAGCCTCACGAGGGACAACCCGATCACTCTGTATCTACCCCAGCGCTTAGAACAGCGCTCTGTACATACTAAGCGCTTAACAAATACCAACATTATTATTACCTCATCTGGTAGTGCGAGGCCACGCGCTCCCGATGCTGATAGTCACTACCATCGGTGCCCGCCGCTCGAGGCCCCGCCCGAGACGCCATGGCCGGCGCTGCCGCAGACCTGAGGCCGAGAAAGAGAGTGAGAAAGGATGGAAAAAAAATACGGCAGCGGGACAATGGGGGGAGCAGGACCCCGCCCCTTCCCCCAGGGAAACTCCAACGCGGTTGCCTCACTGCCGCACTGCTGCTCCGCCACCTCAGGATGGGGCTTGGGCCGCTCTGGCTCATGAGCATTCGAATGCTCAACGGCGCATTTCCGGCCTAGTCCTTCTCCGGGAGGACCGACTCTATGATCGTAGTCTCTCGCTCCTTTCCCTCGAGCCCCCACCCCCTCGCCTCTTCCGCCTGTAATGGGATTCTGCTTTATCATAATAATAATGTTGGTATTTTACTATGTGCAGAGCACTGTTCTAAACGCTGGGGTAGATACAGGGTAATCGGGTTGTCCCACGTGAGGCTCACAGTCTTCATCCCCATTTTACAGATGAGGGAACTGAGGCCCAGAGAAGTGAAGTGACTTGCCCACAGTCACACAGCTGACAGGTGGCAGAGCTAGGATTCGAACCCATGACTTCTGACTCCCAAGCCCGGGCTCTTGCCACTGAGCCCCGTGTCTGGGGCGGGAGCTCACTAAGGAGGCCAAAAGCAAGCTTAGAGATAACGCAAAGGGAAGAGTCTGGAGTTCATTTCAATCAATGCTATTTACTGAGTGCTTACCATGCGCAGGGCACTGTATGAAGCGCTTGGGGGAGAGTATAATACTCCAGCGCTTAGAACGGTGCTTGGCACATGGTAAGCGCTCAACACATACCATGATTACTACTACTAATAATAATAATGTTGGTATGTGTTAAGCGCTTACTGTGTGCCAAGCACCGTTCTAAGCGCTGGGGTAGATACAAGGTCATCAGGTTGTCCCACCTGGGGTTCACAGTCTTCATCCCCATTTTACAGATGAGGTAACTGAGGCATAGAGAAGTGAAGTGACTTGCCCAAGGTCACACAGCTGACAAGCGGCAGAGCTGGGATTAGAACCCATGACCTCTGACTCCCAGGCCCGGGCTCTTTCCACTGAGCCACACTGCTTCTCAGCCCTTCTGATTAACAGAATCAGGGAACACATTCCCTGGCCATAACGAGCTTACAATCTGGGTGGGGGGGCCGGGGAGATAGACATTACTATAAATAAATAACTTACTGATATATACATAAGTGCTGTGGGGCTGAGAGAGGGGTGACTTAAAGTCTGCAAATCCAAGCGGAAGGGTGTAGGGGTAGGGGAAATGAGGGCCTAGTCTGGGAAAGCCTCTTGGAGGAGATGTAATTTTAAGAAGGCTTCGAAGTGGGGAAGAGTGATCATCTGTCACCTACTATGAAGAGGGAAGGAGTTCCGGGCCAGAGGCAGGATGTAGGTAAAGGGTCCGGTGGTGAGATAGACGATATCGGAGGTACGGTGAATAGGTTGGTGTTAGAGGAGCAAAGTGTGCGGACTGGGTTGTAGTAGGAAATTAGAGTGATAAAGTGGGGGGTAGGGCAAGGTGATCGAGGGCTTTAAAGTCAGTGGTAAGGAGTTTGTGTTTGATGCAGAGGTGGATGGGCAACCACTGGAGTTTCTTGAGGAGTGGGGATACATGGACTGAACATTTTTGTAGAAAAATGATCCAGGCGGCAGAATGAAGTCTCTCTCTCTCATTCAACCCACATATTCAATCTGTTACTAAATTTTGTTGGTTCAACCTTTACAGCATTGCTAAAATCCACCCTTTTCTTCTCCATCCAAACTATTACCACATTAATCAAGCACTTATCCTATCCCACATTGATTACTGCATCAGCCTCCTTGCTGACCTCCCTGCCTCCTGTTTCTCCCCTCTCCAGTCCATACCTCACTCTGCTGCCCAGGTCATTTTAATACAAAACTGTTCAGTCCATGTTTTCCCCCTCCTCAAGAACCTCCAGTAGTTGCCCATCCATCTCTGCAGCAAATACAAGCTCCTTAAACCACTAAAACAACTTACTACCTCCTTCCTTATCTCGCTGACTTCCTACTACAGCCCAGCCCGCACACTTCACTCCTCTAACATCAATTTACTCACTGTACCTTGAGATCTGTGCTCTCCCTCTGACCTGGAATTTCCTCCCATTTCATATATGATAGACCACCACTCTCCCCCCAGTCAAAGCCTTATTGAAAGTATATCTCCTCCAAGAGGCCTTCTCTGACTAAACCCTCTATTTCCCTACTTCCTCTCCCTTCTGAGTCACCTATGCTCTTGGATCTATATCGTTTAAGCACTTGATATTCACCCCAACCTCAGGACTTGTGTACATATCTGTAATTTGTTTATATTAACGTCTCTTTTCCCCTCTAGATTGGAAGCTCCCTATGGACAGGGCACGTGTCTACCAATTCTGTTGTATTGGACTCTTCCAAATGCTTAGTACAGTGCTCTGCATGCAGTAAATGCTCAATAAATGGCATTGGTTGAATTAATAAAAAGAAATAAACCAAGTTCCCTCCAAGTGTTCATTTATCCAGACTTTCCCCGGGCAAGGCAAGGGAACGAGAAACAATTCCTTATTTCATTGCCAGATGTGGGTCATCTGGTCACCCTCCCTTCCGAGCATTCCGGGCTAGGAAGTCAGGAGATGGAGTTACAACTTTGGGTCCGGTCTTGACATTTTCTTTCCTCACCTAGCAGCAAGTCTACTGGGCTCAGCTGGGAGCTGAGTCTGAGAGTCAAAGTCTGTGGTCAGTGAAGCCCAGCTGGAGCCAGACTCCCCCTACCCCACCCCCTGTCCTTCACCTTTCCCCCAGCTGCCAGGCTTAGGGTGGGATGATAACCTAGAGTGATGAATGAAGGATGGAAGGAGGGGCTCTGAGGAGATAAGAAGCCAGGGAATGCAAGCACCCTGCTGGAGGAAATTGTGTGGGAGTTGTGTTGTGGTGGAGGTAAGTGAGTTCTGGGAAGTGGTTGGCTGGTTGCTGAAGGGCAGTTCTGACTTTTGGGAGCTCTGGATGACCGATATGAGGGAGACTCGGGAGAGGGCTGGATGACTGTGGGATGTAGGCTCTAGGTAGCAAGCCTGTGATGGTGGGGGTGTTCCTTCTTTGGGAACTAGATGGGTTTTGAGAGCAGTTAAGAGGAATTAGGTAAAGACCGTAAGGTGTAAGGAGGCTCTGGGTAGTTTAGGTTTGAGAGAAGGAGTGTGTGTGTGTGTTGGCAGGGGGGTTTCTGGGCAGCTGCTTGGGCAGAGTGACTTAAGAATGGGGTTCCACTAGTTTGGAAGCTCCTTGAGTGACTGTCTACTAACTCTTATGTATTATACATGCCCAAGCACAGGGTATGCGCTTAATAAATACCATTCATTGATATACATTTGATGATGGAAGGGTGGGAGTTCTCTGGACTTGGAGAAGAATGCAACTTTCTGGGTCAATACCAGAAAGCTGGCTGAGCTTCTAAAGTTTCCTCAGTTCTTCAGTCACTGTAGATATTCTCTTTTCTAAACTGGGGTGGGGAAGAAGGCAATTTCTTGAGTTGCAGTGAAGGATTCCAGGTTGGAGTGAGCATGGGTCGAATTTTAAAGGGATTCTGACCTGACTGGTGGCTTAGACTTCTGTAGAACTCACTGAAGGGTTAAGTAGGGGAAAGGGAAACTGACTAGTTGACTGGCCTCTGCCCTGGGTGGTGGCGCAAGGATTTCCTAAGCTTAGAACCTTGCTTCATTGTCCAGTTGGCAGGAGACTCTGCTCAAGGGACATAGTCCAGCCTCCTGGAGCCTTTTCAACCCCAGTCCCTGGGCTACCAGGCAGTCTACTGGAAGCTGTGCTTAGGAAATATGGCGTGAGTGCTTCAAGGGGGCTTGGGGTGGGGGCTGAGGTGAGGGAAGAGGGACCCTTCTTTTGTAGGGCTTGGGACAATGGAGTAAGCAGCGAGGGTGTGAGCGGGCTTGGAGCAGCCACTGCTGCTGGCAGGGGGAAAACGGGAGTATCTTCCTATGAAGATGGGGCGGATTGGGGCAGGGGTTGCTCCTACCTACTGCGGAGATGGAGTAGACTTGCTTTGCGATCAGCCTGTCAGGCAGGTGGCTGATGGTTGGTGAGTTGGTAGGTGGTCTCTGTTTCATCGTAGGGTGGAGTTTGTGCGGTTCACCAAGATGGAGTATGCCATGAAGTCTTTGAGCCTACTGTCTCCCAAGTCGCTCTCCAGGTGAGGATGGCTACCCCCAGGGGAAAGGTTGGATGTTAGGAAGAGGAGGAAAGTTGGGGGTGCCGGTCAGGTGGCCTTCTTAACCACCGTCTTGGTTGTCTCTAGGTGTGTGGCAGTGAGCACCTCAGTAGTGACCCAGCAGTTGCTGCACAGCCCCATGTCAAAATCTCGGCCCTTCCGGGTCAGCAACGCTGACCGCAGCGTTCGGAAGGGCATCATGGCAGACAGTCTGTTGGGCCTCCTTGACAAGGTGAGGGAGCATGAAATCTGTTAGGATTCTTTTTTTTTTTTTAAATGGTATTAGTTAAGCACTTACTATGTTCCAGGCACTGTACTAAGCGCTGGAGTAGATACAAGGTTGGACAAATCCATGCCCCAAGTAGGGCTCCCAGTCTTAATCCCCATGTTACAGATGGAGTAACCGAGGCACAGAGAAGTGACGTGACTTGCCCGAGGTCACACAGCAGACAAGTGGCAGAGCCAGGGTTAAAACCCAGGTCCTCTGACTGCCAGGCTCCTGCTCTATCCACTGGGCCACGCTGCTTCTCAGCTCTGGTTCTCTCTAGCTCATCTCTCACCTGCCCTGTGCTGACTTCCTGGGCCCAGCCCAAGGTACCGAGGGAGTATGTAATTCCCTCCTTGGCTTCCCAGGCTGCCCCGGAATCAAGGCAATGGGAGCAGAGTGGTTTCTCTGACACTTCTCAAAGGTCAACAAAGGGAGACATCTATTTTCTCCTGAGCTCACCTCCTGGACCAGCTCCTGGTGACTAAGATGTTCGGGGTTGATTGTTTATGCTTGCTGCTGCTTCTTGGTGTCTGGATGGGAGGAGGAGGTAGCAGTGTTTTTTCTTTTTCTGTGTCACCCCCGTTCCGCACTGCTGGACCTCCAGATTGGGGATGTGGGTTGTTTTAGGAGAAACTGACCCCGTGACCTTCTGCGTGCCTGGCTGTGGGCCTAACAGGTTTTCAGCTTAAAGTTCTCCCCACTAAGCAATTAGGGCAGCCTTCTAGGAAGATGACTGTGATCGATGCCTTCTCTGGCAAGTGCAAGTATGAATGCATGAAATTCCCGCCCTCTCTGAGATGTGACGTGTGTGTCTGGGAAGAAGCAGTCCTATGCCCAGGCATAACTAAAATGGGGTGTCTAGGTACGGGAGAGCCTGCAGCTGACAGATACCTTCTCCTTGGTACTGGAAGAGGATGGCACAAGCGTGGAGACAGAGGAGTATTTCCAGGCCCTGGCTGAGGATACTGTGCTTATGGTGCTGCAGAAAGGGCAGAAATGGCAACCAGCACCCGAGCAGGTGAGGATTCTTGGCGCTGGGTTTGAAGGGAGACATTCCCAAGCATCTAGAACGGTGATCTCGACAGCCCCTCGAGAACCAGGGACCCTATCTAACCTTCACCTGTGGTATTTTTTTTTTCCTCACTTCCTCCCTCCGCCCCAAGCTCAGCATGTTGTTATTAATCATATTATTAATTAAGTGCTCTCCCACAAAGTAAACACATAACAAATACCATTACTCATAAATAGAAGCCTCCTGGCAGAATGGAACAGGGGTGGGGCCTTGCTGGCTCCTAGCTTCCTTGACTTTTTTTTCTGCGCCTTTTGCAGGGAGCCAGGAACCAACTCACACTCTCCCACAAACCTCCCAGGAGGATTGACGTGGCTTGCGTGACTTTTGACCTGTACAAAATGAGACCCCAGGACTTCATTGGCTGCCTGAATGTGAAGGCCACTCTCTATGGCACATACACCATGTCCTATGACCTGCGCTGCTATGGGGCCAAACGCATCATGAAGTGAGTAAAGGAAGAAATAGGACTCAAGTCCAGCCTGGCTTCTCACTTGGGCTTCCACCCATAACCTGCCTTCACCTCTCTGCTTCCATCCCCAGGGCTGGGCTGATATCTTGTTTGTTTGTCTTTTTATCAAGCTAAAGGTTCTGGTTTGACTGTAGTCTCAGATTTGAGGTGGGGGTGGTGATGGAACAAGGAGAAAGACTGGCTTGGCAGCAGGTGCCAGGAGGTCTTTGGAAAAGAGGATGTCTAGGGATAGGGCAAGACAGTGAAGCAAAAAACCTGGGATCTGGCCCCAGTCCTGCCTCTAGGCAAGTCACCTAACCTTTCTATCTCAGTCCTAACAGGTCACTTCCCCAGTCTATATTAAAGTGTGTCTGCCGCTCCCTATTTCTCACAAGGATATTTTCACTCAATCCTATTTGAGTGCTTACTGTGTGCAGAGCACTAGACTAAGTGTTTGGGAGAGTACAATACCACAGAATTGGTACACACGTTCCCTGCCCATTTTGAGGACCAACAAGAAGCAGCATGGCCTAGTGGATGGAGTCAAAAGGAACCGGGTTCTAATCCCGGCTCTGCCACTTGTCTGCCGTGTGACCTAGGGCAAGTCACTTCACTTCTCTGGGCCTCAGTTCCCTCATTTGTAAAATGGGATTAAGATTGTGAGCCCCATGTGGGACAGGGATTAGCTTGTTTCTACCCCAGTACTTAGTACCGTGCCTGGCACACAGAAAACACTTAACAAATACTATATTTTTAAAAGAACAAAACCACACTGAAGTGAGTGCTCTTGAAAAAAGAAACCCTATGGCTGTAAAAGTATTGTACAAATGTAAGGTCATGCAGTTCACTTGTTTTGGGGTCCTCAGTGCCCCCCACTCTCAACTGAACACCTAACCACAGCATAAAAGCTGAGGCGACCTGGGTTCCACTTCTGACAATGGAGGGGGGCGGACTGGGGGATGTGCCTCATCCTTATGAGGCTTAATCTGTCTTCTCCTGAACACAGGGAAGCTTTGCGCTGGACCCTCTTCAGCATGGAAGCCACAGGCCACGTGCTCCTAGGCACCTCCTGCTACATCCAGCATGTCCTGGATGCCACAGAGAAGCAGCACTCCTTGGCTAGGAAGACGGTGATTCCACAGATTCATGCCCTCGCTCCATCCTACCTGAAGATGCTGCAGTGAGGATTTCAAATGGCTCTGGCCAAAAACTGGACTTGAGCCTGAAACTGCCTCGATGGCTTGTGTGCTGTTACAGGTCCTCCCTCCCTCTCCCGGCTTCTTCCCTGCAGCTCCAAGGCTGCACAGTGAAGGGGGAGGTGTGTGACAGAAGAGGAGTTGCCTTCTCCTATCCACAATTCTGATAGGGCAGCCATGTTTCTACACACACATCCCCCCAAACCCCCTCCCCCCGCCTCCCAGTGCTTCTTGTACCACTGAGGGAGGCTCCTGGTAGTCTGGCTGACCTCTTAATTGTCTTTACCATGGCGAATGATGACTACTTCTGCCCAAGCTAGCAGGGAAACAGACACTAATCAATGCTAACACGACTGCACTTTGATTTTTTTATCTTCCATATCCTTTGTTCTCTACCTCAATTTTGATACATCACCCTTTCCTCCCCTCTTTCTTCTCCCCCCCCCCCCCCCCCAACCCCTTCCTTCGTCCAACACACACACATGCACCAAAACCCCCATAAACCCTGGTGACAGGTCTGGGCTAAGTGCCTTGGCTCTAAATGGTATTTGACATTTCTAATGCATAATTAAACTACTGTTTCCTGTCTGTTTTGGGGGTTGTTGTTGTTTTCATTATACCAAGAAGGACAGAAGGAGTGAAGAGCTCTAAATTCAGAGGAGTCATCTATCCAAGACACAGAGAGCTTGGGGCAGCTCTTGGTTAAGGAAAGGTGGTGCTATTAAGTCTTAAGCGCCTCAAGTAAATCAATGTATTCTCTATGGGAGGTGGGGTGGGGGGTAATGTTTGTTTTTAGATGAGTGCCCTGGGTTGGGCCTTGCTTAGGGTCAGTGTGATCTCTAAGGGCCCCAGGGACCAAAACAGGGGGCTGGGACCAAAGGGACCTTGGTTCCAGGGTCAGTTTGTAACTTTAGTTTACTTCTCTCTCTCACTAGCATGCAATGCCATACCTCTCCTTCTCTGCTGGGTCACCCTAATCTCACTAGCATGCAGTGCCATACCTCTCCTCCTCTGCTAGGTCACCCTATCTCACTTATCCATCAGCAGTAGCATTTATTGAGCACCTACTATAGACAGAAGCACTGAATGAAGCAGATGGGATAGCACAAGAAGCAGGCATAATCCTTTTTTTTTTAAAAAAAATAATATTTGTTAAGCACTGCTGAGGGGCCAGACACTGCACTTTAGCACTGGGGTAGACACAAGTTAATTCAATTGTATTTACTGAGCATTTACTGTGTGCAGAGCACTGTACTAAGTGCTTGGGAAAGTACAATACAACGATAAACAGACAAGTTCCCAGATCATAACGAGCTTACAATCTAGAGAGGGGAGATAGACATCAATGCAAATAAATAGATTACAGATATGTACCTAAGTGCTGTGGGGCTGGGAGGGGGGATGATCCAAGGGAGCAAGTCAGGGCAATGCGGAAGGGAGTGGGAGAGGAAAGGGGGGACCTAGTCAGGGAAGGCCACTTGGCGGAGATGTGCCCTCCATAAGGCTTTGAAGTGGGGGAAGGTAATTGTCGGATTTGAAGAGGGAGGGCGGTCCAGGCCAGGGGCAGGATGTGGGCCAGGGTTGGTGGCGAGACAGGTGAGACCGAGGCACAGTGAGAAGGTTAGCACTAGGAGAGTGAAGTGTGCAGGCTGGGTTGTACAAGAAGAGTAGCGAGGTGAGGTAGGAGGGGGTAAGGTGGTGGAATGCTTTAAAGCTAATAGCGAGGAGTTTTTGTTTGATGCGGAGGTGGATGGGCAACCACTGGCGTTTTTTGAGGAGCTAATCAGGTTGGACACAGTCCAGGTCCTGCATGCCGCTCACAGTCTTAATCCCCATTTTACAGATAAGGTAACTGGAGCACAGAGAAGTGAAGTGACTTGCCTAAGGTCACACAGCAGACAAGTGATGGAATCAGGATTAGAACCCGGGTCTTCTGACTCCCAGGCAAGTGGGTCTATCCACTAGGGCATGGTGCTCTCCTGGGTTTAAAGTCCAGTAATAGCATTTGGTGATTACTGTGTGTTGAGCACTGAATTAAGCCCTAGGAAAATGCTTAGAGACCATTAGTTCCAGGCCTTCCAGGAGCTTCCAATCTAAAAAATAAGGTAGGGAAGGGGTCGACACGATAGGGAAGATGAAATAAATACAAGTACGGAATCCAACGAGTCCCAAGGTAAGGGTACCTGTAGGGGCCTTCTAAAAGCTGGAGAAGCTGCATATTGCAATCGCTTAAATTTCATTCGACAGGCTCATGAACAGAGATTGAGGGACACGCTGCATAGCAGTTGATTGCAGGGCAGGATGGGTGTGCTGGCGCCATGGAGGCTGCAGTGGGCGGTCTGTCGGGGAAGAGAGGAGGCACACCTAGAGAAGCAGCATGCCCTACTGGAGAGACCACGGGCCTGGGGGCGGACAGAAGACCTGGGTTCTAATCCCGGCTCTATTACTCGCCCGTTGTGTGACCTTAGGCAAGTCACTTCACTTCTCTGTGCCTCAGTTCCCTTATCTGCAAAATGAGAATTCAATATCTGTTCTCTCCCCCACTGAGACCGTGAGCCCCATGTGGGACCTGATGATTTTGGCACATAGTAAGTGCTTCACAAATACCGCCATTATCATCATTACTCAAGCTAAATGTAACTTCCCACTCTGGTCAACTTGCTGGAGGTAGGCACTCTGCGCCTGAAGTGTAGTCCTGTTCCTATGTCACTGCCTTCTCCTGCTTTGTTAGTGCCATGCTGACCTTCCATGGCTGAGGGAACGGGGAAGACAAACTTCAGCCAGAGTGGGGAGAGTACATCCTCTTTATAGCTCCCTTGACAGGCTCACACACACACACACTCTCTCTCCTCTCCATCCCCCCTCACCCCAACACCTTCAGTATGGTCCTGAATGGGGGGGTGCAGTGAATTTCCTTTCATTCAATAGTATTTATTGAGCACTTACTATGTACAGAGAAGCAGTGTGGCTCAGTGGAAAGAGCACGGGCTTTGGAGTCAGGGCTCATGAGTTCGAATCCCAGCTCTGCCACTTGTCGGCTGTGTGACTGTGGGCAAGTCACTTAACTTCTCTGTGCCTCAGTTCCCTCATCTGTAAAATGGGGATTAAGACTGTGAGCCCCACGTGGGACAACCTGATTCCCCTATGTCTACCCCAGCGCTTAGAACAGTGCTCGGCACATAGTAAGCGCTTAACAAATACCAACAAATACCAACACTGTACTAAGCGCTTGGAATGTACGACTCGGAAACAGAGAAAATCCCTGCCCAATGACGGGCTCACAGTCTAAACACAGTCCTCTCCCTTTTCTTCTTACAGCGCTTCACATGGTCCGCTGTGTGACCTTGGGCAAGTCACTTCACTACTCTGGGCCTCAGTGACCTCATCTGTAAAATGGGGATTAAGGCTGTGAACCCCTTGGGTGATCATCTTGGACACGGCCCCTGTCCCACGTGGGGCTCGCGGTCTTAATCCCCGTTTGCCGGCAGGAGGGGACTGAGACACAGAGAAGTGAAGTGACTCACCCAAGGTCACAAAGGAGACAAGGGGCCGAGCTGGGATTAGAACTCCGGCCCTCTACCTCGTGCTTTAATCGCTCATCCAATTCTACCGTATTTACTGAGCGCCCGCTGTGGGCGGGGCGCCGTGCTAAACGCTTCCCCGCTGCTTTCTTTCGCAATGCGGGGGGCCTGCCCGAACACGGTCGTGACCCCCGACCCGGAGAGGTCGAGGACTAGCAGGAGTGAGGGTTAATCCCGCCGGTAAAGCGCTGGGAAAACAAAGCAGCGGGCTACCGTAATTCCCCTTCTAGCCGGGAAGACAGCGGCGGCCTGAGCCGCGGTACGTTACGAACGCCCCCCTTCGCACAGCCCCATGGGAAGGAATCGGAGGCGGCTGGGCGGCGCGCGCGCGTGCCTCGGCCTGCCCACGTGACTCACAGCCCCCTTTCCCCCTCCCACCTCCCGCGAGCCTCTCCCGTACCCCTGGGCGGAAAGGCCCAAAAGCGTCCGGCCTCTTTTCGGGCGCGCGCTCGCGCTCCGGGCCGTGGCTTTCTCCCATCTTCTCCCTCCTTCTTCACTCCCTCGGCCTCCGCTCGGGATGAGCTGCCGCCTTATTGCCCAGCATCGACGGGGCCCTTTGGGGATCCCCAACGGCCAGAAGGCCTGGTAATTAAAGGGGCCGGGGAGAGGGCGGGGGTACCTTTATGAGAGGCAGCGTGGTTAATAATAATAATAATAATGTTGGTATTTGTTAAGCGCTTCCTATGTTCCGAGCACTGTTCTAAGCGCTGGGGTAGACATAGGGGAATCAGGTTGTGCCACGTGGGGCTCACAGTCTTAATCCCCATTTTACAGATGAGGGAACTGAGGCCCAGAGAAGTTAAGTGACTTGCCCACAGTTACACAGCCGACAAGTGGCAGAGCTGGGATTCGAACTCATGAGCCCTGACTCCAAAGCCCGTGCTCTTTCTACTGAGCCACGCTGCTTCTCGTGGAAAGAGAAGTTCAGTGGAAAGAGCCCGGTCTTGGGCGTCCGAGGTCATGGGTTCGAAACCCGGCTCTGCCACTCGTCAGCTGGGGGACTGTGGGCAAGTCACTTCACTTCTCTGGGCCTCAGTTACCTCATCTGTAAAATGGGGATGAAGACTGTGAGCCTCACGTGGGACAACCTGATGACCCTGTATCTACCCCAGCGCTTAGAAAAGTGTGCCACACATAGTAAGCGCTTAACAAATACCAACGTTATTATTTACCTCTAATCTCTACTCGGTTTTGAGTTCAACCCCAGCTCATCCTGTGCCTCGTTCATTCGTATTTATTGAGCGCTTACGATGTGCCGAGCACCGCACTAAGCGCTTGCTCGTCAACAAAGACAGTCCCCGCCCCACAACGGGCTCATAATAATAATGTTGGTATTTGTGAAGCGCTTACTACGTGCCGAGCACTGTTCTAAGCGCTGGGGTAGATATAGGCTAATCAGGTTGTCCCACGTGAAGCTCACAGTCTTCATCCCCATTTTACAGATGAGGGAACTGAGGCCCAGAGAAGTCAAGTGCCTTGCCCACAGTCACACAGCTGACGAGTGGCGGAGTGGGGATTAGAACCCATGACCTCTGACTCCCAAGCCAGGGCTCTTTCCACTGAGCCACGCTGCTTCTCGCAGTTGCCCCTAATAGTCATCCGGGAAGCTTGCCCCAGCTGAAGGCTTCTATTTTACCCGTAAAAAGCCCACCCCTGCTTCAGGCCCCTTCGGATGAGTATGTTCCCGTTCTCTCAGCGTGGCTGAGCAGTAAGACCCCGGGTTTAGGAATCAGAGGTCGTGGGTTCTAATCCTGGCTTTGCCACCTGTCAGCCGTGTGATTTTGGGCAAGTCAGTGGAAAGAACACGGGCTTTGGAGTCAGGGCTCATGAGTTTGAATCCCAGCTCTGCCACTTGTCAGCTGTGTGACTGTGGGCAAGTCACTTAACTTCTCTGTGCCTCAGTGACCTCATCTGTAAAATGGGGATTAAGACTGTGAGCCCCACGTGGGACAACCTGATTCCCCTGTGTCTACCCCAGCGCTTAGAACAGTGCTCTGCACATAGTAAGCGCTTAACAAATACCAACATTATTATTATTATTAAGTCACTTCACTTCTCCAGGCCTCAGTTCCCTCATCTGGAAAATGGGGATGAAGACTGTGAGCCTCATGTGGGACAGCCTCATTACCCTGTATCTACCCCAGCGCTTAGAACAGTGCTCGGCACGTAGTAAGCGCTTAACAAATACCGGCATTATTATTATTAATGTGCCAGGCACTGTACCAAGCATTGGGGTGGTTACAAGATAATCAGCTTGAACACAGTCGAAGTCCCACACCATTTTCCAGTTGAGAGAACTGGGGCACAGAGAAGTGAAATGATTTGCCCAAGGTCACAGGGCAAACAAGTGGCGGAGCTGGGATCCCAACCCAGGTCCGTCTGCCTCCGAGGCCCGTGCTCTATCCACTAGGCCTCATTGCAGACTGAACCAACTGGTATTTATCTGTTGCCACGCTGAAACTCCTTGTTTGGCAAATGGGGAGGGTAGTCTGGCTATAGATTGGAAGCTACTTTGTCTCTGTAGTTTTTCTTCCAGGTGTTGTGCACACAGTAGGAAGTGCTCAACTCCTTACGGGCAGGGATTGTGTCTACCGACTCTATTATACTTTGCCAAGCACCGAGTGCACATAGTAAGCGCTCAATAAATACCAGTGATTAAAATTGATTAAGTAACTGACTAAGGTCACGGAGAGAGACTCTAGTCCCTTGCTTATTTTCCATTCTGGCCTGATCTCTTCCTTAGGGAGAATCTTGGTGTTATTCCAAGTAAGTGAAGAAGGACCCAAGCACCCTCCCTCCCTCCAGCAGACTGGCTTAACAGTGTCTGTTGGGGTGTTCGGGCATTTATTAGAAATGCTCTCAAATGCTATAACTTTTGATTATATTCACCACCACAATCTGATAGGCGGCATTTGGGAGTCATTCACACGGGCCCTGTAGCAGTGGAGTGGAGTCCTCATTTTAGAGCAGTGGATTACTACTTGGCCTTACATTCCAGATGATCCCGAAGTAGACGAAACGAATCGGCAAGTTAACTCATCTCATCATCGTACCACATGCTCTACTTTAGGTGCCGGATGTTTCTTCAGGTCGCAGCCAGCTATCTACAGGCCTCCAACGGGCTACAAGATGAGAAAATGAGCAGGATGGAGTTGACGGATGTGTTGGAGGAAGCTGTTGTGCAGCGGGAAGGTAAAGGTGTTCTCAGATGAGAAGCAGCGTAGCCGAGTGAGCAGTTGATTGATTGATTTATGGTACCTGTTAAGAGCTTACTCTGTGTTCTAAGCACTGTCTCTGTTCTAAGCACTGGGAAAGGTACCGCTTAATTAGGTTGGACACAGTCCCTTTCCTGCATGGGGCTCACAGTCTAAGTCGGAGGGAGAACAGGTATCCCCATTTTACAGTTGAGGAAACTGAGGCACGCTAGTGGATAGAGCACAGGCCTGAGAATCAGAAGGACCTGGGTTCCAATCCTGACTCTACCACTTGTCTGCTGTGTGACCTTGGGCAAGTCACCTGATTTCTCTGTCTCAGTTACCACATCTGTAAAATGGGGATTCGGGCTGAGCGCCCCACATGGGACAGGGACTGTGTCCAACCTGATTAGCTTGTGTCTACCCCAGTGTTTAATACAGTGTCTAGCACAAAATAATAGTAATTATGGTATTTGTTAAGTGCTTACTATGTGCGAAGCACTATTCTAAGCTCTTGAGTAGATACAGAGTGATCAGGTTGTCCCACAGTCTTAATCCCCATTTTTACAGATGAGATTAACTGAGGCACAGAAAGGGAAGTGGCTTGCCCAAGGTCACACAGCAGGCAGGTGGCAGAGCCGGGATTAGAACCCATGTCCTCTGACTCCCAAGCCTGTGCTCTTTCCACTAAGCCACACCGCTTCTCTAGTAAGAAGTAGTAAGCTTTTAACAGATACCGTACTGAAAAAATCGACAGGCTGCGAGGCTCTATACTTAAGAATGTACTGAACCAGGCCCGATTTCTAAAAGGCCACCGAGTAGTCTAATGGCAGTCTAGTCTGAGGTTCCGCTTTTACTGGTTGGAGTAAGCATGGTGGGTAGGGTGGGTTGCACTCTCATTTCCAAAGGGGCCTTACCTGAACCTTGTTGCTTTTGTATTGCAGGACATCTCGTAACTTTGAACAAGCCCCAGGGCCTGGCAGTTATAGGTACCGTGTGGTGAACAAGGTGTGGGAAGAGGAGGTTAGGACGTTTGATGTAAATGTTCACTCCTGGTCATGTTTGCGTGCTGATAGAGAGGGATGTCATTACCCCTCCCCGTGTATCTTCAGGGAAACCAGGGGATGTGACGGTGCATTCGGTCCTGCCAGAGCTGAGCCAGCGCCTGGGGTTTGACCAGCCACTTGAAGTGGTCAAATCTGCTGAGAAGTAAGTGATTGGCCTACCACTACCAATCAGTGGTATTTCTTGAGGGCTTTGAATGTGCAGAGCTGTGTATTAAGCATCTGGGAGAGTACAGTTGAAGAGAGTTGGTAGATCCGTTCCCTTCCCACAGGGAGCTTCACAATCTAGAGGGCCTATGGGAGTGCCAAGAGTTGAAACCAGGAAGGTGTTGTCCCTGGGATGAATTGAGGATCGGTGTTGGTTGGGTTTCAGGATCTGGGTGCCTGGAAAGGGTGGGTGGGTAACCCTTAAGCACTTTGATCCATAGCTTTATACTCTGCCACTTCCCCGATCTCCTTGAGGGCAGGGCTCACACGTCTACCAGGTCCTTTCTCGTCCTCTCCCAAGTGCTTTGTACAGTGCTCTGCACCCACTAAGGACTCAGTAAATACCATTTATTGGTTTGTTTCTCGGGTCAGGACAGCAGGGAGCTCGAAAGCATGGGTCGGTGGCCATGCGATAACTCCCTCTCCCTCCCCACTTAGGGAGAGCTCTGGTCTTGTGCTCCTGTCTGGCTGTCCCAAGACTTCAGAGAACCTCAGGAACTACTTCATCTGGTCCCACAGAGCCAAGAGACCCGCAGTTACATACCGGTGAGAGCGAGCCGCTCCGTACAACTGTTGGAGCAGTGATGACAGCTCAGGCTTATGGTGGCAGTTCTGTGACCTCTGTCTTTTCCTTGTTTCCCTTCAGTGCCATTACTGTTGGTATTCCAAATCCTTTTGAAGGTGAAGTCAAAACTGCGCTGAAGCTGGAGCAGAAATGGGGAGAGAAGTGGGTGAGCCAAGCATTAATTCTCCTTTTCCACAGGGGTGTCGAAGGAGGGCAGCTGGTTGCTGTTGGAGGAATTGAGGGGATGAGGGGAGGAGAGGGCTTTCTGGTGGGGCTCTAGAGTCTTTCTCTGCAGTGGGACAAGGACTGGTGCTTGGGACACCCTCCAAATCACTGCTTCCCCCGATTAGACTGTGAGCCCGTCACTGGGCCGGGATTGTCTCTATCTGTTACCAAATTGTACATTCCAAGCGCCTAGTACAGTGATCTGCACATAGTAAGCGCTCAATAAATACTATTGAATGAAATGCATGAGAAGAGGTTCCTCCTTTCCCTGCCTGGGAACTCTCCTTTCTAAGGCTGCTTTCAATCAAATCAGTCATATTTATTGAGTGCTTGCTGTGTGCAGAGCACTGGCCTGAGCGCTTGGGAGAGTATGATACAACAAAGAGGGTAGTCATGTTCCCTGTCCACAAGGAGCTCATGGTCTAGAGGGGGAAGCAGACATTAAAATAAATTGGGGGATATGTACATAAGCGCTTTGGGGGTGAGCATGGGGTGAATGTCAAGTGCTTAAAGGCTACAGTTTAAGTGCCAGGGTGATGCAGAAGGGAGAGGGAGTCAGAGAAATGAGGGCTTAGTCGGGGAAGACCTCTTGGAGGAGATCGGATTTTAGTAAGGCTTTGAAGTTGGGGAGGGTGGTGGTCTGTTGGCTGTGAAGAGGGAGGGAGTTCCAGGTCAGAGATGGGAGGTGGGTGAGGGGTCGGCAGAGAGATGGACGAGATTGAAGTATTGTGAGTAGGTTGGCGTTAGAGGAGCAAAATGTGCGGGCTGGGTTGTAGTAGGAAATCAGGGAGGTAAGGTAGGAGGGGGTAAGGTGCTTTGAGTGCTTTAAAGCCTATGGTGAGCAGTTTCTGTTTGATGCAGGGGTGGATAGGCAACCACTGGAGGTTCTTGGGGAGTGGAGAAACATGGACTGAAAGGTTTGGTAGAAAAATGATCCCAGCAACAGTGTGAAGTATGGACTGGAGTGGGGAGAGACAGGAGGCAGGGAGGTCAGCGAGGAGACTGAGGGAGTAGTTAAGGCAGGAGATGAGTGCTTGGATCAGAGTAGTAGAGGTTTGGATGGAGAGGGAAGGTCAGATTTTTAGCCATTTCATTTCCCCTACTCTTCTGTGTCGTCCTTGTACTTGGATTTGTATCCTTTACCCTATGTTAATCCCCACGGCAATTTATGTACATATCCATAATTTATTTGATTGTTTGTCTCCCCCTCTAGACCATAAGGTCTTTGTGGGCAGGGACAGTCTTCCAAATCTGTTATAATAATAATAATTATGGTATTAGTTGCTTACTGTGTGCCAAACACTGTTCTAAGCACTGGGGTAGATACAAGGTAATCAGGTTGTCCCTTGTGGGGCTGGCAGTCTTAATCTCCATTTTACAGATGAGGTAACTGAGGCACAGAGAAGTTAAGTGGTTTGCCCAAGGTCACATAGCAGACAAGTGGCGGAGCCGGGATTAGAATCCACGTCCTCTGACTCCCAAGCCCTTGTTCTTTCCACTAAACCACATTGCTATAATTGTACTCTCCCAAGCACTTAGTATAGTGCTCTGCACAGAGTAAGCCCTCGGTAAATTTGATTGATGTTGTGAAGGGAAAACTGACAGGATTCGGTGACTGATTGAATTGTCGGTTAAATGAGAGATGTTTAGGATAATGCCAAGGCTTGAGAGACAGAGAAGATAGTGGTGTTGTCGACAGTGATAGGAAAGACGGGCAGGTCAGGATTTGGGTGTGAAGATAAGGAGTTCTGTTTTGGACAGGTTTGGTTTGAAGTGTCAGCGGGACATCTAAGTGGAGATGTCCTGAAGGCAGGAGGAAATGCGAGATTGTATAGAGGAAGAGCTATCAGAGCTGGAGATGTAGATTTGGGAATCAGCCACCTAGAGATGGTAGTTGAAGCCATGGGAGCAAATGAGTTCTCTGAGGGATTGGGTGTAGGTGGAGAATAGAAGGGGACTCAGAACTAACCTTGAGGGACTTCCACAGTTAGAGGGTGGGAGGCAGAGGAGGAGTCTGCGAAAGACGGAGAAGAAGCGGCTGGAGAAATAAGAGGAGAACCAGGAGAACAGTGTCATTGAAGCCACGGTTAATGTTTTCAGGTGAACAGGGTGGTCCACAGTGTCAGAGGCCGCTGAGAGGCCAAGGAGTATGACAGTGGAGTAGAGGCCATTGAATTTGGCAAGAAGGTTCATTCATTCAATAGTATTTATTGAGCGCTTACTATGTGCAGAGCACTGTACTAAGCGCTTGGGATGAACAAGTCGGCAACAGAGACAGTCCCTGCCGTTTGACGGGCTTACAGTCTAATCGGGGGAGACGGACAGACAAGAACAATGGCAATAAATAGAGTCAAGGGGAAGAACATCTCGTAAAAACAATGGCAACTAAATAGAATCGAGGCGATGTACAATTCATTAACAAAATAAATAGGGTAACGAAAATATATACAGTTGAGCGGACGAATACAGTGCTGTGGAGATGGGAAGGGAGAGGTGGAGGAGCAGAGGGAAAAGGGGAAAAAGAGGGTTTAGCTGCGGAGAGGTAAAGGGGGGATGGCAGAGGGAGTAGAGGGAGAAGAGGAGCTCAGTCTGGGAACGCCTCTTGGAGGAGGTGAGTTTTAAGTAGGGTTTTGAAGAGGGAAAGAGAATCAGTTTGGTGGAGGTGAGGAGGGAGGGCGTTCCAGGACCGCGGGAGGACGTGACCCAGGGGTCGACGGCGGGATAGGCGAGACCGAGGGACGGTGAGGAGGTGGGCGGCGGAGGAGCGGAGCGTGCGGGGTGGGTGGTAGAAAGAGAGAAGGGAGGAGAGGTAGGAAGGGGCAAGGTGATGGAGAGCCTTGAAGCCTAGAGTGAGGAGTTTTTGTTGGAGCGGAGGTTGATAGGCAACCACTGGAGTTGTTTAAGAAGGGGAGTGACACGCCCAGATCGTTTCTGCAGGAAGATGAGCCGGGCAGCGGAGTGAAGAATAGACCGGAGCGGGGCGAGAGAGGAGGAAGGGAGGTCAGAGAGAAGGCTGACACAGTAGTCTAGCCGGGATATAACGAGAGCCCGTAACAGTAAGGTAGCCGTCTGGGTGGAGAGGAAAGGGCGGATCTTGGCGATATTGTAGAGGTGAAACCGGCAGGTCTTGGTAACGGATAGGATGTGTGGGGTGAACGAGAGAGACGAGTCAAGGATGACACCGAGATTGCGGGCCTGAGAGACGGGAAGGATGGTCGTGCCATCAACGGTGATAGAGAAGTCTGGGAGAGGACCAGGTTTGGGAGGGAAGATGAGGAGCTCAGTCTTGCTCATGTTGAGTTTTAGGTGGCGGGCCGACATCCAGGTGGAGACGTCCTGGAGGCAGGAGGAGATGCGAGCCCGAAGGGAGGGGGAGAGGACGGGGCGGAGATGTAGATCTGCGTGTCATCTGCGTAGAGATGGTAGTCAACGCCGTGAGAGCGAATGAGTTCACCGAGGGAGTGAGTGTAAATGGAGAACAGAAGAGGGCCAAGAACTGACCCTTGAGGAACTCCAACAGTTAAAGGATGGGAGGGGGAGGAGGCTCCAGCAAAGGAGACCGAGAATGACCGGCCAGAGAGGTAAGAGGAGAACCAGGAGAGGACAGAGTCCGTGAAGCCAAGGTGAGATAAGGTATGGAGGAGGAGGGGATGGTCGACAGAAGGTCATTGGAGACCTTAGAGAGGGCAGTTTCATAGTGAAGGGGGTGGAAGCCATATTGGAAGGAGTCGAGGAGAAAGTCAGGAGAAGTGGAGGTGGTGGGTGTAGACAGATGAGGTAACTGAGGCCCAGAGAAGTGAAGTGACTTGCCCAAGGCCACAAGCAGACAAGTGGCAGAGCTTGGATGAGAATCCATGACCTTCTGACTCCCAAGGCCATGCTCTGTCCACTGTTGCTGTTGGAGGTGTAGGTGGAGGGATTAGATCTTGAGGGGAGGCAGGCGGTCTTTTGTGGTATGGCAGGGAACGATGGGCGAGTTGGAGAGGGGGCAGGAGGGAGGGACAGGAGAGGAGCAGGGGAGATATTAGGGAGATCACGCCTGGTGGTTTCAGTTTTATCAATGAAGTATGCGACCAGGTCATTAGGGGCAAGAGATGGACGGGTTGAGGAGGGAGTTAAACGTCTGAAACAGGAGGCATAGGTGTCGCCATGGGAGTTAACATGGAGAAATAATATTGCAGGGCAGAGTTAAAGCAGGTGATGAACTTGAGATGGATGAGGTCGGCCTGATTGTCTGGATTTCCACCATCAGCACTCTGCAACTCTAGCACAGGAGCGGAGGAATCGGACCGTGGAGGTGATCCAGGGCTGTGAGTTAGTGGAACTAAATTGGCAAGGGGACGGAGCGAGGGAGGAGAGGGCAGCGTGGCCAGGTGGAGAGAATACAGGCCTGGGAGTCAGAAGGTTTTGGATTCTAATCCAGATGCCACCACTTGTCTGCTGTGTGACCCTGAGCAAGTCTCTTAACTTCTCTATGCCTCAGTTACCTCCTCTGTAAAATGGGGATTAAGACTGAGCCCCATGTGGGACAGGGACTGTATCCAACTTAAATGAGCTTGCATCTATATCCCAGTACATAGTCCAGTACCTGGTACATAGTAAGTGCTTAACAAATACTATTTTAAGTGGTGTTGAGGGTTGATTTGTGTGTTGCAAACCTGCCTTCTGTCTCTCCCCACTCCAGGCCATACTTCACTCTACTGCTTGGATCATTTTTCTACAAAACCATTCAGTCCCACGTTTCCCCACTCAAGAACTTCCAGTGGTTGCCGTCCACCTCCACTTCAAATAAAAACTCCTTACCATTGGCAGTAAAGCACTCAATCAGCTTGCCCCTTCCTATTTCACTTTGCTGATTTCCTGTTACAATCCAGTGTGCTCACTTTGCTCCTCTAATGCCAACTTAGTCCCTGTACCTCATTCTCATCTATCTTGCTGCTGACCCCTCACCCATGTCCCGCTTCTGGCCTGGAACTCCCTCCTGCTGCTTATCTGACAAACGATCACTCTCCCCACTTTCAAAGCCTCATTAGAAGCACATCTCCTCCCAGAGGCCTTCCCCGACTAAGCCCTCGTTTCTTCTCTTCTCTCTCCCTTGTGAGTTGCCGATGCACTAGGATTTGCACCCTTTATTCACCCCTCCCTCAGCCCCACAGCATTTATCATGATTATTATTATTATAGACATATCCTTAATTTATATTAATGTCTGCCTCCCCTCCCAGACTAAACTTCTTGTAGGCAGGGAACATGTCTACCAACTCTATTATATCGTTTTCTCCCAAGTGCGTAGTACAGTGCTCTGCACACAGTAAGCGCTCAATCGATACGATCAGTCGATTGATGGGGCGTGATGACTTTAGAGAATTGGAGGGGGTCAAAAGATCCAACATCTCTGTGGGGGAACAGGGCAGATGTGCGGGGTTTGGATGTGTGAGGAGACTGTGGTCGGGTAGAAGGATTTTGGAGATTGTACGGTGACGAGAGGTGATAAGATTGAGCACGTGCTCAAGTTGATGAGAGCAATTCCTGACTCCCCCCACCCTGAGCCCCCCCCCCCCCCCCCCGCCAGGACCAGCTTCAGACAGTTGGCTACCCCGAGACGGGGGAAAAAAAAACTAGTTGTGGTTTTGCTTCCTCCCTCCCTTCTCCCAGTCTGTATAATGGAATTGTTCCTGCACACCTGTGTGGCACATGACGGTCCATCACGCTGTGTGTGGACACAGTAATGTCATACGCAATGGTTTGCGAAAGTTGATCCGAAGAACATTTCCCTAGCGCCCCTCCCCTCCCGGGTCTTGCTAACGGATCACTTCCGTCCTGCACAAAATAATAATAATTGTGGTATTCGAGCACTTACTTTACTATGTACCAGGCACTGTACTATGCTCTGGGGTGGATACAAGCAAATTGGGTTGGACACGGTCCCTGTCCCATGTGGGGCTCCCAATTTCGATCCCCATTTTCCAGATGAGCTGAGGCCCAGAGAAGTGAAGCAACTTGCCCAGGGTCACACAGCAGAGAAGTGGCAGGGCTGTGATTAGAACCCATGACCTTCTGATTCCCAGGCCCGTGCTCTATCCACTATGTCGTGCTGCTTCTCAGAACACAGCCATCTAGAGTGGCAGAGGGGCAGGGAGGCCTTGCCCCACTACCTTTATGAGGGAGGCTGCGTTCTGAAATGGCCGCTTTCTGGCCGAGCCCGACCTTGCTCCCTTGTCGGGTCAATGGTCCTGCAGAAAACATGCCGTTGTCTTTACGTCCCGAGACCTAATTTGGGGAGATGGGTGGCCAGCTGAGGTGGCCTGACTCGGCCTTTGATATCGCTGGCTGTAGTTGTTACCGGTGAAGGACTCATTCCGCCGGAAGCAAGATGACACTAAAACTACAATGAGCTGGTACCGTGTGTTGGACTCCAAATGGGACTGTGCCCTGGTACAGCTTCAACCACTGTCAGGTAAGGAGCAGTTACCTTGCCCAGAGCAACGGGCTCCAAATAGGAGCGTCCAGCTGCTAGGCGGGAGTCGGGGGTGGGGGGTGGGGGGGCATCGTCGAACTGTTCGTTGCCCAAGAGCAACTCCCTCGGGTGTCCGGACTGGCACTCCGTCTGTCAGGGAAAGAGTGAACGTGGAAGCCGCTGGCGACGGGAGACTGCCGGTGTCGCAGGACGTGTCTGCGGGCAAGGCAATGTGAAGGGCTGCTCTTTTTTCATCCGCAGCGTTCAGTGGCCAGCTCCTCGTACACATGATGCTGAAGCTGTGCCCGGTGCTGGGTGACCATAAGTACTCCGCATTTGTGGGCACCGCTTTGGGCCAACGTTTCCTATTGTCACCGGACACCATGCCCCAGAAGCAGGTATTTGGTTCTCCCGGAGGCCTATCGATCTTTCCCTGGCAAGTCCTGCCCAACCTGGCCCGAAGCCTGGTGGATCTGGGGAGATTCAGGATCTCACCCAATCTCCGGGCACTTTTTTTTTCCCTAAAGATACACCTGCACGGCTAACATATCGAAAGGGACTCCAACCCTTTACATGGCTGCCCACAGCTGGTCTGGGGTCTGGTGACGGCAGCAGCCACACGAGCTGATAAGGACTCTTGTTTTGCCAAAGAACCTTCAAATATCCATTCAGCCTCTTTACGGCTTAATTGGATTGTTTGCAGAAGAGGGTCACTTTTTGCGTCAACCCCTAAACCCCCTGTTCCATTTTTGTCTGTTTCTTTGGGAAATTGAGCCCACTTCCTCCTCCCTGAGTGTCTTTCCTTGGCAGGAGAAAGGCTTACCACTTCTGACCCTCACCGATCTGGAAAGACTGTAGCTCCTTCCCTAGTATAGGCCTAACCGAGCACTCTTGTCTCCCAAGCATCAGGTGCTGGATGAGCGTCTCCTCCACCGCCTCCACTTAACTCAGCAGCAGATGTCACTCGTACCCATCCACCTCCACCTCCACCAACTTCTCCTCCCAAAGAAAGGTTTAAAGCCCGGTCACAATGTGCTCACAGCCCCTCCGCCGCCCTTCTTCGTGCAGACTCTGGAGCGGCTGCAGCTCAGGTTTTAAGAGCATAAAAGAGGGACGATGCCTAGTTTTTGTTTTGTTCTGGTTTTGGGGGGGTTTTTTGTGGGGGGAAGGGGGCGGGCACTCTCTGACCTGTCACCAGATGATACGTGTGTGGGAAGAGCTGGTTGCCCTTCTGGGTATCCAGCCTTATCATTTGATTGTGTGCTTTTTGAGAGCAGGGATGGGTGACTTGGTCCTGTTGTACTCAGTATGTGCTCACTCAATAAATCCCCTTTGATAGGTAGGTATCGACCTTGTAGCGTGCCTAGCTTTTCCCCGTCTTCCAGGCTTGGAATGCAGTGGACCAACGTGGTCTAAGGGAGCATTGCCTATGTAGTCAGAGCCGCGGGAGAACTGGGATATTTGGGAGGAGAACCTAGCTAGGGGGTGGAACCTGAAATGGGGCCCTGTATTCTTTGTCAGAAGTTTCTGACAATATGTTTGGAATGTAAATTCCTAAGAGTAGGGACGCAAGAGACCAGATCCCGAGTTGCTTTTCCTTGCTCTTTCTGGGAGCTGGGTGCAAGGGATTAAGTTTGGGTAAGCCTCAGTTTCAGGGAAAAGGAAGACGAGGTAAGGGTGGGGTTTAGGAGAATATAGTTCTCTGGTGTTGGAGAGTGAGTGGGGCCGAAGTGGAGAAAACCAACTTTGATCCTTGGCATGAAGACAATGGGAGTGAATTACAGAAGTGAGAGGCCTCACTGCTCATGAGGGCTATGACGTGGACATCTTGATTGGCCCTGAGGCCATGGAACCTGGTTCTCATTGGCTCGATCTGGACCCTGAGGAACCCTACCTCTGGCTCCTGGCACAGCTGCATGGGACCCACCATGTTTCAAAGTTCAGGCCCCCCTCTTTCCACACCCGGGGGTTGGCTCCTCACAGGAGGTGGGGAGAAACCACACACACACCCCCACCCCCAGAGACCATAGTGACTTGTGGGGCCTGACTAGGGCTGTAGAGAAGTCGCATTCCATCCTTAGAGCAGAGGCAGGGAAGACTGCAGTGCGTGAAGACTGCAATGTGCTACAGTTGCCCAGGGCAAAGAAAAAGTCAAGGAAGGAAAGGAGCAGCTGGTCCTGAAATCCGGTTTGCTCTCCTGACTTGTTGCGATGCGTAAACGGGGAGGGCAGTGCCTTGGCTGAGGACTGTTGAGGTGCACGGTGTGGGGAAAATGCCCTGCACCCTCAACCATGGCTGGGATTGTCAGGTCACTGTTTGCACTCTGAGCTCCCTCGCTCTGGTGTTTTTTGTGCAAGCTGCTTCAGTCCACAGTGCCAAGGCCAAGCACCACCAACCAACCATTTAGGCCCACTGCAAAGAGGATGGAAAGAGCCCAGGCTTGGGAGTCAGAGGTTGTGGATTCTAATCTCGGCTGTCAATCAGCTGTAACTGTGGGCAAGTCACTTAACTTCTCTGTGCCTCAGTTACCTCATCTGTAAAATGGGGATTAAAACTGTGAGCCCCACGTGGGACAACCTGATTACCTTGTGTTCTACCTCAGCGCTTAGAACAGCGCTTGGCACATAGTAAGGGTTTAACAAATACCACGATCGTCACTGCAGCAGTTGGGCTCTAGACACGTTGGCCGGAACTGGTTTACCTTCATTCTTCTAAAGGGGAGAACGGTGGGAAACTGTGATCAAGCTAGATCTATCGCTTCCCTGGATCTAAGACAGAGGTTGATTACAAGATTCTAGGACCAGGGGTTCAGCAAAAAGGCATACAAGAGCGGGGAGGTGTTTTGTGATTTAAGGAATCCCGGACAAGATGCAGGTAGCTCTCTGGCAGTCAGGGTTGTTCCAGAAGCTTAGAGAGTAAGGCCTTGCTCCTCTCCATGGTTCTAAGGTATTTTCAGTGCTCACTATATGCCAGGGATCTGTGCCAAGAAACTCTGAACAGAGCCACTCTCTGTCCCACGAGGGACTCCCAATTTAAGAGGTAGGGAGACCCCTCTGTCTTCAGTTGCTTCCTCTGTAAAATGGGGGTGAGGGATATGCCCAAGGTCGCCCCCAGCAAAGCTGTTGGCAGAGCCAGGGTTAGAACCCAGGTCTCCCGATTCCCAGGCCTGGGCTTTTTCCACTAGACCACAGGGCAGTGCTACTCCTCTCTAGCAGAGGATTCTCAGGTCCTAGGGCTAGCTGGGGTTGGGGTTGCTGGTAGGTTGGTGGATCAGGCTGAAGACCTGAGGAATTCAAGTGGTTGGTGCTTCTTAGGCCAAGAGTGTGAGAGGGAGCCAGGGGGGAAGTTCACCTGAGACAGATTTCTGCCAGTGACACTAGGAAACAGGGAATGTGTGTCTTCCAGGACAGCCCTACCCCAATTCTGATAAGCCCGAGTAGGTCAGTAACCCACTGTCAAAATTCTGTGGGGAAACAAAGAGGAGGACTCCCACCAAGGGACCCAGGTCCAGGGCTGGGTTAGGCTTCCTCTGAGCTAGCAATGAAGTGCTAAACGAGGACCTGACAAATCAGCTGACACTCAGATGACAAAGGGTCAAGCATTGGTGTAGCCTTCGGAAAGTTTACTCCTACGCCAGCTCACAGCCAAGAAACTCTGAACAGAGCCCTTTTGGTAGTTGGTGGTTGACTTGACTTTGATGATGACGCCTCCCCATTTAGCGTTGGGTGAAGTTACTTTTTGGTGCTTTGCCATCAGTTGATGATTTCTGAGGATCTGATCTCAAGTTAGGCAGGCTGGGGTTCGTCAGGAAAGGGAGTGGGCTCCAGTTTCTAGACCGGGACGGCACTTTCGCCTTCAGGTTTTCCTTCTCTTTAGCCAAGGCCCTGTGAGGGTGATGTGTATCCAGTGGGTGGGGCTTCAGGGATTCCTGCTCCTTGCCCCAGGTGGTAGCAGCGGTGTTGAACCAACTCACAGTGGTGTGTGGCAGATCTCCTATACGAGGGTACGACTGGGTTGGAACTCGGCCGGTGGCGGCCTCAACTTTTTCGTCCTTCCTGGTGGCTGCCGCTGCCATTTCACTTTTTGTGGAGGAGCCTGGCTTCCTTGAACTTCTAGAACTTTTTTTATGGTGGCTTTTGGCTAGGGGTGACATCATTGAGGACTGGCCTTTGGGCACCCCATGGGCTTCGAGGAACGGAGAGCCAGCAGCCCCTTCTGATGACTCAGCAGGATCTAACTGGGGAAGGCTTGGTTTCTCGACTGGGGTTCCTTCTACCAGAGGCGGCAATCCCTTGTAGTCGGTGGTCTCAACGGGTGGCTGTAGTGGGGGGAAAAAGAATAGGGATACAGGAGCTCCTCAGCTTTTCTGTTGGGCCAAGGGGAGGGGGAAGAACTCTCTCTTTCTTGAGGAATTGGGCTCCCAAGACCTGTTCAGCCTGAGTGTAAATAAACTCTGGGCCTCCAGTTGGGCTGAAGGGGTTGGGTGTGGCGGGGGCAGATCCCCGTTGACCAGCAGTAATGGTAGGGGTGAACTTTCTGGGCCCCGGGGGGTTGGGGAGAGAGCTCAAAATTGGGCATCAGCCTAGCACTGGGGTGAGGCCATTGCCCAACTGGTTAGCAGGAGAGAGCCAGGACCGGGTAAATTCCTTCCTAAGCACCCAGTCCTGATCTACTCCTGCAGCCGCCACCCGCCCTCCCCCTACCCGCCCTGGGCTCCACAGTTCTGTGACCAGGTCACGGAAGCCAGTTCCTGAAGTCTTTATGGGGCCTGTGCGCTAGAGGACTGAACTCGATGGGGCTAGGAACCTCAGGGGTTTTCAGTCTGATCCCATTGCCTTACCTGGCAATGAATGAGTTCAAAGCCACCGATATTGCAACTCGGGTCGTTCTGAGAGTCGATAACCACACGCAGGATGTCGGTCTGCAGCACCGTAAAGAGCTGGTTGGTCAGAGCATTCCAAGGTTCTAGAGAGGGGTTCGCGTTGATCTTAATGAGCCAGGGTTGAAAATCTTCCCCGAAAATAAAACGGGCACCATAGAGCTCAAAGCTGTTTTTACGTAAAGGTGCAGAATCCTGGGAGGACTGGAGAGTATGAATTAACGCTGCTTTCATTCCTGGTTGCATTACACTGGTCCAGGCTCCCAGGACTCCTAGTTCCTGCAAATGCTCTTGAAATTCCCGTGACGACCACATGTTGTCCTTGGGAAGTGCAGGGTGATGTCTTTGACTGTTTATCAGGTGGGGGGGGATTGAGTAGTTGATTAAATGTCCTGACCTGAACCAGAGAGAGAGGTTAGGGGCTTCCTTCTCCACCCTCCTGGTCCCTACAGACCCATCTCCTCCACCCCCCCGCCCCCACCACACCACCATCACAACAACATCCAGAAGGTCCTGTCTCTGCTTCTTACACTAATCCTCCCCTGTGTCCAGCCCTCCAGGGAGGGGAGGAAGCTCTCCTGCCACACCAGGGAGGAAAAGACTAGGGCTGGGAATAACAAGTGCAGATTCTCCCTTCTCCTAAGGCTCTTGCCTTGCCTGCCTCCATCCTTCCTTCCTCCCCGCTGCCTCCCCTCCCCAAACACATACACAGAGGCCACCTACATGTCTTGGTTATGGAGTGAGAAGGTCTGCGTTGAAAAACAGATGTAGTTATCACAGTAGAACCAGATTATCAGTGGGTTCCAGTCTGTGACAAGGAACCACTGCTGGAGGTCAAATCTTCTACCGAAGATGAGCATGGGTCGTTCGATGAACTTCTGCACCATCCATTTGCCTGCCTTGACAGCCGTTAAGTTGTCGTGTACTAGCTTTAGGATGTCGTCTAACTTATCCAAGCACACGAACCCTGAATGACAATGGAAGTAGCCCACAGGGCTGTTACCAGCAGGGCTCCAATAGTCTATAGTCACATAGCCAATGGAAAAACTACTGGTTGGGGTCTGGTTAATACAATCTGCCAGTTTGGTTGGGGGGAGGAGGAGGACATAAGTGCTGGGAAGGTCTGGAGGAACAGAAACAGGGGATTTCTAAGCACATGGTCACCAAAAGAGTACGTCATCAGTTATTTTTGAGATTCCAGCAGGGTTCAGGGAAGGAAGCAGGCTGCACTCTATGGAGCTCCCTGGAGAAAAGGCGGAGCTGAAGTCCTAGGGCAAATAAGCCCAAAGCAAGTCAAACAGCAAAAGTGCCACCTCTGCAGGAGGGTCCTGAGGTCCCAGGAAAGGATGGAGACTAGGAGGAAGCCCTCACCCCCAGGCTCAATCCTGCCCCTCTTACCTTGGCCCCTGGAGTTCATACCGGGCTTCAAAATCCACATGTTTTGATCTCCCTCCATTGCCAGCTGGGAAACCCACTTCTTCAGTTGCTGCAGGAGATCTTTGCAGCGTTGGATGTGAACTTTGGTCGGCTCCACGGCTAACCCCTCTCTGTAAGGAAAGGGTGGCTTAGGGTAGGGGTTGAATTGGGGGACTACCCCTCACTAGGTAGGGGGCAAGGAAGGTGCTGCCTCCGTTCCATGGCCCCTTCAATTAGCATCCCTCTACCTCTCCGGGGAGCCTTTCACTCCTCACACCCCAGCCGTCATCCCCTGAAGCTGGAACCTGGATGTACTTACTGAACCACCTTGTAGTAACGTTGCAGAAAGTTGTCAATTTGGCCCAGGTTCATGCCCAGCAGGGTCTTCTGGCCTCCTTCTGTGTTCTGATGTGCCAGGTAGCTGAGGTGGTCATCACAGATCTTCAAGGCTTCCTCGATCAACCGAACAGAATCACGGCGCTCCCTTCTGCCGTTTTTGGTTCTACTGTCCGCTGTGATCAGGGGAGAAGGGAGGAGAACCATGGAAGACCTGACCAACTCATGTGCCCCAGTGAGAAATCTCAGGGAGTGGTAGGGGCTAGAGCTGAATTCTTTGGCAAAGACCTGTCCCCCTCCAGCTTAATCCCCTAAGCAAAACACCCTCTTCGGGTGGACGGTCTCTTTCCCCTCTGCCCCCGCCCAAAGAGGGTGGGATAGAACACTTGGGAAGGAGTTAGGGTGTCCCCATCAGAGCACTGGGCTTTCTGGGGCCTCTCCGGAAATGACCTCATCACATAGCTGGTAGCCAGGGCTTTCCTTCTCTGCGAGAATTGTACCAGCTCCTTGTTTCTCATTGTGGGATCAGGCCTGGCTGGGGGAGGAAACTTCAGGATTGGGATACTCACCTGGAGCTTTGCGGGCATGAGCCTTAAGCAGCTGGGCCAGATTTTCCTCAAGTGGCTCCCACGCTGCCTCTACTACTAGCTTGAGGACGGAGCGTGCTGCCGTCAGCCAAAAGTCCTCTGTGCCAGAGAAACCATCAAAGTCAACGTGAGTCTGGGTCGTATATGCGTTTTGTATGGACATATACCAGTTGGGGGAGATGAGTGGGTTGGAGGGAGAAAAATGGGGAAGGGGAGAGTGGAACTGGGAATGGCCCACAGCAGGTTCCATATTCACACAGACACACACACACACACGCGTGCGCGCACCTCCCCCCAGAGTGGTTCAGTCCTCCTGCTTGCTCAAGTTGGAGGAGCTAAGGGAACATTGTGGGGGAAAATAACAGGAATAAGGTGGAGTTGGAAGTGGGTCCAGAAGACTTGCTAGATTTAGGGACTAGTTAAATTGGAAACCTCAGCCAAAAAAGCGCACGGGCCTTCTCGGTCTGGGTGCTCAGGGAAAGGTGGGGAGTGCAGCCTACCAATGAAAGTGTCTTTTTCATCGTCGATCCCCAACTGATAGCAGCGTGGGAAGAACACGTCTGCATTAGCTTCATCCAACGAGGGGAGATTCCGGAGGTTGAGACAGAGCCCAATCTGGAGAGACAGACAAGATGGAGGCTTACTCCCCTCTATCCTGGAAGCCAGGAGAGTTAAGAACTAGGCCCGTGGTGAACCTCACCATGGTGGTGAAAGAGCCTGGACTGGCATAATGATTTGTCATCTGCTCCTTACGGAGCGTACGGAAATCTACCACATCCCGCCGGGCTGTCCAGATGAAGTAGGGGATCTCATTCTGGACCAGACGGGCCTGGAGGGGAAAGGAAAGAGAGAAGGTAGGGTGAGCGACGAGTTTCATGGCTTCGACCACCTTGCGGCTTAGGTGCAGTTGCTTCCCAGATCCCGATGATGCAGGGCACGGAACCTTACCGGCCTGTTTCCCTTGCAACCGCCCTCCCCTACAAACTCCTCAGTATTGTACTGAGACTGGGTGTGGGTGCTATCTTGAGTCACTGAGCCTAATTGTTTGTTGTAGGGCCTTGACTCTTTCCATACCCACTTCAGGAGTGGAGAGTGCTGCTGTAGATTACAGAATTCCCAAGCTCCATCCGAGACATTTGCTGCTAAACCACCTTCCCAAAGTGGTTGTGTTTGAATCTTCACCACCCTGCAGCTAGCCCCTCCATCTCCATGCTATGTGAGAGGATGGAGGAGAGGGAGTCCAGGGATCTGGTGAGGGGTGTCAGGGTGGGGCGTCGAGGAGGGGCTGACTTACCATAAAGTTTTGAACCCAACTACATTCAACTATCTCCTCGGGCTCGAAGTGCGGGTACAAGGGCCAAAGTGTGGAGCCGGTTCTTCCCTGGAGGCACCCCACTCCCATCCTTGCCCTCTCCTGGACGTTCGTCCAGCAGAGAGTGGAGCTAACACAGCTGGATATCCGACTCTCATCACCCTTAGTGGGTCTGCTGCCCTCAACGTCCTCATTGACTATTCTTTCCTGGCTTGCTGAGGCCTGACGGATTGGCCAGGACAACTTTTTCTCCACCCAGCCCCGCTGGCGCAAGAGGGTCTTGATGAGTGGGAAGGAGCCGATGATCAGGAAGATCTTGTTTTGCTGTAGAGAGGAAAGGGATGGGGGTGAGGCCGGGAACGAGCAGTCCCCTCCCCCATCCCCCGAGACCGCAGCCCCCCGCCTCTCACCTTGATTGCTTGCTCTACTTGTTCCTTAATATTATCGAATCGGGATATGCTCAAACGGGGCCTGGGGACAGCGTCCTGCCCAGCCGGCCGAAGGGCCGGAAAGCCTGTAAAGAGACCAACTTGTCTCAAGCCCCCATCTCCAACCGCTCTCCCTGGGGAGCCGAGAGACCCGAGCGGCCCGGATGGCTCAGGCCAGCCCCCCTCGGCCTCCGCTTTTCCTGCTCAGGTCTGCCCAAAGTCAGTGGGAGCCAGTGGGGCGGGACCCTTCATGGCCCCCTCGGAATGGCTATCACCGTTGGTGGGCGGTTGCGAGCGCAGGGTACCAAAACGGAAGGGCCTGGGCTTGGGGGTTGAAGAAGGGTGGGTTCCCGATAAGGGAGAAGACAGGGGACCAGGAGAAGAGGGGGATCCTAACAACTTTGGGGCCGGGGGTGGTCCCACCAGGGATTGCCATACCTGACTGCTCATTGGAAGAGCCAAACTGACGCCCTCTCGGGCCTACGTGGGGCCTGGCCCGGCCCAGCCGTTGGGCCGCCTGGTCAGCACCCTCATCGTGGGGGCTGCACTCCTTATCCTTTGGACTGGCCGTGGTGTCTTCCTCCCGAACCACAGTCACGCCAGAAGGCTGGCCACGGCTCGTGCCGCTGGGATGAGTGGGAAGGACTTTATCTTCCCTCCCCTTCGGAGGCCTCAGGTTCAGCCTCTGCCCGACGGCTCTGAGATCCGTCCTGAATCGGGCTGCACCCTCTGCCTTATATTAGCCGGGACCCCTGCCCCCCCCCCCCCACCTCCCCGTCAGCTTCCTCATAAAGGTGCTTGGAGACCGGATCGCTACGCAGAGTCCAGCTCGCCCCCCGCCCTGTTTCCATGGAAACCATTCACCGTGGGGGGGGGGGGGGGCGCACAAATAACGGCAGAGACCTGCGAGCGCCGAGGGGGGCGGGGCCCTGGTCTCGTGGGAGTGAGGGGAAACTCCACCCCCGCCCCTCAGAGAGGCCTGCCCCATTACCCGCCTTTGGCCCCAGGAACAGGTAAGCCCCGCTCTGGAGCGCTCAGCTCCTGCTCTTAATAACTCCTCCTCCCTTGGAGTGTAGGATGGAGACAGTCTGAGCCCGGAGCTTCACCCTCCCTGCCGGCTTAATTCTGCACCCCCTCCACCACAGCACAAGTCCTCCAGAGTCGCTCCGGCCGAGGGAATTGCCCGGCCTTCCCCTGGGTCTGAGCCTCTGCCAAAGATAGGCACCAGGATGAAAGACAGAGAAGGCTGGAGATGGGAGGCGGGCTCGGCTTCGGTGAAGGGCACGCGCCAGGTTCAAGAGCCAGTCTGGTTCCCTTCTGGCCAGGGGTGGGCGAAGCAGACGAGGGGAACCTCGGCACCCTCACCAGGATGAACACTCGAGGCACTGCTACGGCACTTCTCTTCGCTCGCAGCAGGACGCGAAAGAGCTGCCTCGGCTCTTTCAAACGAAACATAGTCCCTAGCACAAAAGTGGCACAGACATCATGCGGCCCCCAAAGAGGCAGGAAAAAAAAACTTTAATGGGAAAAGTCACCAGAGTAAGAAAAAAAAAATACAGCAAGTGCAAGAGCAGCACCAGGTGCCTAGGAGCAGGGGTATGGGTTGGCGGGGGGCAGGGGAACCACAACAGCACCAGCAAGGGGATCACCAGGGAAGGCAAAGGGTAGAAGAAAGGCATACCCTGGGAGAAAGGGGCTGGTGGAGGCCCCCGCCTCCTCTGATGAGGGAGAAGGTGGCTTCAGCACAGGAAAGTGCCTCCGATTTTAGGCTTTTCAGCTATTCTGAGCTGAAGTCTTCAGGCTCCCAGACCAGTCGAACACTCCCCTCCTCTCAACCACCGCCCCCCCCGGCCTCTACCTCCAGTGGTTGCTGGACAGCGGCTTTCAGATAACGAAAAGCCACAGGAAAGGAAGAGACAGGTCCCCAAGATGGCAAGTTCCTAGAGGGCAGGGAGTGTGTCTACCATCTCTATTGTACTCGCCCAAGTGCTCAGTACAGTGCTCTGCACACACTAAGCACTCAATAAATACCACTGATCGATTCTTCAGCCTCCAACAGGCCACGAGGGGCCCGTGGGGTCAGGACAGAGGATGAGAGGAAGTGGAGTCTGGAGCTGCCTCTTCACGTAATCTGTCAAAGACCACGGGCGGTGAGGCGGGGAAGGGAGGAAGGGAGGAAGCAGATGCCTGTTGGCTCCAGGCCTGCCCAGACCCACAGGGATCAGCAGTGTAGAATCACTGGGACCAAATACAGCAACCGAGGGTGGGTGGGTGAGTGGGAGGGTGGGTGGACGTTTGGCTTTAAAAAAAGAAAAAGAAAAAAAAAGTTGCCGTTTCCTACAAGCACAGAGTTTGTTCCAAGACATTAAAAAAACTTGTCCCTGCCCAGGGGACTGAACAATGATGGCTGAGCTGACTCAGCTGGCGTGACCCGGCAGATCTACTGCTGCTTCTCTTCTCTTCCAGGTAGCAAGCCCCATTCCCACCCCCCACCCCCACAGCTCTTCAGAGCTCCACCAGGGCAGCTGCGCAGAGATAGAGGAAAGAACGAGAGGAGAGCCATGAAGTCCAGCCAGGTGTTGTTCTAAAACTGGAAAGAAAAGGGCAGACGGGTGATTAGTTGTGAGATGGTGCCTGCGTTGTGGCTACTAGCCCACACCCAGATTCTGCCCACCTGACCCAAAAGTCAAGCCCCATGGTTGCATATCATCAGAAAATATCCAGGGGCATGGGCAACTACAGACCCCAGTCTTCAGTGGTCTCCTCTGTGGTCAAGGACTAGGTGCCTGCTGCTGCTGGCAGGATTCAGTGACTGGCCTCTGCCCTGGGGGAGCTGATATTCAAGTTGCTTTGTCACCAGCCTCTGAGGGCCTGTGCAGCACCGCTCTCCACTTGAAGCCCAGTTTCTCTGAGCAGAAGTCACACCTAACCCAGGGCCAGAAGCTCAGCTCTTTCCAGAGATAACAACAACAATACTAACTGTGGCATTTGTTAAGCGCTTACTGTGTGCCAAGCACCGTTCTAAGCGCTGGGGGTAGATACAAGGTCGTCAGGTTGGACACAGTCCCTGTCCCACATGGGGCTCACACTCTTAAGCCCCATTTTCCAGATGAGGTAACTGAGGCACAGAGAAGTGAAGCGACCTGCCCAAGGCCACACAGCAGACATGTGGCAGAGCCGGGATTAGAACCCTCGTCCTCCGACTCCCAGGCCCGTGCTCTTTCCACTAGGCCACGCTGCTTCTCAAAGATGTGTCTGAAGGTCTCTGCTGCCAAATCAATAGCGTTAAAAGCCCTAGCCTCAAATACTGCTTCCTCAGCATCTCTTCCACAGTCATCTCATCTTCAAGGGAGTGATGGTCACATCTTCTTTAGGCAACAGAGTGCTGCCTGGAAGGCCGGCAGAGCCTTGAATCTTTGGTTCTGCCACATGACTGCCCTTACTCTTTTGGATGTCAAAGAGTTGTCAATTGGCCAACTAGAGAGTGGAGTGAATCACAAACTCAATACCAGTTAGCAAGTGTAATGCTCTTTCAGGCTCTGCAACGTGACAGATGAGGGAAATTTAGAGCCCATCTAGAGAATAACTAATAAGATTCTTAAGAGAGAGAACCTACGAGGAATGGTTTTTAGAGCCCTGAAAAGACAAGTTGAAGGGACCCGAGGAAGAGAATTCAACTCTGGAAGAAAGGCCCTCTAAAAAGTCAGGTATTAATATAAGGAATCTTCACTGAGGCCCAGACAAGCAGAAACCAGCCAAAATCGTGGCATGAGACTTAGATTAAAGGGAGTAACTTCCTGAAAGTGAAAGTCGAGTCTGCCATCGGAGGCCAAGGACTCTACTGCTCTGGAGATCTTTAGACTCCCCGGAGAAGTGGGTGTGTCTTCCGCTCTCAGATGCAGCCCAGCCTGAAAGCAATGGGATGCAATTAAATGTCCCTTTAGAGGTCCTTTCAGCCGAAAGACTCTCAAGTGGAAAAGAGGTGCTTGGGTTTCCTTTCTTTGCAGGCCTGGATTCCACCCCACCCCACCAAGGGACACCGCATGACTCCCAGATATACTTACATTCTTGAGGAATTCCTCAGCCACAATGCGAGCTCGAGCATTGACTGACAGCTTCATCTCACTAATCTCTTTGTCGATCTCTTCCATGAAGTGGATCACAAAGTCCACCAGTTTATGTTTGTACATCTGTTCCGTGTGGAAGTTTGTGATCAGAAAACTGATATCATAGCCCTGTAGCAGGAAAATAGGAAGAAGCAGAAGCAATTATAGATCCTTAAGGCCATTAGGAACTACTCGATGAATAAATCATCATAATAACTATAGGATTTGTTCAACGCTTAGTATGTGCTGGGCACAAACTGCTGGGGTTGATACAAGTCAACCAGATCGGACCCAGTCCCTGTCCCACGTGGGGCCCCACAGTCTAGGTAGGTGGTAGAACCGGTATTTAATCCCCATTTTACAGATGAGAAAACTGGGGCACTGAGCAGTGCCCAAAGCTGCCCAAAGCCCAGGAGGAGGCAGGGTGGTGGAGCCTGAACTAGAGCCCAGGTCTCCTGGCTTCCGGGCCTGTGCTCTTTCTATTAGAAGCAGCATGGCCTGGTGGCAAGACCGCAGGCTTGGGAGTCAGAGGACATGGGTTCTAGTCCTGGCTCCGCCACGTGTCTGCTGTGGGACCTTAGGCAAACCACTTAACTTCGCTGTGCCTCGGTTACCTTATCTGTAAAATGGGGATTAAGACTGTGAGCCCCATGTGGGTCAGGGCCTTGGTCCAACTTGATTACTTTGTATCTACCCAGCATTTAGAAAAGTGCTTGGCACATCATAAACGCCGAACAAAACGCCATAAAATTATTACTAGGCTAGGCGAAGTAGCTCTGAACCCAGACCGACTCATCTACACCGGGACAGGCCATTTTCACCAGCTAATTTCATCAGTCCCAAACCCTCCCTCTCTCACCTCCACAGGTTTCCTACGCAAAATGAAGAAGTTCTCTGCTCGCATCATCATGAAGCGCATGAATTTGTGGCACAGGATCTTCTCAATTTCATCAGCCTAGGAGGGAGGAGGGAAATTTGAATATCCTTCACTCATCTCTGGGTCTCTTATCCCTCTTCCTTCCACAGACCCCACATGCGGTTAGGCAAGAGGAGCCCTCCCACGTGCTAAGCTTACCTGTTTCACAGCAATGCTGACTCTAACAGAATTGATGGAGCCCTCGATCAGAACCTTTTCCTTCTCATTCCTGCTGATGATCACAGGCTGTAACAGGAGTTCTTTGCTACTCCTACAAATGGCAAACACACCTTTATGACTACAGAAAGAGAGCTGAGGATACTGCGGCTCTCCCAAGACACAGTAACATGGAGCTTAAGCCCAAACCTCAGCAATCAGCGACTGAGTTCTTCACTTAACACCGGGTAGCGGCCCCTGGATGGTGAACTATGCTGGTTTACCCTATTCGTGACCTTTCCAAATTGGGGAGTCCTCTCTTGGGAGCATATCTGGGAAGTGATATTTGTTTCTGGCTGAAACGTAAGAGGCTTCAGACCAATGGGTGCAATCACCACAGAAGCCAGTTCTCCTCTCATCCTCAAAATGGGGGAAAAAGGGGAAGTGAGAGTAGGGGCGAGTGGTGAAGTTAGATCCCGGAGGTCTGTTCAACGCTTGACCCCTCTGCCGGTGATGCCGATGGGGGCACCGCTGATTACTCACTCTGAGTGACAGGACCGACGGGAGTCAGCCCCGCAGCACTTACGTACGTAGCCGTAACTTATTTTATCTATATTCATTTCGATCTTCCCCTCTAGACCATATGCTCCTCGTCGGCAGGGACTGTGTCTACTAACTCTGCTGCACCATGTTCTCCCAAGCGCTCAGTACAGTGCTCTGCGCACAGTAAGCGCTCAGTAAATGCCACTGATTGACCAAAGTTTCTACACTCAGCTCCAGATGGGAGGGGACCTGCAAACCACACCACCCCGGAAGCCTTTCTTACCTGACCTCCACCTCTGGCTTGTTGTGTCGTTCCACAACCTGGGAGGAAAAATTCTCCAGGCAGAGTGCAGCTTGCAGGGTGGCCCGCACGGCACTCAGGTAGGGGCGGAGAGTAGCAGTCTACAGGGAAAAACAGCATGGAGTTAGAGCTTTGCTCGTCCAAGCTTGTCCCCAACATCTGGTGCCCCTCGTTGTTGGCACCCACATTTACAAGGGCCGAACACCCCGGCGGGGGCTGAGACAGTCAGACCCTTCTCTTGCCAAGGCGTCTAAGGCCACGCCGATCTGATCATGTTCTCTGTTGCCACTCATCTCAATCTAAAGTTCTGACTTGCAGGCTCCCTGAATGGGGAGACAGGTGTGAGGAATTCGCTTCTCTTGCAACCAGTCCCCACTACCTTTTGCCTGCCCTCCTTTTTAGATGCTGCACCGGTCCCTTCTGCCGGGCCTCCGATCTTCCTCTAGGCTTTCCCGTCTCTCTTTTTCCCTCCCTCCCCGCTACTATCTCCTAGCAACACGTCCTCCTTTTCCACCCCAGCTCCAGCTCTCTCCGACCGAGCAGGTCACCCCACCACCGTTCACACGCGTCCCGCGTCCAAGCTCTCAAACGTAGATTCTCCCAGCCCGGCATGCCTTTCCTCCTCTGCTAATCTCGTCTCAAAACTCACCTCCTCAAAGCCTTTGCAGACTATCCCATACGTTCACCCTGGTCACAAGTCCTAGATATACGTCCGCATGCTGTATATGATTTTACTTATAGCCGGGGTGGGGGGTGGGGTGTGTGTTTTAAGTCTCTGGTATTTGCAGTTTTGAATTTTAATTCAATGTACTTCCCCATGTTTGGGGGTTTGTCAGTCTCAGCCTTTTTGTTGTGAGTTTCTTAGAGGGTGGACCCTATTTCTTTATTACCTCCCTCGAGGATTCCAACTCTGGAGGGGCCTTCCCCCCCCCCCCCCCCGGGCGTTTTAAGCTGCAGAGATAAAGTCATTATTTGCACCCACGGCTTTCCGGTTTGGACTTGCATCCTGTGTCACCGCTCGGCCTTGAGAGCTCCTGAGGGGGAATTGAAGGACCACGAACTGAGGCTCTTTGGCTCTTCACTCTTCCAAACCTGCCCCCACGCCCATCCTGCTGGCTCCCCACTCAAAGCCCCGCCCCCGCACTCGGGGTGAACAGTTGGCTCCGGCATCTCTCCTGCCACTCCTCACGGCACCTGGTAGTTTTGCCCAAAACAGAAGCTTGGGAAATGCCGGCCAGCCGAATGGGGAGACAGGTGGGATGAATTCGCTTCTCTTGCAACCAGTCCCCACTACCTTCTGCCTGCCCCCCTTTCTTGATGCTGCTCCGGTCCCTCCAGTCGGGGCTCCGCTCTTCCTCTAAGCTTTCCACGTCTCTCTTTTTCCTTCCCTCCCTCCCCGCTACTCCCTTCTTTCGCCTTCTCGCCTCTTCCATCCCCTGGGATCCTCCTTATGTCTCCTCCCGGTAAAGTTTTCCCTTCTCTCCCGTCCCGGTTCTTCTCGCCCTTCTCCCCTAGCCTCCCCGTTTCCCTTCACCCCCCCCCCCCCGTCCCCGCCCCATTTCCTTCGTTCCTTCCCTACCCGATCCTCGCACGGCCCCCCGCTCTCGCCAATTCCCCCCCGGTTTCCCCAGCACCCGCGGAGCTCCTCCAGCCTGCCCCGACCGGTGAAGCCTCCCCGCGCCCCTCAAATTCTTCATCCCCCCGGCGCTCTCACCATCGCGGGCGCTGGCTAGAACGGAAAGCGGAAGTTCAGGAACGCGCAAACTCTGAGGTCCCTTCTCTTCCGGGAGCCTCTACCCTCCCGATCGATTTGGGGCCGTACCATTCCCCTCGCCCGGGGGGAGGAGAAGCGGTCGGATGTCCTTTTCTCTTCCTCTGTCGAGAGGCCTGGGGAATGCCTCCTAGAATTTCCAGAGACTTCTGGTAGAGACCCCCCCCCCGTATGACTGGAGCTCGCTCTCTGATTCCGTCTCACCTCTTCATTCTTCCTTCTAGCCACGTTCCCCCTGCGGCCCCTTAGGGTTTAGTCCGGTCAGCTGGCTCGCACCATATTAGGGCATTAGAAGCCGGAGTGTTCCCCGTTTCGCCTCTTCCGGCTCCGCCCCCGCCTCGTTCCTAAGGGGTTTTTTCTCCCCCCCCTTCCTCCTCCCCCTCCCCCTCCCCCCCCGCTTCCCCCGCACCCCGTAGTCGGAACGCCGCCCCCGCTTCGTACAGTGGTCCCGTCCTCTCCTCCGCCCTCCTTCTACTTCTCCGCCTCCGCGGTGGGGCGGGGGCGTTCGCTGGGCGATTCCGGTGCGTCTGCTCCGGCCACACGGGGAGGCCCGCACTATCTATCCCTGCTCTTCGGGGTCGCCCTTCCCTTCCCGCCCCCTTGCAGCACCCCTTCCCTCTCTCCCTCCCTCCCTCCCTCCCCCGACCCCCAGCCTGGCGATCACGATGGAACGGGAATTCTGAAGGTGGAGACAGATTGGCATTGAGGGGAGGGATCACCCCGGGAAAAAGGAGGGAAGGAGGGGAGGGACCATCCGGACGGGGTCGGAGCGGGAGGAGAGGAGAGGCAGCCCAGAAGCGGGGGAAAGGAGAGGCCGGCCACCTTGTGGGGGATGGGGATCGGGAGGGGATTTAAGGTCTGCTGTCTGAACGAGGGTCATCGCTCTTCTCGCCCTAGCGACTCTTTCCTCATAGCCCCCTAGGGCGCCCCGAGGCGATGAGTGAGCTGAAGGACTGTCCCCTCCAGTTCCATGACTTCAAGTCGGTGGACCACCTGAAGCTGTGTCCCCGCTATACCGCGGTGCTGGCCCGCTCCGAGGATGACGGCATCGGCATCGAGGAGCTCGACACTTTACAGCTGGAGCTGGAGACTCTGTTGTCGTCTGCCAGCCGCCGCCTGCGGGTACTGGAAGCAGAGACCCAGGTCGGTCCCCGAGAGGGGGGGACGTGCGGATGGGGAGCTTCGTGCGGGTCGGCAGAAAGACGATTCGGGATCGGGAAGCGTGTCGGCCCCGATGGGCCACCGAGGCTTCCTCCGAGAACCGTTGAAGGTGAGGGGGAATCCCTCCTTCCCCTCTCTGACCTCGCTTACCCCCCCGTCCCAAGCACTCTCTGTTCTTTTGTGTCTCAGATCCTCACAGATTGGCAGGATAAGAAGGGTGATCGGCGGTTCCTGAAGCTCGGCCGGGACCATGAGTTGGGAGCCCCGACGAAGCACGGCAAGCCCAAGAAACAGAAGGTGGACGGGAAGGCGGGTCACGGGCCGGGACCTGGCCCCGGCCGGCCCAAGTCCAAGAACCTTCAGCCCAAGATCCAGGAGTACGAATTCACGGATGATCCCATCGATGTTCCACGAATCCCCAAGAACGACGCCCCCAACAGGTGCGGGGCCGGACCGGGGGACGGCCGGGGGCCTGAAGCTGGAGCCCCGGCTGGCTCGCTCGGCATGGGGTTTCAGCAGCGGCCTCGGGAGGTTTAGGCTCCCGGGGGGGGCCCTCGGCCCTCCTGGGGTCGAGAGGGGCCTCTTGAGCGGGGCACGCGGTCCGCCTCGGGGCGCGTGTGCGCGCTCAGTAGCGAGCGCTCCCGGAGAGCTCAGGAAACGCCGGGCGAGGTGAGGAGGGAAGAGTCCTGCTCAGGGCTGTGCTCTGCTTTCAGGTTCTGGGCCTCAGTGGAGCCGTACTGCGCCGATATCACCAATGAAGAAGTGCGGACGCTGGAGGAGCTGCTCAAGCCTCCGGAGGACGAGGCTGAGCATTATAAGGTACAAACCTTAGAGCCGGGCTACGACACTGTAGAAAAATCAAACGCCGGCCACGGTTTCTCATCAGTTACGTGCGGAACGAGTGCGTCGGTGGTGGACGGAATCCCTGAAAGACCTCATTTGGGCCGAAGCGGAGGGTAGGGTTTGGGGGGCGGGGGGGGGGAAGGGGGGCGGTCTAGCGTGGCGGTCCTGGTACGTCTGGAGATACTGAGGCTTGAGCCATCAGCGGCTTAAGTGTTGGTGATAGTGGTCTTAGAGCTTCCCTCACCCTGTCCCCGGGAGGTTCTGGGTTGGTTGATTTGTGGCCCTAGGTAAGGGTCTGTGCTCTCGGTGGAGCCTTTGTCATAGGCGTTCAAGGCTCTGGCCTTCCGAACGGTACCGGGGAAGTGGAGGAACGTACAGGGAAGTCCGCTGGCTTCTGCCGTGAAACCCGTGTTTTCACTCCGCGCTTTGGCTAGAACGCCGTTAGGGAGTTGAGGACCGTCTCTCTGACAAAGTGAGGCCGAAGACAGCGTGGCGTGATGTTTGGAAGAAGCGATTTGGACATAGAACGGGAGTTTCCCTTGGCACGGCGCTTCGCGGAAATGCAACCCCCTCATCCTAGAACTGGGTGTGGACGGGAGCTGCAGAAGACACCTTAGCCATCTATCGTGTGATGGCTGAGAACTTTAGAGTGGCATCGTTGTTGGATCTCCGTTCCTTAGAACCAGGGTTATAACCTTTTTTTGGGGGGAAACTACTCCGTTGGTCTCGAGGTTTCAACTGAAGTGCCTGCTTCCCACCCAGCCCTTCCTTCCACTCTCACGTAGAGATACTCACTAGAGTAGAACTGCCTTTTCAGTAGAATGGTGAGCAGTGGGGTCTAGTGGAAAGATCACGGGCCCAGGAGTCAGAGGACCTGGGTTCCGATCCCGACTCTGCCGTTGGCTTGCCGTGTGACCTCGGGCATGTCGCTTAGCTTCTCTGCACCTCAGTTCCCTCACCTGTGAAATGAAGATGCAGTACCTGTTCTTCCCACTTTGTGAGCCTCATGTGGGATAGGGACTGTCTGACCTGACGGTCCTGTATCTTGTCCAGTGCTTGGCCCCCAGCAAGCACTTAACGGATATTAGGATGATGATGATGATTACGAGCAACAGGTGACAGAAGGAAACAGCTCTGGTAGACCTCAAAGCCTGGGGTCCTGAGCAAGGCACTCTCTTCTTTATCACCTGCTGCCGTGCTGCCGCTTCTTCCTACTTCTTCCAGAGAAGTTCCCGTTATCTGGCATAATGACCATCCCCCCCCTGCAGCACTCTGAAGTACCCACAGGGTACGGGGACTAGGAACCTGGTAACCTATGCTCTGGAGGTGGCCATGCCTTCTGTCCATGCAGATCCCTCCCCTGGGGAAGCATTATTCCCAGCGCTGGGCCCAGGAAGATTTACTGGAGGAGCAGAAGGATGGGGCCCGGGCAGCCGCTGCAGGTGACAAAAAGAAAGGCCTCATGGGACCATTAACTGAACTGGACACAAAAGGTACTGCCCAGCTTTGGACTGAGGGGGTCCCCTCCTCTCCCCTGCGTTCAGCCGATTAACTCCCACAGCTGTTTGAGCGGGACTCTCCGACTGGCTCGTCCCAAGTCTGACAAGCCCTGAGAGTTTCCCGTCGGGCAGGGCTGAAAGGACCCCAAAAGGGTGGCTTTCTGGCCCAGGAGCTCTTTGAAGCCTGCCTTCTTTTTGCCCCTGTGCTCCAAATGAAAAGTCAGCATCGCTTCCTCGGGCTGCAGAGAAGGCCGTAAGCGTCCTTGTCTCCTATTCTCCTCAGAAGTGGATGCCCTGCTGAAGAAATCCGAGGCCCAGCATGAGCAGCCCGAAGATGGGTGTCCCTTTGGGCCCCTGACCCAGCGTCTCCTGCAGGCCTTGGTGGAGGTGAGCATCTGCTCCACTTCCTAAGCAAAGTCCTAGGGGCTGGGAAGGGAGGACTGAGTCCACCACCAGGTGGACTAGTGTCCTCTCAGCTCTCCCCACCCCTTGGTTTGCTAGGAAAACATCATCTCCCCCATCGAGGACTCCCCCATCCCAGATATAACTGGGAAGGAAGCAGGGCTTGATGGTGCCAGCACCTCTCCTCGGAATCAGAACAAACCATTCAGGTCAGTGGCCCTGGGGAACCACCTCCTCCCTCCTTTTTTTTTTTTTCCCCCCTTTCCATCCATTAATTCACTCGAGGGTTAGCTCCTGTGAATTATTGTCCTACATCAGTAGTACTCAGTGATCGTTGAGTGTTTGGGCCCAGCTCCTGGGCTGAGGAAACTTGTGGAGACTGCCAGTCACGAGGGTGCATTTTAAGGAGGCTGTCAGTCATAAGATGCACTTTAAGAGGCTGTAGACAAAGATAGGACAGAACGTATAGGGGAATAAATAATTAAGTAGCGCGAGTATCAGAAAAAGCCTCCTGGAGGAAGTAGGATTCCAGGAGGGCTTTGAAACGGGGGACTGGATTGTGGTCTGACAGATTGCAAGAGAGTGGGGGGGTGCCAAGCAGGAAGAAAGGCACGAGCAAGAGGTCAGATGCAGGAGAGGTGAGAACGAGAAGGGGAGCTCGGGAGGAGCGGAGAGCGCGAGAGCTGCAGCGGAGCAGGTGAAGAGAGCAGGCACGTAAGAAGGGTGACTTTGAAGTGAGCGGGATTCTGGAGTTTCGTAAATAGCTTTCTGCTTCACCCTGGGTTAGGTTTCCTAATGGAAGCCCACCAGGGAATTAGCTAAGTGACAGTGACCGCGCCCCCCCCCCCCCCGCCCCCTCCACCTCATCCTTCCCCTGCCAGAAACAACAAGGAAACCCCTTCTTACACAGTGATTAACAAGCCTATGGAATGCATTCCAGAGGAACTTGCTCAGCTCGAAAAATCTCAGCAAATTCAAAGGAGGGCGGGGGGGTGAGTTAGAGATTGTAGGTGGTCCCGTCCCTATCCCTGAGGATGGATGCCCAGGAGGGCAGCCACCACACTGCCCCTCCAAAGCGTCCTGTTGCCACAGTCAGCGGGCAGAATGGACGATTGATCCAACCCGGTAACAGCATTGCTTCTCTTCTCATGTTTAGTGTCCCCCACACCAAGTCCCTAGAAGCCCGCATTAAGGAGGAGCTGATTGCGCAAGGCCTTCTGGAGTCCGAGGACCGGCCAGCGGAGGACTCGGAGGACGAGGTCCTGGCCGAGTTGAGGAAGCGGCAGGCCGAGCTGAAGGCCCTCAGTGCCCACAACCGAGCCAAGAAGCATGAGCTGCTTAGGTGCGTATAGGTGAGTTTTGGGGGAATGTGACGGCGGGGGCCTGGAAGCCCAAGCTAGAGCACGATCTCTGCAGGCTGGCAAGAGAAGAGGTGAGTCGGCAAGAACTGCGGCAGCGGGTCCGCATGGCAGACAATGAGGTGATGGATGCTTTCCGCAAGATCATGGCTGCCCGTCAGAAGAAGCGGACCCCCACGAAGAAGGAGAAGGACCAGGCCTGGAAGACACTGAAAGAGCGTGAAAGCATCCTGAAGCTGCTAGATGGGTAGTTGGGCTGGGATCTGGCCCCCGGCTCTTCCCGACTCTCTCCACTATGCCTGACTGAGCCAACCGGGCCCGAGTGGAAATGTAGGAGGCTCCTCTTCTTTTCCCTGGGTGGGAATGGGTAGGTGTCCACCGGGAAGCCATTTCCAGAGCCTGGTGTATCTCATTTTCCATGTACAGATACCCTGCTACTTGTTCTGCCTCTGCCCCCCATCTGCCCCCGCCACCCTGTTGCCCAGCTTTGCCAGAACAGGAACCTTTGGAATGGGGCCTGCAATGCCCAAGGCTGGGGATGGGAAGGGTGACTGCACTGTGGTGTGACTAGAGCTGGTCCTAGTAGGAATGGGGCCACAGAGAGAGGAAGAGAGACCCCCAGACTCTGCTTCCTCTCTCCTGGGATGGGTGTTGCCCCTTCAGCTCTGCCCTGCTCCTCTGGGTGCTGTGCCCCTGGGACCAGGCGATAAAATCCCTCCCCTGTGGTTTTGTATGGTGCAAACTAGAGTAAAATGACTGCTGTGATTTCTAAGAAAATAGTTCAGCCTCCGTGTGTATTGTGTGTGCTGGGCGGGGCAGTGGGGTAGGTAGGACTCACTCTTGGGCTTTTTTGCCTCAGGCTAAGGGGCCCCAAATCAATGCTCCTTCCTCCCTTGTATTCCAAGTGACTAGGAGTGGGAGCTGCTTCCTCCTGCCTCTTTCTCCCCCTCACCCCCTTGCCCCTCGCTCCCGCCAGCCAGATCTGCACTGTGTTCTTCATATTCGGCTGCAAGGAGCCCGTCGGGCTCTGCTTTGGATCCTGCAACTGGAAAGTCAGTTGCTTTAATCCCTTCCGCCTCCACCCGGTATCTTTTCGTTTGTGAATTCTCCACTCCTGGGGTCAGACTTAAGCTTCTGAGCTGGTGCCTGGCATTTCATTTATCTCTCTCTCTCTGCTGGATAGAGCCCAGCAGCCCCTTCTGCCTAATGGTATCCTCCTTTCCTAGCAGCAGCAGACCCTGCTGCCCAGTGGTACCCTCCTTCCCTAAGAGCTCAGCTTCCGCCTTTTCTTCCACGGTCCTAAGGGCCTCTCCAAAAATGTGCAGACATCCAGTCTCGCTACTCATCTACTAGTGCTCTGAGCGGAAGAGCAGGACTCATCAAGGGGGGGCAATGACACCTAGGGCTCTGCCGGCTGGAGCGAAGGGGACAGCAAGAGTGGCATTGCTGTGCGAACGGGGATAAGCCATGGTATGGGCAGAGGAATAGGGCCCTCAAAGTGCCTTCCTCTTCCCCCTCCCCGGCCCCCCGGTAGAGTGTCGGAACCAAGGGGGTTTCAGGGATTGGTCCTGGCCACGGGGGGGTGCTATGTCATCGGGAACGGGAATTTCCTGCAGGACTTCAGCAGAGCTCATGTTGGTTAGGCTATCGATTCATTTGTGTCTAACACCCGATAAAAATCAGTTTAATGAGCTCAGACACGGACCCTGCCCCCGCATGGAGTTCACGCCTTGAAGTGGGAGAAGAGGATCAACAAGAATCACGTTAGCGTAAGTCGTATTTGGAAGACAGAACTGGGATGGGCTCTCAGGCATTCCAAAGGTGGCGAAGACAAACTTCCGTCCTGCGGTGACCGGGTGATCGATCTGGCCAGCAGCCGACCCCAGCGGACTGGAGAGCTGCTGCTACCTAAAGGGGCTCTGAGTGACAGTTCAGTCCCTGCCGAAAATGGGTCTTGTATCCCATAGTGCTCTGCAGCAATGGAAGGGCTGGTTTTGGGTAGCGGTGGGCACCGGTGGACCCTGGTGCCTCCAGTCTTAATGCGGTGCCACGTGGGTCTCCGAGGGGGCGAAGGGAAGGCTTGGGGTTCCGAGTGGGCATGGTTTGGGGTCAGGATCTGGGAGCTGATCATAGCCCCTAACCTTAAAGGCCCTGCCCATTCTAGAAATTAGGATGGGTTAAAAACCAGCTAGCTGCCTCTCAAACCCTTTGTAATAGGGGGGAATTATCCTTCCTCAAGTGATTCTTCCTATCCGTCAGACATGTTCTGCTATTGAATCTCAATTCCTCTCTTGTAATCAAAGGAAATACTGAACCGTGGCAAGGAGAGCCTTGTGAACTCAAGTGGTGACGTCCTCACCCTCTCTAGCTCACGCTCTGGCCTGCCCTAGGTTGTGCCAATCCCTTGAGATTTGCATCCATCACATGACTCTGGGTTGGATCGCCTTCCCTTTTACACTGGTTCTTTGTGGGCTACAGCTTTAGCTCTTCAAACCTTTCCCAGTTTGGGTGTCTTTCCCCCCCTCGGCCCCCCCCCCCCCCAAAAACAACAAAACCAAAGCAGCATCTCTCCTTGGCTGATTCTGACGGGCGAATCTGCTTACTGGGAGATGGGGAGAATGGAGGGGGGCATCTAGGCACTCCATCTAGCAGGTGTGCCGGCATGGCTCTGGAGGGGGGGGAGGGTGCACAGGGAATTGGGATGAGGAGACATCTCCTTCTCATTGCAGTTAGAGACCCTTGGAGGGAGTATCTTTGCCCCGAGACTAATTTGCCTGCCATTTAATGCCACCTGCACAGCTACTTTCCGGCCCCTCCACCTGTCTCCCTCTCCTATTGTACCTTCCCACTGGTCACGTCTCTCGGTTGTTTCTGGACCTTACCCACCTTCTGTCCTCCTCCTGAATCCCCGACCCGCCGCCCATCCCTTCTCCCTCCCGCCTTACCTTTTCGCTCCACCCTCCCTCCTTTCCCTCTCCCTTTCTCCTTCTCCCTCTGTCCGTCTGTCCCTCCCTCTTTCTGTCTCCCCGCCCCCGGGCGGCCTGCGGGCTCCGCCCCGGCTCTCCCTCCTCCCCTCCAAGCCCCTCCTCCGTCGGTTGACATCAGCGCAGCCTGAAGGAGCCGCCGAGAGCTAAAAGGAGGAGCTGCCCCCGAAGTGGGTCCCGCCGCCGAGTGCCCCGGGGGGCCGACCGAGGCTGCAGAAGGAGGAGTGGGGGACGGAGAGCCAGGGCCGGCGGCGACGGTTCCGGCGGGACCCGGCCAATCTCCCTTGGCGGGCGGCGGTGGCCAGCAACAGCCTCGCCGCTCAGGTAGGAAGAGGTGGGGTGGCGGGGACCCTTGGGGAAGGGGACCTCCCCGGACCTCCCCCCTCGACCCACTAACCTCCACTCCTCCTCCAACCGTCACCCTCCCTCCTGAGCCTCACCAGTTCTCCAGCTGGGGGGCCCCTTGACCGAAAGACCCCTCAACTCCGGTGGGAAGGAGGAGCTAGATGCCTTCCAAGGAGGGAGTTTGGAGCTGGCCCAGGTAGTAGAAGCGAGTGAGGGTCCAGCTTCGGGTGGCAAGTGAGCTGGGGGAGCCGGGAAGGCACCTGTGCCCGTGTGGGCCTTTCCCAGTGCGACCTGGTTGTGCCGTGGTCCTGCCCACAGCCCAGTCAAGCAAGAAATGCCCGATGCCTCCCTTCCCCTCCGAAGCTCCCCCGCCCCCCGTCCTTATTCATCCTGTTCAAAGCTCCTGAGACCATCTCCCCAGGATGGGACTGTAATGCATAGTAAATAATCTGTAATGCCCCTAAGGCCCCCAGGGAGAGAAAGAGGGGGTCAGCCCTCCTCCTGCTTGGGACCTCCACTCTCCTCCTTCGGTCTGCTCAGTGGCTTGGTCGGGACTGCCGCTCCCAATCTCAGGAGTCCTTGGTGGATTAGCGTGGTTCTTGCGATAAGTACGGGTTGGCATGTACGGGAAAGCGGGAGTGTACGTATGCATGTTTATAGGGGTGTGGGTGGAAGGGGTGGTGCGTGCGGGGTACAGGGGAGTATGCGTTGATGTGAGTATTCGGGGTGCATTCAAGTACGGAGGTGTGTGTGCGTGCCAGGTTATAAGGGAGGTTTGTGTATGTAGCTTGGCCTTTTCAAGAGGGCTTAGAGAACCGAGTTGTAGCTCCGGGGGAGATGAAGTGTCTCTACTCTTTGTCTTTGAGGTCTGGGGGACCGAGGAGCAGGTGGAGCCATCATCTCCCCTGCCCACCCTTGGGATTCTGTTGCTGTGGAAGCATCGCTGCCCCCCCCCCCCCAGTCATTTCCTGAACTTCCTCCACCTCTGGAACAGAGGCTCTGCACACAGTGGGTGCTCAATTAGTACTTGATGAGGAGGAGGAGAACAACATCCTTAGCTGACTTTCTCTAGGAAAGTCATACTCTCCTATTCTCCTCTATCAGGGCCGGGAACAGAATGATGCTTGGAGGGGAAGAAGCTTCGGGCACCTCAGAAGAGGAACTTGTTGGTTTTCTCGAGCTAAAAGAAAGCTGGTGGTTGGGCCCAGGTAGAGAGCTGAGGTTGCTTGGGGCTTTTTTATATTTTGTCTTTATGGAATTTAAGTGCTTACTATGTGCCAGGCACTGTTCTAAGCACTGAGGTAGATACAAGCCAATCAATTTGGACACAGTCCCTGTCCCATGTGTCCAAGGTTACACAGCAGACAAGTGGCAAAGCCAGAATTAGCACTCAAATCATCTGACTCCCAGGCCCGTGTGGTCTTTGTTCTAGGCCATACTGCTTCTCAGGGGCTGGAGCAGACTGTATGGGGCTGGAGAGGAATCCAGGTTGAGGGATTTTAATTTTTTTCCACGATTTCTCTTTGAAGGCCCTCAGCATCCCATCGGCTGATAATAATAACGGTGCTTACTCTGTGCCAGGCACTGTACTGAACGCTGGGGGTAGTTACAAGGTAATCAGGTTGGACACAGTCCCTGTCCCACACGGGGCCTCACGGTCTAAGTGGGAGAAGTGACTTACCCAAGGTCCCGCAGCAGGGAAGTGGAAGAACTGGAATGAGAACCCAGGTCCTCTGACTCCCAGGCCCATTTTCTTTCCATTAGGCCACGCTGTTTCTCCCTGCTAGAGACTGTCTCATTGTGGTGAGACAGGTGGGGGAGGGGTGGTAAAAGAGAAAGAGTTTGTCTTCAGTGGAACCCATCCCACATTTAAGCACTTTCTCCTTCACGATAAAGTGGCTGAAGGGCGGTCTCAGAATCTTATCATGGACACCTTACTGTAAAGGCAGAGTGCTGTACTAGGTACTTGGGAATATAGAAGACAAAGTCCCTGACCTCCAAGAACAAATATTTGAAGGTGGGAAAATAGCCAGACACCATTTGCCAAACATACCTATTGATAAAAGAATAAGAGAGTGTAACCACAAATGATCAAAAGAAAATAATTCGATAGATTTTTCAAAAAGCCAGATCTATCCCTGGGTGCTAAAGCAGCTGTTAGGGTGTCACGACCAAGAAGATGGGAGTTAATCAGAGTCTGAGGGGAGAGGGCCTGGTAGCCTGGAGTTCCCCTTCCCATTTCCTGCAGTAGAGGCCAGGAGGTGAAAGTAGATGGAGACTAGACTCTCTCTACTGGCTATCACGGGGATAAGAGTGACCGTGTCTTAGCCTCGGACTTGTGGAGAGGTCCGAGGGAGGAGGTTATCGTCCCTCCTGCTCACCTGGTTTCTCAGATGGGTGAATTGTACAAATCTGCCATTTCTCCTTAAGGGGTCCTGGACCAAATCTCTGCCCCTCTCTGGGCTTCAGTTTTCCAGTATGCAAAAGGTGAGGGGGAGAAGAGTCCCCCATAATTATGACTGTAAGTCCAGTTGCCGACAGGGAGTGGTGTCCAGTGGTCTGGGATAACGATACTGTAATTTGAAACAGGACAGGGGTCAGGAGAGCAGAACAGAGCATTGGATTAAAAAAAAAAAAGCAGAAGCCTAGGATCAGGGAACAAACCTCCCTCCGTGGTGCTGGGAGACTCTGGTAGGTTCTGGTCCCTCAGTCGGAGCTAGGCTGGGGAGGCGGAGATGAGCAGGAGAAAACCTGGAGCCAGGCTGGCGGCTTAGGGCACAGGTTAGGCCAGGGCCACTTGCTCATTTTGAGCACAAATTCCCAGTAGAAGGGATCTAGGAGAGGACAAAAATAGTCTGAGGCAGGGAAAAAGGGGGAGGGCAGGGGCCAGCCTGCAGGGAGCATCTCGGTTCCACCAGGGTGTCCGGCTCCTATCGGGGCAGGGCGGGGCGGAGCGGAGGCCCAGGTCTGAAAAGACGTGTGTGTGTGTGTGTGTGTGTGGTGGGGCGGGTGGACCTTGGGAGCACTTGCTGCAACTGCTGTTGTTATAGCAACTGTGCAAATGGAGCTATTTAAAAATGTGGCTCAAGCAGAGCCCGAGGTAGAGGAAACGGGGGAAGCCGATTTCAGAAAGGGAAAGGTGGAGGAATCGGACAAGAGGCACCAGGTAGCCAGAGGTCTCGTATTATACCGGGCGGCCTGGTTTTCAACTGGCCTGTCCGTCGATTGGCTCTGAAATGGTACCGGATGCTTTTGTGCCAGGTTTTTGATTTTTTGGTGCCAAACCTCCCTCCACCATGGCTCCTGCCACCACATTCTGTGGCTTAAATGCTGCCCAGACTTCATGCAGACCTGGGTTTGGATCAGAGTACCCCTAGAGGAACACATTAGGCTTCCACAAGAAGCAGCATGGCCTAGCAGACAGTGCACAGGCCTGGGGGTCAGAAGACCTAGGTCCTCATCCCAGTTCTGCCACTTGCCTGTTGGGTGACCTTGGGCAAGTCACTTAACTTTTCTGGGCCTCATTTTCCTCATCCATAAAATGGGGATGAAATACCTGTTATCCTGCTCTCTTGGAGTGTAAATCCCACGTGGAACAGGCATTGGGTCCAGCCAGATTATCTTGTATCTACCCTAGCGCATAGTGCAGTGTTTGGCACATAGTAAGCTCTTAACATACCCAATTATCATTAGCTTTGGGCTGATTTGGGCCACACGGTAGCCATGTGCCATCATCCCTTCACATTAGGTGCTGGCTTAACGTGTGTGAGACGTCATATACGTCTTGGGGTCCAGTTTTTTGGTGTGCCGTCACTGGCCACCCTTGGTTTGGCGGGGGGGGGCATACCAAATGGGGTGAGGGAAGGTGGATTCCAAACAGTAGCCTCTCCTCACCCTACACCCCAGAGGAAAGGGGACCTAGGTCCTTCTCGGATTTGCAGCTGGCTTTAGGCCCTTAGCAGAAGCCTGGGTCCAGGGTGGTTCTCTCCACCTGTGGGCCAAGAGAAGAACAACGCAAAGAGGACAGCGACGGAAAACAGGGTGCTTTCGATTATCCATGCGAACGGAGGGGAAGGTACCCAGGCCTTCTGGTCCCACCCAACTGGACCAAGCCCATTCCACTCCCCACCTCTTGTGTGCACCCACTGGAGACTGATGCTGCTGGAAAAAGAAATGATCTTCAGGTAAACAAAGGGTTTCTGTAAGGACAGGAACGCCAACCAACTGCTCTGCACGTTTCCAGAGGATGGACCAGAGGAAGTAAATTTAAGTTGCAGTGGGAGAGAGTTGGGTCAGACTTAAGAAAGAACTTCTGGACGGGGGATCAGACATTGGAACGGGTCTCTGAGGGAGGTTGGGGACTCTTCGGCTCTGGGGTACTTTAAGAGAATGGGCCCCATCTGTCTGTGGCAGGGGGCTGGTCTGGATTCATTCGGTTGTATTTATTGAGCACTTACTGTGTGCAGAGCACTGTACTAAGTTCTTGGAAAGTACAATTTGGCAACAGATGACCTCTTGAGATCCCTTCTCCATTTTTCTGATTCCTTTCCCTACTTCTTGGAAACTGGTCCAGAAGGGGTGCGGAAGATCGTAGCCCAGGGACCCTGCTGTACCCTCTGAAAGGGGTCTGGCAGGATGCAGAACCTGTCCGATTCTTGGCCCAGAAGGACAATGTCTGCTTCCCGGCAGGGCCGGATTAAGCTCCGGAAGGGCTTCTGGGGGCAGAGGGTGGCTGTGGACCACCCCCCAAGGCCCAAGTTTGCCTCCTCTCAGCCTCCCCAGCAGGAGTGCTGGCCCTCCGCTCTCTCTGACACTGTTCGGCCTTGTAGCTGCCATGGTGGAGGTCAAGGGGATGGCCGTCTATCGGGATTGAAGTGGTGATGCCTGGGCTCTGTAGCGGGGCTCTGCAGCACACCCAGCTTCAAGGAGAAGTGGGGCTGAGGCTTGGCTCCTTTCCCCTAGGAGCCCTGGCAGCAACAGCAGGGGGGCAGTGGGCAATGCCCCGGGCAGGGGACGGCCCCAGCTGGAAGAAGCAAGCGGAGGACATTCGGGACATCTATGACTTCCGGGACGTTTTGGGCACGTGAGTGCTGCCGTGGGGATGGGGTTAGAATGGGGGCAGGGGATGGAGCCTGGGCCAGCCTGGGGCTGTAAGCCTCCCTTACTTGGCCTCTGGAGACACGGGGAGGCGTTGGAGGTTTGAACTCCCTTTGGAGATTCCGAGTCCCGGGACCGTGCGGAACTTTGAGGGAGATTTCCTTGTGAGAACGGTGAGGAGCGGACTACCCCTGTCTCAGAGTCTGAACCTTTGGAAGCCAGGCTAGATTTTCCCGAAAGTGCATTTACGTTGGCCGGAGCTCTCCAGATATGTCCCACCAGCTCCTTGGCAGCTTCCTGTTTGAATTCGGCTTGACGGAAGCAAGAGGACACAGCTGCAGCCCTAGCGGGCAGTCGGTCAGTGTTCCTGCCTGCCCAGCCGGGGCCCAGGATCCAGGCCGAGGTGGGGCGCCTTCTATCTATTTAGCCCCGAGGTCGGCCGCCTCAAGGGGAAATTAGAGGCACCTGGCCACTGCCGCCTGCCCGGTTCCCCCTCCACCCCACCTTTGCTCCCTCGCCCCGCCCTCCACAGACTCCTTCCTGAGCTGGGTTGGGAGCTGTGGCCCCAACACTCTGCTCTGTCTTCCATTTTGAACTGGGGGAAGCTAGGCGGCAGCTTCCTCTTGGTGATTTGTAAGGGTGAGAGTCCAGCTTTGAAGGGGAAGTGAGGGGAGGAGCCGAGAGAACAGGCGTGGCCGGGAAGGCCCGGAGGGGGGGAGAAAGAGGAAGAGGGGAGGCCCCCACCCTGGCTCTCCTAGGAGATTCGTTCCTCGGGACAGGGAGTCACCCAGACCGTGTTCCTATCTCTCTGCTCCTGGTCCCATCGGGAGGAGCCCAGACCAGCTCAGGAAGGGCCCAGATGACCAAGGCCTCCCTCTGCCCTTTGTTAGCTGTGGCTGTAGCCTCCATCCCGCTTGGACCCCCAACCAGGCCGTGGGAGGAGAAGACCTGCCCCCGTGAGCCCCTCCGTGGGAGGAGATAGACTTGGGGGAGCCCTCGACTTTCCAGTCGACTGCAGGGTAGAACCTCTCCAGCCCTGCCTGAGGCTGAGCCAGACACCACCTGGGGGACCGGGTGCAGGCTGGGTAGGGAGGAAGTGGGGGAGTCCTGGGAACAGGTGGCACTCATGTGGCTGCAACTGGCATCAGGGGCAGGGGTACCCGCTGGGTACAGCAACCTGGCACTCTAGAAGTATTTACCTTTCAGGGAGGTGCTGGGAACCCCAGATAAGAGCCAATGCCCTATCTCCCAGGAGCTTTATTCCTAGTCTCCCTCCCTGCTTCTGCCTGCCAGCTGAGGGACATGCTCTCACATCTGCCTCAGAAAGAAATCTAATCAGGGAGCCTAACTGAGCAGAGCCCTAAGGGCCGCCTTCTCCTCCTCTCTCCACCCTGGCCCCTCATTCAGAGTCATTTTCTTGGGGGATTCATAGTGAGGAAGGGGAAAATGGTAGAGGGTCTCCCTCTCTCTCCCTCTACTGAATTTCACAGGACTCTGCCCCTCTCTCCCCCTCCGCTCCCAACTCTGGTCCCACTGCCTGAGTCTGGCTATGGTCAGGCCCTCCCTCACTGGCAGGCAAGTGAGTGGCTGGGGAGTGCTGGGGAGGCAGGAGCCCAAATCCTCTTGAGGATGTCTGGGACAAGGTTCAACCTTATTGCCCATTTTCATTTTTGCTTGCAGCCCGAGTCAGCAGTGTCCTTGGGGCTCAGGGCCTCAGACTGGGGTGACAGCGACCGGGGGAGGGAAAATTCTCGAACCTTGTTCTACTCTCTTCCTGCTCCCTGGAGCTGAGTGCGTGGGGCTGGGTCCCTGGCAAATGGCCCCCGGGGGCTGCCCTCAGTCTCACCCTACCATCTGGCCCGGGCAGAGGGGCGTTCTCTGAGGTGATGCTGGCCGAGGAGAAGACCACTCAGAAGCTGGTGGCCATCAAGTGCATCGCCAAGAAGGCCCTGGAGGGGAAGGAGAGCAGCATTGAGAATGAGATTGCAGTGCTGCACAAGTGAGTGTGTGCAGAGGAGCTGGGGGGGGGGGTGTCCATGTGCCCCAGCTCCCTCCCTTCTCCCCGCTCCAGGATCCACTTCCCCCAAGACTATGGCTTCCAACCCTTTTTTTTCTCCATGCCATGGGTCCTTTTCTCACCTCCTGGACTCCTCCCGCAATCTTCTACCCCTTTCTGGGGCCTCTCCCCCTCTATCAGCCTTCTCCTCCACAAGCCAGGAGAGCCAGGGATGGCCAAGGCCTCACAACCTCTCCAGCCCCTTTCTAAGCCAGGGCTGCTTCTCATCAGACTGGACCTTCCTGGTGCTTACAGCCTGAATGTCTGGCCTGGAGCCTCTGCCCATCCCCTAGATGGGCACTTCAAAAGTGGGGAGACTCAGCTCAGTGTCACAATTATTATTCATTCAATAGCATTTATTGAGCACTATGTGCTGAGCACTGTACTGATAACATTAGCAATAATAATAATGTTGGTATTTGTTAAGCGCTTACCATGTGCAAAGCACTGTTCTAAGCACTGGGGTAGATACAGGGTAATCAGGTTGTCCCACGTGAGGCTCACAGTTAATCCCCATTTTACAGATGAGGTAACTGAGGCACAGAGAAGTTAAGTGACTTGCCCACAGTCACACAGCTGACAAGTGGCAGAGCCGGGGCAATAGCACTGCAGGGGGCAAGCAAAATGATGACAGGGGTGGGATAAGATGGAAAGGGGACATGACAGAAGTTCATAAAATTATAAATGGTGTGGACAGGGCAAAGATGGGAATCATTTACCAAATCCCACACCAGGGACACAGGGGCCACCCCCTGAAGCTCCAAGGTAGTAGGTTCATAACAAACAAAAGGAAACACTTCTTCACCCAGTGGGGTAGTTAACGTACAGAATTGGTTACCACAGGAAGTTGTACAGGCTGAAAATAACCAGCAACTTCAAGAGTGGTCCTCAGCGAGTTACTAGAGGGAAAGGCGGGGATCTAGAGGGGAAAAGTTAGGGCCGTTGGATGGCCCGTCCCTATGCACGAGGACGGCTGTCAAGGAGGGCAACCAGCCCACGGTTCCTCTAAGCGTCCTGCTGCCGGAGGCCAAACCTTGGGCTGGATGGACCACGGGTCTGGCTCCGTAATGGCCTTGCTCATGGACTTCTGGTCTACTAATCAAAATGTCGATGGCTTGGGGGCTCTGAAGAGCTCTGTGCACTCCCTGGCTGTAGGGGCCTACAGAATGTGATAAGAAGCTAGTCCTTGGCTTTGAGGTGTTTTTGTTTTGGGGGTGTGGTTTTTTTTCTATATAGTCGGTGATACTTGTTAAGCACTTACTGTGTGCCAGGCACTGTACTGAGCACTTGGGGTAGAGACAAGCCAAGCAGGTTGGACACAATCCCTGTCCCACTTGGGGCACACAGTAGGAAGGAATCTCTGCCAAGCATGGAGGGTAGGCAGGTGGCCCTAGCTCCTCTTGCAACTCTGAATACTCACCCATTTCCCTTTTGCTTCCAGGATTAAACATCCCAACATCGTGGCTCTGGATGATATTTATGAGAGTGGCGGTCACCTCTACCTCATCATGCAGCTGTGAGCACTCTGGCTTTGCCGCCTCACTCCCCCCCTTCCGTTCCCCCAGTCCTCCTCCAGTACATGTACCCTCCCCTTAGGCCCATCCCAGCATTTAGAGGAACGGCATCTTAGCCCACCTGAGAGTCCCAGGAGCAAGGGCCGGGAGGACAGCCTGGAGGCTAGCTAGGATTAATCAATCAATTGGATTTATTGAGAGCCCACTGTGTGCAGAGCACTGTACTAGCACTTGGGAGGGTACAAGAGTTGGTAGACACGTTCCCTGCCCACATCGAGCTTACAGTCTAAGAGGGAGAGACAGACGTTAATATAAATAATTTCTAGATATGTGCAGAAGTGCTGAGAATGGGGCCAATACCAAATGCCCAAAGGCCACGGATCCCCGTGCAGGGCTTGGGCTCCCCTCTGAAGTGGGGGTTGGGTGAGCAGGGGGTGGCGGCTGCTCCTCTCTCCCTGGACTCCCCAACCCATCACCATCGCCGCTGGTGGTTGGCGCCGACAGACTGTGTGTGGTTCAGCCTGGGCTGGCTACTCACCACAGGGTCTCGGGGGGAGAGCTCTTTGACCGCATCGTTGAGAAAGGTTTCTACACGGAGCGCGACGCCAGCCGCCTCATCCGCCAGGTATTGGATGCTGTCAAGTACCTCCATGACATGGGCATTGTGCACCGGGACCTCAAGGTAAGACCTGGCCCACCCCATTGTGCCCAGTGTGCCCCCAGGGGGGCAGGGAGGTGATGGGGAGATGAGGCCCCTACAGGGCGGGAATTGGAATCTTTCTGAGGGAGAAAAGGCAGGTAAGTCTCCCAGAGACTCTTCCCCTCTAATTTCTCCCCACAGCCAGAGAACCTGTTGTACTACAGCCTGGAGGAGGACTCCAAGATCATGATCAGTGACTTTGGGCTGTCCAAGATGGAAAGCTCGGGGAGCGTCCTGTCTACCGCTTGCGGCACGCCGGGATATGTGGGTAGGGGCTCCTCTCGATCTCGCAGGAGGAGGCCGAGAGGCTCAGGATGGTCTTTGCCTCAGCGTGCCGAAGAGGGTGGCAGCTGGGAGGCGGGGCTTGGGAGGTGGGAGCTGCCCCCCTCGAAGGGTGGGGAGGGCTGGAAATTCCATCAGGCTGCTGGCCCATTGTGCTTCCCCCCCCGCCCCCCCGACCCTCCCCACAGCCCCGGAGGTGCTTGCTCAGAAGCCTTACAGTAAGGCTGTGGATTGCTGGTCCATTGGAGTCATCGCATACATCTTGTGAGTGGGGATCTTCTGGGGGACAGGAAGGAAGGGAAGGGGGAAGTCCCGACTAGGGAATCCTGGGGGTGAGCCGGCCACTTGGGAAGCAGCGTGGCGTAACGGAAAGCGCATGGGCCCGGGAGTCAGAGGACCTGGGTCCTGCCATTTACCTGCGGTGTGATCTTGGGCGAGTTGCCTGACTTCTCTGGGCCTCAGTTTCCTCCTGTCAAAAGGGGAAGTTGATACCCGTTCTCCCTCCCACTTAGACTGTGAGCCCCACGTGGGACAGGGACTGCGTCCGCCCTGACACTCTTGTATCTACCCCCGTGCTTCGTGCAGCGTTCGGCACGTAGTAAACCTCATCATCATCACCATCCTACCCGCCTCTCCCCTCTCCTCTCATCTCCCTCCCCAAACTCTGAGGCTACTTTTCTCTCTTCTCTCTCACACCAGGCTTTGTGGTTATCCCCCTTTCTATGATGAGAATGATGCCAAGCTCTTTGAGCAGATCCTCAAGGCTGAGTATGAGTTTGACTCTCCATACTGGGACGCCATCTCTGACTCTGGTATTAGGAGCTTCATCCTGAAGCCTCTGAGTCCTTGTCTTTCTGATTCCCCTCTCTCCTTCCCGCCCCTGCCCCCCACCATCCCACTACCTTGCTTGGCCAGGCAAGATATGCCCCACTGGGCTTCCCTCTGCCCTGGTCCACCCCACCCGCCATCTCGGCCCGGGCCCGGCCCCGTGCCTTGCCTCAATCGCCACAGCTGTCGAGAAGAGGTCCAGGGCCAGGAGGGTGGGGGGGGTCAGAGCGCCAGGGTGCAGCAGGGGGCCCGGGGTCTGTTGCTGACGGATGTGTCCCGGCTCCGTGTCCAGCCAAAGACTTTATCCAGCACCTGATGGAGAAGGACCCGGGAAAGAGGTTCACTTGTGAGCAAGCTCTGCAGCACCCATGGTGAGTTGGGAGGCCCCCGGGGGCAGGCTTTCCCTCAGGCCTCTGCAGACCCTCCCCCACCAGCAGCAGGAGCGGGCTCTGCCCGGGCTTGGGGAGCTCTTCAGTTGGAGCTGAATCCCCAGCAGAGAACGCTAAGGGAGGGGTCACCCAGCCTAGTCCCTGCCTCTTTCTGGCCGTCCGAGAGGCGTGCCCAGCTTATCGGACCCTGGTCCCGAGAGCGCCTCTCTTCCATCGCTGACTGGTGCCGGGGACCGAGTCGTCGTCACCGGCCCCCTCTCCTCTCCCCGCAGGATTGCTGGGGACACGGCCCTGGACAAGAACATCCACCAATCTGTCAGCGAGCAGATCAAGAAGAACTTTGCCAAGAGCAAGTGGAAGGTGCAACCCTGGGGCTGGTACATCCCCTTCCTTCCCCACTCCCCCCAGCTCCCGAACGGTAGCGGCGCCTGTCCTTCTGCCCCCCACCCCAGCCACAGGCCCAACACCGCACGTCGTGGACGATGCTTGGATCTGGGGAGCAGGGGGAGAGGTCTGGAGCACTGAGCGTCCCCTCACTCTTTCCTCTCGGCACAGCAAGCCTTCAATGCCACTGCTGTGGTAAGGCACATGAGGAAGCTGCAGCTTGGGACCAGTCAGGAGGGGCCCGGACAGACCACTCCAACCAGCCCGTGCCCTGGAGAACTGCTGATGCCCATGGGGGGCAGCGGTGAGGCTGATAGGCTGGGGCCGGGGTGGGCCCGGGCAGTGTCGGGATGCTGCCCAACTCGGATCACACGCCCCCCGCCCCCCACCCGGCAAAGCCTGGTGCCAAGGGACTGGGGCCAGTCTGGGCCCGTGGTACCCCCTGGCTCCCTTCAGGGGTCTATGGAGGCAGCGTGGCTCAGTGGAAAGAGCCCGGGCTTGGGAGTCGGAAGTCGTGGGTTTGAATCCCGGCTCCCCCACTTGTCAGCCGTGTGACCTTGGGCAAGTCACTTAACTTCTCTGTGCCTCAGTTACCTCATCTGTAAAATGGGGATTAAGGTTGTGAGCCTCATGTGGGACAACCTGATTACCCTGTATCTACCCCAGCGCTTAGAACAGTGCTCTGCACATAGTAAGCGCTTAACAAATACCAACATTATTATTATTAAGGCAGGGAGGCTGCCCCCAGGGCCTGAGTTAGGGTTTTTTTTCCCCCCCTCTGCAGGTTCCCCAACTGGCTGCTGCCGGGGCTGCTGTGCAGAGACCTCTCCAGAACCTCCCACCCCAACCCCTCCTCGATTTTAGAGTCGCTGGATGGCAGCCACTTCCTCAGCTCTGGAGAAGTGTGTGTGCGGGGGGGGGGGGGGGGGGGGGGGGGGGGGGGTGTCCAGGGTCCAGGTGCGAGGCTGAGGGGGCAAGGGTTGTGTGAGGTGGGGGCCCGCCGCAGGGCCGGACCCTGATGTGGACATCTCAAGCTCTCAGATGACCTTGGGTCACTTCTAGCAGTTGTCCTTGAGACAGAGGGTGAGAGGTGGGACCCAGCTGATTTAACCCCTTCCTACCCTCCCCTCCCGCTCCTTCCCCGGCTTTGAGGCAAAGCTCTCCCCTTCCTTTCCCAGAGCAGAAGCCAGGGCTGGGGTCTCCCTCCTTTTTCCCTGCTTTGGCCTCATGCTTGAGAGCAGGTGTTACCCTGGGTGGACAAGAACTGGGGTGCAGATGGTAGCTGCTGTAAAGTCTAGATGAGGCTGGACGGTCACCCTTTGCCTGGCTGCTTCTCCTCCCGCCCAGACAGGGCCTCTTGGACGGGGCAGAGGGCAGGTGTGTCTAGGCAGAATGAGTCTCTCTACCCTCCCCACCCTCAAGCCTAGAGCAAAGGCTGCCCTCTCACTGAGCCTTGCCCTGAGCCAGTAGTGAATGAGGTCTGCTTCCAGCATTGTAGCCCCTGCTTCCCTCCCCCCTCCCCGCAGCTCTCCTGGCTCATGGCCTTACACTGCAAGGATGCTGGCAAGGTCAGATCCTGCCACTCCTCCCCTCCCCCTTCCAACACACTCGCACATTTTCCATAAAAAATGTTTCTATATTATTGTTGAATTAAAGGGAAGAGGTTAAAACCATCCACGCTGTCCCTCCTTCCAGCCTTGCACCTTGAGTTACCCTGCTCGGCCGGGCCCAGCTCAGAGCTTTATTTCTTCCAGAGGAACATGTGAAACGGTGGAAGTGAGACAGAGACAATCACAAAGATAAAAGTGTTGCCAACCAAAAAAAAGTCTTTGAATGTGCACACTGTATGAGGATGTAGGACCTGCACTGACCTTTTTAGTGAGGATGTGGGTGCTCGCTCTCTTTCTCACACAACTCTGTCGAATTTCACTGTCAGTGCTGCCTACTTTACCTACAGAGGGCAACTGCCTATGATTTCTAAGGTCATCCAGTCCCCGAGGTAGCCACCGGTCCCTAATTCGCTGAGTCTTTTGCCCCCTCTGCTCCCAGTCACCCAGGACCATCCCTGAGGAGGTGTTTGGGCTTAAAGAGAGGAAGGGAGGGGTGAGGTGGGGTCAGGCTCACTGAGAAGCCTGGGGCTGGGCTGCTCCTAAACCCTAGCCTCTTTCAGTCCATCCACTGCCTGCCCCCCACAGCTCTCTGGAATGGCTTCATGCTGGACTACCAGCCCCCTCTGTCCTAGACCCAAGCTTCCTGGACCTCTTCTGGGGTACACCCACCGAGCATTCCTCTACTCTCTGCTTTTTCTGTTTGAGCTGCTGCTTCGAGGCCTGGGCTGGCTTCAGATCTGCGCAGAACAGAACCTGGCAAGGGAAAGGAGGAGAACTGTTAGAAGGGGGATGGAAGCAGCAGGAGGCAAGGGAATGCAGAAATCACAGGAGGAGCCTCCCGGGGGGGCGAGGCTGATACTAACCGCTTGAGTCCAGCCAGCATAAGGGCCCCAGAGATTCCGGAAAAAGTCACCTAAAGCAGAAGAAAAGATGCTGAAAAAGGACTGGGGGTTACGGTGCCCCCCCCCCCACCCACTTCCCTCTTCTTTCCCCACCCTCGTCTCTTCCCCCTTCCCTTCCCCTACTCACCTAGTTCCCTGTTAGCCTTCTCACTCACACTCTTGCATCCAGAAGCTGGCTGCCACTGGTAGTCCCTGTGGGCAATCTGCCAGACATGGGTGTCCACCGGTACAGCCCCAGGCTTGTCTAGTGCCATGAGGCACACGCAGTCTGCCACCTCCAACAGAGTGCAGCAGCATGTCACTCCCAAGTCCCAACCGGCCTGCCCCGCCACCATATGTCATTCAGGCCCCCTACCAGGGCCGGGAGTAGCCTACGGGGTGGAGACTGAGGCCTTAGAAGCAGGGAATTTGGGGCCCCAGAGCCCTCGTATCTCATTAACGAGCTCAATTCTGCCCCCAGCCACAGATCGGGTCCCCCAGGACCATGAGAGACCCAGGCTAAAGGAGGGAGCGGCCCCTCCAGCTTCACCGATCCACAGTGCCACGGTGGGCACACGGGTATAAAGGTCCCCGTGGCACCAGCCCTCACCTTAGCCCCGACTCCGGGCAGTGAGCAGAGTGCCTGCCGGGCCTCCGTGTAGGAAGCTGTGCGCAGTCTCTGTAGCCAGTCAGGCCCATGCGCGCTCAGGATGGTCTGGGCACTCTCACTCACGAACCTAGCCCGGTAGCCAAATCCCAGTGCCCTGAGCTGCTGTTCCACATCAGACCCTATGAGACAGACAGACACACACGTACAGAGTTGGACAGTGCAGGGAAAGGTGGAGAGGGAATTAATGGGAGGGGGGCCAACTCACCTGCCAGGGTTTGCAAGCTAGGAAAACTGTGATAAGGCACTGAGTCCAAGTGGCAGAGCCGTGGACCAAAAGCCTGGCAGAGCTGCTCCACCATACGAGTGATACGAGAGATGTGATTGTTGGAGGAACAGATGAAGGAGATGAGACACTCCACGGGATCCTGCCGTAGCAGCCGCACTCCTGTTAGGTAGGGGAGACAGAGGGACAGGGAAAGAGCACCAGGGCACGGAGTGGTTTTAGGCACGCCATGAGACAGCAGCTCCAATGCCCACTCCACAAGGCAGCCTTTCCCTCTGCATGAGTCAAGCTGGGGGGGTCTCTCTCTTTCTCCCCCCCCCCCCCCGCCCAAGTTGGACTCGGGCCCCTTCCAACCAGGGAAGTTAGCACCTTACAGCCTCACTTCCAGGCAGGGGTTGAGGAGGGGTGAAAGAATTATACAAGCACAGAAATCCCTGTGTTCTTAAGGGGACTACAAGTTCCAGCAGCCTATTTGGGCTTAGCTGGAATGGGGATGGATTGTGGCCCACGCAGGGCTTTACTCTGGGCCTCCTAGAAATCCTTCTCGGGGCAACTCACCCCTCAGTTCTGAACAACCTAGGGATACAGGCTCAAGACGTGCCAATCGTGGGAGGGGGAGGACCTAATTATCAACGCGCCACTCTGGAAAGACCAGCTACTACAGTCCTCTACGCTCACCCAAGAACTTCTGCGCCACTTGCCGGAAGTGCGGGTCTACAGAGCCCCAGTGTCGGTAAAGTTCTGCCAGCTGCACATCCAACTGGAAGAACTGGTGCAGGATCTCCTGCTCTTCTGCCGTCTCCTTCCTGAGATCAGGGCTGCCAGCCTCTGCCTTGTACACGGTGTAGTAGAGCCTCTCCTCAGCCTGGGTCAGTGTCCATACCCGACCCGCCAGGACACCGGTCCAATACCCTGGGCTCTGCTCCCTCCACCTATGACAAAGAGCCCGAAGCACCTCCAGCCCCCGTCCCAACCAGCAAACTCCACGAGTGCTGGGTGAGGGCTCTTCTGGGTGATAATTTCAAGCAATGTCCCGACGGGAGGGGGGGAATGGGTCCCTATAAGGGGGTGGGGATGGAGGAGTATGCATTTTTAACCGTCCCTTTTCCTCCCCGCACCGAGGTCCGTTCCCTGCTCTGCTACGCCTCTCCTCCCTGAGGCTCGGTGTCTCGAGTCGCCAGTCTGAACCACGGCCATGCCCCTCTCCCTAGGGGATTGGCAGGTTGGGAAAACGGAGCCCCTGGGCAGGAGTGGCAGCAGCGTGGCCTAGCGGAGCACGGGTCCAACCTCATCACTCTGTATCTACCCCAGCTCTTAGTACAGTGCGTGGCGCATAATGATGGCATTTGTTAAGCGCTTACTATGTGCGAAGCACCATTCTAAGCGCTGGGGGTGGGGGGGCGGGAGATACGAGGTGATCAGGTGGTCCCTCGGGTGGTCCCACGTGGGGCTCACAGTCTTCATCCCCATTTTACAGATGAGGTGACCGAGGCCCAGAGAAGTGAAGCGACTCGCCCGAAGTCACACAGCTGACACGCGGCGGAGCCGGGATTAGAACCCACGACCTCTAACTCCCAAGACCGGGCTCTTTCCACCGAGCCACGCTGCTTCTCCTAGTAAGCACTTAACAAATAGTAGAAAAAAGAAGTCTCCCCAACGGAAAGGGAAGAGAGGCAGAGAAACCGCGTGGCCTCGTGAAAACAGCAGGGGCTTGGGAGTCGGAGGTCGTGGGTTTCGTCCCAGCTCTGCCACTTGTCTGCTGTGTGACCTTGAGCAAGTCCCTTCACTTCCCCGGACCTCGGTGACCTCATCTCGCAAACGGGGGTTAAGGCCGTGAGCCTCACGGAGGACACGGACTGGGTCCAATCGGTGTATCCCGTATCTTTTCCAGGGCTCGGCACAGTGCCTTGCCCCGAGCGAACGCCGAAGAAATCCCGTACGCGTACGAGAAAGGAGTGACGTGGGGTCAGAGCGGTGTTGCCTCCGGTCCGTACTCACCGGAAGGACTGACCGGAGGCCAGCACGAGATCCAGGCTCAGCTCGGAGCGGGGACAGGGAATGGAAGCCCAGAGGGCGGGAGCGGAAGCAAGGGTGCGGTGCCGCATGCCGCCGGGGAGGAAAACGCCCAACGGTCCCTCCACCCTAGCCCCCTTTCCTTCGGGACCCGCCCTTCCCGGCCCATCCCTTAACGAGCGTCCCGCCCCGACCCCGCCCGGGGCGGGGCTCTGTTGCCCAACGGTCCCACCGCTCGGAACGGTGCTCTGCACCTAGCGAGCGCTGAACAAATGCCATCGTTACCGCCGCTCTCCCAACCGCTTGGCAGAGCGCCCCGCTCGCCCGAGCCCCCGGCCCATTGTTCGCTCCGCCCGGCGATCTCACCGGCTCCGGAGAGCCGCCCCGCCCCCCTCCCGCCCAAATCGGAGGGGGCGCGCTCGCGCGAGATCTCCGCGCGCGCTCCTCCACGCCCCTCCCACCGGAAGGAGGTTTAGCCCCGCCCCCTCCCCCCAACTGGCGGAAGGAAAGGGCGGGGGGCGGGGGACCATCCCGCCGTCGGGGGCCTCCATTAACCGCCGTCGGCGACCGAGGGGAAGTTGGAGAGAAAGGCGGCCTTCTCGAAGAACCCCGTCAGAGAGGAAAACAGTTCCGCTCGGAAAGCTGGGGCCCGGAGAGGGGATGGATTCAGGTCTGGGGTGCGGCGGAGGGGCCCCCACCCACCCACCCGGCTTCAGTCCCAAGGGTCTCGGGGAAGGGAGAGCCCCACTCGTAGCGCCGCCTCACCGGGCTACGAGAACCCGCTGGACATTTAATAAATCCCTTCGTGATTTATTCTGGCATCTGTCAAGCGCTCACGACGTGCAGAGCACTGTTTTAAGCGCCGGGGCGGAGGAGAGGTCGTCAGGTCGGCCCACCCTCTTAATTCCCATTTTGCAGCCGAGGTGACTGACTGACGCAGCGGGGGAGTGGCGGAGCGGGGATTAGAACTCACGGCCCCCGCCTCCCAAGCCCGGGCTCTCGCCACTAAACCACGCCCTCCCTCTCCTGTTAAGCGGTTCCTTTCTTTCCCCCTCCCCTGAGGGAAGGCCGGAGAGGCCCAGCTAGAGTTTGAGGGGTAGTTGTCGGACAAGGCGAGAGCGGGGGGCGGGGGCGAGAAACCGTCACTCCCTCTCGCCCGGTCCTAGTGGCTTTGACAGCGGGGTGGGGGAGGAAGAGGTCATCGAGCTGCCGTTGGGGCAGCGTGAGGAAAGGGGCGTGGAGTGTCTGGTCTGTCTTCACCACTGCACGAAAACAGGGAGTTACAACCGTTAGAAAGCAACCGGGAGCCCCCGGGCTCATCCCGGCCCTGCTCACCCATAATAATAATAATAATGTTGGTATTTGTTAAGCGCTTACTATGTGCAGAGCACTGTTCTAAGCGCTGGGGTAGACACAGGGGAATCAGGTTGTCCCACGTGGGGCTCACAGTCTTAATCCCCATTTGACAGATGAGGTAACTGAGGCACCGAGAAGTTAAGTGACTTGCCCAAAGTCACACAGCTGACAAGTGGCCGAGCCGGGATTCGAACCCATGAACTCTGACTCCAAAGCCTGTGCTCTTTCCACTGAGCCACGCTGCTTTTTCACCCATCCACCACACCTACCGATCCATAGTATTTATTGAGGCCTAAGGTGTGCAGAGTACCATACTTAGCACTTGGGAGTGTACAATAGAGGTTGGAGACATAATCCATGCCCTCGAGAGGCTTACAATCTAGCGGGGTGGGGAGGGAGACCAACAAAATCGTTTACAGATAGTTGGAAATTATTCACAAAAGTGCTGCAGTGGCTGTGAGTATACAAGTACAGAGATGGCAGCTGGCAGGTTATGACTCGGGGAAGAAAAAAAAACAATTAGGGAAAGCCTCCTGGAGGAGGTGGGATTTGGGGGAGGGGCCGCGGTCTGGCGAATATGGAGGAGGGAGTTCCAGGCCGGAGGAAGGGCAGGAGCGAGGGGTTGAGCAAAGAACCCGGGCAAGGAGCAGGGCGGGAGGCTTCGGAAAGAGGTCGAGCGAGGGGGTTATCTTGGGAGGTAGGAAGAACGGAAACCGAGTTGTAGCGGGAAAAGCGATGGGGCAGGAGTTTCCGCTCGATGCAGAGAGGACAAGGTGACCGTCGTCGAAGGCTTCTGAGGAACGGGGAGATGTGCGGGATGGCGGTTTTAGGAAGGGGATTCAGGTATTTGAGTGGCGTGTTAACTGGGGGTGAGGACACCAGTGAGGAGCTGATAGTATAATCTAGCTGGAATGTAACAAGGGCCCAGAACAGGGTGTTGGCCATTTGGATGGATAGGAAGGGGTGGATCCAGGAAATACAGAGGAAAAACCATCAGGATTTAGCAACAAAGCGAGAGCTGAAAGAGAGCAAGGAGCCAAAGCCTACACCGTGGCGTGGCTGTGGGTTTTGGGAGGATGCCGGCGTTAACCGATCTGAAGAAAATTGGGCCGCATGAGCAGCCAATCAGCTGTCTGCAAAGCAGCTGCATTCAGGGGTGCCTACTTTTTATTTTGATCACGGGGGAGAGCTTAGGGCACAGCTGGGGGATGGAGGGGGGAAGAGACACAGACACGGGGCCAGAGAACATGCGCAAGCACACGCACACCCCCGAAGTTGAGATATCTGTTCTCCCCCCCCCCCCCCCCCCCTGCAAAGTCCACCAAACCCATTGTTGTGCTCTGTCGTCAAGGGAGCCCAGACCCCCACCAGAGAACAGGACTAGCCAGGACCGGCAGGATCAGAGCCTTTTATAAATGTTGGAACATCAGGAAGGCTGCAGTGGTTTGAAACCAAGGACTACGTGGAGCAGGGAAGAGCACCTGGACTTCCCCGTTCCAAGGACTGTGTCTGTCGCCCTAGCTGTTCCCTTGGCTATTGCTTCTTGTATTTCAAATTCTTCCACTGTCTGTGGCTTATCTTTAACTTATACTTCTTTTCTAGGTGTCCACGCTCCCCCCCCCCCCACCACGTACATCGTAAGCCCCTTCTGGAACCGGGACCGTAACCGAGTTCATTTTCTGTTCGCCCCAGTGCTCAGGCCGGTGCTCGGCTCATAGGAAGTGCTCCACAAAGACCGTTCTTCCTCCCGGTCCTGCTACGGGGTGGGCTGTGGGAGCCAAGGAGGGGGACAGAGACACACTGGGATAGGGGAGGGGAGAGCAGACAGTCACGGGTGGGGGGTGGGGAGGAAAACATGCAGACAGGCACCCAAGGCAAGCAATCGTTCCCTGCCAAAGGCTAGGGTAAGGGGAGACCTGGGGCCCAGATCCCACTTGCCGCTCCAGCTTCCGGCCAGCCCCCGTCACCCCTTCCCCCCTCCCCCCTCCCACGGCACTGGTGCCTTTGTGGCTGGATTACAGAATGTGAGCCTGGGGTGGAAAGTGGCCACTTAAGTCCATTTCCACTCTTCCAGCCAAGGCAGGATCCACTGATTCCAAATAGACTTTATTCTCTAAGAATCAATATATTTCCTTCCTCCGCAATAAATACAAATCAATTTGAGGGGTAGGGGCTATGGGGAAGGAGGAGGGAATGGGGACGGACCCCAGACTCTGTTTAGTACCAAATGATCCTTATGCGACGTGGAAACGCGGTTACAAATGAGAATAATTTAAATTCTCCACTAGTTACAGTATATACAGCAACCGAGGGGAGCCCAGGCACGCCCGGCCCGTGCCCCCCACCGGCGTTCCTATGCAAGGCCTGGTGACGATTAAAAACTCCCCCTATGGGGCGGGATCTAGTGATTTGCCTCACCTGCCGGTGCGTCAAGCCACTAGATGCCTAAAACAGCGACTGCAATGCCCATCGCAAATCTCGCCGCGGGGCGAGTCCGGGCCCAGGGAAAGTGGTCCCTGGTCAGGGCCCGCCTGCACCCCCTGCGGGGCTGGGAGACACCCTCCCCCACTTTTGGGGTGGGTCCCCTCTCCTCCGTCAGGGGCAGCTCTGGGCCCTAATCCTATGGAGTGTCCCGTACAGTCCAGCTGCACCCAGAGCAGGGCTCCCTGCCCAGCTTCCCCTGAGACTGGCCGAGGCCAGCGATGAGTCAGTGTTGAGGCTGAGAGCGCAGTCCTGAAATGGGGAGGGGAAGGGAGGGAGTGTGTGTGTGGGGGGGTGGGGGGGCAGGACGGGGAGTGGTGGCGGCACGCTGCACCTGGCAGCACTAGTCACTATCACTGGTCTCACTGCTCTGCTCGCCTTGGACCTTGCTGCGGTGCTGCAGGGCCCGGTGATAGGCGATTTGCACTGATTTGCGGATGTTGGACTTGCGACCTTCCAGCATCTTCTCTTTGTCCAAGTCCTGGTTGACACCCAGCGGTACCAACTTGGTCCGGGGGAGCCACTGCCTACGGAGAGGGACAGAGAAACGCTCACCGGGAGACAAGGGAGAGGTGGCTGTGGAGCCTCAAGGGGAGGCCCAGCCCGCCCGCCCCCATCCCCCGCCGCGACCCGCTCTCTCTGCCCTCTCACCAGGTTCGCTTGTTGTCAAAGAAGAGGACGAGGTAGAGGTGCTCCCGGGCTTCCTGGGTCATCTGTTCCCCAAGCTTCAACACCTCCAGTGGGGGCACCGGAATAGGCACCCCGTGATGAAACATGCCCTCCCGTGGCATCTTCGGGTCAATGATCTGACAGATTGGGGCACAGCTCAGCCCGGTTTCCCCCGAACCCCCGCCCAGGACTCAGGCATCTGATTGTACTCTGCAGCCAAGGAGAACTCCCTGATCACAGGTACCACCTGCGTGACTGTGAGGCCCACTGGCGACACACACAGGCCGGGGGCCGGGCCCTGCCCCCTGCAACCGCCTGGCTGGGCAGCTTTGACTGCTGGGAGGGAGCAGGAGAGCCAAAGAGAGCGAACCGTTGGGGCCTCTCAGGTGGTGATGCTTAAGGGTGGAAATGGACACCACATTAAGATCGAGGAGGCTGGTCCGGGGACCGTGTCTGTCCATTGGTCTTTCTGTCTGTTGAGAAGCCCTCGCACTGACCAGGCCCCCTCTGGCCCCGAGGAGCAGACCTTGTCTGTCAACCTCAGGTTTGGATTCTGGGCCAATTTCCTGCCCCCGCAGCCGGGGCTGGTTTGGGGCGGGGACGGGAGGTGCGGACAGAGGCGGGAGGAGCAAGGCCCTACCAGCGCTGGGTACGAGGGGTATCCCCGACACTTCGCCCACACCAGGTCCAGGGCATCCAGCGGGGAGTCCTCATCCTCTGACAGCCAGCCAGCGCCCCGGCCCAGACTTTTTCTCACCACTGCGGGGAAGGAGATGAAGGAGAGTCGGGAGTCAGGGGGCCCGGTCAAAACCGGAGCCTCCCCGGGCACCCCCGTACCCAGGCTCGATACTTACTGCCGTGCCCCACTCCGCGCCCAGCGCCCACAGAGTAAGATTCATTCTCCGTGCCCGAGGTGTCCTCGCTGCTGTCCTCCGGGAAGGCCCCCCGGGAGAAGGAGGGTTTGCCCCGGCCCTGCTTGGAGGGTGTGGTGCTGTGGAGACAGGGGTGGGAATTCAGCCCTGCCGTCGCGAAGATTCACCCCCTCCTGGGACCGTATTGGGAGAGGGGAACGCGGCAAACGGTGCAGTCTGGGTCCTCGAGAGTCCACGCTCTCTTCCCCCTCTCCTCCCCCGCCGCCCCCTGGATCCAGGAGAGCACGTCGCCACGACAGGAGCCCGGCCTCGCTCCTCTGTCCGACTGGAGTTTCTGCAGTGGAGACCTGGGGCGGCAGCCCCCGCCCTCATCCCACTCCCGCAGCGCCCAGCAAAATGGCCTGTGACCTCAGCTTCCGCCCCACGCAATTAACCTCCCCGAGCCTCGGGGGGGGTGCCGGGGGGCACCTCGCGTACCTGGTGCGGTCTGAGGCGGCGCTGCTGCTACTGCTGCTGCTGGACTCAGAGTCAGAGCTGCTGCGGGGCAAGCTGCAGTCGTTGCGGTACACCAGGAAACTCTTCTTCACAGGCTGGTTCCCCGTGCTGAAGCCGTTGGCCGGTAAGTCTACAGGGTGGGAGGGTGGTGGGTTGGCGTAGGGAGGGGTCCACGGAAGATGAGTTCAGGGAGGGGAATGAGCAGATCTGGGCCTGTCCCCGCCCTCTGTCCTGGCCAGGCGTCTTTCCGGGTGGCGGCAGGAGCTGCCCCTGAGGCACCCCGAAACCCTTCCTTCTGCCGTGTCTCCTCTGCACTGAAATAAATTGGGAGAGCAAAGGCTCCGCTGCCCCTAGATGAGGCAGAGGGAGAGGAGGCTCCACAAATGGGGGCAGCTAGGGTCGGAGGGCTGGGAATGCCGAGGGGGTGATGCGGTCGGGGCTCACCCATTGGGGGGTCCTCAGTGGACTTGTCGCTGTCACTGTCGGAGCTTGAACTGGGCCGGGGGCTCCTCCCCCTCTTACGCTGTCGCTGGGACCCCATGACGGGGAGCTGGGGGGGCCCCACGGGGCTGTTTCCATGGCCGGGGGCGAGCTGGCCATCCCGGTTCTTGGGGGGCCGTCCTGGACGCTTGGGAGGTCCGGCTGTCTTGGGGTTTTTCTTGGAAAACAGGACAGAGGTCCTTCTGCCAACCTCATGTGCCGGGGTTGAGGATGAATTGGGGCCCAGACCTGGAGGGGAGACAGAAAGGAGCGTGGGTTGCAGCCAGTGGGGCATATGTGATGGCTGGGTTCATGCTTCTGGAAGCGGGGGGGAGGGGGAGGAGAGAGGGAAGGGAGGAGCAGGGGCCCCAGACCAGGACCCAGGAAGAGGAGGAAGTCCCAGGGGCGGGAGAGGGATCCCCCTCCAAAATCCCTGCTTTTTGTGTTGGGGGCGGGGGGGGGGGGGTAGAAGAGGAGAGCCTAGGGCTGGCCGCTTCTTGCCCGGCCCCGCCGAGAGCCGTGCAGGAGCCCTGCTACTCGAGGGAACTTTGCCCTCCTGCAGCCGCAGGCAGTCAGAGGGGCGTCTGACAGGCCCCCGGAGAGTGGGGTAGGTGTGGGAGGCCCTGCTGCGGGGCCTGGGGCTGCTGCGCCCGAGCCGTGGGTCTCCGGCTCCCTCCAGAGGAGAAGCTGCTGCCAGCAGATAAGAGCCAGAGTCGCTATTCGCTCCGGAGCCGGGGGCCGCTGGGGAACCAGCCGGCCAGCCCCTGTCTCGTGGCTCTGAGGCCAGAGCCCAGGCCCCAGCCCCGTGGACCCCCAGACCTTTGCCCGTCTCCTGGCTGCTGCTCTCCTCTGCTGCACTGTCCGTCTGTCCATCCTTTTCGCAGGGGGTGTGATACTTCAGGGTGCCCCTCCCCGCTGAGCCATGCCGCTCCAGCCCGTCCCGGCTGGTCTCCCGCTGGTGGGCTAGCTTCCTGCGCAGCATGGTCATCTCTTTCTTGATCATCTTGGCGTGGCGAGAGCGGCTGACGCTCTGTTTGCCGGTGTTCACCTCGTCCAGCCGCTCCAGCAGGAGCTTCAGCTGCTCCTCCAGCGGGAGGTGTTTCTGGTTCTCCGACAGCAGCAGCCGCTCTTCCTCTGGGGTGGGGGTGGGGTGGGAGGGGTGGGGTGAGGGTTGGGGTGGGGGGGGGGCGGGAGGTCAGGGCGGGGGGACAGCCCTCAAAAGACTCCATAACCCCAGGGCGATGAGACCAGAGCCAAGCCCTCCCTCCGCCCTACCTCCTACCTTCCCCCCCACAACACCCCCGACCCCCCACAGGCAAACCCAGCAGGAGGCGGTGGCCAGGGAAATGTCAGCTCTGAGCTAGACGAGGCCAGCCACCACCAGCAGAGCGAGCACTGATCTCTGGGGGGGGCATTCCTGGGAAGCCTCTCCCCAGTCGGTGCAGCTGCCCCTAGAGCGGGAAGGTCAGGGAAAGCACACCTAGCAGCAGCCTGGCCTACGTGTGGGGAACATAGCACATCACCCACCGTCCTCAGCATGGAGCAGGGCCTCGTCGCCGGGAAGGCAGTGGGGGAAGTGCATGCCTGTCTCGAAGTCAATGCCCATCTTGTCAGCCTGGCGGCGGGCCTGGCGCAGCACAGCTCCCCCCTGCTCCCGCAACCGCACTGCCGCCCGATAGAAGATGGTATCCTTGGCATTGTACTTGAGGCAGTTGCTGACAATCAGGTTAAAGTCCTCCTCAAACTCATCAAAGTTCAGGTAGCGATAAGCCTCCAGGTTCTGCTTCATGGTGTAAAAGTCCATTGGCTTCTTGATGTGGTCGAGGTAGTCGGGAACCTGTGGGGGAAGGGCAAGGTGGGTGCTGAGCGACAAGGTCACGGTCCCTGGGTCCCTGCTCCAAGAAAACAGCCATCAGAGGAACCAGCTTCCCTGCTGGGTCCCAGACGAGGGTCTCCTCGGACTGGACCGGGAGGCCGGAGCGCCTGGCCCCACGCTCTTCACTGGGCCCTTTTGGGGACGGCAGACATCAAGACGGCAGAGGTCAGGAATCCAGGCCTTTGTAGTGGCACGTAAAGGGGTCATCCTCCCCAGGCCCCAGCCCCCGGAGAGAGAGCGACGACGAGCCACTCCTGATTGCCTCGCCACCAGGCTGCCCCTCTAGAATCTGCCACCTCCTTGGAATCCTTGTTATTCCCGGGCCCTCGAGCCACTGTTGGGCAGGACTAGATCCTTACTCACCCTGTTCCTGAGTGCTTAGAGAAACTAGGACCCTGAGCAAATGGCTCCAGAACTTGCAGAGGCCCGGGTCGGGGTCCCTAAGGGGCCCGCCGCCTCACTACGCTTGACTGACTGACTGACTAAAGTGGAGTGTGGTAGGAATGAGAGAGAACCAGCTGAACCTCTCAGCTCCAGTGGACCACCCCCCGCAAGGCCCATTCAGCCCTTCCTCTGCTCCCGAGAGGAGAGGTCCCTGGGCCGGTTCTCGACCCTGCCACCCAGAGACCTCCGAGACGCCGCTCCTTTACGTGACGGAGGTGCGAGGCCGACACTGAACTGAGTGGGGATTGGATTCGAGCTGAAGGAGAAACCAAGGGGGGGCGGGAAGGGGTTCTTACTTCGTAGATTTCTGTTACCTCAGACAGAGGGACTGGCTCGCTGAATATGTTGCCTGTGTCCTTCTCCTGGAGCTGCTCCAGGGTCTTGCGAAGGAGGATGAGGAAGGGAGTCAGCTGCATCTCCAGGGCCACCTGCTGCACCTTAATCTGAAACCAGGGGCCCCCAATCAGCCGGGCCCCCCTACCGTCCTAAGCGATAGGGCAGTTCTCCCCAGGACCCAGGAGCTCGGGAGCTGGCAGGCGACTTGGAGATTTCAGGGTGGAGGAGCACCCTGGAGCTGGCCTGAGCCCGTCGATTCCTCTCCCCCCGCCGGGCTCACGGAGCCGATCAGGGAGAGAGTGAAAGACGTGGTTCCCTGGCTCCCGCAGGGACCTGGCTCGAAACCTGAACCTGGGGGGGTGGGTGGGAGGGGGGGGATCAAACGGACCCGGCCGCAGGGCACCAAGAGCAGAGACCGGCCCAAGCCAGACCCGGAGCGGCGGGAGAGCCAAAGGGGGCCGGTCAGCAGTTACCGTCTCTCTCTTGAGTTTCTCCCGCTTGCGGATAAGTTCCACCAACAGCCGGGCTCGCTCCAGGTCGTGACGGAGACGCTGCCATGATTTCAGCTGTTCTTTCAAGGCCCAGTTTTTGTCCTCGGAATCGCGCTGGAGAAGCAACAGAGAAACCACAGGATGGGTAGGAGAGCGAGGACATGCAACGAGCGTGGTAAGAGAGAGACGAGAGAGAGAGAAACACGGAAGATCAGGTGGCCTCCCTCAGCCTGACAAGACTTTAAGGTACTGGGGGGAGGAGGAAATCACAGCCTGGGCCAGCAAAGGTGGGGGGGAGGAGGGGAGGGGCCGAGGACTAATTCTCCTCCAGGTTTCACGTCCTTCAAGTGCCTTGGAACTGCTGCCCACCCTGTTCCAGTCTTAAATGAACAAGCCCCAGCTTCAACCACCCCAGGCGCCCGCACCACAGAGATTCTGGGGTCCCGCTTCTGTCCCTGCCAAGGCAGCTGCCGTGCCCAACCTGGTCGCAGTTCCTCTGGGATTGGAGGTGGGTCTGCAGGCGGCGCAACAGGGGCACCCCGTTCCGGGACTGCCGCTTCAGCGTCCAGTAACTGTGTAGCCGCTGCATGAACTGGCTCTTCCTCTGGATAGTTAAGCGGTTGGTGATCTTGCTGAGCCTGAGGACAGGGACACCGCCACCCCCACCCCCCCCCACCAGTGTCAGACAAGCCCCACTTTCCACCAGATGCCCCGCCTAGAGGCCCCCGACCCTCACCTGCCAGCAGTATCCCTGGGCTAAGCCTTCTCCAGGGCAGGGAGGGAAGAGCAAGGGAGAGAGGCCCCCGTCTTCCTCAGGGCCGGTCACCGTCACCTCCCGGAGTCCGAAGGGACCCTTCTCCCGGGGCCACGGCCGGTGGGAAGCCGGCCTCCGACCCGCAGCCCCGAGCCCCTCCCCGGCCAGGCGTGAGGCCCGGGGTGGGGGAGAGGCGTGAGGGACCGGTTGAGGACACAGGCCTCACCTGTGAGGGGGGATGCAGGGCACCGACACCACGGGGGCCGCGGCTCGCTTTTCGGCCAGGATCTTCCGGGCTTTCTTCATTTTGATCCTCGACTTGGCCTTGGCCTTCTTCACCTTCTCCGAGCTCCAGCCCTTGCCCTCCTCTTCCTCCTCTTCCTCCTCCTCCTCTCCCTCGCTGTGGGAGAGGGCGGGCAGACGGCGCACGGAGCCGGGCGGGGTGTGGATGTCACAGTAGGCTGTCTTGCGCACGCTGAAAGAGGTGCCGTTGGCGCCGGTTTCTCGGACGGGCTCCATCTTCATGTAGAGGCCGGCCTGCTGGGCACAGGTCACGTGGAAGGCGGTGTAGCAGTTGGCCTTGTGGCACTGGATGCAGGCCCCCGAACCCCGCTGCTTACAGATGTAACAAGTCAGTTTCCAGCGGGCGGGAGGGATGTGCTCGATGCTGTCGATGGGCTCCAGGAACACGGTGTTGGCAAAGCAGACCTCGGGGATCCACAGGGCACACACCACGTGGGCCCAGCGCCCGTCGTCGGTCTGCTTGAAGGCGCCCCCTTTGTTGGGGCAGAGGGCGCAGTCCACAGCCCGGGAAGGGGACTGCAGACAGCGGCGGCAGAGCCACTGGCCCTCGGGGATGTAAGGGACGCCATAGCACTCCTGGTGAACGGCCAGGTTGCACATGTCGCAGAAGAGGATGACGTTGCTGTTCTGGCACTCGCCGTCGTTGCAGATGCAGCACACGGCATCTTCGTCCACCAGGGTGCTCGGGTCCCCTTTGTTGTGGCTCTCGAAGTACGACTCCTTCTCGAGCCGGTCCATCAGGTACTCAAAGACCTCCTGGGGGATGGGACTCACCCCTTCGGTCTTCCGACGCTCGTTCATGATGTCCAGCCAAATGTAGTCCTCCTCATCCATGTCATACTCCACTTCCTCGTCCAGCTCCTCGGCTGACTTCTCAATGTACCTGAAAGGCAGCATGGTGCCATTCCGTGGCCGCCCCCGCCTCCCCAGCACTGGAACTGGGAGTGTTCCTCTCAGTCCCCGAGGAAGGGAAACGCCGCCGAAGACAGGAAGGCTGCGGGCTGAGGGGGTTTTGGGGGTTTTTTTCTACCCGGGGCTGGGAGGGTGGGGAGGGGAGAGAAGCAGCAGCGCGGCCTAGTGGAAAGACCACAGGCCTGGGAGCCAGGGGACCTTGGTTCTAATCCCGGCTCCACCACGTGCCTGCCGCGTGGCCTTGGGCCGGTCGCTTCACTTCTCTGGGCCCTAGTTTCCTCCCCTGTAAAATGGGGGTGAATATTTCTGTTCTCCCTTCTTCTTCTCCTCCTCCTCCAAGCCCCATGTGGGACAAGGACTGTGTCTGACCTGATTACCTTGTCTCTAGCTACCCCAGTGTGGAGTACAGTCAGCGTTTGTCTACTGCGTGACCTCCGGCAAGGCACTTAACTTCTCTGTGCCTCAGTTACCTCATCTGCAAAATGGGGAGTAAGAGCGTGAGCCCCATGTGAGACGGGGACTGTGTCCAACCTGATCACCCTGTATCTACCCCGGCGCTTAGAACAGTGCTTGGCCCACAGTCGACGCTTAACAAATGCCACCATTCATTAAAAGAGCTACTGCTAAATACCCACTGAGATGGGGAAGTTGGTGGCACCTGCATTCCTGATCCAGTCCAGTCAGTAGGAGGGTCAACTGGTTGCTGCGTCGGGCCAGAAGGAAGTTGTAGAACAGGAACAACCAGATGCGCCGACCCAGAGCAAACCTCCCACCACCTCCTCCTCTTCGGCTACTCGCCCCAGAGGTCCCGGCCCAGAACAAGGCTCCCTAGCTGCAAGTTCAAGGGACCGTGTCTTGAGCTTTGCCTCAGCTCCTGCTCTCCAGAGAGAGGCTCTGAGGGTCAAAAGACAACGAAGAGGAGCCTGGGCGGTAGAATCTGGGCTGGGGACGTGCAATCTCGTTTCTCCCACTGTGTGGAAGGCTGCCAGTCACCCAGCCTTGAAAGGGATGTGGAAGGGAGGGAGGGGGGGATAACGGTCTTTGAGGGCAGGGGAGAGGAGGAATAGAAGAAGGAGGCCGGGACAGCCAGAAAGGGAAGGAGCAATGTGAGAACCGGGGAGGAAAAAAACACAAACCCAACCAGGAAAGGTATCAAAGGCAACAGGCACCTGGGGAGGAAGGCCCTCAAACGAATGGCAACCAAGGCCCACGAGAACCGGGTTCCACACCCTATTTCTGCATGTGCAGAGAAATACTTGTTGGGACAGAACTGACGCCGACCAACACGCCGTCCCCGTGGGTCTTTCCTCTTCCCCCAAGCCCCTTTCTGTCCCTCCTTGTGAATCCAGGCCGCCGACATGCTCCCATCCCACTCAACTGTAGGAGTATCAAGAGATCAAAGGATGAGGGAGGTGGCCAGGGGAGGGGAGCACATACGCATCCATTCTCTTTTTTTATTTCCATTAACGTTGGTCTCCCCCTCTAGACTGGAGCTCGTTGTGGGTAGGGGACGGGCGCCTACCAACTCTGTGGTAACTGTGCTCTTTCCCAAGTGCTCAGTCCAGTGCTCTGCACGCAGTAAGCGCTCAACAAATACCATGGGCCGACTGACTGATCGAAGGAGGCCTAGCCTTACCGATAGTAAGAGGTTGGACGCGGTGGGGCGTCTGGAGTGTCCTGCTCTAGCTCCCGGTACACCACCTCAGGGAGCTTTGGGGTAGTGCCAGCTGAAGCATTGTGGTGGTGGTGGTGATGGTGGTGATGGTGGTGATGATTGGAGTCCTTGCGCTTCTCCTTGTTCTTGTGCTTGCCCACCTTGGGGGTGGCCGTGGGCGTCTCGGTGTTCTCCTTGTTGCTGCCGTTCTCGGGCACCTCCTCGGGAGCCTCCTCGTCCTCCGACACCACGTCCAGGTTGTCGAAGATGCTGATGCGGTGCACCCGGCCGTGCAAGTCCACCTCCACCATGCGCTGAGCTTGGGCGTAGGTCATTACCTCGTGGCCTGGGGACTGCGAGATCTCCGAGGGGCTGGGCGACTGTTTGTTGGCCGAGCGTGACTGGCGTCCCTTCTTCTTGTGCTTCCGGATGGGCGTCTGTTGGGGCGGGGGTGGGTTGTCATGGTCGTAGTGGTAGAGGTGATACTCGATGCCACTGTAACTCTTGTAGATTTTGCGGCAGGTCTCCACCGGGCACTCATAGGGGGGCTTGGTGGCCCGCAGGTTGTGGCAAAAAGTCTTCACGTCGAAGTCCACCCCCATTCTGTCACATCTGGAACTCAAAGAGCAGCCGTTAGGGCACTGCTGGGCCTTGGAGGTGTCCCAGCTTCACCACGGGGATCGGAAGCCTCAACGCAGGACAGTTGGTGCCAAGCCTCCCCTGGCCTCAGTTTCCAGCCACCCCCTCTTCCCTGAACCTTCAGGACCTCTCCCCGGACAGATCCCCACTGGCGGCCGTTGCCGCCGCCGACCGTCTCCATCGGTTTCCCGCGCCCTGCAGCTTCGGGAGCTGAGATCGACGAGCCAATCCCCCCATCCCCCAAGGGGTGTGCCAAGCCCCCCGAGCTCCCTGCTGGGGCATCGCTTCATCGGGCAACCGTCCGTCCGTCCGTCCGTGCGGCTTGCCGGAGAACGGGCCGGGAATCTCCTATACCCTTTCCGGAAGGGGAAAGTGGAGCCCAGAGAAGGAAACGACTCGCTCGGAGGCGAACGGCGAGCGGTTGCAGCGCAGACATTAATGCCCCCAGCTTGAAGCCTGGCTAGGTGCTCAGTGCAGACTGATTCCCAGAACAACGGCGACCCTGACATCGCACACTCCTGGGGAAAAGCGAATTTTACTGTTCGGAGCTTTAACTGTGACTGGTAGGTGGTTTAGCATTGGAGCTTGGGCTCTGCCATTGAAAACAAAGAGTCCCAACACCCTTCCTTCCGGGGAGTTTCCTCCAGGCCCCCCCTTCCCTCCCCCCCCCCACCACAATTAGGACCCCAGGCTGGGGGCTCCAAGGAAAGCGACCCACACTTGAGCCAAAGAGCGACATCACCCTACTATACCCACGCTCCCAAACCCCTGGGGCTCACACTCCTCTGGGCAGCGCCACCCCGACTTCCCTGATGCCTGGGGCCGACCAGAGGCTAGGCTGTCGTCACCGTCCCTCGGCCGTCCCCCCAGCAAGCAGGATGAGTTGTCGCAGACCCAAGGTGTTCTGGCCTCCACTGAGTACGGGCAGGCAGACCGCAAATTCAACACGGTCACAGTCACTTCCTGTCAGGTTACGGCTCCTTTTTGGGGGGGTTGTTTTTTTTTTAAATAAAAGCTGCTCCTTTCTATGGCTCAAACGGTAATTCTGAGCACCTGCCACCCCTCCCTGCAGTGCCCCTCTGGAAGATCAGGACCCGGTTCACCAGTACCAACTAGCAATCCGTCACAGCAGCTGCAGGCCAACGGCGGACTGACACTCAGACCCGTCTGCGGAGCTCTCGAGTCTCCAGTTAGGTATGGAATTTACCAAATGCTGACCGTGTGGGAGGCACCGTGCTAAGCCTGGGACGGCTACACGAAAATCCCACACTCGTTCACCATCTGAGCGTTGGGGAAGGCAAGGTGTTCAGCCCCCGTTTTACGGATGGGGGAAACTGAGGCCCCGAGCCCTTTTCTCGCAGTCCCACGGCACGCCAGCCCCACTGCTGGGGTTAGAAGCCGATACTCTTTCCACTACGCCATCCCTCCGATATGCCCCTCTTCCTCCGGGAGTTTGCCTCCTATAGCTTGTGGGAATCAGGTCCCTCGGTGTGTTTCGGCTGCGTTTACCGGGCAATCCCCCGATCGATCGGCGCTGTTTATTGATCTACTGAGTGCAAAATTCTGTATCGAGCTCTGGGGAGATTACGGCAGAGACGACATAAACGCTCCCTAACGCCCAACGGAGCGGCCCGGGGGCGGAGCATTCGGCGACGCGAGGAAGCGGAGAATCCTCCCATTCCTCTAGCTAGGCTGTGGGCGGGATCAGATCAAATCTATTTGCATCCCTTTCATCGAGGAAGTTGCACGGAAGGTCCTTTTATTACGACGAAAGAAGCCGGAGCCCAAATTATTCCGTTGCCACCGGCTCGCTTTCTTCCCTCTTCGATTACGGGCCGGGAAACTCCGGAGACTACGGGGATTGCGAGACGGTGCCCGCCCCGGACAGGCTGCGCTCAAAGGTCTCGCCCGGGACACTTAAACCGAGTCCGAGAAAAACACCCAGTACGGTCGCCCGCTCTCCAAAGACGGGACGCACCGTCCACGGCCTGGCCGGCGGCCACCCCGGAGGCCTTTCCCGGCCGACCCGACCGCCTCTCCCAAGGCACAGGGAGCCATTCGGCCGCTCCCGAAGCGGCTCGCCCCCATCTCACCCCCGACCTCCCCCGTCCCTTCCAAGCAGGGGTCGCCGAGCCTGTCAGGCGGCGCGGCCCGTCAGCGATCGTCCCCGTCGCCCGCCCGCCCTCGGTGGCGGCGGGCGAGCCCGCCGTCTCGGCCAGCCCTCTGCCTGCCTCGAGCTGATCCCGGCCGGCGCCCCTCCGGCGGGGCCGCCCTAGTCTAACACACTCACCGACGGCCCGAAGTCCCGAGTCATCGCCGGCGTCCAGGTCTTGTCCCGGGCCCGAAGGGAAGGAGCGGAAGGGATGGAGAGTCCGGGGCCCCGTGGCTCTGAGCGGGCTCTGGAGCTCGGGCTTCCCCGGTCGGGGCCCCCAGCCTCCCGCTGCCCACTCGCTCTCTCGACGCCGGCCCTGGGATGGGGCGCTCCTCCGGTCTTCGGGACTCCCGGCGTTTTCTGCAGGTCCGGCGGCCGCCCCCTCGCCGGGCTTCCGGCGACTCCGCCCGCTGCAGGGGCCGGGCCGTCGGCTCCCCCCCCGGGCCCCGCGCTCTCCGGTCCCCCCGAGGCCCCGGGCCGCGCCGCCGCCGCCGGAACAATAGAGGCTCCTGGGAGGCAGCGCGGCAGCGGCGGCGGCCGCGCCAAGTAAACGTGTCGCCGGGACCTCTGCGAACGGCACTTTCGTCACGGTCCCCGACCGCGGCGCCCTATATGCTGGCTGCTCCCGGCCCCGGGGCTGGCCCGCAGCGACCCGAAACTAGGGCCGCTCCCACGACGGGGCCGAGGGGGAGGGACCGGCCGCGCATTCCATTGTTCTTTTGAGCGTCCCGACCGTTGCCCGGGAATCTGCGAGCGTGAATCACCACGCTAGGTCTGGGTCGGAGCCCCCGGGGCCCCGTGGTCCGGCCGGTCTCCCCGGAGCTTGGGCGGGGTCCAGACCTAGGGAAGGGCGACCGGGCCCCGGAAAAGGAAGGGGAGGCGGGGGCGGCGGGGCGGAGCGCCGAGCCCGGAGCCCGGAGGCGGGCTTGGGGCCAGTGGGCGGGGGCGGGGCCGGTCCTCTAGCTGGGAAGTTGGGGAGGGGCCCGAGGGCCCCGGGGGGCGGGGACGGCTGCTGGAACGACGGAGGGAAGGGGCCAAAGGAAGAGAGGAGGGAGGCAGGCAGGCAGGCAGGCAGGCAGGCAGGCGGCCAGCCGGACCGCTTGGAAGGTAAAAGTTAGAGAGATCGGGACGGGCTAGGGGAGTAGGGAGGGAGGGAGGGAGGGAAGGCCGGTAACTGGGGTCCTCACAAGGGCCGAGGAAACGGATCGAGTCTCCGGCAAAAAAACAGACAAAAGGAAACCCTTCTTCCCCCAGCGGGTGGGAAGCATAAGCGACTCGTGACCTTGGGCTGAGGAGCAGCGTAGCCTAGTGGAAAGCTGGGAGCCGGACGACCAGGGTTCCACTTCCCCCTCCGCCAACTCGTCGGCCGTGTAACGTCGCTTCACTTGGCCGTGAACCTCGGTTTCCTCGTCTGGAGATTGGGAGCCCGTACCGGGGCAGGGACGGTCTCTATCTGTTGCCGAATCGTCCATTCCAAGCGCTTAGTCCGGTGCTCTGCACATAGGAACCGCTCAATAAATACGTTTAAATGAACGAATGGAAAATGGGGAGTCAATACCCACCCTTCCTCCTCCTCAGACTGTGAGCCCCATGGGGGACGGGGGCTGCGTCCGACCTACCCCCGTCACTTCACTTCTCTGTGCCTCGGTTTCCTCATCTGTAAAATGGGGGTTCGTCCTCTCTTCTCCCTCTCCCTTACATAATGAGCTCCACGTGCGATGGGGCCTGGGGCCAACCCGATTAGCTCCGAATAATAGTGACGGTATTTGGTAAGCGCCTACTATGCGCCAAGCGCTGGCGCAGATATAACGTAACGAGGTTTGTCCCAAGTGGGACTCACAGTCTTCATCCCCGTTTTACAGATGAGGGAACTGAGGCACAGAGAAGCGAAGTGACTCGCCCGAGGTCACACAGCGGACAGGTGGCGGAGCGGGATTCGAACCCATGACCTCTGAAGCCCGTGCTCCTTCCTCTAAGCCACGTACCTCTCCTAGCGCTTAGTATAGCGCTCGGGACAGAGTAAGTGCTCAACACAATTATTCCTATTCAAATCTCCAATCCCGGCAATGTCGGCTTTCCCCTCCGACTCCCAGGCCCGAGCTCTTTCCACTATCAAACAGTCGATCGGCGGTATTTATTGAGCACGTCCTGTGTGCAGAGCACTCTGCTAAGTGCGTGGAAGAGGACGAAGTAACAGAGTTGCTAGACCCGTTCCCTGCCCCCAGCGAGATGGGCCCCACTGCTCCTCATGACTTCCTTGCTCATGCTTGGAGCTGTGATCTGAAAAAGGCTCTTCACTTTCAGCAAACCGGGCCCTGAAATGGGAAAGGGGTGTCAGAGGAAATGGGTGGCCCAGGTGGTGTCGGACACAGAAGCAGCGTGGCGTGGTGGCCGGAGCCCGGGCCTGGGAGTCGGAAGGTCATGGGTTCAAATCCCGGCTCCGCCACTTGTCTGCTGCATGACCTTTGGCAAGTCACTTCGCTTCCCTGGGGCTCAGTTACCTCATCTGTCAGATAGGATTGAGACTGAGCCCCACGTGGGACAGGGACCTGGTCCAACCTGATTTGCATGTATCCACCCCAGCCTGTGCCAGGCACTGTACTGAACACTGGGGTAGGTGCAAGCTAGTCAGGCTTCAGGCCGTTTCTGCCCCATATGGAACATACAGTGCCTGGCACATAGTAAGTGCTTAATAAATACCATAATTATTTTTTAATGATTACTAGCGGGGAGTTGTCCTCAACCTGGGGTTCCTCGAGTCCATCACCCCGACCTCAGCGTTATTTTTTGTGGAGAATTGCCTGGGCAGAGGCAGACTGTGGCCAGACTGTGGTCAGACCTCCTTCTCTTATTGGGCCGGAAGTCCACGAATCTCGCTAGGGCATGGTCATTTGAAGGCTGCTCTTTTGGAATCGAAAAGAATGCATTCATCAGCCCACAGACCAATTAGGATCGGTCAGTCGGCAGCGCTCACAAATCAAGAGAATGAATGGTCCGAATGACTGCAAATGAAAATCGGGAAGACCGTGTGTGAGAAGAAAGTCGATGTCTGCTTGGGGCTGGGGAACAGAACACCGGAGTTTTGCAAGCTCAAATAAGGGCAAAAGAAAAGGGGGTGGGGGGGGGAGAGGCAGGCAGCATCTCCAAGTTCTCTTGGGGCCTTAGGGAACACAGAAAAGAGTGGAGGAGGAAGGAAAGGAGCAGAGCTATAAGGAAACAGCGGGGCCTGGCAGAGAGATCATGGGCCTAAGAGGCAGGGGGGTCTTGGGAGTCAGAGGCCCTGGGTTCTAATTCCAGCTCTGCCCCCTGCCTGCTGTCTGACCTTGGGTGAGTCATGTAACTTCTCCGGGCCTCGGTTTCCTCCTCTGTAAAATGGGAATTAAGACTGTAAGCCCCATGTGGGACCGGGACTGTGTCCATCCTGATTCTCTCGTAGCTACCCCAGCGTTTAGTACACTCCTGGCACATAGTAAGCCCTTAAGAAATACTGTTTAAAAAAAAAGTTAGGGAGAGGCAGCTCTGGGCTGAAACATCTCAGACATCTCTGAGCCAGGGGAGGGAGAGAGAGAAGTGGCTCAAACTCCCATCCTAGGGAGAGCTTGGTCAACCCTCCTGACCTCTCCCTCTGTATATGAGGTGGGGGTGCCAGGGGAGCCAATTTTTTGGTTGGGGATGGGGAAGTCTAAGCTAGAGCTTCCTCTTTCTTAGCTTGTGGGCCCCCCCTTCCCCACCCCCGTGGGACGGGAACCATGTCTAATTCCTCCCCGGGTGATCTCTCGCAGTGATGATTACGGTGCTTGGCACACAGGAAAGTGAGATCAGAACCCAACAGCCCCCTCCCCAGACCAAGACAAGAGAGAAGTAGCCACTGTTCCCTCAGGGACAGTTCCAGGGTCCTTGGGACGGTGTCTTCTAGACCAGGATTGTCTCAAAGGCCGTTTAACCAGCCCGTGTGAACGGGCCATCATACTTGCCAGAAACTGTCCACTTCTGCTGCCCTGGTGAGTTTTTCCCCCTGTCGCCGCCTTGTGTGTGCGAGTGTGTGTGTGGGTTCGGGGATGTGGATGGGGCCCAAAGGCAGAGGGGTCTGACTCCCCCTGCGGGCCCGGGTCAGTGACCACGCTTGGTTCAGGAGAATCTGCGGCCCCTTAATTCCTCTGGCCTGGGAGTGTCCCAGTCCCCGCAGCTCACTGCCCGAATGACATCTCCCGGAATCCTCTTCTCACATCCTGGACTGGCCCTCTGGAGGTGGCCTTGCCCCGTCCCAGGCGGAACTTTTATTTATCCTTTTATCCGACTCTCCGTCATGAACTCAAGGAGACAAGACAGCTGAGCAAAGAGTTTCATCTTTGGCTCTGCAGAGTCCACTGTAGGTTTTCCCCGAAGACCTCTTTGACTTCTTGGTTGAGGGGAGTGGAGAGGGAGGGAGGGAGAGAAGTGTTCAGTCTGGAGGCAGGAGACACATGCTGGAGTTTTGGGGTCGCTCATCTTCACCCTGCTTTGTGTGAGGCTTTACGCTATGTCTGCTTGGACCAGGAGCCCCGCGTGGAACAAGGCCGGCGTCCAACTTCTCTTCCGTCTTCCTCAGTGCTTACTACAGGGCCGGGCGTAACAGCTTAAAGACCACAACGGTTAGTGAACATGTCTACCTACTCCGGTATATCAGACTCTCCCAAGCGCTTAATACGTGCTCTGTACGCAGTAAGGGCTCAGTGGATACCATTGATAGTTGACACCCGTGAACTGTCTAAAATCCCAGGTGGTGGCCAAAGAGAGGAATAGGAGCCTTCTCTACTTCTGAGGGATGTTCCGATTTTCCGGAAACCGGTCCATACTGAGGGTTTCCTCTTGCGGCTGCTGCGGCATTTGCCATCCAATATGCCGATCTAGTTTACCTCCTGGCTGAGAGAGGACTGCTTTCTTCAATTTCTTCCCCATCCGTGTGCCTGGAGCCTTCTGGCCCATATTGGCTGCACAGCCATTTGATGATAGGGAGTGTCCTCTCAGTCTGTCAGGCCTCTCCAGTCCAAATCGTTGTATTTTTCTTCCTAGATCTGCTGCATCGTTGGTGCATCCAACGTGGGCTCCGGAGACGAGGAGGCGCGTCCAGTCGTCGAGCTGGCTGAAAATCGTCTCGGTGAGAGCGGGTCACTCTGCTTGGCTTCTCGGCGTAGGTTCATTACGTTATGTCTCCTCCAGGAGGACTGTGGACGTCGAGTCAATCGCTGTTTTGTTGAGCGATTGAAAGCTCTGCCGAATTCCATCGGATTGAACAGTTTCATGTCAGTCGATAAACAGAAAGCCAACGGGCATTTGGTATTCTCGTCATTTTTCTGTTAGCTGGCAGAGGTAGTGGACGTGGTCAGTAGTTTAGCATCTGGAGCATAATTCATCTCCATCTTGGCTGGCTTTCTGCTGCTCTCTCCCCCGCCCTCTGATTCCCAAGTGAGGAACTGTGTCAGTTTCGGGGGTGGTGCAGCTGTTCTCCTGCCCCTGGCTTTCAGGATTCCTGGCTTTAGTCCTTCCCTGAGGTGGACGGCTGGATGGATGGCGGACTCCACCCCTTGACTCTGTCCCTCTTTATCAGCTGGTGACGCCCCCCGCCCCCAGGGTCAAACTGTCCTGAGCCAAAACTGTCCCGAGTCTAGAGTTTGCCTCAAGCCACATTCCAAGATTGTATTAATCCCTTCACACCCCCAGCCCTGAAACAGCTTGGGCTCCTGCTCCAGACTCAACTTCTCACCCAGCAGCCTGCCCTGTACATGTGCATGCACACAGAGGCCAGCAGACACACACACACGCGCTCACACAAACTCACACTCTCCCCACACCAGATGCATGAGAAAGTTGAGGGATGAAGCTTAGATTTATTATTGGCAGGAGAACACAATGGCTTCAACTGGATCCATCTTCTATTCCTGCCACGGTCTCTCTCTTAGCAATCCTGGATCGGGCAGGTCTCGTCCATCTGGGCTGGCCCCGCCAGCTAGGGGCAGGGGGGTCCCCACTGCAGCTCAGTGCAAGGACTGTCTTTCCCCTGCAGGTTCATTGCTAGAGCTGGGTTGGGTTGGGCTGGGCCGGGCCGGGCCAGGCCCGCTAGTGACTATGTGCAGGAAGCAGAGGGGGCGGGGGGCAGAAGGGAGGGGCTCAAGGCTTCAGGGGGGCAGAGCTGGGGCCAGAGACCGGGGCAGGCCTTGGCTTGATGTCCCGGCTGCGCATGTAGGACAGCAGCTGCTCAGGGATCTCAGCCAGCACATCTTTGGCCAGCCGGGCCATGCTCAGCACTTGGTTCCCAGAACGGTCTATGTAGTCACGAAAAGGGACAAACTGCAAAACAAGAGGGAGGGACGGGCGGGTGGGCAGACGGGTTGGCGGGCCGGCAGACGGGTTGGCGGGAGGGATGGAGAGGGGAGCTGGTAGGAGGACCTACGTTAGAAAGGGCAAAAGGACGGAAGCCCGGGCTTGGGGATGGGGCTCAGCCTAGTTCTCTCATCCCTCCCTCTGCCAGGTGGAACGACTCCCCTGTTCCCCCAACCACCCCCCACCCCCGTGTCCCTCAGGTCCCGCCCAGTCCTACCTGCACGATGTCCCTTTCCGCATAGCGGCCACGGGAGGACACCCGCACATCATCCCCATCTAACTCTTCCATCGCTGTAGAGGAAACATTTGTTGCTGGGCCTGGGGGAGGAGGGCCGCCGGGCCCTGGGCTGTTCTCCTCTCCCCCCCCCGCCCTGACCACTCTTTTCTCAGTTGTCCCTCCCATACCTCCCCCACCCCCCACTACCATCAGGAGAACAGAATCAGTCCCAGCCCTCATTGTCATTTTCAAGGCCTCTCCCCCACCCCTACTTACCCTACCACACTCACCTTCAAACATAGCAGGCCCCACTCCCACAATGATGATGGACATGGGCAGTGAGGAAGCCTGAAAGGAAGTGGATGGTGTGTGTGGAGGGGGAGAGGGGGTAGTGCCCGGGGGCCTGGCTGCAGCAGCAGAGAGAGCTGCAGCCAGAGCAGGAGGGATGTGCTCATCCTGGGCCCCAGTTCAGGACGTCCCTCCCCCCCACCCCCCCCACCCCACCCCCACCCCCAAACCCCAGACTCACACTGACAATGGCCTCCTTGGTCTGCGTCATGTCTGAGATGACCCCATCCGTGATGATGAGGAGCACGTAGTACTGGGACCCGTCCGAGACCTGCGCGGCTGCCCTGCGGTAGGACGAGGCCCCCGGGGCTTGGACCACAAGCCCCCTTTCCTCCCCGCTTGCTGCCAAGCCCTCCCATGGTTCCCCGGTGACTCATTCAGGCCAGGCCGGGCTCCAGGCGAAGAGGAACGATCCGTGACGGACAGACCGAGAAAACGACGAGTGGCCAAGGGTGGGGTGCCCTACGTCACCCTCTGGCCTCCGATTCTGGGGGTTCCGGTGGAGGGCCACCCCCCACTTTCCCGGCCCTTCTGCGAATCTCCTCTCTCCCCACTCCACTCACCGGGCCACCTGGTTGATGACTGGGGCGAAGTAGGTGGGGCCATAGAGCTGAACAGTCCGCAGGCTCTGGAAGTAGCTCTCCAGGACCCCCTCGATGCCTTCGCAATTGGGATTCTCGGAATCATTGTTCTGCCAGGAGAGGGGATTGGGGTGGGGGTGGGGGTGTTGCAAATAATAATCATGATGGTATTTAAGTGCTTACTATGTGCCAAGCACTGTTCTAAGCACTGGGTGCGGGGGGGGGGAGATACAAGGAAATCGGGTTGTCCCACGTGGGGATCATAGTCTTGATCCCCATTTTACAGATGAGGGAACTGAGGCACAGAGAAGTTAAATGACTTGCCCAAAGTCACACATCTGACAAGTGGCGGAGCCGGGATTAGAACCCATGACCTCTGACTCCCAAGCCCGTGCTCTATTCCACTGAGACAGGCTGCAGATGGAGGGACTGACTGCCCCTAGCTCTTCGTTCCTATCTTGGGGTCAGATGGCCGGGGGCGGGGGTGGGGTGAGGCCCTGCCTGCCAGGTACCCCCTCCTACCAGCGGGAACTGATGGGAAATCCGGCCCTCGGGGGGCAGCTTGGCTCCAAAACCATAGGCCGGGAAGAGCTTGTCGCTGTCATAGTCCTGGATGATCTCCCCGACGGCCTTGAGTGCCATGGCATAGGCACTGAGTTGGTACGGGCTCATGTAGTGCAGGGAGGTGGGCTGCAGGGGATTCCCTGCCAGGATACAGTCCTTCTGGCCACCCAGTCCTCCCAGTCACCCAACCCGGACTCTTTCCCCGAGCCCACTTCCCTGGCCAGGGGGATGGCATCTTCCATGTTGGGAGGTGCCTCCCCCTAAAGGAGAATGGTTGGCTGCCCCAGGGAGTGCAGGAGGAGGGCCCCAGGCCTCCTCCTCTTCCTCCCTGAGCGGGTAGCCAGATGCCTGTGACTCACCATTGGAGGCTGTGAAGTCTATGGCCACTGTGAAGTTCAGCTGGGTCCTGGGGGATAAGAACAGTAAGGGCTGCGTTCCCCTTTCTGGGCTTAGCACCCAATCCATTCATTCAGTTGCATTTATTGAGCGCTTACTGTGTGCAGAGCACTGTACTTAAGCACTTGGGAGAGTACAATAGAACGATCGACACATTCCAACCCAGCCTGTCCCCTGGCTAAGCTTCCCCCATCCAGGCTGGACTTTTCTGGTCCCCCTGTCATTTATAGTGGGGCCCAGTGGGTGCCAGGTTGAGCAGTGTCAGGAGATTCCCGGTCTAGCTGGGGCCCTGGTTTGTGGAGCAGGGGGGAGCAGTGGGGAGAGGGGAGACATGCACACATACATGCATCCCCTCAGACACGCATGCACGTGCACACACACACACAAACAGCCAGCAGCTGTAGCAAGAGGAAAGAAAATGGGTGCCTGGACCGGGGGCACCTGATATGCATCCATGGCCCCTCGGTCAGCAAACTCACCCGCCCTTGATGTAATCTACGAAGGTGAACTCGGAGTCCACAGTGAAAGAGAGCAGTGTCACCTATGGGAAAGGATGAGAGCCCTGGATGGAGGCCTAGGGGAGGGGAGGAAAGAGGGACAAAGGGGGAGAAGGGGGAAACCAGATCTAAGCAGGAATTGGGACAACTGCCCCTAACTCACCGTTCCTGAATTGATATATTTCTTCTTCTTACATTTCTTCCGAGGGTTAAGAACCTGCAAGTGCGGAGTGGAGAAGGAAATGGCAATCAGGGCTGGTGGTGGGAGGGGCAAGGGAGAGGTGGGCAGCATGGGCAGGAGCAGTGAGTAGCCAGGGCCGACAGGAGAGGAGAGGAAAGGCAAGGCGAGGGCAGGCTCCTGCCGGATAAACTGGGGCGTCTCACCTCATACACTGTAAATTGGCTCTGGGCTCGGGTCAGCTCCCGGTAACTGGTCGTGAACTCTCCGATGAAGTCATGACTGCAATGGAATAGACGGCGAGGGCTCGGACTGGGGGAGGCCATCGTCCCCCGTCCCGGATGCGGGCAGGAAGAAGGAAGGGGTCGGGCCTGAGGCCGACGGTGCCGGAAGGCAGGGCAGGTCTCCGAGTGAGGGGAAGGGATTTGCGTTGGGCAGGGCTTGGGGGCACACACCAGGGGAGCCTCACCTCCCATCTCGGTCCCAGTCATACACGTCTATCTTCACGGTCCTGAAATACAGCGTGGGAAGTGACTTAGCCAGAGTCTGAGAGAGCAAGCCCCTCCCTGCCTGGGCCCCTCTCCACACAAAGCATAACCCCCACCTGTCATAGTCACCATTGCAGAGTGCCCGGACGGGAATCTGGAAGGGCTGCCACACGGGGTTCAGTGTGTTCTTTACCACTTCGGTCTTGTGACAAATGGTGAACCTAGAAGGCAAAGGTGGAGGCTGCTGGGAAGCGGGGAGGCGGCGGAGGAAGAGGAGCACGGCCTAGTGGATAGAGCGCGGGCCTGGAAGTCAGGAGGACCTGGGTCCTAATCCCAGCTCTGCCACTTGTTTGCTGCGTGACTTTGGGCAGGTCACTTCTCTGTCAGTTACCTCATCTGTAAAATGGGGATGAAGATTGTGAGCCCCATGTGGGAGAGGGACTATGTTCAATCTGAATAGCTTGCCTCTACCCCAGAGCTTAATTTAGTGCCTGGCACATAGTATACACTTAACAGATAACATTAAAAAAAGAAAAGGAGGAGGAGGAAGAGGAGGAACTAGGCATGGAGAGCTGAAAGCTGAGAATATTGTGAAGCTGGGCACGGGGTGAGGGACTCCTGAATAGGGACAGGACCTAAATAGAACAGTGAGGGGAAGTCTGATCCCATCTAGGTAATCTCCAGAGACCCCAAAAGGAGCCTGCCTCCTCAGTTTCAGTTCTGAGGCCCAAGACGGTGGGGTCCAAAATCCAGCCCAGCGAGCCAAAGGAACGCACGTGCCATCCTCATTGCTCCGATAGAAGACGAGGAAGGGGTCCGACTTCCCAAAGAAATCCTTCTTGTCCAGTTTGTTAGCACAGAGCTGCATCGTAGCAATATCCTGGGAGAGATGGTGGAGGGCAACTGAGTGGGTGGAGCCCCAGGGTTCCCCCATCTCCGCTCAGTGCCCAATTCCCCAACTCCCCAATGGTCAGGAGGGAAAGTGGCGGCAAGAGCCCAGAACTGGGCATATAGATGGTAGCAACAGATTCCTCATTACCCTCTAGGCCATGTGGATCCCCCCTTCACTCAGCTTTCCCCCCTGGGGCTACATCCCAGGAAAAACTAGCAAATCTACCCCCCCGCCCCGCAACCCCCAGAGGCCTGTAACACTAACCCGGCAATTGCTGAGCTCCTCAGCGGTTAGGAGGATTGTTCCACATTTCTTTCCTGGAATGCCCCTGGTGACCAGACCACAACCTTCAGCAAGGGTGAGGGTGGGGGTGGTGGGGGGGGGTGGTGGGGGGTGTGTGTGTGTGTGTGTGTGTGTGTGTGTGTGTGTTGGGGGGGGGGGGGGAGATAGAGGGCGAGTGAGGACTGGGCTGGAGGTTCCTCCAGAGTTAGTCAGAGGAAGTAGCTCCTCGTGGCCAGGCTTCGTTCGGGCTACCGTACCACAGAAGGTTCCCTATAGACACGGTTGATTAATTGAGCGACTGAAAGTCCATCCCTTCGGCTCTCTGGGTACCCGTTCGGAATCCCCTGCCTTTGACGCTCCCAGTTGGAACCACAGAGCATTGCTCGGGTTGGGCAAGGGTGTCCTCCCTCCTTTAGGACCCTTAGGGAAAAGAAGCATCTTGCTGACAGGTGCCCTATTTCCTCCACAGTCTGTCCTGGTTAAAAGAGCTGGGTCAGGCAGCCCATCCACCTAGGTCCACCTCCACCCCCTCACTCTCTTCAAAGCCCTACTGAGAGCTCACCTCCTCCAAGAGGCCTTCCCAGACTGAGCTTCCCCTTTTCCCTCTGCTGCCTCTCTGCCCACCCCCCTTCACCTCCCCTCAGCTAAGCCCCCTTTTCCCCTCCTTTCCCTCTGCTCCTCCACCTGTTCCTTCCCCTCCCCTCAGCACTGTGCTCGTCCGCTCATTTGTATATATTTTTATTACCCTATTTATCTTGTTAATGAGATGTACATCCCCTTGATTCTATCGATTGCTATTGTTTCTGTCTGTCTCCCTCGATTAGACTGTAAGCCCATCAATGGGCAGGGCTTGCCTCTATCTGTTGCCGAATTGTACATTCCAAGCGCTTAGTACGGTGCTCTGCACATAGTAAGTGCTCAATAAATACTATTGAGCGAATGAATGAATGGCGGGGGGGAGGGGAGAGGAGGCAGGAGTCCACTTTGCCCAGGTGAGCTAGAGGCCTCAAAGGGCTACCGGATAGGTGCAACTGGGGGGGCAAGGGAAGGGAGACGGTGATCTTCTCCCATATGTTCTAGCCCGGGCACCTCACACTGTAGCAGAGACAAATCCATTTGAAGAGCGGGGGTCTGGGGAAGGGTCAGACGACCGCCACAGGCCCCAGTCCATTAGGCAGATTCTCTGGCAGCCTTTGAATTGGTTCAGCCAAGTTAAGGGCTTGGTAAAATGACAGCGGGTCCCGGTTTTGTTCGAATCTGCTTCTAAAGGGGTTCCCAAGACCTCTAAGCCTTCCCCATTCCCCATTCCGTCACGATTTTCAGCAGAGCAGTGTGGGTGACTTTCGATCAATTGATGGGATGTATCGATGTATGCAGAGGACTGTACTAAGCACTTGGGAGAGTACAATATAACAGAGTTGGTGGATACCCTCCCTGTCCCCCAGGAGCTTACAGTCTAGAGGGGGAGACAGACACGAAAAGAAATCACAGCTCTGTGTGTAGTCTGTCCCGGTTAAGAGAGCTGGGTGGGGCAGCCCCCACCCCCTCACCCCTTGGCCACGTGCTACCAATTGGGGGGTATGGGGGGGGGGAGAGAAAGGAGCCCTCTTTGCCCAGGCTGGCGGGGTGACTGGCAGGTGCTTAAGGGGTACAGATCCAAGTGCAAGGGCGAGGCAGAAGGGAGAGGGAATAGGGGGAAATGAGGGTTTAGTCGGGCAAGGCCTCTCGAAGAAGGGATTCCTTCTTCACCTCCAGCGTAAAGGACATTCCCACAGCCCACGCCCACCCTCCTGGGTGGGTTTAGTGTGTGTGTGTGTGTGGGGGGGGTCCAGCACGTCGCCATGGGGAAATGGGGGCCCTCACCCTCCCCGAGACCCAGCTCACGTGAGGGGCCGCTCCACGCGGCTGCCCTGCCCTCCGATCACCTCGCCCAGGGCCAGGAACGCCTGCCCAAGGAAGTCCTGCAGCGGAAAGACCAGGCCGGCAGGGTCCGGGGCGGTGCAGAGCCCCGGAGCCCCGGGAAAGCGGGGGGTGGAGAAAGTTGGCAACCGCCCCTCCCGGGGGACCGGCCGGGAGAGTCCAGCCCCCCGGGGCCCGGCGGTGCTACCGGGAGAGATTAAGTGGGCCTAGAAGAGCCCAGCGGAGACTTTCTAAAACGGGGTGGGAGGCAAGGGGTCTCTGGGCCACCTGACAGACGTGACGCGCACGCCAATAACGGCGCGCTGACAGCTCAGGGGTTTGAGCCCACCCTTTCCGTTCCGGCACTCGATCCCGGCCTGGGGCGAGAAGAAAGGGGAGCGATCTCACCCTTCTCCTGCCCCGGTTTTGCCCTTACCTTCTGCAGATCCCGGCGGCGAAAGAAGGAAACAGAAGCGGTCAACTGGGTGACTTGGAGGCTTGGCGGTGTGGGGGGGCGGGCAGCGGGTTTATGCCCCCCTTCCCCTAACCTCCCTCCCCAGCCCCAGCAGTGACTAGGGGTGTGTATGTGTGTGTGTTTTGGGGTGGGGAGGAAGGACAGACAGGGAAGGTCGCTCTCTGGAGCCCCAGAGACCAGCGTACACACAGAAGGCCCAGGCTGAGGAGGGCAGCCGGGTTGGCGAGCCGCTCGGAGGAAAAGGGGCGAAGGAGCGCTCACCGGTTTGGAGATGTTGGTTTTAGAATCCACATTGTACCTGATGAGAAAGGAGGCAGGAGCAAGGTGTGGGTTGCGGGGCGGCGTCGGAGGGAGGCAGGAGGCTGGCGTAGCGCGGGCACAGGCTGCGGGCGGGCACAGACTACGGGCGGGCACAGTGCGGACCAGCACAGAGGGCCCGAGGTGGCAGAGGAGGCGACAGAGGGGTTGGGCGGGGCGAGCGGGCGTGCCAGAAACTCACACATCGAAGCGTAGGTTCTGCTTCTCTTCAAAGAAGTAATCCAGAACGAATTTGCGCACGAAGTCCGGGTTCAGCGTGTTGTCGATGACCTCCGTCCGGCCGAACTGGGCGGGGTGTGCGGGCACCGACGGGTTAACCCGTGATCTGAGCGCCCAAGCTTAGGGCGCGGCTGCCGCAGCCGTAAACAGACGATCGGACGAGAGGGGGCGGGAGGGGGGGTCGCTCCGGCCCAGGGCCTAGAAGGAGCGGGACCGTGCCGCCCCCCTCACAAGAGGCTGGCCGCTCCGAGCTCCGTCCTAGGGAGGGCCGACTGGGCCGAGCCGGGCCGAGCCGGGGGCGGAAGAGCGGGGCACAGAGGGGGGAGATCCCGACCGAAAACTCACCTCCCTCCACTCCTGGCTGGCCCTGCTCTGCGCGAACAGCACCACCACTGCCAAAGAGAGCGAGTCCGTCAGCCTAGGCCCTCCCGCCCCTGCCACCCTCCCCCGCCGGACGGAGTCCCCAAGGAGACGATCCGCAGGAACAGGAGGGGGGAGGGAGGGAGGGAGGGAGAAAGGGGAGACCTGGACCGACCGGGGAGAAGAGAAGGAAGGGAGAAGCGGAGGAAGTCGACGGGAGTGTTCGGAACGGGGAGCTCTGGGGGAACGTGGAGCGGGGATGGGGGAAGGAGTGACCCGCCGGCCCAGGGGGCTGGAACCGCCTACCGGGATCGGATTTGGAAAAGGTATCGAGATCCAGCAGGTTCCTAGAGAGAGACAGAGAGAGAGACGAGAGAGAGAGAGGAGACAGGTGCACGAACGGACAGAAGCAGTGGGTGAAAGCAGGCCAAGAATTCCCGATGTTCTCCCTCCTGTCGCCCCGCCGGATTCATTTGGCCCACGGATGGGGAGGGAGGAAGCAAACAGAGCCGGGCTCCCGGCCGAGGGGACAGCTCCACTCCGCCACGGGGAGGGACAGAGGATTTCTTTCCCGGGCAGTCGGGGCAAGCCCCGATCCTCCGGATCCCTCCTCCAATCCGCCAGTAGACCCCCCTACCAATGCCGCCGCTCGGAACCCTGCTCTGAAACCAGAACCGGCCCCCCACTCCGAGGGGCCCGGCGGCGCCCAAGGAGCCCGGGACCGGAGCCTAAAGCCCGACTGGAAAAACCCCAGTGGGCTGGGGAGGGGTGGGGTAGGAGGAGATCCCCGGGCTGAACTACCACAACTTTCTTCCCATTACGATCCCCCAGCCCCTCTCCGTATCCCCCTCCCCACCTGATCCGGCCCCGGCCCCCTCTTCCCCTCGGCCCCTGGCTCCTCCACGGGTTTTCGGACGAGTCCAGCCAGGGGTCGGAACCGCCAGCCCTCCGAGGGGGCCGGGAGCTCGGCCCGGGGCTCTGCCCCCTCTCTCCCGCGCCACCCACCTAAAGCTCCTCGGCCGGCATCTCCCGGCCCCCTCCCCCTCCGCCTCCCCTCAACCCCTCGGCCGGGGCTGGTCCCGCCCGGCCGTCGGAGCCCCCAGCCCGGGCCGCCGCTCACCGACAGGACACGGTTATCTCGATCTTGGTGGCCGGGACGCTGCGGTCGAAAGCTCCCGGCGACGCCATGGCGGTCGGCTGGAAGGGCTGCGAGGTGTGTGTAGAGGGGGGGTGTCCCGGCGGCCGCCGGAGCCCGAGGCGGGGCTAAGGGGGCCCGCGGGGGCGGGCCCTGTGAAGGTGCGGGCTGCCCCGGCGGCAGCGGGCTGGGCTCGGCGCCGCTGCGAGTGGGGCTGGGGCGGGCTGAGCGGGCCGCAGGTGGCAGCAGAGCGCCCTCCCGGCTCCGCCACCGCCGCCGCCGCCGCCGCTAGCCTCGAACGCCCAGAAAAGCGCCGAGCGCGGCCTCGGGACCGCTCCCCGCGGGGAATGCCCGGGAACCCGCCCTCCGCCCCTCGGTCCAAGCCCCTGCCCGCCCCCCTCCACTCCCCCCACCCGGTCCTCGGACGGCTCCGGCCCCCGGTCCACCAGGGGCGAGACCGGCCCCTCCCGCGCTCCGCCCCGGCGCCCCGACCCCAGCCCTGCCGCTCTCGGCCGTCCTCCCACCTCACCTGGGGACCACCACCGCTGCTGTCCACGGTTCTGAACCCGAGGGCCGGCCCCAGGGGCTACCCCTATGGGCGGGACCCACTCACCTGCCAAGCTTCCTCTCTGGGCTCCAGCAGCGGAAGGCGGTCGGTGGTCTCGACCTAGGCCCCCTGCGCAAATTCTCCTCCCTGGAGCCAGTGCCCTCGCTAAGCCCCCCCCCCCCCACTTTCTTTCCCTCCACCCCCTCGTAAGATGAGGCGACCCACCCAGGCGCTTCTCCGCACGGCCCCTACCGCCATCCGTTTTCCGCCACGGGTCTCGGGGCCTTCGGGGCCCGATTCCCGTCGTCGGGCAGGGACCGGCCCTATCCGTCGGCGAGTCGCACGTTCCGAGCCCTCGGTACAGCGCTCTGCCCGTAGTAAGCGCTCAGTAAATACGACCGAATTCCCCACCCTTCGACCCGTCCCTACCTTTTAAAGGCCTTAGCCCTCCGCGAGCGACTCTCCAGACGGAAGGCAGCTCCCCTCGCCCCGCTGCCTTTTGCCGCCTCCACCCCCCACCTTCTCTAAGACGGGCTCGTGGGGACGCAGCCGGGAGTGGGAAGACGCACGGCGTCGTACACCCAAACGCCCCCCCCCCCCCCCGCCGCACCAACTCCCTCGACTCCCTCGTTAGGTTGGGTCTCCCAGGTCCGGTACTGCACTTGGAGGGGAGCGTGGCAGCGGTAGTAGAGCGCGCGCACGCGCGTTACGAGAAAGGATCGGGAGAGTGGTTGCTCGAAACACGTTTTTACTCGTGACTGTGTCAGACACTTCATCCTGCGTGCAGGTGACTTCGGAGTAACGGTGGTAAAAGACAGTCTCTCCCCACGACAGAGAGGCTGAGACTTGACGACCGAGAACTGAACCGAGGGCCCTGTGCAACTCCGAGGGCCGAAGAGATCAACTTAACCGGGGAAGAGAGGGATTTAACGAGTAGGAGGGAAGGAGAAAAAACGTGGTCACAGTCAGAGGCTGGAAGGATTAGAAACTGCCCACGGCCCAGGCACATCCCTGAAGGTTCCAGAGTAAGTGGCGAGAGAATCCCTGGCCCTGGGCTCTCATGGCTTTGATTCCTCCAGTGGCTCAGCTGGGGAGAGCAGGAGATTGTACTGGAGCGGAGAGCGGTTCATAGGGTGCTACTGGTTCCTCGAAGTCCAACACCCCGTACAAACTGCTCCAGAAGGCCACCGATTGCCCCCGATGGGCTGGAAGTCACTGATTTGAGGCCAACTGTCCTGCTGTAGGTGGCCAAAAAGGCTGAGCGTACTTCCTCCAGCCGAGACTCCCGCTCGGTCAGTGCTGTGAGTCTGAGAAAGAAAACACGGTGAGGCAATCAGCGGTCCCAGGGTAAGCAGATCAGCTTCTCCTGATTCTGCCACTCCACTTCTCCTCCACGGCCCCCACTGGGACAAGCAGGAGCCACCACCCTGAAATCACTCACGTCCCAACCACCCCAGCGCTTGACCCGCAGTAACCGCTAATGCCTTAGCCTGGGAGCTCCTTGTAGACGGGGCACGGGTCTGCCCGTTCTAGGATAGTGTACTCTCCCAAGCGCTTTGTACAGTGCTCCGCACATAGCAAGTGCTCAGGAGGGAAGCAGCGTGGCTTAGTGAAAAGAGCACGGGCTTGGGAGACCCTCAGAGGTCGTGGGTTCTAATCCCGGCTCCACCACTTGTCAGCTGTGACTTTGGGCAAGTCACAACTTCTTTGTGCCTCAGTTACCTCATCCGTAAAATGGGGATTAAGGCTGTGAGCCCCACGTGGGACCTGATAAACTTTTATCTCTCCCAGTGCTTAGCTACAGTAAGCGCTTAACGAATACCATCACAATGATCATCATTATTAATACAAATCACCGCCAACGCTGGTGAAAGCCCCTGGCTCTGGCCCCTTGGTGTCTGGGGAAGGGAATTTGGAGGCGGGGAGAAAGTTTCTTCTATTTCTCCTCTCCACACAACTCCATTCCCACCCTCCCTAGTTCCGCTTTCTCCGAGGATGCTGAACTGTACTTCCCAAGCGCTTAGTACGGCGTTCTGCACAGTAAACGCTCAATAAGTACGACTGAATGAATGAATGAACCACCATCATCACCCCTTTAGGATCTCTTTCACAGCGTACCAAAATAGGCTTTCTATTCCATTTTCCTTCCTCCAGATCAATCAGCTGGAGTTATTTTCCAGCCAGATCTTCCAACCGATTACCACTGGGCACTGGACTAATTCCAGAGCCAGGCTGGTTTACTGCTACCCAGCCTAACAGATCCTTTTCCTAGCGTGAAGCCACAGGTGACCCACCCAAAGAGGTGGAGACAAATTGGTTTGGGTCAGATTTGCCCCTGCTAGCTCTCCTGCCCCGATTCTACAAGTCTGGGGTGGCTCCCAGCTCGGTTCTCAACAGAGGCCTGGGCAGCTGCAAACCATTTCTAGCAGCTGAGTCTTGGGATCCAGACGAGTTTCAGTGATAAGGCAGGAGACAGATTAAACACAAAGAGGTCACCATTTCATAATTACACCACAGCTATGTACAGCAGCAGGCACACAGGAAGGCATATTAAACACAACTCCTCTGCTCTATGAGGGTCCAGAAGGGTGGATTGGCTGATTGCCAAGCTTCTCCTATCTCTAGGCTTCCCTGTTCATATCTGCCTCTGCACAACCGCATGTCAAGTTCCCTCACCTCTGTGGGAAGATGATCAGAGGAGAGGGTGCCACACTGTCTCTATTTGCTAACCCAAACCAAGCAGGCTTCCTTCCCTTGCCCCACCCCATTTTGAATTTAGGCAGAGCAATAAATGTAAGTAAACCCTGCCTTCTGCCAAGAGAACGTGTCACGTGGACAAATCAAAGACCCCAGACACCTTGTCACACGAGACCCGAAAATTTCATAATATGCTCCTTTTAAAGTCGCTGCTCCGAATAAAACTGGAAACCCCCCACAAAGCTCTAGCACCTGAGGCCAACAGAATATCCAAGGGCAAGACCACCCCAATTCAGATTTCCTAACGCTCTTCGCAGAGATAGCTCCAGGCAGGAAGGAGTTAGCCCACATGGCACTCCTTAGAGTCCAGGGCCAGGAAGGTCCTTGAGAGGGCATCCTTTTTGGCCCGCAGCCTCCAGAGGGGGTGGAAAAGCTGAAGCCCATGGCAGCGTCCTGCAGCGAGTCAGTCAGGCTCTCAGGCCCTGTCTCCCACTCAAGACCTCCAAGAGTGCCCATATGGTTCTCCTGCGGTCAGCCTGTACCGTGGCTTCTGGTCCTGACCCATCAAAGCCTCCTTTCTAGGGCACCTGGACCTCAGAGTTGACAGACAACAGACCCTGTGATTTGCACTATGGAAACTGGATTTTGGGAGGGCGCCTCTCCACTCGACCTGCACCTGCAGAGTTCCTTGGATGTGACGCAGGTCCTAGGTTCTCTCTCTCCCTCCTCAATTTGGCTGCAATCAGGCTGCTGAATCCAAAGCTTATCAGGGCAAAGTTCCATAGTGATTTTGAAGGGTTAAAGAAATCAGAGGGGTTTTAGACTACAGAAAAGGTGGCGAAAGCCGTGTGTGTGTGTGTGTGTGTGTGTGTGTGTTGGGGGGTGGGGGGGAGGAGTAGGAAGGGATTAACAGGCATCGAGTCTACAGAGGATTAGTACGGGGAGGGAGCCAGCCAGTTTCCTCATATCCACAGAGGACTAAACGAGAGGAAATGGGCTTAAACTGCACTGAGAGTTGGATGAGATCTAAAGAGCTCCTTGACTGTCAGGGAGATTAAACACGGGCACAGGCTACCAAGGGAGGGTGGGGAATCTCCAGCCCTGGACATCTTTAAAGAGTTTCCAGTCAGTTCTAGAGGGTTTAGGCATTTGCCTGTTTGGAGGTCCCTGGGAAGAAGAGCCATCTCTCACATCTGTCACTGGGGGAGGCCTGTAGGGTCAGCAGCCCCCAGCCCTTGCAAGGACAGTGGTCTTCTTACAAAATCTGTGGCACTGGGCCTGTTGGGCAGAGTCAAGACCTAGCCCCAGTTCCTTTGCCTCCAGCCACCTCTTCCAAGGGCAATGTCCTAAAAAGCCATTCTTCCTTCCCACTCCCCCAGCCCAAGCACATCACCCCTCTCCCTCCTGCTGGCATGTCCAAGACAACAAGGGAGGGGGCTAAATGTTCATTTAAATGTGCTCCCTCAGCAGGAGAAATGCCAAACCAGAGGAGAGGGTTTAAAGGGGTGTTTGCTTTTCCCTTCCTGCTGCCAATGGGCTGCCTGCCAGGGGCCTAATAGGATGACCTATCAAGGACCTTCCTGGTCTTGGACTCTCTGGGGAGTGTCATACAGACCAACTCCTCCTTGATTGGAGCAGTCTGGGAGAAGGGCGTTATGAAGTCTGGCTTGGGGTGGTTTCTGGCCTGTCTTTTCCCCCAGCAGTCACTGACTTGTTGGCAGATCTGCACTAAGGAAGCCGAGTTCAAATTCCAGGTTTCCAAAGTATCCTCTGGCCCACATGGAATTAGATCCAAATCTGGAATCACCAACCTGGCATCAATACCACCCACTGACTGGATGGGTAAGTGGGCAGGTGCCATGAACAAGCCTTAGAGCTGCCCTAGGGACAGGGGTCAGCCCATGCTCTCCCCAGCTATTAGTGAGTACTTTGAGGGGGCAGAGGAGAGAGAAAGAACAAGGAGAAGAGGAGACGATAAGGTCACTACAAAGGAGATGCTGCTACTCGAAAGAAGGACTAATGGAGACGACGGCCTAAAGTCAGAAAAGAATGTCCAAAGAGGACACGGAAGAAGCTTTTTCGACTGGGAGCCTCTCTGTGAGACAGATCACGTCTAATTCCCACCTGTGTATTCTTTCCTAGTGCTTAGAAGATACAGTGCTCTGCAAACAATAAGCACTTAATAAACGTTATGCTCAATGCTTGTTGTGGGTAGGGACTGTCTATCAATTCTCTTGTACTCTCCCAAGCGCTTAGTACAGTGCTCTGCACACAGTAAATACCATTGATTACTATGCAAAAAGGGCATTACTGCACTTTGCACTTATTCTGTGTACCCAACTCCCATTCACACAGAAGATCAAAGACTCAACTAAGGAACTAAGGACAGCTGGTGGCCATGCTGTCTCCCCCCTCCCCGACAGACCCTCCCTCCATCCCCTCCAGGAGTACTTCAATGACCCGGGGCCTACAGGAAGGCAATAAAGTGAACTGTTGCTCAGATTTCTCCATCAACCGAGGGGGGGGGGGTGGTGGAAAGAGAGGAAGGCACCTGCCTAAGATCCCAGGAAGCCTGGCATACCCCAGAATCAACTCTCGAGGATCCAACTAGAAAGCAACATTACAAAGAGAGCTCAAATTTACAGCTAAGCAATTCAGAAAAGCCATAAAACCCAAGCCCTGTTTGAGTGCTGTGAGTTACTTCAGTGCCTTCCACTGGGGCCAGAATGTCAGCCCTGGGGTCCTGGCCAAAGATCAAGGTGGCAGATTACACTTTGCCAGCCTGGGTTCTCCTGCAGCCTCCACTGGTTGCAGGATCTTCTTCATTTCCTGCCCAGCTGTTAACCAGCTGCAGGGTTCTGCTGAAGAGGGGGAGATCTGCAGAGGGCTCAGGGGGAGGCTTACAGATCAAAGATGCAAAATAAATGCAAGACATGTCTCATTAATAACCTCCCAGACTTACTATTCCCAATTGCAGCCCCCATCACTCCCCAATCAGCCGGCCAGCCCCTGCTTAGTCTTCCTTACAACGATCCCTTCAACCTGTTCTCTTTCCTCTTCTCTCAGCTAGCTCTGACAGCTTCAGACCTTTCTGCCTCACGTCACCATTCTGGGGTAAGCTATGGAGCTGGGAGAAGGTGAGCAGCTTAGTTGTCAAGGTATTTCTAGCCCCTGGCATCAGAGATTTCTTTCTGTGATTTTTCAGGCTGCTGCATAACTGCAGAAGAAGAACCTCTCTGCCCTGTGGATCAGATTTTCGCTTTGAGGCCGGAGAGGGGGAAGGGAGTGTAGAGGCAGCAGAGTAAGTGATTCCAGTTGGTGGGTAGCTGCTTGGAAAGGAAGGTAGGTACGAGGACCAACCCTGGACATATTTCTTAACAACTGATACGTTGGAGACAACCTTCCTTAAAGGTCATGACACCACTTCCCTATTGAGGATTTGCTTCAATCTGCCAAGTGCCCAGCTGCGGAGCCATGGCTTTTTTGTCTGAGAGTGGATGGGATTCCGATATCTAGAGAACCACCCCCCGCCCTGGATATTGGAAACGCTGAAGGAGAATGAGGCAAGCGGGCCCTGGGCTCCCATGATCCCGCCTCCAAAAAAGGGCAGCCTGCTCAGCTGTCATGGCAGCTGTTAGATCACCCTGTAGGAGACCTGGTTCTGTTCCCAACTCACTTACCCTGCCCTGGGCCTGGTTTCCCCAGGCTTCCCGTGAGAGGGCTACTACCTGCACCCTACTCCCTCCCAGGATGAGGATGCATGATCTTTACAGAAGTCCAACACCACTGTCAAGTGTAAGGAGTCCACTTAAACATGAAAACACAATCTGTCACAGCAGGATCCCCTGGGGGTTGGGGAGGGGCAGAAGGGTTAGCCCCACTCCATTCAGGAGATTTTATTAGCTCCGACAACTAAGGCCTGAACCCATCCCACGTTCTGGTGATCTACAAGCTCACCAATTCCACCAAGGCTCCTGGAATAGCTAGAATACTCCCCAGAGGCCAGCAACATCGGGGCCCCTGTACTCTTTAACCTCACAGGTGTTTATGCACCAGAACCCAGTAATTTCTGGATTTCCACCCGGATTTCGGTTTCTATATTCGTCTAATGCCAAGATTTTCACCTCAGACCTACAGTGGGAGGAATTCAGACGATTCTCTGAGTCAACCGTCTCACACATCTGACCTGTGCTACGTGGTCTCTGCTGCTTTGGGTTCCCTCTTCCAAGATAGTCTTAGGTGAGGCAAAGCCCAGAATAGGCATGGGCTGCAAAGAGTGTCCTCTGGGGAACATCCACGGTGAAGCCACCGGACAGGCTTAGAAGCTTGGTGGGAATTCGAATACAACAAAGCAGCTTCCAAGTTCCCCTCAGTGGTATCAATACACACCAGAGGGCTAGGCTTGGGGCAGGCCTGTAACTAAGAGGCGGGTCAGAATTAGGTGGCTCGAAGCCCCTTCCAGAAGAAACACAGCTCAAGTAGCCTAAGGGTTATGCTGAGAACATCCCATAACCCAGCTCTTCTTCGTGCCCCACTAGCTCTCTGACCCTCAGAGGGCTTCCTGTAGTCTCAACACACTTACAGGCAACTGTTAGGGAGTTCATCCGGGAAGCTGAGAGGGAGAGAGGAGTCTGGGTTCAGGACTGCCTGCTCCTGAATACTGCCACACCCCGATACCATCTGCCAGCTGCCAAAGTCTGTAGAGATGGAGGATCCGGGCAAGGAATGGTCCACTGATCTGGGGCGGAGAGAGGAGAGAGAGGGAGATGGTGCACATCAGTGAAGTCAGTCAGCCACCATATGCCCGGTTTTGCCAAGACCCCATCCGGCCTGGCCAGCTCCAAGGTCGTGGTTTTATTAGCCCTGGACGTCAAGGTTTCGAGGTCTCACAAGGTTCCGGCGGGAGAGCAAAGTCCAGCATTTCCTCTATAGCAAGAGAGGGGCCTGATGATGCAGATCCCAGCGAGAGCTGAAACGGAAGTAGAGTCTCATGCCAGGACTCGGATATGCGAGGACTCGGATACACCGAAGCCAAACGGCAGAGTGCAGTAGGCCAGGCTCCCCTCAGAGCCCAAGAGAACTGGGAACTACTCCCTGATGGGTAGTTTTGGTCAGCATCCTGGAATGACAACTGAACTGACTGCATGCCACACTGCTACTGACAGGATCTAAGCAAAAGGCAACTAGATCAGGACTTGGCTGACCTAGTGTGCCCACAGTTTTGGCCTGGAAATAAAGAAAAGTCAAAGTACTTCAATGGATCCAGGGAGCTCCTTTGGCACAATCTGGAAGAGCCAAGTGGCAGCTTTACGCCCACTGAGCAGACCCCAAAGCCTTTGTGCCCGGGGTGCAAATTATGCCCCGGGTCTTGAAGCCGGCTGATTTGTAGGCCAGACTCAAGGGCTCCCTGTCCACAGAAGACCTGCTAAAAGGCAGGGGCACCGCAGAGTTCACGTGTCCAAAAAGGCAGAGGAGAGAGATGAGAGAGATGAGAGAGATGAGAAAGAGAGAGAGAGAGAGAGAGAAAGAAAGAGAAAACCTACTACTCGGACACCCAAAGGAAGAACAAGAAATGGAATTCCTTTGACGAGTGTTTCCGTCACAGCAGCTAAAGTCTAAAGCCATTCGAGCAGGTTGCTTCCAGCATCTCTTCAGAGGCTTTGGTTTGAATTGACTGGCAACTAGTGGATTAGCCATAATGTCAATGAATGGTTTCTGGAAAATAAGACCTGTGTGTTGGGGATTAACCACCCCACCCCCTCTCCTCCCAGACACCATAAACCACCCCTGTGTGCTTCTTTGAAGACCTTGTTTGAATTTCCCCTGAGCACTTATACCTGCCTGTCAGGTGTTGCTGCAAGAGACTGATTGCAAACTAATCGAGACCAGCTGGTCTTAGACTCACCAGTTGCCGCTTCTGGGCCCCTCGAGGGAGCTCTGATAATCTCCTTTGCCCTGTCATCACTGGGCTTTGACATCGTACAACCAAAGAATGCAAATTATAATAGTTTATCAACTCTATGGTACTGTACTCTCCCAAGCATTTAGTAACACAATAACTGCTCAATAAACACCATCAATTGATTAGTCCTTGGGCCTTCATGTGGAGAAGGAATTTGTCTGTATACTTCTATGGCTGGGCTCCATGGTAGGAACGTGTATTCTCCCGAAATAAGGTTCTTCCATTGGGTTGGTCAGACGAACAAACCATCATGTCAACATTTCAGCATCAATCCATTAATTTGTCCAGAACACATCTCCTTTAGAAACTCCAGAATTTCAGATGGTGCTGGAAATAACAGTTTTGACTCTTCTCTCCTCATAACCTCAATTCTGGGTCCTAAGGGCTACTGCTATAATCTGTACAGTCCACGCAGCCCAATGAGGAACGAGGGAGAAACAAACCAACGCCTAGAAGTGGAGAAAGCCTCTGCCCACAGAAATCGGGACTCGGACTGACTGTTCAAACAAACCAAGGCGTTAGCGAGACATGGCGTGCCCTCGTAGGTAGAGCAAGGGACTAGGAGTCAGAAGGATCTTGGTTTTAATTCCGGCTCCACCACGTCTGCTGGGTGACCTTGGGCACGTCACAACTTCCCTGTGCCTCAGTTACCTCATCTGTAAAAGGGGGATTAAGACTGCGAGCCCCATGTGGACAGGGACTGTGTCCAACCGGATTTGCTTGTATTCACCCAGCGCTTAGTGCAATACCTGGCACGTAGGAAGCGTTTAAATACCACAATTCTTCTTCTTACACAGCAGCTCTGAATGGCTTCTACAAGCTTGTGGGAGGGGGGAGGGAAGGGAGGTGAATGACAAACTCCCTCTTCTGCACCCCCCTCCCCCCCCCCCCCCGCCTCTACCAAAAGCAGGGCTGGCTCGTCTAATTCATGAATCAGATTCCCCAAGGTGTCTTCATTCAAGTGTGCTCCTTCAGCTACCACGGTGATTTAGTCACAAAAACAATCCAAGTCCCAGGAGAAGGATGAACAGACATATGATGAAGATAGAATCCCTCAGTGACATTACTATATTACTTAGCACGTCAGGAAAAGTGATCTCTCCCCAAAAGAGTCATCAAGCCTGGCAAGGAAAGAAAGATGACTTGGTCCTTGGTTCTTCCCTGTACAGCTCCAATCCCTGACCTAAACTGGCCATTTTCAGATGGTGTGACCACCTCACGGGAGATCTCCTTTTCCTACCCTTAATGGCGTGTCAATGGGAGACCAGTCTTGGCTCCACAGCTGCTCTTCCTGGTGGTCAGGCCCTCTTCCTTGGCTTCTGTGACAGCTTTGAGTACAAAGAGGCTTTTATTAACCCATGGGAGAACTGCTCTTCTCATGGGTGAGCACACTGTTGGGAAGCAGCACAGCCTAGAGGAAAGAGCACGGGCCTGGGAGTCAGAGGACCTTGTTCCAACCTTGTCTCTGCCACTTGTCTGCTGTATGATCTTGGGCAAGTCACTTTACTTCTCTGTGCCAGCTTCCTCATCCACAAAATGAGAATTCAGTACCTGCTTTCCCTCTAATGGACTGTGAGTCCCATGTGGGACCTATCTCATATCTACCCTAATGCTTAGTCCAGTGCTTGACATCTAATAAGCCCTTAAATACCACAATTCTTATTATCATTAAAAAGCACAGACCATACTTTCTGGAAACATACCAAGCAAACTGGGAATTCACATCAATCTCAGCTGGATGACAGAGGAAAGGAAGGGGGTGGAGAGGCCAGCTTGGCCCATCCAACCTACACCCATCACTGAGAGCAGCTGACAGAGCCCCTCTTGGGGCACATCATCCCATCAGCAGCTTCCCACAACCCACTGTATTCATGGGAGTCAAATGATCTACCTCCAAAAGTGCTTACCCTCTTCTGCAGGATTTTTAATTTACAAGTGTGATGCCTAGTAGAGCTCTAAATTAATTCTCTATATTCAGGTCTCTCAAATGAAAAACCATTAGGAAGAGCAGCATCCTTCTGCAGGCTCAAAAGGGGATTTTTTTGAAGCAGGGACGGGATCTGAAGCGACAGACTGTGGTTCATCTGTTGAAGAAGCTAAATATGAAGATGAAAGGAAGAGGCCGCTAGAGGGGGGTGGGGGAGGAGAAGCCCAGTCTCACTTCTGGTGAAAAGCTGCTTTTCGACCTGCAGCTAGGACACTGAAACTTGCTAAAGTAGGGTCCCCTTTGGGGTATTTCGTATTTCTGCGCTCCTGGCCTGGGGTGTCTCTGAGAACAATCTTGGGCTTGTGTTTTGGGAAACCCTGTTAGGACTTTCTGCTTCGAAGGGATTCAGGACGTCAACATGACACGGAAAGAAATTTCTAAGAAATAAAAAAAATAGTCAAAAAAACCCAACAAACCCCCCCAAAACTTGGCTTCTTTCCCTTGGGGCCAAGTCTGTTGGGCTCACACAGCTCTGGCGGTTTTGGCTCAAGCAGAATGGAGTGAAACTCTCCCTTCTGCGAGTATAGTCAAATCTTGATTATCTCTGGTCACAGGAACAGGGTTATGAACATGGATAATAACCGAAGTCCACATCTGGTGCAAAACTGCATTTTAGCCAAAGGTTTCAATCTCTTCTAGTTTTATTTCCTCTCCACCACCTTCTACTGAAATGCCCAGGGAGGTAGCCTTAATCAGCCCTTGAATCAACTAACTTCTGGGAGAGTGCAGATCTCCTCTACCCAAGGTTCCCTATGGGCAGGCAGTCCCAAATGAGGTGAAGATATAAGTGACCCTTTTGCTTTTAGCCATCTTCTTCTCTCCTGGAGAAAGCTGTAGAACAATGATAATTCCTTCGATTTACCTAGCCAACTCAAAGAGTGGTACAGAGTAGGAAACTCAGAACCAGAGTCATTCAGTAAGTAGCTCTCCTGCCCCTGCTCTCTCCCCTCAATTCACCGTGAAAGAGTTTTATAAGCCTTCCCTAGGACCATGGCCTAAAGTGGATGAAGTCTCCTAGAGGGCCTGAATGCGTGCAACCTCAGGGCTTTAGATATACACAGGAGGAAGGAGAGGGGAAGAAAAGGAAAGAAAAAGGAAAAAAAAGAGGGAGGGTACCCGACTCCTTGGTGGGGTTGGGAAGAAGGTGGTCAAAGAAGCAGTATTCACTGCACTGTGTGGCTGGAATTAGTGCAAAGGAAGGGGAAAGGTGAGGAATTTATACCTTTCATTTTGGCCACCCAGAATGCTTCTGGAGGAGTCCAAATAGTATAAGGCTTTCATTTCATGAAGAGAGCAATTGCTCAGACTTCAAGACTTTAGATTTCACAAAGCGGCTTGGTCTGAATGAAGTATTCCCTCTTATCCCTGGCTGGGAACAGCCTTCTCTCACCACCCACTTGAAAGCCAAAAGAACTCTGAAACACGTCAAACATGAACTCTCCTTCCCACAACAACTAAGTGCTTGTGAGATCCAAGCAGCAATGCAGGGAGAGATCCTGGTGGGTGCCAATTGTCTCTTCCCGAGTGACAAAGTTCAGCAAATAGCTTCCTGGCTCTGGAGTGCATGTCAATATTTTTTGCCTGGGTCAAGTGACCCAAGAAGCCGTGACAGGCATCGTCATCCTCTGAATCCCTCATCATCAGGACAAGGGGGCACCCGCTGAAGCCTGATGATGGTAGGTTCAGAGGACGGAAACATTTTTTCCACAGCAGATGGAAAATGTTACCTCAGGAGGCTGTACAGCCTGAAAATATCAGTTTCACGAGAACTTGCATCAATTAATGGAAAAGCTATCCCTAAGTGGATTTCTCGAGGGAATGTAAGGATGTGCCACCTAATATCCGTTAACCATTAGAATAGCAACTGTCACAAGGTTCCTCCAAACATCCTGCTGCCACCATCAGACACGATCCTGGAGATTTTTTTTTTCCCAAACAGGCATAAAACCCAGTGAATGATTTCTTCAGGAGAATATAGAATATTGCTAGAAAAGCCAAGCTGGGATCTAGTTCTTTATCAAAACAGTGAGTGGTCTCTCACACACACACACACACACACACACACACACACACACACACACAGCTACTTCACACCGTGATCTGATCAATATCAATTTCTGTTCACGCGAGGCATTTAACCACAGCCTTGGAGACTGATCCTTTATTGCCAGATCTGCTGACATTATCCTTGCTAGGGGTGAGACTGCTGGGTTGGATCCACAACAACTCTGCTTCTGAAATCAGCCGCCCTGAGAAACTTGAGGGGATGTATACCCTGGCCACCCCTGGCAAACTAGTTGGCAGAAGGAGTTATGTCAGAAAGTCAGGCCAGCTTCAGATGGCATCGAGTACTGAGCCCCTTTTGTGGAAAGGGCTGAATAAGAAGTTGTCACATCTCTCCACCTCACATTCAGAGCAGCCACTCCTGCAGACTTGATGGCCACACATCGTGCTGAACAAATTCAGATCCTGCTACAGAAGCTGCTGGAGATACAGGAGCTGGTAATAGTTTCCAGAAGGATAGATCTGTTTTTTTGCACATTTTTCCCTTTTCTTATGACTCGGCACACCTATCTTCAACAACAGAGCATGGGGCACATTCTTTACTCTGGAGTTCCACTGACTGTACCTGGCCAGTGAATCCCCCATTCCTGTTCATCCGAACAAGAAGTAGTGTGGCTCAGGTCCGCCCCTTGCCTGCTGCGTGACCTTGGTCAGGTCACTTCACTGGGTCTCAGTTTCCCCATCTGTTAAAATGGGGATTCAATACCCTCTCTCCACATGGGGCAGACACTGGGTTCAACCGGAGGATCTTGTATCTACCTCGGCATTTGGCGCCTGAGCCCTGAACAAAACCACAATCATCATCATCATCATCATCTGAATGGAGGGCATCACAGATCACACAGCAGATATCCCAGTGACTCATTCCCAGCCTCCTCAAGCTCAAATTCCACTGCCTCTGGCTCCATTCTCAACCCCAACCATAGCCAAGTTCCTCTCCTGGCCCAAGCCACCTAGAGTAGTTTTAGCTTTTAATAGTGAATGCTTCCCTCTACCCACACCTACCGCTCTCTTCCCACCTGGTCTCAGTTCCCAACGCAAAGCTTTTCTTCTGCAGGGCTTAGGCCCCTTGTGCCTAATGCAATAGATTCAACCTGTGCACACCAGGGCAAGTGATTATCCAGTTTTACTAATCCACTTTCCTCTCTCAGATATGTAAGTACACAGGATTCGGCCACATTGTGAAATCTAGGGTCATGAAGCATCTCATTAGACAAACCCCAGCCCTAGAGTTAGGTTCAGTGGACCAACTGTAACATACCCACCAGCGTGGGTTAAGAGCAGAAAGAGAAGAGAGGGACGGCTCCATCTTCTAGCCCAGTGAGCAGACTTTTCCTCTACTTGGAGCACAGTCCCCGAGGCACCTCTGGATGACCTCTGAAAGGTCTGTAGGGAGGCCCTCTGAACCTGAGGCCCTCCCTTGAGCAATCCAAGTCTGGCAACACAGCCAATGAAGGGACAATGGGAATGGCCTGTACCGTGCAGCCTGAGGACTCCATCCAGCCAGTACAGAGACTTACCTCCTGCCATTCCCTCTCTGATGCCCCCATCTCCTTGCAGTCTTACGTGAGGCTGGTTTTGTCCAAGGAGCCAAGTTTGTACATACACCCAATTCTACCAAAACACATGTTTTCATTACAAGTTTTGCATACAGTGTGTGTACAATTAGGGAACTTTCAAAAGCCTGTTTAGATCCAGTGCACCACAGTATTTTTCTTAAGGTGGGGTTTTGCAAGAAAACAATCCTAGAGTTCTAGGAGAACTGGGTGAAATTCCACCTTTCTATAAGGCTGGCCCAGGCAGGGAAGGAAAGTCTTTGAGAAAGCACTGTAACCTGCCTCCAATTCTGGACGTTAGAGGGAATAGTTTGGGCACCAGCCCCACACCCACATAATCGCCACCAACCTGTTCTCCCCATTCCCATAAAGCCCCCAACTTTCATTCCTTTGGGATGAGGGGAGCAGGGGACCTTTATCGAGTTTCCTTCTTCCTTTCCATTACTGAATCCCACTCTAAAACTTAAGAATCCCATGAATAGACTCTCTGTGATCTTCCGGTCCTGGCCATCTTATCTTGCAGGGAGGGTCATACGGCTAGCTTTGGTCTCCCTCTGCTTGCCTGCTCTCTGGATGGAGGAAGGTGAGCCAAGATCATCACAACTACAAACTGAGTTCCTTAGGTCCTCTGCCAGGTTTCTGGGTCTGGGGCCTCATTCTCCAAATTCTTGCCTGCCCTCTGTTCCTTGTGTTGTCCCTAAACCAGAATCCCAGGGCCTAAAAGGGTTGAAAAGCACCAAAATTCAATCTCACTTCTTCAAATGGCTATTTCTCAGTCTACAACATTTCAGGGCATAAAGAGCAAACAGGAACTACTATCCAATTTCAGCCAGAGAGTCAAGGAAATTCCGAGTAGGAAAAAAAAACAACAAAAAACCACAGGCTCACAGAAGGGCAGGAGTGCCATACTGCTCCTCCCAATCTTAGTCCTGTCCAGCTTTTAAGCATTCATCATTTCCCTCAGGGAAACTTTCCCTTTTGCCTTCACGGGCCATTATTTTTACTGACATGTTTATTGGGTTACAGAATTTCTTTTTTAAACTGCCTCAGGGTTTGCCCCTTCTTAGATCTATTTCCTTTGCTTCCTCTTAAGCTGCCACTTAATCATGTACAACTAATTCAAGAAGCGGAACAGACCAACTCAGACACTCTTCTGGTGGCTACTTTGCTTGGTTTTCCTTCCCTCTGGATGTGTTTCTTTTGGATCCTAAAACCCCTCTGTGTGAACATTCCTCTTGAATGAAATTAGCCCCTCGCCACTTATGTGCCTCAAGTTCAAATCCCTGGCTTTCCTTTACACTGCTGTGTTTGACCTGCCAGACTCACATCTTACTTGGCTCTTCACCTGCATTTCTGATCTTCTAAGTTCTCACCCAGAGATTTCAACTTCATGCCAAACATACTCCCCGCCGCCACACACACAGATAGATGAGCAATGCAAGACACCACAGGTCAAAACTGACATCTACTTCCAACAAGTTTGGAGATGGATGAGTTTCTAGTTCTTCCTCGAGTCATTTCTTACCTGGGTTTAGGGACCTCTAGCGGACTGCTTCCGATCCTGAAAAAGTTCTCAGAATGATTAGAGGAGGAAGAACTAGAAGACTTGGCTTCTGCCACCCCTTGGTTGGGCATCTTATCTTCTGGCTGCTGGGACCGGGTCCAGAGCACGGTCTGGGGAGAAGAAGTGCGGTTCTTCTTCCTGCAGGATGGGGGAAGAGCTGTCAGCTGGAGCAGGCCCCCACCTCTTCCTCTCTAGCCTGAACGGACAGGTGTAAGCAGTCAGGGCTGGATAGAGTTCAACCACTTCTGAAGGGCGTATGCTCCGCATGGGGAGGTGCGTGCATTCAGCAGGACCCAGGTCCCCTACACAACACTGGGTCCTAACTAAACCTGAAATTCATTAGGGGCCCAGACTGGCAGCACTCAGTGGGACACAAATGAGGCAATCCAAGACATCCCCTTCTCTCGTCCTATGGAGGAAAGGCAGGAGTGACTGCTGCTGCAAAAGACACTCTGGCCCTGGGCGCACAAGAGCACATGACGGGGAGTCTAAATCTAATCCCCAAGGTTCCCCCATCGGCTGCAGATGCATTTGATCCACTTCTTTGCTCCCCACTAAGAAGCAACTCCCCACAAGGGTTCAAGGCACTCTCAGAAGGCTATAGGAACAACACTGGCAACCCACTCCCGGCATGGGATGAAGGGCTCCTTTCCTCCTTTAGAAGTTTCTACAGTGGCACGGGAACTCTTTGACCTCTGTGCTGAATTTACCTGACAACAGCAAAGGCTAACTAGCCCAGCAGATGGCTTTCACAGGAAGCGGCTTCTAACCCAAGGAGGGGAGTTCTCTGTTTTACGCACTACCTACCGAGGGCTTCCTTTATTCTTGAGGCTCTAGCTTGGTCCCCGGCTGGCTCCTATTTGCACCGCAGCAATACTTATGGCAAGCCCATGTGTCTGGAACCTTACCAAGCTGCCTGTGTTTGTGCTCCTGCTGGTAGGAGCTCCACAGCTTCGTAGGTGAAACTCCCAGCTGCTCCAGGTGAGCTCTCCATTACCAGAGAAAAGTCACTGCTCAGACTAGTCGTGCTGCCCCGGTCCCTCCGTTCTGAAAGAGGGGCCAGTGGAACACACATGGAATCAAAGAGACGGCAGAGCCTCAAGCTTGCGGGCTTCCTGCTCAACTTCGAGTACATGAAGCCCGGAAAGGAGAAAGACAAAGAGTCCAGGCCCATTGTGGACGGTGGATGAGAAAGAGACGCCCACCAGTCCCCACCCATTAGACTGATCCCCGAAAAGGAAGGGAGCTAGCTTTCCTGGGGGCACCGGACTCACCCAGCATGCAGATTTCTTCCAGGGAAAAGCCAGGGTCCCGAGCTGACAAACTCTTCCTTCTGAGGATAAAGAGGACAGAGAGGAAAGATGTAATACCTGTACTACCTGACCTGTAGTACACCGTATTACATATCCCTCCCCTTCTGCCAAACTTCCCTCAAAACCCATTAGACCCTGGTCACTCCAGATACCTCTGGGTCCAAGGGTACCCACTTGTTATAAATTTGCTTGCAATCACACCTATTAGGTGCTCTGCCTCTATCACTCTGTCTTGCTCCCTCATAAGATTTTAAGTACCACAAGGACAAGGGCCACACTTCGTTTCTCCTCCACGGCACCGATAACGCTTCAGATAAGCGCTTCAGGTAAGTGCTAAATACATATTGTTGAGGAACACGTCGGCTGACCTCAGGCCCAGCTGCCATCTTCCTCATCCTCTGCCTGTCAGCAAGCAGCCAGAAAGCTGTCCGAAAGAAGAGACCAGCGAGATGCTGTCTGCTGCCCAATAAGGGGAGAGTCACTCATCGAAGACTGAACCCTCAATCTTCCGAGTCTCCCATGGGCTCAGCGGCTCAATTCTCCCTACTCATCTATCGGGACTTGAACGGACAACTCGTCAGGGTAATTCATGGTGTCAGATCGGTTCATAATAATAATAATGATATTTGTGGTATTTGTTAAGTGCTCACTATGTGCCAGGCGCTGTATTAAGCAGTGGGGTGGATACCAGCAAATCGGTTTGGACACAGTCCCTGTCCCATGTGGGGCTCAAAGTCTCAATCCCCATTTTACAGATGAGGTAACTTGAGGCTCAGAGAAGTGAAGTGACTTGCCCAAGGTTACACGGCAGACTAGTGGCAGAGCAGGGATCAGAACCCATCTGACACCCAGGCCTATGCTCTATCCACTACACCATGCTGCTTTACAGGGGCCTGGATACTTAAAAGAATCCTAGACCAACTTGGAAAGGTGAAAATCCCTCTCCAGCTGCAATATTTGAAGGTTGGAAGTTTGGTTTCCCCAAGTTGCACTGAACTGGACGCCAATGTACACGCGTGTGTTGATGTACGAGCAGGTGCATAAGTGCTCTGGAGAGGACGGGGGCGGTGGGGAAGAAGAGAAGGGAGGAAATGTGTTAAAGAACCTGATTGGGCTTCCCTACAATTAGCTAAACCTAAACAATCCCAGAATGACTTTCAAATCCCAGAATGACTTTTCCTCTGGATGATGGGCCTGGCCTCTCCATCAATCACCATGGAAACTACCTGGGGCTGAGGGAGGACACGTCCTCCCTCCCTCCTCCTTCTCCTCTGCTCACAGAGAGGTAACTCTGGGATCGCCTCACTCTGGAAGTAACATCATATTTTCACTACCCAAAACTAAGCCCCCTAAGGTTTCCAACATGCTCTGCTTATTAAAGAGAAGCTCCATCTCAGCCCAAGCAGCTTTTCGGAGCAGGATGGACATTTCACAAGTCTCGGCCCCATTTCCCAGCCTGCCGAGCACAGAATAAATTAAGGAAAAACTGGGCCAGGACACTAGGGTCCTGGATCCTCCCAAAAGGTACGCCGTTACAGAATACTGCCGCTCGAGCAGGAATTCCTTACCTCTGTGTCTTCAGAACAGAGAACTCTTCAGAGGTGATGTGCTTCAAAAAATTGAAGCAGAAGAAGAAAATCTGAGAGACGGAAAAGAAAAATGGTGGGAAATGAATGTAAACAAGCTTTGCTGAGGTCTCTTCTCGGGTAGGAGTGTTTGTGTTGGGGGGGGGGGGGGTGGGGGGAAGAGGAGAAGGCATGCAGAGACCCATAGCATAAAGGCCTCTGCAGCATCTCTCAATTTAACTCCACACAGGGATAGAAGTGCAGCAGCCGCAGCGCCCTCTGCTGGCCACTCGGTATAACTGGTACGGAAGCTGGATTACAGCCTCCGTAGGCAGAGCACAGGTCAAAGTGGACAGGTTCAAAGCAGGTCTGCTGGACCTTACTCTCACATTACCACATGCCCTCCTATCTTACGCTGAAGCCACAGCAGGCTGACCAAGGGCAGCCGGGGTGGACAGATGCACATGCCCCTCGTATTTAATGACACCACCCCGAGTGAAGCTTCCCCAAGGGTGCCAAATGTGGTTGAAGAGACCGACTGTGAGAAGCACGGAGAGGCACCACCACACCTCAGGCCGGCAGAGGCGGCTCCCTGGCCTGACACTTATCGTTTCTGCCTCAGTCTCCTCGTTCCCCAGCAAAACTTCCGCTCAGAACAACAGCCTCTCCTTTCGGGATCGCAGGGTGCGAGTCGGGCAGTCTGCTGCAGCCTCCCCACACTTCGGGCCAAGCCGTTTCAGCTCACCCCATAGCAGCTGTTTGGTTAGCCTACTGTCATCCAGTCTCCCAAGTCTTCCCCTCCTCCCCTCCTCCTAATAACAGAAGCTGGGGGGGGAGGGAGGCGGACCAGGACTCTTTCTGTGTCATGCTGACTACGGCAGGTAAGTGACACAGTTTTAACCGCTCAAGGAGCTGGATATGGCCTCTGGGCTGGTTCCAGATTTCACAACCGGAGAGGAAGTTGGGCAGCACTACAGTTTAACCTGGAGTCTTGATGTCACACTGCTCTCACACTCCGACGGCACCCCAGAGGACAACCACAGGAGCGGGCTTGAACGCCACAGTCCACGGAAGCGAAAACTCACGGGTGCTGAACTCCCAACTGATAACTGAAGCTATCCCCGAGGTGCCCAAGGAAGGAGAATTGCCTGCTGGTGCAGGATTGTCCCTCACCTAATTATTAGTGATTCTTTGAAAGAGTGTCACACACTGCTGAAAAGCCCTGATTTAGAGGGAGTTTAAGAACAGACAGTTGAGAGAAATAAAGGAATGGAAGCTGCAGAGGGAAGAGGAGAGGAGGAATCCAGGGAGGAAATTTGGCCCTGAAACTGAGGGAGGGTGGTGCTCTAGAGGAGTTGTAGACTAAGATCTCATAGGGTTTCACCATGATTTGGAGGCCTAAACCCAAGGTCAGTCATTTTCAACAGCGATCTTTCGCATCACCTGTTGGGATGTCAAAAATGACTGGGTGAATATGAAGTGGAAATGAATCAAGCTGTAGGCAGAGTGTGAGGGTGGAATGGCAGGGCCAGGATTTCAGAGTCAGAACAGTAGCTGAAGTTTAGCAGAGCCTGAAAGATTGCACAGAGGATAGAGTAAGGAAGTCTAGACTGATGCACAGGTCAAAGGGCTAGAGAGGGTCAGGGCCATGCATTACAGCAACCCCCACTCATCAGCAGATGGCTGACAGGTTCCCCTTCCCCCCTAGTCGGGAACGGCAAGGAGTCTCCAGAGGCAAAAGCAGCTCCCAGCGGCAGGCAACTTTCTAAGGGACAGATCTTGGAAAGACCGCCGGGCAAAACCGGCGACACTCACCTCCTCCCCTTTGCTGAGTCGATCTACCAACATGTGTCTGCAAAGAGAAAGGGAAATGAGGCCAGTCAGCAAAGGTGATCCACTGCACCAACTGGGAGCATTAGTCATTCTAAATCTGCACCAGTGCCCAGAGACCTCCAGGCTATGGCTGATGGTTTTTCCCTCTCCAGAGCCACTGGGGACCAGAGAGGGCGTTTTGAACTGACCCTATAAAACCCAGGCCAGTTTGCTCAGTAAAAGTGATCTTCCCCCACCCTCGCGCCCCAGCCCAGCTGCCCCCTTCAGGACTTACCCAAAGAGAAACCAGTCATAGGCCACAGTCAGATAGAGAATCTCTGCAGGCTGCAGGGTTGCATGGATTAGGCCATCCTGGGAATGAAGTTCAGGGCAATTTGAGGAATTTATGACAGCCCGCATTGGGATCACCAAGATCCGGGTCGCCCACTTCCTCATCGTGGACTGCAGGCCATCACGGAATGCCAACTGAAGCCAGGAGCGTCAGCTGCTGCCCTCCTTGTTCGTTCTTCTTTGGAACAAGGATTTCAATGCAGCCTGCCCGCCTGAGGACTTGGGCTCTCCTCACCTGATTAGGCGAATCTTTGCTCTGTGTACCTACCAAGCAGCTCAGTGGAAAGGTCTGCCAAGGACACGGCATCTACCACGACCCACCGGAGGGCCTTGCAAAGGTCTAGGTTTGGCCTGGTGGCCGGATAGCAACCGGGCTCAGGCCCAGCTGGTCCATGACTGCATGGACCTGACCCGTGCGTGGCCCCCACCAGCTTGAGCCTCACTGGGCTAGGGAAGACCACAAGCCTCTGGCAAATGGAGCAGCTCTAGTTCTCTGCCAATGCCTTCAGCAGGCACTGAGCATGCAGCCTCTGAGATGAAAAACTCAGAGAGAGCTGGGCAGGCATGAAGCAACACTCAAGCGTGCCTCCTCCCGACTACAAGTCAGGTGGGATCTTGCTTGTTTCAACCAGAAGAAGGACCATTCTTGGACAGGGCTTGCCAAGGCAGGGCAGCCCCATATTCCTTCTGGGTGGGCCTGCATGGGCTGGAGTGTGTGTGTGGGGGGGGAAATGGATGGACAGAAATTCTCATCAGACTGGGTTCAGGCTGCCCAGATCCAGCTCAGGAAGGACCAGGCTCTGGAATTTTGGCCCATGCAGGGTCCTAGCCTACGGTCCCCTTGTCTGTACTCACGGCCCACAAGGAAAGGCGAAGGAGGGAGATGAAGAGAGGTGTTCGATCCCAGCCAGATATACAGTGCACCAGCAGCCCGCTCTCATCTGCTCAAGGAGCCGAAGCAGGGGAAGGAGGGAGGATAGAAGGGGAAGAGGGACGGGGGCGGGGGATGAGATAAAGAAAGGAGAGAGAGGGAGAGCGTCAAAAGGTGGCAACCAAGACTGATGCCCACTGTTACTCACTTGCATTGGCCAAAGATTCCCTTCTTCCCTGGCAGGCTGTAGGGTTCAACCTCCTAAAGCCAGCCCTCAGCCTTGCTGACCACTATATGGGGCCAAAGGCAATGACCCCATATTATCATCTACGGAGGGACCTCAAAAAATAGGAACAAAGGGGCTCTGGATGGGTGTACGGGGCGGGGTGCGTGTGAGAAACGTCACCTTTGCGAGAATTATCTTCTCCACTCACCTCATTCTTATACCCAGGCCTGCCATGCACCAGGTTTTAAAACTGATTGTCAAGACAGATCAACTCGGGGGCAGGGGCCGGAGTTCAGCTTTCCTATTATGGGTTTACTCTAATTTCTTCCAACCACTTGAGTGGTAAATAGAGTGTAAGCGCCTTGTGGGCGGGGAACCTGTCACTTCTTCATTCTGCACCTCCCACATGCTTGGTACAGTGCACGGCTCCAAGTAGGCATTCAATAAACGATGCTACCACACCACAGTGTTTGGGGAATTGGCAGCACTCCAGCCATTTGTGCTCAATCCATCACTACTACTCGGTTTCAAGGAGTCCAAGAAAAGCTTGGAATTCCGCTATTCTACTCTCTTTACATTCTGACTTTCTGGAAAATCCCCAAACAGGGAATTTTCTTTTTCCCCACGAGTCCAATGGAGGACATACTGTGTGCTCGGTCTCAATAACAGGGACCAACGCCGCACAGAGAAAAGCGTGCACACTGCACATGCATGCAGCCACTGCGTTAAGGTGATAGGAAAAAACCCCCAAAACAAAAATCGAAGGGAAAGTTCATCTCACCCTCAGTGTTGACGATATAAAGCAGCAGCTTCAGGTAGTTTTGGGTCTGTTGCACCAGGTCCCAGCACTGAGAAGGAAAGAAGACATGATGGCTTGTGGCCAGGGCAAGCTGAGGGCATCTGAAAATTCATCTGCGTTCCAGGTTTGGGAAAGGGCCCCTAAGAATTATTCCAATGCACCCTGGGTACAACATACCACAACGGGGACCATCCTGATACAGTCAACTCTTGATTACCTAAGAAGACCTCATGTACAGATCCAGATAGCCAAATAAAACCCATCTTACCCATCAATTTCAGCCTCCTTCCCCCACTGTAATTTTTACTACAGTGGCTTCCCAAAAGCCAAATGGACTTATTTGAGTTTTCTCTCTCCTCCCTGACTCATTCCAACTCTGCCCTCTGGAGGCATTACCCAACAGCGAAATGGAGAAGAGGTGGTCATGGGTGAAGAGAGACAGCGAGAGCGAAGGCAGCTTAGCAGAGGGCCTGGATAATCAGAGCTGTGTTACCTGCCAAGGTAGCTTCTCCAACCCATTTCCATGGATACCACTGGGCTCCAGCCCAAACTCCAACTGATTATTTTCTCAGCCAAGTGATATAGTTCCCCAAATCGGCTCTTTTAACACAGCACGTCCTATAGAGCCCTTGTCAGTAACACAGAGGCTACTCACATCCACGCCTGCTAGCCCACAACCTGAGCAGGCCATCCTCTGAAACTCCTCTTAGGCTCTGACCCAGTTTTGCCCACCCAGTCTCCCCTACCATGGGTAACCTCACAATACAACTGCTTATCAGAGCTATGCAGCTGTGCAGATGGGGATGTAAATACCAGGGAGAGGAGCGCTTCCCCGGGGAAATGAACACACCACCTGTAATTGGAATGGCTTTCCCAGGAATTTAAAACACGCTCATTTACCTGACCCTACAGGAGCCCCTGGAGAGTTCTGACCCAGTTTTCAGCAGCTCCAGAGACAGGCACTGCAGCTCTGTGCTAATAAAGTCATTACCCACAGTAACACAGAAGGGTCTCTCGACTCATCTGGCTTAAGATGCCAGACACACCTCTGCAAAGAGACTCATCTCAGCAGCAGGGTCTGGGGCGGGCAAGGGATCACGGTAAGGAAAAAGAAAGGTGTGAGGTGGGGGGGGGGAGCGAGGGATGGGAGATCAACTATAAATGCAGAACAAGGGCCAGGCAGGGTAAGGGATCGCAAAGAAGAGGGGGAGGAGGGGAACACAACTGGGGAGACAGGATGGGGAAGGAGGAGAAGAAAGGAGAACCTCAGACTGGAAAACTAATGAACTGATTTCACCAGAGCCTTGAGGAGCTGTAGGCTCCAATAATTGATGGTGCCAACTGAAAGCAACAGGAGTCCCAGCAAGCAGACCAGAGCAGATGACCAGAGGTCAATGAGGCATTTGGGAGTCACAAGCCAGGTCTCAAACCCAATCTGGGGCACTCGTTCCCTAGGGGGGAAGAGGGGAGTTACAAAACAGTTTCTTGAGTATGAAGTTCAGACAGACAGAGAGTCAGACTGACCCCAAAAATACCGTCGGGAAAGCGACACCTTTCTTTTCCTCCCTTGCCCCAACCATTCAGATCAGGAAGAGGGGCAGGAAAAAGAGATCCAAAAGCTACTCAGAGACATACATGGCTAGACTGGCCTAGAGGGTCACAGACCCAACAGGATTTTATGGGTGCCCTGGTGGGCTTGGTCAAAGGGAGAGTTGGAGACTGGTAGTGCCTCACCTCAGAAACCAAGGTGAGAACAGCCAATATGGGCTAAAGGAACAGCCTGGATTTGTTTAAGAGCATACTGTTTGTGGAATCCAATACTTCCATTGATCTACATGTACACTAAAGATTATAGTTAAGAAATCATGTTGGTTACATGCTTCTAAATCAGAATCTGCCCCCTTCCCTGCCCCCCGCAGGCCCCAGTAAGGCACAAGACATCGGCTCTTGGAGTCAAGTAGTAATAAGGGAAATCAGGCCTCACAGGCACCCCAAAAAGCTCTGTGACTGCTGCTCGAACATTGGTAGCAGCAACTTGGGATTTAGCACCTCACACGCAAGGCAGAGCTTCTGATCAAGGGGTTGAGGGCAGCTAGCCCTAACACCCAGAATGTCGGGAAGAGCTATTTAAAGAGCTTCCTGAAGTTATACAGGAGCTAGAGAAGATCCTTAAGGTGGCCACCGGCCAGAGCAGCAAGGAGCTGCAGCAGATTCGCTCATTGCAGAAAAGCAGGAAGTGTTATCTGGAATGGATGAGAGGGGACAGAGTTCAGCTGAAGGATGGGAAGTTTCCCCCTTGCAACACCTTTCCAGAATTGCCTAAGAATGAGTTTTTCACCTCCCCCACACAGAGGACTGCAGGGAAGTTGAGAGCACTGGAACCTGCTGGTTGAGGCTAAGAACTTCCTAGAACATCAAATAAAGCACACAGGAGCAGAAACAGCCCCTGGGGGGCGGGGGGATGGTCCAGGTCATTAGCGTGACCAAGAATAAGTCACCCAGTGGGGTGTCACAGTACTTTGCAGAGATCACTGACAGCAAGAGGCAGCTTAAACTGCTAAGGGCAAATCAATCAATAGCTTTGAGTGACTGTATGCAGAAAGCACTGTACTGGACATTTGAGAGAGTACAACAATTAGTGTACGAAGTCCCTCTCTCAAGGTGCTTACTGTCTAGTGCGGAAGACAGACGCAAAGTACTGACAGGATGAAGAGATGTAGGTGAGTGCTACAGAGGATGTCAGTTTAAGGGCTTAACTGGTGGTGATAATAAAGTGGGGTGATTAGAAATTAGTTGAGGAAGGTCGCCTGGAGATATGAATTCAGAAGGGCTTTGAAAAGGGGAAAATTGCAGCCTGTCAAATAAGAAAAGGGAAGGAGTTCCAGGCACGGGGAGTGCGAGCGGGGTGTAGTGAGGGAAGAGAGTGGTTAAATAGATGGGGAGTTGATTGAGTGTCTTAAAGTCAGTGGTCAAGAGAGGAATGGATAGCCATTGGATGTTTTTGAGTGGTGTGTGCAGAACACTTTAGGTAAAAAAAACCCCCAAAACTAACGATTTAAGCGCTCACCATGTGTGCCTCAAAAATGATTTGGGAGTCACCTTCAGAGGAGTGGTACTTGAAGCTGTGAGAGCCAACAAGCTTCCAAGTGAATGAGTGTAAATTGAGAAGAGAAGGGGACCTAGAACAGAGCCTTGAGGGACAAGCACAGGGAGGGAAAAGCTGGCAAAAGAGCTGAGGAGCATCAGCCAGGGAGAAAAGAGAATTCAGTCAGAAAAACCTAGTCAGCTAGGGTTTCCAGGGGAAGGGAGCAAACCCCCAGTGTTGAAGGCAGCCGAGAAGCGGAAGAGTTGAGAAAGCAGGGACCTTCAGGGAAACAGCCTGGAGCCCAGGAGAGCATGATCTGAAGCTTGAAGGGAAAAGGTCCTGCCAAACGAACTCCACTCCTAGGATTCCACTGGACAGAGGAGAACACAAAGAGTTTATTACCTGTGTCTGATTCAGATAGTGCCAAAGACATACATGGCACAGTTCTACAGACACGTATGAATTGTAAATGGCCTATCACACACCCTGAGGACTGGTGAGAAGCAGTGTGGCCGAGTGGAAAGAACACAGGCCTGGGAGCCAGGGGTTCTGTGTTCAATCCCAGCTCTGCCACTTGCCTGTTGTGTGACCTTGGGCAAGTCACTTCACGGGTCTCAGTTTCCCCATCTGTACCAGCTACAGAGTTAAGTGCTTTACCAAATACCACAATTGTTATGGTGAAAGGAGTGGTCAGCTCTTGCAAGGCTGGAGAGCAAGTAAGTGCCAGGAGACCTACACTTTAGGGGGCAGATGGAGCTCTCTGCTGCCCAGGGACCCTTACAAGTTAAATCACCATGGCAGCAGAGGACAAATGAGATCCAAGTGAGGTTGGGATAAATAGGAATGGTGCCAAGTCTCTGGGAGAAAGAGGGAGAAGAGACTGTGAAAGAACGGTATTTGGTGTTCTTCAGGGGCCCAACCCCCTCAGGGCTCTTAAGGAAACCTTCCAGTCTGCCCGCTAGGAATCAGGACGCTCCCTGGAGCTCCCAATTCTGATGCAGAAAACGAAGTTAGGATCGTCTACTTGTGACCCAAGCTGATACTCTGGTTAGGAGATTGCTAGGTGGGCTGGCTCCAGGGTTTCACATAGGTCTCAATGTGCACAGGGCCAGACTTCCTCTAGGCTGGGCAAACTGCCAACCCAAACCGCTAAGCAGCCCAAAGAAAAGGCTTTACTACAAAGTAAATATTGGTGCAAGCTACTTCCTTCTTGGCCAGGGTGAATGGCTGGCTGGGGGACATGGGAGCCACTGCTCCCATCTCCATCATATCCTCCCACTCACCCAGTTTTTCCTCCTTTCCATGGTTAGCCAGATGGAACGGTCAAAATAACCTCAGTAGAAGCTTCACACACAGACTCTAATGCGCTGGTGCTACGGCGCTGGGGTAAATACTAGGTAATGAGATCAGACGGCCTCAGCTGACGTGGGGGCTCGTTGTCTTTGGGGTGGGGAGAGCAGGTACGGCGTTTCCCTTTTTACAGGTGAGGAGATGGAAGCCCAGAGCGGTTAGGTGCCTGGTCCACAGTCAAACAGCAGGCTGGTCACAGAGCTGGAACTACAGTCTACATCTTCTGACCCACAAGACCCATGCTTCCTTCCCCCCTTCTTTGGCAAAGGCATTTGGTAGTAAAACACTATCTCTGGCCCTCAACTCATCAATCATTCAACAAACTTCTCACCACATTTACTTCAACCACCCTCTTAACACTTTCCCCCAGGCTATTTCCAGTTCTTCCTTTACTACATTCTAACAGGAAGCCAGTCTGGGAAATTCAGCTCTCACGGAGACATTCCTACATATTTCATGGATCATAAATTCTACAGGGTGAAATCCAGAGAGGTGGATATCAGGTAATCACAAGGGCCCAAAGAGTTGTAGCGCGAGGGCTGCCCAGAGACAGCATCGGGATACGAGCAAGCTTGCTTAGCAAGCAAGCAAGCAAGCTTAGCAGCAGATTCAGTCAGCGACCCTCCCCTGCCGCTGCTAGTGTGCTGCAGTTGGCTCAGAGCCAAGCAGGAGCTGCTGCAGGCGGGCAGAAGTGGAGTCATGTCTGCAAATACACTGTTGGCCTGGATCTGGTTTAGACTGATGGACGGGTCAGGTTTCTAAGGAAGAGTGGGGTGGATGGAGAGAAAGGGGTGGGGGCGGGCGGGGGGGAAGAAGAGCTGTCGTGACTTGAAAGATGTTTTTTTGCAGGGGAAACCAACAACATAAAAAAGACTAAGGGAAGCTGGAACACAGCCACATGGAAGGTCATCAGAATTCTCCTCACTCCCATCACCACAATTTCCCACTTGGGCCAGGAAAAGTCTGTTGTGGGCAGGGAATGTGTCAATTTATTGTTGTATTGTACCTTCCCAAGCGCTTACTACAGTGCTCTGCACTCTTTCCACAGTTACATTTGTGTGGGCGGGGGGGGGGGGGGAGCGGCCGAGAGGGCATATCAATAGTATTTATTTAGCGCATATTGTCTGCAGGGCACTGTCCTAACAGCACTTGGGAAAGTACAACACAATGGAGTTGGGAGATATGTACCCTGTCCACAATGAGCTTCTGGTCTAGAGGACTCTAAGTCATATCTCACATATGTCTGCTGGCTAAAAACAATTAAATTTTAGATGCATCTTGATTCTCCCTTCAGAATATGAGTTCCTGGAGGAAGGGACTAAAACTCTATACAATTTCTCCAGCTAACATAATAACCTCCGTTTCCTCAGGTCACATCAATACAACCACCACCCTTAGGACTTCTTTATTTACCTTTCCTTACATATATTTGATATGAATTTACATTTATTATCAACTTATTCTATTATACTCCTGCTTTTAGCACCTGTGGTTTTTTTCTCGTCTGCTCCAATTACGTGTAAATACTTGCATTTGTCAGATCCCCTGATAGTAAGCTGCATGAGGGCAGGGATCATGTGGCTTATTCTATAGCACTCTCCCTAGTGCTTAGTACAGTGCTCTGTCCACAGTAGGTGCTTGATAAATATTGATAAATATTTCTAGAATGGGGCAGAAAAGCAGGTAGTTTGACTTTTCTCCCCCAAACCCAAAAGTCAAGTTTCAAACTTGCACGTGTCTGAAAGAAGCACAACATTAACCAGAAAACAACGCATAACACACCAGCAGTGGGCTGCAAACTTTTCAGTCTGACAGAAGCCCCACAAACCACTGCTGGGGGTAAGGGGAGGGAATATAGTGTCAGTCAAACGTTGGGCAATTCCAGCACAAAACAGAATAAGAACAAAAGCCAACATTTTTGCTACTATATAAGATCAAGAAATACTTGCAGTTGGAAAACTATGCACTGTTCTAGTTGCCACATTTTAGGAAGGACATAAAATGATCTGAGGCCTGGAGAAGCTGCTTTATGAGATGAGACACAGAGTTTGGACTCTTACAGTCTGGAAAAAGACAGGCTGAAAGAGGGCACGACTGAAGTCTACAGAGTCATGCAGGGCATGGAAGGCGTTTACACGGAGTTGCCGTTCGCCAAATCTCACATGACCAAGATGAGGGGACACCCACTTCAGGGTGGCGGGTTCAAAGCAAGAGAACAACTTCTTCGTACAGCAGGTGGGAAGCACGTGGAAGTTTGCACAGGCAGACTTGAGTCAGTAGTTTCAAGAGGGGTAGTCTCCGTAATTGGTTACAACAAGGAAAGCTAGGGATGTTACATGGTCCATCCCTAAGTATTAGCAGAGATAGCAAGGACAGCAACCAATGCAAGCATCCTACTTGCCACTGCCAGAGAAAGAACACTTCGCGGGATGGAAAAGTGGTCTGATCGAGCAAGGACATTTCTGCTGTTTCTGAGTATGCCATTTTTAGAAAGAGAGAGCGTGTGGCAGCACTTCTGCCCTACAAATAACTCTGGAAGCACCGTGAGAAGGGTCCAAAACCAAGAAGGGCTCCCTCTCCTGTAGGTGAGAGTCCTTGGGCTCCACAGACATTTGTCGCAGTCCTGCATTAGGAGATACACATGTACACGATATTTGACCCTCAATAAATCTTATTTCCCAACTAAATGTGAAGTGAGCAACTTCCCTTGGTCCATGGCTGGGTTAGCAGGAGGAACTAACCAGCATCGTGTGAGGTAGATATTTGACAAAAAGAGTCGGCGACATTCTAGAGATTTTGCGGGGGGGGGGGGGGGGGGGGGGGGGGCCTTCAACCTTTCCTCCAACCACAGGTGCCCACTGAACATCCCCATATCACCAAGGGGGCAGGAAAGAACAGGAACCCCTAAGCCATAATGGTGATGAAGCAAAGGGATCAGAGGCCAAACTGTTAGGTATGGGCCACTGGGGCAAGGCGTGGCACTGTTCTGAATGTTTGAGTTTGGTAATGATAAACCAATGCAGGCTGAACTCCTTAATAAGTACTCAAAAGGTAAGACTCCCAGCCTGTTCATGCAGAATGGAGTTCAGAAGGAGAGTGAACAGCAGTGAAGTTCCTGAAATTGAATTAGATCAAGCAGCATAGCACCATCACTGGCTGCCACGAGAGAGATTTGCCTTGATATAAAGTGAATCATCCAAGGCTTACAGATTTGGGGAAACCCACTGCATGATGGGATATATAAGTGGAGTCCACGTGTAGATGCTAACCACATTGGTTAGCTGACACCATTTGGTTGTTGGGACAAAAAAAAAAACACCCCAAACAAAAAAACAACAAAACTAAAAAAACAACCAGGAGTGAAGCACCAAGGCTTTCAGTGAAGGGGGGGGGGGGGGGGCGCAGGGGGAAACCAAACAAAAAATACACCAGAAAACCCCAAAACAACAGGTGCCAACTTCCTCTGACGTTCAAAAGAATGAACACAGCCAGAGGATGCTCCCGGCAGCCAGATTAGAAAGAGAACTGCTTGTGAAAACCTTTTCTCCCACAGCCTACCCCCTCACCTGGTACTCGCTCCAGTCAATGTTCAGAGAGCGGGTCAGAGAGACAGGGATATTTAACGGAGCATCAACGTAGTCCTGAGAACAGAAAGGCACTTGTCAAAAGCACAGGGATGCACATGGGAATCAGCAACCATCTGCAGATCCAGCAGGAGAAGCATACACTGCTCAGGAGGTCATGGCCAAAATCTGAGGCAGCAGAGAAGCGCTAGGCATAGCTAGGCCCTGCCTTGCCTCTCTGGCCAATATATTCCACAGGATCTACCCCTCAGGTGCAAAGGAGACTTAAATTAAGGTTGCCCAGGCACTGTTAGCTAGCTGATTTTTCTGCCTAGCAATTGAGACTTGAGAAGCTTCTCGCAGCAGATATGGTGAGTTTCTTCCCCAATTTACCCTCTCCCCAGCCTCCCCACCCCATCTTCATTGGCTGCTGGAGATGGGGATTCTTTCCATTTCTGGATTCCTATTTATGGGATTTTGGTGGGGGGGGGGGGTGTGGCGGGGAGAAGAGAGTGACAAGGAAGAAGAGGGAGAGGAGTATAGAATAGGAGTTAGAAAAGGGAGGGGAAGAGGGAGAGCTGGGGCTAAGCAAAGACAGAGCAGGAAGTAGTTAAGGGGAAAGGGAAAGGAACAGAAGATGACTGGGGCAGAGAAGTGAGGAGAGCCAACGAAGCTAGTCCGCTCTCCTCTTTTATATAAACTAAACCCAAGTTTGTTCCGAGACATGTTCCATACCTGTTTCCAGTTAAAAATGAGCCCCTCAGCCATGTAGTCACGATCCTTATACTCCTTGAAAAACTCACAGCCTGCAAGACAGAAACCAAGAATGAGGACATCCATATTAGTCGAGCACCCCCACCTGCCCCAACTGGTGGACTGAGGCACCGTCTTACAGCCCCATAGTATCAACTATGGTCCACCTTAGCTTTCAAATGAGTTTCGCCTAATGGAGCGGGCTGACTATATAATCAAGTTATAACCTTGTAAAAGGGGTGGGGGTGGGGTGAAAGTGGGAGGTGTCAATCCATTCCTGCTTCCACCTACTTATTAAAAGTTTTTTCCTTCCCTTCCCAGATTCCCTTCCTTCTACTACATCCCCTCTCATTTCTGCTCCCAGTTTTGTTGGCCCTTTTAGTGTCAACCTCAACCCTCAGAAGAGGAAGAGATGAATGAAAGTAGGAAGGTTCTTTTTAAGATCCCCCACCAACAGACACCTGCTGACATAGCCTGCGGCAACACACGTGTCGGAGTAAATTCATTAAAAAAAGGTTCCCATCTCTGGATTTGTCACTTACCAGGTGTAAGCACTTTGAGGACAAGGCCTATACCTGATATATTGGCCTAGTAACTTACTGGAGTAATACAAACCCAACTTTGGGTCCAGCCTTAAAAGAGGGTTAACCTGTGAATCACTAGTGAGAATAATAACCTGATGAAGGAGCCAGTTTAAGCAAGCTAGACCTTTACTTTGGTCTTGACTTTAGAAAGCTTAGAGACAAACAGGTTACGACTACAGCACTCTGAGGGAGGGCCCAAGTTCTGGAGCCTGGAGCTGGTCCAACCGAATCCAGAGTGAACCTGGTTTGATCCAGCTTCTGTAAGGTTGTATTAAGAGCATTGCTGGGCTCTTTAATTCCAGCAGGCACCATAGTTAATAATAATAATAATAATGATGATGTTGGTATTTGTTAAGCGCTTACTATGTGCAGAGCACTGTTCTAAGCGCTGGGGGAGATACAGGGTAATCAGGTTGTCCCACATGAGGCTCACAGTCTTAATCCCCATTTTACAGATGAGGGAACTGAGGCCCAGAGAAGTGAAGTGACTTGCCCACGGTCACACAGCTGACAAGTGGCAGAGCCGGAATTCGAACCCATGACCTCTGGCTCCCAAGCCCATGCTCTTTCCACTGAGCCACGCTGCTTCGAAGGTCTACTTTGTGGTGGTATCGCGGCTGTCATGGTCCTTTCCCCTGCCCCTCTAGCCCAAGCCCAATTCAACTTTCCACAGCCCAGACCTAGATCCAGGCAGAGCTCTGGAAAAAGATGCCTTTTCAATTTTACTTTCAAACTAAGAGACTCATTAACATTTCTGTTGATTTTGAAACTATGTCCAAGCAGGGCTGTGGTCTTTAGCTTGTAGACATCATTAATAAATTAGAGGAACAGCAAGCTCTTTGGGGTCTTAACACAGGGAGGTAAACAAGGATCCTTTGGATCCATCTCTCAGCTCCCAAGTGATTAGCTGGAAAACTTATTACACAGGAGGTATATATGGCTTGTTGGATGGCAGGTTGATTTGGGGCAGTCACATCCTTGGGGTAAAGGAGTTGGGTGCCTGGAAGATTGACTTTTTTCACTTCAGTTTCACTGTCCCTTTTGAAGGCGCTGACAGATGGACCCAGCATCTGCTGAGCTTGCTGTAGCCCAGACAGTGTGAGTTGGTTCACTGTCCAAATTCATCTGGTCAAAGAGGAGGCAAGTTCTGAGCTGGGAATGAGAACAGAAGTCCCACTGGATAAGGCACATTGCCCAGTGACTGGCTGCTTTCGCTGGAATACTAACTGCAGCTAAAGAAATGACCTCCTCCGCCTTCAAATTAGACAATCTCCTACCAAAAAAAAAAAAAAAGCCAACCCAATGTTTTTGGCAGGTGGGGTGGGGGGTGTTAGTTAACAGGCCCTTTGGAGTCCAGTGTTCAAAGACTATATGGGTTTTACTTTTATCTCGGAATTACTTAAGCCTGTTCAGGAGAAACCTCTGTGCAATATGTGGTGTAGGAATGAGAATGCCTATATGATGGGCATCCCAGGCCTTGGGGATGCCAAACACACATAAGCATCAGAGGAAGCTTTTAGAGCAGCTGCTTGCAGTTTGCTTTCAGTTCCTCAACGAGCACATACTTTTTTTTTTGGAGGAAACATGGCTCCTGTCACATGAGCATTCAATTTCCAGGAAAAGGGCCTTGAGTCACCTCCCCCCTTGCCACCCTCCCCTCCCCTCCCCCCCCAAAAAATAACTGAACAAAACTCTTCCAAGGAGTCAGGTCAAGACAGACACAGGGCTGCAATGGACAGGGTCATGGGTAGCCACAAAGACAGCTAGGAGAGAAGGGACTATGAAACATAGCCTTAGCTGACATGGATGGGTGGCATCTAGCACCTTTTGTTTTTACCTTTAAAGTCTCTCTCACCTCTGCCTTGCTGCTAACTGCTTCTTGTCTAAATAAGAGAAAGCAATCTTCCACCATGCACTTGGACTCAGTTCACTTTCTTAATGGTATCTATTTAATGCTTACTATATTCCAGGAACTGTACTAAGCAGTGGGATAGATATAAACTAATCAGGTTGTACAGAGGACAAACTTAATCCCCATGAGAAGGTAACTGAGGCACAGAAGTTAAGTGATTTTCCCAAGGTCACATAGACAATTGGCAGGGTGACATTAGAACCCAGATCCTTCTGATTTTCAGGCCCGTGCTCTATCCATCTATCGATTAGACTGTAAGCCCGTCAAACGGCAGGGACTGTCTCTATCTGTTGCCGACCTGTTCATTCCAAGCGCTTAGTACAGTGCTCTGCACATAGTAAGCACTCAATAAATACTATTAAATGAATGAATATCCATTAGGCCACAGTGCTTCTGGAGGAACTAAGAGATGTTAGTCCAAGGCACCCAGGCCACAGGAGAGTCAATTACACTTCCAAGCACTTGTGAAGTACTTTGCTTTCCCATAACCTAGAATTCAAGTCATTAATAGTCAGTTGGCTCTGGGTTCACTTCAAACAGAGCCTGCCTTGTGCAGCTTGCAAAAAGACCCCTTCAGATCTGGAATTGTAATATATCTGGGATTTAGGGCCCTTTAAATGTTTATGGTTAGCCCCAGAGAGGCTGGGGCAATTGACTGCCTGTCAAGCAGCGTGTTACAGGCTACCATCACCACCGGTCAGTGAAGTGGGGGGGAGAGGGGATAAGGGAGAAAGAAGGTGGAAGCCTATCACGTTCTAAATTTTTTTGAAGTGAAAGCACCTCTGAGGAATTTTCCCCAGGGCAACAACAATTATCCAGGGATGATGGAGTAGAATTCACTGCTTCCCAATCTCAGACACACAATCCAGAGTATTTTACTAAACACTGAAATTAGTGCTTGGGAAGAATATAATAGTTAATAAAAAATGATCCCTGCCCTCAAGAAGCTTACGATCTAGTGGCGGGGGGGAAGAAAGCAATGGAGCATAATAGTGCTCTGGGGTGGGGGGTGATGATTAGGTGAAGAGAAAGTGCCGAAGTGGCAGTAGGTGGGGTAATGAGATAGGAGATTAATCAGGGCCTTGAAGAAGGGGTCTGGCAGATGTGAAGGGGGAGGGAATTCCAAGGTGAAGAGACAAATGTGAGCTAAAATGTCGGCAGCAAGAGAACTGAGAATGTAGCACAGTGAATAGGTTGGATAGAGAAACAAAGCATGCAAAATGGAGTGTAGTAGGAGGAAAACAAGGAAAAGTATTGGTGCCGGAGCGGGGGCGGGGAGGGTGGAGAAGAGACAAGAGCTTGTTGAGTGCTTCGGAGCCTGATGGTCAGGAGTTTGCCCAATGAGGAGAGGAATGGGTAGCACTGCATGAAAGACATGCACAGAACATCCAGCAGACAAGAGGCAGAAGTGGAAAAGCAGTCCGGGAAGAGACATGAAATAACATACTTGTAGAGGAGAGCAGGCCAGACTTGTTTCTCAGAGGGCTTCCGGCAGTCTACTTCAGTGTCCAAAAGGAACTGAAAAATGCTTCCAGGGCACAGCTTTCATTTGCCATTTTCTCTTCCCCATTTCCCCAACACAGGGGAACTGGTTTGCACTTCATTTTCAAGGGGAAGTTTAGAAGATAGCCTAAGTCATTTTTATGCAGTTCAGAGCTAGCCTGGCAGTTTTTGCCTATCAAAAGTCACTCTTTTTAAACTAATTCAGTCACTTGCTACAGTAGTGGGCACAGCTGGAGACCTACTCATTTGCGATATAAACATATTCACAAGGGTTTCTGCAACTCCTGAGATTGGCGTGTAGTAAGTCTTGCCTTTGTCACTCCAACCTGGTTTAGCTAGTAGGCAGTCAGCTGACTAGAATCAGAGGCAACCCAACATACAGAACCCACGCTGGTAGAGAGGAACGAAACAAGAGTATTAGGTTCAACCCAAGGACTGTCCCATCAGATGGGAAATGGGCACACATCTGAGGCAAGATAAATCTGTATCTCTGCCAGCCATAGAGAACTTAAGATTCATTTGAAGCAGTGTGGCTCCGTGGAAAAGGCATGGGCCTGGCAGTCAGAGAAGTGGGGTTCTAACCCCGACTCTGCCAGATATGTGACCTTGGGCAAGTCATTTAATGCCTCTGGGCCTCAGTTTCCTCATCTGTAATGCAGGGATGAAATTCCTGTTCTTCCTCCTACTGCAAGCCCTATGTGGGATAGGGACTGTGTCCAACCTATCCTACATCTACCTTGGAACTTGGAACAAAGCATGTAAATACAAAATTATATTTTTTAAAGTTCCTTGAGGGCAGGGATCATGTCTTACCACCACTGTACTTTCAAGCACTTAGTAGGCTCTCATATACGATTCAATCCTATGTTGACCCTGATCCTATCAATTAAACTTACGCATGTGTCCTAGTGAAAAGGGCATGGGACTGGGAGTCAGGGATAAACCCTGATCAGTCCCAACTCTGCCACTTGCCTGCTGTGTCACCTTGAGCAAGTCATTTAGCCTCCCTGTGCGTATCCCGGTCTGTAAAACGGAGACAAAAATACCTGGTCCCCCACCTCTTTAGACTAAGCCCCATAAAGGACAGGATCTCTGATCTGATTAGTTTACTGCTAACCCAGTGCTTGGCACAGAGTAAGCATTTCATAACTCTTATTATGAAGTCTATCATGGAATGTCTCCAGAATCCCAGAAATGTAGCAAGATGGGATGTCAAAGTATTTCAAATTCATCCTCCCAATGCAAAGGCACCAAGTTGACTGCAAACAACGTGATTCTGTACTATTCGGGAGTTCCCCTCCCCAAACGTTACGTGTGGCCTCAAGGTAAACGGCAACAACTCTCCAAAACCGCAGAGCTACTAAAATTTGCTAGTACCTAGATCAGTCCTAAATGTTTACAGTGCTGTCACTGAATGATCGCTGCTTGCATTCTCCAGATTTCACTGTCACATAATCCTACATTCACAGCAATGCCACCGTTATTGGGAGCATACGCAGAGGATGCCAAACAATAAGCCAAACTGATCCAGGCAGGTTTCTTCAGAGTTGATCAAATGTACTGGATCCAGAAGAAGGATGGAGGAGTTTGGAATGAAGCACTGATTGAATTGAATGCACAGTTGCATATCTGGTGTGGGCCATTCCCAGGTATCCCCTTAATCACAGAATTCAGGTGGATGTGCCAAACCATTATGGCTAGTGGCTGCCACTCACAGTGCTGATGCATTTAAGGATTTAAAAACCACACGGGCCTTGGCTCAGTCAAGCTACCTTCCAGGAAATTTTCTAGCATTACCCACACTCCCAAGTGCTTCGTACAGACAGTGCTCTGCAAACAATGAGTGCTCAATAAATGCAACTGAGCGAATGAACTAGAGGGGATCGGAAACTAGCCCCCAGCAGTAGCCCATTAACTTTAGGGTAGGCTCTGTACCTGGATACGGGATCGAGAGGAGAGTGAAATCGGCGTAACGCTGGGCCTTGTCCACCTTCTCGGAGGAGGTCACACTGACAAAAAGGAAAACACGCTATTGGAACAGGCTTCCCACCCATATTCCCCTTGGTTCTGCCTTTCAGTTAGGGAACCTAATGAGTTGTTTAAGGATTACAGGAAACAACCACCGATTCCCTACAAATAAGTGATCTTAACTCTCCAATTCTAGTCCTAACTAACCAAACACCAACAAGGTGAAGAGAAAAATAAAATGAGTCTAGGGTCTAGAGTTTCCAGTCCTCTACCAGTCTCGGTTAAGGGAAGGAGAGTCAAGCAGAGGCATACCCATTCTATTCCTAGCTTGGCCAGTGGCTAGCAAGTGGAAGGCAATCTGCTACAAGTCAAGACTCCCCTGTGCTGGGCAGCAGCATCACGAGAGAGAGTCGAGGGCGGAGACTGAAGTTTACCATGTGAAAGAAGGCGACGGTAAACCACTTCTGTATTTTTACCAAGAAAACTCTATGGATCCAGTACCAGAACGATTACAGAAGGAGGTGGGGCGTTCTGGGAGAGATGTGCCCATGGTGTCGCTATGGGTAGGAGATGACCCGAAAACATAAGACAAAACAAGGGTTGACTTAGAGGTTGGAGGCAGAGGGATAGATAAAATTTTCTTTTGGTCCCTAGCATTCTATAAACAAACAAGCCACACACCATCACTACATAATTACTCTTCCTGTTGTGCATCCACAACCCCAAAAGGCAATATATTAAGCAAGCCCCCTACTTACTTCAGGCCAAACTTCACTTTCTTGTTTTCCACCATCAGGTCACAGATGTATCTGACCGACAGGTACCGAAGTAGTTTGATGTCATGGCCTCTAACCTTATCGAAAAGCTGGGAATCTGCATTTCTGAAGTAAAAAACGCAGGTGACAGGAATCTTGTGAGTTATAATACAGTTAGAGTTTTCAGTGATTCCCAACCACCATACTCAAAAAGTTAAACCATGGTAGAAGTTGCTGCAAACACTCCAAAAGCCCTATTTTGAAATGGCACAAAAGCAATGACGTCTAGTCAGCCCTGTTTGGTTCTAGGAATAAGTTGGTGGGAAGGTGACTTTCGAAGAGATTAACCAGCTACTTAAGATGCATTTCAAAGAATGAGTAAAAGGAGTGATGCCATAGCAAGGAAATGGGAAACCAAGAGATTTCAGACTCTGACAGTAAGCCTGAAGAGGCAAGATGGCCTTAATGTTCTAAAAGCAGCAACACTGGGCAAACACACAAATCCTTTTGGTTCCTGTTATCCATTCATCTTTTCCCTTTGTTTATGGCCCTCGAGTCAATTTTTCAATCCACGTGACTTGCTCAGTCAAACCAATTGACATTAATTGCTGGAGACTGATTGAGAGCTGCTATATAAACTGTATGCCAATCACCAGTAAAGGCATTCTTTTGGCCTAACACTTTGATGAAGGGATGGGAAACAACAACAACAAAAAAAACCAAACCAAAAAAAATTCTGATGTTTATACGGTCCAGAACACCAGAGTAGGGTTTGTGTTGTTTATGCTCAGTATTAGGATCCTCTTGATCTGGCAAGCAGATTGACAGGACTGCAAAGACTGCATAGTCACCAGCTTTTAACTTTCCTTTCCACAATACCCAGGATGTATCACCTCCCCAACCCCTCCCCACCACCCCCACCGAATCCATGCCCCGATACTGTTGGGAGCAAAGACTAGTATGTGACCAAAGGGCACCAGAATGACCAGCTGACCAGAAAAATGGAGCTCAATACTCTTTTCAACATGTGCCAGGTTCCGGTCTCCAGCAGAGTCATGGGTTGGGCATGTGTGAAAGCCTGACCACCTCCACTCCACGGCTCCACAGCCAGGCTGGAAAAATACACATGGCAGCAACAACCTGGTAAGTGTATTGTAAGAGCTCGGCACATGGGGTTTGCCTATTTGCTAATGGCAAGTGTCCCATTAAGGAGTGGGAAGTTAGTCTTTTGCTGGCTAGGGCTCAGGGGCTGGAGTCACAATATGGGGCTCTCCAGCCTTACTACTACCTGCAATCTCAGACACCCTATGCAGGAGCAAGCAAGTAAGCCTGAGAAAAGAAAGGGTTTTTCCTTTGTCTAAATAGCTCCTCTCAACGACTCCAACTTGTCTTATTCTTCGGGTCCCTGTTGTTAGGCATCCACTTTCTGAGCAAGGATCAAGTGGAAAGCACCAAGTGGAGGGAACATTTTGTCGAGAAATCTCTCTCAGTAACCCTTCCGCTCAGTACAGAGGCACTTTGCAAGTGATGCCTTTATTTGTTGGTACCCAAGGTCACCTATTGAAAAAGCCTCTTCCTTTTCCCTCCAAGGAGGTACTCAAGCAATAAGATGAATGAAATAAGCACTCTTCACCGATCAACCAGCTCTCAGTGGTGACTCATTTGGTGAGTGATGTTTGCAAGGCTGAACTATTTACCTACCCATCATCAACAAATACTAAGGGCCCAGAGCACTGCACATGGGACAATTTATTCACATTTCAGCTTTCCTTTCGCTACCCGAACTCAGACCATAAAACATAAACCTCCCTTCCTAACTTCAACAAAGGCCTCAAGCTTATTTTATTTCTCAACTTTCTCCTGAGGCCTTAAGCCACAATCCATGGAAATTCAATACAGGGACAAGGAGTGAGATAACCAGGAGAGGCCAGCAGGCGTGGCAGCAATGCTGAGGGAAAAGTCACCCCTCCATTCTCTCTTTGGGGGGTTTTCACAGGAAAATAGGGAGGACATCCTACTATAAAGCAGAGGATGGGAGGGCTTTAGGGAGGTGCTAAAGGAAGTGAAGCTGCTTTGGGACATTAATCCAGTTACCTTCAATCAGTGGCATTTACTGAGTGCAGAGCACTGTACTAGGCACTGGGGAGAGTACACATCATACCTGACCTCAAGGAGTTCACGATCTAGCGTGGAAGATGGACATTTAAAATTACACATAGGAGGAAGGAATAAGAGTATATAGATAAGTACATAAGTACAGTGGGGGGGGTATGGGAGTGTGGTGTCAGAACTAAAGTGGCACAGGAGGGGATCAAGTAGTATTTGGGAGACTTCTAAGATCACCAGATCATCAGCTTTACAAAAATTCAACTTTAACATGACTCCTATTACTAAGCTATCATACTGAAAAGGTTTCGGTCATCCTTCCCTCTAAGATGTACGGGAGAATTACTTCACTTCCCATGCTGCTATCTTTTCTGATTTGCTCCCCACTTTAACGGGGAAGGAAAAGGACAGAGGTAGACCCAAAGGACAAGGTAACCCACAACAGGAAATACAGAAGCAGCGGGAACTTGGTAGAGGGGAAAAAAAGATGGCAGTTAATTATCTTGTAGATAGCCATTTGCCCATATTCAATAGGAAAGAGTACCAATTTCATTTGTTTTCCTGACGGTGGAGTGGCCAGGTAAATTTTTAGTTTTTGTTCGACAGGTTGATTAATGATCTGGTCAATTGAGGCAGTGCCACCTAGTAGAAAGGGCATGGGACTTTGAGTCAGGAGACCCTGGTCATATAATCCCAGCTCTGCCACTAGGCTGCCGTATGCTCATGGACAACTCAATCTCATCTGCAAAGACACCTGCTCTTCCTACCACCGAGGCTGCAAACCCCATGTGGGACAGGCACTGCGTCCGATGTATCTTAGATTTACCCCAGTATTTATATGCCACAGTTATGCACATTAATTTTCCTCATTACAATGCCCCCGCTCATACAGACCTAAGTGCACAATCTTCTGTGACATCTTCTGTATCAGCCCAAATGTCATCTGAGCCCCCTGCCAGGGAAATCAGGGGAAAAAATGTCACTGAAAAGGCTTTTTCAGTCAGGAAGCATTTCCTGGCTCTTTAATCCCCTACAGGGTTTCGGAGAGGTTGCAGGACCGACTATTCATCCGGCACCTCGAAAATGGCTGCTCCTGATGCACTATCCAGTAAGAAGCTTCTCATCTCTACTTTGCCTTTCCCACCCAAACTCCTCCTACACCACACATTCCTCCCATTTCCAGGCACTCCCTGTCCCTCCTCCCCCCAACAGAGCTACTAGACCCAGATCCCCACCCACATCACGATCTTTCCCCTTCTTCCAACAGGCATACATAACAATTCCTAGGACCCAATTACTTTTTACCCCATTTAGAATGGCTTTCAGTCAAGTGCTCACCTGAGAAAATGTAATTATACCCAGTGCGTCCATAGAGCTCTCCCCATCCAGCCAGGGTTGCCGACCTGCAAATATGCTAAGAAACAGAAACGGCACCTGAATGTTAGACACTGGTCCTAGCAGCACGACATGGGAACGGTGATAGATCACTGCATCCGTGGAGAGAAAGATGACCCAAGAGCCTATTCACTACAGTCCCTCTGGCCAATGCAATGCGAAAGGCTCCTGTATCAGCCTTACTCAGGTGTACCACTTATGAGACATAGGCAACAGCTTCCCCTCTAGACTGTAAGCTTGTTTTGGGCAAGGAATGTGTGCTTACTCTTATACTGCATTTTATCAACTGCTTAGTACAGTGCCCTGCACAGTAAGTGCTCAATAAATACACTGAATGAAGAGCTGCACACCCCTTCAAATCTCTCCAGGTCCTTCCACTCTGAAAAGGAGGCAAGAAGGGAGGCAGCTGCAGCCCAGGGGTAGGAAACAGGAGGCATGACTACTTCAAGAAGGCTGGAGCTCCAAGGTGGTCCTAGGCCTAAAATGGAGCAGCTTGAAGCTGTCACAGCAATTTAAAAACCTGAGGCCTTCAAATCAGAGGTTTACACATGCCTACAAATACGGTTTTCCTTCAGGGAAGCAAGTCAGTCAACCTGCAAAGTTGCAACACACTTTTGGCAAGAAAGTAACTCAGGTTTTTCCTTTCCAATATCATTCCACCTCGGGTGTCATGTATTTCTCCCCGACCCTCACACTTGGTAGCTATTTAAGAGCTATTTAGGAGCTGCTCTTCTCTCAACTTCCTCCCATCTGTTCCCACTTTTTGGTTATGAGGTATCCTCACCAGGGCATAGTTAGACCAGAGCTAGATGGAAACAAGGGTGCACAGAAGTTTACCGCCACAGCTCTGCAAGGAGATTTCCAAATCATTCTTGCTTATTTTCAGGAGTTAATTACCTCCCTCCTACTTAGGCTGTGAGTCCCATGTGGGTAGGGACTGTGTCCAACCTGATTATCACTCAAATTTATTGCGTGCTTACTGTGTGCACAGCACTGTACTAAGCACTTGGGAGAATACATTCCCTACCCACAATGAGTTTACAGTGTATGTGTGTGTGGGGGTGGGGAACAGACATTAATATAAATCAATAAATTACACATATGTACAGAAGAGCTGTACGGCTGGGAGTGGGGAGATGAAGGAGCGAATCAAGGTGATGCAGAAAGGAATGGAAGAAAAGGAAAAGATGGCTTAGGGAAAGTCTCTTGGAAGGGATGTGCCTTCAGTAAGGCTTTGAAGCGTGGGAGTAATTGTCTCTATGTACCCCAGTGCTTGGGGCATGGTGAGCATTTAACATTATTAATAACTGCATAATTCTACCTTGTTTGTGGTCCACTCTTTCTCAGCTTTACTTCAGAGAGATTACCTTTGGACCTATACTTGTTTAGGATTGCTATCTTCAACAAACGTAACCACTTCATTTAATGTCCTTGTCAATCTGTCCACTTCAGGATTGCTCCTTTCAGCCACAACCCTCTGGCTCAATGGAGAGCTTGCCAATTAGATAAAACAAACCTTTTACCACAAGGAGGAAAGGAATCAATGTTTTATTCACCACTGTCTCAAATGGGGAAGGATCAAAGGAAAAAAGGACGATCATTGAATTGAACAGTGGCTGGAAGCCCTGGACAAATCATGGGAGAAAGAACAGTGGAAGTACTACAAGAGTTCCATATGGGGACATAATGAGGGAGTCAAGTAGTTATTGAAACTGCCTGGACAAAGGCTAGGGTGAAGAACTCCCAAACAAAAACTCCTCACAATTGGCTTTAAAGCACTCAATCACCTTGCCCACTCCTACCTCACCTCGCTACTTTCTCACTATAACCCAGCCCACACACTTTGCTCCTCTAATGCCAACCTTCTCACTTTACCTCGATCCCATCAATCTTGCTGCCGACCCCTCACCCACGACCTCTCTCTGGCCTGGAACGCCCTCCCTCCTCAAATCCGACAGACTCTCCCCCACTTCAAAGCCTTATTGAAAGTACATCTCCTCCAAGAGGCCTTCCCTGATTAAGCCCTCCTTTCCTCTTCCACTCCCTTCTGCGTCACCCTGACTTGCTTCCTTTGTTCATCGCCCCCGCCCCAGCACAGCACTTACATAAATATCTGTAATTTACTTATATTAATGTCTGTCTCCTCCTCTAGACTGTAAGCTTGTTGGGGACTGTGAATATGTCTGTTCATTGCTGCACTCTACTCTTCCAAGCGCTTAGTACAGTGCTCTGCACATAGTAAGTGCTCAATAAGTACGACTGAATGAAAGAACTTGGAAAAAAAGTGGAAAAAAAGCTTACATGGAAATGTCTTCTAAAACTCCCATTTCCCAAGGCAGAGTGCTTTCCAGTTCAGGGGCTGATAATTTAAAACCTTAATTTATCTGCAAGACTAGAACTCTTCTTCCTGCTAGCCTGACAAATCATTATTCACCTTGGACAGGTGATCATCTGCAAAGATCTCACTAAGCTAGAAAAAAAGGGAGTTGTACACTGAGTTTTCAATATGTAATCCGCTGGCTACAAGAAAGATTCATTCAGATTTTGTCAATCCCACTACCCTCCTGAGGATTCATGACTCCCTCATGCCCTACACATCACTTGTCTCCCCCAAGAGAGTGCCCACAGCTCCTCTCCCTCATGGCATCACATTTGATTTTAAAAGGCAAGGGAGGCAAGGGAATCGAGGGCTCAGGAGATAAAGTGACAAGCTCAACCTGCTCATACAGTCGCCAACAATTTTTTTTTAAATGGTATTTGTTAAGCACGTATGACGTGACAGGCACTGTGGATTCAAGATTGTCAGGTTGGACACAGTTTGGACTGTGAAGTCCAACTTCACAGGTTGGACAGCCCAGCCCATGCTGGGCTCACGGTCTTAATCCCTATTTTAAAGATGAGGTAATTGAGGCACAGAGAAGTGAAGTGACTAGCCCAAGGTCACAGGGCAGACAGGTGGCACAGCTGGGATTAGAACCCAGGTCCTTTTGACTCCCAGGCCCGTGCTCTATTCACTACACCACGCTACTTGCATGCAGATGTGTCGTTCTCATCACTGGATCATCTCAGAACTCTCCTGGCTCCCAATTTGAGAAACAATGTTCCAGTGGAAAGAATAAAGAAGTAGATTCAATTTACACTTTATCTCTCTTCTCCCCCCCCCCCCCCCGGGCAGTCAAAAGGCAGTCAAAAGGCAGTCAAAAGGTCAAACAAGGATAACCTCCACATGTAACCACTCTCCCTTACAGGAATATGGGGAAGATTTGGGTAAAGCAGATAGTATCCCTTAGAAGAAATACACATGGATGAACCTCCATTAGACAACACAGACTTCACGGTGAAAAAGCTAGCAGCTTTACCTTTCTCTTGTACAGAATGACCGGGCAGACAAACCGTCCTCTACATCTGGCCAACTTGCTGCGGTTGACAAGATCCTGCAGTTTGCTCACTTGCACGGTGCTCTCAAATCTATTAAAACGAAAGAGAGGCAGGTTAGTAATTTGGACATTTGCCACCCAGGTATGGAGCCTGAAAATATGAGGGAGGTATGTGAACTGTTATTTGGCTGCGGTGGTAGAGGAGCAACGACGCTCCCACCTCCTATCCTTGGGAAACCTAGTTGTGGCCACCCAAGAACTCGCATCTTTTCCAGGCACTGAAGCGGCTAGATACGCATGCAGTCCCTCTCTGGTCAAACACTGGATCCCGTTGCAGGTCAGATTATACACACCACTCCAGGTAAGTAAATATCCAAATGTCATTAATATGGATACAAGGAGTGCAGGTAAAAAAAAAAAATTCTACAGTTTTCATTCACTATAATTCATCCAATTGAATTGTTAGAATCCTCCCTCCGGTCCCTGCCCCACCAATGGACCTTCTCTGCCTCTAAGCCCTTTATGGGTTGCCTCATCAGAAAGGGGGTGGAAAAAAAATAAGACAACCAGAGTAAATGAAGAATGGGGAGAGGCAAATGTTGGAAACTCTTACCAGGCAGGGGAGGAGATTGGGGCAATTGTGGCAATATCCCTAGTCTCATTAGGAACTGGGCTCCGAAGTGACACTAAGCAGAAGACAATTTGCCAAACAAACGAAATTAATCTTCCAAAGGCTCCCCAAAAGTTAAAATCCATCAAGTGAGTGGGCACTACAGTTGCCTGCTTACTTCCCTACTGGTTAAGAGGTTTGGGGGCATTAGAGAAGGAGAGAAATGTGAAGCAGCCAAAAGTAGGAAGTTAGGTTCCAAACAGCAGCTGTTGGAAATGGATGGAAATGGGGGGGGGGGGGGGGGGAAGGGGAAGGGGCAGAATGATTTCCAATTGCCCCACCATCCCTGGTTCCTACTGGTCACTCACCACCACCATCTTGGCTCCCCTAGTGACGAGGAGCCAACTCCTACTCTGGCTGCACCTGCCCCCCAGGCTCCACCCCAGCAGTGGGCCAACAAAAATGGCCCTGTGGAGGAGAAGCAGCCTCTGGCCACCTGTCCCAGACCACAGTCAGTGGTATACACCAACCCCGCAGGTTATGTAACAGATTAATCAAGCCAGTTCCTGCTCAAATCAGCCCAGAGGAAGCTGAACTAAAGGCCTGGCTTTGATCTCCGCAGTCCCCATCAGTAGTATAGAATTATATGGCTCTGCTTCTACATGCCCACCCATCCCTCTTCCCTTCAGCAAACACCACTACCACAAGTTTCCACACACTTTAACTACTGGCCTAGTAAACCTACCTTTACAAGTCTTACTTGTGCAAGTGAGGTGACACAGAAAACGCCACAGCACCTCCTATTTACCTTATGGTCAAAGCGGTACTGTAGACAGTTCACAGCAACGCTTCCCTGTATGCTAACAAGACTTGTACGAAAGACCCAAGTGAGCCTTAGCTCCTGTTAATAGAAAATTGGTGTCAGACATCCAATTTTCTTCTCTGCAAGAGACCCATGAAAAGGAATGGTTGGTGGCTGGCTGGTTGGTTGGACAGGAGGCATCTTTCCTGAAGGGCAAGCTGCATTTGAGTTCTGCCAAATAAGGATGGGCAGCAGAAAGAGAAACTAGAAGTGTTTCACCTCTCATAATACAAATTTCTAGTTTACACACGAAACCAGACCAAGGGCTGGAGGGGAGGTTGTAGCTGAGACTTTGTTGGCTTAGGCCCCAAGGACTCCCCATAAAGTCATGTATATTAAAAATTAAATTAAAATTAGAGCACTTGGCCTGTGCACTGAAAATGTATAATTCAAAATATTTTATCATTTGTACATGTTTGCAGTCTAGCCTAGTGGAAAGAGTCAGTCAATCGTATTTATTGAGCGCTTACTGTGTGCAGAACACTGAACTGAGCGCTTGGGAGAATACAACATAACAGACACATTCCCTGCCCACAGTGAGCCTACACTCTAGAGGGGGAGAAGTCTATTTGGAGGAAAAGAGGTTGCAGGGATATCCCAGCCCCAGCCCATCCTGCCAAGCCTTAGAAGTCCCCAGTAAGGCTCTGGCAGCCAGGGGTGTGGGGTGTGTGGGGGGGTGGCCTTGGAGCTCCACCTCCCACACCCCTAGGGAAGTCTAACAGGACCCTCCCTGCACTGTTGGGATCAGAGCAAGATGGCCCAACTCCAGGAACTAAACACCTAGAGACCACTTGCTAATAAGCCTACCCAGAAGTGTGAATCTTCATGTAATGCAACAATTCCTGTTGGAAGACAGCATGTTTTCACCTCAGAGAAATCCCAGAAACATAGCGAGACGAGAGAGGCAAACTGGGATATTCAGTGGTGCCCAGTCCCAGATTCCAGCCGTGTGCCTGAAAAAGTACTGTAAATCAACAGGTAAGGACTCGGTGTATCTGCTAATCAGCCTCACGGCTGAGGAGACGAGGGAAGTCCCATTAAGACATATATGTGGTAATTATCGCTTACGTGTTTTTGTCCTTCTCAGAGCTCTCATATTCTAGGAACACAATGTGGCGGGGGTAGTGGCCACATATCTCCCCGTTCACATTTTGGATCAGACTGTAGCAGTAATCTTTGCCGAACAACTCTAGGCATTTCTTCTCAATCCGCTCGATCTGAAATAGACCAAGAGCTAAGTGCTACTTCTCCCATACAGAGATAAGAAAGTTACTTGACACACCAATCTGAGCCAGTTCAAGATTTATTGGCTGTTTTGTACGGGGTCAGGGTCGGGGGGGGGCGGGGGGGGGAGGGAAGCAAACAAACACCATCCACGTTCCCACACACCCAAAAACCCTACCCACACACCCAGACAAGTCCCCCAGGAGCTTCTCAACCTAGTTCACCACTTTAGATTGCACCTACAAATTGGAAAAGAATCACTGTGCTAGTCGAGTCCTTGGCTCTAGATTAATCATAACAGACCAGTAACTGGAATATCCTGTCGGGGAGGAGGCTCCGGGACACAGTTTGAGGACTGACTCTTTAGAATTTGATGCTTATGGAAAGCCGGGGAAATGTGCGCAGGTGGAAGCGAACTCTTAAGAGGGCAACTCTGAAGAATGACAACATTCCCTCCCTCAAACCATGTTGCCTTTTTACCATCCATAATCTAGCAAATGGTTCACTACAGCTCAAGATTCTCTCAGGAAAGATTTCGGTGGAAATGAAGTTTTTGATTCAGTGTCAAGTAGCAATATCAGTACCAGCTGCCATAAACAGAGTTAGTTTTAAAAGGCGTTCCCCGTCGAAATTTCCACAGATGGATTTAACTCTCAGATCCCTGTCTGAGTGGATGAAAAGCGGGTTTGGAATTAGAAGACTGAGAAGGCTGAACCAATAAGTCAGCCTGGTAATTTTGAGAATCGCCATCCGCTTTGAAATCCTCCCAGAGTCAACAAGCCTCCCGTGCCCTCGGGAAGAAGCGGCCCCGAGGAAACATTCGACTACAGGTCTGTGCAGGTGCAGAAGATGAGGTGCCCCTGGCCCCGGGCCAGGGCTCGGCTGTCTGGGCCAGGGGGAGAGAGGGGGGACTCGTCCGGAGCAGCCTGGGCTACCTACAGGTGACGGCCCCCGGCCCTAAGGGAGGTGGTCCCGGTGGTCCCGAAGTCTCAGGGAACTTTGGGAAGACCCGAGTGGGCGTGAGAAAACTGGGGAGGGTTAGAATACCCGAAGCGCAGAAGGGGACGCCTCCCCGCCTCGGGATCCGAAGCGCAGAAAGGGCGCCCCCTAGCTTCAGGACCCGATGCACGGAAAGGGACGCCTCCCCACCTCGAGACCCAAAGCGTGGAGAGGGCGCCCCCTAGCTTCAGGACCCGAAGCGCAGAAAGGGACGCCTCCCCGCCTCGAGACCCGAGGCGCAGAAAGGGCGCCCCCTAGCCTCAGGACCCGAAGTGCAGAAAGGGCGCCCCCTAGCTTCAGGCCTCGAAGCGCGCAAAGGGACGCCTCCCCGCCTCGGGACCCCGAGCGAAAAGGAACGCCTTCTCGCCTCGGGAGCCGAAGCGAACAGAGACGCCTCGCTACCTCAGGACCCCAAGCGAAAAGGGACGCCATCCCGGCTCAGGCCCTCTCCCCAACCTCCTCCTCCTCCTCCGCCCCCGCCCAGGCGCGGCGACCAGAAAGAGGAACAGAAACGAGAAGAGGGAACCGAGGCGGTGATCACCGCCATGGTGGGGGACCCTACGGACCGCTCCAGGGAACGACTGCGCCCCCCCCGTCCCCCCCCCGCACCTGACCGGCCGTTCTACCCCCTCCCCCCACAGCTCGGCCAAGTCGCCCCCACCTTGGCACTGCCTGCTCCGCTACCGTCCTTGGCCCGATACTGTGCCCGGGAGAACTCCTCTAGCAACTCCCCCAGCCCAGGCTCCTGCGGCAGGAAAGGGGGAGCCCGAGCACCGGCCATTCCCGGCCCCCGCGTCCACCTCCGCCTCAGCGCGCAACGCCCCAGCCCATCACCCCCGTCCGCCGCCTGCCGCCCGCCGCCCGCCGGCCGCTCCGCTCCGGGTCCGGAACTGCCGCCGTAAACGGGGTCCCGCTTCCGGTCCCGCCCACACACGCTGTTTACCCCGACTCCAGCCAATCAGCGGCGAGGACCGCCGCCCAGCCCGCCCCGCCCCCCGGGCTCCGCTCCGAGGCGGGAACGAGCTTGACGGCCCGAAGGCCTCGCCGACGCCACCGAGGTGGAACCGACGGAGAAGGAGGGAGGGCGACGATGGCGGCCGGCAGGCCGGCCCCGCAAGACTGTGGGCAAGGTGGAGCGAACCACCGGTTGCGCCCGCTGCCCGGGCGGAAAAGTCTGTTGCCGAATTGTCCCTGTGCATTAGTGTCCCTGTGCACTACATACAGTGCTCTGCGCGTAGTAAGCGCTCAATAAATACCTATTAAAGGAATAAATCGTAAAATCATTCCACGAGGGAGGGGTGGGCTACCGGGTCTCCCCAGTGAGCCTGAGAGGGGATTTTTTTTTTCTTCATCTGACATTCCTTAAGTCTTCTGTTAAAAACAGCCCATATGAAAACGTTAGATTGAAAACGCTACCCATTGGGTAACCCTTATTTTTCCCTTTTGGCCTTCTCATCCAACCCGCCCCGTTGTTCTCTTCCTCACTTCATATCCATCCTTGGATCTCAACGTGTCTTCACTGGGGCTCGCCGATCGAACGTCAATCCCAGAGAGAATTAAAAATGTAATCGTGGGTTCTTCGATTTTAAAATGTCATAGTCTCTTCCTTATGGGTTAAATCCTCAACTCTGCAGCCCTCTGCCCCGCCCGGTTCATAGCCTAAGCCCCCGCGAGAAGTCCTTCCAAATTCCGAAAGAAGGGGTTCCCGCATTTCCGTCAACTTTACGGGTATACTCAGGCAAGAATTACCTGCTTTCCCCGGCCCTCATGTTAACTCCAACTCTTAGTTCAGCGTTCACTGCCAGCCATACTACATCCTCCCGGCTCGAATGGACCAATCGATGGTATTTATCGAGCACTCACTGTACGCAGTGCGCTGGACTAAGTGCTCGGGAAAGTACAGTACGATAAAGTTGCCGGGCACGATCCACGCCCACAAGAACTTTACCGTCTACAGAGGGAGACAGACATTATATTAGAGATAGGGGAAGGGAAGGTACAAGGATATGTTGTACGTAAGCGCTGTGGGGCCGAGGGTAGGGTGAATATCAAGTGGTTAAGCGGTATAGATAATGTTGGTATTTATTAAGCGCTTACTACGTGTAGAGCACTGTTCTAAGCGCTGGGGTAGATACAGGGTAATTAGGTTGTCCCACGTGAGGCTCACAGTCTTAATCCCCATTTTACAGATGAGGTAACTGAGGCCCAGAGAAGTTAAGTGACTTGCCCACAGTCACACAGCTGACAAGTGGCAGAGCCGGGATTCAAACCCATGACCTTTGACTCCCAAGCCCGGGCTCTTTCCACTGAGCCCCGCTGCTTCTCTGATATAGATCCAAGTTGCAGAACAGAGGGTGAAAAGGGGAAACGAGGGCTTAGTCGAGGAAGGCCTCTTGGGAGAGATGTGATTTTAATAAGACTCTGAAGGTAGGAAGAGTAGTAGTCTGTCCATTTGGGAGCGGGAGGGAGTTCCAGGACAGAGGAAGGATGTGGACGAGGGATCGGTGGTGAGATAGATGAGATTGAGGTTTAGAGGGTAGGTTGGCATTAGAGGCGTGTGGGCTGGGTTGTTGTAGGACATCAAGCAAGGTTAGGCAGGAGCGGGAGAGCTGATTGAGTGCCTTAAAGGCCATGGTAAAGTAAGCAGTCTCCCGCTCAGATTCAATTTATTCATAGCGGGGAAGGTTTCATTAGCTTCCTTTTTAGTCTTTCCGTGGACCTGACATTCCTGCTTGTTCAATCTCTCTGGATAAGAATTCCTTTTTTTTTTCCCCTCCAAATCAGTCCAAATTGGGCCTGGAGTCAGAGGATCTGGATGACCTCGGGTAAGTCATTAAAATTCTCTGTGCCTCAGTTTCCTCGTCTGTAAAATGGGGATAAAATACATACCAGTTCTCCCTCCCACCTAGACTGCGAGTTTCATGTGGGACAGCGACTGTGTCCAAGCAGATTATCTTTTATCTACCCCAGAATTTAGTATAGTGCTTGGCACATAGTAAGTGCTTAAAATCAAACGCTTAGTACAGTGCTCTGGACACAGTAAGCTCTCAATAAATACGATTGAATGAACAAACACCACAATTATTATTATTGCTATTCTCTATATTCTCACTCTGCTTCTCTTGCTGCTTTCCACATATTCAAATGTATAAAAATCAGCCTATACAAAAAACCCCCAACACTCAACCATCACAACCAAATATGTAGCTTTCATTTTGTGACTTCCACTCCGTGCCTCCAGAGAGCATGAAAGAAAGTCATAAAAAAAACTGTGCTGAAAGGATCCCAGACACCATCCATACCCGGTTGATGTATAGAAATCTCCGGGTTAAAAAGCATTTTATCAGATTCATTCTCTTATCAAGGCTTTGTCCTCCTTGGAGCCTCTTCCAAATCCCCCCTCTTCAGCTCTATTTGGCATCCCACCATTTGAAAGACTTGAAATTTTGACTGGACTGAGTTCCCGTTTTAGCTTGTAGACAACTTTCTGGGTGGCCATCTATCCCAACCCTATTGTTCTACATTTCTCTTCATTCATTTTTGCCCCTCCAAATCTCTAGTCCTCTTCATATGCCCAGAATCAATGCCCTACTTCTTTCTCTCTGGCTACTGTCATATTACTATTCCCATATGCCATTTCTGGCTCCAACTGAAACTTGATCCTCCCCTCCTTTGTGCCACCTGGCAGGGCTTAACTTGGCATTACACTATTGGAGGTACAGATCTAGCCCCAAGGGGCACAGAAGGGGGTCTCCCACCTTCTATCTCCTTGCCAATCCACCCATTCACTTTGTGGATGCTCATATTGTCCTAGTACATCAGACCCATAAATCTTTTGTTCCTCTCTGGCATAAGCTCCCTGTGGGCAGGGAACATATCTACCAACTCTGTTACGTCATTCTCTCCCAAACGATTAGTACAGTGCTCTGCATGCAGTAGGTGCTCAATAAATACCACTGATTGAGTGATTGGCATGCCAGAGCCTGCCAAATATTCTAATTAAAAAGCCATGGTTCCCCAGATTGCAGCAGCAGAGTGGTTCAGTGGAAAGAGCCCGGGCTTGGGAGGCAGAGGTCATGGGTTCAAATTCCGGATCTGCCACTTGTCAGCTGTGTGACTGTGGGCAAGTCACTTAACTTCTCTGGGCCTCAGTTACCTCATCTGTAAAATGGGGATTAAGACTGTGAGCCTCACGTGGGACAACCTGATTACCCTGTATCTACCCCAGCGCTTAGAACAGTGCTCTGCACGTAGTAAGTGCTTAATAAATACCAACATTATTATTATTATTAAATCCATCAGCCATCACTGCTACTTATGTACTTTTTTACACTCACCTTCAGCACTTAGGGGCATAACACCACTCTCTCCATCTTCAAAGCCCTACTAAATCATATCTCCTCCAAGAAGCCTTCCCTGATTCAGTCTCCCTCCCACGTCCTGCAATTCACCCTCCCTTCTGTGTCTCCTATGTATTGGGGTCAGTACTCTTTAAGCTCTTTTATTCTTACCCCACCATTTGCCCACCTCCAGAGTGACAGTACAACAGAATTGGTAGGCACATTCCTTACAGTCTAGAGGGGGGAACAGACATTAAAATAAATTACAGATCCATAGATGAGTGCTGTAGGACTGAAAGTGGGGTGAATATCAATGCTTAGAAGAGTGCCTGGCATATAGTAAATGCTTACCAGATGCCATTACAAAAAAAGAAAAAAGGAATTCGTAGGAGGGGATTAGCTTAGTACAGTGCTCTGGACACAGTCGGTGCTCAATAAATATGATTGAATCAATCAGACACTTAGAATTAGTCCCTACCCCTCAGTGGGGGCTCACAGTCGAAAAATAGAAAAGGGGTGAGGAGACTGGTGACAGATCCATAAGGGGAGAAGAAACATCCGCATGCCGAGGGTGACTGTAGCTACTGCCACTCTAACAGTGGCTTTTGAGATGACATGACCTCTTGATGGTAAGAATTATGAATGTCCTCCCTCCTCAAATCCGACAGACACTTGCTCGTCCCCACTTCAAGGTCTTACTGGGGGCACATCTCTTCCAGGAGGCCTTCCCTAACTAAACCCTCTTTTCCTCTTCTCCCACTCCCTCTGTATCGCCCTGACTTGCTCCCTTTGTTCATCGCTCCCTCCCAGCCCCACAGCACTTACGTACATATCTGGAATTTACTTATTTATATCAATGTCTGTCTCCCCTTCTAGACTGTAAGCTCCTTGCAGGCAGGAAATGTGTCTGTTTATTGTTCTATTGTACTCTACCAAGCGCTTAGTATGGTGCTCTGCACAGAATAAGCGCTCAATAAATACAATGGAATGAATGAATGAATGCTCAAAGGGTACATATCCAAGTGCAAAGAAAAAGCAGAAGAGAGAGGAGTAGGGGAAAAGAGGGCTTAATCGAGGAAAGCCTCTAAAAACTCTTCACTATTGGCTTCAAAGTTCTCCATCACTTTGCCCCCTCCTACCTCACATCCCTGCTCTCCTTCTACAGCCCAACATGCACACTCCGCTCCTCTGCCGCTAACCTCCTCACGGTGCCTCGTTCTCACCTGCCCTGCTGTCGACCCCTGGCCCGCGTCCTACCGCTGGCCTGGAATGCCCTCCTCCTCCCATCCGCCAAACTAGCACACTTCCCCCCTTCAAAGCCCTACTGAGAGCTCACCCCCTTCAGGAGGCCTTCCCAGATTGAGCCTCCCTTTTCCTCTGCTCCTCCTCCCCTCCCCATCGCCCTGACTCCCTCCCTCTGCTCTACCCCCTCCCCGCCCCACAGCACTTGTGTATATATGTACATATTTATTATTCTATTTATTTTATTAATGATGCATATATATATAATTCTATTTATCTATTTTTGATGCTATTGACACCTGTTTTGTTTTGTTGTCTGTCTCCCCCTCCTAGACTGTGAGTCCGTTGTTGGGTAGGGATTATCTCTATCTGTTGCCAAATTGAACTTTCCAAGCACTTAGTACAGTGCTCTGCACACAGTAGGTGCTCAATAAATACGACTGAATGGATGAATGAATGAGATATGATTTTAAATAGGGCTCTGAAGGTGAGGAGAGTGGTGATCTGCTATATAGGAAGGGGGAGGGAGTTCCAGGCCAGAAGGAGGACGTGGGCAAGGGGTCAGCGGCGAGACAGACAAGATCGAAGTACAGCGAGTAGGTTGGTGTTATAAGAGCGAAGTCTGTGGGCTATGTTGTAGTAAGAGATACGCAAGGTTAGGTAGGAGGGGGAGAGCTGATTGAGAATCTTAAAGACTATAGTAAGAAATTTCCGTTCGATGTGGAGGTGGATGGGCAACCACTGGAAGTTCTTGAGGGAGACATAGACCGTACATTTTTTTAGAAAAATGATCCAGGCAGCCAAGTGAAGTATTGACTGGAGTGGGAGAGACAGGAAGCAGGGAGATCAGTGAGGAGGCTGATGTAGTAGTCAAGGCGGGATATGATAAGTGCTTCCATCAGCATAGTAGCAGTTTGGATGGAGAGGAAAGGGCAGATTTTAGAGATTTTGTGAAAGTAGAACCAATAGGATTTGGTGACAGATTGAATATGTGGGTTGAATGAGAGAGCTGAGTCGAGGGTTGGGAGTAAAAAGATCGTAGTTCTCTGTAGGGGAGAAGGACGTATTTACAGGAAGTGGTGTGAAGTAGAGAAGGCAGCTGAAGAGAGTGTGGTCAGATAGAGGGATTTTGGAGCTGGTGAGGGTAAAGATTGTACAGATTAGAGAAATAGTGTGGCTTAGTGGAAAGAGCACAGGTTTGGGAGTCAGAGTCGTGGGTTCTAATCCCGCCTCTACCACTTATCAGCTGTGTGACTTTGGGAGAGTCACTTCACTTCTCTGTGCCTCAGTTACCTCATCTGTAAAATGGGGATTAAAAGTGTGAGCCCCACGTGGGACAACCTGATTACCTTGTATCTACCCCAGCTCTTAGAACAGTGCTTGGCACATAGTAAGCGCTTAACAAATACCATCATCATTATTATTACAGAGACTAGAGATGATGAGATCGAGCATGTGTCCAAGTCAGTGAGGGAGTGGGAGGGGGTGGAGCAGGAGGTCAGTGGTATTGAGGAGCTATAGGAAGCGGCCACCGGAAGGATAGACAGGAGCATCCTTGTGAATATTTCGGTCCCCAGAGATCAATGTAGGGATGGAGAAAGAGAGAAGGAATGCGAGAAAAGGATGAAAATGATTCATAAAGTTGTAGGAAGGGTCTGGGCAATGGTAGATGACCATGACTTGTAACCAGGTGGTAGAGATGGATCATAAGGGTTTCAAGGAAGGGATTGAGAGGGATGGGGGAAGTGGTATGGTATGAAAGCAGGACTGAGAAGCAGGAAGAAAGCCAACTATCTACCCCAGCGCTTAGAACAGTGCCTGACACATTGTAAGCACTTAACAAATGTCATAAAAAAAACCTCTCTCCCTTTCCCAGTGAGTCTGGAGGAGTGGGAGATGAGACCCCCTTTGGGGAAAGCGGCTTGGGAGACATTGTCATCTGGGCTGAGCCAGGTTTCAGTGGTGGTGACGAGAAATAGTGATTGGGTCAGGAACAGGTCAAAGATGAAGAGAAGCTTGCCCCGTTCCATCATGGCACACTTGGCTGAGGCGGTGGGGGAAGTACGGGAGAGGAGTGGAGTGGGATTGGATGGAAGTGGAAGTGGACATGGAGGGAGGGGGATGAGGGGAAGTGCAGGGATGGAGTCTGGGAGGGGATGACGTGAGTTCAGGGGAGGGTTTGGATGGCTGGGGATGAGGGGTATGGTGGGAAGGAAAGATGGAAATGGGCTGATTAGAGGGAAGGTATTGAGGGGACATGGTGGGGTTAGAGAAGTTAAAGAATTGTGGGCAGGGAATGTGTCTACCAACTCTTGTATTGTAATAATAATAATGATGGTATTTGTTAAGCACTTACTACTTGGCAAGCACTGTTCTATCCGCTGGGTAGATACAAGCTAATCCGGTTGGATACAGTCCCTGCCCCACCTGGGGCTCACAGTCTTAATCCCCGTTTTACAGATGAGTTTACTGAGGCACAGAGAAGTTAAGTGACTTGCTCGAGGTTACACAGCAGACAAGTGGCAGAAGTGGGACTAGAACTCAGGTCCTTCTAACCTCCGGGCCCCAGCTTTATCCACTAGGCCATGCTGCTTCTCATGCTCTCCCAAGCATTTGGTACAGTGCTCTCAACACAGTATGCCCTCAATAAATACCACTGATGATGATGATGAGGAGGAGGAGGAGGAGGAGGAATAGGAGGACGAGGAGAGGTTGTCAGCAGCAACCAGTTCTTAATCTGGTGGTTCCGCTGATCAGCTGCTGACTCCAATGCAGGTCCCTGGGTCCCTGAGAGCAAAGTGGTGAATGTTCAGGAGCAAACAGGGCTCTGAGTTGATGTAAAGGCAGGCAGCTGTTGACTTACAAACAGACAGGCCTTTGTCACCAGGGTGTCAGCAGCCTCACCTGCTTATATCTTTGTACTCTGCCACTTCACCTATCTGTAATTTATTTTCATGACTGTCTCCCCCACTAAATTGTACGCTCCTCGAGGGCAGGGATCATGTCTATCAATTCTATTGAACTGTACCCTCCCGAGCATTTAATACAGTGCTCCACACACACTTAAGGCTCAAAATACACCACTGATTGATTGATTGACATATTTAGTCAATTGCACATTTATAATTATTTATTTTGATTATGCTATTTGTAAACATTTTTATGCCTGCCATCCCAATTAGACTGTAAGTTTCTTGTGGGGAGGAAATGCGACACTGTTTTGTTCTGTATTTCCTAAGCTTTAAATTTGGTGGCATTACTCATTTCTCCCACTGGGCACCCAATAAATGCTCCTTCTCCTGCTCTTATTACGGCTCCTCCTCCTCCTCTCTCTTCTTCCTCCCCCTCTTTCTCCTTCTCCTCCTCCCCTTTTTTCTCCTCCTCCTTTTTCTTCTCCTCCTCCTCTTTCTTCTCCTCTTCCTCCTTTGAAAGCCTCTTTCTGACCCAAGCTGATGAGGCAACCACTCCAACCCCCATAATTGGCCTGTGCAAGTGGAGAGGAGAAGGGCAAACAGACCAGCAGAATAGACCAAATATACCCTCAGGAAGAAGTAGTGGTCATCAGAAAGGAGGTGAGAGAGACCCACCACTTGTTGGTTGTGCCAACTGTAAATTTTGGAAACGTGGTCAGGTTTGGGAGAAGTTGGTGGGGGATGAGTATTAGCTCTTGAAAAGTTCAAAGTCAAAAAGGTTATTAAAAAACTCAAAAAAGGGTAGGAGTTTTATTAAATCATCCAAAGATGGCAGAATGGTGAACGATTTTCAAGCAAGACACCCAGAAAGAAAGATGGGGACTAAAGAAGACTTTCTGAAGAGAAAGATAAACTATTTTAGAGGAAATAGATGGTAGATGGTAGATGGTAGATGGAAAAGACTGGGGAATTAATTAATGATGAACAAGACCAAAAGGTGATAAATGACCGCAAGAAACATCAGAGGGGAGATGGGCAAGAGCTCACCACAAGAGGGAAGAGGAGAAGTGTGACCTCCCCGGCTCTTCCTCACCTCCACCGCCCCCATCCACCATGGCCTGGGTGGAGCTGGAGGAGGAGAGGGGCAAGCAGGAGATGGAAATGGAAAAGAAATGGTTGTGGAGGGGTGGCGAGGGGAGGGCCTGACCTCACAAGTCTACTCAGGGTTTCACCGTCATTCTCTAAGGGGATCCAGAGATAATGTGTTCTGGAGACTTCACTCCTTGGGCTCAGAGACTAGTTTTCCTTTGCCCTCCGCCCCTTTTACCTTCTCCCCTCCCACCTCAGGACCGGAGTGTTGTGGGTGCTCTTATCACTCTATATCGAGAAGAAGGGTCGGGCAGAGTAGGTGGGGGTGGGGGTGTCGCCAAACCAGGCACCTCCATCTGTAGTAAGACTGGTCAGTGCAAACCTGGGGTTGGGGGGTTGGCACCTCTTGAGGGCACAGGTCCCCTGAGACATCCTGCTGTGGTTTGCTTTTCAGAGAAGTCGCACAAGTCACTGCCTGTTTCAGGAAAAAAAGAATAATGCATTTATTAATAAGGTTAGCTGTTTATAAGCAAAGCTGGTTCATCCTCTATTCTCATTGGGCTAGATCTTGGAAACATTTTCTTTCTTAATGATATACTATCCCAACATTCTCCAGAAGAGAGAGGGCCACCCTCCTGACCCTTCTTTTTTTCTCCTTCCTGTATCTCCTTCTCAAAACTCTCTTTCCTCTCGCCTTTTACCATTTCTTTCTGGCTTTACCTCCAGGCTTCCCTGCTCTCCTTTTTTTCATTTCTCTCTCCCTCTGTCTTTGCCTGAGTTTAACCATCCATGTCTCCCCACCCATCCACCACAAACATCAAATTTCCTTTCTCCTTTTTATCCCTGAAAAGGAAAAGTCCTGAAATCCTCAGGGGTCTCACTTCAGGAACTCTGCTCAAGTTGAGCCTGGGACTGGATTGCGCAAGGCCATTTTCAGCCTGTTGAGGGCTTGTCCATGTGGAACCACAGAACCGAACAACTGATTGGAGGGAAGGAGTAAAACGTGGGATATCTGAAGCCACCAGATTCCGCTCCCCCTCACCGCCCCATCCCCCCCACCCCAATCTGGAAGACTACAGTTCTCTCCATTTAAAAAATCCTCCTAAAATCCCACCTCTTCTAAGAAGCACTTCCCAATGGATGCACAACATTCTGAGTCGTCTCAATCCAACAGCCAACTTTAGAGTTTATGGATTGTATTCCCATCCTCAGCATTTAGGGTTATAAGTAGATTCAATTGTATATTTGAGTATTTGTTCAGCTACTTCGCCCTGATGTATTGCTGTGAATCCCTGCTATATTCCTGTTCTTCCTCCTGCTCCCAACAACCTGTAAATAATTTTTGTCTGTCTGTCCCTTTACATCCATCACAGATGAGCAAAATGTGTTCCCCGCATGCACTTGGCCCACCCACCATGGCTGAGGAGCTCTCGGCCTGCCCCAGGTCTGCTCTGTGTGTGCTGGGGCGGGATAAAAGGCACTGCTCTGCCCCCTCATCTGCACTTCCCCTCCAGAGCCAAATGAAACATGGGGCAATTGCAGCCTCGCTCCCCTGCCTGCTCTAGGTCCCCCTCACTATGGCCGAGTGAATTGCCTTCCCTCCCCATCACCTAGGGCTGGCACCGGCTTCCCTTCGCACCACCGAGTTGACCCAACCCCATCCTGCTTCCCACCCCCCAAGTGAGAATGAGAACAGTGCCTGCAGCATGGCACCTCCTAGAACCCTGGGAAAGCTAGCCGTGGAGCCATTGCTGCGGACTCTGAATCATGAGGAGAAATTCTGCTCCTCTACCTACAGCTCCCTACCTCTGTGCACAGTCCATTTCCTTTGCTCCTGTGCATGAGCCACAGAGTGCTGCTGGTGGAAATCCAGAGAGCAGGCCGATCTTGTCCATTTTTTTTAATAGTCTCTGTTAAGCACTTACTATGTGTCTTGCAGTGTTATAAGAACTCGGGGTAGAGACCAGATAATCAGGTTGAACACAGTCCCTGACCCACATGGGGTTCACAGTCTAACTTGGAGGGAAGAGGATTTAATCCCTACTTTACAGATGAGGTAACTGAGACCCAGAGTTGTGAAGTGACTTGCCTAAGGTAGCAGAGCAGACAAGTGGTGGAGCTGGGGTTAGAACCCAAGTCCTATGACTCCCAGGCCCATGCTCTTTTCATTAGGCCACACTGCTTCTCAAACCCCATCTCGAATTCATCCTTGCCTGCTTTAACTCTGCCCTCTCTTCCACCCAGTAACATTATCTCTCCATCCTTACTGACTTCCATGCCCATTGTCTTCACCAGTTATTTCAGATCAGGTGTGATTTTTCACACCTGATGTGCGTGGTGTCAAATCAGGTGTGGGAAGCAGCGTGGCTCAATGGAAAGAGCACGGGCTTGGGAGTCAGAGTCATGGGTTCGAATCCCGGATCCACCACTTGTCAGCTGTGTGACTGTGGGCAAGTCACTTAACTTCTCTGTGCCTCAGTTATCTCATCTGTAAAATGGGGATTAAGACTGTGAGCCTCACGTGGGGCAACCTGATGACCCTGTACCTACCCCAGCAGTTAGAACAGTGCCCAGCACATAGTACGCGCTTAACAAATACCAACATTATTATTATTATTATTATCTTTCTAAAATCTGCCCTGCTCCTCTCCAGGCCCTCCTTCCTCCTGCCCCTTCTTCGATTCTTCCATCTTCCCCAGCGTATCTCAAGAGGATATCTCCTACCTTCTCTCAAAATCCATCCTCTCCACCTGCACCTCTGACCCCATCTCTTCGCACCTTATCAAAACCCTTGCCCCTTCCCTTCTTCCCACCTTGACTGCCATCTTCAACGGTTCCCTCTCCAATGGCTTCTTCCCCACTGCTTTCAAACATGTCCGTGTCTCCCCTATCCTAAAAAAACCCCTCCCTTGACCCCATGACTCACTCCAGTTATCACCCAACTCCTCCCTACCATTCCTCTCCAAACTCCTTGAGAGAGTTGTTTACACCTGCTCTCTCCACTTCCTTTCCTCCAATTCTCTTCTTGACCCCCTCCAATCTGACTTCCGCCCCCTTCACTCCATGGAAACTGCCCTCTTGAAGCTCACCAGTGATCTCCTTCTTACCAAATCCAATGGTCTTTACTCCAACCTAATCCTCTTTGATCTCTCAGCTACCTTTGACACCGTGAACCACTCCTTTCTCCAAGAAACATTATCCAACCTTGGCTTCACTGATATTGTCCTCTCCTAGTTTTCCTATCTTACTGGCTGCTCCTTCTCAGTCTCTTTCGCAGGAGGAGGAGCCCCTCAAGGAGTGGAAGCCCCTCAAGGCTCAGTTCTGGGTCCCCTTCTATTTCCCATCTATACCTCTCCCTCGGAAAACTCATTCACTCCTGCGGCTTCAACCACCGTCTCTATCCAAATGATTCCACATCTACATCTCCAGCCCCGATCTCTCTCCTTCTCTGCAGTCTCGTATTTCCTCCTGCCTTCAGGACATCTCTACTTGGATGCCCTGCCAACACCTCAAACTTAACATGTTCAAAACACAACTCCTTATCTTCCCACCCAAACCCTGCCCTCCTCTAGATTTTCTTATCACTGTAAACAGCACTACCATCCTCCTAATCTCACAAGCCTGTACCCTTGGCATTCTCTTCTACTCATCTCTTTCATTCAACCCACATATTCAATCTGTCACCAAATCCTGTTGGTCCGACCTTCAGAACATTGCTAAAATCCGCCCTTTCCTCTCCATCCAAACTGCTACCACGTTCATCCAAGCACTTATCCTATTTTGCCATGATTACTGCATCAGCCTCTTTGCTAACCTCCCTGCCTCCTGACTCTCCCCACTTCAGTCCATACTTCACTTTTCTAAAAAATCATTCAGTCCATGTTTCTCTACTGCTCAACAACCTCCAGGGGTTGCCCATCCACCTCTGCATCAAACAGAAACCCCTTACCATCAGCTGTAAAGCACTCAATCACCTTGCCCCCTCCTATCTTACCTTCCTGATTTCTTACTACTAATAATAAATGTTGGCATTTGTTAAGTGCTTACTATGTGCCGAGCACTGTTGTAAGCGCTGGTGTAGATACAAGGGAATCAGGTTGTCCCACGTGAGGCTCACAGTCTTAATCCCCATTTTACATCTGAGGTAACTGAGGCACTGAGAAGTCAAGTGACTTGCCCAAGTCACACAGCTGACAGGTGGCAAAGCTGGGATTAGAACCCGTGACCTCTGACTCCTAAACCCGTGCACTTTCCACTGAGCCATGCTGCTTCTCAATAATGATGGAATTTGCTGAGCGTTTATTATGTGCAAAGCACTGTTCTAAGCGCTGGGGGGATACAAGGTGATCAGGTTTTCCCACATGGGGTTGACAGTCTTAATCCCCATTTTACAGATGAGGTAGCTGAGGCACAGAGAAGTGAAGTGACTTGCCCAAAGTCACACAGCTGACAAGTGGCGGAGCCAAGATTAGAACCCATGACCTCTGACTCCCAAGCCCGGGCTCTTTCCACTGAGCCACGCTGCTTCTCACGAAGCAGGATTCTTACTACAACCCAGCTTGCACACTTTTGTCCTCTAATGGCAGCCTACTCACTCTACCTCCATCTCATCTATCTCTCAGTCGAACCCTTTGCCCATGTCCTGCATCTGGCCTGGAAACCCCTCCCACTTCATATCTGACAAGCGATCACTCTCCCCACTTTCAAATTCTTAGGAGAGCACATCTCCCCCAAGAGTTCTTCCCCAGCTAAGCCTTCATTTCCTCATCTCTGAATCCCTTGCATGTCACTTGCCCTTGGATTTGCACCCTTTATTCACCCCACCCTCAGCCCCACAGCACCTATGTACATATCCATCATTTATTCATTTCTGTTAATGTCTATCTCCCCCTCTAGACGCTAAGCTCCTTGTGGGCAGGGAACATGTCTACGAACTTGTTATACTGTACTCTTCCGAGAGCTCAGGATAGTGCTCTGCACGTGATAAGTGCTCAATAAATATGACTGATTGATTAATTTTGTGTGTTGCTTATTATGCTATTTTCATCTTCTAGTGTTACGCTGTTCCTGATGCGTCTGCATCCAGTTCTCCCCCACCTTCTATATTCATGGATTGTGATCTCTTCCAGGGACCGAGTCCATGACTAATTCTCACCTGTATACTCTTTCCCAGCATTTAGAACAGTGCCTTGCACAATCAATCAATCAATCATATTTATTGAGCACTGTATGCAAGCAGTGTACTAAGCTCTTGGGAGAGTTCAACACAACAGAGTTGGCACGCAGATCTACATCTCTTACCCTGTCCTCTCCTCTTCCCTTCAGGGTCGCATCTCCCGCCTCCAGGATGTCTCTACCTGGATGTCTGCCCGCCCCCTAAAACTCAACATGAGCAAGACTGAGCTCCTCATCTTCTCTCCCAAGCCCAGTCCTCTCCCAGACTTCCCTATCACTGTGGATGGTACGACCATCCTTCCCGTCTCTCGGACCTGCAATCTCGGTGTCATCTTTGACTCATCTCTCTCGTTCACCCCACACATCCTATCCGTTACCGAGACCTGCCGGTTTCACCTTTACAATATCACCAAGATCCGCCCTTTCCTCTCCACCCAAACGGCTACCTTACTGCTACAGGCTCTCGTTATATCCCGGCTAAACTACTGTGTCAGCCTTCTCTCTGATCTCCCTTCCTCCTCTCTCGCCCCGCTCCAGTCTATTCTTCACTCCGCTGCCCGGCTCATCTTCCTGCAGAAACGCTCTGGGCATGTCACTCCCCTTCTTAAACACCTCCAGTGGTTGCCTATCGACCTCCGCTCCAAACAAAAACTCCTCACTCTAGGCTTCAAGGCTCACCATCACCTTGCCCCTTGCTACTTTCAAGTGTGGCCTCTGGAACCCCCGCTCTATTACAGGTAAGCTACCTTTCGCCCATGACCTTTTCCTCTCCCGCTCTCTCCTCCTCCTCGCCCTTTCGGAAACGTGGCTCTCTCCCGAAGACACGGTCTCCGCCGCCGCTCTCTCCAGCGGAGGCCTCTCCTTCTCCCACTCCCCCAGACTCACCGGTAAGGGAGGAGGCGTCGGCTTCCTCTTCTCTCCCCGTTGCCGCTTCCGCACTATCCCTCCTCCCCCCTCCCTCTCCTTCCCCTCCTTCGAAGCCCATATCATTCGCCTCTACCACCCCCTCCAGATACTTGTCGCCGTCATCTACCGCCCTCCCGGTCCCACCTCCGACTTCTTCAACCACCTTGACCCCTTTCTCACCTTCCTTCTCTCCTTCTCTCTGCCCACTCTGATCCTTGGAGACTTCAACATCCATATGGATGTACCCGACGACTCCTCTGCCGCCCACCTGCTATCCCTCCTCGACTCTGCCGACCTCCTCCTCCACCATACCGCGCCCACTCACCGACTCGGTCACACCCTCGATCTCGTCATCTCCTGCCGCTGCACTATCTCCTCCCTCACCAACTCTGAAATCCCTCTCTCTGACCATAACCTTCTCACCTGCCTCATCTCTCACACTCCCTCCCCCTGAAAATCTTCGCTACTGCCCCACAGAGAGCTCTGCTCTCTTGATCCCATCCGTCTTTCCAAAAGCATCTCTCCTCACCTTGCCGCCCTGTCCTCACTTCCCACTCTCGATGATCAGGTCTCTGCTCTCAACTCCACCCTCTCTACTCATCTCGACTCTCTCGCCCCCCTTTCCCTCCGCCGCTCTCGCTCCACTAACCCACAGCCCTGGATCACCTCCTCTGTCCGCCTCCTACGCACCTATGCTCGAGCTGCCGAGCGCTGCTGGCGAAAGTCCAAGCACCAAGCCGACTTCACACACTTCAAATTTATCCTTTCCTGCCTTAACTCTGCCCTCTCCTCCGCCAGGCAAAACTTCTTCTCCTCCCTCATCGACACCCATGCCCGTCACCCCCGCCAATTGTTCCAGACTTTTAACTCTCTCCTTAGGCCCTCTGTTCCTCCCCCTCCCCCATCTCTCACCCCCAACGATCTGGCCACCTATTTCCTCATGAAAATCAACACAATCAGGTCTGAGCTCCCCAAAGTCACCCCTCCGCCTCTCCCCTCCCCCCACCAACCCTCTCCCCTACTTCCCCATCCTTCCCTGCAGTATCCTCAGAGGAGATCTCCTCCCTCCTCTCAAGTGCCACCCCCTCCACCTGCACCTCGGACCCCATTCCCTCTCACCTTATTAAAACCATCGTCCCTGACCTCCTCCCTTCCTTAACTTCTATTTTTAACCACTCAATCTCCAATGGCTCCTTCCCCGCTGCCTTCAAACATGCCCACGTCTCCCCCATCCTAAAAAAACCCGCTCTTGACCCCACTTCCCCCTCCAGTTATCGCCCTATCTCCCTACTACCCTTCCTTTCCAAGATCCTAGAACGAGTCATCTACAATCGATGCTTAGAATTCCTTAACTCCCATTCTCTCCTAGACCCCCTCCAATCTGGCTTCCGTCCCCTCCACTCTACCGAGACTGCTCTCTCTAAGGTAACCCATGACTTCCTTCTTGCCAAATCCAATGGCTCCTACTCCATTCTGATCCTCCTTGACCTTTCTGCTGCCTTTGACACTGTCGACCATCCCCTCCTCCTCCATACCTTATCTCACCTTGGCTTCACGGACTCCGTCCTCTCCCGGTTCTCCTCTTACCTCTCTGGCCGGTCATTCTCGGTCTCCTTCGCTGGCGCCTCTTCCCCCTCCCATCCTTTAACTGTTGGAGTTCCTCAAGGGTCAGTTCTCAGCCCTCTTCTGTTCTCCATTTACACTCACTCCCTCGGTGAACTCATTCGCTCTCACGGCTTTGACTACCATCTCTACGCAGATGACACGCAGATCTACATCTCCGCCCCTGTCCTCTCCCCCTCCCTTCAGGCTCGCATCTCCTCCTGCCTCCGGGACGTCTCCACCTGGATGTCGGCCCACCACCTAAAACTCAACATGAGCAAGACTGAGCTCATCTTCCCTCCCAAACCCGGTCCTCTCCCAGACTTCCCTATCACCGTGGATGGCACGACCCTCCTTCCCGTCTCTCAGGCCCCCGATCTCGGTGTCATCCTTGACTCGTCTCTCTCGTTCACCCCACACATCCTATCCGTTACCGAGACCTGCCGGTTTCACCTTTACAATATCGCCAAGATCCGCCCTTTCCTCTCCACCCAGACGGCAACCTTACTGCTACGGGCTCTCGTTATATCCCGGCTAGACTACTGTGTCAGCCTTTTCTCTGACCTCCCTTCCTCCTCTCTCGCCCCGCTCCAGTCTATTCTTCACTCCGCTGCCCGGCTCATCTTCCTGCAGAAACGATCTGGGCATGTCACTCCCCTTCTTAAACAACTCCAGTGGTTGCCTATCAACCTCCGCTCCAAACAAAAACTCCTCACTCTAGGCTTCGAGGCTCTCCATCACCTTGCCCCTTCCTACCTCTCCTCCCTTCTCTCTTTCTACCGCCCACCCCGCACGCTCCGCTCCTCTTCCGCCCACCTCCTCGCCGTCCCTCGGTCTCGCCCATCCCGCCGTCGACCCCCGGGCCACGTCCTCCCGCGGTCCCGGAACGCCCTCCCTCCTCACCTCCGCCAAACTGATTCTCTTCCCCTCTTCAAAACCCTACTTAAAACTCACCTCCTCCAAGAGGCCTTCCCAGACTGAGCTCCCCTTCTCCCTCTACTCCCTCTACCGCCCCCCCCTTCACCTCTCCGCAGCTTAACCCTCTTTTCCCCCATTTCCCTCTGCTCCTCCCCCTCTCCCTTCCCATCCCCTCAGCACTGTACTCGTCCGCTCAACTGTATATATTTCCATTACCCTATTTATTTTGTTAATGAATTGTACATTGCCTCGATTCTATTTAGTTGCCATTGTTTTTACGAGATGTTCTTCCCCTTGACTCTATTCATCGCCATTGTTCTTGTCTGTCCGTCTCCCCCGATTAGACTGTAAGCCCGTCAAACGGCAGGGACTGTCTCTATCTGTTGCCGACTTGTTCATCCCAAGCGCTTAGTACAGTGCTCTGCACATAGTAAGCGCTCAATAAATACTATTGAATGAATGAATGAATACCTCTCCTCCCTTCTCTCTTTCTACCGCCCACCCCGCACGCTCCGCTCCTCTGCCGCCCACCTCCTCACCGTCCCTCGGTCTCGCCTATCCCACCGTCGACCCCTGGGCCACGTCCTCCCGCGGTCCTGGAATGCCCTCCCTCCTCACCTCAGACAATCTAATTCTCTTCCCCTCTTCAAATCCCTACTTAAAACTCACCTCCTCCAAGAGGCCTTCCCAGACTGAGCTCCCCCCTTTTTCCCTCTGCTCCCTCCACCCCCCCTTCACCTCTCCGCAGCTAAACCCTCTTCTCCCCTGTTTCCCTCTCCTCCTCCCCCTCTCTCACCCCACCCCCTCAGCACTGTACTCGCCTGCTCGACTGTATATATCTTTATCACCCTATTTATTTTGTTTATTTTGTTTAATGAGATGTACATCACCCTGATTCGATTTAGTTGTCATTGTTTTTACGAGATGTTCTTCGCCTTGACTCTATTTATTGCCATTGTTCTTGTCTGTCCGTCTCCCCCGATTAGACTGTAAGCCCGTCCAACGGCAGGGACTGTCTCTATCTGTTGCCGACTTGTTCATTCCAAGCGCTTAGTACAGTGCTCCGCACATAGTAAGCGCTCAATAAATACTATTGAATGAATGAATGAACGTTCCCTGACCACAAGCCTATAGTCTAGAGAGGAGTAAGCCCTTAATAGATACTATTATTGATGTTAGTACTTGCAAGCTCCTCGAAGGCAGAGATCGTATGTCTTAATTTAGTTGTAGAACATTGTTGTGCTCTATGAGCACTAAGTACAGTGCTCAGCATGCAGTAAGTGATCAATACACACCACTGATTGAGTAAAGTACTGTGTACTCACTAGGCTTTCCATAAATTCCATTGATTGATTAATGAATATTGTTTTCCAAGCTCTCTTGCTGCACTCCCTTCTACCCTTTAAGATGTGTTCCCTTGCCAAGAGACAGATGAACTATGAGCCTTTTGGAGGATTAGAGGGATTATTTGGAGTTTGATGATTATGAGATCTCTTGATATGTGTCCCTGAATGAAGAAATTTGAGAATCGCCTTTATTCTGTTTTTAAGTAATAATACCTTGAACATCGGGTAGTACTTTTATTTTCCAAAGTCCTTGCTTGTCAGTTACCTCATTTGTTCTGACCCCACCCTTATGGGGCGGGGGGGGAGGGGGGGAGGGGAAAGGCAGATGTTACTACGCAAGTGCTTATTTTACAGCTTCAATTTCAAGCGTGCCAGACCCAGAGCCCGGTTTATAGAAAAGCCTTCTTGTGACTTTCTAGAAGCTGACATTCTCAAAGAAACATAGCGTACGGATCACCCCGGCTTAAACTATCTACCAACTTTGTAATATTGTACACTCCCAAGCACTTAGTACAGTGCTCTGCACACAGCAAGCACTCAATAAATTCTATAGATTTATATAGATAGAAAGGAGGGAAATCTCTGATGCTAAATAAAGAAATTTGATCTTTCCTTTTCACTGAAGGGCTGGAAAGGATCTGAGTTCTTTATTTTTTCAATGGCAAATCAATCAACCAATCAATGGCATTTATGAAGCACTTACTGAGTACAGCCCACTGTATTAAGTAAAGGATCTTTCTCGTTTTCTCACTTCCCTGCCTTTGGGCTATGCAGATGATTTCCAAATTTACATCTCCACCCTGATTTTTTTCCTTCTCTGCAGCTTCACATTTCCTCCTGCCTTCAGGACATCTCTACTTAGATGTCCCAATGACACCAAATTTAAAATGTCCAAATCAGAACTCCTCATCTTCCCACCCAAACCTTGTCCGCCCCCTGTGTCTTTCCTATCACTGTGGACCACACTAGTATCTTCCCTGACTCTGAGCTCTCCTTCACTCCACCTTATTCAACTCACATATTCAATCTGTCACCAAATCCTGTCAGTTGTACCTTCATGACATCTCTAAAACTGTTTCCCACTCCCCAGAAACCTCCAGTGGTTGCCCATACGCCTCCACATCAAACAGAAACACCTTATCATTGGCTTTAAAGCACTAAAGCACCTTACTCCTCCTTCCTACCTGATTTCCTATTACAACCCAGCCCGCACACTTCACTCCTCTAATGCCAGCCTACTCACTGTAACTCGATCTCACCTAGCTCACCGCTGACCCCTTGCCCATGTCCTTCCTCTGGCCTGGAACTCCCTCCCCCTCCATATATGACAGACCGCCACTCTCCCCACCTTCAAAGCCTTATTAAAATCACACCGCCTCCAAGAGGCCTTCCCTGACTAAGCCCTCATTTCCGGTACTTCCTCTCCCTTTTGCATCGCCTATGCACTTTGATCCGTCCCCTTTAAGCACTTGATAGTCGCTCTACCCTCAGCTCCACAGCCCTTATGTACATATTTGTAATTAATTTAAATGTCTGTCTCCCTCTCTAGACTGTGAGCTCCTTAAGGGTAGGGTATGTGTCTACCAATTCTATTGGACTCTCCCAAGCACTTAGTATAGTGCTCTGCACATCGTAAGCACTCAGAAAATACCGCTGATTGATCGAATGATTGTATACAGACCCATATCTCTGGGAGAGCAGTCAGGGGAAACAATAACTATCAACACGGGTGCCGAGTCCATGAAAGTGAAGGGAGTGATTACACCAAAGTGGTCACTTTACCCCTGTGGTGCTTGTACCTTCTTTCCCCGTTTGTCAGCCTCTTGGTTTCACCAGTTCCTTCTCCTCCCAGATGTGTATTTTATGATGCCAGGGACCCTCAGGGTGGCAGCATTCTATAGGAGATGCCAGAAAGGGGAGGGTCCATGTGGAGCACATAGGAGGGAGGTGAGACAAGTGATCTCGGACCACAATTGGAGAAATGATAGTCTCCCCCTAACAACCAGCTGGGCAGCAGTGGTTGAGAGTGGAGGAAGGGATGCTTCATTAGCAACCCACACACCACAAATCTGAGCCAACCTCCTATGCCAAAGCTGAGACTGAGATGTCACTACCCAAGCAGAAATGCACATGACAGGAAAGTTATGTTGGTCATGTAAGGACTAGCAGTATATCAGGGTTAAGAAGCAGCGTGGTCTAGTGGAAAGAGCACAAGTCCGAGAGGCAGGAAACCTACCTTCTAATCCTGGCCCCGCCCCTGGCCGGCTGTGTGACCTTGAGTGAGTCACTTACTCAATCAGTGGTATCGATTGAGCACTTACTGTATGAAGAGGACTGTTCTAAGCTCTTGGGAGAGTACAATGTAACCTCTCTGTAAAATGAGGATTAAATGCTTGTTCTTCCTCTCCCATAGATTGGGAACCCCGTGTGTGCGTTTGGGGGGCGGGATGCTGGGGGAGGGAATGAGACTGTGCCTGACATGATTGTCTTGTATTTACCACAGTGCTTGGCACATAATAAGTGCTTACCAAACACCACAATTATTAGGATTGTGTTCTGCTTATGGCCAACTTTCTCATTTATCCTAGAGTAATAAATTTCACTGAAAATCCAAAGCCTTTATTGGAGCCAATGCCACAGCATTCTAGCTCCCATCTCCTCCCACATCAAAACCTTTGAACAATAGCTGGTGACAAAGAGAAATGCAGACTAATTTGAGTTTTTCCTTTATTCTCTCCCTTGGTCTCCCCACTGGAGGAGGAGGTGTTTGTGAACAGGCAAGAGGCCGAAAGGTAGGCAACAAAAGGGAGAAGGAGAAGAAAAGGGCCCAGGCAGTCCATAAACTGGATGAATCAATTTCTCACTAAATAATCAAAGTAGAAGACATTTCAAGGAGAAGGCGAGTTTCCATTTAGGTTTTAAAGCCTTGCACAGGTTCCAAAACGCTGATCATAAGAGAGGGAGTGTTTCCTGGGGAATCTAAGCATTCATCAGTGGGAGTGAAGCACCATGGCCTAGTGGAAAGAGCATGGGCTGGCAGTCAAAGGACCTGAGTTCTAATCCCAGTTCTGCCACTTGTCTGCTTTGTGACCCTCTGCAAATCACTTAACATCTCTATGCCTCAGTTATCTCATCTATAAAATGAGGATTAAGACTGTGAACCTCACATGGGACTGAGACTGTGTCCGACCTGATTATCTTGTACTTACTTCAGCACATAGGACAGTGCCTGGAATGTAATAAGCACTTAAATCTATTTTAAAAAGTGAAACTATCCACTTTCACACTGCAAGGGCAGTGTAGAAGTATTTTGCTTTGGCAGTGGAAGTTCATAGGATGGGCAGTGAGGGCACTCAAGGATACAGGACCCAAGGTGCACATGACATTGCAAATGGCATAAAGTAAGGACATCATATGCATTGACTGATGTCAGCCTATCAGTCAATCAATGGTATATATTGAGCACTGACCATGAGCAGAGTACTGTACCATACTATAGAGTCGGTAGACAGGTTCCCTGCCAAAAGGAACTCTCAGAAGGGGAGATAGGCATTAAAATAAATAATAATAATAATTATGGTATTTGTTAAGCACTTACTTTGTGCCAGGCACTGTATTAAGCCCTGGGGTGGATACAAGAAAATCGGGTTGGGCACAGTCCCTGTTCCACATGGGGCTCCCAGTCTCAATCCCCATTTTACAGATGGGGGAACTGAGGCCCAGAGAAGTGAAGTGGTTTGCCTAAGGTCACCCAGCAGACAGGTGGCGGATTGGAATTAGAACTCACGACCTTCTGACTCCCAAGCCCGTGCTCTATCCACACGCCACGGAGCAGTAAATAAGTGCTGTGGGGCAGAGGGTCTGGTGAATATCAAGCACTTAAAAGGTACAAATCCAAGTGCACAAGCTATGCAGATGGGAGAAAGAGTAGGGGAAAAGATGTATCAGCTTCCACTCCCAGAGAGATGCAGTGTAGAGACTAGAGACAACAACTTACTCCGAGTCAGGCACCTTCAATCCCATTTCTTCCCAGGAGGTCTCCCAACATGGTGTCCAGCTCAGGTACTGAGTGTTTATGCAGATGGGGTCTTAATGTATCCGTTCATTTGAGTAAATCTGCTCCGGGCTGCCAAAATCAGCTCCCCTTGACCCTCCCAAAGATAATAATAATAATGATAGTATTTGTTAAGTGCTTACTATGTGCCAAGCACCTTTCTAAGAGCTGGGGTAGACACAGGGTAATCAGGTTGTCCCATGTGGGGCTCACACTTTTAGTCCCCATTTGAGAGATGAGGTAACTGAGGCCCAGAGAAGTGAAGTGTCTTAATAATGTTGGTATTTGTTAAGCGCTTACTATGTGCCGAGCACTGTTCTAAGCGCTGGGGTAGACACAGGGGAATCAGGTTGTCCCACGTGGGGCTCACAGTCTTCATCTCCATTTTACAGATGAGGTAACTGAGGCCCAGAGAAGTGAAGTGACTTGCCCACAGTCACACAGCTGACAAGTGGCAGACCTGGGATTCGAACTCATGACCTCTGACTCCAAAGCCCATGCTCTTTCCACTGAGCCACGCTGCTTCTCTTGCCCGAGGTCGCTCAGCAGACAAGTAGCGGAGACGGAATTGGAACCCATGTTCTCCGACTCCCAGGCCCGGCCTCCTTCCACTACGCCATGCTGCTTCTTGTAGATGCTTAGCTGCTCCCACTGGAGCTAATCATTAGGCCTCGTGTGGCCAGTCAAGCTCCACCAGTTCTCTTTGGAGGTATCCCAAGCTCTCTAATGGTGCCCTCTTAATCTCTCCTCCAATAGTCCATTGATCTCCGTCCGGTGGCCTGAACTGCCAACTTGGAACCATGTGGCCGGGTGGGGGGCACCCCCCAATACCAAGGTGTTGGGGAAACATGGGGTGCTAGGCAAGACTCTGCAGGGTGCCCGGCAGGCGGGAGGGGACAGGGGACAGGTGGGGGACGCGGGGATGACAAAGCTGCTTGGATCTCTCTCCCCGTGCCGCGGACCTCAACCCAGACCTACGTTTGGAGGCTCCCCAGGCGGGGCTCCGTGGTGGAAGCAACCCCGGCCTCACCTCTCTGCCATGGAGCCAGAAGCCCATCGAGAAGCAGTGGGGCTTAGCAGCAAGAGCAGGGGCTTGGGAGTCGGGGATGTGAGTTCTAATCCCGGCTCTGCCGCTTGTCTGCTGGGTGACCTTGGGCAAGTCTAAGATTTGTGTATATATCTATAATTCTATTTATATGTTCTGATGGTATTGATGCCTGTCTACTGGTTTTGTTTTGTTGTCTGTCTCCCCCCTTCTAGACTGTGAGCCCGTTGTCGAGTAGGGATTGTCGCTATCTGTTGCCGAATTGTACTTTCCAAGCGCTTAGTACAGTGCTCTGTACACAGTAAGCGCTCAGTAAATACGATTGAATGAATGAATGAAAGTAGCTCCACTTCTCTGGGCCTCAGTCACCTCATCTGTAAAATGGGGATTAAGACTGTGAGCCCCACGTGGGACAACCTGATTACCTTGTAATCTACCCCGGAGCTTAGAACAGTGCCTGGCACATAGTAAGCACTTCACAAATACCATCATCATCGTCATCATCATCCAGAGCCTGAGGAAGGCAAGGATAACGCTATTCAAACCTAGCAGTTTTCCAGGGGGACCCTTGAATCGATGAATTAATCCATCAGTCAGTGGTATTTAGTTAATGGTTATTGTGTGCTGAGCACTGTGTTAATCATTCGGGCAAGTACAATACCAGAGAGTTGGAAGACACGATCCCTGCCCCTAAGGAGCTTCCAGTTTAGGGAGGGAGAGAGACACTAATATGATACTTGTGGTTTCTGTTAAGCACTTACTATGTGCCAGGCACCGTCCTAAGCACTGGGGTAGCTACACAATAATCAGGTTGGATAGAGTCCCTGTCCACATAAGGCTCAGAGTCTTAATCCCCATTTTATGGCTGAGGTAACTGAGGCACGGAGAAGTGAAGCGACTCGCCCAAGGGCCCAGAGCAAACAAATGGCAGAGCTGGGTTTAGAACCCAGGTCCTCTGACTCTCTTTCCACTAGGCCACGCTTCTTCCCATAAATAAATACATTTCTAATAATTTATAATTATATCATGGTTATATTTGTAACAATTATAATAAAATGATCGTTTACAATGAATAGATATAAATAATACAAATCATTTATCATATATAAGTTCTGTGGGTCTGAGGTGAGTATTCAAGCGCTTAAGGGGTACACAGCTAAGAAGGTAGACAATACAGATAGGGGAATGAGGGCTTAGTCAGCAAAGGCTCCTAGGATGAGATGTTTACCACAGTCTAGAGTCACTGTTGCTCTCCTGCCTGGTCCTTTCGAACGTGGATACTACTTCCAAGCCCCCAAATTTGGCAACAGAAGCTGAAGTTGAGGGAGGCTGGATGTTTAGAGATGGAAATATTGGACATATCTGTACCAGACAGAGAGGACAGACCAGCCAAAAACCAGACAAAGACCACTCTAGAGTCACAAGCAGTGTGACCCAGTGGAAAGAGCATGGGCATGGGAGTCAGAGGACTGGAGTTCTAATTTCAACTCCACCACTTGTTGCTGTGTGACTTTGGGTAAATCACTTAACTTCTCTGTGTCTCAGTTGCCTCATCTGCAAAATGGGGATCAAGACCGTGAGCCCTATGTGGGACAAGAGCTGTGTCCAACCTGTTACAAGCTGTTAGCTTGTTTTAGAACAGTGCTTGACACACAGTAAGTGCTTACCAAATACCATTATTATTATTGGAGAGTTCCACAGTGCAAATATTCCTTAATACGGGGTTCTTTAAGAACACAGCTCCCATCTTCTAGGAGAACTGGGTGAACTTTATTTAATTTGCTTCCTTCCTTTCATTCTCCTGCTGCGGACAGTTCTACCTCTACTTTCTGAGGTCCAGATCCAGGCAGCTGGAGGGCTGGTTTGGCTCCAGAAAGGCAGTTTCTGGGGAGGAATGGTCTCCATGCCTCCTGGCTGGGCACAACAGGCCGCACACCTCTCTGGCCTCACTCCATCCCAAGGCTGAGCAGAAACAGCAGGTAGCTGAATCCTTCTCCCCGTGACTCATGGGGCCCCCACTCCCAACACTCCCTGTGCATGCCGGGACACTGGGATTTAAGGTGCTGCCTAGTCCCTTTTCCTCCCTGACCCTGGCTTCTCTCTGGATCACACGGCCAAGTGAATCCACTGAGAACCTTCTCAATCCATCAATCAGTTGTATTTATTGAGGTGCCTACTGGGTGCAGAGCACTGTACAAAGTGCTTGGGAGAGTACAGTACAACAGAGTTGGTAGACATGATCCCTACCCTCAAGGAGTGTACAATCTTTCCACTGCAACATCCAGGGTCCTGTAGACTATAAGCTCATTGTGAGTAGGGAATGTGCCTGTTATATTGTCATAGCGTACTCTCCCAAGCACTTAGAACAGTGCTCTGCACATAGTAAGCACTCAATAAATACGACTGACTGACAGTCCTTCTCTAGTGGACCACCACGCTGCCTTCCCCGGGATCCCACACCAGCTCTTCTCCGCATCTTCAAGGATTCTCCATCCTGACCTGCCCCGCACCACCCTGGTGGGGCAGAGAGAAGCAGCCGCAGCCTGGCGCCACCTCCACAGAGCCTTGGGAAGACCCGAGCAGCTGCTGCCGGAGAGCTCACCGTGGCCCCGGTTTAGAGAAGCAGCGTGGCTCAGTGGAAAGAGCACGGGCTTGGGAGTCAGAGGTCATAAGTTCGAATCCTGGCTCTGCCACTTGGCAGCTGTGTGACTGTGGGCAAGTCACTTAACTTCTCTGGGCCTCAGTTCCCTCATCTGTAAAATGGAGATTAACTGTGAGCCTCACGTGGGACAACCCGATTCCCCTGTGTCTACCCCAGCGCTTAGAACAGTGCTTGGCACATAGTAAGCGCTTAACAAATACCAACATTATTATTATTATTATTATTGGGAATGGGGACTCTGAGCCGCGAGGAGCCTGAAATTCTGCTCCTCCTACCATGGCACCCTACCGAGCTTTGTTTTTATTTCATTTGTCCCTGTCATTATGTTGTCTTAGTGATTTGTTTTATCTCTCCTTCCATGTCTGTCACTAGCCCCCTCTTCCCCTAACATTTTTAGGTGGTGAGTCCTCTGAGGGCCAGGGACTGTGTCTAATTCCCACCCGTGTTTCTTTGCCAGCGCTTGCTTCAGTACTCAGCAAACAGTAAGTGCTTCACACAGTCAGCACTTAATAAATACTAGCATGGCGCAGTGAATAAAGCACAGACCTGCGAGTCAGAAGGTCAGGGGTTTTAGTCCTGGCTCTGCCACTTGTCTGCTGTGTGACTTTGGGAAAATCACTTCACTTCTCTGTGCCTCAGTAGCCTCATCTGTAAAATGGGGATTGAGACTGTGAGCCCTGTGCGGGACAGGGATCGTGTCCAACCCAATTTGCTTGTATCCATCCCAGTGCTTAGTACAGTGCCTGGCATATATAGTAAGCGCTTAACAGATACTACAATTATTATTATTATTAACACAAAATACTTTGGGCAGCAGAAGTGAGTCCCTCACTCCACAATGATCACTGGGGGGCAGCAAGCCATGTAAGTCATTTCTTTTTTGATGTGTTCTTCCACTGGCCTGGTCCAGAAAAGGGGGGCTTCTAGAGAAGCATGATTCCTCTGCTCCTGGCTCCCTGGCTAACGGAATGCAGAGTATGGGTTTTTTGATATTTTCGGTCGCACTCCTTCACCTTCTCCTTCCCGTCTCTCAGGCCCGCAATCTCGGTGTCATCCTTGACTCGTCCCTCTCGTTCACCCCACACATCCTATCCATTACCAAGACCTGCCGGTTTCACCTCTACAATATCGCCAAGATCCGCCCTTTCCTCTCCACCCAGACGGCTACCTTACTATTACGGGCTCTCGTTATATCCCGGCTAGACTACTGTGTCAGCCTTCTCTCTGACCTCCCTTCCTCCTCTCTCGCCCCGCTCCGGTCTATTCTTCACTCCGCTGCCCGGCTCATCTTCCTGCAGAAACGATCTGGGCATGTCACTCCCCTTCTTAAACAACTCCAGTGGTTGCCTATCAACCTCCGCTCCAAACAAAAACTCCTCACTCTAGGCTTCGAGGCTCTCCATCACCTTGCCCCTTCCTACCTCTCCTCCCTTCTCTCTTTCTACCGCCCACCCCGCACGTTCCGCTCCTCTGCCGCCCACCTCCTCACCGTCCCTCGGTCTCGCCTATCCCGCCGTCGACCCCTGGGTCACGTCCTCCCGCGGTCCTGGAACGCCCTCCCTCCTCACCTCCGCCAAACTGATTCTCTTCCCCTCTTCAAAACCTTACTTAAAAATCACCTCCTCCAAGAGGCGTTCCCAGACTGAGCTCCTCTTCCCCCTCTACTCCCTCTGCCATCCCCCCTTTACCTCTCCGCAGCTAAAGCCTCATTTTCCCCTTTTCCCTCTGCTCCTCCACCTCTCCCTTCCCATCCCCACAGCACTGTACTCGTCCGCTCAACTGTATATATTTCCATTACCCTATTTATTTTGTTAATGAATTGTACATCGCCTTGATTCTATTTAGTTGCCACTGTTTTTACGAGATGTTCTTCCCCTTGACGCTGTTTATTGCCATTGTTCTTGTCTGTCCGTCTCCCCCGATTAGACTGTAAGCCCGTCAAACGGCAGGGACTGTCTCTATCTGTTGCCGACTTGTTCATCCCAAGCGCTTAGTACAGTGCTCTGCACATAGTAAGCGCTCAATAAATACTATTGAATGAATGAATGAACCTTCTACAACCAGCCAACCAACCAATCAATCAAAACCATCAGTCAAGTCAATCAGTGATATTTATTGAGCTCTTCCTGTGCGCAGAGCACTGTACTAAGCAGTATGAGTAGACAGTGAGAGGAGTATATTAAGAATGTGAGCCCCGTGTGGGACAGAGACTGTGTCCAACCCAATTTGCCTGTATCTACCCCAGTGCTTAGTACAGTGCCTGGCAAACAGTCAGCGCTTAACAAATACCAGAAATATTATTATTACTATTATTAGGAGTCATAATAATATTAATAATAATAATAAGCACTTACTGTATGCAAAGGCCTTGGGTAGATGCAAGATACACAGTCCCAGTCCCAAATGGGGCTCACAGTCTAAGTGAGGGAGAGCAGGAATCTGATCTCCATTTTGTAGATGAGGAAATGGAGGTGCAGAGAGATTAAGTGAATTTGCCCAAAGTCACACAGAAGTCCAGGAGCAGAGCTGGGGCTAGAATCAAGGTCTCCTGACCCCTCCAACCCCATGCTCTCTCCCCTAGGCTACGTTGCTTTCTGCAAGCCCTTCCAGCATCTGCAAAGTCACCTTTCTTTGGAGAGAACTAACTGGAGAGTCAGCTCTGGAATTACTGAGAATTCATAGTTTAATTTAAGCATTCAGGGGCAGAGATTTTACCTCACAACCAGTTTAATTCTGAAATATCAAAGTGATCTTCTCTTTGTAACGATCGAAGGAATCCTACTTCATTGCTGTGATTAAGGCCTTCCTAGAATAGATTCGATTTGTAAGTGAGGCTGACAGAAGCCTGCGTCATGACATGCAAGTAAGGTTAAGGAACATGTGCAACTGGTGGGAGGATGCCACTCTCCACTCATACAGTTTTGACTTCCACCTTTATGAACATGAATCCAAATCTGCCTCACCAGCCCTGACCTCTACCCTGCTTGACAATTTCACATTTCCTCCCCCCCAGACATCTCCACATGAATGACCCACCAATCATTTGTATTTACTGAGCTTTTACTGTGTGCAGAGTGCTGTACTTTGCACTTGGGAGAATATAATATAGCAATGTAACAGACACATTCCCTGCTCACACCAGGACCTTAATCTCAATACTATGAAAAATGAACTCTTCATCTTTCCTCTAGACCGTAAGCTCGTTATGGGCAGGGAATGTGTCTGTGGTATTGTACTCTCCCAAGCATTTAGTAAAGTGCTTTGCACACAGTAAGCACTCAATAAATACTAATGATTGATTGACTGTTTGCTTCCCTCCTAACTTCCCCACCATGTCTGACAACACTACCAAGCTCCCCGTCCCGGAAGCCCTCAAACTTGATTTCACCTTTGACTCCTCTTTTCCTCTCACCTTCCCATAATACTTTTCTCTAATAATAACAATAATCATAATTATGGTATCTGTTAAGTGCTTACTATGTGCCAAGGAGTCTGCTAAGCACTGGAGTAGATACAAGATAATCAAGTACCACTTGGGACTCACTGTCTAAGCAGGAGGGAGCACAGATATTGAATAACAATTTTGCAGGTGAGGGATTGGAGGCACCGAGAAGTTAAGTAGCTTGCCCAAGTTGCGGAGCCGGGATTAGAACCCAGGTTCTCTGACTCCCAGGCCTGTGCTCTTTCCACTAGGTCATGCTGCTTCCCTGTAGTATTTCCTGGATCTATCCTTTTTTTTTCTCTATGGCATTTTTAAGCACTTATTGTGTGCCAGGCACTATAAGTGCAGGGGTAGATAGAAGATAATTGGGTTAGACACAGTCCTTGTCCCACATAGAGCTCACAGTCTTAATTCCCATTTTACAGATGATGTAACTGAGGCATAGAGAAATTAAGTGACTTACCCAAGGTCACCCAGCAGAAAAGTGGTGGAGCCGGAACGGGAACCCAACTCCTTCTGACTCCCATGCCTGTGCTCTATCCATTAGGCCACGCTGCTTAATCTGCACCTTTACAGCTGCCTCCCTTCTTCCCCACCCTCCAGCTGGACTTTTGCCTCAGGCTTCTTACTGGTGTGCCTGCCTCTAGCCTCTTCTCCAATCTACCCTAGCATCTGACCTTGGCCCCACATGCAACTGCTTCCTCCAGCAAACCCACCAAATACATCTTTCCTGCCTTCGAGGCCCCCGTCCCTCCAAGTTACCTCCTCCGGGAGGCATTTCCTGACTAGTCTACAACTTTCTGATTATATGATCCCATCAGCCACCCTTAGCATTTCTAGGCATATTTGTTCATTTCAATTATTTATTTATTCCTTTCTTTGTCTGTTTTGGTTTTTATCAGTTGTATCTCAAACTTAACATGTCCAAAACAGAACTCCTTATCTTCCCATTCAAACCCTGCCCTCCCCCGGCTTTCCCATCATTGTAGACAGCACTACCATCCTTTCTGTCTCATGGGCCTGCAACCTTGGTGTTATCCTTGACTCGTCTCTCTCATTCAACCCAGATATTCAATAAAATCCTTCCTTTCCTCTCCATCCAAACTGCTATCACGTTAATCCAAACACTCACCCTATCCTAGCCTTGATTACTGTATCAGCCTCCTTGCTGACTTCCCTGCCTCCTGACTCTCCCCACTCTAATCCATACTTCACTTGCTGCCCAGATCATTTTTCTACAACCTACCCACTGTCTTGTCTATCTCACCGCCGACCCCTCTCCCACGCCCTCCCTCTGGCCTGGAACCCTCCTCCTCTTCACACCTGACAGATAATTACTCTCCCCATCTTCAAAGCATTATTGAAGGCACATCTCCTCCAAGAGGCCTTCCCTGACTAACCCCTCATTTCCTTTTCTCCCACTTCCTTCTGCGTCACAGTGATTTGCTCCCTCTATTCACCCCTGTCCCCCCAGCCCCACTGCACTATTATGCATGTCTGTACTGAGAAGCAGCATGGCGCAGTAGATAGAGCACGGGCCTGGGAGCCAGAAGATCATGGGTTCTAATCCTGACTCTGCCACTTGTCTGCTGTGTGACCTTGGGAAAGTCACTTCACTTCTCTTTGCCTCAGTTACCTCATTTGTAAAATGGGGATTGAGATGGGGAGCCCCATGTAGGATGGGGACTGTGTCCAACCCGATTTGCTTGTATCCACCCCAGCGCTCAGTACAGTGCCTGATATACAGGAAGTGCTTAACAAATACCATAATAATTATTAATGCTATTGATGCCTGTCTACTTGTTTTGTTTTGTTGTTTGTCTACCCCATTCTAGACTGTGAGCCCATTGGCGGGTAGGGATTGTCTCTATCTGTTGTCGAATTATACTTTCCAAGAGCTTAGTATGGTGCTCTGCACACAGTAAGCGCTCAATAAATACGATTGAATGAATCTGTAATATTTATTTATTTATTTATATTAATGTCTGTCTCCCTCTCTAGACTTGTTGTGGCAGGGAATGTGTCTACCAAACTCTGTTACTTTGTTATATTGTACTCTCCCAAGTGTTTAGTACAGTGCTCTGTACATAGTAAATGCTCAATAAATTTGACCGATTATCTCTACTTTATTTCGTCTTGCTCTGACTCCATGTATAAAATTTATGTCTACCTGCCTCCACTGTTATACTTGAGAGGCCGTGTGTCCTGTGGAATCAGGACCTGATTCAGCCACCTACCTGCTATGTGACATTAGGCAACTTACTTAACCAATCAATCAATCAATGGTAGTTAGTGAGTGCTTGGGGGAGTACAATTCAATACAGTTAGAAAACACGATCCCTGCCCTCAAGGAGCTTACAGTCTAGTGGGGGAGAGAGACATAAAAATAAATTATAGAGGGGAAGGAACAGAGTGCAGGGATATATACATAAGTGCTATGGGGGAAGGAGGGGACATTAATGTGCTTAGGGGTATGGACCCAAGTGCAAAGAAGATGCAGAAGGGAAGGAGAATAAAGTGGGGACAGAGGTTAGTCAGGGGAGGCATCCCCAGAAATGTGATTTCAGTAGGGCTTTGAAGATGGGGAGAGTGGTGGTCTGTCGGATATGAAGAGGGAGGGAGTTCCAGGTAGGAGGGAGGACATGAACAAGAGGTTGATGGCAAGTGACAAAATTGAGGTACAGTAAGTCAGTTTTCTCCTCTGTAAAATGGGGATAAAATCCCTGCTTTACTTACCCCTTAGATCATAGGCCACGTGTGGGATATGGACTGTGTCTGATCTGATTATCTTAATAAATATTATTATCGGGGCTGTGTCCTGTACCTGGACAGGGAATGTGTCCGTTATACTGTTGTATCGTACTCTCCCTAGTGCTTACTACAGTGCTCTGAACACAGTAAAAGCTCAAGAAATACGATTGACTGATTATTCCCAAGCATCTATTATGTGCTTTGTGTACAGTAGGTACTCAATAAATACTGTTGTTGTTGATGATGATGATGATGATGACTTTCATGGCCTGTCTGTGGGAAAGGAAAGGAAATCTGCCAAATCCTGTTTCTACCCTATCAAGATTCTGGCTAGGGTAGTATCCGGCCGAGGATTGTGATGAAATCAAAAGATTGCTCAGGGCAGGTCCAAACTTTCAATACAATTCAAGGTTTGAAAGCAGTTCATCAAGAAGGCCCCCAGGGAAGGGGTATAGGCCAGTAATGAGCCTTATAAGCAGTATCAGCATTTTTGCTAAGTGCAAAGGCAAACAGACAGAGACAGTTGTTGAAAACCCATCACTGGGTGGTGGTCTTATTCATTCAATCATATTTATTGAGCTCTTACTGTGTTCAAAGCACTGTACTAAACACTTGGGAGAGTACACACTAACAGCAAACAGACACATTCCCTGCCCACAGAGAGCGTCCATCTCAGGCTGCCATGAGTAGGGGGCGTACCCTAGACTTTTCTTAGCTAGAATCACTAGGAAAGGCTAAACTGTGCTGTGCCTAGCCTAACTCTTGCCTGCGCTTTTCCCCAACCCGAATGTTTGGCCTATGTCGTAATCCTGGGCCCTCAGCCTTTGACACTCCCAGCTAGAGCAGCTCAGTAAAATTTCTGACGCCATCTCGTGTCTTAAAGCTATAACTCCCTGAGCTGGTTGAGAAATCAGAGAGGGTTGCACTTATCTGGTCCTCCCCTATGCTTGAACGGGAAGTTGTTCTCAGAGGGATTTTCTGAATCTTAATCTCTCCCTTGGTACTGTAATCTCAGTATGGACTGGGGTACCCAGAACCCCAAACACCTAGGCTTTCCACTGTAAATACGAAAAGGGATCAGGCGTACTTGAGTAAAGCTAAAGATAGTTAAAGCATTAAGCAATATCATCAACAGCAATCAGTACTTAACACGTTTATAGTGTATGAGGTAATACTAGTTCAAGGTCAAAAGAGCACAGAATAAAAATACTTATAAAACACAAACCTTTCCTTTGCTCTATAGGTCTTGTGGAACTAGAACCTCAATTCTTAACTCTTTCACAGGTATTTCTCAGTCCAGGGACATAGCTCGGCTTCTTTACCTCCCTTTCCAGGTATTGGAAGCGTGGCTATCCAGTGACATTCCATCGGGTGATCCGGGGAGGGTGTGGAGTGCAGTTCTGGCAATGTTCCTGCAATATTGCAACAAGTAATATAAAAGCCAGAGAAACTGGAAGGAGGTAGAGAGGCATGGGGTCCAAGAGACAATAAATTAAAAAAAAAAATCGGTCCAAAATCCTGTTCATGGGATGAGCCTCCTGCAGAGAGGTGCGACCCCCTAGTGGGTTTGCAGATATGACATTTAAAGTCACACATTTTCCTCCCGTCATGACTTTTCCCTCTCCTCCTCTTATATGAATCTCTCAATCAGTCAATCAATCTGTGTGCAGAGCACTGTAGTAAGCACTTGGAAGCATATAATACAAATAGTAAAGCCCTTAGCAGTAGTAGTAATGGAATTTATTATCCTTTTATCTTGCCCCAGCGTCACCCTTCTTCCCCCTCCCCTCGTACTGCCCGCTATCAACTCACTCCCATCCAACCCCTTCCTACCCCTCCCACTGTCTCCCTACCCCCCAGTCTCCACCAAGTGTTGGTATCTGTTAAGCGCTTACTATGTGCCGAGCACTGTTCTAAGCGCTGGGGTAGACACAGGGGAATCAGGTTGTCCCACGTGGGGCTCACAGTCTTAATCCCCATTTTACAGATGAGGGAACTGAGGCAGCGAGAAGTGAAGTGACTTGCCCACAGTCACACAGCTGGCAAGTGGCAGAGCCGGGGTTCGAACCCATGACCTCTGACTCCAAAGCCCGTGCTCTTTCCAGTGAGCCACGCTGCTTCTCGATGGAACGGGAAAGCTTCCTTTCATCACTGACCTGTTCCTGGCCCAGTCACAGCTCCACTTCACCATCATTGAAACTTGGCACTCCCCACATGACACTGTCTTCCATGCTGCTCTCTCTAGAAGGGGCTTCATCTTCTCCCACTCCTTAAGAGTCACTGGGAAAGGGGGAGGAGTCGGTTTCCCCCTGCACCTCCATCTCTTTTCTCTAATAATCTGGTCATGTATTTTATTGATAAAATCGAAACCATCAGGTATGATCTCCCTAAAATCTCCCCTGCTTCTCTCCAGTCCCTCCCTCCTGCCCTTTCATCAATTCTCTCACCTCTCCCACCAGTATCTTAAGAGGCGATCTCTAGCCTCCTCTCAAAATCTACCTTCCTCTACTTGTGCCTCCAACCCCATCCCTTCTAACTTTATCAAAACACATGCCCACTCCATTCTTCCCTCCCTGACCTCCATCTTCAACTGTTCACTTTCTAATGGCTTCTTCCCCACTGCTTTCAAACATGCTCATGTATCCCTTATCTTAAAAAAAACCCCTCCCTTGACTCCATGATTTTTTCCAGTAATTGCCCCATCACCCTCCCACGATTCCTCACCAAACTCCTTGAGTGAGCTGTCTACACCCACAGGCCCCACTTCCTCTCTTACTTCTCTTCTGAGCCCCTCCAATCTGGCTTCTACCCCCTTCATTCCACAGAAATGGCCCCCTCCAAGATCACCAATGATATCCTTCTCCCCAAATTTAATGGCCTTTACTCCATCCTAACCCTCCTTGACTCCTCAGCTGTCTTCAACACTGTGGACCACCTCCTTCTCCCGGAAACCTTATCTATCCTTGGTTTCCCTGACACTGCCCTCTCCTGGTTCTCTTATCTCTCTGGCCATTCATTCTCAGTCTCTTTCTCAGGCTCCTCCTCTGCCTTCCACCTCCTAAGTGAGGAAGTCCCTCAAGGCTCAATTTTGGGTCCATTTCTCTTCTTCATCGACATCCATTCCATTGAAGAACTTATTTGCTCTCATCCTCTATGCGGATGATTCCCAAATCTACAGTGATTCCCAAATCTACATCTCCAGCCCTGATCTCTCTCCTTTTTCACAATCTCGCATTTCCTCCTGCCTGCAGGACATTTCTAGTTAGATGTCTCACTGACACCTCAAATTTAACAAGTCTAAAACTGAATTCCTCATCTTCCCACCCAAACCCTGCCCTCCCCCTGTCTTTCCCATCACTGCAGACAATACTACTGTCCTCTTAATCTCACAAGCCCATAACCTTGGCATTATTCATTCATTCATTCATTCAATAGTATTTATTGAGCTCTTACTATGTGCAGAGCACTGTACTAAGTGCTTGGAATGAACAAATCGGCAACAGATAGAGACAGTCCCTGCCGTTTGAGGGGCTTACAGTCTAATCGGGGGAGACGGACAGACAAGAACAATGGCACTAAACAGCGTCAAGGGGAAGAACATCTCGTAAAAACAATGACAACTAAATAGAATCAAGGCGATGTACATTTCATTAACAAAATAAATAGGGTAATGAAAATATATACAGTTGAGCGGACGAGTACAGTGCTGAGGGGATGGGAAGGGAGAGGGGGAGGAGCAGAGGGAAAGGGGGAAAAGAGGGTTTAGCTGCGGAGAGGTGAAGGGGGGGTGGTAGAGGGAGTAGAGGGAGAAGGGGAGCTCAGTCTGGGAACGCCTCTTGGAGGAGGTGATTTTTAAGTAGGGTTTTGAAGAGGGGAAGAGAATCAGTTTGGCGGAGGTGAGGAGGGAGGGCGTTCCAGGACCGCGGGAGGACGTGACCCGGGGGTCGACGGCGGGATAGGCGAGACCGAGGGACAGCGAGGAGGTGGGCAGCAGAGGAGCGGAGCGTGCGGGGTGGGCGGTAGAAAGAGAGAAGGGAGGAGAGGTAGGAAGGGGCAAGGTGATGTAGAGCCTTGAAGCCTAGAGTGAGGAGTTTTTGTTTGGAGCGGAGGTTGATAGGCAACCACTGGAGGTGTTTAAGAAGGGGAGTGACATGCCCAGATCGTTTCTGGAGGAAGATGAGCCGGGCAGCGGAGTGAAGAATAGACTGGAGCGGGGCGAGAGAGGAGGAAGGGAGGTCAGAGAGAAGGCTGACACAGTAGTCTAGCCAGGATATAACGAGAGCCCGTAGCAGTATGGTAGCCGTTTGGGTGGAGAGGAAAGGGCGGATCTTGGCGATATTGTAAAGGTGAAACCGGCAGGTCTTGGTAACGGATAGGATGTGTGGGGTGAACGAGAGAGATGAGTCAAGGATGACACCGAGATTGCGGGCCTGAGAGACGGGAAGGATGGTCGTGCCATCCACGGTGATAGAGAAGTCTGGGAGAGGACCGGGTTTGGGAGGGAAGATGAGGAGCTCAGTCTCAATTCATCTCTCTTCCAACCCACATATTAAACCTGTCACCAAATCTTGTCGGTTCCACCTTCACAACATTGCTAAAAGTCACCCTTTCCTCACCATCCAAACTGCTACTACCCTGATCAAAGCACTTATCCTATTCTGCCTTGACTACTGCATCTGCCTCCTCGCTGACCTCCCTGCTTCCCATCCCTCCCCACTTCAGTCCATACTTGGTTCTGCTGCCCGGATCATTTTTCCAAAAAAAATTCAGTCCACCTTTCCCCACCCCTCAAGAATCTCCAGTGGCTGCCCATCCACCTCCTCATCAAATAGAAACTCTTTAGCATAGGCTTTAAAGCACTCAGTCAGCTTGCTCCCTCCTATCTCACCTCACTGACCTCCCACCCTGCACACTTTGCTCCTCTAGTGTCAGGATGTTCACTGTGCCCTGATCCTGTATGTCTTGATGCTGACCCTTTATCCACATTGTTCTTTTGGCCTGGAACGCCCTTGCCCATCATATATGCCAGACCACCACTCTCTCCACCTTCAAAGCTTCATTAAGGTTACATCTCCTCCAAGAGGCCTTTTCCCTGACTCACTCTTCCTTTTGCATCGTCTGTGGAGTTGGATCTGTACCCTTTGGGCACTTGATTGTTCACCTTTCCCTCAGGCCCACCTCACTTACGTGCAGATCTAAGTTATTTGTTTCTATTAATGTCTGCCTCCCCCTCTAAACTGTAAGCTCACTGTGGGCAGGGAATGTGTCTGCCAACTCTGTTGTACTCTCCCAAAAGCTTAGTACTAGGCTCTACACACAGTAAAACCTCAATAAATACCATTGCTTAATTGACTGATATTTGAGTGCCTACTGAATATAATACACTGTACATACTTGAGAAATATTTGAGCACTTGAGAAATATAACGGAAGCCCAAGACATTTTCTCTTTTCACAAGGCGCTTATACCCCGAGAAGGGAGGCAGATGTTGAAATATTCACAAACGGTGGAAACAGAGTAAATGAAATCTAATGTTCAATCTAATACACACACACATATACACACTCCACATATATCAGTGCAGAGTGTGGGCATTAAAAAATACATAAGTTCAAGAGGCCACTGGTGGGTTGGTACATTTCAGGATGCTGACAATTTAGTAGGGGAAGATATGTTGGTAGAGTTAGGATTTTAGGCAAACTTTGAAGGTGGAGAGTGTTGACAACAGGTGGATTTGGGGAGGGCAGGAGATATGTGGCCTGGAGACAACGTAAGCCAGAGATGGAAGTGGGCGAGATGAGAGCCAGGTACAGCCAGGGCATGGTGCGAGTAGGGGAGTGACAGGTGAGGTGAGCCAAGAAGTCAGGTAGAGAGAGCTTGTGGAGAGCCTTGAAGCCTATGGTAAGGAGTCTTGGCTTGATATGGAGGGAGATGGGCAACCACTGGAGAGTTTTCAGGAACAGGAAGACGTGTGCTGAATGATGTTTCAGGAAAATGATCCGGGCAGCAAAATACAATGTGGATCAACATCGAGGGAGGCTGGAGTCAAGGGGACCAGGGAGGAGGCCAAATCAAGAGCCCAATGATAATCTCTTGAGTGCTTGAACTAGGGCAATGATTTTATGGTGGATAGGAAGGGATGGATCCAGGAGATACTTCTGAGGAAAAATGGCAGGTTTTAGCAGTAGATTGGCTAGACGAGCAGAACGACAGTAAGGAATCAAGGATGATACCCAGATTGAGGGCTTGGGCTACAGAGAGCATGGATTCCTATTCCTAGTACTCCTAGAGGGAAGGGACTGTGACAGTTTACTTGACTTTGGGCAACACAATGATCATATAGATTCTTAATAGATTTTTTTTTTAGATGATGACCGTGATGTATAGTCCCTAGGACCCCACTGAAAGACACAACCCAATCAAATCATGTTTCAGTCTGTGATGATAATCAGAAAGGCCAACAGAATGCTGGACAATGTTGGGAAGGGGATGGGAAACAAAATACAAGGCATGATCTTGTATTGTAGAGAAGCAGCAAGGCCTAGTGAAGAGAGCACGGGCCTGGGAGTAAGAAGGACCTGACTTTTAATCCCGGCTCTGCCCCTTGTCTGCTGTGTAATCTTAGACAACTCACTTCACTTCTCTGTGCCTCAGTTACCTCATCTGTAAAATGGGGATTAAGACTATATGCTCTATGTGGGACAGGGACTGTGTCCAACCTGATTATCTTGTATCTATCCCAGTGCTTAGAACAGTGCTTGACACATAGTAAGCGCTTAACAAACATCATCATCATCATCATCATCATCATCATCATCATCCATGCCACACCAGGAATACAATTAGGAAGGGCCTAATCCCTCTGAAGAATGGTCAGAGATGGGACACCCTGATGATGAGAGGGATAGAGAAAGTTAGGACTCTTTAATCTGGAAAAATGAAGGCTGATTAAAGAAGTGTACCAAATTGAGAAGGGTGTAGACAGTGAGAATTTAGAATCCCAAACAACAGAATGAGGGAGCATCAGCCAATCAATCACTAATGGCAGAAGCTGTGTGGCCTAGTGTAAAGAGTATGGGCCTGGGAGTCAAGGACCTAGGTTCTAATCCCAGCTCTGCCACTTGTCTGCTGTGTGACCTTGTGCAAGTCACTTTACTTCTTTGTGCCACAGTTACCTCATCTGTAAAATGGGGATTAAGACTATGAGCCCTATGTGGGACAGGGACTGCGTCCAACCTGATTATCCTATACCTACTCCAGGATTTAACACAGTGCCAGGCACATAGGAAGTACTTAATGAATACCAGTGAAAAAAAATCACTGGTGTTTATTGATCACTTACCGTGTGCAGAGCACTGGACTAAGCACTTGGCTGAGTACGCTATGATCTCTGTCCACAAGGAGCACATCCACTGATACATGAAGTGATAGGTTCCAAACAAAAAAAGAAGCAGTGTTTAACACAGGATGTGGTACATGTGGAATTTGTTACCACAGGAAGCCGTGCAGGTAGAAGAATCTCAGAAGGGTCAAGAAGGATTTGGATAAATTCATGGATTAAAGGTGCCTGATAGGTTACTGAAGGATAACCAGATGGTATATCTCTAACCATTAGGATGGATGGCAAGCAGGGAAAGTGGCCAGGCCTGCTCTGCTGGTTGATGTGACAAGTGATGGTCTCTTGGCTCTGTTGGTTCCTCCTCTGTTGGTTCCCTCCGGAGCTCCTCACCCTCTTTCCAGAGACCAGCAGGGGAGCCTCTTAACTCTGATCCCTTTCCTGGGGTCTCTGACTATAATCCGGCTCTCCAGGACCATAAGAAGGGAGCAGAGAGAATTTCTCTGGGCTCGCTAGGAATGCATACCTAGGATTTCTGCAATCACAAGATGTCCAAAAGCATAAATAGCAATCAGTGGTATTTATTGAGCACTTGTGGGACTAAACACTTGGGAGAGTACAATACAACAGAATTAGTGGACATGTTTTCTGCTCACAAAGAGCTTACAGTCTAGAGACACTCCTCATCTTTGTATTTGCCAACAAGGGGTCCTGAGCCTGCATGCAAGTTTTGCGGCTGAACTCGGCAAGATATCATTGAAGAATCACAGGTGAATGTGCCCAATGTCTTGCCTGAACTGCATTTGCTTCCATCCCCAGGTTTGGCCTAGTGGATTAGAGCACTGGCCTGGGAGTCAGAAGGTCATGGGTTTTAATCCTGGCTTGACCACTTGTCTGCTGTGTGACCTGGGGCAAATCATTTTGCTTCTCTGTGCCTCAGTTACCTCATCTATAAAATGGGGATTAAGATTGAGTCCAAACTGATTTGCTTGTATTCCCCACCACTGCTTAGTACAATGCCTGGCACATAGTAAGAACTTAACAAATACCACAATTATTTTTATAATAGTTCCCGCATTGCTACTGAGCGGAAGGTGGTTTTTTGGTTTAGAAAATTGGCAGGGTGGGTTGGGAGAGAGGGTAGGTTGATTTCATTTCTCTGCCCTTTTAGGCTCGGGTGAGGAAGGGAGGTGAATGCAGAACGTCGTTCAGAACTAGGGACTTGGGGGAACTTACAAAAGAAGGATAAGACACTGTTCCTCCGGGTGTCACATGGTTCCTCCAATATCCTGTTGCCATTATCAGAGCCAGAATTCCAGGCTGGATGGACCATTGGCCTGACCGACTAATGGCATTTCATATGGTCTATTGATCCCAGCTCTTGAGGAGTTTACAATTTAATGGCAAAGATGAAAAAGAATGAGTATTCAGCTCTCAGAGCAGAGAGGAGCTATAAATAATGAATATGAGCAGATAAATAAATCAATAGCAAATGAACATAAGCCCCAAAGAGTGCTGAGGTAGTTGAGGGATGGTATGACTGGGAAAATTGGGGATTAGCTGGGGAATACTTCCTGGAGGAGGTGATCCTTTAGGAGGACTTTGACAGGAGGGAGGAATGTGGTTTGGAGAAGCTGAGGAGGGAAGACATATACCCAATAGAAGGGAAGATTGAGCTATGTGTCAGAGCAATCCATCAATCAATCATATTTATCGAGGGCTTACTACATGCAGAGCACTGTATTAGCATTTGGGAGAGTACAATGCAACAGAATTAGTAGACCCGTTCCCTGCCCACAATGAGCTTACAGTCTAGAGGGGGAGACAGACATTAATACAAATAAATAAGTAATTTACAATATATAATTTAAAGGTATGTACATAAGTGCTGTGGGCTTGGGGTTAGTGCAGATATCAAATTTCCAAAGGTCACAGACCCAAGTGAATAGATGATGCAGAAGGGAGAGTAAGTCAGGGAAAAGAGGGCTTAATCAGGGATGGCCTCTTGGAGGAGATGGGACCTTAGTAATGCTTTGAAGATGGAGAGAGTGGCGATCTGCCATATAGCGGGGGGCAGGGGGAGGGAGTTCCAGGCTAGGGAAATGTGGGAAAAGGGTCGGCGGTGAGGTAGACAAGATTGAAGCACAGTGAGTAAGCTGGAGCTGCAGTAGATCAGTGAGGTAAGATAGGAGACAGCAAGCTGATCGAGTGCTTTAAAGCCAAAGGTAAGGGAGTTTCTGTTAGATACAGAGGAGGATGAGCAGTCACTGGAGGTTCTTGAGGAGAGGGAAGACATGGACCCAACAGGGAAAAAGCAGGGAAAGTCAAGAGTGAAGGATGGTTAGTAGTTTTGCTTGGGAGGAGCAAAGAGGAGCAAAGAGCAAAGAGTTTGGGCTGCGGTGTGAATAGAAAACAACTAATGGACAGCCTTTAAGTCCACGGCCAGGAACTTTGATTTTGTACACCCTGGAGCAGGAACACAGGTTAAAGGGATTACAGGTCAGCCAGATCGCTCACTGGGTGGGAATCATCTGTGGGGGTTTTTTGAAAAAAAAATTTATAGTATTTGTTAAGCACTTACAGTGTGTCAATCACTGTCCTAAGCGCTGGGTAGATACAAATTAATCAGGCTGGATATAGTCCCATGAGGGGCTCACAGTCTAAGTAGGAGGGAGAACAGGTAATTGAATCCCAAGGAAAGTGGCGGAGCTGGGATTAGAACCCAGGTCTTCCAGCTTCTTGCTTTATTCATTCATTCATTCGCTCATTCAATTGTAGTTATTGAGCACTTACTGTGTGCAGAGCACTGTACTAAGAGCTTGGAAAGTACAATTGGGTAGGCTATGCTGCTTCCCAATCTGTAAATCCAATAGCCCCAGATTTTGAGTTATCCTGGAATGGTGTGGAAGGGCACAGTGTGAGTCTTTCAGAACTACTAATGGAAAGAGCACTGGGTTGGAAGTCAGAGAGCTTGGGTTCTAGTCCCAGTTCCACCCTTTGCCTGCTGTGTGACCTTGAGCATGTCAATTAATTCACGAAAACAGGGAGTTACAACCGTTAGAAAGCAACCGGGAGCACCCGGGCTCATCCCGGCCCTGCTCACCCATAATAATAATAATAATAATGTTGGTATTTGTTAAGCACTTACTATGTGCAGAGCACTGTTCTAAGCGCTGGAGTAGACACGGGGGAATCAGGTTGTCCCACGTGGGGCTCACAGTCTTAATCCCCATTTTACAGATGAGGCAACTGAGGCACAGAGAAGTTAAGTGACTTGCCCAGAGTCACACAGCTGACAACTGGCAGAGCCAGGATTCGAACCCATGACTTCTGACTCCAAAGCCCGTGCTCTTTCCACTGAACCACGCTGCTTCTCACGCTGCTAGGCCTGATGATCTTGTATCTGCTTCAGCACTTAGTACAAGGCTTAGCATATAAGCGCTTAACAAATACAATTATCCTCACCATTATCTCTAGAGAGCGGAGAGGGTTCCTTACTGTATATTACTGTAGGGAAGTCTGGGATACTGATTCCCTGAAGCCATGTCAGAAAAGCTACTATTAAGAAGATACATATCTTTTTATCAAAAGTCCAGGCAGTTGGTTAATCCACAGCCCTAAAATTGTATCATTGAATAAGAGAGACCAGTCAGACGCCAGTTCCCAAATACAAACCATATATAAAACACAAGTGACAGAAACATTAAAACCCCTTTAGTTCGCATCACCTATTGGTAGCATTACAGTTGTAAGAGGAGTGATTGACATCAGTAGGATTCATCTAGGAAATCTTCTTGGAGGATGTGGAATTTTAGTAGCATTTTGAAGAACAAAGGGAAAGAAGGAGATGAATCGGGGTGGGAGTAGAGGAGTGGCATTTGCAAAGGATCAGAGGCAGGAAATGGATGGGCAAGAGACGACCAACTAGTTTGTCTTGATGGAGTGGTGCACCCCAGCAGAGGTGTGGGGGGAGATAGGGGAAACTCGGGAAGGAGAAGCCAGTTGGTGACGTGCCTGAAACCCATAGTTAGATGTTTTCATTTGATTTGCATGACAATTGGGAGCCATCTTAAGCTCCCGAGAAGGAGAGTGACATAATTAGACACTTAGTGTCACTTAGAAGGAGAGTGACACTTGAGGGTATGTGCAGAATAGACTGGAGGGGTAATGAGGCTGACTGGAGGCTGAAGGAAACTGGTACAGTAATCCAGAATTTGGGAATGGAGAGGAAGGGGTGGATCTAAGAAATATTACTGAGGACGAATCAATAGGGTTCGATGATGGACAAGACGTGTGTGGGGGTGTGTGTGTGAGGGTGGAGTTAAATATGACTCCAGGGATACAGTCACTCAGTTGTATTTATTGAGCATTTACAGTGTGCCAAGCACTGTACTGAGCTCATGGAAGAGTTGGTAGACACGATTCCTGCGCAAAAGGAGCTTAAAGTCTAGAGTGGAAGACAGACATTCATTCATTCAATAGTATTTATTGAGCGCTTACTATGTGCAGAGCACTGTACTAAGCGCTTGGGATGAACAAGTCGGCAACAGATAGAGACAGTCCCTGCCGTTTGACGGGCTTACGGTCTAATCGGGGGAGACGGACAGACAAGAACAATGGCAATAAACAGCGTCAAGGGGAAGAACATCTCGTAAAAACAATGGCAACTAAATAGAATCGAGGCGATGTACAATTCATTAACAAAATAAATAGGGTAACGAAAATATATACAGTTGAGCGGACGAGTACAGTGCTGTGGGGATGGGAAGGGAGAGGTGGAGGAGCAGAGGGAAAAGGGGAAAATGAGGCTTTAGCTGCGGAGAGGTAAAGGGGGGATGGCAGAGCGAGTAGAGGGGGAAGAGGAGCTCAGTCTGGGAACGCCTCTTGGAGGAGGTGATTTTTAAGTAAGGTTTTGAAGAGGGAAAGAGAATCAGTTTGGCGGAGGTGAGGAGGGAGGGCGTTCCAGGACCGCGGGAGGACGTGACCCGGGGGTCGACGGCGGGATAGGCGAGACCGAGGGACGGCGAGGAGGTGGGCGGTAGAAAGAGAGAAGGGAGGAGAGGTAGGAAGGGGCAAGGTGATGGAGAGCCTTGAAGCCTAGAGTGGGGAGTTTTTGTTTGGAGCGGAGGTCGATAGGCAACCACTGGAGTTGTTTAAGAAGGGGAGTGACATGCCCAGATCGTTTCTGCAGGAAGATGAGCCGGGCAGCGGAGTGAAGAATAGACCGACATTAAAATCAAATATCGAGGGGGGAAGCTTGGGGGACTGGGAAGAATAGTAATGTAATAGAGGGTGAAGGAGGGTTTAAATGTAATCCTTCTTAGGGGCAGGAAGGTGGGCCAGGTTACCTCTCAAGCCCCTCCGAGCCTTTCCAAACTTGCCTTAACACCTTCCGTACTTGCTCTGCTTGTATCCTCTGACCAGTTGGGATTTCTCCTTTTCCTCTTTCAACCAACCTCTTGGCCAAACGGGCTCTAGCACCATGGGAATAATTTTACTGATGACGGCTTCTCGACTTGGTTTCCAGAAGAGGGAGGTGATGGGCACCCTTGATCTATTCTGCCGTATCCCAGCGGTTGAATGGTCATTCCGGTGGGGCGATGGATTTAACAAGGTGGTGGGGGCCATCCCTACCCTATTTAATGGATGGGGATAGATCCTGATCTAGGGGCCTGAGCTGTGGTTAGAATCCTCAAACCTTATTTGCTGAAACAAACTGGGAGTGTTCAGCTGATCCATCCCCCTGCTTCCATGACAGGTGGAATTACCAAACCAACTAGGACAGAAGAGCGCCTTTAAAAAAATAAATTAAGACCTCCAGAGATGAGGAGTTCACACTTCTTTACCACCCTGCTCATCAAGAAGGTAATAATAATGGTACTTATTAAGCACTTACTATGTGCCAAGCACTGCTCTAAGCGCTTGGGTAGATACAAGTTTATCAGGTTGGACACAGTCCCTGTCCCACACGGGGTTCACACTCTTGATCACCATTTTACAGATGAGGTTAAACTGAGGCCCAGAGAAAAGTAAAGTGGCTTGCCCAAGGTCACACAGCAGACATATAGTACAGCCGGAATTAGAACGCAGTTCCTTCTGACTCCCAGGCCTGTTGCTTCCTTATATTCCACCAAGCTCTGTTTAACTTTAAACTCATTTCTTCTCGTTTGGACTTAGGGGATATGGAGAGCAACTGGTCAGCATCCTCCTCACAAAACCCCTTACCTAGTTGAAGACAATGACTACCTCGGCCCTCACCCCTCATCCTCTTCTTCAGGCTAAAGGACCCTGCATTCCTTCAACTTTTCCTCATAGGACCTATTTTCTAACTCATGGATCGTTTTGTTGGTCTCTTCTGATCATTCTCCAGTTTATCTTCCTTCTTTCTAAAGCGGGTTGACAAAAACTGGACTCTTGCATCTCTTGAGTCGATACATCCAAGAATCGCATTGTCTTTTAAAATCTTAGCACCCTATCGTTGAGTCGCATAGTCCACTACGACCCCCGTTGTTTTTTTTTTCTGTAGTATTTGCGGGGGTGGGTGGAGGCTGTGACTGAAAGGGAGTTCAAGATGGGGAGGGAACTCGTGGTCCTGAAAGGGGTTGGATTTTTTAAAATGGCATTTGTTAAGCGCTTTCTATGTGCCAGACACTGGCCTAAACACTGGGGTAGATACAAGCAAATCGAGTTGGACACAGTCCGTGTCCCTCCTGGGGCTCACAGTCTTAAATCCCCACTTTATAGATGAGGTGACTGAGGCACAGAGTAGTTAAGTGACTTGCCCTAGGTCACACAGCAGACAAGTGGTGGAAGCAGGATTAGCACCAACGCCCATCTGACTCCCAGGCCCGTGAGAGGGAAAATCTGGGTCTGACACAAGGTCGCAGAGTGGGGATCGGAGGACTGGAGGAGCCCTGGCCCTAGGACAGAAGGTCAAGATTCTCTGGGGGCGATCAGGGTTCCGGGTTGGGAGCAGGGAGCAGGTTCTAGAAGAAGGCAGGGAATAGGAGTGAAGTGGGTAGGGGTGCGAGTGGGGCATAGGCAAGATTAGGTTCTTGGGGTTTGGGGAGGTCCAGGGGGAGGCTAGCCGTGCGTGAGTGCGTGTGGGTGTGCGCGCGCGTGTGCATGTGCGCGCGCGCGCGAGCTTTAAGGGATACCAGGATTGGGGTGAGGAGCAGAGGCTGGAGGAGATGTAGGGTTCCGGTGCAGGGCGGTGCCAGACCTCCTTCCTCTCCCCGGCTCTACCTCCCCAATCCAGCTCCGTTCCGCTCGCTGCAGGAAGGGAAAGAGGAGGTGGAGACCGGAGCTCGCCCGGCCTGGGCCGCTCCCCATCCCCCCCCTCCTCCTCCTCCTCTTCCTCCTCCTCCTCCCTTCCCTCCCTCCCTCCCTCTTCCTCCTCCCCGTCCTCCTCCCGTCTCTCCGCACCGCCCAACCCCACCCCCGCCCAACGCCCAACCGAGTCGAGCGAGAGCGCGCTTCCGTCTGGGCGCGCTTGGACCCGAGCTCGCGCCTCCGTGCAAAAGCGCGCCCCGGGGAAAACCGGAGCAAAGATGGAGTCCGGGCCCCCGACACCGCCGCCGCTTTCGCCGCCGCCCCCAGGGCTGCGGCCCCCGAGCCGCCTCGCCTAGAGCCCCGCCGGGCCCACCGGCCCCTCCCGCCCAGCCCTCTCCCTCCAATTCCCCCTCCCCCGCCTCCGCTGCGGCTCCTGCCGGGACTCAGGTACCGTCCCCCAGACCCCGGGGCCACCTCCCCGCCTCCCCTCCGGCCCGGCTTCGGCCCCTCCCGCGGCTCCTCGCTCCGCTCCGCTCGGCTCCTTGCCTGCCCGGGTCTCCCCCCGGCCCCCGGCCCCCAGCCCCCTCTCCCTGCTCTCCTGACCCCTCGCGTCCCCGGCCCCCGGGCCAACGATCTTGCTCCCGGCACCGCGCCCTCCGCCCGTTCCCGACGGTTTTACCCCGGCCGCCCGGCCCCCCGGCCCCCCCCCGGCCCCCCGGCCCCCGCCGGCACGATGCTGCCCTCTCAGGAGGCCTCGAAGCTGTACCACGAGCACTACATGCGGAACTCGCGGGCCATCGGAGTGCTCTGGGCCATCTTCACCATCTGCTTCGCCATCATCAACGTGGTGGTCTTCATCCAGCCCTACTGGGTGGGCGACAGCGTGAGCACTCCGAAACCGGGCTACTTCGGCCTCTTCCACTATTGCGTGGGCAGTGGGCTGGCGGGCCGGGAGCTCACTTGCCGCGGCTCCTTCACCGACTTCAGCACCATCCCGTCCGGGGCCTTCCAGGCGGCCGCCTTCTTTGTGCTGCTTTCCATGGTGCTGATCCTCGGCTGCATCACCTGCTTCGCCCTCTTCTTCTTCTGCAACACAGCCACCGTCTACAAGATTTGCGCGTGGATGCAGCTGCTGGCAGGTACGGCCCGCTTCGGGGGGACCGGACGGGGAGGGACCCGGGGAGTTCGTCCTCTGCCTCTCAGGGTGCTCAAAAGCTGCTGGGGGAGCTGGGGAGAGATTGGCAGGGGGGGAGGCTCCATCTCTCCCGCCCGGCCACACTGGCTTCGCCCCCTCATGGTTGACGCTCGAGACCCTGCCTCCACTCTCCACTCAACTTTCCTGGCCCCCTCGCTAACCGAGGGTGGAGTGGCAAAAAAGCGAGAGGGACTTTGGGGGAACAGTGCCCGGGTTCCCCATATGCTAGGGCTGGTCTCTGAAGTGGGTGTATATGTCTGTGTGCTAGAGTGGGGCTGTGTGTGTGTGACAGAGAGAGAGAGAAAGAGACTGGGAGGGAGAGACAGAGGGAAAAAAAGAGGCAAGAGAGGGAGAGAGGAAGAGAGAGTAGTTTGTTATCTGGAGACCTGAGAATTAGAACTTGAGGGGAGGGATCTTTGGGAAAGTCTGGAGGGTGTGAGTGTGTGTGTGTGTGTGTGTGTGTGTGTTTCTGTAGGGCTTGATGTGCCTTTTTTGGGGGGTGTGGATGTCCTTATGGCTATATATATATGTCAGTAGAATGTGCATATGCCTATCTCAGGGTGTGTGGGAGTCATCTTTAGAGTGAGTGCTCCTGGGAATGTGACTCTGTATCTGTCTGAATAGGGTGTGTATAGTTGTGTGTGAGAGAGGTCATGTGTCTGTGGGGGTAGTACATAGCTGAGGTTGTGTGAGTGTGCAGGTGTGTTTCTGGAGAGGTGTGGGTCTAGGGTATCCATCCAACTCTTTGCACGTCTCAGATACGACAAATCAGCAGAAGCAGCACGGCCTAGTGGCTAGAATATGGGCCTGGGAGTCAGAAGGGCCTGGGTTCTAATCTGGATCTGCCATTTGTCTGCTGGGTGACCTAGGGCAAGTGATTTCACTTCTCCGTGCCTGTTACCTCATCTGTAAAATGAAGATTAAGGCTGTGAGCCCTATGTGGGACATGGACTCTGTCCAACCTGATGACCTTTACCCACCCCAGTGCATAGAACAGTGCCTGGCACATAGTAAGTGCTTAACAAATACCATGAAAAAATCATCCAGTGGCATGACTCTCTTGGGTTGATTGGATTTTTCTGGATCCTTTTTTAGGAAGGACATTATTGCCTCCATCTTCAAGACTGGTTGAACGAGCAGGATCCTTGGAAATATCTGGTCAAAACATCAGAGTTGGCTTAATACTTAGACTGAGAGCCTCATGTGGGACAGGCACTGTGACCTGATTAACTTGAATTTGGTCCAACGCTTAGAACAGTGCTTGACACATAATAAGCACTTAACAAATATAACATCAACAATAATAATGATAATAATAGTAATAACCAGAGAAAAATCTTTTAGGGATGAGATTGTTGTGAAAAATCAGCCAGATCCCAGAAGAACCATCCTGTTAGGCGAGGCACGCTTTTGAAAATTCAGAGTTTTCCTTCATTTTTTCTAAATGTGTATACTGATGTGGAGGTAAGGGAAAGGGAAGAAGACCAGGAAGGGAATTAGTGGAAAGTTGGGAAGGGGTAAAGGGAGTTTAATGGGCGAGATGGGTCTCAGTCTTTGGGAGTACGGGTTTTGGGGGAAAGGTGAAAAGATGAAGCAGTGTGTGTGTGTGTGTGTGTGTGTGTGTGTTTGCTCGCATGCGTGTGTGTGAAGGAATGCATCTGTCAATATCTATCTGTTTTGATATTCATTCAATCGTATTTATTGAGTGCTTATTGGGTGCAGAGCACTGAACTAAGCGCTTTGGTATGTCTTACTCTAGAGAGAACCTCCATGATATCTGTGAATATAATTTCTAACCTTTTCTTTACAGGTTGGTGTCCCTCTTGTATTTAGGATGCTTTTCATTCAGATTTTAAAGGGGGCTATTTGAAAATAACTATAGAAGAGGGAGGTTTTTCAGATTAAATGATTAATTCCTGAATTCTCAATTTGAAAGTTTTCCAAGACTTAAAGGTTTACAGTGACTTCATATCATGTAAATCGTCCATAATTGCAGTCAGTTTAATCTCAAGGATTTGAGAAACTTTCCCTAGTACACAGTCACAGCCGCTGTCTTTGGTCTTGACATAGTTGTGAGTCCCATGGAGATGGCAGGTTGAGCTCAGGACTTTAGCAAATTGCTTGTAGATTTCCTGGCTCTCTGAAAGGGGGTTGTTCTTTTCACTCAATGAAGATGATCTACTGAGATAATAATTTTATTGAAACGCTGTGCAAGTCCCCTTATTCAGACAGCAGCTCAATATCTCAGACCAGGGGTTTCCCTGCTGAGAACACAGACCTCATAGACCTCAGAGTGGGGGTAGGGAGTCTGTCTGTGGGGATGGGAGGACTGCCCAACTCTTAGAGCTGGTCTTCAAAGGCAGTGACCTCGGTTACCTCCCTCCAAGTACATGGGAGAACTGATCGTGGAGAAAATCTGTATGGGACAGTCCACTAAGAGAACTGATTCTGGATTCTGGGAGGAGGGAGTGGAGCAGCAAGGAGGGGTAGTCAAGCACCCAGGACCTGAACAAACCAAACATAGGAAACAGCCAGAGAAGAGACTGCTGCTGGGGATGAGGCTGCCATGATAGCTGGATGTAGCTTTTGAAGACTCAGTTGCTCCTTCATTTGTGGGTCGGTGTTTGAAGGCCTGAGTAATAAATCCCAGAGTCACACCCAGAGAGAAAAGAAGGCAAAGAGGGGAAAGGTTCTATGGACTTTGGGTGCTGGTCCTTTTGAATATAGACCACTGTGCTCGCCTCCCAGGCGGACCCTTTAAGGCAGCTTGGCCAGCTAGCCACTGAGTGGCAGGGAGTGGCAGTGGAGGGGAGGATGGGGGCAGGGGAGAAACACCTAGAAGCAGGAGGGGATCCCTTCTGCGTGGTCCCTGTGGAGTCTTGGGTGGGGAGGTGGTATTTCTGCTCTTGATCCATTCCCCACCTTCTCTACCCAGAGAGCCTTTCCCTCAGCAGAAGGAATTCCTGAAGACTCTGTGTGGCGTAAAGGGGCGTGGACATCCCCACAGTCTTCCTTGCTGTCTTCCCTGTCACCTTCCTGCTGGGGCAGGGGTGGAGGAGAGGTCTGCCTGCCAATTGGAAAGTCACCATAAGAAGATGTGGCCCAAGTTGCCAATTGCATGGGGGTGAAGGGGACTAACTGTTGGTGGTGAAACCGTTGTTTTCAGCCTCATAGGTTTTAGACTGGACTCCCGGCCTCAGGAGATCTAAACAGAGCTGAAAAACATTAAAAAAGTGGGTCTTTCCGAGCTGTTAGCTCTTCTAAGTCTGCTATTTACTCACAAATCCCATCCTCTGTGCCCCGCCCCCCACTCCTTTTCACCCCCGCATTGAAAGTGAAAAGTTGGCAACCTATGGATGTGGCCAGAGCTCCATGTTTGAAGGACGCAGGATCCTTGGGGAAGGATTCCAGAAAAAAGAAAGCTATGAGAGAAGAAAAGAGGTGGATGCGGAGCAATATGAGGAGCCAATCTGAGTGAACTGAACCACTGGTTTTCAGGTTTCCTGCCAGATCTTGATTAAGATTAGGCCAGTGGTTCTCCATCTTTTCCAATCCACGACCAATGTGGTAATTAAATCCTGCTAGGAGGCCCCAGGGTAGCCCAGGTAAAGTCCAGGGGTCGTTCTTGCATCTGGGCTAAATCCAAGGATTAGTTTGGATGGCCAGTTTCATGTGGCCGCTCTTGGTTTTTTTCCCATCTAGCAGGGAGGTGACATAATTAGTCATCAGAAATGGGAGAATATAGTCAAGGTCCTGGAATGGGATGCACATGTGAGTCACGTAACTTCTCTGTACCTCAGTTTCCCCATCTGTAAAATGGGGATAATAATACCTGCCTCCTCTCCCTACCTCACGGGGTTGTCGTGAGGGTTGAAATGAATTAACTAATGTGAGAGTACTTTGGTAATAAAAGCACTATAGCAAAACCAAGGTATAAGAACTTAATACAGCACTTAATAAATATGATTGAATGAATGAATGAATGAATGAATGAATGTTGGTCAGCACATTCCTCAACCACTAAAGCAGTCCTGTAGTCCTGCAGTCCTGGACATCACCCAGAGGTACTGGAAGCTCTGGTAAAAATCTCTCGCTCACCTCAAAGAACAGAAACCTCTTTCCTCTGACCTTTCCCACTCAGCCTTAGATTCCCTGGAACAGTTAGCTGGAGACCCTCATCCCACACTGACCTACCACTTAGCTCTGGTGGGGAGTTGGGAGGAGGGACAGGTTTCGTCAAAGTCTTTTTTGATTATATTCTCTGCTTCCTCTTCTGAAATTTGCCAGTGGTGTTCAAAATAAGTGAGCTGAAGTAAATGTTCCATCCTCCTCCCAGAGCAGCGATCTAGTGATCTCCATGGGGATTTCCCCCAGGGCCACATTCGGCAGCACACACTTGCTAGGAAGAGTCACATGTATACTGCATATCATTTGCTTCCCTACCCTTCCCACCCACTATAGACTGTGGAACCCATTTTCTAGAAATCTTCAGGTTGAAATCATATTATTCTTTCTCTAGCAGTTGTCATTTCTTGATTTTTCTCTCTTGCTTCCTTCTTCCTCCGTGCCACCACTTCCACTGACTGACAGCAGATTCTTTGGACCAGAAGGTGCAGCAGAGAAGAGGATATGATATAGAGATGGGGGAAGGGGAAGGAGGATGGAGAGGGAGGGTTGGGGGTGGGTGGGGGGCAGCAGAGAGGTTTTGACTAATGAGTCCTTGGCCGACTTAGAAGGTCCTTGTTCTGTACTGTAAGCTTCTTGAAGTCAGGGACCACACAATTCCTTCAGTCTTCTAGGGATTTCAGAATGCTCTTCGAATGAAGACAGTCACACCCTAAAGGGATCTGCACATAGTCACTGAAAAGTGGAAGGCCACATCTAAGGAAGAAGGAGGGAAGTCAACTGCTAACCAGTTGGCTTTACCCACCTATCCATCTGAGGGTATTCACCCGCAGCTCCACCCTTCAAGTCAAATTCCCCGGGTGATAACAGCTCCCTGAGTCTGAAACACCTTGGAACTGGAAGGACGGTTATTTCGATGGAGTATCCTTCACCTCTTCTGGGTATTCCTGGCTTCCGGGAGAGGTGTATCAGAGAGGGGGAGCAGGCAGTGGCAGAGAAAAGTGCCTGCGGGTCTGCTCTGAGAAGAGAGCAAACTGTTAGCTCCAAACCATCATCACTCCTTGGTGTGGAATTTGGCATCTTATTTATTTAAGGTCCAAATACATACACACTGCCATCCTCCCCATCCCCACCGTGGGGATTGTATTTTATACTCTAGCAGTGCCAGGAAGGAGACTATTAGAGATTATCCATCCAGAAGACTGAAAGTATCTGTCAGGTTTATATATTCAACATCCAATTAGTGGACACGGCGATCAGAGGTGGGTTTAATTAGGACTTCATAGAAATCCCCAGCTCAAGAGTCCCTGCCCCTTAGGGGGACACTAGATATAATTAAGAGGAAAGTCTCTGCTCTGGCACAAACACAAACCCCACCATCTGCCCAGTTCAAAAATCCCTAGAGCCTTGAATGAGAGATTTTGCTCATTCTTCCTGAGTTATGAAACAAGATGCCCAACAAGTCAGGAAACAGTAGTAGCAACCGCAGCAGCAGAAGCGACACTGCTGCAGGAACTACTGCTGAAAACTCACATTTTTCAAGGGGGAAGAATGAGGTCGTGAATTCCTCTACCTTTCCCTACTGAGCTCAGGGATAGAAAGACCGTGGGTTGGGGCAGGGCAGAGCTAGAGACCCTGGGACAGGTTCCTCAGGGGTGTTGTGGAATTGGACTAAAAGGAATGAAATCATCTATCTCTGCAGGGCAGGGGGTTGGGAGAAAGAACCTCAGTTGGAAATTGAATTGAAACAAGCCACACCCCACTCTATCCTCTAAAGTCAGCTTTGCCAATAAGTTCCAGAAACATAGCTGCCCTAACTAGTCAGCTCTCCGTCAAGGAAATACCCAGATGTGGTGGGCCTGAATGATACTGGCGTGGCCTGAATTGTTCCCAGGGAATCGTGCGCTGTATGGAACCCACACAGTGGTATCTCTATAGTCATGCAGCAAGGATGTGGGAGGGTTATCAGAAACTTTTGCGCAGGCATTGGAGTTTCTGACCAATCAACATCCATCCTGCGGTTTCCCCTGGTTAGCAGCAGCAGCAACAGCAGGACTGCGGCGAGCTGGCCCAGAGGAACCTCAAGGAGGAGCGGCAGGGGTGTGGATCTCTTCCAGCTGGACCCGGGGCCTGGGGAGAGGCCAGTAGAGTGACACTCCCTAAGCCTGGGCCCTTGACCTCTCCTCCCCCAAGCTTCCCTGGGATGGCTCTCTCTGGTCACCTCTGCCTCTGTGCCCACCTCTGTGGCTTCTCCTTTCCCCTTCTACCACCTTAAACTACTCATAGAATCCTCGGGCTGAAAGGGACCCAACCCTTACCTTTAGGCAGGACCAAATTCAACCTGTCTCCCATTTCACAGCTTCCTGAGAGAAACTGCACAGCTTCCCTCTGGCAGCCAAATTGGCCTCTAACAAGCACTCTTTCAGAAAGTTCTACCTGATGTCTGTCCTAAATTCCCAATGCTGCAGCTGGTACCCATTTAATCTTGATCCGTTTCCACCGGTCCTGCCTTTTGAGGGCTCCTGTGCATGTACAGGTGGCAGTGAAGCCACAGTCACAAGTCCACTGAGGGGCATTTGGGGGACAAGGACAAGATGGCAGACCATCAGCTGCGTAGGGGAAATGGATGTTCTAACCCCCAGGCCCCTAGGCTAGTCCAGCTGGCTGGCTGTAGTCCCAGCACCCTGTCAGGCCACTGCACTGACACAAAGTCACCCCACATGTGCAACTATGCCTTCTGGTCCCACCTGGCTCTGGACTGGACTTGGCTGAAGTAACCCAGACCTTCACTAGTCAGGGCCCATCAGGGGCCAAGATTAGGGTGGGCTGGGTTGAATAGAACTGGAGATTTCTGGCCCTTCCCCGGGGGGGACCTCTAGCCCCCAGGCAGCAGTCCTAGAAAGCTCTCATCTGTCAGGGTTCTAAATATTTGATGTGATTGAGTTTTGATTCTCCCCTTCATCCTCAGGAGGGAGGAAGCGATGAACTCCTCTGGGCAAAGAGAGGCGGCTACTCCTCACCCGCACACTCCCTGATTCTCTCTTCCTCAACGTAAGGAGAGAATTGCTCTTCTCAAGCGAGGGGCCTCCACGGCTACAATGCCATGAGGAAGCAATGCAGATTCCCCATGCATCTTGTACCATGGTGTTGGGAAGCTGGGGGAAGGGCAGGGCAGCGATAGCTGCCTTGCTGAGGGAAGAATCGCTGGGAGCGTAAAGCCCTAGGCCCTGCTATTCATTCATTCAGTCGTAGTTATTGAGCACTTACTGTGTGCAGAGCACTGTACTAAGCACTTGGGAGGGTACAATACAATAATAAACAGACACATTCTCTGCTCACAAAGAGATTATAGTCTTATAGTCTAGAGGACAAGCTTACACCCCAGCAAGAGTTTATAGTCTCATAGTCTAGAGGACAAGCTTACACCCCAGCTAGTACCCCGAAAGAGCAGCCAGAGTTATGCCTGGGCCTGGGGCTCCTGCTTAGTGTTCCTGGATCTCAGGCAAGAGGCTACAGGGCCGGGGCAGTCTCTAATCTACCCATCTCCCCCAAAGAAACGTTTTTTTACAAATCTCCTCCCCCCAGCTGTTTGGTCCCATATTATTCTTTTTGATGTCATTTGGGATTGTTGGTCTGTATTCTGTTTTGTTTTTTTGGTATGTTTTCTTGGCCTGTTTCTTTGTTTTTTCTTTAGTCTTACTTGGTAGAGTTCATCATTGCCAACATCTTCATCATAAACTCCTTGTGGGCAGAGATCGTGACTATCACCTCTATTGTATTTTACTCCCCCAAGCGCTGTGCTCGGCACATAGTAAGTGCTCAGTCCATACACTGATTAATTGAAATTCATCATCATCATCTTCCAACAGTATTTAGTGCTAGGCTAGGTGCTGTACAAAGCAAACTAAACTGATACAATCCCTGTTCCCTAGACCCTTACAAGCTAAAAACAGTCTACCAGGTATCGAGGTGTACAAGGAAAAATTGACATTGCTATGAACCCTAATGAATTGGCCAGCCAACTACAGAGTGAAAAACACAGTTATTAACCCCAGTGAATAGACCAACAAACTACAGAGTGACTAACCCATTTATGGGTGTTGATATAGACATAGCAGAGAGGGCAAATTGGGCGAAGTTGGCATATCCTACCGTCTTTCTACCTTCACTGAAGGTACTGTTACCTTTATGTGAAGCAGCATGACCTAGTGGAAAGAACACGGGCCTGGGAGTCAGAGGATGTGGGTTCTAATGCCGCCTCTGCCACATTCCTGCTGTGTGACCATGGGTAAGTCACTTCACTTTTCTGTGCCTCAGTTACCTCATCTGTAAAATGGGGATTAAAACTGTGAGCCCCATGTGGAACAGGGACTGTGTCCAACCTGATTAGCTTGTAGCTACCCTAGGGCTTAGAACAGTGCTTGACACATAGTAAGTGCTTAACAAATACCATCATCATCATTATTATTATTATCCACTACTTCCTCCCTCCCTTGCTTGGGAAGGTTTCCCACAGAGGGAGGGCTTGGAGGACAGTTTGGGACAAGGAGGGGAGTTGGTATATAGGTGAAAGGAGGCAGGTCCAAGAAGAAGCCAGAGGCTGGAGGGAGAAAAGAAACCAAGAGCCTAGAGCAAGCTCCTTTGCCTGAAGCCGAGGGAGGAAAACATAGAGTTGTGCCTTCTCTGTGGACAGCTTGAGGGAGGGTGAGGAAACTCCCAAACAGCAATAGTACTAGTAATAGTGTTCATGAAGTGCTCATTGTGTGCAGAGCACTGTACTAAGCACTGAGAGAGATACTCAAGTGGGAATTAGACATGGTTGTGGGGGTTCACCATCTAAGAGGATAAGTGGGGAGAAGGGACTGGAGACAGACCATCGGGAATGATGACTCAATCAAATGGAACACAGACAAATACACAAAATAAAAAGAAAATCAGCAGATTGCTGTGGCTAGAGGAGCAGAATTTCAGGCTCTGGGTGGCTTGGAGTCTAAGGCACAGCCACTGCTCCAGCAGCCAGCGGTCTTCTTGAGGTTTTGTAGAGGCCTCACACTGCAGGTGCTGGGGGAGTCAGCATGGCGGGGAGTCAGCATGGCTGGCTGCCCGATACCGGGGGTGGGAGAAGAGGAGGAGAAGGTCTTAGAGTGTGCAGCAGCAGCTTTTAACCCTGGCCCAGCATATAGAGTGCATGTCGGGAGAGGGAAGGGGATGACAGCAGGACAAGGGAGATGGGGGAAGGCTCAATGGACAGAGACCAGGGATGAATAGATCAATCTAGGAGTCATTTTGGTTAAGGAGAAGCTGACAAGATATGCCAAGAGTGCGTGTAGAGTGAAGAACAGACTCTAGAGGCACCCTGGGAATGCAGGCCGAGAGGTGGGAGACTTCAAGGCAGAAAACTATGCGGATGGGTGGGATGCACAGGACTGTCATCAGGATAGGGGTTGGATCAGGATGGTCAATCGGGGGAAACCTGGAGAGAGAGCAGTGGGTCAATAAAGTCAATACCTGTTTCATCTTTGTCCCAACTGCCTGGAAATCAAGGGTCTGTTTCCTGTCTTTACTGGCTCCACCTCCAGCTCTGCCATCTTCCATGACTTTTCAGGGCCCTAGCGCTTCTGCCCTCAGCCCTGCCTCCCGAGACTCAGAAGCTATACCTGCCACTCCTGTCTGGGGCCTCTCTCTTTGCATGGGAATCACCTGCCTTGTATTGGTTCAATCCAGGGAGCTGTAGGCAACCAGCTGAGGAATTGGGTAACCCTAATTAGTGAAATAAATCAAAGAGGGGTTTCTTGTAAGACATGTTTGAATCTGGTGCCTGGGCTATATAGCAGGATATGGTGGGGAAATGTGGGTGGGAGGGGAGGGGCGTTGACTGACTGTGCTGTGCCCACCTGTCCTCAACAGTCTAATCTCCCTTTATATGCCACTCTGTCTGGACAAAAGGAGGTCCCAGCACCAACTCGCAACTAATGTTAGCTATGGCAGGAAATGGCAGCTCAGCAACAGTGTCCTGAGAATTTTGGCTGCTACTTTCATAAGATGACATGATAATATAGTACCAGGAGCCAATCTTCAGGGGACATAACTGGGAGGACAGGAAAAGGTAGAATGGGAGAAGGGGCATGGCAAGGCAGGAGCGATCAGGGAGTTGAGAAGAAAAAGACTGGGAGAGAGTCTAAAATCTTTGACTTTGTTCTCCTACCAAGAAGCCACCATTTCAGGTTTCAATTTTTTGCTTTGATTTCAATCGACCAATCAGATTGTATTGATGGAGATGGGGATCTGCTGCCTTAGGCCCTGATCCAAAGTTAATGAAAAAGAAGATATGGTCCCTGGCCACTAAGAGTGGACACTTTGAAAGAAAGAGAATAGGAATACAGTTTAGTACAGGTGGGGAGTGCTTAAAACAGTGCTTGGCACAGAGTAAGTGCTTAACAAATACCATCATTTTTATTAGGGAAGCATAATGCAGAATAAGAAAAATAGCTTCTTCTGGTATTCAAGAAACCTTCCAAAGTTTCTTGTTGAATGGTGAGTCCTTGAGGAGTGGAGAGAGAGAGAGAGAGAGAGGTAGAAGGAAAGAGCTTAATAATGGCACTTCTTGAGCTCTTACTACATGCCAAAGTCTTGGGGCCGATATATCATTATCAGATCAGAAGCATGCCCCCATTCTGTACAGGGCTCAAGATCTAAGAGGTAGGGTAAACAACTATCTTATCTCCATTTTACAGATAAGCAAACTGAGGCCCAGAGAGGCTAAGAAACTCATCCAAGCTTACGTATCAGGCCAGTATCTGAGCCGGGATTTAAAACCAGGTCTCTTGATTCCACTAGGCCTTGTTGCCTCCCTGGGAAAGAGGTGGGTTGTAAAGGAGGTAGAGAAGCAGGGAAGGATACTACTAGTAGAAGTCATAGCAATGGTATTTATTGAGTGCTCTGATTGCAATGCACCATTCTAAGTCTCTTGGAGAGCACAACAGAAGCAAAATAATAGTATTACTAATCATGGTATTTATTAAGTGCTTATTATGTGCCAAGCACTGTACTAAGCTCTGGGGTAGTTACAAGATAACCCTGTTCCATGTGGGGCTTACAGTAAATAGGAGGAAAGACAGGCATCAAATCCCCATTTTTGCAGATGAGGGAACTGAGTCACAGAGAAGTGAAGTGAGTTGCCCAAGGTCACATAGCAAGTAAGTGATGAAGGCAGGATTAGAACCCAAATCATCTGACTCCCGAGCCCGTGCTTCACTAGGCCATGCTTGTTCTCACAAAACACATGTTCCCTGCCTACAAGGAGCTTGAAATCTAACCGGAGACAGACATATAAAATTATTTACAAATAGTAGGAGCAGTAGGAAAAGCAAGGATCAGTCCGATAGTAGAACAAATTTGCCAGGATGAAATAGCAGAATAAATATTTGAGAAGGTTTAGACTAAATACCATTGATTTATTGATTAGGAGCTAGGGAAGAAGAGTGGAGTCAATGTGGAGAGCAGTCACAGGCTGTAACTGATTTCCTTCAGCTCCCATTTCCATCCAGTGAGAGCTGGGGGTCAGATGGTCTCCTCCAGAGTGGCTCAGCCCTCACCCTGCCCCCCGACCACCCCCCAAACTGATTTTTGAATGTGTTTGAAAACAGAAGATGGACAGACAATGAATGTGCCAGTGAAGCTAGATTTAAAGAAGCAATACGGAATGTGATGGGTCTTTGGTTTCAGTCCCCTAAGTGGTTCTGAAGGGAACTGAACAGGGCTGGTCTATCATGCCTGCCACAGCCCCAAGGCTCAGGGGCAGTTCCATGCCATAGAATTCCTCATGGGAACATAAGTCGTTTCTCTTCAATTCCTCACACGAATGGTCTGGTACCACGGTGCGACATCAGCGGTTTTGAATGAGCACTTACTACCGTTTGTTGCTCTCTGAACAGGCTCCTGGGGGTCCTTCAGAAGAAATATAAGACATGATTCTTACCCTCAAAGGGCTTTCGATTTAATGGGGAAAACAAGCTTACCTTGGGCCACAGAGGGAGGTGAAACAAGGTGGCACACCCCAGGCTTAAACCTGAGTTTTGGAGACACCATCAGCCCGGAAGGTCTACGTGCAGCCTGGACCAGCCCTGAGGCAGGGGAATGGATTAGGTCTAGTGGCATTCACATTTTACTGGAGGCCACTTTCAGTCAGAGGGCCACAAACGTTGGCATAAAAATTGGAATTTCAATTTGAATACAATTTGCATTGAGCTTTGCATACATCAGAATAAATCTCACAGGTTATTCTTGTAAATTATTGAAATCAAAAGTTTTTTATCACAGTGACCTCTAAAGGGGTAGGCATCTGCTCCCCAGAATAGATACAGGAGAGCGAGAGAGTGAGAGAGTGTGTGTGTGTGTGTGTGTGTGTGTGTGAGAGAGAGCAAGCGAGAGAGAGAGAGAGAGAGTTCTGGGTTCATGGCTTGTGGGCTGTGCATCATTCCAAATATCTTAACTGGTATCCTTGCTAGAATGCAGACTAATCTTACAGCTCAATCTTTCTTCAAATCTTAGAATGCAGCTCAATCTTACTTCAAATGTATTAATGAAAACTAGCTCAGAGAATAATAAACTTGATAATTCAGAGAATGAAAGTTATTTAGCTGTAAGAAGTGTGCAGGAAATTGAATGAGGAACATTATGGCCAAGTGGGATGAGAGCGAGCCTGGGTCACGTTCCCTGCCCATCAAGAGCACTTAACTTCTCTGGGTCTCAGTTTCCTCTTCTGTAAAATGAAGATGATAAATTCCTGTTCTCTCTCCCCCTTAGACTGTCGGACAGGGACCGTGTCCGACTACTCCAGTGCTTAGTACAATGCTTGGCACGTAGTAAGCACTTAATGCATAACTCAATGATTACATAAAGAGGTTTTTCAGAACAAGGTTGTTCGAGTGGCCTTTGTGTGCTGGTGTCTGCTTGAATGCCCCTGGCCAAGGTCATAAGTCACAGCCACTTCCTTTTCTAGAGCAAATAAATGATGCTTTCCCAATAACCTTCTGTGGGGTGGTGGAAAGGTCGTGGGGGAGGCTACAGATGTAAAAATTGGGGCAATTCTCATGTTGGCCACCAGGTGACAGTGAAGAGCTCCCCGAAGCAGACAACGTCTCTCACCTTGATCTAGTTTCCCACGCAAGGTACAACACAGATAACAATAATTTATAACAAGTCTGTGTTATCTAAACAAGCAACTCTTTTCAGTGCGTAGAAAGCTGTATTTCACCAGGAAGTCTAATGGAGGTTTTAACTGTCCTGTGGCTGCAGGGGTGGCCTTAGTGCTAAGTCTCACCACTTACTCATTCCAATGAGCTGGCTCTTCCATAAGTAGGATGAGTTTGTTGACCTGTGTGTCTTTGGTCTTTTTTGCTTGAGAAAGTGAATCCACTATACCTGGTCTGGGACGGAGGTCCGTTGGCGACGACTGCTGAGTTTGCCTTCTGACTCCCGGTGAATGGAGCACATGATAAGACTAATACTAGTACTAATAAAGGTATTTATTAAGCACTTACTTTGTGTCAAGTAATATATTAAGCACTGGGGTAGGTACAAGATAATCAGGTCCCACATGGGGCTCACAATCTAAGTAGGAGGAAACACAGGTATTTAATCCCCATTTTGCAGATGAGGGAATTGAGGCACAGAGAAGTTAAGTGATTTGCCCAAGGTCACACAGCAGTCAAGTGGCAGAGCTGGGCTTAGAACCCAGATCCTCTGACTCCCAGGCCTGGGCTCTTTCCACTAGACCACGTTGCTTCCCCAAGGTGGAAGAGGTGAGCTGACCCTGGACAGGGGTTGTCCACTTTGAAGTGGCTGAAGCGACGTGCATCCAGCAGGCTTCTAGGAGAAACACTAGTCCTAAGAGCAAACCTCCAGCACGTGGATCACTACATCTACATCTGAATTCAGAAGCCCAAAGACTCTTGCCAGCCAGGAGTTATCTTTGTGATTAAAGAGGAATTCTGGGCCCACTGACCATCCGGAATGGACCTCGTAATGTGCTCTGCAGGGTTCTGGACAGTCCAAACATTTTGACCTCCTAATACACTCTAGCCTGTTGCCCTTCCAGACACAGACATTTCAGCTTTGAATGTGACTTTAGCCAAGCACTGTCTTACCGTCAGTGTGGGAGTGGGTGGCAGCTATTTGAACATTCATCTAACTTGGTATCGGTGCAGCTATTTCCACTGGGAGCATAAAGTGTCCAGTTCAAGTCTCAGAATGGTATGTTTACATGATCTTAGTTTTGCCAGAGTTGAATGCTACTTGAGAAGCAGCATGGCCTAGTGAAAACAGCCCAGGACAGGGAGTCAGAGGACCTGGATTCTAATCCTGGCTCCGCCACTTGCCTACTATGTGACCTTGGGCAAGTCACTTAACCTCCCTGTGCCAAACTATAAAATGGGGATTCAATCCCTGTCTCCCTTCCTGTCACCACTGCACATATGTATATATCTGTAATTTATTTATTGATTGATTGATTTATATTAATGTCTGTCTCCCCCTCTAGAATGTGAGCTCGTTGTGGGCAAGAATGTGCCTGTTTGTTGTTATAGTGTACTCTCCCAAGCACTTAGTGCATAGCTTTGCACACAGTAAGCACTCAATAAATACGATCGAATGAATGATGATGATTGATGATTATGATGTTTGTTAAGCACTTACTATGTGCTGAGCACTGTTCTAAGCGCTGGGGTAGATACAGGGTAATCAGATTGTCCCACGTGGGGCTCACATTTTTTAATCACCATTTTTACAGATGAGGTAACTGAAGCACAGAGAAGTTAAGTGACTTGCCCAAGGTCACACAGCAGATAAGTGGCAAATCCGGGATTAGAACCCACGACCTCTGACTCCCAAGCCCGGGCTCTTTCCACTAAGCCACGAATGAATGAATGAATCCTCAAGAGGAAACTGCCCTGATCAGTGAATCCCAGCCGACCTCTGCACATAGTTTCCCTTACACTGGGACCTGGAATGCAAACATATCTTCCTTAGTAGCTTCCACTCATTCTGAAGTTAAATTACATCAAGAGTGGGTCAACCCCTAGGCCTAAGTCAAGTACATTTTCTTCCAACCTCCTAGACTGAATGCTTTCATCCTCATTCCTATTTCCTGAGCACTTTTGTGCAGAGCGTACTTTATTAAACACCCCTCCCCACCAACCTACCCAGAGCTGGCCCAAGCCATCCACTGCCCAGACTAACCCTCCCTACTTTGGTCAATTACCGGGCGGGTGGAGCCCCAACCACAGTCAGGACCCTAGAGAGAGATGGCTGGCCTTGAGCAGTGAAGCTCCTGAGGGCTGCCTTCTCTTAGCACTGTTTCAGCTATTTATTGTAATGTGCTGAATCTTTCACGTGCTCTTCTTTATATAATTAGAGTTGTTGGTTACTTATTCTCATTGTTCTATGTGTCTATCCTCCCGGCCTTAAATGGTGAGCCCCTTGGGAGACGGGGACCATGTCTCATTGATCATCTTGTATTTACACCGCACCTAATACAGTGAGCCATACACTGCAAGTGTTCAATAAATATAATAATGAGAAGAAGAATAAGAACAACAACAAAAACAGGGCTCCATCAGGGCTCCGTCACCGTCTGCTATGTGACCTTTGGCAAGTCACTTAACTTCTCTATGCCTCAGTTACCTCATCTGTAAAATGGGGATCAAGACTGCGGGCCCCCCATGGGACAGGGACTGTGTCCAACCCGATTTGCTTGTATCCACCCCAGTGCTTAGTACAGTACCTGGCACATAGTAAGTGCTTAACAAATACCATAGTTATCATTTCTAAAAGAAGTATAAAGGAGGTGTCTTCCCTGACCTTAATAATAATGGTATTTGTTAAGGATTTACATGGGCCAAGCAGTCAGTCAGTCAATCAGTCATATTTATTGAGTGCTTACCTTGTGCAAGGCACTGTACTAAGCACTTGGGAGAGTACGACATAATATAACAGACACATTCCCTCTCCACAACGAGCTTACAGTCTAGAGAGGGAGACAGATATTGATATAAATAAATGAATTATGGATATGTACGTAAGTGCTGTGGGGCTTGCGGGGGACACAAATAAATAATAATAATAATTATGGTATTTGTTAAGCACTTACTATGTGTCAAGCACTGTTCTAAGTGCTGGGGTAGATACAAGGTAATCAGGTTGTCCCTTGTGGGACTCATAGTCTTAATCCCTGTTTTACAGATGAGGTAGCTGAGGCACAGAGAAGTTAAGTGGCTTACTGAAGGTCACACAATGACAAGTGGTGGAGCTGGGATTAGAGTCAGGGTGTCGCAGAAGGGAGTGGAAGAAAAGGAAAAGAGGGCTTAGTCAGGGAAGGCCTCCTGGAGATGTGCCTTCAGTAAGTCTTTGTAAGCGGGACGAGTAATTGTCTGTTGGCTATGAAGAGGGAGGGCATTACAGGCCAGAGGCAGGATGTGGGCGAGAGGTTAGCGGTGACATAGATGAGATTGAGGTGCAGTGAAAAGCTTGGCATTAGCGGAGCGAGGTGTGTGGGCTGGGTTGTAATAGGAGAGTAGCAAGGTGAGGTAAGTGGGGCCAAGGTGATTGAGTGCTTTAAAGCTGATGGTTTTTGATGCGGAGGTGGATGGGCAACCATTGGAGGCTCCTGAGAAGTGGGGAAACATGGACTGAACAACCGTAGAAAAATGTAGAAAAATGATCTGGGTAGCAGAGTTAAGTATGGAATGGAGTGGGGAGAGACAGGAGGCAGGGGGGTCAGCAAGGAGGCTGATAGAGTAATCAAGGTGGGATAGGATAAATGCTTAGATTAATGTGGTAGCAGTTTGGATGGAGAGGAAAGGATGGATTTTAGCGATGCTGTGGAGGTTGAATCAACAGGATTTATTGATAGCTTGAATATGTGGGTTGAATGAGATAGAGTCAAGGATAAGGCCAAGGTTACACGCTTTTGAGACAGGAAGGATGGTGGAGCTTTCTACAGTGATGGAAAAGTCAGGGGAAGGACAGGGTTTGGGTGGGAAAATGAGTTTTGCTTCTGACATGTTAAGTTTGAGGTTCATTCAATTGTATTTACTGAGCGCTTACTATGTACAGAGCACTGTACTAAATGCTTCAGAGAGTACAGTATAACAATAAACAGATACATTCCCTGCCCACAACAAGCTTACAGTCTAGAAGTGACAGCAGGACATCCAAGTAGAGGTGTCATGAAGGCAGGAGGAAATGCGAGACTGCAGAGAGGGAGAGACATCAGGGTTGGAGATGTAGATTTGGAAATAGTCCACATAGAGGTGGTAGTTGAAGCCATGAGAGTGAATGAGTTCTCCAAGGGAGTAAGCACAGATGGAGAATAGAAGGGGACCCAGAACTGAACCTTGAGGGACACCCCCAGTTAGAGGGTGGGAGGCAGAGGAAGAGCCCATGAAAGAGACAGAGAATGAGCGGCCAGAAAGATAGGAGGGGAACCAGGACAGGACAGTGTCAGTGAAGCCTAGGTTGGATACTTTTTCCAGGAGAAGGGGTAGGTCGACAGGGTTGAAGGCAGCTGAGGGGTTGAGGAGGATTAGGATGGAGTAGAGGCCGTTGGATTTGGCAAGAAGGAGATCATTGGTGACTTTTGGGAGGGAGGTTTCTGTGGAGTGAAGGGGATGGGAAGCCAGATTAGAGAAGGTCAAGAGAGAATCTGAGGAGAGGAATTTGAGACAGCGGCGTAGACTACTCGCTCAAGGAGTTTGGAGAGGAATGGTAGGAGGGAGGTGGAGCGATAACTGGAGGGAGTTGTGGGGTCAAGGGAGACTTTTTTTTTTTAGGAATGGGAAGACATGGTCATGTTTGAAAGCAGTGGAGAAGAAGCCTTTGGAGAGCAAACAGTTGAAGATAGCAGTTAGGGAAGGAAGAAGGGAGGGGACAAGTGTAAGGTACAAAGGGATGGGGTTGGCTGCACAGGTGGAGTCAGGGCTCATGAGTTCGAATCCCAGCTCTGCCACTTGTCGGCTGTGTGACTGTGGGCAAGTCACTTAACTTCTCTGTGCCTCAGTTCCCTCATCTGTAAAATGGGGATTAAGACTGTGAGCCCCACGTGGGACAACCTGATTCCCCTATGTCTACCCCAGCGCTTAGAACAGTGCTCGGCACATAGTAAGCGCTTAACAAATACCAACATTATTATTATTATTATTATTAGGTGGAGGGGGTGGATTTTGAGAGAAGGCAGGAGATCTCCTTTTGAGATACTCCTGGGAAAGATGGGAGAGTGCTAAGCATTGTGCTAAGAGTTGGAGCCAGTACACAATCACCAGATTGGATTACCAGATTACATTCCCTCCCCAATATGAAACTCACACCCTAAGCGGGAGAGGGACCAGATATTTTTATGCTTATTTTACAGATTGGGAGACTGAAGCCCAGAAAAGCTAAGTGACTTACCCAAGGTCACACAGCAGGCAAGTAGCAGCCCCAGGATTGCCTCCTTACTCCTAACCGCATGCCCTTTCCATTAAGCCGTACTGCTTCTGACCTTGGAGAGTTTACAATCTAACCAGGAAGGCGAGCATACAAAAATGATGACTTATACAATAATATAAAGAGCTCGAGAATAGGCAAAGCCATCATTGATTGCTGTGGCATGGATGGAGGTTATTTTGTGGACCCTGCAGTTGGCAACTCTTGTGACCTCTTGGTCAGGGTAGCTTCTTTCACTTTACACATTGATTTTATCCATCGACCGTGCAGAGTCTTCTATTAACCATTTTGAGCCTTGGGCCCTACTCTTTTTCTTCCTGCACAGTCCTGCCGGTCGATCAATCAATCAATCAATCAGTCAATCAGTGGTATTTATTCAGCACTTACTGCGCAGGGTACTGTACTAAGTGCTTTGGAGAGTACGTGGACCCTTCCCTTAAGGATCTTACTATTTAGTTGGGGAGACAAATGTAACAATCAATCAGAGGTAGGGGAAGATGTGAGGTGAGATTTTACTAGGGCTTTTAAAGTGAGGAAAGTGGTGGTCTGTCACATATGAAGGGGGAGGGAGTTCTGGGCCAGAGCGAAGATATGAGCAAGGGATTGATGGTGAGAGAGCAAGGCACATAGTTTGGTGGTAGAGGAGTGGAGTGTGGGGGCCAGGTTGTAGTGGGATAGGTAATAGGGAGAGAGTTGATTGAGTGCCTTAAAGTGAATGGTGAGGAGTTTCTACTTGACGATGGATGGGCAGCCACTGGAGGTTGCTGTCGGGCTTGCAGATGGTATGAGCTGTTCCCTTAGAGGCTTCCCTCTGTGGCTGTTCTAGGCAGCGGCCAGGCTGTGGGCTTCTCACTCAGACAGACTACATCTGACATAATCCCTGCCCTGGGGGGGTTGACTCTCCAGTAGGAGAGACAGTGGACATAAACTGAGAAAGAGAATAGGTTTAAATGAAGGGGGTTAGTGAATAAATCACTAAATAACTAATAAAAGGATAAATTATTTAGCTTGAGGTGAGCACTAGGAATTCTCCCCTCTCATCACTTAAGCATGCTGACTTTTCTTGTGACAGGACAAAGTCTTGAAGGGCTTTTCAGACATTAGACATGAGCCACCATGATGGTGGCACAGTCAGCTTGCACTTCAGCAGTTTCAATTTTGGGGCAGGCTGGAAGGAGCGGGTTTGGAAGAATGGACTGGGAGGGGGAGGCTGAGCAGTCTGACTCAAGCCCATGTCACAGGCCCATGTCACCCCTGATTCGAGTATCCCAGAACTCTAGGGCCCCTTTCAATCCATTAGTAAATCAGTAAGAAGTACTTATTGAGCACCTGTTGTGTGTGGAACACGACACTAAGAGTATAGGAGAATATAATAGAGTTAGTAGACATGATTCCTGTCATCCAGGAGTTTACAGTCTAGCAGTGAGCTTAACATGGCTATGCACAGAAGGCTTCACCTCTGCAACTGCCTCTCCTGCTCCTATTATTTCATCAGATTTTGCGCACTGGATGTTTCTGAACGTGAAAAGACGCACAGGGCACAGACTGGTTGAAGATGCAATTTTCTGTGCTCCCGTGACTTGGACAAAATTAAATTTGGGCCTGAAGGAGGTGCAGTGTTCCCAAAGAACTTATTGAGTGGGAACGATTCTCAGCCAATTAGAACTCTTGTGGGTGGCCAGGTAACAGTGGTGAAAACCTTCCACCCACAGAAGCCAAAAAATTGCTTTTATCATTGAAAAAGACCAAACACACTAGGGTTTTGCTGCTGCTCTAAAGCCAAGCCTTCAACATGCCTACTTTAATGAAGCGGGCCAAATCAAGCAGTCAGCCACAGAGTATTGCCCGGCAACCAGCTTCCTCCTCGTGGCATTTTTGACCGGAACTTCTACAAGGGCTTCAGAGGATGTCATGATGTCGAATGGAACTTCTTTTTTCATTTGTTTTACGTTCTGACTTATTGCCACTTATGTGAGCATTTTTAAAGGGGTCACAAAAACTTTGCTAGTAGTAGGTTGATGGTGGTGTGCATTTTGGTTCACGTTCAGCATGTTGCCTTTTCTGGCATCTTCTAACTAAACCTTGTGGCATTTATTTGGCCTCAGAGGAAATGGTTCTGGTACACTGAAACCAGTAGGCTTTGATAAATGAGTTGCTTTTCCTTGACTTGTTTTAAATCCTGCAACAGGGAAATGTGAATTAGTGGCTCAGCATCCCCTACCCTGTACTCCAAATGACTGGAGCCACAAATATGACCCCTCTGCACCACTCCTCTGTTCTCTCCTGCTCTCTTTGTCCCCATTATCACTGGCCAAGGTTAATCCATCTACTAAAGTTCAAAGCCTGCAGGCAACTTCTTTTGCTATTTTTTCCCAGACCAATCCTAACTGGGATGGTATAGATGAGGCAATGGAAGGTTATGTCAGAAAACCCCAGTGAGACTCTGCCCAGGATTTTCTGGATGAGCTGTAGTACAGTATGGAATACTATTAGAGCTACAGAGAAGGCCTCTTTCCCCAGACAGAGGAGATAACTCTAGTAGGGCCCTTTTCTGCCTTCCCTACCACTGAGTCCCATGAAGGTCCAGCACTCACATGGGAAAATCCGTTATCTGAGTTGGTCTGTCCGGAGGGTGAGTTTTCGTTGTCATTCTGAAAACAAAAAAGAGACTTAAAAGAATAGTGTAATACTCTCCTCCATCAATAACTTCTTAGAAGTTGCAATAATAATGAGGTAATAATGATAATAATAGTAATGACTTGCTTAGTACTCTTTCCTCAGGACTTTACCAATCAACCAATCAATCAGTCATATTTACTGAGAACTTACCGGGTGCAGAATACTGTACTAAGTGCTTAGGAGAATACAACATAGAATTGGTGGGCACATTCCCTGCCCACAACAAGCTTACAGTCTAGAGGGGAGCTTACAATCTTGTTTCAGGTTCTTAATGTTCCATAAAATCTTAGCCAAGTATCCTTTTCTTCCTGAAGGTTGAGTTCACTCTTGGAAAATCAATCAATTTATGTATTGGTATTCATTTAATGGTATTTATTGAAGACTTACTGTGTGCAGAGTATGTACAAAGCACTTGGAAAAATATTCTATTCCCAGTGTGCCTGGCACAAAATCCTGGGGTAGGATGAGCTGTGCTCTTTAGTGCTAAGAACCTGGGGCAAAGTCTGGGAATAGGAAAAATCTCAGCTGGCTGCCAGGGAACTTTTGCTTTACCACTCAGTGCTTAGGGAATGGCTGCAAACTGGTCCTGACTAATAGCTTGGCTGACAATTTCTACTTTCCAAGCTCTGTAGCCAATCTCTCAACTGGCTTTCCCACATGAGTTTTCCACACAGAATGTGGAGCACAATTGAGGCATAGGGGAATGGAGTTTAGGATGGGCTCTCTCTAATCAATCCTTCAATCAATCAATCAATCTCTAGGAATAATACTGCAGAACAAGCCTTTCTGCAGGAAAGTGAGAACATAATCCCATGGGCAGTGCCATTTCTAGGCCAGACCAATAATCCATAATGGGTAACTAGAGGGATGTTTAGCAAGGTAGAGGTTAAAGAGCCCAGACCTAGGAGTCAAGAGATGTGAGTTCTAATTCCAGCTCCTCCACTTGCCTGCTGTGTGACTTTGAGCAAGTCACTTAACTTTTCTGTGAGTCAGTTTCCTCATCTGTGAAACTGGGGTAAAAATATGTTTTTGCCTTCCTGCTGAGCCCCTTGTGGGACTGGGATTGTAACCAATCTTCTTATCTTGTATCTACCTAGCATTTAGCATAGTGTTTGGCACATAGTAAATGCATAACAAATACCACCATTCTTCTCCTTCTCCTCCTCCTCCTCTTCTTCATCTTAGGCCTCATCTTCCTCATTGTACTCATCCTCATCTTTCTCCTCCTCCTCTTTCTCCTCTTACTCCTCCTCCAAGCTTCATTTCTAGGACAATCCTGATATTTCCCCTACTGTGACTCTGGCTTAGCATCTCTCATGCAGATGACAGAGAAGTTTTGTGGTCTGTAGTCTGCTGACAGGGGCCCAAAGTTAAAACCCATGTCTTACCTCCACTCCCCCCTCCAAAAAATGGGGTCACAACTGCCGAAAACTAACCGTGTCACTCCCTCTGTGCTAATCCAATGGGGACAATGGCCTTCCTTACTCTCTTCTCAATATGCTATTTATCCTCAGAAATCGAAACCTAACTCCACTGCCTCCTGCATAAAACAAATTTAGACTTTATTCTCTTGGGCTTGGAAACTTTTTTAAGCTAATTTCAGGTAATTAGTTGCTAGTTTTTCAATTGTGAGCCTGGCAAAGGAGGGACCATGTCTCATTCTCAACTGTATTCTTTCCCAGAACTTAGTGCACTGCTCTGCACACAGTAAGCACTTAAATAATATTACTACTACTGGCGCAGTCACCTGGAGTTAGTATCCACATTAAGTTGTGAACTTAGTTTTCCATATTATCTTAACTAAGAGCCTATCGTTGCACTTTTGTATCTTGCTTTGGCAGAGCTGAGTTTTTCTGTTGCTCTTTCTTGGCTGTGACAGCAATTGGGAGCAGCCAGGCTGCATGGGACATTTGTTTGCCATATGACACGCATGTGTGACAGTGTGACATCACAAACTCAGATTGTTAGGTCAAACATTTACTTACTAAAGTAAGCACTTGACCAAGCTTGTTGCTGCATGTATTCAGTAACTGCCTTAATTTCAGTTGGAGATGGTAATAGTTTATATTGGCTCTAAAGAATTAGGTGAGCAGCACGATCTAATATGGCCTAGTGGATAGAGCAGAAGGCCTGGGAGTCAGAAGGAGCTGGGTCCTAATCCTGGCTCCTCCACTTGTCTGCTGTGTGACCTTGGACAAGTCACTTAACATCTCTGGGCCTCAGTTACCTCATCTGTAAAATGGGGATGAAGACTGTGAGCCTTATGTGGGACAGGCATTGTGTCCAACCTGATTAGCTTGTATCTACCCCAGCACTTAGAACAGTGCCTGACACATAGTAAGTGCTTAACAAAGACCATTATTATTACTTTGATTATTATTGCAAACAAGTATTTAATCTTCATTTTACAGATGGAGAAACTGAGGCCCAGAGAAATGAAGTGATTTGCCCAAGATCATGCAGCAGGCAAGGGGCAGAGCTGGAATTAGAACCCAGGTCTCCTGACTCCCAATCTTGTGCTCTTTCCACTAGGCCATGCAGCTTCTTACCTCAGGGGGAACTTATGGTCTACCTGGGAAGGCAAGCACATAGAAATTATGACTATACAAAAATGTTAAGAACCCAAGAGTGGGCAAAGCCATCATTCCTTTCCCTGGCATGGATGGAGGTTCTTTTGTGGACCCTGCAGCTGGAAACTCTTGTGACTTCTTGGTCAGCGGAGCTTCTTCCACTTTATGCATTGATTTTATCTTTAAAAGTTACAGAATCCTCTGTGAATCATGATAATGACATCAGCAAGGAGATGGCTATATTTGACACCAATTGGTCACCTCATCATCATCATCATTCCAAGCGCTTAGGACAGTGCTCTGCACATAGTACGCTCAATAAATACTATTGAATGAGTGAATGAAAGAATCATCATCATCAATGGTATTTATTGAGTGCTTACTATGTGCAAAGCACTGGACTAAGTGCTTGGGAGAATACAATACAACAGAGGTGGCAGACACTTTCCCTGCCCACAACAAGTCTAGGCGGGCGACAGGACTGAGCAAAAAGAAAAGGAGGACTTTTCTATAAATCATTTTGAGCCTGGGCCCATACTCCTGCATAGTCCTGCTGATGACCAGATGGTATCATATATAGCCATCTCCTTGCTGATGTCATTGTCATGATACCACAGGTATCTCAGATCTGAAACTCTTCATGGAAAATAAAGCAGAACATCTAATAAAAACTACAGTTATAGCATGAAGTTCTTTACTCAGGTGGATAATCATGTGGTTAAACTGAGAATCAGCGGGGCCTAGTGGAAAGTGCATTTCCAAGGTTGTATTCATGCTCCTCTAGAGAGTGGATGCTTGCGTGCTACTGAGTCATCTCAGTTAGATGTTCTCTGTGGCCAGGCTTTTGACTGGCTAATAGCGTGGCAAAATTTGAAAAGAGAATCAAGAGGACCTGGGGTCTAATCCCGGCTCTGCCACTTGTCTGCTGTGTGACCTTGGGTGAGTCACTTCACTTCTCTTTGCCTCAGTTCCCTCATCAGCAAATTGGGAATTCAATACCCATTCTCTCTCTTGCTTAGACTGTGGGACTTGCTTATCTTGTATTTACCTCATTGCTTTAGTACAGTGCTTGACACATAGGAAGTGCATAACAAATATACCACAATTATTATTATTATTATTGTTAAGAGGGCTATTGTTCAGAAAAAACTCCCTTACAGTGGGGTGTTGGAATCAAACACAGTGCTGTTCAGGCTCCTTTAGATGGAATACCGGAAAGATCAGAAGTTACCAGGTTTCTCTGTCTTTCCTCGGTTCCTAAGCATTGAATGCCCAAGTATAGCAATCCCCTCTCCCCACTGACATTGGACCTTGGAGAAGAAACCAGAAGTGAAGGACCATTTCAGGACTTTCATGGGAAAGACAGAAATGTACACCCTTTGTACACCTCTGTCTCCCTCTCTAGGCTGTAAGCTGATTCTGGGCAGGGAATGTGTCTACCAACTCTGTTGTATAATATCTCTCAAGTGCTTAGTACCGTGCTGTGCACACAGTAAGTGCTCAATAAATATATTGATGATGATAAGATGATCAATTGGTGTTAAATATGGCCATCTCCTTGTTGATGTCATTATCATGATTCAAAGATGGCTATTCTCAAATATGCTTCCCCCAAAAGTCCTGAAATGGTCCTTCACTTCTGGCTTCTTCTCCAAGGTTCAATGCCACTGGGGCGAGGGGAATTGCTCTCTTTGGGCATTCGATGTCTAGAAAGCGGAGCGGAATACTCAAATGATTCTTTGTTCACCCTTTCCAGGAACTCTGGCTTCCATTAAAAGGCAGGGAACGTGTCTTCTAATTCTGTTGTATTGTACTTTCCCAAGCTCTTAGTACAGTGCTCTGCACATAGTAAGTGCTCAAGAAATACCATTGATGGATTGATTGATTAAAGGAACAATCTTCTGTTGGTGACCTTCTGCATTTCCAAGGTTGTATTCATGCTCTTCCAGAGAGTAGATGCCTGTGTGCTACCGAGTCATCTCAATTGGATGTTCTCTGTGGCCAGGTTTTTGACTGGCTTATAGGGTGGCAAAATTTGAAGAGAGATGTGGGCCTGTTCCCTAACACTTCAGGGGTGAAATCATCTATATTGTCTGATATGCATTTTCCTACAATGCAATTACTGTCCACTCTTACCCATGTGAGATTGATTAGACTGTAAGCCCATCAAAGGGCAGGGACTGTCTCTATCTGTTACCAATTTGTACATTCCAAGCGCTTAGTACAGTGCTCTGCACATAGTAAGCGCTCAATAAATACTATTGAATGAATGAAATATTAGCAACCAGGGGGCATCATTAGGGCTGTTGTGTCATTGGCAAGCCTGCCACACCCTCAGCATTTCTCTGCTGAGCAGGAGTCCAATTTGGACACCAGGGTCCATAATAATAATGATATTTGTTAAGCACTTACTATATGCCAGGCACTGTAGTGGAATGCAACTGGCTGTGGCCTTAAACTGAGGTGTGTGTGGTTCAGGATTCACCTGAATTCTAGAGATGAGAGGAGGGAGGGGGGCTTGATGCCACCAGCTGTGTACTGCATATTTGGTCTACCACACAAATGCCCACTCTCCTCTCTCTGTCTCTTTTCCTCCTGCATTTCTTCTAAATATGCATGGGACATTCTCCCCATGTATACCAAGTAAGCTGGAGAACTCTTGTTTTTTTTAAAAGGTATTTTTTAAGCACTTACGATGTTCCAGGCCCTGTCCTAAACCCTAATCAGGCTATCAGGTTGGACATAGTCAAATTCCCACATGGGGCTCACAGTCTCAATCCCTGTTTTACAGTTGAGGTAACAGGCCCAGAGAAGTGAAGTGTCTTGACCAAGGTCACACAGCAGACAAGTGGCAGAGCAGTAGCATTGACTGAATAGAGACTATTAGCACTGACCAACAACTTGTTGCTCTCTGCTCATCCCAGCACTTAGAACAGTGCTTGGCACATAGTAAGCGCTTGACAAATACCATCATTATTATTATATCTGTTCATGGGTCCCTTAGGCTGATCTTCAGAGAACTTCTTAATGTGCCTTCCCATAGCAGCACATAACTCGTTGTGGGCAGGGGATGTGTCTGTTTGTTGTTATATTGTACTCTCCCAAGCACTTAGTACAGAGTAAGCACTGAATGAATGAATGAATGAGGCGTGGCTTCGAACGATGATGTTCTGCCTTTGCCTCCCTTCCTACCATGGCATCTGATAAAGGGAAGAGTCTCAGAAGGAGCCAGTCTGGCAGCTACGCAGGGGGAGAGCAGCAGCAGCAGCACATCTGGTACTTGGTACTCTGGATACCCTCTTCCAGAAGCTAGAGGCGTAGTTCTAGAGGCTCTGGGAGGCGCAGCATGGAAAGCAGATGCCAAAGTCCTAAAGTAGAGCCTTGCATTCTTCAAGAAGAAGTGCTGACATTTCTTCAGGAGATGAGCCTTCTTCTGTGGAGAATACTGTCTGTTCATATCATCCATCTTCAAGTTCCCGGGGATGGAGAGGGAGGATGGCGTAGCCATCTTGTCTGGTAGCTTGAACAGCTCTATTCTGTGGTAGGTTTCAAGGACCCTTGTCTGTACTTTAGTGGCAATCGAGATTGTCCAGGACAAAGTTGGGCAGGCTTTCTGGGCTTGCCGTGCATCTGGAAGAGCAGAGCACTGAGTACTCATTCCTTCTAAGTGGTCCATTCTACTTTTGGTGTGGTGATTTCTACCATGCAGTGACATTTCTCATTAATGGCTTTCTGAATCTCTCATTCCCTTTCGCTCGCCTCCAAGTTGGTTCTTGACATGAAAGTAAAATACTTTCCTGACAGTGGCTGAACCTCAATCACTGCCCGCTAAATCTGTTCTTTTACGTCAGCAGCATGTATAAGGTCAGACAAATCCTGGCTGGCCTCATCCCCAGATCCTTTCTAATCTCTCCTGCTGCTGCCATTTCCTCTTGATTTCACAAGCACTCCTTTTGCAGCAGTCTAATCGCCCAGTTGTCTTTCTGCAGTCTGATGGGCTAGAATTTCATTGACAGCATTTGAGGCCTCTATTTTTATGGTTCTGCTTTGGACACATGTGGATATAAGACTGTCTAGGCAGTTTCATTTGAATCCTAGCTCTTCAGATGCAGGCAAAGCTCAGTCTTTATTTCAAATTTACTAAGAAAATAATTCACATAGTAAATACATTTAATCATCTCAAAAATGAAAGTTACTTAAGCAAGCCAAGTTTTTGTGATATGAAACTAAATGGTTTTAAAAGGCTTTATGGAATGAGTAGCTACCAATTTACAGGTCTCATGGTCTTCCAATTAAGACTCCTGTTGAGCCAGGACTAATAGATTTTGTGGTAGGGTGATGGGGGGCATGTGACATGCGATGTCATCACATCACACGTTGTGAATGCTGTCGTTGGAGCCATCTTCCTGGTTTAGCTGATGGACCCTGGGTGAGGCACCTCCCCCTCATCACTCTTCCAATCCAGTGAGGAATAATCTTGCCTCTGTGGATGCCCCCAACGTAGCTCCCATTTTCAGCTTCATTTTGCCCCCTGGGGCAAGTGCTTTCTTGGGACTCAGCTGGGTCAGCTTCCAGGCATCCAAGGGTGTTAGGGGCAGGGGGAAGGAAGGGAGGAGGTGAGCAATTAATCAATCAAAGGTATTTATTGAGTGCTTACTATGAGCAGAGCGCTGAACTAAGCACTTGGAAGAGTACAAAACAATGGAGCAGGTATCAGGTCTGGGCACTCTCCCCGGTGCCTGGTTTACTGAAACTGAGCTTGGATCTCGTGAACTAGAGTCCAGTGCTTAGAACAGTGTTTGACACATAGTGAGTGCTTAACAGATACCATTAAAAAAGGGTGGCCAGGGTTGCGGCTGCCCAATTCCTCCTGTGCCATCCTGGGCAACAGGTTAGAGCTGCAGGAAAGAAAGGGATTCTGCAGCAGGAAAAAGAGTGATTGGTGGGTAAAGTCTGCTCCATCTAGCTGTGATTGAGGGTGGCTTTTAGTGGAGGAGGGGTTTGGGGTGGTGGTGGCAGCTCAATCAATCACTCATTCAATGGCATTTATTGAGCACTTACTGTGGGCAGAGGACTGTACTGTTTGGGAGAGTACAATACAACAAAGTTGGTAGACACATTCCCTGCCCACCACAAGCTTACAGTCAAGATGGGGAGATAGACATTAAAATAAATGATGGATATGGACATAAGTGCTGTGGGGGAGATGGTGGGGTGAATGTCAAGTGCTTAAAGGGTACAGAACTGGGTGCATAGACGACACAGAATCTGGCTCTGCCCATAACAACTGACAACACCATCCTTCTCTCGGGTCTCTCCTCAAGCCCGTAAATAGGGCATTATCCTTGACTCTTCCCTCCCTTTCATCCCCCACAGCCAGTCTGTCACCATATCCTCTCAGTTTTCCCCCCACAAAATTTCCAGAACCTTCCCCTTCCTTTTCCATCCAAACGGCAACCACACCAACCAGGCACTTTTCTTATTCCGCCTTGACTACTGCATCCTCCTCCTCACTGACCTCCCTACCTCCAGTCTCTCTCCTCTCTAGTTCACATTTCACTCTGCTGCTCAGATCATTTTTAATAATAATTATTAGCATGGCACTCGTTGATCCCTTTCTCACATTTCTTCTCTTTCTCTATGTCTATATTGATTCTTGGGGACTTCAGTATCCATTTGGATGTTCCTGATGTCCCTTCTATTCTCCAACTCCTCTCACTCCTCAACTCCACTGACTTCCTGTTCACCTCACCCGCACTTACATTTTGCCAATCACTTTTCCAAGTGCTAAAACATCATTGTGCACACATCTCTCCACTCCTCAAAAACCTCCAATGACTGTCCATTCCTCTCCACAACAAACAAAAACTCCTGACCATTGACTTTAAGGCACTACTTGTCCTGGGTCTTCTTCCACTACACCCCAGTTCGCACACTTCGTTCCTCTCAAACTAACCTCACTGTCCTTCATTCTCCCCTCTCCTGCCACCAACTTCTTCACTCCCTCCCTACCTCCCTACTGGAACTCCCCTTTCACATTGGTACCTCTGCTTACCCCATCTTCAAAGCCCTTCTGAAATCATATCTCTTCGAGGAGGCCTTCCCTGCCTGATTAGCTTCTCATATCCCAACTCTATATCCCTCCACCAGCTGCCACTTTAGTACTTTCACATCAAGTAAGCACTTGAGGATTCACTCCCCTCCACCTCCCCAAAGTACTTAGGCACATATCTTCTTTATACTCTATTGGTCCCTCCTACCTGTAATTTAATTTAATTAAGTTCTGTCTCCCCACCCTAGACTGAAAACTCTTTGAGGACAGGGATTACGTCTGCTAGTTCTATTGTACTCTCCCAAGTGTTTAATACTCTGTTATGCACACAGTAAGCTCTCAATAAATACTATTGATTGCCGATCCCCATCACCTGGTAATGGCTAGACTGTTAGTTCCTTGTGGGCAGGATATGTGTCTGTTTATTGTTATGTTGTACTCTCCCAAGCACTTAATACAGTGGATGGATGAATGAATAATGGCCAAGAGACATATACAGTGGGGGGTGATTCTCAGTTTAGCCATCAGAAGACAGTAGAGAGGGTAGAGTGGAAGGGAAATGGAATTGTTAGGCAGATAGAAAAGAACTAAAGGGGTCCGTTGAACAGGGTCATGCTGAGGCAGGTTTGGGTTCCTGGTCCACAGATATGAAGTTGGTCAACTGAACCATCAGATTAAGCAGTTATTGCTACTGACAACCTCTCCTATATCGCTTAACTTCTTCGACACCACCTTGTCCCTTCAATCCTTTCCCTCTAATCAGCCCATCCCTGACCTTCTCTCAAAGCACCTTCCCCCTGGCCCAATCCAATCCTTCCCCACCCCTCATGCCATCCCCTCGTCTCCTCCTCCAAATCTCTGTCCTTCTTTCACAGCGCTGCCCCTCATCCCCCTCCCCTTCTGCCAGCCCCCATCAGTTCTCTCCCATCTACTTCTTCCTACCTCTCACACCATCCCCTCTCTAGGCACCTGCTCCCCCAGCCTCAGCCAAGTAATAATAATAATTATGGTATTTGTTAAGCGCTTACTATGTGCTGAGCACTGTTCTAAGCGCTGGGGTAGATACAGGGTAATCAGATTGTCCCACATGGGGCTCGCATTTTTTAATCCCCATTTTTACAGATGAGTAACTGAGGCACAGAGAATAATGTTGGTATTTGTTAAGTGCTTATTATGTGCAGAGCACTGTTCTAAGCGCAGGGGTAAATACAGAGTAATCAGGTTGTCCCAGGTGAGGCTCATAGTCTTAATCCCCATTTTACAAATGAGGTAACTGAGGCACAGAGAAGTTAAATGACTTGCCCAAGGGCACCCAGCAGACAAGTGGCAGAGCCGGGATTAGAACCCATGACCTCTGACTCCCAAGGCCCATGCTCTTTCCACTAAGCCATGCTGCTGGAACCCCTGCTTCATCATGGAGAAGCTTCCCTTCATCACTTACCTGTTCCTGATCCAATCACTGCTCCTCTTCGCCATCCCTGAAACCTGGCTCTCTCCTACCCCTCTCTCCAGAGGGGGCCTCATATTCTCCCACTCCCCAAGACTCACTGGGAAAGTGTGTGTGGGGGCGGGGGGTTGGCTTCCTTCTCACTCCCCAGTGCTGCTTTCACACAATTCCTCTTCCACCACCCCTCTATTTCCCTTTCTTTGAAGCCCATATCATCCACCTCTACTACACACTCAAGTTACTAGTCACACTCATCTACCACCCCCAGGCCCCTCCTGCAACTCAGTGAACAATTTTGATCCCTTTCTCACATTCCTTCTCTTTCTCTATGTCTATATTGATTCTTGGGGACTTCAGTATCCATTTGGATGTTCCTGATGTCCCTTCTATTCTCCAACTCCTCTCACTCCTCAACTCCACTGACTTCCTGTTCACCTCACCCGCTCACCAACATAGACACACACTTGATCTTATCATCTCTAGTCACTATACAATCTCTACCTTCACCAACTCCAAATTCCTCTATGCCACCACAACTTCCTCACCTGTCTTCTCTCCCACATGCACCTCCCCTGAAAGTCTGTCCTGTTCCCCCACGGAGACCTCCGATCTTTTTACCCCCCTCCAATTTTCTAAAGTCATCACGTCCCTTTTGGTCTTCATGCCCAAACTACCTTTTCTTGACACACAAATCAATATCCTCAACACTGTCCTCTCCACAGAACTCAACTCCCTCTTTCTTCTGTCCCTCTACCGATCTTGTACTGTTGACCCACAACCCTGGGTCACCTCCACAGTCTGCTTCCTCCGCTCCTGCGCTTGACCTGAGGAGCTCTGTTAGTGGAAATCCAGACACCAGGCCAACCTCGTCTATCTCAAATTCCTCCTCACTTGCTTTAACTCTGCCTTCTCCTCCACCTGGCAACACTACTTCTTCATCCTCATTGATTCCCACGCCCATTGCCCTTGCCAAGCTATTTCAGATGTTAAACTCCCTCCCCAAACGCCCTACCCCCATGCCCACCACCCTCATCTCTTTCCCCTAAGGAACCGGCCATGTACTTTAATAATAAAATTAAAACCTATAGGCATGATCTCCCTAAAATTTCCTCTGTTCCTCTCCAGTCCCTCTTTCCTCCTGCTCCCCTTTGATTCTCCCATCTTTCTCAACAGTCAGCATCTCAAGAGGAGATCTTCTGCCTCCTCTCTAAATCTACCCCTTACACTTGTGCTTCTCACCCCATCCCTTCACACCTTATCAAAACTCGTGCTCCCTCCTTTCTTCCCTCCCTGATGGCCACCTTCAGCGGTTCACTCTCCAATGGCTTCTTCCCCACTGCTTTTAAACATGCTTATGTCTCCCCTATCTTAAAAGACCCCCTACCTTGACCCCATGGCTCCCTCCAGTTATCGCCCCATCTCCGTCCTACCATTCCTCTCCAAACTCCTTTTTTTTAAAAAAAATATGGTGTTTGTTAAGCTCTTATTATGTGCCAGACACTGCAGTAAATGCCGGTGTAGACAAAAGCTAATCAGGTTGGACACAGTCATCTATAATCCCCATTTTACAAATGAGGTAACTGAGGCCAGTTAAATAATAATTATGACATTTGTTAAGCGCTTACTATGTGCAAAGCACTGTTCTAAGCACTGGGGAGGATACAAGGTGATCAGGTTGTTCCACGTGGGGCTCACAGTCAATCCCCATTTTACAGATGAGGTAACCGAGGCACAGAGAAGTTAAGTGACTTGCCCAGAGTCACACAGCTGACAAGCGGCTGAACCGGGATTTGAACCCATGACCTCTGACTCCCAAGCCCGTGCTCTTTCCTCTGAGCCATGCTGCTTCTCATGACTTGCCCAAGGTCACACAGCAGACAAGCGGTGGAGCTGGGATTAGAACCCAGGTTCTTCTGACTCCCAGGCCCATGCTCTATCCACTAGACCAGACTGCTTCTCCTCAAGTGAGTTGTCTATATTTTCTGCCTCCACTTCCTCTACTTCAACTCTTTCCTTGACCTCCTCCAATCCGGCTTCCACCCCCTTTACTCCACAGAAACTGTTCTCTTGGCTCACCATTGACCTTCTTCTTGCTAAGTCCAGTGGCCTCTACTCTATGCTAATCCTAGACCGCTCACCTGCCTTCAACACTGTGGACCACCCCCTTCTCCTGGAAACATCATCTAACCTTGACTTCACTAACATGTCCTCTCCTCATTCCCTTCCTATCTCTCTGGCCGCTCCTTCCCAGTCCCTGTCACAGGCTCCTCCTCTATCTCCCACCCTCTAACTGTAGGAGTCCCTCAAGGCTCAGTTCTGGGTTCCTTTTTATTCTCTATCTACACCTACTCCCTTGGAGAACTAACTCACTCCCATGACTTTAACTACCATCTCTAAGTGGGTGAGTCCCAAATCTACCTTTCCAGCCCTGACCGCTCTCCTCTACAGTCTTGCATTTTCTCCTGCCTTCAGGACATCTCTACCTGGATGGCCCGCTGACACCTCAGACTAAACATGTCTAAAAGAGAACACCTCATTTTCCCACCCACACCCTGTCCTCCCTGGATTTTCCCATCACTGTAGACAACACCGCTATCTTCCCTAACTCGCATGCCCGTAATCTTGGTATTATCCTTGACTCTTCTTTCATTCAACCCACATTGTCAATCTGTCACCAAATGCTGTCAGTTCTACTGTCACAACATCCCTAAAATCTACCCTTTCTTTTCCATCCAAACTGCTACTATGCTCATCCAAGAATTAATCCTAACCCACCTTGTCTACTGCATTAGCCTCCTTGCTGACCTCACTGCCTCCTGTCTCTCCCCACTTCAGTGCATACTTTACTCTGCTGTTTGGACCATTTTTCAGAAAAAAAACCTGTTCAGTTCACATTTCACTACTTCTCAAGAACTTCCAGTGGTTGCCCATCCATCTCTGCATCAAATAGAAACTCCTTACCATCAGCTTTAAAGCACTCATCTGGCTCTCCCCCTCCTACCTTACCTTGCCGATTTCCTACAACCCAGTCCGCATGCTTTGTTCCTCTAACACCAACTTACTAAGCTTTGATCTCGCCTATCATCACTGACCTCTTTCCCGCATCTTCCCTCTGGCCTGGAACTCCCTCCCCCTTCATGTTTGACCAACCGCCACTCTCCCTACCTTTAAAGCCTTATTAATATATCACATCGCCTCTAAGAGTTCTTCCATGATTAAGCCATCTTTTCCCGAATTACCATCTCCCTTATGCGTCACCTCTGCACTTGGGTCTGTACCTTTTAAGCACCTGATATTTACCCACTCTCAACCCCATAGAACTTATGTACATATTGGTAATTCATTTATTCATGTTATCATTCAATCAATCAGTCATATTTATTGAGTGTTTGCTGTGTGCTTGGGAGAGTACATTACAACAGAGTTGGTAGACACGTTCCCTGCACACAAGGACCTTATAGTGCAGTCTGTAGACAGATTAATGCCCACCTCCCCCTGCCATGGCGCCCACTCCCATCCCACATTTAAACGACTCTGGTCACAATAGCCCCACTTTCAGCATGGCCCTAAGCTTGAAGTGGCAGGGAGTGGAAATGAACAGGAGCAGGAGCCGGGAGAGAGCTGGCAGCAGTTTCCATGGAGATGGGAATTCACTTGGCGAGAAACCAGGTCTTCCCCGCAGCCTCTCCAGGTGGAGAATCAGCAGCTGTTGACAATCCCATGAGGGTCCCCAAGGACCCAGGAGAGATCCGAACAGGGTCAACATAGGGGTAAGGGTTAAGGGGAACTGTGAAGGGAGGTGTTCTGAGAAGTGCATGAGCTGTGGGTGACTGAGGGGAAGGAGGCAAGAGGGGTTAGGTAGGGGTATTAGAGGAAGGGATTAAAGAGCCACTGGGGAGGGGGTTGAATGGGTCAAAATTAGGAAGGTCTGAGGAAGCAGTAGAGGGTAGGGGGGCAGCCACCTGAGGGAAGTTATGTCCCTTTCCCTTCCCCAGGCAGTTCCCCTTCAGCCAGACTCCCTCCCCCACCTTCCTCTCCCCCACCCCCCGGCCCCTGCCACACCCAACCAAACCCCAACTCTCTTCCTGACGCCCTCTCCCCCTCCCCATGCTCACTACCTTTCTGGAGAGCCTAGCTGTTCCATGCAATCCTGTCTGGAGGGCACCCCCCTCCCCCTGCCCTCCTTCCTCTCCCTTTCCCCCCCTCCCACCCATTACAGTACACGGTGACCTTGCTGGATTGAGCAAGTAGAATATAAATGAGGGAGGGCTCACTGAGCAGCATTCTGAATTGGCCAGAGAGTAGAGAGAACAGAGAGGGCAGTCTGGGTGGGGGTGGGGTGGGAAGGAGAGAAAGAGTGAGGAGAGAAGGATGTGTTTGGGAGAAGTAGCATATGGAAAGGAGTGGGGAGCTAAGAGCAGTTTAGGCTAGGGAGAAGACTGCTGGAGCATGAGCAAGAAACAACTTTAGCAGAGAATCGAGGGGAAAAGGTTGGAAGGAAAAAGGTCCTCTCTTTCTCTGAGGGAGGCAGACAGGCAGGTCGACCCGAGTCTCTCGACTCTGTAGTCTTGGGCAGGCGAGCAAGTTCCTGTTGTTTCTGAACTGTGAGCACGTTGTGAGCAGGGAGTGTCTGTATTTGTTGCTGAATTGTATTTTCCAAGCACTTTGTACAGTGCTCTGCACACAATAAGCGCTCAATAAATACGACTGAATGAAGTTCCGAGTGGTGCAGTCCAATGAATCTGCCCCCAAGCAATCAGTCAGTAGTATTTATTGAGCATCTTCTTTGTGCAAGACAGTGTACTAAGCGCTTGGGAGATTACAATATAACAGACTTGGTAGACACGTTCCCTGACCGCAGCGAGCTTACAGTCTAGAGGGGGAGACGGACATTAATATAAATAAATCAGTTACAGATATGGGCGTAAGTGCTGTGGGGATGGTGAGAAGCACAGGGAGATAATAATAATAATAATGTTGGTATTTGTTAAGCGCTTACTATGTGCAGAGCACTGTTCTAAGCGCTGGGGTAGATACAGGGTAATCAGGTTGTTCCACATGAGGCTCACAGTCTTAATCCCCATTTTACAGATGAGGTAACTGAGACACAGAGTAGTGAAGTGACTTGCCCACAGTCACACAGCTGACAAGTGGCAGAGCTGGGATACGAACCCATGACCTCTGACTCCCAAGCCCGGGCTCTTTTCACTGAGCCATGCTGCTTCATGCTGCTTCATGAGATCACATGACCCCAGCTCCACCAGTCAAGCCAGTCTCTCTGGCTACTGTGTGAGGGCTGGTTACCCAGCTTTCCCAGGGTCTCGCCCAGGCTGGGGTTGGGAAGGCCATGAGGAGTCAAGACTAGGCTCCAAGGACCATTTGGAGTTGGTGAGTTAAAATCCTGGCTGTATTGTTGCTGATGCCCAGCATCGTTTTCCCTGTCTGGATTTTCATTTCCACATCTTTGATGTGAGGAATGGCCTTGGACCTAGGGATAGGGCAAGGACGAGGCATGGCTGCTTCCTCACTGAGGCATTTGCCCAAGGCCCAATCGCTGCTGCCATGGAGCCCAAGGCCTCCGGGGGTGTCTCCAGTGCCGACTCAGCAAGCTCCTCCTCCCGTTCCAGTTTTACCCCGGCCAGACCTAGTGCCAGGAGTGAAAAAACCAACCATTTCTAACAGGAACGCTCACAACTCCCACTGCCCTGGTGGCAAGCAGGCAGGCTTTCCAGGGATGAGGGCAAGTGCAAGCGAGCGGGTTTTCCAGGGTTGGGGGCAGAATGGTGACAGCAACGGCTGCAGTGGCAAGGGAGAGACTTTCCAAGGGGGTGAGGCGGCAGTGAGGGAGCAGGCGACCCTGGAATGTCTGCTCAAGGATTTTTCCTTAGCCCAGAAGGGAGTTCCTCCCCTGCTGGCTTTACTTATAACACTAGCCACGCCACCCACCCTTCCCATCTAAAACGACTCCGCACAAGACCAGAGCAGGAAAGGCGTTCATGGGGCTAGGAGCAGGCAGCCACTCTGAGGAGTTGGGGAGGCAGGTGGAATTTGGGCCTGGGGTCCTCTGACTTCCACTGCCTCAGGCTCATCAGAGCTAGAAACTGGTCCTGGGTCTGGGGGTACACTAGGGGTACACCATTGACTGCCTGGCTGCTACCCCACACACACACCCTTCACCTGCCAGCCCTGAGAAGGGTGTGCACACCCTCTGCCAGGCAGCCAATGAGATGGAGGGTGGAAAGAGAAGCAGCATGGTAGAATGGATAGAGCACGGGCCTGGGAGTTAGAAGGTCATGGGTTCTACTTCCGGCTCTGTCATTTGTCTGCTGGGTGACCTTGGGCAAGTCGCTTTACTTCTCTGGGCCTCAGATACCTCAACTGTAAAATGGGGATTGAGACTGTGAACTCCACATGGGGCAGAGACTGTGTCCAACTCAATTTGCTTGTATCCACCCCAGCACGTAGTATAGTGCCTGGCAAATAGTAAGTGCTTACCAAATACCATCATTATTATTATTATTATTATTTACCTTCCCCCAGTGGGCTGGGCAACTTTTCCTGATGTTCCACTGCTGAGCAGATGTGGTGATATCATTAAGGAGAGCAGGAGCTGACCATCCCTGCCTGCTTCTGCCCCTTCCCCACATCCCGCCCCTCCAACTGGCTCCAGAAAAATACTAGCTGCCCTTGGGCCTCTAGACATATGCCTGAATGCCTTCTGGCATCATCGAACCCTGACAGGAAAGCCCAAAGAGTCGGGAGTTGATGCCCTAGATGGGAGGTTCACAATGGGGGCCCTGCTTATGGCAGATAATGGGGATGAATAGTGGGAATTCAGGGCCCAGCAAGCATGTCTGGTTTTATCTTGTTGCTTGCTCTGGTTGCTGCTACTGCTGTCCAGCAGAAAGAGGACTGGGTTCAAGGTGAGCTTTTCAGGGGGTGAGGGGGCACTACCATGTGAGGGTGGGCCTGGATGTGAGCAGTGGGTCTGGATGCGAGCAGTGGGTCTGGATGTGAGCAGTGAGCCAAGCGGGGTGGGGGGGGGTGTCGTGTGCTGGAGAAATTCTTGAGAAACCTTGAAACCACAAAGGTACAGTTTCTCAAAAGGGTTGAAAACACTTGTCCGGGACCATCTCAGGCAGATGAGCAGGTTCTGGAAGAGAGGGTCTAATTTATTCTTCTTCTTAGAGCTCTTCAGGGAAGGAGAATTTTGATAACCCAAACAGGTGTCTGACAATTTTCTCATTCTTTCTATCCTTTGTGAAGATGAGAAGAGCTGGCCACTATCCTTCTTGTAATAACCTTTCTTATTCTTTGAGACCATCATTAAATTTCAATCCCTCTAGCCTGTCCAAAACACAAAAAACATATTCATTAAGCCTTCTAATGGGACCATCTCTGTGCTTGGCATCATAAGGCATCAAATGAGAATTTATAATCTACAAGAAGACCCCACAGAGGTCATGTGTCAGGATGTTTTGGGAAAGGTTACTGTTGCCTCTGTTTTGGTTTTTTTTCCCATTTGTTTAGGTTTAATTGTTTTATAATCATTGATTTCATCTGATAGGAGGAAGGATGTTAGAGGCAGAGAAAAGAGTGGGGAGAAGGTCTGTGGAGGGAAGTTAGAGAGACAGAGAAGAAGGATGATAGGGGTAGTATAGGAGAGTAAGTGAATAGTCCCTCACCTCTCCCTTGACTTAACCGCCCCTCCTCCCTCCCTCCCCCTTCCCTTCAATCCAGGTCCTGCCACCTTATCCGCTCTGACTTTAGCCTCTTCTTCCGCTCAGGCCCAGCAGATCATCATCATCATCATTATCGATGGCATTTATTGAGTGCTTACTATGTGCAGAGCACTGTACTAAGCATTTAGCACTGCACTAAGCACTGAACTAAGATCATGCAGTGATTTAAAATGGGGGGAGCATCTCTAGAACAGGGCTCCTGAAAGCCAACCTTTAATGCAGGCTTGCGAAAAACCATTCACCTCCAATGAGGGGCAATTGATGTCCAGCTGGCGAGACAGATAGAATGCTGATTTCATTCATTTTTCCTACCCGAGCACCTCTGCGGGGGAGAGGGCGGTAGCTGACGAAACATTTATGGGGACTGCTTTAAGCATTCATGATGTTCTTTTTCCTCTCTGCACTCTATCCAAAGTCTCTTCCCCTTAAAATGGGTCTCAAACTGGACCCTGTGCGTTGAAGAACGGCCCAACCAGAGCCAGCTAGAGTGGGAGGATGACTTTATGGTTCGAGTTTGTTATATTCCTGCTAATACTTCCCAGTGTCATGTTTTGCTTTTTTAATAATAGCACAACATTGCTGACTCATCTTCAGCCTCCAGCAACTCCCCGATCATTTCCTGCTTGGCTTGAGCCTTCGCCAGACCTTTCCCATTGGGCCTGGGTAGTTCAGTTTACCTCCCCTGCACTAGGTCCTATTGGTTTCTCCAGCTCAGCAAGGGTGTATTGAACCCTCGTTCCAATAATAAAAATAATCACTGTGGTCCTTGTTTAGTGCTTACTATGCACCAAGCACTGTGGTGGATAATAATAATAATAATGATGATGATGATGGTATTTGTTAAGTGCTTATTTTGTGTCAAACACTTCTAAGTGCTGGAATAGATACAAGCTAATCAGGTTGGAGACAGTCCCTGTCCCGCATTCATTCATTCATTCATTCAATCGTATTTATTGAGTGCTTACTATATGCAGAGCACTGCACTAAGCGCTTGGAATGTACAATTCGGCAACAGATAGAGACAATCCTTGCCCAAACAACAGGCTCACAGTCTAAACGGGGGAGTGTTTTGTTGTTGACAGGGCAACAAAACAAAACAGTTTTAATCCCCATTTTACAGATGAGGTAACCGAGGCACAGAGAAGTAAAATGACTTCCACAAGGTCACATAGCAGACAAGTGGCGGAGCCAGGATTAGAACCCAGGACCTTCTGACTCCCAAGCCTGTGTTCTATCTACTAGGCCATGCTGCTTCTCTTTACAGTGCAATTGGATTAGATGCTGTCCCTTTCCCACATGGGGCTTACAGCCTAAGGGGAAGAGAGAGAGAGCAGATATTGAATCCCCATTTTAAAGCTGAGGAGACTGAAGCCCAGAGAAGTGAAGTGACTTGCCCAAGGTCACCCAGCAGGCAAGTGGCAGAGCTGGGATTAGAATCAGGGTCTCCTGATTCCCAGTCCTGGGCTCTTTCCACTAGGCCATCCTGCTTCTTCTAGTCTCCTGTGCTTCAGCCTTGGTGTGAACCTCATGAGCATGCTCTCTCCCCATCGTTCAAGTCCCTGATCATGGGACTCAATCAGACCAGGCTGGGGACACAATCCTACAGAACGCCACTCATTAGTCCCTTCCCTGTGCCTGCCACCGCACCCTCTCCCGCCCCCATTCAGTCAGTCAGTGGTATTTGAGTGTCTACTGTGTGCAGAGTACTGTACTACTAGTAATAGAAACAACATTTTTAAAACACTTACTGTGGGCGGAGCACTGGGAGGTGGCAATTAGACATAGTCTCTGTCCCTCGTGGAGCTGACAATCTAAGAGTAGAAGTGAGGAAAAGGGGCTGGATATAGGCACATCAGGAATGAAGAAACATTAAAACACAACATAGACAAATACAGAAAATAAAAACAAAGTTAATAGGGTGCTGGGTCTAGAGGAGTAGAATTCCAGGCAATGCCTCATGCGTGACCTCATCTAGGATCCATCAGGGCCACCAACAGTGGCCCGCTCTAGTTCTCCCTCCCCCCTCTCTATTGGAAATCCAATTTAGGGGAACGAACTTTCTGGTTAACAAAAACAGGATGGGTGGGGGTAAGGTGATCAGAATGATGACAACTGGATTGAGGGGGAAGGGGAAGAAAAGATGGTGAAACAGAGAAAGGAAAAGAGAGGGAGAGATAAAGAAGGACAGAGAGAGAGGAAGAAATAGGATGGGGGTAGGTGGGTGGAAGAGAAAGCAGGACTGGACGCCACCAACGTCTTGCATGGTCCCCATGTGGCAGGAACTATGGTGGTTCAGCACAAAATAGGCCAGGTTTAATCAATCAACCAAGAGTATTAATTGAGCACTCACTGTGTGCAGAGCACTGTACTAAGCACTTGGGACAGTACCATACAATGAAATTGATGGACATTGATCCTTGCCCTCAAGTTTCTTACAGTGTAGTTGAGCCAGGCCCTCAGCATTTCTACCTGGGTACTTGAGGTGGCTGTGTCTTCCAAGCCTGGAGTCCAAAAGCAAGGATGAAATTCAGACTGCAATGAAATGCCCCCTGCTTCTCCCCTCCCTGCTGGGACTGGTTCTCAGACCTGATTAGCCATAGGAGAAGCTCGTTGTGGGCAGGGAATGTGTCTGTTTGTATTGTTGTATTGTACTCTCCCAAAGTCTTAGTACAGTGCTCTGCACATAGTGTGTGCTCAATAAATACAATTGACTGAAAGAGAACCATTCTAATACGCTGGACACCTTCTTACCTGTTTTTAGCAGGATCAGTACTGTTAGTGGTTCGTCACAGCACTCCAGGGGGCACTCACCTACTTCATAGCTTTCAATTACCCTTGGGTCTCTTTGACTGTGACTTTGCTCTCTCCCTCTAGGTATTGTTTTGATTCTCCAATCTGGGGTCATTAGCAGTCTCCCCCTTGCACTGGATGGGCTTCTGGTGCTGAGGTAGAGCCCAACAGGCCTCCCAAGGGCAGGGCAAGGAGCAGTATCATGGCCATTTGTCCCATAGCCATCACTCTCCCCCTGTTGCCCCCCCCCCCCCCGGAGTTAGGTCAGAACAGGATGAGTATCGGGCAGGGGGGAGCCCCGAGGCTAATTAGGGTTGGCCAGGTCCACAATGGGCTGGAGCTGAGGCCGAGGCCAGACAGGCAGCCAGCCCCTGCTTTCTCCCATCTCAGGCTCACCTTCCGGCTCACTCTCCCTCCCTCTCTCTTCTCCCTCGTCACCGCCCCCCCCGCTCCCCGCCCTCCTGTGATCTCCCTGGCATGGGCTGAGCGGAGTATCCACAGTAAGGATTCATTCCTTCAATTGTATTTACTGAGCTCTTAGTCTGTATTCCCTCCCCACTCCCAGTTGTCTCCATCCCTCTGTCCAACCTGCCTCAGCAGCATTGCTGACTCCCAGCTCCCGCTGCAGCCCTTACAGAGGCAGCCTATTCCAAGGGTGGGGCCACGTCTTGGCTTACTGAGGGATCGCAGGGAGAGTGGCGGTGACCCCTATTCCCAGCATGGCCGTGACTGGGCGGATGTCCTTCTTGAAGCAGAATCTCAGCCAGCCTCCCATCAAGTTTTGAGGCGACTGGCAGTCCATTAGCCCGATTCAGGGCTTGAAAGATTAGCTTACTGTCAGCTTTAAAATGCTCAATCAGGTCGTCCCACCCTATCTTACCTCACTGATCTGCTAGAGCCCAGTCTGCACAATCAGTCAATCAATTAATTGTATTTGTTTAGCGCTTACTCTGTGCAGAGCACTGTATTAAACGTTTGGGGGAGTATGACACAATATAACAAACAACATTCCTTGCCCATGATGAGCTTAGAGTCTACAGAGGGAGACAGACACTAATATAAATAAATAAATTATGGATATATACATAAGTACTGTGGGACTGGCGGGGGGTAATGGTGAATAAAGAGAGCAAGTCAAGGCAAGGCAGAAGGGAGTGGGAAAAGAGGAAATGTGGGCTTAGTCAGGGAAAGCCTAAGACACACTCTGCTTCTTGTAACACCCGCTTATTCACTGTACCTGACCTCAACTATCTCACCACCAACCCCTTTCCTATGTCCTTCCTCTAGCCTGGTACACCGTCCCCCTCCATATGTGCCAGACTACCACTCTCTCCACCTTCAAAGCATTAAGAAGGTCCCATCTCCTCCAAAAGGCCTTCCCCGATTAAGCCCTCTTTCCCCCAGCTCGTTCTCCCTCTGCGTCATTTATACACTTGGATCTGTGACCTTTGGACATTTGATATTCGCCCCAACCCCACAGCACTTGTCAGTCGGGCAGTCAGACAATCGTATTTATTGAGTGTTTACTGCATACAGAGCACTGTACTGAGCGCCTGGGAGAGTACGATGCAACAATATAACAGACACATTCCCTGCCCACAATGAGCTTACAGTCGTACATATATTTAAATTATATATTATAAATTACTTATTTGTTCATATTAATGTCTGTCTCCCCCTCTAGACTGTAAGCTTATTATGGGCAGGGAACATGTCTCCTAATTCTGCTGTATTGCACTCTCCCAAGCATCTAGTACAGGACTCTGCACATAGTAAGCACTCAAGAAATACAATTGATTGATTGAAAGATCACAGCATAGAGTTCCAGTCTAGGTTTTTCCTTGATGTGCACTGGGACTGGTAGCAACTAGAAAGAGCGTATGCCCTGGTGGTGGGTAGGGTGGCCGGGGGGGCAGAGGAGGAGGTAAGGGATAAGGACCAAAGTACTGCAGAGGTGGCCAGAACCCTCAGATGGAATGTAGAGTGTCGTTAGAGGCAGAAGGCAGGGAGGTTGCCGACTTGGGAAAAGAACTACTGTGGAAGGATCTCTGGGGCAAAGCTCCTGAGAAATCTTACTTCGCCACTGCCCAGGACAGGGCCCGATGCTCCACTTTCCCTTTCTCACCCTCAGTGGCATTAAGGATGCAGCCGAAGGGAAGTGGGAGGGTAGGAACTGCTGGGCCTGAGGAGCTCAGGGGCGGAAAGGATAGCAGAGGGGGGCAGAGTTGTACCCATTTGTGGCCTCTCTGGCCCACCCGGGGGCCCAGTGGAAGTGGCAGAACGGGTGGGAAGATGGCACGGCGGAAGCCCCCTCCTCCTACAAAGGGCTGGGGTTCCTTAGAAAATGGACATGCTCACCCAGACCTCCAGAGCAGAAAAGAATCCAGGGGTCCTAGTGGACCTCAAATGGAAACCAAGTCAGTCATGAAGCACCACTAACCAAGGAGTAGGCTGCAGGGAGGGACACAGGAGAATGAAGCCTAATACCTGTGAACTCCCATTGTGCTGGTTGGATCCTGGGTCTACTTTGGGGTTCTCTTCAAGGAAATGTTGGGTTCAGGAGGGAGCCATAGAAATGATAAAAGGAGGAGTTCGGAGGAAAGATTGAAGGAAATGGGTGTCTTTGGTCCGGGGAAGACAATGGTTGCCAGTTGGTATTTATTGAGCACTTACTGTGTTCAGAACACTGTACTAAGTGCTTGGGAGAATACAAAACAACAGAATTGGTAGGCACACCCCTGCCTGCAGGAATTTTACAGTGCATTACTACTAACTAGTCTATTGTTTAAAGATTGAAAAGATTTAAAGATTTAACCCACCATAGCACAACCAAAATAGAATCCAAAGGAAGTGGTTGTGGGGGGTGGGGGAGATGGGATTGAGGGGGGTTCTTACCAGGAGGACGGTGACCAGCTGCCCTCTATGCCTATTAAACTCAGTTTGCTGCATACCAGGGGACTCTGGAGACAACCAAGCTCCTTCCGGAGTTCAGCTCCCCTCACCGAGGTGGGAATAGATTTTTTGGAATTCTCCCCTGGGAATTGGGCAGGAGGTTCTGAGGGAGCCAATTGGGCTGGGAACTGAGTGGTGATGGTGAACAATAGGCTTGTCTGAGCCGAGAGGTAATGAGTCCCTTCTCTCCACCCTCCCCTCCCCTCCCCTCCCCACCCCATCTCCCTTCCTTCTGCGGCCACCTGCTTCCCTCCACCGGCCCTGACGACGGGCCTTGGCATGGGCCTCTCGTCTCCCCAGCTCTCTGTCTGGTGCTGGGCTGCATGATCTTCCCCGACGGCTGGGACACCGAGATGGTCAAGGAGATGTGTGGGGAGAAGACGGGGAAGTATTCTCTGGGCGACTGCTCTGTGCGCTGGGCCTACATCCTAGCCATCATCGGCATCCTCAACGCCCTCATCCTCTCCTTCCTGGCTTTTGTGCTTGGCAACCGGCAGAATGACCTGCTGCACGACGACCTCAAGACAGAGAGCAAAGGTGAGCCCCGCCCTGGTTTGGAATGGGGAGGGAGAAGGAGAAGGCGGAGGGGAAGGGCCCGAGGCGGCCAATGACGGGTCCGTCCCTTAGGGCCCGGCAGGGCTGGATTCCCTCCTCAGAGAAGGCCGGGCGCCAAAGCGCCGGACTATGGGGGCAGGTATTTGAGGGCGAGGGGAAAGCTGGGCATGAATTGCAATTATTGTTCCAAGTGCTGAAGTGCAAACAATCCTGGGCAAGACACCACATAATTAGGCAGAAGACACAGTTCCTCCCCTCAAGGAGCTTACATCTTAACAGCTACCCTAAGAGAAGACAGTTCTGGAATATTTCTTCCCAGATACTAGGAGGCAGAGATGGGAGTTCTCACCCCCCCCAACCCCCCCAAGTTTATGATTTCACTATTTTTTCTGCATACTTGAGATTACACACTACTAGTCAAGAACTATGGCTTCAGCTTCCAGCTGCTCCCCATTTCATAACACTCTGTGGCCCAAGATAAGTTCCCTACCAACATTGCATGTATTCCCACCGTACATATCCTTATCCCGATGGCACTTGTTCTTAAGCTTTGCTGGAACACCTTTCACATTCCAAAGGCTTTGCCATCACGTGAGCTCGCTGTGGGCAAGGAACGTGTCTACCAACTCTTGTTATATTGTTCTTTCCCAAGTACTTAGTACAGTGCTCTGCACATGGTAAGCACTCAATAAATACCATTGATGATGATGAGATGTCTCAGCTCGTGGTAGTATGAGTACTTATTTAGTGCTTACTGAAGGCAGAGCACTGTACTAAAAGCCGGTAAAAAATACACCGATGGGGAATTAGACACGGTCCCTGTCCCTCATGGGGGTCATGACTTAATAAAGATGATCCTTTATAAAGATGAACCTGGTGAGCCTGGCTGGTCTTGTTAGCAATAAGGAAACCGAGAAGTCAGTGACTTGCCTAAGGTCACACAGCATAGGAGATCGGATGACAGTGAGACCCTCAAGTTCTCAGTGATCTACTGCTGAGCTGAAGGTACAGTTCACTGAGTCCAACTCCCTCTCCCAATTGCTTTATGGAGAGTAGAACTGGTGGCATTGCTGTCTACATCACCTCGCCTTCAGTGCTGTCGAAAATACAAAAGAACCGATCGGGTGCCATTGAAGACTGCGTCATAGTAACACAGAGGGAGTACTTCAAACTAGGGCCCTCCCTGCAGGTTCCAGAGGAGAGATGTATGTGCAGGTGAGCAGATGTGTTTCCCATGGTCACGAAGAAGAACACGATCACCAGAGAGAGGGACTCCCAGGATCCCGGACCCAGTGACCTTGGCCACAAAGGAGAATCTTACTTTGGAGGGCAGTCACACCTAGTCATTTTAGGGGGAAACCGTTTGAGGGATCAAATGCCAGAGCCTGGGTGGGAAGCCGGACCCAGGAGAAAGAGTCAGTCCCCATGGCAAGGACGGCTGGCCAGAGGCAGGGCAGAGCTTACTCAGCCAGGCTGCAGGCAGGCGGGGCTGGATGGGGGCAGGGGCAGGCAAGCCGGACGTGGTGGCCGTGGGTGGCAGGCAGACCAGGGCAGGGAGAATCAGACCAGCTGAAGTTGTATCTGAGTGGGGACCAGGTGGGCCAGGTGGTGGAGGTGAGAGACTGTCCAGGGCAGTAAAGGTGGTGAGGGAGATGCTAGTAGCTTTAGTAGTCATAGTGATAGCAGTGGCCCTGAACTGGCTGGGAAGGAAGGAGAATAGGGACTTGACTAGCAACATAAGTTTCTGCTACCGCCCTACACCTTCCAACCCAGGGTTAGATGAGCCAGGTGGGTCGGACCACTGAGCAAACTCCCAAGAGGCAGCGGGGCTATCGCCCAGTTCCAGAGACAGGCCTCAGAGGCTAGCTTTGGAGATGCCGGGGACGTAGGCCAAGAGGAATGCTTCACTGATCAGTTTCCCCCCAAGTCGTCTCTCTCTCCTTGTATCCGGAAGTTTCTTCTCTTTCTCCAACGTCCCTACCCCTGCTGTCTCCGAGAGGCAGGGTCCCCTCAGCCCTGTGCCAAACACATCCCCTCAGCTCCAACCCCTGCAGTTCTGGTGCTTCTTGAATATGTGTTGGGAAAATTCACTGAGGAAATCCCCGGATTTCCCTGCCTCCCCTGAGCCCTCATCAGCTGGGCTGCTGGGCCGCCATCCAGAAACCACAGCGGTAGAGAACCTTCCCCGACGACCGCTCCTGCTGGCGCTGTTTCTTTATTTATTTCTTTGCTTGTTTATTCCATTTTTAAGATTGTGCCTTTGGGCGAGCTGTTTCCTAAATGACTGGCTGCAAGAGAGTATGTGTGTGTGTGTGTGTGTGTGTGTGCGTGCGTGCGCGCGCACGCATGCACGTGCAGGAGAGAGTGTGTGGTGTGAGAGAATGACAGTGTGTGTGTATGTTTGCTTCCATTCTAACAGCGAGCCTCTGGTTGCAGGATCTGTTTGGGGGTTCAGGGTAGGTAGGTCTATCTCTATCCACAAAAGGCCCTCCCTGGGACCTCGGCCTCTCAGAGGGCAGGCTCCGTGATGGGAATGAGAACTGTCCAGCCCTCCTCCTGGTCCCAGGACCTCTCTGTTAGTCTCCTCTCTTAGAGGGGATCCGGGCAGGCTGGAGCCGGCCCGGTCCCAACCCCGTCCCAGAGGGTTCTGGCCGAGCCCCATCGAAAAGGGAGGAAAACAGCCGCAACTTGGTGGGCTGGGCAAGCGGCAGGTCGGGCTCCGTTGTGAGCAGCGTGGATGGAAGAGACGTTTGACTTTGCCACCCTCTAGTGGCTGCAGTCCAGAGCACAGGGCCCGGGCCACGCCCCATGCAGCACTCGCTCCCGAAGCGGGGCTGGGGAGAGAGGACTCCCCCGCCCCCCCCGACCTAGCTCAGGGACCGCATGGGCCGCTCTTCTCTCCGTCTGCTACCTGCTCCTTTAGTGAGGTCACGGGAATGAGGGGGGACGCCCTAGGGTACCCACCGCCTCTCTCTGCCCCATTCTGACAGCTGATGGAGGCAGAGGAGGTGAGTGGGTGTCTTCCCCACACTCCTCCACATTTTGCTCACCTGCTTTCAGGGTGTCCGGCAGTGGTCTTCAAGAAATCTGGATCCCAGAATAGGGGATAGTAGTAGCAGGAAGAAGAAGAGGAGAAGGAGGAGGAAGAGGGAGAGGAGGAAGAAGAGGAGCTATACTAAGTATTAAGCACTTACTGAGCGGAGCACCGAACTAAGTGCTAGGAGACAATACACAGGTGGGAGCTCACAACTTAAGGCATGGGAAGTCATGTGTGCTAGACCGGCGCTGAGTACCGTGTGATGACGTCATATGGCTGCCATGTTGCAAAAGTCCATCCGATTCGGCCAGAATCATCACCAAACTAGAGCATTTCTCCCGGGGAACCCTGACCCCCTTCCCTCCCCGCCAGTTGCTCTAGAGCCATTTCTTTCCCCTCCTCGGTCCATGTGAACTCGGATGCCACATCCAGCCCACAGAACTCCACGGCAGAAGCCTTGGTATTAAGAAGCTGAGGCTGAAAGCCAGATAACGGGATAGAAAAGTACCTGGCACCGTATCGGTAGCGGACAGGGGCCAGGCCAGCTGAAAAAGCAGACTTCCTGCTGTAGAACCAGACGAATGGCTACCCTACTTCCTGTAGAGCAGAGGCAAGAAGTCCAGAGGGGGAACCAGTGCTTCCTGGGGCTCTGGGAAGTGACCCCAAATGACCAGAGGGTTGACTGAGGAGTCCCATGAGCAATGGGCCACCAGCCCGGGGAGCCTGCTGCCCCCTGGACCCTGCCGGGGAATAAACAACCCCCTTTCCAGCTTACGGTCAGGACGGCGGCTCCTGTTGTTGGGACTATGGGGGCCGGACCAACCCACGTGGCTGTGACCAGCAGCCCAGGGGGGGTCAGCCAAGCCATTCAATGGAATGGCAAATGCGCCCCCCCCCACCCCTGCTGCCGCCAGGAAGGAGAGGAAGGCAAGGCATTGTGGGGCACAGCTGCTGCCTGCTGCCCACTGCTGCCCACTGCCACCCATCGATCAGTCAATCCCTGTATTTATTGAGCTCTTACTGTGTGTAGAGCTCTGCACTGAGCACTTGGGAGAGTACCAACCAGCGCTTGAGAAGCAGCGTGACTTAGTGGAAAGAGCCTGGGCCCGGGAGTCAGAGGACCTGGCCTCTAATCCCAGCTCTGCCAATTGCTTGCTGCGTGACCTTGGGCAAGTCACTTCACTGCTCTGGGCGGCCTCAGTTTCCTCGACTGTACGATGGGGATTCAATCCCTGCCCTCCCTACTACTTGTGAGCCCTATGTGGGACAGGGACTGTGTCCCACCTGATTAACTTGTACCTACCCCAGCAACTTAGACCAGTGCTTGATGCAGAGTAAGCACTTAACAAATACCATAGTAATAACGATAATAATAACAACATTAGGATACAACAGAGTTAGCCACCTTCCCTTTCCCTTTTGCTGTACTGCTGCCCAGTTGGATGCTCGAAGGCGGCACGCAAGAGGGTGAGAGAGGCTACAAAACACCATCCGCATCAGCACCCGCCTCCCTCCTCTTCCTCTCGGGCGCGACTGGATGGCACTCGGGGCTTAGTGTATAATGAGAGAGGCTCTGGGGCTCAAACCACGACATGATTTTGAATGTGCAGCAGGATTATGGCCATTGTTACCCGAGACGATGGTACTGCCGCACGCCCAGCCATCGCAAGTCCATTGGAAAGAGCAGCCTCCCAGGCGAGTGCTGTTCGGTGAGGTTTGCAGATCTAGAAGCTACACGTTATTTTGCTAACTGATCCGTCCAGCTCAGAGGTGCTGGAGCTAGGAACCACCCTCTCCGGAGGGGTCAGGCACAAATTCAGCATAAACTAAGCATTTGCCCAGGGGCAAAAATGCTTCGGCAGGACCTCGGTAGGTGGCTGATATGGCAGTCTCTGCCCGGGGCTCTTCGGGAGGCCAGGACTTGGATTTGGATCTGTCCTTCCCTTCTCCTTCTTCTGCCCCTGGGCCAGGCTGGGGAGGAACCACGGTGCCTCCATCAGACCTCAGATTTTCCCATCCTACCTGTTTCAGGGCTCAAAGACTGGCCCAGTGCAGCCCACCCTCCCCACTAAACAAAGATCTTTCCCCTCCCCGCCCGGGAGGTCGCCGCCCTGCTGCGGCCAGCTCTGGGACATTTTGTCCCGGGGGAACCTGGGACGCTTTCGACCGTCACCTACCATCTCCCCGACCCCAAGTGCCCAGCTTGACTCTTGGGCAGTTGGCCGGGAGGGGAAGCAGCCAGAAGCACCCAAGATGCTTTTCTGGTCCCTTGGCCTCTGCGACTGAAGGAGCGGAGGCGAGGGCTTGGCGGGGTGGGAGGGGCTGAAGGCGGGGGGAGGGGAGGGTCGGCAGCAGAGTCTGGCCCGGGCCGGGGTCAGGCTGCAAAAAGCGCTCAAGGAGGGGGTGGCCCTCCCTCCCATTTCCCCGCATCCCCCTTCCCTCCCCACCAGGTCTGATTCTGTCCAGGAGCAGAGTCGTCGGGCTCTGTGGGATAGAGGACTGAGCTGTGAAGTCCTCTGGGGGCCAGGTGTGGGCCCAGATGCTGATGGGGCCCACAGAGGGGCCGGGGCTCTTGTGATATGAGAAGAGGGGAGAAAGGTTGGTTCCCGGCTTCGGCTGGGACCAAGGGACGCTGGGGATGGTGTGCGTGTGTGTGTGTGTGTATGCGTGTGCGAGGGGGTGGGGTGGGTGTGTGTGACTCTGCGGGAGGTCGTCCGGGCGGGACGGGGAGGGATGCCTCTGTGGAGCCCCCTCAGGCTCTGGGTGGGTGAGTAGATGGCTTTCTACTTCCAGTGAGCCTAACGCTGTTCCGGCCAGGACAGCCCTGCCCAGCTCTGGGACAGGAGGTTGCTGGGGAATGGGAATTCCAAGGCCATTTCTAATTCTCTCTCTTCCTTTTGTTTTTGGCAGATTTTGTTGGCTCTGCGGTAAGTCTTGGTACAGTGGCAGCCTATTCCAAGGGTGGAGGGTAGCCCCGCCCTGCTAGTTCTTCATCCAAACCCAGGAGACTAGAGGAGGAAATGGCCTGACTGAAATTGTCAGGAGCTCCGACTCTGTAGACCGGGACCCTAAGCCGGGTCCGGGTCAGTCCCCGAAGTCCAACGTTCCCTCTCCTCGATCTGCCTTCCCACCCTCTGCCCGGCGGGGCTCGGCGCCCCGGCCGACCCCAGTCCAGGCTTCAGCCTGGCGGGGCCCAGCCTGCTTGCCGGCCGAGAGGTGGCGTCGTGCACGCACGACAGCTCGGGCCCGCGCCGGCGGCCCCGGGCACCGTTGGGCTCTGTAGTCCCGGCGAACACGGACTGCCTCACGTGGGCGGCCCCCGTGCCGGGGGCGGGGGGGGGGGGAGGGGGCCGCGCGGCTGCCGGCCGGGCCGGGAGCCCCGGCTTGGTCTCCTCCATCCTGGACCTTCTAGAGAGCCCTAAGGAGACTCCCGAGCCAGAGGGTGCAGGGAGAGGGGAGAGAGGGGCCCGGCCACCCCCTCCTCGAGCGCTTTTTGCAGCCTGACCCAGGTCCGGGCCGGACTCTGCTGCCAATGCCCTCCTTCGGCCCCTCCCACCCCGCCAGGCCCTCCCCTCCGCTCCCTCGCAGAGGCGAAGGGGCCGGAAAAGCATCTTGGGTGCTCATCCTGCTTTCTGGCTGCTTCCCCCCACCCACCCGCAACCAACTGCCGGGAAGTCAAGTCGGGCACTTGGGGGAAGGTGCTGGACTCCGGCTCTCCGGTGTCCCGGAGCACGCTGGGCGCTAAACGGACGGAGACGAGCCTGATCTCACACGCTGGCATGCCCCCGGGGAGGCTGGGAAGAGGAATCGGGGAGGGGGTGTCTCTGGTCACAGTCACATCCGGTTCAAAATTCGGAGGCACCGAATTTCACCGGCCCTGCCCTGGTCCTGCGGGGTGGGGGTCAATGACCCCTCTCCTGGTGTCTCTCTCTCTCTGTCCCCCACCCCTCCCCCGACCCCCCCCCCCCCCGACCCCACGGTCCGGGCACTGAGCCTCCAGGGCTCCTAGCCACAGCTCAGTTCAGGACTAGGTTTGGGTGCCATCTGGCCTGGCACTGACTCCATCTGTCCCCCCCTCCAGAGAATATAACCGAGACGCTGCAGTTGGGTCCTGCCCTTGCCCACGGCACCGGACTGGACTCTTTCCTGCCTTTTTCTGCCAACACCGGTTCCGTGATGCCCACCGCAAAGCCTCAGACTCCTTCAACCTCACGGGGATTTTGCCCACCTCGCTCTGATGGCCCCTCACCCCGCTCTCCAATCTGATCTAGATGACGCTGGACCCCAGGAGGGAGGGAGCACCACGCCCGGCCCCTGGCACTGCTGATGCAACAGGAGCCGATAAACTGCAGTTTGCTTTAAGGGGTAAAAAGACCATTACAGATTTCTCCATTTTGGAGACGCTCCAGAATGGCCCCGGCCCCTTTGGACCCTGCTCCCCGGGAAAGCCCAGGAGGTTTCTGATTCTCTCTCTGCTCTCGTCCCACATCTTCTTGGGCTGAGCCAGAGTGCCCGGACCCCATTTGGGTCACCCCACGGACTGGGCCGGTGCCTGTCCCGCTCAACCCCCACGGGGGCCGCTCCACAGACTGGGCCAGACCTGGTCCCTTTCTGCTTCCTTTCCAGGGTCCCTCCTTCCCCCCCTCCCTTCCTCTTTCCCCTCCTCCCTTCCCTCCCCCTCTTACCTTCCTCCCTTTTTCCTACACTCCCTAGGACAGGGCCAGTTTTGTAGAGCACAGAGTTCTCAGCTCCATCTCCGGGCAGAGCCCTATGGACAGAAACTGTCCTGTTTCTTTGATACTTTTATGTGTAATTTGATTTTGCAGGTCGCCTCTCAACAGGGTACTACTAACACCCCTCCCCCACCCCCTCACCCTACCCCCGCCGGCCCCACTTCTCCTTTCCGCTGAAATTCACCCAGGAGATTCACCCGCCATCGTTTCATGCTTTTATATTCATGGTTCTGAGAAGCTGAGGGGGCCGAGGGCATGGCAGACGAGCCCCCTCTCCTTATGGAGAACTCGAAGGGAGGCAAGGGGCCCGTGGCAGGTGGCTTGGGATGTATCTCCACACTGAGGGAAAATCCAAGTCAGGACTCCAGGCTTGGAGGTCCTGAGTGGCAAGCCACCTTACAGGAGTGGAGGAGACAGAAAGAAGGGACGGGAAGGGAGGGAGAGAAACTTCCCTTTAGTTTCTTTGCCTGATTCTCCTGGATCATCTTCTTCTGCTCAAGCAGGCTGAGGTAGGGTGGAGGAGAGGAAGAGGTGCCAGGCAGGTGTGGCTGCTAGGGACAGGGCTCTCTCTTTGCACCCAGTTGTTGATGACCTGGTTCAGGGTTTTCTGGGAATGGTCCTGTGGTGCCCAGCTTGGGGGTCGTGGGAGCTACGCTGAGGAATATCCCCTTGTTCCCTTTCCTCTCCTTCCCCCGAGAAACATACCCCATTCCATTTCAAATTGAAATTGACTTTGGATCTGACCAGCCGAAGTTACTAGAATACCCTCCCCCCCCACCTCCTCCTTCTCCTCCTCAAGACATTGACATAGCTCCTGTGCCCCTCCCCCCACCCCCACCCTGCACCCATCCTCCGCCAACCTCAAGCCCCTTGTTCTCTTCCTGGAGCTGGCCGGGATGGGGGTGAAAGCATGTCCTGGGCGTGGGGGTTGCACGGTCAGGTTACTTGGTAGAGTGAATGGCTCAAAGATCCTGGCCCTCTGGAGGCGGCTAGGGTCCAGAGAGCAGCATCTCCCCTCTTCTCCCTCCATGAATGGGAGAATTTCCCTCTTCATGCTACCAGTCCCTTCTGTGGCCCAGCACTGTGCTCCCTCCCCACTTTCCCCAGATACCCCTGCTGGAAGCAATCCCCACCTAGCAACACTGTGTCCCAATCAGAGGGAGGGTAGGCAGACCAATCCCAGACCCACTGCCACTAGAGGGGAATTGACAAGTAGGACATGGGGCAGGGCTGGTCCCAGGGTAGCTGGGTTAGGGGAATGAACTGGGAGAGAAACCCAAAGCGCACTGTTGAGTTAGAAAGTCCACGTGGAGGAGAGGAAGACACAGACAGAGAGGGGTGAAGGAAGAGGGACATCCACCAGAAAGATATCTCCTCACACCCAGAGTGAAGAAACAGAGAAAGTGAGGCAGAGAGAGGAATACAGAAAGGCACAAAGAGAGTGAGAGGGAAAATAGGAAAAAAGAAATGGTGGCCGATAGAGGGATGTAGAAAGAAAAAGTGAGGGACAGAGTGAGAGAGAGACAGAGGGACTGAGAGAGAGAGAGAGAGAGAGAGAGAGAGAGTTATCCTTCACTAAGTGGGATAGGGGAAGGCTCCCCCAAGGCTGAAAAAGTTGCCTAGTTTCTATGATAAACCAATAACGACAATTTGACCACGAGGAAGCAATGATAATCGCCTCCCTAGGGTTCAGGCACCAGGGAAGGCCCCTTGCTCTTTGGCCATTACAGGGCTTAGGCTCCCAAGGGGTGCTGGTTGGACAACTGGGATCTCTGGGTGTCCTGGCTGGCCTGAGGTCAGGGGCTTTGTGGAAATCTGGCCCAAAGAGGTTGGAGCAGGGGAGAAAAGAGCAAAGTTCCCATAAGACAAAGAGATCCAGTGGCCTTCTAGAGGAACTCTGTCCAAGAGGCCGTCTCCTCATAGAAGTGGGTCTGGAAGGAAGAAACCCAGCCCCCCGGGAATAAGGGAAGAGCCATGCTAGTAAATACTCCAGATTCTCATCGGCTTCTCCCAGGGAAGAGAAAACAAAGTGGAAAGGTAATCTAGAAGCCAGCATCCTTTTGGAGGGAGGCAGTGGAGGATTTCAGAATGTGCCCACCCTGAGGCCCTGAGTGGCCCAAGCGGCAGCAGATGACAGCCTGGAGGCTGGGCAGGACCGAATCCAGGTGTCACCAAACAAGAACCCTGAAGCGGCCTTGGGCGGTACAGACTCGGGTGGAAGAAGTTTTGACGGCAAGGAGGTTCAGACCAGTGCTCTTGGGAATTGTAGTCTGCAGGCAAGAGGAGAGTGGAAGATGCCACAGGAGTAGCAAAATCTTCTGCCTGCTCCAATTTGCTGGCCAAGACCTGTGCAAATTTTAGCGGGCAGAAGATTTGGCCACTATGCTGTTGTCCCATCCTCCTCTTGGTGGAGGCAAAGCTGAGGATCCAGCTGGTCCAATTAAACAACAGCTTGTTGGGGGTGCAGAGAGGTTCCTTGATTCCCTAGTGGCACCCCCAGATCACAGGGAACGGGCAGGAGGGGGATAGCTGAGCTGGAGATGGGCATTTCAACATAAGATTAAAGTCACACATCGAATTGAGATGAGAACCTTGTGTAGTAGATGAAAGCAACTAATCAAGTTGAGAAGCGAATCTTCTAGAGAAGATGAAAGCAATAGGGTCCTAGGTTCAATTCCAAGCCCCACTGCAGGAAACATTTCAAAGGACCATGGAGGAAATTTCTGGAAGGACTGACTGGAAGGCATTGGCAGGCCGGGTGGGGAGGCGGGTGGGGGGTGGGGGGGTGGTGAGGGTGAAGGTTGCGGGGGGACAAGGGAGAGCTCATTTCAGGAGAGCCAACCTTGGGAAAAGAGACACACATTGAAACATTGGAATTCATTACCTGAATGGGCTCAGGGGCGGGGAGGAAGGCTGAGAACCAGTTGTCCCGGTTGACGCTCCACTCAGAAACAGAGCTGGTCTAACCACTGTGACCCACGGAGGTGATGGAGGCATTTCTGAGGAAAGAGCACCCAACCTTTTCCTGAGGCCAGCAACCTGGGACTCCTGGCTCCACTCGATTGGAGCAGGTGCATCCAGGCTTAGCCGCCTGAGCAGAGAGAGGGCGGAGCCCTGCAGCTTCCTCTGATCTGGCTCAGAGAGGCTCTTTAGGGATGGGTGGGTGATGATGGCTCAACTTGGGGGAGGGGGGAGAGGGAAGTTCCTGGATTCTGGATTCTCTACTCCTTTGCCGGATCAAGTTGACTTCTTGTCTTCTCCGCCCTGCTAGAACCTCCAGGTCGAGTGCACGCGGCTTTATCGCTCCTGGTAGACTGAGGGCATTAGCGGCAGTGGGGGAAGAGTGCCAGGCTCTCCCCAGGGGCATCTTCTTCCTCTCACCCCGAAAAGCTGGGAGGGTGTTGAGGATCTAGAAACCTGGAACCCCAGGACAGATAACCACTGAGGCAGGAACACAGGGGCAGGTGACAGGGACTGGAGAGCCAAGCAGGGGCCATTCCAGGGCTCGGCTCCAGGGGGGCAATTCCCACAGTTCTCCAGAGCTCCCGGGGGATTCACGGACCCTGGGCCCCCAGTGCAATGGCGCTGCTGAAGCTGGAGCAACAGTGAGGGGCAGTCGCAGAGGGAAGCTAATCGATGAGGAAGGGAAAACCTGGCCTCACGGGGAAGGATGGAGCCAGTCTCCCACAGCATGGAGATCCCCTCGGCTGCCCTCTTGGACTCAAGTCACGGAACTGCTCGGGGGGCCAAGGGGCAGTCCCTTCTCAGGAAAGCAGTTTGCAAAAGTTGAGCTTGGTAGTGCGCCCCCAGGCTTGCCCTTCCTCCTCATCCCTCTCCTGGTGCGGAGCTCCACTACCCTTGAGCTCCAGACCCAACAGCACTGGACCCAGGGAACCCAGGCAGAGGTCCCAGCAGGGCGGCTGGACTCCCGCTCCCTAGCAGGGGGTCCCGTGTTGTACGTCATTAAGATAGCTCAGTTATTGTGAACACTTCATCAGTAAGTCCAGTTTGAGTGCTTTCTCACTCTGCATCATAAGATTTGGCAACCTTAATTGTTTTGGTCCTGGAGCCCTTTTGCTGGGTTTTAGCTTCAGTGCAGGTGGAATGATGTTCAATAAAGAAACACTTTATATCACCATTTCGGCTTCCTGCTCTCTGGTACCTCTTGCTCCTCACAGGCCGCCCGCCCCTCTCGGTTTCCCCCTAAACGTAACCCTAGGGCGTGACGGGCCCCTCCTTGGGCTCAGGGTTGCTCGGACAACACGAGCAAGCTCTTACAGTCCCTTTCCCGGTGGCACTTGAAGCCTATTTCCCATCTGATACACAAGCCCAGAGACCCATTTCAAAGGCTCGGGGAACAGTAAGGGGCCCGGTCTTTACTTATGATGACTGAAATGGGAGAGGGGACAGTCCTGCCAGTTGCCTTTGTGATGCCAGAATCATCAAATGCCACTACCGTGTGTCGACATTTGTGTTGACATTTACTGAGCACTTACTGTGTGCACAGCACTGTACTAAGCGCTTGAAAGAGTACAACAATAGAACAGACACATTCCCTACCCACGACGAGCTTGCAGTCTACAGGGGGTTCAGAAAGCTTTGACCTTTCGGACGCTGAAAAAATTCAAGGAAAGAACAAAGAGCACTTATTCCAGGTAGAAGCTGGAATAAAGTCAAGGCTGGGATGAAGAGGTTCGAACCCGCTGTTTTCCTGCTTTGCCCTCTGGCCAGATCCATGTCTTCTTAGAGCCAGTCTCCCCTTTAGTCTGATAATAATCACTATGGTTTTTGTCAAGCGCCTACTATGTGCCAAGCACTGTACTAAGAATGGCCTCCCTCCCGCTTGAGACTGTGAGCCCCACGTGGGACAGGAATGGTATCCAATCTGATGAGCTCTACCTACCCCGGGGCTTCATGCAGTGCTTGGCACATAGTAAGTACTCAAAACACCATCATCGTCATTCATATTATCATCATTATGGGGCTCACAGTCTGAGTGTAGATAGGAGGACAGGTTTTGGATCTCCATTTCACAGATGAAGAAACTGAGGCCCAGAGAAGTGAAGTGACGTTCCAATGGTCACACAGCAGGCACATGGCAGAGCCAGGATTAGAACCCGGGCTCTCGCCACTAGACCACTCTGCTTCCCACCTGGGTGCTGCCATCCATGTCAGTGGGCTTAAGCTCCCCAAGAAGGGAACCTAAGCAAGCACCCCTAAATACCCCTAATCCAGTGGCCTCTGGTTTCCCCTGTTTCATTGATGCTGACCGCCAACCCGCCTTGCCCTGTAGCAAGCAGAGGACAATAAGCCCAGTCAGAATAGAAATAAACACTTGAAGGCTATTCTTATTAGATGGGGCTCAGAGCAAATTGATGTTGCCATGGGTGCTGTGCTCAGCTCAGCCCAGCCCCGCTTCCTGCTGCACTGACCTGAGCCGGTGCATAATGATTTTCAATAAAGAAGGCTCCCCAGGCCCCACACAAGCCTCTCTAAGGGATTCTGAACTCAGGGGAGGGAGGGCCCACCCCCTGCTTTGGGAAAGAACGAGGAGGCTTGACGCTTTCTGCTGGGGTTCTCTGAGGATCCAAATTGGAGCAGCATTTACCAGAAACAGACTCTTCAAGTTGCCATGGTAATCATGCCACCGTAACCATGGGGAGGATAATGCTTCTGCCCAATGAAGGTTCATGGCGTGGAGGCGTTTGACGAAGATAATCAGATGGGAGACACGTACAAATCCAGGGAGGTAGACAAAAACATCTGCTCCTTTGGCCCTCTCATGACGCTTTGTTTATCCCCCTGTGTCTGCTGCACACCAGGCGAACCTGCCCTATCTTCTGTACCATTCGGGTATTGGCAAGTTCCGGGACACGGTTAGATCCGGCCTCCTCCGATCCTGCACCGGTTCAGGTCGAGGATGAATTGAGATCATTGGAGAGGTGAACACAAATGGGAAAGGGCCCCGATGATCCCATCTAGGCAGATAGCGTCCTAGTCAATAGCCCTCTTTTAGAGCAAGATCCTCCTGAACAGACTGTGCTTTGCTATGTCAAGCATGGGCGTTTCCACGGGGCCAGGAACAAGGGACACGAAACCTTCCTCAAACTCCATGTGGGCAGGGAACGTGTCTACCGACTCTGTTATACTGGACTCTCCCCCAAGTGCTTACTACAATGCTCTGCGCACAGCAAGTGCTCAATAGATACCTTTGATTGATTCCAGAAGGGAATTTGGGTGATAGCTCACACCCCATGAAAGACCTGTTCCCTTGGCCTGGAGACTAAAAATAGTGACGGGGGTGGGGGGCAATGGATGAGCAATGTCAACTTTGGAAGCTGGAGAGAAAAAAACTCGTCTGCAGTCCCCAGGGACCTACCCGCCCTGTGTCATCACTCTTCCTCTTGTCCCCAGTTTCCCGAGCCTTCCTTCTCTCCTAGGAGGAAATCATCTACAGAGGATGGGCATAATCCACATCCCTCCCACCTCTCAAAGCTAAATTATATATTGCTTGTGGAAGGCAATGCCACTCCCCCCCAAAACAAAACTCTTCTCGCCTCAGGAGAGGAGGCACAACATTGGTGTGAATGAGCGAGTGACCACTAGAATCAATAGAGGAGGTGTAGAAAGTTTGGCTTTTTGAATAACAAGGTAAGTATTTTATTATCAAAATTATTACATCTCTTGTGAAAGTTCAAATGTAACAGCAAGGTGTAAACACTCCACTTGAGAAAGAAGTAGCATTTCTTCCTTTCCAAGCCAGAGTTTTTCAAGATTTCTGGTAACTCCAGCACCCCTCCCTTGCAGAACAGTTGGGATGTCTGCATGTGCCTGGCAGGCTAAACCAGCCTACCTCCTCCCCTCTCTTTCTCCAGCCTGGGGAAGGGGGGCGGGGGGCAGGGAGGGGGAAGGGGGAAAGAGACTGCCATCCCTGGCCCAAATGGAGTGGTGTTTACACATTTTATACAACATACAAAGAAACCAGCATCCCGGGCAATATGATCTTCATACCCAATGCTTCCACAAATTGACAATTTGCAAAAAAGGAATTTTTGTTGTTTCAACATTTTAAAAATATCTCCCCTTGTTTGAACAGACCCCTGATTTCAACTTTGAAAGAGTGAAATTTTGTAACAGTCACACACAAAAAAAGAGAAGACTGTGCATATGAAAGTCAAAGAGGAGGGCAGGGAGGAAGGGGGGCGGGCGGAAAAAGACAGAGGGAGGAACGGAGGGAGACTCACAGTATTATCTTGTCCAAAAGAAAAGAAGGTCCACTGCAGCACCAGGGATTATACCTGTTGAATATTAGCTAAACCTACCATGGTTATAACTGAATATAAAATTAGATAAATAAAACACGCCAGATAGAACAGTAAACAAGTGAAAGAAAGAAGCTGGCAACTGTACGGAATTTAACAGAATGCACACCCAACCTGGGGCTGGCTCCAGGGCTTGCCTCCAGGTGTGAATTCAGCAGGCACAATACACTGATGGGAGAAGCCAGTCTGCTCTCACCCTGGCTCTTCCAGGGCGGCGGATGTGTGTGTGGGCACGAGCGTCTTGGAGGGGAGGAATAGCTACATCGCTCCCATTCCCCTCTCAGTGAAACCACGCTCCAAGTCCCCAAAAGAAAATGCCACCGCACACCTGACCCTGGCCCTGCCAGTGACACCTGAGCCCACAGGCTTCTTCTCCATCCCCACCACACCTTCTGCCTCTCATGTGCACGCTCCCACTCAGAGAGGCGAATGACTGCCCATCTCAACCTAGAAAGGGAGATGCTGCCCGTCAACTCCCGATCACCATGGTGAGAGACCGTAGGCTAAACGAGATCCCGGCTGGCCCAAGTTTTTCCACCTTCTTCCCTGACCCAACCTCTTAACCAGAGTTGCAGACATGCGGCCACATGGAACGCTACTCTGCCCACCAGCCGGAGGAGGTATTATTGATGAGCTCTGAGAGCGAGAGCCAGAGGAAGGATGATGGCCGCTAGACCAGACTACTCCACAGAATGGATAATCAGTCCCTGAATAATCAAGACTTGATGGTTACTTCTTCGTTCTTAAAGACAAGACGTTCCTTGGTCACAAGGCACGCTCTCAAGCCTACCCGTCCTAGGCTGCCCATTTCTGAATGGCCCTTGGACACATCAGAGGAGCAGCAGGGCAGACTGTCTCTGGCAGGCCTGGGCCCGGGCAGGCTGAGGTGCGCAGATCTGTTAGTGACTGGAATGATTTATAAAGGGGGATATTTGCCCTCCTCTCATGGACACATGAGAACCCGACACTATTTCAGATAGCTTTGGATTTTGTTGTTTAGCTCCCACCGCCTTTTTCTTTGAATTGTTTTCCGTGTTTTTTCAAAAGATGTCCTCGCCGCACACGTGTCTACAGGCTATGGGTACAGATGGGAGATGCGGGCTGCTGCGATAAGTCATTGCACTTAGAACCGTATCAACTGAGACACCACTTGCTTTTCCACAACGTACCCTAAGCAGCAGGGAAAAACTTCTTTATAGTTTCTGCTTCAGACAAGATTTACATCTTTCTTCCAGGCCAGAGGCCAATGACACTCACAAGTCTTGTACTTATCATCCAGACCTAGTTCCCTGGCACCTTGTATTTCCCCCCCGTTCCCCCCCTCCCCCCCCCCGCTCCCACCCCCTCCCTACCCGCCCCCCCCCCCAGCAACAGGTGTAAGTTCCCCATGCTTCCCTGGATCCAAAGGCAGCCAGAAGCAGCCATGGGCTCGTTCAGTCTTGTTTGCCCAAATCCAGAAGCCCTAGGAAAGTCCCTTTTGGGTCTTTGCTCCAGACCCTTGCAGCTGCTGCAGTCGGTACTGACGGACTCCCCCTCCCCCACGGTGTGGGTAGTGCTGTGAATTGGTTACGGTCGATACCCTGGAGATCTGGCAGGAAGCTGACTGCCCAGCTCTGGGCTGGTTCATAGTCCGCAAGTCCGACGGCAATGATCTAGAATTCAGAGGGGTAGAAGTGGAACTCAGAGTTCCTGTGCTGGGCTGAGAAACAGAGTCTGAGGTTAGAGAGTCTGAGGTGCCCTGCAGTGAGGGACTAGCAGCAGTTGGGGCGCAGCTCCTCTTCAGAAGATTGGTGCCAATGCTGCTCCCAGAATGCTGTTGGCTGCTGTAATACCCTGTTGCCCCAGCAAACAGTGGTAATGAGTCAGTAGATACCAAGTGGGCGGGGCTGGAATAAGAAGAAGTAGAAGAGAGGGAGGATTCTGATAAACCGTAAGAGGGGAGATGTCCAGATCTCAGTGCTGTGGCTCGGTAACTGTATCCCATAGTTTGAGTGGGGTATACTCTATAGGGAGAGGCGCTCCTCTGGAGGAGATTTGGGGGCTCTGCTCGTGGACTTTCACAAGGCAGGACCTAAAAAGAAAAGATGGGAAACAAAGGGATGTGGGAAAGAGGAAGTCACTTGCCAGTGAAATCTCCTTTGGCCTCGCTGTAAAGCCAATCAATACAGCTCAGCAACAGACAGCAACCCCCACCTTCCCAAAAACAACTACCCAGCTTATTCTCCTCATGGAGCTGCAGACTCAATCAGTGGTATTTACTGAATGCTGACCGTGTGCAGAGCACTGTACTAAGTGCTTGGGAGAGAGTACAACAGTCAGTAGACACGTTCCCTGCCCACCAGGAGCTTACAGTCTCTATGGGGAGGCAGGTATTAAAATACATTACGGATCTGTACCTAAGTGCTGTGGAACTGAGGGTGGGGTGAATAAAGGGTGCATATTCAAGTGCCAGGGCGAGGCAGAAGGGAGAGGGAGTAGGGGAAATGAGGGCTTGGTCGGAGAAGACCAGCAATTTTTTCTACTCTCCCAGGGTGAGTGGCTATTTTCATGGGTTGTTAGAACAGCCTCCTACTCTTGAATTGACTCTTTCGATCTACATTTCATGTCCCACAAGTTTCAAGTGTGGGAAATGGGATATTGGATATCTCACCTCAACCCCTAGACTAATCCTTCTGAATGTCAACCTCCTGGAGTATGGACCTAAACACGAAGTTCCCAGGAGCTGGAGCTTCTTTTTCTTACCTGGTAGCTGTATCTAGAAGGACTGTAAACGGCTGGTCTTTTGGTGGCAGCGGAGTTCAACATCTCTGGACCATCTCCCTCGGCAGTGTCTGGAAGGAAACCAAGAGAGAGCCACACTTAGCCTCTCGGAGTTGGCCAAAAGAAGTGGATCTTGGAAGCCACCTGTGCTGCCTCCACTACTCATGCTGCCTTCCTGATGGCAAGCGCGGAGTTAGAGGAGGGCAACAAAGGCAATTTTGTTCAGGCTCTCCTGTTTTGGCCTGCTGGTCTTTAGCAAAGATGGATTTTAGAGGCTTGATGGAGAGGTAATGATGATGGTAATAATCACCCCTAAAATTTTTATGGCCCTTATTTTTATCCAAAGTGCTTTCACATCAATTATTTCATTTTCACCGCACAGTCCTTCTGAGTGGTCTGGACAGGAAGGCATTAGTACCCTCATTTTGTTCATGAGAGAGTATAGGCACAGAACGGTTAAGTGGCGGCAGGGCGGGGGTAGGGATGGGACTCTCAGACCCATGTTTTTTCCACTGGGCCTGGCCACGCTACTACTTTGTGAAAGCAGACCTCCATGGCACAAGGGCTCTTAACGGGCAGCTCGTGGAGCCACCCCTCCAGAATGCTGAGCCGCACAGGCCAACAGCAACCTGAGCCAGGATCCAGCGAGCTGGGCACCCACTGGATCGCCTCTCGTCTTGGAAGCGTGGCTAGTCCTGCCATCGCCAATGCCCCTGGGGCAGAGTAGACGCCGGCTTACCTGGGACTATTTCTGCAGGGCTTTCCCAAATGGGGGAGGGCTCCCTTCTCTGTGACACCTTCGCCCCGCTGCGCAGGACCTTCTTGAGGATGCCGCGGCCCTCTCGGAGTCGCTCCACAGATGTGGGGACCATCCTGTGAGGGCAGCAGGATACGATTTGAGCCACTAACTGGTATTCTGCCTCTTCAAAAGTAAAGTCCCACTTACTAAAATATCTGAGTTCAAAAGACCTCATCATCATCATCAGGTTACTTGTTAAGCCCTTATTATGGGCCGAGCACCGTACTAAGTGCTGCAGGTGATAGAAGGTAATCAGGTCGGATGCAGTCCCAGTTCCACATGGGGCTCACGGTGTAAGGAGGAGGGAGAACAGGCATTGCATCCCCATTTTTACAGAGGAAACCGAGGTCCAGAGAAGTGAAGTGGTTTGCCCATGGCCACCTGACAGGCAAGTGGCGGTGCTGAAATTAGAACCCAGGTCTCCTGACTCCCACTTCAGTGCTCTTGCCATTAGGCCATGCTGCTCATCAAATTCTTTAGGGTCAATTATAAACTCTGACCATCTCCATTTGAAACTGAACTAGTTCTTGAATACTCAAAGAATAAAGTTGCTGCATGAAAGTTCACCAAGGAAAACGAAGTCAGAGTGTTTCAACTTTGGAACGAGTAAGAGGAGGCGGTGGCAGCAGTGCTTGCTTTCAAGCGGGATGTCTCTGGGGTTTGAAAATGTTGTAGTTTGGGAAAGGGCTGGACAGAGCCCTTGCTTTTGGGAATTCTGTGTACAGTTTTGATTCCCACATCTTAGAAGGATGTGTTCGAGCTGCAGAAGGGCTCCTGGGAAGACCAGGGGCATGGAGCAGCTTCCCTACAGGGACATACTGAAAAGATTCGGCTTCTTCAGGCTACAAAGACAAAAGCTGAGACGGGACATGATTGAAATCCCCAAATCATGAAGTAGGTGGACAGGGTGAATGGCTGTTCACCAAATCCCCAAACACCAGGAAGCGGTGCCTTTTCCATTTGAAATGTGAAGGTGGGAGGCTCAAAATAAACAAAAAGAAGCATTTCTTCACAGGGTGGGTGGTTTTGAGTGGTAAATGTATGGAATTAATTCCCACAAGAAAGTAGTGCAGCCTGAAAGTATTAGTAGGTTCAAGAAGGGTTTGGGCAAATTCCTGGAAGAGTGGCCCAAAGCGAGACCATAGTAAGAGAAAGAAAGTTAGGAATATAGAGGAAAAAGTTAAGGCTGTTAGATGATCCATCTCCAGCCCTTCGTAATGGTGTTGCTCATGGGCATTTGCTTTTCAGGGATGTATAGTAGCCCTATTATATGTTGTTCCCATTATTTCTTCCAGTTATGCCAAGTGGAAAGAAGCCAGCAGGTTAAAGAGTTAAAAGGCAAGGACTTGCAAGCCTCCCACCAATCTTCAATTAAACAAAACTAAGTCAAGAGCACCAACGGACCTAGAAAAACGAGGCCCCCGGACAGGCACATTTTGGGGCCCACGTGACAAAGACCAAGCATTAAGAACCTACGCTATGCCACTACTGCGTCAGAGCAATGGTCCAGCCAGCCCATCGTTTTGTCTTCGACAGTGGTAACAAGAAGCTTTGAGGAATCGTGGTGACGGTTGCCTTACGTGACAGCCATCCTAACACGCAGGTACCGACCAGCTACCATCCCAGAACCTCCGCCTCCAACTGCTCATCCGTGAATTTATTTGACTCCCTCTTGAACTGACTGCTATTTTTTCTGGCCTGTCCAACTTCCTGTGGTAATCAATTCCATAGCTCACCTCCCTCTGGAGGAAGACACATTTCTTATTTGTTTTCAGTCTACCCCCTTCAAGCTCCCTGGGACTGCGGGACTTGGTGCACATCCACTCCATGTTTGTTGGGCCCACACGCGATTTTAGAGACTGCAATCACGCCCCTTTTTGGCCAGCACCTGTCCAGACCAAAAAGTCCTAACTGCTTCAGTCTCTCCTCCTAGGGAAGCTTTTCCCCCTCCCCACCCCCGGCTACCCTGGTTGTCCTTCTCTCTGCCCTCTCCGGCTCTAGTATGTCTTTCTTGAGATGCCACAACCCGAACTGCCATCAGTCCTTCCTCCAGGTGCAGGTGAACCATTATTCTACATGGTGGCAAAACTCTGCCTTTCTGCCCCTTTCCTGATGATGCCCAGCACTGGGGTGGCCTCAAAGGCCACCGAC